>NC_091980.1:80001079-81454966 GCF_044704955.1 Pristiophorus japonicus
GGTGTTGCAATTAAAAATATGATTTCTCCTAACATATAGGAGACTTTTTGTGAATTATAGGTGTCAGACACAAAAGGAGAGAAGAATACCACATTGTGAGTATTTACCTTACAGCAGCAATCTCCTTTTGTCTCCTTTTCAACAGAGCAGACTCTGCATTATGTTCCCATGACGATATTGATAGCAACCAATAACCCACTTAACAACAACACTGCACATCGCAAGAGCCAAGACAACATTTCACCTGCAGCGAAAAATTGGTAAAATCTCATTAATAACTTCTTCATACCCTGATTTTAAAAATCACACTAATATATTCTGCCACCAGCAGAATTATTTTCTCACCACACGACAAAAAAAATCAGAAGATATCTTCACTCCACCTTCACTTTTCACCTTTGTGAAGTTTAACTGCACAACATGAAGTCCATAGACCGTTTACAGTTATTTAAAGTCATTATTTTCATTCTAGGAAATTCAAAAACACTTCAAAAAGCCCTAAGAATCATCACATTGTGCAAATCATAACCATGCCACATGTGTATATGTGTTTTTTTTTAGAACACATTGAATACTCATAAATTATTAGGTTGTTTACGCTTGAAGGGATAATACTACAGCCTAGTGTTTTCAATTTAAAATACTTCCCCTGTAAAGTTTACAAAATTTAGTGGTCGAAATTCAGTTTATACCGCCACCCGTTACCGCACACGGGAGGTGGCTAACGGACGGCAAAGGCCTACCTTCGAGCCTGCTCCACCATTCAACAAGATTGTGGCTGATCTTTTATGTGGACTCCACTTGTCAGCTCTATCCCCATATCCCTTAATTCCCTTAGTGCCCAAACATCTATAAATCTCAATCTTGAATATACTCAATGACTGAACATGCACAGTACTCTGGGGTAGAGAATTCCAAAGATTAATAAATTCACAACCCTGTGAGTGAAGATATTTCTCCTTCTCTCAGTTGTAAATGACCAACCCGTTATTCTGAAACCACGGGCTAGACTTTCCACTTTTGTGCAGATCACCCAAAAATGGGCATTATTTCCAGCTAAATATGGGTTTTGAGATCGCCGGATTATCACCCATTTTCAAAACCCTAACTTTCCATTTTTTTAAATGGGCGATACCGCGAGCGATCTGAAATGGGCGTTAGCGTTAAATTTTTTTGACTTTCTGCCATAAAGTATCAGTGTCCATAGCAACGGCGCGTTTCAGGAGGTCAGAGGTCATCATTACATGCGCATAAGAGGAGACAGAGAGAGAGGGAGCAGAGAGGAATTGAAAGTGTGTGGGGGTATGTTGTGTGGGTGTTTGGCTGTGGTGGGAGGCAGGAGGGACATTCACCAGCATCAAAAAGCCTACTGAGCACAAGGAATGTAGTTGGCACCAAGTTTTTGTGGAAAAAATAATATTTAAAATGGAAGGCATGGAGGAGGCGACATAGCACGCTATGGAGACTGACGCTGGTGAAAGCAGTGAGCTGGGAGAGGAATAATTGGGAGGATGAAAAAGAGTGAGAAGGTTCTCGGATGAGGCAAATGCCTTCCTCATGCAGGAGGTCGAGTCACGCTGGGGGCAATTGACCCAGGGAGGGCATGGGAAGCCCACCCCAAAGGCCTACCAGAAGATATGGGCCGACATAGCCGAGGTGGTCTCGTCAGTGACCAATGAGGTGCATGAGGACAACTAGTGTCGCAAGCACTGAAACAACCTTGTCGGATCCGTCAGCGTAAGTATTACATTTATTTACATGTACTTATATAGTTATATAATTTGAATTGTAAGTGTAATGAATGATTCAAATCAGATGTGATGTCTTGCACTTATACCGGGAATGTCTGCATTCATGGTGTACGTCTTTAGGTAAAGAATGATAAGTTTCATAATAATCATGATTATATCTGTCGGTTATGTGTTATATCAGTCTCAGTGACAGTACCTAGCAATGATACCACGCAATGATCTCATGCCATGTTGTGCTGTTGTTACCTTTTACGGAAGAAGCTTTCAAAGAATAGGGCCGAGCAGAGGCGAATGGATGGTGGGCCACCAGTCATCATCGACCTCACCGACATCGAGGAGCGGGTGCTGGCACTAATGGGGAGAAATCACCGGTCGGCCACACATGCAGCTGAAGAACCTGATGTGACATCACGTGAGTAAAGTATACACCATTTTGTGATGTAAATTCAATAGATGCTACACCACTCATATCCGACCAATAATATATGATAAAACTGTTCTCTAAAAAAATGATGACCTCATGAGAATCATTGCAATGCAGAGTTTGGAGATGGTCATGAAATGTGATGCCTGTGATGATTTTGATAGTGGTGGTGCTTTTGCCGTGCACATGCTGTGTGTAGCGGTGGAAATACCTTGTGACCCTTGCACCCCCTTCTCCTCTAATAACATCATTTATGTTTTGCAGCTCAGCCAGCAGTACGGCCCCATGCAAGAACACTGAGCCCAGAAGCTGGGGGCGTGGGGATGGACTCACCGGACGATCCTCCATCTGGTGTTGAGGAGCTGCGATTCTCACCCGGGGATTTGGTAGGTCCCTTCTCATCGGATGATAGTGCGGACTTTGAGGAACCTGCTTCGCCAAGTTCCTTAATCCATTCAACCCGATGACATCTAGTGCTCCTGCGGCCATTCCCAACTGCAGCATGGAGGTACCGGGCCCAAGCACCTTGCCACAGGGAATCCCAGGTGTCTCCAGGACGGCGCCAACCAAGCGGAGGTTGGTTCGATGCAGCAGGTTTGCTCCACGATTGGCAGATCTGAGCGGGGACATGGTACACTTGTCCAGGGGAAGTATTGACGTAGATCAGCAGATCCTCCAGACAATGGGGGGCATATCACACCAGCTGGCCAGCATGTCCGCCACCATGATGGAGTATGTGCCATGGATGACGAAGGCCCTGGAGCTGATAGTCAGGAACACTGATAGCAGAGGCCTTCAAGTGGTACCGGAGTGCAGCACTGCACCCCAGGTTGCCGCCCCCCCATTGCCAATGACACATGAGAGCCAGGAGGAAGAACTTGCCTCTGGTTCGGAGCACGTTCCCACCTTGGGACCATCCTCTCCTGTATCCGTCCAAGCAGCGGTTCTGCCTTCATTCCCCTCCCCCCCCCAATGAAGCAGCACCTGAGGGGCTCCTCGGCCAGGCGGCTTGGAGTCAGGAGGGGAAGGGGTAGAGGTGGGGTGGAGAAGCGGGTGGGTGGGGGGTAGGGAAAGGAAACTGAGGTGCTAGCCACAGGTGGGCATATTTTTATGTTGTTGGTGCTATTTTGTTGGGAGGGTTGAGGGAAGGGGCGAGGGGGGCTCCCTTGTTGGTTTGCATTTGTGTTCTGTGTTGCTGGAAATGTTGGCCATTTGAATGATGTAAATGTGATCAATTTATTGTGGGGTGGGCTGGGGTGGGGGTGGGGTGGGATGTTTTTACAGTTATAATTATGATTTCACACAAATGTTCGGATTAAATGTTTTTTTATTTAACATAACCTTGTTGCGCATTGTTTCAGATAGTTACACCATTACATATTGGTAATTCCTTAACATGAAAGGGTATAATTAAACTTAACTTGAATCAACTTAAACTTTAACTGTCACTAAGGTGATGCACACCATTGATGTATGAGCTGCACACCCAGCAGTCTTGCAGCTTTGTAAATAACAACAATGTTCTTTCAAGCAAAGCACTCATTTATGAGCTGCTGACCTAAGAGTCTTGTAGCTATGTAGTCACAATGGGCCCTTTCCTACGGTCGAGAGGGGGGCATGGGCATGGTTTCAGCATCAGCCTGTTTGTCTGGCATGAGGTCAGCGTCCAGCTCCATGTCCTCCTCTTCCTCTCTCTCTTGAGGTCGACTGGCAGTCCTTTCTGTCAATTCTTGTCCCCTCCTGATAGCCGAGTTGTGCAGCATGGAGCACACCACCACGAATTGAGCTATCTGCTCAGGGTGGTATTGGAGCTCGCTTCCTGAGTGGTCCAGACATCTAAAGCGCTGCTTAAGCACTGCAATGGTTTTCTTGGCAATATTGCGAGTTGCTCTGTGGCTCTCTTTGTATCGCTTCTCGGCTTCGGTGTGGGTGTCACGCAGTGGGGTCATCAGCCAGGTGGTGAAGCCATATCCTTTGTCACTAAGCATCCAGCATTGACCTTGCGGCTGACTGGTAAACATGTCAGATACAGCGCTCTCACGCAGCATGTGAGCATCATGGATGCTGCTCGGAAATTTGGTATTCACTGCCATAATTATTTACTGGTGGTCAACAACGAGGTGCACATTCAGGGAGTGGAATCCCTTTTGGTTCCAAAAAACCTCTGCATCCTGAAAAGGTGCCCGCATCGCGATGTGCGTACAGTCTATTGCTCCCTGAATCTTGGGGAAGTTAACAATTCGGTAGAATCCTAAAACCCTCCCAGTCTGAGCCTCCCTGTCATAGGAAAGCTGATAAAGTCTATCCTGCATGCGTAAAGGGCTTCAGTGACAATGTGTTGCATGCTGAGATATAGCGCGAATGTCGCCAGCTGAGGCCTGAAAGGAACCCGATGCGTAGAACGAAAGCGCCGCGGTAACATTGACCTTGACGGACAGTGCGGTCCTGATGGTGCTGGCAGGCTGCAGATCATCCCTAATGAGCTGGTATATCTCAGTGATAACCTCTTTGTGGAAGCGCAGTCTCCTAAGGCAGTTGTTATCAGACAAGTTGAGGTAAGACCGCTTCTGCCTGTAAGTGCCACGGGTGTAAGGTCTCGTCCTCCTCATCAGTCTGGCACATCTTAGATTGGGCACATAATGCTGTTGAATATACCTTCTGCCATCTCTAGTCTGCAGCATGTGTGTACTCATCAAGACAGGCTGAGAAATGACAAGCTCCATTCCAATAACTATCAGTATTACACCGATTGTTCACAAACAATAAATGCCCCTACTAAGATAGCTAAACTAAATTCCAATCGTCCACAGTATGACAAGATGTTTGTTCCGATGTTCACATCACTTTAAAAGAACTCAAGAGTACATCCAAACTCCCCCGACATTGAAGCAGAGCAGCCTTTTAAATAAAGCGACATGCGATTTAGAAAATGGCTGTGATTAGTGCAGGCGCGAGCAACTTTTTCACAGTGGGTTTTTCGGCGAGCAATATTGTCGGCGATACGTGTGCAGGTTGCTGAAAGTAACGGTGGGCGATTTTCTGGGTGTTAGTTTCGGCAAATGCAATCTTTATGACAAAAAAAAGTGGCCGGGCTGTATTATTAAATCTCAGCGTTAATTACATGCTGAAAGTAATGCTGGCCGATATTATGGGCGTTGGTTTCACCCATTCTGATCTTTCCATCCAAAAAAAGTGGACGGGCGGTATTATTTTTTATCGCCGTTAATTTCATGCCGAAAGTAACACTTGGCAATTAGTGACCGAGAAATGGGTGTTAGTTTCCATTTTATGGCTAAATGGGCGATATATGGGCGTTATATCTCATTTCAGCGTTAAAATGGACGTTAAGTGGGCGGAATGCATGCAAAAATAATGGAAAGTCTAGCCCTATGACCCAGTTCTAGACTCTCCAGCAAGGAGAAGCAGCCTCTCAGTATTTAACCTGTCAAACCCTCTAAGAATTTTATACATTTCAAAAGGATCACCGCTCCTTCTTCTAATCTCCAGAGAATATCCTCCCATTCTACTGAATCTCTCCTCATAGGACAGCCCTCTCATCCCAGGAATCAATCCAGTGAAACTACATTCTACCCCCTCTAAGGCAAGTATATCCTTCCTTAGGTAAGGAGACTAAAACTGTACACAGTACTTTAGGTGTGGTCTCACCAAAGCCATATATAATTCCAGCAAGACTTCCTAGCACTTATACTCCAACCCCCTTGCAATAAAGGCTAACATATCATTTGTTTGCTATATCTACGTGTTAAGTTTCTGTGATTCATGGACAAGAAAACCCAAATTCCTCATAAACCATAAAAGTCATGTTTACAATAGCAAACAGAAAAAATCACACCATCTCCCCCACAGACCAAGAAAGAATGGGGCCGATTTTCCTCTGCCCTACGCCCAAATTGTTCCCCAAAAATGGCTGTAATGCAGAGGAAACATGGAAGCTTGTCCTTTGTTCCCTTTCTGCTCCTGATACGCACTGTACTTGAATTTCCTCGGTGGGTTTTCTCGTGTCTGAAATTGGCTGCGCCTGAAGAGGGTGCAGCGATATAAACGACACGCATATCAGAGGGCTTTGTACACAGGTTTCCTCCGCTAGTTCTAGGTTCAGTTCAGGGGCAAACCTGCTGTTACTGATTCTTAAGCAGTGGGAATGGGTGGAAGATTGGTTCTCCATTGGGTGGAAATCCATTTCGGACCATTTTTGGGCCTGAAATAGACAGTGCATTGGCACCATGCCAGAAGCCCAAGGTCCAATTTCTGGTGAACTGTGGATGCCATTTGGGCATTCAAAAGGAACTTGCCAGTTCCACGAGGGTGCAATTGGACTGGGCGGCTCCCCAGCTTTCAGGGCAGCGCAATTTTGGTAAGGGGGCCTCAAACAATTGTTAGACCAACTATTTGTATCTGCAAAGTGCCTAACGCCTGTTTCAGATGTGGAACCTGGACACCTATACTGGAGCCTTTACCAATGTGACAGATGGCTAACTTCAGGCACGGAATGCGCTCGCATGCATCTTGGATGTGTGATGTATTTGCAGCCATGTTCTGTACCATGTAATTACAAGTAATAGCCAACAGATGGGGAAAGCCCAGGAGGCACACATTACTGCACCTTGTGCTGCCTCCCTATATAAAGCAGGCTCCTCCTGCAGTGTTGACTTTTGGAATTTACATTAAACCTAAAGGTCACAAGGTGATCAGCTCCAGCATGGGCCACGTGTGATTTATTATAGTGATAAGCAGACATATCAACTGGCGACAAGAATAGGATACTAACACGCATCCATGGCCATCGTTGACGACATTGAGCGATATTGCGTCGGGGAAGACTGGGATGACTTCATTGACTGGCTGGATCAATGCTTTGTCGCGAAAGATCGAGAGGGAGCCATGAATGCCAGCAAACGCAGGGCCGTCCTCCTCACGGTCTGCGGATCACGGATGTACGCATTGATCAAGGACCTACTGGCCCCAACGAAACCCGCTGAGAAAAGTTAGGAAGAACTGTGCGAGCTAGTTTGAATTCACCTAAAGCTGAAACGCAGTGCGCTCATGGCGCGGCACCGTTTCTACACCCACCGGCGTGGAGTAGGCCAAGATGTGGTAGCGTTCATCGCTGAGCTAAGGCGTCTTGCTGGGCCATGCAAATTCAGGACAGTTCTTGAAGAAATGTTAAGAGACTTGTTTGTTTGGGGAATTGGGCAGGAAGGGATTTTCCGCAAATTGCTAGCGGAGGAAGACTTGGACTTAGCCAAAGCCACCCTAATTGCTCAGGCATACATGGCCAGAGAGGAAGAAACAAAGCTACTCTACTCACAACTTCGGAATCACCCAGGGCCAAACACCATGAATAAGCTAAATTTGTCGGCAGACAGGAGAAGTGCCCCCAGCTGGGCTAATGCGACCTCTGCTCAACCTGAGATGACTCACTCACCACAACAATGGACTAATGCGAAGAGATCAGTACCTGAGAATGCAAGTCCATCAGCAAGCTTTTGGCGCTGTGGAGAGGCTCATTGTGCAAACCAGTGCAGGTTCAACCAATATGTCTGCAAGAATTGCTCAATGATGGGGCATCTCCAACGAATGTGTAAACATGCTACAACTCAATACGTAGCGGAGGATGGGAGGTCAAGCGTAGATCCTGATGATCGCGCAGAGATGACCGAGGAGGAAGAGGTACATGGGGTGCACGTGCATGAAGTGCACACCGTTAGCAACAAAAGTCCCCCGATTATGATGAACGTTAAACTGAACGGCAGACCGGTACCGATGAAACTGGACCAGGGTGCGAGCCAATCGATCATGAACCAGGAGGGCTTCGAGAAGTTATGGGCAAACAAGGAACACAGGCCCAAGCTGAGCCCGATCGACGTGAAGCTGTGCACCTACACTAAAGAGATTATCCCGGTTCAGGTGCCGTATGATGGTTTGTGCATGAATTGCCACGATGGATTCTTCCCGGTAACAGGCCCACACTGCTTGGCAGAAGCTGGCTACGGAATTTTAACTGGAAATGGGTCCATGTAAAAGCATTGTCATCACTGGAGAAAGCCACGTGTGCGCAGGTCTTAGACAAGTCTCCGTCACTGTTCCAGTCTGGCATTGACAGCTTCACAGGGGCCAAGGTGACAATTCACCTCAGCCCAGATGCGAGACCCGTTCACCACAAGGCCAGAGCGGTCCCTTATCTGATGCGGGAGAAAGTAGAAGTCGAGCTAGATCGGCTTCAGCGCAAAGGCATTATATCGCCAGTGGAATTTAATGACTGGGCCAGTCCCATTGTCCCCGTTCTTAAAAGTGATGGGACAATTAGAATCTGTGGAGATGAAAAAGTAACCATAAACCGAGTATCGTTACAGGACCAGTACCCACTATCCAAAGCAGAGGATTTGTTCGCGACCCTGTCGGGCAGAAAGCTGTTTTCGAAATTGGACCTCACCTCGGCATATATGACCCAGGAGCTGGTGTAATCGTCCAAGAAGCTGACATGCATAAACACACACAAGGGGCTGTTCGTATACAACCGGTGCCCCTTTGGGATCCGTTCAGTGGCTGCGATCTTCCAATGAAACATGGAGAGCCTTCTGAAATCTGTACCGGGAATGATCGTCTTCCAAGACGACATCTTGATCACCGGACACGACACCGATGAACACCTCCATAACCTGGAAGAGGTGCTACGCCGACTAAAGCGAGTAAGATTGAAATGAAACAAATGCGTCTTCTTGGCACCAGAGGTAGAATTCCTGGGAAGGAGAATCGCAGCAGAGGGCATCAGTCCCTCAGACTCCAAGACGGAGGCGATCCAAAAGGCCCCGAGATCACGCAACACGATGGAGCTGTCCTCGTTCCTAGGTCTACTGAACTACTTTGGTAACTTTCTGCCTGGGCTGAGCACTTTGCTTGAACCATTATATGTACTGCTCCATAAGGGTAATGACTGGGTCTGGGGTGAAAACCAAGAAACTGCCTTCGAGAAGGCCAGAAACTTATGGTGCTTAAACAAATTACTGGTGCTGTATAATCCCTGTAGGCATCTCGTTTCAGCGTGCTATGCGTCATCTTACGGGATCGGGTGTGTGCTTCAGCAAGCGAATGTGTTGGATAAGCTCCAAACTGTAGTGTATGCGTCCCGCAGCCTTTCCAAGGCTGAAAGGGGGTGCAGCATGGTCGAAAAGGAGGCCCTAGCTTATGTGTACATGGTAAAAAAGATGCACCAGTACCTATTTGGCCGGCGGTTCGAACTAGAAACCGACCACAAGCCGCTCACATCGTTATTCTCTGAGAGCAAAGGCATTAACACCAACGCCTCAGAGGTGGGCATTAACGCGGTCCGCTTACGACTACACGATCCACCACAGGCCAGGCACCGATAACTGCGTAGATGCGCTCAGCAAGCTCCCGCTCGCCACCACCAAGGGTGAAGCGGAGTAGCCTGTGGAACTGATCATGGCCATGGAAGTCTTTGAGGGCGAAGGGTCACCCATCACTGCGCGCCAGATAAGAATCTGGATCAGCCAAGACCCACTGCTGTCCCAGGTGAAAAACTGTATATTAAGTGGAAACTGGGCAACCCCGTATGGAGAGATGCATGGTAGGGAGAGCCTGCTTTATATAGGGAGGCAGCACGAGGTGCAGTAATGTGTGCCTTCCGGGCTTTCCCCATCTGTTGGCTATTACATGAAATTACATGATACAATATATGGTACAGAGCACGGCTGCAAATACATCAAAACCAGGATGCTTAGACGCCCATTTTATGCCTGTAAAACTGACGCGGTGTAAATTCATTTCTAGACCAATTGGTCTTAAGGGAGAGGTGGCTTTGTCAAGATTGGATCCTTACCAACGTATCCATTACAGACCCAATCCACATCCAAACCGGGGTCAAACAGGGCTGCGTCATCGCCCCAACCCTCTTCTCAATCTTTCTCGCCGCCATGCTCCACCTCACAGTCGACAAGCTCCCCGCTGAAGTGGAACTAAACTACAGAACCAATGGGAACCTGTTCAACCTTCAGGCCAGGTCCAAGACCACCCCAACCTCGTCGTCGAACTACAGTACGCGGACGACAGCTGCGTTTGCGCACATACAGAGGCTGCACTCCTAACAGATTATGCACCCAATGAATTACTTTTGTTGAAGTGTAGTCACTGTAGTTTTGTAGGTAAACATGACAAGATCCCACAAACAGCAGTGAGATGAATGACTAGATAATCTGTTTTTGGTAGTTTTGATTGAGAGTTAACTTTTAGCCAGGAGGATGAGGAGAACTCCCCAGCAGTTTTTCAACTAGTAAAATCGTATCTTTTACGTCCACCTGAGATGGAGATTTGTTTTGATGTCTCATCTGAGAGATGGCAGCTCCGACAACACTCCTTGAGTACTGCACTGAAGTGTTAGCTGATATTATGGGCTGTCGTTGTCGAGAGAACCCACAGACTACTGACCCAGAGATGAGAGTGCTACTCTTTATAAAATCTTCAAAGCACTTGGATTTCTTCTTCCCTATGTGCCTGCACCCAATAGTATGCCTGGTGTGCACCCAGAATATTCTAATGCGGCCCCAGAGGAAGTTTAGGCACTGAGGTGAATGTCCTGGCAGAGCATCCTTCCAATGCACTGCAACCAAATTGCAACCAGATAGCACAGGAAAGATTGAGCCTGCAGACTTCACGGGGGAAAAATTGGGGTGTTAACTTTTAAAAGTTTGAAAAATTATCGCCAGGCGCTAATGTTTTCAAACTTAAAAAAAAAATCAGCATAGGGCTCCAAGAAGAAAGCGGAGCATGAAATCAAATGCTCCGTTTCTTTCCTGGAATACAAGAGGCAGCAGGCGAGGCGGTAGGTATGCAGCGAGGCGTGCAATGCGCCGTGCACGGCTGCCATGTTGGAAGGCTCCTTCCCTCCTTTAAAGGGAAGGGCCATCGCTACAGGCTCTGCAAAAGAAGACTTACCTTCTCCTCAATGGCAGCTGCGACCCTGCCCAATCAGCCCGATGCACTGCAGCAGAGTGCTGGGCTAATCGATTGCGGGCAGGAAACAAATTAAAAATTGGAAAGCGATTTGAATTTTTTTTATACTTAACTTGGCAACCTCGCCTTCAAGCATTGCCACCAAAGCACCCGGCCTCCTGGTGGATGCCTCCTGCAGCTGTTGGTGTTTCTGCCCGGTGATGCTGCAGGGGAGAAGAACATAAGTTCGGGTCCGGGCGATGTGCAGGGCAATGACGTCACCCTCTCCGGGCCAAGGAGATCGGGTGCAACGTTGTACCGCCGCTGCAAAACTCCTGCCGAATGTAGCGGGAGTCGCTAGCGGTGCTAATGGGAGGCGCAATGGAGCCCAATTTCTCCCCCCTCCCCCCATGCCTTTAACAGTAGGTGAAATTGAGGATTTGCTTGGTATGATGTGTGGAGTTTCTGTCAAAGGCCCAGCTATTATTTCCCTTGGTACCTTGGTTTTCGTTTTATTGTTGCCTAGATGCATTTTATAAATGTCATTGCCGAATGTAACTGTATAAGACAGTGCTACATCCAGGCTGTTTTGGAAAGGTGCAACACACACTGAAACAAAAGAACACCATCACAATAGCTTGCTGTTATATTTGTCGATACCCTGGTTTTTCAGGATAATCAGTCACACAGCATTAGCTCCTCGCTGTGCAGACTATAAAGTCAATGTGGGCAAATATGCTGCAGCATCTATCAACAGGTAAAAGAATAAATTAGGAAGATTTGAAGGAACATACCACAGGATAATAGAAATAAAATTTAACACTACTTTTGTGATCCTAATGGTAGAACTATTAGACATTCTATGACTGTAATTACATCTATCTGTATGCATACCCAATAATGCCTTTATGCCAGCTTCATTTCGGTTTGTGTTTCCATAACCTTGTATTTTTTCTGCACAACATCTGTCTTTGCCCATCTGCTGATGAAACCCTGCTCCATACTAATAGGGGAAACTAAAACTAGGGGACCCAGTCTCAGAATAAGGCACCCTGCCATTTAAAACTGAGATGAGGAGGAATTTCTTCTCTCAGAGAGTTGTAAATCTATCGAATTCTCTGCCTCAGAGTGCTGTGAAGGCTGGGTCATTGAATATATTTAAGGCGGAGATAGACATATTTTTGAGAGATAAGGGAAGCAGGCATGGAAGTGGAGCTGAGTCCATGATCTGATCAGCCATGATCTTATTAAATGGCGGAGCAAGCTTGAGAGGCCAAATGGCCTACTCCTGCTTGATTTCTTATGTTCATACATTTGTTACCTCCAATCTTCATAATTCCAACATTCTCCTGGCCAGCTCACCGTTATTCTTTCTCCATAAACATCAGCTTATCCAATAGTCTGCTGCCTGTACACTAAGTCACACCATGTACCGCTCATCCATCACCCCTGAGTTCACTGACCTACATTGGCTTTGGTCTCCCAATGCCTCCAAATTAAGATTATTTCTCATCTTCATGACCTTCATGGCCTTGCCCCTCCCTATCTCTCTAAACTTCTCCAGCCTTATTACTCTTACAGAACTCTGCTTTCCTCCAACTCTGGCCTCTTGTGCCTCTCCAACTTCTCCTAACTGTGCAGAAAGCAGTTAACGGATACGATGTGGTTGGCATCATGGAGACATGGTTCCAGGGTGACCAAGGCTGGGAACTCAACATCCAAGGGTATTCAACATTTAGGAAGGATAGACAGAAAGGAAAAGGAGGCGGGGTGGCGTTGCTGGTTAAAGAGGAAATTGTAAGGAAAGACATTAGCTTGGATGATGTGGAGCTACGGAATAACAAAGGGCAGAAAACGCTAGTGGGAGTTGTGTACAGACCTCCAAACAGTAGTAGTGATGTTGGGGAGGGCATCAAACAGGAAATTAGGGGTGCATGCAATAAATGTGCAGCAGTTATCATGGGTGACTTTAATATGCATATAGATTGGGCTAACCAAACTGGAAACAATACGGTGGAGGAAGATTTCCTGGAGTGCATAAGGGATGGTTTTCTGGACCAATATGTCGAGGAACCAACTAGGGGGGAGGGCATCTTAGACTGGGTGTTGTGTAATGAGAGAGGATTAATTAGCAATCTCGTTGTGAGAGGCCCCTTGGGGAAGAGTGACCATAATATGGTGGAATTCTACATTAGGATGGAGAATGAAACAGTTAATTTAGAGACCATGGTCCAGAACTTAAAGAAGGGTAACTTTGAAGGTATAAGGTGTGAATTGGCTAGGATAGATTGGCGAATGAAACTTAAGGGGTTGACAGTGGATGGGCAATGGCAGACATTTACAGACCGCATGGATGAACTACAACAATTGTACATCCCTGTCTGGTGTAAAAATAAAAAAGGGAAGGTGGCTCAACCGTGGCTATTAAGGGAAATCAGGGATAGTATTAAAGCCAAGGAAGTGGCAGACAAATTGGCCAGAAATAGCAGCGAACCCAGGGACTGGGAGAAATTTCAAACTCAGCAGAGGAGGACAAAGGGTTTGATTAGGGTAGGGAAAATAGAGTACGAGAGGAAGCTTGCAGGGAACATTAAGACGGACTGCAAAAGCTTCTATAGATATGTAAAGAGAAAAAGGTTAGTAAAGACAAATGTAGATCCCCTGCAGTCAGAATCAGGGGAAGTCATAACGGGGAACAAAGAAATGGCGGACCAATTGAACAAGTACTTTGGTTCGGTATTCACTAAGGAGGCCACAAACAACCTTCCGGATATAAAAGGGGTCAGAGAATCTAGTAAGAAGGAAATCCTTATACACGAGAAATTGTGTTGGGGAAATTGATGGGATTGAAGGCCGATAAATCCCCAGGGCCTGATGGACTGCATCCCAGAGTACTTAAGGAGGTGGCCTTGGAAATAGCGGATGCATTGACAGTCATTTTCCAACATCCATAGACTCTGGATCAGTTCCTATGGAGTGGAGGGTAGCCAATGTAACCCCACTTTTTAAAAAAGGAGGGAGAGGGAAAACAGGGAATTATAGACCGGTCAGCCTGACATCGGTCATGGGTAAAATGATGGAATCAATTATTAAGGATGTCATAGCAGCGCACTTGGAAAGAGGTGACATGATATGTCCAAGTCAGCATGGATTTGTGAAAGGGAAATCATGCTTGACAAATCTTCTGGAATTTTTTGAGGATGTTTCCAGTAGAGTGGACAAGGGGGAACCAGTTGATGTGGTGTATTTTGACTTTCAGAAGGCTTTCGACAAGGTCCCACACAAGAGATTAATGTGCGAAGTTAAAGCACATGGGATTGGGGGTAGTGTGCTGACGTGGATTGAGAACTGGTTGGCAGACAGGAAGCAAAGAGCAAATGGGTACTTTTCAGAATGGCAGGCAGTGACTAGTGGGGTACCGCAAGGTTCTGTGCTGGGGCCCCAGCTGTTTACATTGTACATTAATGATTTAGATGAGGGGATTAAATGTAGTATCTCCAAATTTGTGGATGACACTAAGTTGGGTGGCAGTGTGAGCTGCGAGGAGGATGCTATGAGGCTGCAGAGTGACTTGGATAGGTTAGGTGAGTGGGCAAATGCATGGCAGATGAAGTATAATGTGGATAAATGTGAGGTTATCCACTTTGGTGGTAAAAACAGAGAGACAGACTATTATCTGAATGGTGACAGATTAGGAAAAGGGGAGGTGCAACGAGACCTGGGTGTCATGGTACATCAGTCATTGAAGATTGGCATGCAGGTACAGCAGGCAGTTAAGAAAGCAAATGGCATGTTGGCCTTCATAGCAAGGGGATTTGATTATAGGGGCAGGGAGGTGTTACTACAGTTGTACAGGGCCTTGGTAAGGCCACACCTGGAGTATTGTGTACAGTTTTGGTCTCCTAACTTGAGGAAAGACATCCTTGCTATTGAGGGAGTGCAGCGAAGGTTCACCAGACTAATTCCCGAGATGGCGGGACTGACATATCAAGAAAGACTGGATCAACTGGGCTTGTATTCACTGGAGTTCAGAAGAATGAGAGGGGATCTCATAGAAACATTTAAAATTCTGACGGATTTAGACAGGCTAGATGCAGGAAGAATGTTCCCAATGTTGGGGAAGTCCAGAACCAGGGGTCACAGTCTAAGGATAAGGATTTAGGACCGAGATGAGGAGAAAGTTCTTCACTCAAAGAGTGGTGAAACTGTGGAATTCTCTAATACAGAAAGTTGTTGAGGCCAATTCACTAAATATATTCAAAAAGGAGTTAGATATAGTCCTTACTACTAGGGGGATGAAGGGGTATGGCGAGAAAGCAGGAATGGGGTACTGAAGTTGCATGTTCAGCCATGAACTCATTGAATGGCGGTACAGGCTCGAAGGGCCAAATGGCCTACTCCTGCACCTATTTTCTATGTTTCTATGTTTGCCCCACTGTAAGAAATCGTGAATTGTAAGAAATAACTTGAGACCAAAAAGTCTCTTCAGACTGGTGTCAGAATTGAAGGATTAATTTGTTAAATAACTGGTAACAGACATCTCTAAACATATGAAGGCCAAAATGGCATATCTGATTCCAACCTTGGGAGGATAGGCCTTCAGAAAGTATAAACAGGAAAGACATGTGAAGAGAAGGGTTTCACCTCAGATAAGAACTGTTCATGCCACCAGCCATCTGTCTGATCGTGACTAATAACAGCTACTTATCACGGTCGTGTGTCTATTATGCCTATCCTGATTGTGTGTTGTGTTTAACTGAATTTGAACTGCCGCTCCTTAATAAAATGCCTTATGACTCCTAAGACCCTTTGGGTAACTGCGTGCAACCTGTGACCCTAATCTTGCAGTGGTGTCAGAAGTGGGATTCACAGTGTCGGGAGTTGTATGGTTCCGGTTAGTGGACCGGAGGGACTTAGTCAAACATGTGTGATCATCCCTTAGATTGAGTAGTTTACTCCCTGAAAGAAGGGAGAGGAAGGGAGTGTGTCAGATAAGTGAAATCTAACAAAAAATGGAGGGTGCTTATTATCGAGAAACAGTCGTTAACAGTCTAAACGAGCAGGAGAGTTGGAGATAACAAGGAAAAAGGTCAAAGCTGCATGTTAACCCATCTGAGAACTCAGCAAAGGAAGGAAAAAAAAACTGGGGATTAGAGAATAAATTGCTGAGATGGCAATTTCAAATAAAAAAAATGAAACTGATGGAAGTTTTAGCTTTTGTGCCACGAAAAATAAAACACAAGATATGCTGAGTGAAAGGAACCTTAAAATAATGCTGGAATTTCAGTCGTTTGTATGAAAGTGTGTTAATGTGTGGAAGTTTGCCTGGTTATTTTGACTATGATTTACAGAGCTAGAAATGCACAAAAGACTGTTTGTTTTACAAAAGGTAAGCTTGAGTCTTGAAGTTACAGTTTCCAGTACTGTTTCAATTAGATTACGGTGAAAAAAATTGCTATCGTCTGATATAATTCAAATTAAAAAGGCAACATCTAGTGTTAAATCAATTTGAATGTTTAAAAAGCACTGTCTTAAATGTAGTGTCATTTGTTTAAAAAAAATTCTGTATGAATGTAAGCTGAGGGAAGCTCCGCCCTCCTTTTCCTTTTGTGTAGAATGTATAATATTTGTTAAAATGTGAAAACTAATTTTTCTCCAGTTATATTCAGTATTTTTACAGTCATTTGGAAAGGCTTCTGAACAAAGAACAATATGAGATATAATGTAACTTACTGTATATTTTTGTTTTATTTTATCTGCTCTGTATTGTGTTTAGTTGCACTGATACAAATGGTCTGAATTAAACTGGAATTTTTGGGGTCAAGTTTCAGCCTGAGTTGCTCCTATATTTTTGGAGCAACTAGTTTAGAATGGAGTATCTTAGAAATTGCAATTCTCGACATTTAGTTTGCTCCAGTTCTAGTCAGTTAGAACAGTTTCATTTTGGAACAAACTTTTTTTTCAAAAGGAGGCGTGTCCGGCCACTTATGACTGTTTTGAAAGTTTAGACAGTGAAAACTTACTCCAAACTAACTTAGAATGGAGTAAGTGTAGATTTTTGTACGCTCAGAAAAACCTTGCCTACACTTAGAAAATCAGATGTAGGTTATAAATCAGACGTAGGGAACGGGGGCGAGGCGGGGATGAAGGGAAGTTTGCAAACATGAAACACATCACTTTTACAAATAAAGAGACATCATCAATAATAAATGATAAATACATCATTAAATCAACCAATAAATCAATCCAAAAAAAAATTAAAAATGAAAAAAATTAAACATCAATAAATAAAAAATTAAATTTCTACTCACCAACGGCAGCACCGGGAGCCCTCCAACAGCGTGCAGGGACGGGGGTGACGGGGCCCCCACCCCCCCCCCAGTGTGTCTCTCTCTGTCAGTGTCTCTCTCTCTCTCTCTCTGTCTGTCAGTGTGTCTCCCTCTCTGTCTGTCAGTGCCGATGTGTTTCTGACAGCGAGGGGAGGGGGGGGAGGAAGGGGGTGGAGAGGAGAGGGGAAGTAGGGGGGGAGAGGGGAGGGAGGGGGGGGAAAGGAGAGGGGGGAGAGGAGAGGGGGGGAGAGGACGGGGGGGAAGGAGAGGAAGAGGGGAGAGGAGAGGGAGGGGGGGAGAGAGGGGGGAGAGGAGAGGGCGGGGGGGAGAGGGAGGGGAGGAAGAGGAGAGGGAGGGGGGGAGAGGAGAGAGAGGGGGGAGAGGAGGGGGGGAGTAGAGGAGAGGGAGGAGAGGGGGAGGCTGAACGGGCCCGGCCGACGTGAAGAAGCCGGGCCGAAGACTTCGGGTAGGGCCCACCCCCAGCAAGATGCCGGGCTGGCGGGCCCCGCCGAAGGAGGAGGGAGCGGACCGGAGCTGAAGGGCGGGTGTAGGAAGCCGAGCGGGAGATGGGGGGGGAGGGGGGAGAGTGGCTAGCAGCGGAGCTGGAGCTGGGGGGATGGGGGGGAGCGGCAGGCAGCGGAGCGGGAGCTCGGGGGGGGGAGCGTGAGAGAGCCAGAGGGAACGTGAGCTGAAAAGGGGGCAAAGCCGGAGCCACAGCAAGAGCAGGAGCTGAAGGAGAGAGGTGCAGTCCGATCTTTGCCGCCCCAGTGAGCCCATTCGGCCAGGGCTGCATGCTTTGGGCCCCTCCCACTCAGTTTTGGGCGTCTGGTGCTACTGCACATGCGCGCACACTGTAGCGCGCATGTGCAGAGATCACGGCACTGTTTTCAGTGCAGGGACCTGGCTCCGCACCCCGCAGTTTGTGCTGCGCCGCGCCGAGGGCCTGGATCGACCTGAGGGAGTGGAGAATACCGAGGTAAGTTTTTGGCGTGTTTTTGAGCAGGAAATCAGGCATGGCTCGCGGGGCTGCACTGTTCCAAGCGTGGCCCGAAACTTGACCCCATTGAAGTTAACTATTAATTTGTAAAAACCCGACTTACATTGTGACAACAGTGATTTTTTTTTTAATGATGTGAGAGTTTCGAGTTCCGTACAAGTGATTCTCAGATAAACAAAAAATCATTGGAAGTATTTGATTTGGAATTTTGAGACATTGGAGGTAATTTACAATGTTAAACAACTTGGTTGTACTGGAAAATCTTGGGTTTGGAAAAACTTTTAAAAGTAAAAGCTAATAAGTTTAGAAACAATTGGAGTTTAATCTAAAATGCTGTTTTCCCTAATGAAAATGATTTAGTTAAAGCTAATAATGACAGCTTTACTAATGATTTCTGCTGTTTTAACAGATTTTTAATTCCTAAGGAAGTTTCGAAGAGTGGGGGAAAAAAAGTTTCTATCAGGAACGTTTTTAAAAAACTTACATAAAGTGACGCAATTGTGTATGTCTGACAATATTTGCTCCGACTTCTTACAAACCTGCAAAGGAGTTAACCCTTTCCGCTGACAGCTAGCTTTTTTGGGTTCACCAACAACTTTAATATTGCTGAATGAAATTTTAAAGATATAGGACATTATTAATTTAACTTTCTTAATTTTGAATGAATATTTTCCCACATGCCAAAAGAAAAATGATGATTTGAAACATTAACTCCTTGGGTTCTTGGCGGATTTGGAAAGCGGTGACAGGATCGGATCAAGTCAGCATGGATTTATGAAAGGGAAATCATGCTTGACGAATCTTCTGGAATTTTTTAAGGATGTAACTAGCAGACTGGACAAGGGAGAACCAGTGGATGTGGTGTATTTGGACTTTCAGAAGGCTTTTGACAAGGTCTCGCACAAGGGATTGTTGTGCAAAATCAAAGCACATGGTATTGGGGGTAATATACTGACGTGGATAGAGAACTGGTTGGCAGACAGGAAGCAGAGAGTCGGAATAAACGGGTCCTTTTCAGAATGGCAGGCAGTGACTAGTGGAGTGCCGCAGGGCTCAGTGCTGGGACCCCAGCCCTTTGCAATATATATTAACGATTTGGATGAAGGAATAGAGTGTAATATCTCCAAGTTTGCAGATGACACTAAACTGGGTGGCGGAGAGAGTTGTGAGGAGGACGCTAAGTGGTTGCAGGGTGACTTGGATAGGTTAGGTGAGTGGGCAAATGCATGGCAGATACAGTATAATGTGGATAAATGTGAGGTTATCCATTTTGGGGGCAAAAACACGAAGGCAGAATATTATCTGAATGGCGGCAGACTAGGAAAAGGGGAGGTGCAACGAGACCTGGGTGTCATGGTTCATCAGTCACTGAAAGTGGGCACGCAGGTACAGCAGGCGGGAAAGAAGGCAAATGGTATGTTGGCCTTCATAGCGAGGGGATTTGAATATAGAAGCAGGGAGGTCTTACTGCAGTTGTACAGGACCTTAGTGAGGCCTCACCTGGAATATTCTGTTCAGTTTTGGTCTCCTAGTCTGAGGAAGGACGTTCTTGCTATTGAGGGAGTGCAGCGAAGGTTCACCAGACTGATTCCAGGGATGGCTGAGCTGTCATATGAGGAGAGACTGGATCAACTGAACCTTTATTCACTGGAGTTTCAAAGGATGAGAGGGGATCTCATAGAAACATATAAGATTCTGACGGGACTGGACAGGTTAGATACGGGAAGAATGTTCCCAATGTTGGGGAAATACAGAACCAGGGGACATAGTCTTAGGATAAGGGGTAGGCCATTTAGGACTGAGATGAGGAGAAACTTCTTCACTCAGAGAGTTGTTAACCTGTGGAATTCCCTGCCGCAGAGAGTTGTTGATGCTAGTTCACTGGATATATTCAAGAGGGAGTTAGATATGGCTCTTACGGTTAAGGGGAGCAAGGGGTATGGAGAGAAAGCAGGAAAGGGGTACTGAAGGAATGATCAGCCATGATCTTATCGAATGGCGGTACAGGCTCGAAGGGCCGAATGGCTACTCCTGCACCTATTTTTCTATGTTTCGATGTTTCTATGTTTCTAAACAGAGCTACAATTCAAAAACTCGAGAAAGGAAAATCTAACTGTAGTTTAAGCGGATCGTCAAATTTTCATTAAAAGAAACTGGTTGAGAACAGTCTTGGTGGTTTCTGATAGAAGGTTAGTGGGGAAATAAAATTGAACATTGACAAAAACTGTCAATGCAACAATATTGCTGTCTGGATATGTGATAAGTTTGAAATTATAAAATAGACTTGGACACAATGTAATGGGTTATAAAGAATTAAAAATGTTTTAAAAACTTGGACCCAGTGGGAACGTTTGATCTATGTTTTCTATCTTTAATATGGTACTGGACAGTAACATTCCTCCAGGGATCATGAATGAGATACGAATGGTAATTAATGGGATGTGTAAAATTGAGAGAGGAAGTGATTGATGGTGTAAGATAGAAACAGAAAAATTGCATTTTCCTAACATTCCAGTGAAAGTCAGGAAAGTGTAATTACGAATAGTAAATTGATAGCTTTCTCTTGGAGACATTTGTGTCCCTGCCTATAATGAACGTTTTAAGAAAACTGAATTTGATAGTCTGGCCACTACCCGAGACATTGGGACCATGCAGAGGGAGATGAGCAAAGATCTGCAGACTTTGCACTGAAGAACATAAGAACATAAGAAATAGGAGCAGGAGTAGGCCATTTGGCCCTTTGAGCCTGTTCTGCCATTCAATAAGATCATGGCTGATCTGATCTTGGCCTCAACTCCAATTCCCTACACGCTCCCCTCCCAAACACGCTCCCCATAACCTTGACTTCCTTATCGTTCAAAAATCTGTCTATCTCCACCTTAAATATATTTACAGGTCTCAGACATGCTCAGATAGTTGACAACAGCAAGACATGAAATGGCTCAGGAGGGTGAGACAACTATTAAAGCATTGATACATATGCCATCTAATTAATGAAACCATCAGAATAGAGTTAGAGTTGGTACCTGTTGGAGGGATTGAAATTAAAGTTGAAGTGGAGAGTTACATAAAATTTGGATTCGGACAATTGAAGGCTGGGAGAAATAAATTTTGCGACAATTATCCACAAGTTGGATACCAGTAGAATTGAAATCTGGAGAATCTTTTAAATCCATGACTTGTTGATTAGATGTTAAACTGTAGTGTCGCTTGAAATTATTGTAAGACTGAATTTAACTGTAATAATTGTGTTTTGTAGTTAACAGAGCATGAGAAAATCCAGTATGAATCCAGTATGAGGTGGTTTTGGTGGTGCCTCCTGTGTCACTACTACCGCAACTATCATGCTTTATGGGTCTAACAGGGTCTGTCCCATTAACAGCCCCAGTTTCTGCTTCACATCACATCTGTTTTGGAGCAAGACAACTCGAGAATAGGTATTGCAATTGACATCAGAGGGGATGACTCAAATTGGTAGGATACTGGGCTTAATATATAAACACACACTTAGGTTCATACTATTTTACACGCTCTGGTAGTTCTCCAACTTGTAATGATAATGTATTTCATATATGTCCCCCATGTAGTAAGATTTTGATGCATTAGCCAATTGTGTACTCATGTCTATGACTGACCAGCACTAAAAAAAATTAATTGAGCACACCGAAAGAGAAGATCCAAGCAATGTAGAGGAGATCCCAGGAGGGGTAAGACCAGGAAAGAAAGAAGAAACAGTGGATACCCCAGGCAGTGCAGAATTGAACACTGAATCAGTGAATTGAATTTGAGTAAGAGGTCAGAGGTTGCTCCTCCCTCTCAAAAGAATGCACTGCAAGAAAGGGGGATGTTTTCATTTCTGAGTCTCCCTACTAAGTACACCCAAGTGGAGAAAACAAAAAACAAATAACTTGGCAATAGCGAGAGTAGTCAAAAGCCAGTTGTGAGAAGTCAATAAGGATATTTCCTTCTCAAAGTAGGGAATGTAAGAAATCATGAATTGGAAGAAATTACTTGAGACCAACAAGCCTCTTCAGAATGGTATAAGAATTAAAGGATTCACTCCATAAATAACTGTTAATAGAAAGCTCTAACCATCTGAAGTCCAAGAACAGCATGTCTGACTCCAACCTTGGGAGGATGGGCCTTCAGAAACTATAACCAGAAAAGACATGTGAAGAGGAAGATTTTACCTAAGAGTTGAGACAAAGAACTTGACGAGCCATTGGGCACCCTGGTTTAGGAACAGCCCTTATAGGTTAAATGGTCCTGCCCATCACTTTGCCACAGGCCCACCCCTAAAAAAGACAATAAAAGAGATATCTAAAATGCTTTTCAGGTCAGATGGTGAAGGTAACAACTGTTTGTACCACCAGCCATCTGTCTGATTGGGACTAATAATAGTTATTTGTCACAGCCATATATCTACTTGGTCCATGCAGCAGAGCAGGTCTCCAGTCGTCTTGGTTAATCCTTGCCACTGGACCAAGACCTAGCTCTGTCAAGCCCGTGTGGTGACTGGTGTGCAATGGTCACCACACGTTAAAAAAATTCACACACAGGCATCTTCCACTTCCTCAATTGGAGTTCAGGACTGGAACATCAGGTCCTTCATCGAAACACCTGTGAACTCGTGGAAGCAAGTCATCCTCGTTCGAGGGCCCGCCGATGATGTCGACTGTGTCGACCCTGATTGTGTGCTGTGTTTAATTGAATTTGAACTACCGCTCCTTAATAAAATGCCTTATGACTCCTAAGACCCTTTGGGTAACTGTGTGTGACCAGTGTTTTTAATCTTACACCACCTTTGGAGGCTGTGCCTTCAGCCATTTAGGCCCTGACTCTGGAATTCGCTCCCCAAATCCCTGCGGCTCTCCACCTCTCTCTCCTCCTTAAAACTTTGGGTTTTTCTTTATGTTAAAGATGCTATGTAAATGCAAGTTGTTTTATCATAAAATAAGACTGATTATTGCACAGAATAGTATTCTGTGATAAGCTCAATTCTCTTTATGTATGTACCTTTACTGTATAATTATACAGTTACAATTCAAGCTTTCTCCCACACTTTCTATTTGTGTTCACTGCAAAATCCACCTCCCACCAGCAAGCCCCACACCTCTTATGAACCAGAACTTAACCAGTTGTGTGTTGTGGCGGGGGTGTATTGTGCCTCAGCGCCTTTTAACTGCAGAGTTACAGCAATTTAGCATGGATTGTCCACTGTATGTTTTTGATCTCTGATAGGTAGTGAATCTCAGGTGACATATTTCATGCTAAATTCATGCAAAACTATGAGTTGTTTATTACCAGGAGAAAATGTGTGCAGAAACAAGTTAAATAAATAGAGTAAAACAGTACTTACCTTTCCTGTGCAATTGATGTAAGGACAGTTATTTTGTAGGTGTTCATGAAATATTTCTATTACCTTGGATGCATTGCAAAAGAGCATCTCCCCAGCTGTCTGATGAATTATCTATTCACTTTCCATACAGGCACTCAGATCAAGACGTCTGAGCAAAGAGCCGCCATGACACTGATTGTAAATATTCTGGTGTCCAGGCTTAGCTAAGAGTTCACATCAAAAGATACAGGCCAGACATTGTTGCATAATGCAACAACTGTGATATATTCACAGAGCACAGCACACATAGCTTCCTAATATGGCAGGCAGCTCTCTCGGAAGTCTCCGGAAAATCTGACTGGTTCTGTTTATTGTTAACCCTGCACTTGCAGTACAGAATGCGTCCACATCCACAGTGTGGAGCTACAAACATTGCAAGCTTACAGACATTACACTTCTCCCTCCTTAATGAAGAAGTTATTATAACAAACATCATACATAACTTTCATGTTTATACATAACACAGGATATAAACTTTTTTTTTCCATATTTACAAATTTAACTTTACCACTTGTTTTCTGTTTCGAAGAGGATACCTTCGCTCTCGAACAGAACATCCAAACATGGTGTCGATTTCACACTCATTCGAGGCTCATCCTGAGGAACATTTTCCTCCACAGAATTTCCTTGACTTTCATTTGAACTCACTCTAACTTCAGGCTCTTTGTTTTCCTGGCTCGGACTCAGACTTTCATTCTGATTCTCTCCTGGATTTGTTTCCAGTTAAATTGGATTTAGGATTTGCTATTGGTGTATCAAAACTATCTGATGAGTCAGAAATAATTGAATCATTCCCACCTTCAACTCCTTCCATGTCTATAGGTAAAATATGATCAATATGAACAAACCTAACCTGTCCATTATCAAACATCTTTACCAAATATGTGCGAGGACCACATATCTTCACCACTCTTCCTGGTAACCACTTTACCCATTTATGGTGATGGTTCTTCACTCTCACCTTCTGGTTTAATTTCACACTTCTCTCTTTTACTCGACCTCTATCATGATTCTCTTTCTGTCTTAATTGTGTCTCTTCTACGGACTGTGCCAAATTTGGCTTTAACAATGAGAAGCTGGTTCGAGGCTGTCATTTGAGAAACAACTCTGCTGGTGTTCTACCAGTAGTTGTATGAGGAGTACTTCGATATGTAATCAAAAAATTAGCCAATTTGTGATCCAATGACAACTGTCATTTCCTTGGATTTGGAACTAACATTTGTTTTATGAGGGCACGTTTTACAATTTGTACAGTGCGCTCTGCTGCACCTTTTGAAGCAGGCTGGTATGGTGGAACCTTGGTATGTTTCACACCATTTTTGCTCATGAATTTTGCAAATTCTTCTAAACGAAATTGTGGTCCATTATCCGAAACAATTTCTTCAGGGAGGCCAAATGCAGAAAATAATTTTTGTAAAATGTCCAATGTTTTACTTGTTGCTAATTTCCACATTGTAAACACCTCAACCCACTTTGAATGGCTATCAGTCACAATGAACAATTGTTGTCTTTCTAACTCAGCAAAATCAATTTGTAGCCTTTGCCATACCCTGGGAGGCTATTTCCATGGCTGTAATGGTACTGGTGGTGGTTGCTTGCTTACAGATTGACATGTCGTACACTGACTCATGATGTACTCTATATCTTTATCAAGACCTGGCCACCATAAATAACTGCTTGCAAAACTCTTGGTCAAACACATTCCCAGGTGCTGGTCATGGAGGTCTCCTAATAATTTGGACCTGAATTTATTTGGTATAACCACTCTTGCACTCCACATGATACAAGCTTTATCAACTGATAATTAATTCCTACGAATGAAGAATGGATGTGTATCTTTGTTTGTTACCTGGTTTGGCCATCCATTTGCAATATACTCATACACCTTTGACATCACTGGGTCATGTTTGGTTGCTCTACCAATCTCTTCATCTGTGACTGGCAGTTCATCAATGTATGAAAAATAAAAAACTTCTTCCCTATCGGGTGTAACTTGTGATGGGGAAGGCAATCTAGACATTGCATCAGCATTACTGTGATCAGCTGATCATCTGTATTCAATATCATATGTATATACTGACAAAATCAAAGCCCATCTCTGCATTCGGGCTGCAGCTAATGTTGGAACTAGGGACTTTGCATGGAGGATTGCTGTTAGGGGCTTATGGTCCGTAACGATGGTAAACTTATGACCATACAAGTATTTGTGAAACTTTTTGACCTCAAAAATTAATGCCAAAGCTTCCCTTTCAATTTGCGCATAATTAATCTCACGGGCACTGAGAATGCATGAAGCAAAAGCAATTGGTCTGTCCTCCCCACTACTGAATACATGAGAGATTACTGCCTCAATTCCATACGGAGAGACATCACATGCTAGCTTAATCTCCTTAGATATGTCACATTGAACTAACATGGCGCTCTCTACCAATTTGCTTTTACACTCAATGGGCCCAAGTTTCGAGCCGCGCCTAGAACGGCGCAGTCCCAACCTGGAAGCCCGTTTTCATGCCACAAAGTGCGCCTAAAAAAACCTTCCAGATTCTCCAGCTCCCTGCAGGTCGTTTGCAGCCGGGCGCAGCGCAGCACAAGCTGTGGGGGGCAGAGCCAGGTCCCTGCGCTGAAAACAGTGCCGGGACCTCTGCACATGCGCGCTACAGTGGGCGCGCATGTGCAGTAGCTTCAGGCGCCCAAATCTGTGTGGGAGGGGCCGAAGCACGCGGCCCCTAGCCCTGGCCCAATGACTTCACTGAGGCTGCATGCATAAGGCTCCTCCCATGCCCAGCTCCTGCTTCCTCCCGACCCGACTTGACTCCCGCTTCCCGCCCCCCGCCCCTGGACCGGACCCGACCCCGACCCCAATACCGACCCGACTCCCGCTTCCCCCCCCACCCCCCCGGACTGGACCCGACCCGACTCCTGCTTTCCCCTCGCCCCGCCCCCCTGCCCCTGGACTGGACCTGACCTGACCTCCCTCCCCCCGACCTGACCTCCCTCTCCCTCCCCCCAACCCGAACCGAACCGACCTCCCTCCCACCACCGCCCCGACCCGCGCTCCCCCCAACCTGACCCGACCCAACGCCACCTACCTGTAAATCTGGTGCTGGGGACGGGCCCTGCCCGAAGTCTCGGGCCTGGCCCGTTCAGCCTCCCTCCCCCTTCTCCTTCCCCCCCATCTCCTTTCCCCCATCTCCTTTTCCCCCATCTCCTTTCCCCCCATCTCCTTCCCCCCCAATCTCCTTCACCCCCAATATCCTTTCCCCCTCGATCTCCTTTCCCCCCATCTCCTTTCCCACCCCATCTCCATCCCCCCATCTCCTTTCCCCCATCTCCTTTCCCCCATCTCCTTCCCCCCATCTCCTTCCCCCCCATTTCCTTACCCCCTCCCCCTCCTCCTCCACCCCATCTCCTTTCCCCCCCTCCTTCTCCCCCTCCCCCTCCTCCCCCTTCTCCTCCTCCCTTCTCCTCCTCCCCTTCTCCTCCTCCCCCCTTCTCCTCCTCACCCCCCTCCCCCTTCTCCTCCTCCCCTTCTCCTCCTCCCCCCTCCCCCTTTTCCTCCTCCCCCTCCCCTTCTCCTCCTCCCCCCTCCCCCTTCTCCTCCTCCCCTCCCCCTTCTCCCCCTCCTCCCCCATCCCTCCCCCTTCCCTCCCTCTGCTCCCCCCCTCTCTCCCTCTACCCCCCTCCTCCCCCTCCCCTCGCTGTCAGAAACACAGACACTGACAGACAGAGAATGAGAGACACACACAGACAGACAGACAGAGAGATAGAGACACTGACAGAGACACACTGGGGGGGCGGGGGGCATCCCAGCACGCTGTTGGAGGGTTCCCGGTGCTGCAGTCAGTAAGTAGAAAATGTTTTATGTACTAATTTAAAAAAAAAAATTATTTCTTATTAATTTTTTTGATTGATTTATTGGGGTTAATTTATTGATGTTTTTATCATTTATTATTGATGATGGCTCTTTATTTGTAAAACTGAAGTGTTTAATGTTTGTAAACTTTCCTTTAAACCTCACCCCCCTCCCCGATTCCCTACGCCTGATTTGTAACCTACGCCTGATTTTCTAAAGTGTAGACAAGGTTTTTCGAGCGTACAAAAATCTTCACTTACTCCATTCTAAGTTAGTTTGGAGTAAGTTTTCACTGACGAAACTTTGAAAACAGGCGTAAGTGACCGGACATGCCCCCTTTTGAAAAAAAAATTCTGTTCCAAAGTGAATCTGTTCTAACTGACTAGAACTGGAGCAAACTAAATGGCGAGAATTCCGATTTCTAAGATACTGCGTTCTACACCAGTTGCTCCTAAAAATCAGGAGCAAATCATGGCGAAACTTGGGGCCCTTGAATGCTGTATCGCATTTTTTTGACCACTTCCAATGGACCTGTCTTTTTTTTAAAGTTCATTAAGTGGATGTAATACTGTAGCCAAATTTGGTCGGAACTTCCCATAATAGTTCAAAAGACTCAAGAATGAAAAAAGTTCAGTGACATTCCTGGGAGTGGGTGCATTTCTAATTGCATCCAGTTTTCCCATGGTTGGATGTAACCCATCTTTGTCTACTCTGTACCCTAAGTACTCGACTGAGTTTTGAAATAACTCACACTTATGAGCAGACACTCGTACGCTGTGCTTCTCTAGCGGTCTCAGGACTTAATTCAATATGTTATTATGAATTTACGTATTTGGTGCTGAAATGAGTATGTCATCCAAATAACATACTACCTCTTCAATACCTTGCAAAATCTGGTTCATCACCCCTTGGAATATGGCAGGGGCAGAAGACACTCCAAACAGTAGCCTATTCAATTGATATAGGCCTAGATGAGTATTTATAGTCAAACATGACTTGGACTCCTCATCTAGTTCAAGCTGTAAGTAGGCATTCGTAAGATCCAACTTTGAGAAGATCTGACCACCTGTCAGTGTTATGAACAAATCTTCTATATTCAGCAATGTATTGGGGACATTACCCTCTAGAACCTGGTTTACGGTTACTTTATAATCACCACACAATCTTACCTTACCATCAGACTTAGGTACAACAACAATGGGTGTAGCCCAATTACATCGATCTATCTTACAAATAATGTTCTCAGTCTCTAGTCTTTTGAGTTCTTGCTCAACTTTCTCCTTGAATGCATATGGTACAGAACATGGCTTGTAGTAAACCAATCTAGCGTCCTTCTGTACCCTGACATTCGCCTTGAAGCTTTGGATCGGACTGCCCATTTCACAAAACACTTTCGGATAGTTCTTGATAACCTCATCCGTTGATGAAAATCTCGCTTCCACACAGAAAATCTTACTCCAATCCTGCTTCAGTGAGCTCAACCAATTTCTTCCGAGTAAGGCAGACTTGTCTCCTTTCACTACTATTAGAGGCAAGTTCTGAAATTGATCTTTATATTTCACCGGTACGGTGATACGACCCACCACAGGAATTTTCCCTCCCGAGTAGCCTCGCAGCTCTATCTTGGATTTTTCTGCTTTCCAAATCGATGTCTGTTAACCTCATGCTCCTGATGATGTTTAACTCTAACATCTCCTTGTCCTGTTGTTGTTCTTCCATGCTATGTAGTCTCTTGGGATTTCTACTCATAGCTTTGAACGCTGGATTCATAGCTTTAAAAACTGATTTACCCTTCAGTAGGCATGCCTTCGCAAGATGTCCAGTCTTCCTGTAGAAGAAACACTCTGCCTTCACGTATGAACAACTTTGAGCAATGTTTTGTCCCAGGCACCGAGAGCACAACTTCGATGCTCTGGTAGAATTTCCAGTTTCTGAGACTTTCGGCCATGGCCGTCTTTTACTTTGAACCTGCAGGTGATTTACCTCGGTTGACTGACGACCGTAATCATTAGTTAATTCTTGGGAATATTGTTCAGCCATACCCATCGACCTCGCTGTCTGACAAGCAATCTCAAAAGTCAAGTCATCCGTCGTCAATAACTTCCTTCTGATCGCATCATTTTTCACCCTACAAACAAAATGATCCCATAATGCTCGGTTTTGAAAGTTTCCAAAATTACAGTGCATCAATAGCTTTTTTAATGCTACGATGTAATCACTGATACATGCATCAGCCTTTTGATTCCAAATCCCGAAACGATAGCTTTCAGCAATTTCTAATGGTTTGGGGTTATAGTGCTGCTCCAGCTTCGGTAAAATCTCTTTAAGCGTTGTGTCCTTTGGCTCGTCAGGCACAAGCAGATTTACAAGGGTTTCATATAATACCGCCTCCAATAAGAAGATCGCTTTTTTACGTTCCAACACAGCCTGATTCTGGACTGCATTGTCTGGAACTTCGATTATATTATTTGTAGTGAAATACATTTCTAGCTGATCCACATACACTTTAAAACATTCTCCCAAATGTCCCAATACACCTGCCATTTTAATCTCTAGCTGTTCACACCATGTGCTGTATTTTACTTCCGATTTTGTAGCTTTTTACGAAGATAGAAACTTCCAAAGTCTCTCTGTCGGCTGGCTGAATCCTTCACCAACAAAATTTTAGCTTTAAATCATCTGAAAAATCCCATCTCAATCACCAACTGTGATATATTCACAGAGCACAGCACACACAGCTTCCTAACTTGGCAGGCAGCTCTCTCGGAAGTCTCCTGAAAATCTGCCTGGTTCTGTTTATTATTAACCCTGCACTTGCAGTATACATCCACATCCACAGTGTGGAGCTACAAACATTAAAAGCTTACAGGCGTTACAACAACCTTCATAAGAAATGTTGAAATTCCGTTGGGTAGAGGGGCAGAAAACAAGGTAGGACCCAGACACACAAGAGTCACAGCCACCCTAGCCATGCACAGTAAATTCTGCCTGATAAGGTGGTGGGTGCTTTTTCAGCCCCACCCCCTTACAATTTGACAGTTCCTGAGCTACACTGGGAATCCTGCCAAATATGTCCTGCCAAGCACATGGTATTGGGGGTAATGTACTGACGTGGATAGAGAACTGGTTGGCAGACCGGAAGCAGAGAGTAGGAATAAATGGGTCCTTTTCAGAATGGTAGGCAGTGACTAGTGGGGTACCGCAAGGTTCAGTGCTGGACAATATACATTAATATACATATACACAATATACATTAATGATTTAGATGAAGAAATTGAATGCAATATCTCCAAGTTTGTAGATGACACTAAGCTGGGTGGCAGTGTGAGCTGTGAGGAGGATGCTAAGAGGCTGCAGGGTGATTTGGACAGGTTAGGTGAATGGGCAAATACATGGCAGATGCAGTATAATGTGGATAAATGTGAGGTTATCCACTTTGGTGGTAAATACAGGAGGGCTGATTATTATCTGAATAGTGATAGATTGGTAAAGGGGAGGTGCAACTAGACCTGGGTGTCATGGTATATCAGTCATTGAAGGTTAGCATACAGGTACAGCAGGCAGTAAAGAAAGCAAATGGCATGTTGGCCTTGATAGTGAGAGGATTTGAGTATAGGAGCAGGGAGATCTTACTATAGATGTGCAGAGCCTTGGTAAGGCCACACCTTGAATATTGTGTACAGTTTTCGTCTCCTAATCTGAGGAAGGACGTTCTTGCTATTGAGGGAGCGCAGCGAAGGTTCACCAGACTGATTCCCAGGATGACAAGACTGACATATGAAGAAAGACTGGATCGACTAGGCTTGTATTCAATGGAATTTAGAAGAATGAGAGGGGATCTCATAGAAACATATACAATTCTGACAGGATTGGACAGGTTAGATGCAGGAAGAATTTTCCCAATGTTGGGGAAGTCCAGAACCAGGGGTCATAGTCGAAGGATAAAGGGTAGCCATTTAGGACCGAGATGAGGAGAAACTTCTTCACTCAGAGAGTTGTGGGCATGTGGAATTCTCTACCACAGAAAGTTGTTGGGGCCAGTTCGTTTGCTATATTCAAAAGGGAGTTAGATGTGGCCCTCACGGCTAAGGGGATCAAGGGGTATAGAAAGAAAGCAGGAATGGGGTACCGAAATGCATGATCAGCCATGATCATATTGAATGGTGATGCAGGTTCGAAGGGCCGAATGGCATACTCCTGTACCTACTTCCTATGTTTCTATGTTTCTATGTCAAGTGATATCTTTGTCTGCTGAGAACAGGTGTAGTTGTCATTCAGAACTGCAACTGGATCCACCACTGAAGAGGTGATGCATAATTGATCCCAAAGGGATTGTTAACCATTCAATTCTTCACCAGTGTCCAGGAACAGCAGTATTTAAAACACTCATGGACCTTCATCTTGAGTTGGATCTGGCCCTGGCTCCTCCCTCTAGAAGTGGCAGATCCTCGCTCTGAATATCTGATCTTCACACAGAGTGGGAACCCCTGTTGTGCCTGTCCCATTGAGTTAATAACTGCATCCCTGGGGATGAGGATATATAAAGTCTCATCAGCGGGTGGGAGGTCCATCGCGTCAGGCATATCACTGCACAGCAGCACCGCCAGAATCTCCAGGTAATAAGTTGATATTTTATCATTTGAAAATGACGGCTTTAGCTTAGTCACAGATGCCTTATACAGTAATACCATATAAATAAAGAGAATGGAAATAGTCACGAAACGCGACATGTATTGTAAATGACTATTATTACTTAATGGTAAAAATAGCTTCACTGTAATGTGGTTGAACAATTTCTAACATGACCGCACTTCAATTATTCAGGGAAAATTAAACCACTTTTGACAATAGCACTGACCATTTTGAATCAAATTCATGTTTAAACAGAACTCCATAAGCAGCATATGAAAAATTTAGGCATGACTTTGCAAAGCATTAATTGGACACAAATCCTTGATTTATCAAATATTTTGTTCTCTCCCTCTACAGAAAATGTATTTAATATAGAGCTATTTGTGTTACATGCCATCAAGATAGGGCTATCTGGTGAGGTTAGGCAGACACTGTACAATGGAGAGCTGAACATAATGAAGCCCTGAAATTGCAAGATGCCACTGCTGATTTACAGTCTTTTTGGAAGGGAGTGGAGATCAGAGAATCAGGCACCTCAACAGGTTGGAGGTGGCATTCTCAATATTCTAGACATTCATTTTAATGGCAGCAAAATCAGCAGCACTCTCAACTGTCAAGCAAGACTCCACGATGGAGTTAAGTGTCAGAATGTTGGTGCTTCTGAGTTCACTTTTAAATGCAGTCAAATTACTGACAGACAGAACAAGCTAGCACAGGCAGATCGGCTCTATATAATAATTAAAGGAATAAATTGAGAAAGAAAGAAAGAACTTGCATTTGTATTGTAACTTTCACGACGTCAGGATACCCAAAGTGCTTTACAACCAATGGATTACTTGTCACTCAGCAGCTAATATGAGCACAGCAAGATCCCATAAATTCCCAGAGACCTACTTTTAATAGTGCTATGCGATCTTTTATGTACATATAAATTGTTTACTATCTGTTCTGAAAGACAGTACCTCCAACAATGCAGATTTCCCTCAGTACTTCACTCAAGCGGCAGCCTACAGAGCTACCAATAAAACAAAGGGGACAGTAAAACAGTAAATGAAGCATGAACTAGAGCTAAGCTGGTTAAAATAGAGCTAAATTCAAAGAAAATGTTCAAAGTGGAAAAAGTAATCTGTGTTTCTCACTCCTGATTACCATCCAATGACCCTTGCTGAAAAATAAGTGTGTGTGGATGGGGATAGGATGAGATTTGACTATCTTCTATGGTTTCTACCCTGCTGCTACTAGCTCCGATTTTAACTGGGGACGAGGGGTTAGCGTGGTGAGCGTCAGGCTCACCTGGACTTGCTGGCATAAGGCCTGGGCCATTTTGACATCCATAATCTGGCATTTTCTGATTACTCACAGTTATGCATCAACATTAGTGGGCCTGGAATTTTTGAGCTAGATATAAAAAAGATACTGGCAGAATTTCCCCCTACAAACACGGGTGGATTTGGAGTATGGGAGCAGTTAAATTGTTAAAAATGGGACTTCCAACCTGATCCCGCCTCCAACTTCCGGTTTTAACGGAGGCGGGTCGGGGGAGGGATGCAGGGGAGTGGGTGACCAATGCGCTCCCAAATGGGTGGTACGTCAATATAAATATAATGAGACTGGAAGCCACCTTTTTCGTATCCATTTTGAATTGAACTGCATGTGAACGGGTTTCACACAATTCGTGAAACACAGCAGTTAAATCGAGGCAGAGACAGCTGCATCCAGGAGGTTCGTGGCTTTATACCGACCTCCTGGATCCAGGGTGCTATCTAACCTACAACCCACATGATCGGATCCCCAACCCCCACCATGAGGCCTCCGATTGACTTCCAGGCCCACCCAGCCCCACCGATGAGGCAGAGGCCGGCCACAATTCTCCGATGGCCAGTCCTGATCCTCTCTTCCTCCCACCAGTGCTCCGGTCAACCCCCCTCCCTCAACCCCCTGAACCTCCAGCCCCGCCGCCGATCCTTCAACCTAATTGACCCCCTCCCGAGCCGCTGATGATCCCCGACCCCCCACCGATACCCGTTCCTCCCCCCCGCCGTGAACCCTGGCACTACCCCACGATCCCTTCACCGTACTGAACCCTTGCTCCCTCTCTGAATCTGCAGGCCTACTCGCCCACAGCCAGCCAGCCTCTCAATCTGGCTGGCTGTGGTCGGGAATCCGAAGCCTCACATGCAAATCAGGGCATGCTGTTAAAGTCAGCAGGGCCTGTGGCAATCCCAGCCTCCTACCATGGTTTTCAGCTGGGTCTGAGGCTGATCCTGAGAGTAAGCTGTGGGTTGGGGAGAGTCGCAGAACTGTGGTCCGCGTGCTTTCCCACCCTCTCCTCACCACAACTATACCCTTGTACCTTCATTTCACACAACAAAAAATGCAGTCTGCTCAGCCAGTGGTTGACCAAGAAGAGGGAGAGGAGAGTGAAGAAGATGAAAAGGAACAAACACACACTCAATTTCACACTCACAGCCACCAGCTGGTCGACCAGCAAGGTCATTTGCAGAGTACTCCGTTGAAAGTCATCAGCCTTCCACCAGTCATGCTGCAGCCACTGAGGTAGCACTAAATAACATCAGTATAGTAGTCAAAGGCACACACAAGGCAGTCACTAAGGGAATGCATAAGGGTGAATAGTTGAATTCTTAAATGTCATATTGGATGGATAGATGTATAATGTTGGATTGGAAAGTTTGCTTTGTGGTGTGTTTTTTCAGCATTGTGTCCAAGAGGATACTGTGATGGTCAGTAACAGAGGAAAGATAAGGTGTGGGACTAATATTGAAAGGGGAATTGGGGTTGTGGTCACTGGTACCATAGGCAAATGATTCCATCCTGGGTATCCTGGCAAGAAAGGGGCTGTCTGGCTTGCACCTTCCTTCTACTTCCTCCTCTTCTACTTCCTCCTCTTTTGCTTCCTCCTCTTCAGCATTTTCCTCTTTTGTGTCTTCTTCCCTCTGTGAGCGAATGCTGTAAATCTGAAATAAAGGTAAAAAATATTGGTAACACTCAGCAGGTCAGGCAGCATCTTGACCAGAGACGTGAACTCTGTTTCTCTCTCCATGGATGCTGCCTGACCTGCTGAATGTTTCCAGAATTTTCTGTCTTCTCAGAGGCCATCCTTTACCATCCGATGCCTTGCAAGTGTCCAGCAGCACTCCCTGCACTGCTAAAACAATTTTAACATGTATTGCACCAAGCCACTACTGCCATAAAATATAAAAAATACAGTCCAAAAGCTTAAATGCAAACTTATCTGAAAGATGTGTATGTCACTTTAAGAAGTGCTGACAATGTCTCTGTCAGTCTGCTGCATGCTCGGTTTTCAAAGCGAGTTTAGGTCTCAGCAGCAAGCTCAGCACAAAGGTCCTCGTTCGCAGAGTGTGACATTAAGTCATGCTCTCCATAATTGCATGTCCAGGGCCAGCACTGAGACTCTCACCAAAATGGCAGCCACGAGTCCCGCGCCAGAGGTGGGCTTTAAAGCAGTGGCCGCCATTCTTTTCCAGGATTGCGGCAAAAGTTGGTGAAGGTTAGTAGCCCAATTTCAGGGCCACTATATGCAGCAAGCAATAAAGGTGTAAACCAACAATAACATGTGAGATAGCTGATGAAGTTTACTGAGTAAGATTGATATTAATAACAGGTGGAGATGGAAGTAGCTGAAACACGCAGGGACTTCAATAACATTTCAAAAACCAAGCCATGTGTTCAATCTATTCTTCAAATGGATATCATCACTCAACTCTAAATGACAGTACTGTATAGCAACACCCATAACTGTGATGCCACACACCCAACTTTCATCGCCTTATACTTGACTGGAAGTGGAATTCTTGGTAGTGTCTGGAGCAAAAAGAGCAGTTCTACTCTGACTTTGATCTGGAGGATCCCCTATTATAGAGAGTGTTAGTTCATACTCTATTTGTTTGTTACAGTTGCTGTAAACGTTCTGGTTCATGCTGGTTTTGGGACACCATTTTGGGAGTGGCTATAAAGGACACAGTTAGTTACATTGCTCCTGTTTCAGTTAGTCTGTTTATTTACATACGCAACATAATTTGACGATGAAGGTGAATCAAATGAACCTCCCTACCCCCGCCTTCAACTTTCCTCTCCACACCCGGGAATTCTCCAATCCCATGGCCGAGATGGATCAAACGTTTTCTACGTATATCATGGCGAATGGGTTAGACAGCGACAACGTAACACCAGCTCGCCACTGTGCAATACTTATGCACTGCCTCTGCACCGAAGGCCAACGCATTTTTGGCCAAGCCGAAGATACTGAGTTTTACGACAAAGCGGTAAGTGCCGAGAGAAATATTTTGGGTGAAAGAAAAGTATCATGATGGAGAGATACAAATTTCGTCAAAGGGGGCAAAGGAACGATGAACCAATCAAACAGTATATCATTTAATTAATTGAACTGGCCGTTACGTGTAACTTTGGAGCACTCACAGAGGAAATGATCAGGGATCAAATTATTGAGAAAACAACAATCGCCTGCATTCGGGAATGCTTGCTAATGGATGATGACAAATTGACATTAGACAAAGCAACTAATTTGGACATCCAAATCGAATCAGTGCTTTCTGATTCAAAAGCAATAAGATCCCCTGCTTCCCCTGTGCAAACCGTTTGTCCAAAGCGGAAATCACAGCAGAGACCCAGGGCTAGTAATAAGCCACCCACTACGGATCGCGAGCCTAACTTCCACGGCTTTAACTGTGGGAACAAATCACATTCAGCAAAGAGTCCTAACTGCCCTGCATGTGGGAAGAAATGATCTGCATATGGTAAAATGAACCATTTTGCTAGTGTCTGTCACTTATCTTGGCATATTCGACATGTGGACAACCCCGATAGTGATGAACCCAGTATGGTTTAGACTGTTAGTGGCATTTCACACATCGGTCTGGGAAAATTCAAAGACTGTGAAGTAAACATTGATGGCACGCCCTGCTGCCTTCTCATTGACCTTGGAGCCAAAGTCTCCATATTGAGTGAGGCTGTGTACAAAACCCACTTCACGCAATGTCAACTGCAGCCCGCAACTTCCACTCTACAGGCATACTCTGACTCCAAAATTGAGGTGCTTGAGGTCATATCTATCCCTATATACTACAAGGACATAACATTGGAGAACTTTTCCTTTCATGTCGCGAAGGGACGAAACCTCATTGGTGTTGACCTTTTTGACAAGCTTGGGTTCAAAGTTTACAATCCAACTGGCACACCTGTGTACAAGATGGACTTTGACAAGCAGTATCCCTCAATCTTCACAGGGTTTGGAGTGACAACAAAATTCTGCCATTGTCTCTGTGTTGACCCTTCCGTCAAACCAATTATGCAGCGACTTCGCCGTCTCCCATTCGCGGTTCATGACCAAGTATCCGCAGAATTAATGCGACTCGAATCTCATTGAGAGCGTCGACTCCTTACCCTGGATCTCAAACTTAGTCATTGCTTGGTGTAAAAATAAGGAGATCTACCTAGGCATTGACCTGAAAGAGGTCAAGAATGCCATCATCCCTGACAAATACCCTCTTCCTAACATCGATGAACTGTCTTCAGAATTCCACGCTTCAATATTTTTACGAAGCTCCACAACACCAGCGTTTCCTTGTTGTAGTACATGACCTGCATGCCAAATGGCCAGAAATTGCTACTACAAGTTCAGTGACCTCATCAACGATCGTCACTGTTCTGCAGCATATGTTCACGAAGTGGGGCCTCCCAGACGTCATAATCACTGACATGGACCACAATTTGTGTCCGACCAGTTTGCGAATTTCCTCATTCGTCATGCTATCGAGCATCGCCTTACAGCTCGGTACAATCCTCAAAGCAACGGAGGTGTTGAGCGTTTTAACCGCGTCATCAAAGAGGTTTGAAAGCCAACCTCGCAGCAGGCCAAACATACGACGAAGCGGTTTAAACCATTCTCCGCACATACCGTTCAACAAAGCACTCGATAATAGGGAAGACACCCGCTGAGCTCATGATTGGACGGAATCTTCGCTGGCCACTGGACATTCTCAAACCCCCAGCCAAACCTAGCATGAAGATAACCACACTCGCATCCCAGATTTCGGAATGCCAACGAAAAGCGAAGTCGTACACTGACACAAAACAATGCGCTCAAAAGCCCCAACTGAAGGACGGAGTTTGGGTCAGATTTAAGTGCCCAAACCGGAGTCAGAAGCTCGCATCTTCACTTTCGCCTCCAAAACAGAGCGGGCAAAAGTTCAGCCCTCACACTTACGAGCGCAATGATGGAACACGATGGAACTCTCGTAGACTGATCCCAATGCACAGGTAACAGACCAGCAGGAGGGAACGGAGGCACCGTTCTGTTTCCCAACCGAAAACCTCGATCAAACACCGCAAGCTCCATGCCGGTCTCAGCACATCAGAACATGGCCTGGCTATTTCAAGGACTTTGTCAGTTCATCGACTGTGTTTTCAGAAGAGGGGAAATATGTTGTGCTCATACTCTATTTGTTTGATATAGGACACTAGACAGGCATTAGGACCCTGCGGGAGCTACTCACATACTGCTGTAAACATGCTGGTTCATGCTGGTTTTGGGACACCATTTTGGGAGTTGCTATAAAGCAAACAGTTAGTTATATTACTCCTGTTTCAGTTAATCTTTTTATTTTCGTACACAACAGAGAGGTACAATTGTAGTCGTCGGCCTCCCATGTTGTGTCTGTATCTTATCTAGCGATCAGTCTAGATGACTCAATCTTGGTCCCTAGGGATAGATTCTCGACTGAAGACTGGCTAATATTCTGAGCAAGAAAAAACTGATTCCTTCACTGTTTGCCTTTTATTTGCCAGAAGTATCCAGTAACTATCAGCAAAAACCTGGAAAAGATGCGATATTGTTAACCATTAAAAATTAAACGGTGTTACACATAGTCTTTTACATAGACTTAGCTAGACTGTACAGCATAGAAACAGGCCAGTCGGCCCAACTGGTTGAGCCTCATCCCACCTTAATCCCTCTAACCCGAACATTATATCCATCTAATCCTTTCTCCCTCATGTAGGATCCGTTCCTTCTCCTTACACCCCCGCCCCCCGCAACAATGGTAAAAATTGGACGATTGAATATAAAAACTCAGAATTGCATCACAGCTTGCAAAAAGAGCTGGGCAGAAAAGGATTAATTCGTACATTGCAGCCAAACCATTCAACATCATGAGGGACATTCACCAGAGGAGAGACATTCACACCTTCAATGGTTTCTTGTCTGAAAAGATACAGGAACATTCATATATTCATTTACCTTAAGGGATTGCATTGTTTTTGGACTGTGGCTCCAGAAAGGCTGGTGTCTGGGTCGGCCTAGACAATGAACCGGACCCTGAGCCACGCGGATATGAATACTACCAGGAAACTAACCATTAAGTCACTTTGGGAAGGTAATCATGAACAGTGACTCTAGATGAGGAACAATTAGCCATCAAGAGTTCACATTTGCTGCGGCTATTGTGTGGTTGGTTTTTGGTATAAAGGAGACTAATTTTCAAAGGCAAACAGCAGCAGAACACAGCAGTACAGAAACAGAAGCCAGCCAGACTTCGGGACACAAGCTGCAACCAAGGAAAGTGTCATGTATTTAACTGTCAGGTCAGTTTATACATGGGTTACACTAAGTTGTACACTGTGAGAACATTGACCACTAGGTGGTGAACTTGTGGGAGACACTCCTAACCTGGACTTTCAGGTAAAAAAGGGGAAGCTCCACCCACCCTCATCACTTCATTGCTGGCTAATAAAGGTTACTGGTCACAGAATGACCTTCTCTCAAGTATGGGCCTCGTGTGCAGATATACTGTATAGTAAGGACATATTATTGGCGACGAGAAACTGAGATTTAAACTACGCGAGCATGGCCACTAGCAGCACAGATGAGAGGTACTGTGTTGGTGATGATTGGGACGATTTTATTGAGAGACGACAGCAAAGTTTCATCACTAAAGAATGGCTGGGACAGGATTCGGCCGACAAACGCAGGGCTCATCTTCTTTTGGTTTGTGGATCCAGGAAGTACTCCGTGATGACGGACCTTCTAGCACCAGAGAAGCCACGGACAAGACTTTTGAAGAGCTCAGTAAGTTGATCGGGGAACACTTTAAACTGCTGAGCAGCATTCACATGGCGAGACACCGGTTTTACACGCACCGGCGTCGAGAAGGGCAAAGCGTTCCAGACTTCGTGGCAGACCTCCGGCGACTGGCGAGCCTTTGTAAGTTCCCAGATGCATGCAGAGCGGAGATGCTGCGAGACTTTTTTATTGAGGGCATCGGGCACGCTGGGGTTTTCAGGAAACTGATTGAGACCAAAGACTTGACCCTGGAAACGGCGGCTTTGATGGCCTAGACATTTACCTCAGGGGAGGAAGAGAACAGAATGATGCTTGACAAAAATCTTGGTTTAAATGCAGCAAATGGACAGGGAGTCAACATTGTTAATGTGGCACACAGTTCTCCAGGCAGACAGGGCAATCTGACATGCCCCAGCATGTAGTCGAACCCAAAGGGGGAATTCAACAGAGACAATGGCTAGCTGAAAGGCGATTCATGCCATCGCAAAGGACAATGCAGCCAGTAATGGGGCCGTTAATGGTGCGCTTAAGGATAGTCACAGAGACAGTCAGAGATGATCGACTGGTAATGCACCTTTTGTTTCCAACAACAGCTCATCTTGGAGGTGTGGAGGCAAACACACAGCCAGAGCTTGCAGGTATCAGCAATATACCTACAGAAACTGCAATGTCAGCGGTCACTTGGCGCGTATGTGCAGGAAGCCTGCAGCCAGGTTGATGTACGAGGAGGAGGGGGATGACGTAAGCCCTACGAGGCCAAATGGACACTGGGGGAAATCGCTGGAAGCTGAAGTTCAGCGAATTCATTTGGAGCACATATACAGTTCATACACCAGGACGCCACCGATAATGATGAAAATCCTCCTCAATGGCATCCCAGTATCAATGGAGCTAGACACAGAGGCCAGCCAGTCCCTGAGGGGTATCAAACAGTTCGACAAGTTGTGGGCGCCCAAGGTCAGGAGGCCAAAATTATTGCCAATTGATGCACAGCCACGGACATAAACAAAGGAGATCATTCCGGTGCTAGGCAGCGCCACGGTAGTCGTGACCCACAAAGATTCGGAGAACAGGTTGCCACTCTGGATTGTCCTGGGGGACGGTCCTGCTCTGCTGGGGAGTTGGCTGGCTGTCATGAACTGGAAATGGGGCGATGTCAATGCAGTTTCTTCTGTGGAGTGAGTATCATGCTCACAGGACCTGGACAAGTTTGACTTAGTATTTCAACCTGGCATCGGCATTTTCATGGGGACCAAGGTATTGATTCACATAAACCCGGACGCCAGGCCAGTACACCACAAGGCCAGAGCGGTGCCGTACATGATGCGGGAAAAGATAGAATGTGAATTGGACCGCCTGCTGAGGGAAGGCATCATCTCACCAGTCGAATTCAGTGACTAGGCGTGCCCGATTGTGCCGGTGCTCAAGGCGGATGGGTCGGTCAGGATATGTGGTGATTACAAGGCATATTAATGCCAAGGGTCAGTTACAGCCGGTAGCTTATGCCTCCAGAAGTCTGTCCCAGGCAGAAAGGGGCTATGGGATGGTAGAAACCGAAGCGCTTGCATTTGTATATGCTGGTAAAACAAAGCACCACTACTTGTTTGGCAGGAAATTTGAGCTGGAGACAGATCACAAAACAGATCACAAACCCCTAACGTCCCTTTTGGCCGACAACAAGGCCATAAATGCAAATACATCAGCCCGCATACAGAGGTGGGCACTCAAGTTAGCCGCCTATGACTATACTATTTGGCACAGACCGGGCACCGAAAACTGTGCCAATGCAATCAGCAGGCTCCCACTAGCCACCACCGAGGGGGCAACCGAGCATGCTGCTGAGATGGTCATGGCTGTTGAAGCTTTCGAAAGCAAAGGCTCACCAATGACAGCCCGTCGGATTAAAGTCTGGACAAATAGAGACCCGCTCCTGTCTTTAGTCAAGAAATGTGTCCTGAATGGGGACTGGGCAGCCATGTACGGGGCATGCCCTGAGGAATTCAAACCATTTCACAGGCGCAAGGATGAACTCTCGATTCAGGCCGATTGCCTACAATGGGGAAACCGAGTAGTCATGCCCCAGATGGGCAGAGAGATGTTCATCAGAGAACTCCACAATGAGCACCCAGGCATTGTCATGATGAAGGCAATTGCCAGGTCACACGTTTGATGGCCAGGGTTTAGATGCAGACCTGGAACTTTGTGTTCGCAGGTACAACACATGTGCCCAGCTGGGCAATGCACCCAGGGAAGCCCCCCTTAGCCCCTGGTCCTGGCCCGCCAAGCCATGGTCACGCATCCATGTCGACTACGCAGGTCCTTTCATGGGAAAAATGTTTTTGGCTGTAGTAGACGCCTACTCCAAATGGATCGAGTGTGACATTCTCAATTCAAGCACATCCTCTGCCACGGTAGAAAGTCTATGGGCAATGTTCGCCGCCCATGGCCTACCAGATGTCTTGGTCAGTGACAATGGCTCGTGCTTTACAAGCATTGAATTCCAGGAATTCATGGCAGGAAATGGTATCAACCATGTCAGAACGGCACCGTTCAAGTCAGCCTCAAACGGCCAGGCGGAACGAGCAGTGCAGATAATCAAACACGGGATGCTCAGAATCCAAGGGGGTTCCCTACAAAGCCGCTTATCACGCCTTCTGTTGGCCAATAGATCCCGACCACACTCACTCACAGGGGTCCCACCCACAGAGCTGCTAATGAAAAGGACGCTCAAAACCAGGTTATCCCTTATACACCCCACCATGAAAGAAATTGTTGAGAGCAGGCGCCAGTCACAATGTAACTACCATGACGGGAATGAGAGGGCATGATGTATTGATGGCAATGACCCTGTTTTTCTCCTCAACTACACTGCAGGGCCTAAATGACTCGCAGGCACCATGATTGCCAAAGAGGGGAATAGGATTCTTGTAGTTAAACTTACCAATGGACAAATCTGCCGCAAGCACGTGGATCAAGCAAAAAGAAGGTTCAGCAACCCCATAGAAGAAGCAGAGGAAGAACACGATGTAGAGTTCACTCATCCATAGGTGACTGAACACCGGAACCAAGCGGAGGAGAGCTCAGTCACTTTGGGAAGTTTGGACAGGACCACAAACTGCAGACACTCAGGCCAACACCCAAAACCGGAGCCCCAACTCTGGCGCTCTACAAGGGAGTGTAAACCACCAATGAGACTTAACCTGTGATCCCAATAAGACTTTGAGGGGGTGGTGATGTCATGTATTTAACTGGCAGTGTAACCCATGTACAAACTGACCTAAGTTGTACACCGTGAGAACATTGACGACTAGGTGGTGAACTTGTGGGAGATACTCCTAACCTGGACTTTCAGGTATAAAAGGGGAAGCTCCACCCACCCTCTTCACTTCAGTGCTGGTTAATAAAGGTTACTGGTTACAGAGTGACCTTCTCTCAAGTATGGGCCTCGTGTGCATTTATACTGTATAGTAAGGACATATTAGAAAGGCCGACAGTCAACCTCAGAAGACAGCCGGATTGGGCTATTTTATGAGTCGACCAAATCTCTAAGGGGTTTTGTCAGTGTTTTGTTGATTTTATTAAACTAATAATTTTGGGTTGAGCCTAAACCTTTGTGTCGTGTATATTTTGTTCCTATAAATCCCAGAGTCAAAGAACTGTAGTAAGGACAAGGAAAGCAAAAACCTTATAGAAATGGCGACCAGCGGCAGGACTCTGAGGTTTGAAACAAAAACATCATCATAGGCAGTCCCTCAAAATCGAGGAAGACTTGCTTCCACTCTAAAAATGAGTTCTTAGGTGACTGAACAGTCCAATGTGGGAATTACATTCTCTGTCACAGGTGGGACAGACAGTCGTTGAGGGAAAGGGTGGGTGGCACTGGTTTGCCACACGCTCCTTCCGCTGCCTGTGCTTGTTTTCTGCATGCTCGCGGTGATGAGATGTTGGGTGCTCAGCGCCCTTCCGGATGCTCTTCCTCCACTGAGGGAGGTCTTTGACCAGGGACTCCCAGGTGTCGGTGGGGATGTTGTATTTTATCAAGGAGGCTTTGAGGGTGTCCTTGAAACATTTCCTCTGCCCACCTAGGGCTCGCTTGCTGTGTAGGAGCACAAGTAGGAGCAAAACAGCGACAAAGTGAGGGCAGGAAACCCTAGGCAGGCAAAGACAGTCTCAGGGAGGCCAAGTTGCATGGGGTAGCCTGGAGGAGGAATTCATAGAATGCATACGGGATTGTTTCTTAGAACAGTATGTTACAAAACCTACAAGGAAGCAAGCTATCTTAGATCTGGTCCTGTGTAATGAGACAGAAATAATAAACGATCTCCTAGTAAAAGATCCTCTCGGAATGAGTGATCACAGTATGGTTGAATTTGTAATACAGATTGAGGGTGAGGAAGTAGTGCCTCAAACGAGCATACTATGCTTAAACAAAGGGGACTACAGTGGGATGAGGGCAGAGTTGGCTAAAGTAGACTGGGAACACAGACTAAACGGTGGCACAATTGAGGAACAGTGGAGGACTTTTAAGGAGCTCTTTGATAGTGCTCAACAAAAATATATTCCAGTGAAAAAGAAGGGTGGTAAGAGAAGGGATAACCAGCCATGGATAACCAAGGAAATAAAGGAGAGTATCAAATTAAAAACCAATGCATATAAAGGTGGCCAAGGTTAGTGGGAAACTAGAAGATTGGGAACATTTTAAACGACAGCAAAGAATGACTAAGAGAGCAATAAAGAAAGGAAAGATAGATTACGAAAGTAAACTTGCGCAAAACATAAAAACAAATAGTAAAAGCTTTTACTGATATATAAAACGGAAGAGAGTGACTAAAGTAAATGTTGGTCCCTTAGAAGATGAGAAGGGGGATTTAATAATGGGAAATATGAAAATGGCTGAGACTTTAAACAATTATTTTGCTTCGGTCTTCACAGTGGAAGGCACAAAAACCATGCCAAAAATTGCTGGTCACAGGAATGTGGGAAGGGAGGACCTTCAGACAATCACTGTCACTAGGGAGGTAGTGCTGGACAGGCTAATGGGACTCAAGGTAGACAAGTCCCCTGGTCCTGATGAAAAGCATCTCAGGGTATTAAAAGAGTTGGCGGAAGTTATAGCAGATGCATTCGTTATAATCTACCAAAATTCTCTGGACTCTGGGGAGGTACCAGCGGATTGGAAAGCAGCTAATGCAACGCCTCTGTTTAAAAAAGGGGGCAGACAAAAGGCAGGTAACTATAGGCCGGTTAGTTTAACATCTGTAGTGGGGAAAATGCTTGAAGCTATCATTAAGGAAGAAATAGCGGGACATCGAGATAGGAATAGTGCAATCAAGCAGATGCAACATGCAGTCATGAAGGAGAAATCGTGTTTAACTAAATTACTGGAATTCTTTGAGGATATAACGAGCATGGTGGATAGAGGTGTACCGATGGATGTGGTGTATTTAGATTTCCAAAAGGCATTCGATAAGGTGCCACACAAAAGATTACTGCAGAAGATAAAGGTACGCGGAGTCAGAGGAAATGTATTAGCATGGATAGAGAATTGGCTGGCGAACAGAAAGCAGAGAGTCGGGATAAATGGGTCCTTTTCCGGTTGTAAATCAGTGGTTAGTGGTGTGCCACAGGGATCGGTGCTGGGACCACAATATACATAGATGACCTGGAAGAGGGGACAGAGTGTAGTGTAACAAAATTTGCAGATGACACAAAGATTAGTGGGAAACCGGATTGTGTAGAGGACACAGAGAGGCTGCAAAGAGATTTAGAGAGGTTAAACGAATGGGCTAAGGTTTGGCAGATGGAATACAATGTCGGAAAATGTGAGGTCATCCACCTTCGGAAAAAAACAGTAAAAGGGAATATTATTTGAATGGGGAGAAATTACAACATGCAGCAGTGCAGAGGGACCTAGGGTCCTTGTTCATGAATCCCAAAAAGTTAGTTTGCAGGTGCAGCAGGTAATCAGGAAGGCGAATGGAATGTTGGCCTTCATTGCGAGAGGGATGGAGTATAAAAGCAGGGAGGTCCTGCTGCAACTGTACAGGGTATTGGTGAGGTCACACCTGGAGTACTGCATGCAGTTTTGGTCACCTTACTTAAGGAAGGATATACTAGCCTTGGAGGGGGTGCAGAGACGATTCACTTGGGTGATTCCGGAGATGAGGAGGTTGCCTTATGTGATAGATTGAGTAGACTGAGTCTTTACTCGTTGGAGTTCAGAAGGATGAGGGGTGATCTTATAGAAACATTTAAAATAATGAAAGGGATAGACAAGATAGAGGCAGAGAGGCTGTTTCCACTGGTCGGAGAGACTAGAACTCGGGGACACAGCCTCAAAATACGGGAGAGCCAATTTAAAACCGAGTTGAGAAGGAATTTCTTCTCCCAGAGGGTTGTGAATCTGTGGAATTCTTTGCCCAAGGAAGCAGTTGAGGCTAGCTAATTGAATGTATTCAAATCACAGATAGATAGATTTTTAACCAATAAGGGAATTAAGGGTTACGGGGAGCGGGCGGGTAAGTGGAGCTGAGTCCACGGCCAGATCAGCCATGATCTTTTTGAATGGCGGAGCAGGCTCGAGGGGCTAGATGGCCTACTCCTGTTCCTAATTCTTATGTTCTTATGTAAGCATTTCCAAGCCAGGGGAAAAGGAAATGGACACTCTGCAGGGAAAAGCAGCAGAGTGGGCGGTTCGTGGTCGTCATAGGACGTCTATGGCGGCTAAGGTAGCTTCGTTCAACTGTAATAAGTTAGTCATTTCTGAGCCATGGGCACGAGAAATGTTATATTCTGAGGACCCGCAGGAAAAAGTGGCAAGTGACCATAAAAGGTTGAGAGAGAAGGCCATTTGGCTAATGTGCCTGCAGAAGCAAACACAGCTTCTCAGGGAAAAAGGTGAGACAGCTGGAGGACAAGGATAGGGAACTGGAAAGCAAAATAAGTGATAACGATTCTGTAGTAGAGCAGCTGACAAAAGATTTGTGAGGAAAGGCAGGAGCAAAAAGTGAAGGAGGAAACGGCGTGGAACAATCTAGAATACTTGCAGTGTCAGGTGACCGAGTGTCAGAAGCAGCGGCAGACGTGCTGCGAACAAAGTGAAAGAAATCTTGAAAGAGCCAAAGAAGCGGAGGAACGATTAAGCAATATAAATACAGCGTACAAAGTAGCTCAGAATCAGGGTCATGAGAAGGCAGATCATGGGCCTTCTAAGGAAAGGATCCGTCAGTTAACCTCAGAGCTAAACGGGGCCAAGGAATGTTTTGTCTTATGGCACCTGGAGAAGTTGGGGAAGACTGGGATCTAGAGGGGAAGGAATCAGATGATGGGCTCCAGTATAGCGAGCATCAGCTGGTTTCCGAGGCACCGGGACCCCCAAGACCGATGTGTCCCCTACGACAGCAGAAGTTTGGTCCATCCCCACAAGGCAGTGGTCCAGCGTGTTGTGAAGTGTTTATGCCACTTCAGCTGCAGGAAATGCTGATGGGCGGGGTTAAACTGAAGCAGGGAGGGATGCCTCCATTTATTTTGCCAACCTGGAGCAGATAAGGGGCATTAATAACTGCAAGAGGTGGAGATGAGGAAGTTGATACTGCTCTCCCTGGATGGGAAGCTATATCAGAGTTTGTCGGCAGCCACTAAGTTAGGGGGAGGAACCATGCATGGCTTAAAAGGGAACATTTTGGTAGCTTTAGGGCACAGCCAAGGTAGTCCGTCCTGGCAGGTAAAGCAGACTAAACAGCAAGTAGGCGAGTCGCCAGATACATTTGGCAGATAGGCTATGGCCGACTTACTTGAGGGCCAGTGGCGGGAATCTAGTCCATGCAGACTTAATAGAGGCTCCCAGAAATCATTAGCTGAGAACCACAGTGTCCAACAGTTTGCTGCAAATCAGGGCAAGGACCGAGTCATGGTTTGACACAGAGGACCTCCACAATACGGAGGTGGGTGTGTTGAGAAAACTGACTCTAGCTTTCAAGTCAGGACAAGGGGAAGAGGAGAAACACAGGGGGAAGGTGCACAGAGTGAACGGGAATGTAAGGAGTAAAAGGGAATGGAGACAGGAGAGGAGTAATGCGGGTAGCTCCCAGGTGTGTTTTAATTGTGGGAGGTTGGGACACTGGAGTAAGGAGTGTAAGCTCCTGAAAGGGGGGAAATCCAGGTATGAGGGTTCCAAGGTAGAGACGAACCAAAGGAAGGTAGAAGACGACCCAGTAAAAATCCTAGTGGCCGCATTACAGCAGGTTATGGACAAGGATGAAGGGAAACTGGACGTTGCTGTGGGTGACAGAGGACCCAGTATGTCTGCACCCCCACTGTGATATTGTGCCCAGCCAGAGTACCTGTGTCCGCTCATCTATGATGAGTGGGGCAGACCATGTGTAGATGTGAAAGTGGAGACCATTAGAGGAAGGTATTTAGTAGATACAAGAGCCTCTAGTACAGTGGTCCTTTCACCGAATCCGACCACTTCCCCATGGTAGAACGGGGTCCCATATACACTGGCAGGCTTTACGGTTAATGAGCAGGCTGGAGCAGTGTCGAAACCCTTAACTATAGAATTAAGACCCAACACAACAAAGTGGGAATATATTTTGATGAAGTGGGAACAACCCGGTTCGGGGCCAACTACATGTTGGCACACCACGCCATAGTGGATATGAAAAACAAATGTCTTTGGTGGGGCAGTTGATGCAGATAGGACAGTTGAGATTGCAGTGATTCCCAGGGACAGTAAAGATAAAGGCAGCACCTGCACGATGAAGCCGAAAGGGAGTTATGACCTGGAATGATTCGTCGATAATGTCCCGGCCAGGTATCAAGGGCCCGTGCGGGAGAATATAGATGCATTTGCCACGCACAAACATGATTACGGGAGGGTGACGGGGATAGAGGTGAAGGTAGACGGGGACCCAATGTCATGGTCCCAGAAACAGTATAATTTTTCCCGGGAAGCAGAAAAGGAGTTGGAAACTGCTGTAAGTTCCCTGGTGGAACAAGATGCATTAAGAACGATAGCTACCCATTTGAATTCACCCCTGTGGCCAGTAAAGAAGACCGATAAATCATGGAGGGCCAGGGTATATTACCGAGTCCTGAATAAAAATATTCTAACTTGTGCGCCCACGGTAGCAGCAGTGGCAGATCTGATAGGGAGTATCCCGCGGCCGCAACAACCTTTACCGTGCTGGATATTTCAAATGGGTTTTGGCGATTCCCATGAGGCGGGAGGATCAGTATAAATTCGCCTTTACCTTTAAAGGACACAGTACACATGAACGTGTCTTCCACAAGGGTTTCACAACAGTCCCTCAATTTTCTACCAAAGCATGGCCGAGGCACTAAAAGGTTTTAGTCAGCCTGACCGGCTGAGCCAATATGTGGATGACCTGTTATTATTCTCCGAATGTGCAGAGGATCACGAACCATTAATGAGTGAACTATTGGCTGTGTTAAAAGAAGCAGGTTTCAAAGTAAATCCGAAGGAAGTCTAAGTTGGACAAGGGGAGGTGAAATGATTAAGACTGACGATTAGGGCAAAGGAAAGGGCTGTAGATGAGGCGAAGAGGAGGGGTCACCCAGAGTTGGGGGATATGAACTTGAAGTAAGTCTTCCTCGGTAGCTGCAAAAGCAGTTTTAGGAATTTGAAAGCTGACAGTAAGGTGGTGCAGAAAAGTTTAAACAAGGTGGGCAGAATGACCCTGCGGCATCCAAAAGGGAGTGCAAAGCATGGCAGAGAAGCATTGTGTTTATGGCAGTAAGCCGTTTGTTTAAGAGAAGAAAAAAATAGAATTCTTTGAGTCTAAGAAGGTGCAACCGACACGTAAGCTTATAACTTGCGTGCCGAAAGAAATAAAACATAGAATTTGCTACTATAGATGTTTGAGAAGTCATGAAATGTATTGTGTGTGAAAGCCTGCCTGTGTAAAAACCTTTGATGTTTTCGATTGTTTTGCGTGGAGTATAGAAGATAATGCAGCTTTTAAAATGCGGAAAAAAGAAAGGTAACTCTCTGCACAAGACTTCAGAAAGCAACACCTTGTACAGAGTTGAATGTAAGTATTTTGAGCATTTGTAAAATTTTAAGAAAATTTTAAGTTTCAAATTTGAGTGGATGTTTCCCTCAGTAACAGAAAGGAGATCAGAATTGATGAATTAACCCTTTGGGATGGCAGGAAAGCCACAATGGATGTTCTTTTTCTTTTCTTCTAAACAGGATGTTGATTACCGAGAGAGGTCCTTTAATATGGAAATGACCTCAAGGTGTTACCAAACTTGAACTTTGATGGGACAGTACTGTGAAAACTCCAGTAAGTTAAATCACAAAGGCTGGACATAAGATTCTGTGAAATTAGGTGTATTATTAGACCCCTCACAGAGCAGTGCTATTATTTTATTTTGTTTTTATAGAAGTGAATCGAGTTGAGGACGCGAGATGAGGTGGATGCTGTGGATGATCCTGATTAAAGCTGGGTGGGGAGATCGGGGAGACACCGAAACATTCTTTATATATGGGTGTATGGGAGAAACCGGACCTACCGTAACTCGGGGGTGGGGGGGGGCAATAGGAGTAATAAGGTACAAGTGCCTACGCTCACGCTGGAATTTGGCCAGGGTGGTTCGGGTTAACTTCAACCAAGTACTCAAAGCAAACCGGAAACAAACTTGGGGAGGTATCAGTGTCCTGCCCAAAGGTGTACATCACGACCAGGAAGATACACGTGAAAGAGGGTAGGCGGGTTTGTCTGGAATGAAAAGGGAGCACCCCCATGGGAGGTTGGTGGTGGTTACGGAAAACAGACAGGAGTAAAATTAACGCAGGATTAAAATTAACACATCTACGGAATGGGAGAAGTTGGGTAATAACACAAACAGGCGGACCATGGGAACTGAGGAAGGGGTGAAGTTGTGTTGGGAGAAATGGTGGAAGAGGGAACAAGGGATTTATGTGTGTGTGGTCAGGTCGGGCCACAACAACAATGGATGCGTGGCTATTGTTTTTAAACGCCAGTGGCAGGATTCCGGGTCAGGTATGAATTGGACACAGAGTTTTGACTCTTGCGTGACCTTGGATCCTCCAAAAGCAGTTAATGCGACTAAACTAATCGTGAGCAGGTTAAAGCCTCTACCAAAAATCCTGGAGAGTCAGGGTAAAGAAGTTAAATGTCCTATGACGACACTCGGACCTAAAAATGGGCTGGTGTTAATCCCAACAGAGAAAATGCTGTCTCATACCGTGTATTATGAAGTAGCGTTAGTTATTCTTAATCTAACGGAGTTACAATTGCCCCGGTGGTGCACGCCAGAGACGGAAAAGCTATATGAGCGGTTGTTAAAAGAAACGTTCAAACAATTCTACCAGAAGAATTACGGTGACAAAAGTCAGGGGGAAGCGTACAAATAAATAAACAACACCCACACGGGCTGGCGGAGACAAAAAGGGGACTGATTAATGATGTGGCTACGGCATTTAATACGGGGATGTCACTGGTCAATAGCATGGACAACACGCAGTTGCAATTGCAAGTAAATACTCTAAGGGACCAGCTAAAGAAAATACTGGGGGAGGGTAGTGACATTGAGAGTCATGAATTACAGGAAGACCAGGTGATGACAATTCATCTAAAGGAGATGGTGGCTGAGGTGGAGACTCATGTTCAGATCATCAATGTATTAATAAAGGAGGGTCGGAATGCGTCGGATCGGGCTGCCCAAAATGATGTGTGTGTCACGTATATAGCCTGTTTGTTAAATGAGGGGTGCAGTCATTTGGAAGATTAAAACAAGGCCACATACCGTTGTGGATCAGTAACAAGCACCTAAAGGCTTTAAGTGTTTAAGTGTTTATGACAATCTCTTGAATGCACTAGTCAGCTGCGGTCAGCCTCCGAGGCATACCCAGTCCCGGTCAACTGTGGTCAGAGCAAACAATCTATAATGGGGATTATTCTTAGCATGCTGGAGATGGATCAGTCGCAATGACCCATACCGGTATACCGGGTGGAAAATATTGGGGTAATTCGGAACGGGGTACATGTGAAACTTCATAAAACCCCTCAGTATGTGGTGAAGTTGGGAGACTCAATGACCAGTACTAGTCTGGAGGGATGTCAGAGAGGAGGTACACATGTAGTATTGTGCTCCGACCATTTGAATCCTTTCGACCGGCCAGTATGTGAGTTTGAGTACGGAGATGGGCAGCCTATAAGCTGTATCATGGAAGTGACGGCTCACAACCGTGCCCTGCCCCAGGTTGCGTACAAGGGTCACCACCAGCGAAAGTTGGTATAGAGTGCACAATGACACCTGGTTCCCAGTTAAACATCCCACCTTTTGCTTCAAACCCCAGGTAGAGACACAAGTAGCACAAGAAACAATAATTCCTATCGCAGACCATAAACATGTCAGTATTACATTAAACGGTACTTTATCGAACCTCCAGGAGTACATATCGCGTTTTGGGTACGATATCCCGCTGTTACCCGAATATTTGAGTAAACTATTAAAGGACATAGAGCTGTCCCACAAATATTATTATACGTTACACCAGAGACATGAGAAAGCAAGGGAGGAAATTAAATAAATTATTATCACTCCATAGTGGGATGCGGGACTCCACATTGAGATCCCTCCTTGGATTCGAATCGCGTCACATATGTTAGTGATTGTACAGTTGATTATTGTATTGTATCTGTTAATCTTGTCATGTAAATTAAAAAGAAAGTCAAAAAGGGGGAACCATAAAGGATTATTGAAGTGGGAGGGTGAGAATGTATGAACTGAAGTCAGATGTATGTAATGTAAAGATTTTGTTAAGACCGGCAATGCAGCCAAAGACAAAGAAAAAAAAGAAGTCATCCGGAGTAATGTCTCTCGTTTTAAGAAGAGATATTAATGGGGGGGAAATGGTAAAAATTGGACGATTGAATATAAAAACTCAAAATTGCAACACTGCTTGCAACAACAGCTGAGTAAAAAAGGGTTAATTTTTACATTGCAGCCAAACCATCCGACATCATGATGGACATTCACACCTTCAATGGTTTCCTGTCTGAAAAGATATAGGAACATTCATATATTCATTTACCTTAAGGGATTGCATTGCTTCTGGACTGTGGCTTCAGAAAGGCCGGTATCCAGGTAGGCCTAGACAATGGAGCCACACGGATATGAATACTACCAGGAAACCAACCATTAAGTCACCCTGGGAAGGTAATCATGAACAATGACTCTAGACGACGAACAATTAGCCATAAACAGTTCACATTTGCTGCGGCTATCGTGTTGTTGGTTTTTGGTATAAAGAAGAATCATTTTCAAAGGCCGCAGCAGCAGAACACAACAGTACAGAAGCAGAACCAGCCAGACTTTGGGACACAAGCCGCAACCAAGGAAAGGGCTTACAGTCAACCTCAGAAGACAGCTAGATTGGGTGATTTTATGATTCAACCAAATCTCTAAGGGGTTTTATCTGTGTGTTGTTGGTTTTAATAAACTAGTAGTTTTGGGTTGAGCCTAAACTTTTGTGTCGTGTATATTTTGTTCCTGTAAATCCCAGAGTCAAAGAACTGTAGTAAGGACAAGGAAAGCAAAAACCTTACACTCATGTGTTTATAACATAAAATCATCAAGAAACCTGTCATATTATCATATATCAATCTTTTTCTGGTGAAAAGGTAGCATATATTGTAAAAAATGCAAACTTTATCATGATTCAGTGATACAAAATATCTAATTGTCAATAAGAATACAGTTAATAATCCTTTAACAGATATTCATTATTTATAAGATCTTTACAGATAATAAGCTTTCATTTTCTAGGCTGATGTTCAGAGAATTTGCATCTCTGTAATGTCAAGCTAAATGTTAGTTTTAAATCCATTACTTTTAATCTCAAATCAGTCTATTGAAAGCCTGTCTGTCATTGGCAATGTAAAAAAATCTCAGCGAAGAACTTGAGTATTAAGACCACCAGTATGTTCCTGTGAATTACCAACCAATTTATCTTTCTCAACTTTGAGATTAATATTTTTAAGGTCCTTTTTATTCTCCTGGGTGAGGAAGCCCAACTATCTAGTAACAAACTCCTCAATTCCTTGAGTTTTTTTGTATTTTTGTTCCTTTCAGTCTAAACTGGTGGTACATATTTTCATGTTTTTGTACTGATTGTCTGTATTCAGTTGGTTTTATGAAGTACATGAAAGTCTGCTGTTCTACATTTATACTGCTATTTTTCCCTCTTGTATCTCAACTGACAGCTCACAGTTTATGATTGTTCACTTTGATTCAAGTTCTAGCTCCTTCCAGCTCTGATAACCTATCTTGCCATTCTCATCAACTGAGATGTTTCAATATCATCTCTGCCATTCAGTGCTACACCCTCTTCAATCTTAAGTCCAAATACCTGTTCTCAAATGTAAGATTGCTTTTTCTGCTGTGGGTTTCAGTGTCGGAGCTGCTATCACTGTCATCCAGCACCATTCCTTTCACCTCCTTAATCTTCAACATCTTTACTTTTACACATTCGTTCACAAACAGAAAAACATTCTGCCTAACTGTAATGAAAGATGACCATTTTTCTTTAAAATATAACTGTAACCATAGCAACATTTTCTTGATTTACTTGTTTGTTTTAGTGTAAGCAGAGGTATTTATATCTCTATTCAGGGACACAACCACTTGTAAAGAGTTGGGGGCAATATTCAAGGTAATTTGGGAATTCTGTGTGGGGGCAAAGATATAAATCATATTGAAAAAATTCAGGGACACATTCCCTTCGATCCTTAACCAGTGTCTATTATTTCTCTTGTTCCATTCTTTCCTTCTATCCCTTTCTTCTATTTCTTTCACTTTCAACCTACGCTGTTTACTTTCCCTCTTTCTCATTTCCTTTGGTGCATTTTAATGTACAGAGAATGGTTTATGATTCATACCATGCTCCTCTGGAGAACTGTTTGTACAAATTGTTCCCTAAGTATCTAATTAATTATTTCAGTTCTGTTTGTAGAATGTCACAAATTGCATCTCAACAACCCACCTTTTTCAATGATCTCCTATGAAGGACCCAATTTCACTTCAGTAAGTTCTACAGACACGACTTCACCTAGCAGTGTTCTAACCTACAAAACATGGAGCAAAAGCCAATCATAAGTTGGTGCAAAAGCCGTCCCTCATTTGGCTTCAATTGAAAAAATTTGTCAACTGCAGCTTACACAATCCCCATCATCTCTCCAGCTTCCAAGACATACTAATAGACATGTAACAGCTGTTGTCAATTCTACTAAAAAGAGTTTTATATCTTAATTGCTATCATAAAATGGCTCATTTTCATCACCACTTTCACCAAGTAAGCAAGCTGTGAAATTAGTGGTATTGAACTCAGTGAGGTTTATGGTTACTTGTATTTGACAAGCCTTTTTAAATACATAAACTTTCATTAACATTGAGGGCCATATTTTTATCTTTATGCAAAAAAACCGTTAATCACCCTGATTTCACTCATTTCCATGGGGTTGTAACAAAAATGACTGGTGTGCGTGATTCTATTGCAGATGAATGTAGAAAATGAATTCATTACATGAACAAAAGAAAGCCATCTAATCAGAACACACGTTTAATAATGGTCATTTCATGCTTTCAAGCAGCTAAATTGGCACTTGACTGATAAAAATTAACATTTTGTTCATCCAGCTGGGGTATGGACAAAATCTCTGAAGGAAAGCCACAACAAAAAACGAGGAAAGTCTGCTTCGCTGACTGAGACATGATCAACATTTTTAAGGAACACAAACAACCTTTTGAGATGGGGGAGGAGAGGTTGCCCACAAACTTGCAATGGAGAAAAGGGGGGAATTTTAACTCCCAAAAACAGGTGGGTTGGGGTTGGGTGGGAGGTTAAAGAGCTAATAAACAAAATCCCGTCCAGAGCTCGCTTCCAACCCGCCAACTTCCGGTTTTAACGGAGGCGGACGGGTGCTGGGTAGCCAACCCGCTCCCAGGAGGCGGGGCCCTCATTTGAATATTATAATGAGGCTGTCATGCCTTGGGAAAAACGTCAGCTACAGGCGGGCAAGGAGTGATAGTTCCATAAGATAAGTGCCTTTACTCTTACCTCCTGGATTCAGTGCCCCTGCCTCACCTACTCCACGTAACCGGACATCCACTCCCTCACACCCCGAGGCTCCTGATCTCTTTCTGACCTCCCCTCACAGGCCTCCAATCTCCACCACAAGACCTCTGATCACTTTACAACCTCCCCGCAAGGCATCCTCTCACCTCCCCGACCTTTCCTCCCTACCCTCCACCCATGGTGAATCAGATCACAACCCCCGACATTTCCCCCCCCCCCCCCCCGAGGCCTTTGATCTCTCTCTAACCTCACACCTCAGTCCCCCAATGTCCAGCATGAGGCCTCCGATCACCCCCCCCCAGTCCTCCCCCACCTCCACAAGACCATCGATCCTTCCCCCCTATCACCCCACCCCAACAAGGCCTCCAATCTTCCCTCAACCTCCCCTCCCCTAAGGGCTCCAATTGTCTTCTCGGCCTCCCCCTTCCAGCCCCAATGCTCTTTCGGCCCCCAACCACACCCCCAAATGCTCTTCCTGTCCCTAACTATCCCCCCCCCTCAATGCTCCTAACCCTGAATGTCTTCCGGCTCCCGAACCCCCCACCCGATGCTCCTCTGGCCCCCGATAGTCCTCCGTTTCCCAACCCCCCCCCATATCACCCTATCCCAATGCTGGGCGTCAAATTCAGCTGGGCCTGTGGGAAATCTGTTCTCCCTACTTTCCTGACTGCTTTCTAGTTCTTCTCCACTCCCGACCTGCCTCCAGATTAAAATTCTGGACAAAGAGCATGGCTATCATTGAGCAATTCCACAGGAGATCTGCCAATGCTACAAATAAGTACTTTGATTAGAAATGATTTCGCCAAAGCTTGTGCAATTAACTAGACTTCGAAATCAACATCAACTTTTCTTCGAACAACTGTATTTGCCAGTATTTCTTATTCATGCATTATTACTTCAAGTACTTATTTTCTTTAGTAGCTAATACACCTACGCTCAGTGTAACATCAATTTGAGTGAAGTAACTTTCATTGTGCTCAGCGAAACACTCGAGCTGCATACTTTTGCTGCAACCATTTTAAGCCATGAATTCTGATGTTAATCCTTATTGTACTGTATATCTTTTTCTGGAGTCATATTTATCTTGCTGAAAGGAGAATAAAACAGTAATTTCGGAATAACCAAATAATTCAATGAATGTTCATTTAAAACCCAATTACCACAGAAAATCAAAAATATGTCTAATTTTGCTAAATGAAAGAAAACTACTACTGATTTTTCTTTTGATCTGCTCTTTGTACATTGTTATCATTCTCAACTGATATATGCAAATCCTGTACTTTCAATAGAAAGATTATTATTACTCTCTAGTAGCTGTCAAGCATAGTGCTTCCAAATTGGGAAATTTTTGTGCCACTGGATTACAGCATTGCTGCACACACAGGGACAACTCATTACTTCAGTACCCTTTGTTACTGAATGTGAATGCACATTTTGAAATAGCATGTCACATTAGTCTGAAGGCATTATGGTTTTTTAAGGGTCGCTTGGCACATGTGTGCCTAAGCTTTGCAGCCCAGCCATTAGACAAATGAACAGAGACACTTGCTAAAAGTCCTGAAGCTAAAATGACATATCAGTAATTTACGAGGAAGTTAAAACATATCAAATTGTTACACCAGCTGATCCAGATTTCACCTTTAAAGGAAAACAAATTCCATGTTTCCTTGAACAATGCAAGTTATATTCTAAACTTTTGATTGGCCTAAAATTGTGTGCAGTGCAATAGTTGGTGATTGGGAACAGGCAAACTATGGCTCCCTGAGTGCGACAGGGGAAAACCACTGTCAGCAGTCAAACTGTGTACATGCACCAGCAGGCCAATCACAGTATGACAACACAGACTTACAGACCAATAGTACGTTGGGTGGGGGGGTGCGGTGTGTGTGGGTGTGCACTACTAATGTAAACTGTATAAATGAAGCTGGCCAAGAACCACGTGTGTGACTTTTTGTAATGGAGATCTGAAGATGTAATGAATATATAATGCAGTAAAGTTCACCTGGATCTACCACCGGACCCCGAATCTCATTAAGAACGAAGAGATCTAACAATTCTGACGTCACGAACAGGATCGCGGAAGGAACACAAGACTAAATCCCGGACATCAGACCTATGTCGCGACCCGGAGGTAAGGACACCTCTTTATTAAAGTCCTCGGTTGTTGTCTAAGATTTATCCTTCCCTCACGCGATTCGAAAAAGAACCGCCGGTCGGTAGTTGGCTCTAACCCCATCCCGAGAGCTCTCACATCGGCGGTGTCCTAACGAGACACCGACCCGGCTAAAACAGCCCGTGGCTCGAGACCCCTAAGAAATCGGTACAATGGCGGAGGAAAAGGACAAACAGTTGCCTACCACCATTAAAGGCGGGCTGGCCCCACCTAATGGGTCCAAGTTTCCACACGTTAAAAAAACGGGCGCCCCTCCGAGCTGGGCGCCGGTTTTTCGTGCCACAAAGTGCGCCTAAAAAAACCCTCCATATTCTCCACCTCCCTGCAGGTCCTCTGACCCTCGGCGCAGTGCAGCAGGAGCTGTAGGGGACGGAGCTAGGACCCTGCGCCGAAAACAGTGCCAGGAGCTCTGCACATGCGCGCTACAGTGGGCACGCAAGTGCAGTAGCTCCAGGTGCCCGAAACTGTGTGGGAGGGGCCCGAAGCACGCAGCCCCTAGCCCTGGCCGAATGGCCTCACTGGGGCTGCGTGAATAAGGCTCCTCCCACGGCCAGCTCCTGCTTCCTGCCGACTCCCGCTCCTGCTTTCCCCCCCCCCACCTCCCACCCTCCGACCCGACTCGACCCGCCTGCCGCTGCCGCTCTGCTTCCCCGCCACTCCTGGTTCCACCCCCCCCACCCGCCCCCCCGACCGGACCGGACCCGACTCGACCAGTCTGCCGCTCCCGCTCCCACCCGACTCGACCCGACTCTACTCTCGCCCCCGGACTGGATCCGACCTGACCTCCCTCCCCGACCTGACCTCCCTCCCTCCCTCTCTCCCTCCCTCCCTCTCTCCCTCCCTCCCTCTCTCCCTCTCTCCCTCCCTCCCCCTCCCTCTCTCCCTCCCTCCCCCTCCCTCTCCCTCTCTCCCTCCCTCCCCCTCCCTCTCTCCCTCTCTCCCTCTCTCCTTCCCTCTCTCCCTCCCTCCCCCTCCCTCTCCCCCTCCCTCTCTCCCTCCCTCCCCCTCCCTCTCTCCCTCCCTCCCCCGCCGACCTGAACCGAACCTCTCTCCCCGACCCGATCCAACGCCACCAACCTCTGGTGCTGGGGACGGGCCCTGCCCGAAATCTCGGGCCCGGCCCGTTCAGCCTTCGGTCCCAATGGCAAACCGCTTCCTAAAGGTCTGCCTGAAGAACTTTCACACAGGTAGGAACATGGTTTATTTAATCTTTTCTTTGCTTATAAATGTTTATTCAGGTTGGATTTATTTGTATAATATTTGTATAAGTTTAACTAAGGATTTATTGTAGAATTTAATGACTTCCCTTCCCCCCCGCCCTTCCCCCCTCGTTCCCTACGCCTAATTTGTAACCTGCACCTGATTTTTTAATGTGTGGAACAGGTTTTTTCAGTTCTACAAAAATCTTCACTTGCTCCATTCTAACTTAGTTTGGAGTACGTTTTCACTGTGGAAACTTTGAAATCAGGCGTCAGTGGCCGGACACGCCCCCTTTTGAAGAAAAAATTCTGTTCCAAAGTAGAACTGTTCTACCTGACTAGAACTGCAGAAAAAAAAATGTGGAGAATTGCGATTTCTAAGATAGTCCGTTCTCCACCAGTTGCTCCTAAAAATCAGGCGCAAATCATGTGGAAACTTGGGCCCAATATCTCAGATGGAGAAATTCTACGGCAACTAAAAGAGTACATAGAGCAACATTTTAATTTATCCAAAACCTGTACTGAGATCGAACAAAAGTATGGCACCTCCAGGGGACAGTGGACCTTGGATGAATAAAGAAGGTCTGGGGAAAAACGACCCGCCTGAAGGAGAAGGATCGTATCAAATGGTCCCTAGTCGTTATGGGTCAGATTAGACAACAAAATGAAACCATAAAACAATTGCAATATGACCGTGATTCAATGACTGCAAAGGACCAAAAGAAGGCGATTTGTGAACAGTTGGAAAAAAAAACTTGAATTAGAAAAGGCGCGAACAGAAATTACGAAGCTTAAGGCGAAAGTTGAAAAATTGAAAAATCAATCATGTAACGGACCGGTAACACAACCAAAAGCAGAATGCACCAGGTTCTGTCCAGGATATCCAAGTCTGTGCCAGATAGGAGAGGACCAGCGCAGAGGTGTGAAGCAGGCTTGGAAACAGATTCTAACTCTTCTAGCGAATCCAGTGGGGAAAGCGACATTGTCTCTCGGACGAGGCTTGCCTCGCTGAAGAAAAAAATGGGTTAAGATTAAGACTGAGGAAACTACTGACGCAGAGGGTGTGAAGACACGCCAAGCCAAGTACGCCCAGCATTACTACCACCAACCGGCAGACCCGGAGAAAATTGATAAGTGGTCTAAAGAACTGCTGCACCCCAAAAAGGGGTGAATAAAGACACGGGAACAGCTGGAACGTATAAAAGGCATCGACCACCTTCACCCATGGGACGGGTCCAGGTTCTGACTGTAATGGTGCCTGGACGAGCAGCAAGAAGACTGAACAGGGGAGTAGAGAATGCCCTTGGAGAGGATGAACAACTATTAGATGCTGGGTGGCAGGCGGTCAGGCGATAGTTGCAGGTATTCAGCAAGCCGCGGAAGAAGTGTTCGAATTTGAAGAACGATTTAAAACTGTGTAGTTGGAACACTCGGAGATGAACAACGACAGACCCGACGAAATGGACCAGAGCACTTCTGGACTCATGAAAGCTGCCTTCGTTGCCGGCCTAAAACCAGAATTATCAAAAATGCTGAAGATGACCCTACCTGATTGGGAACGCCCAGGAACAACCCTTGAGGCGCTGGTGGATCGGTGTAACCAATTGGATAGAGATATGGGAGTTAAAGTCCAAACCATGCAGGCAGGGTAGAAACCCAAGGATACTGACAGACAACCATCAGGAAAATTACCTGGAAAATGCCACTATTGTGGGAAGGAAGGTCACTGGGCCAAAACCTGCCGAGCAAAACTACAAGGAAAAGGGCGTCAAGGGTATAACCCGACACACAGGCAGGGTCCACATTCGGGCAACAGCAGCCTCTTGGAATAATTTAAGCAGCTCTCCACAGCAACACGAGGAGTTGATAAAAGCAACAAAAAACTAGAGAAGCCCGCCTTCGCCCTTGCGGCACCCCTCTTTGCGCTGATACAACAACGAGGGGATGGGATATATATAACTGAGGGTGGGCGATCATGAAATAGACTTTCTCCTGGATACGGGAGCAGAATTGACATGTTTACCCCTACGCTACAAAAAGTTAATACCACTGGATGGCACGGTACAAACAGCCTATGGGGTTGGGGGTCACGATCTGGTGCTCAGTAGAACCAGACCCGTGTGCCTAAGACTTGGCCCACACAAATTGACTACATCGATCTGGACGGGTCGAGTGGATCAAGCCCTTTTGGGAATGGATGTCTTGACTCAATTGGATTCCTCGTTGCATTTTGAGGATGGTCGGGTAACGTGGTCTATTGGATCTTTACGGAAAGAGGAATTGAAGGAACATCCAATATGGGCTCGAGATAAAAACGACTGTGGCCTGCTCCAGATGGAGCCTGCATCATTTACTGGGACCTCTCCCCCGTGCACGAAACAGTATCCCATCAGTCCCACCTCCATTGCAGGAATCCTACCCTTTATTCAACAACTAGAAGAGCGGGGGATGCTGGTCAAGACACATAGTTCATCCAATAGCCCAGTATGGCCTGTGCAGAAATCCAACAAGACCTGGCATCTAACAGTCGATTACAGAAAGGCCAACCAGTGTATTGATCAGAAGGCCCCTTTGATGGCAGACCCCTCCAACATTTTTCAGGCTCTAACACCAGAACATAAATACTTCTCGGTCATCAACATGGCCAATGGATTTTGGTCAGTACCACTGGCACCTGAGGTGCAATCATGGTTTGCCTTCACCGTCCAACAGCAACAGTACACATGGACTCAGCTACCACAGGATTTTCATAACAGCCCTATGGTATTCCATATGGCTTTGCAAAGCTACTTATGAGAGTTACCTACCATGACCTCCACTGTCATCCAGTATGTCGATGATATTTTGTTGGCCTCCAACACAGAAGAACAGCACGCGCGAGACCTACACACATTACTGGACCACCTCCATCAGAAGGGACATAAGGCTAGCATCAACAAAGCGCAAATAGCCCAAAAAGAGGTGGTGTACCTGGGACAGAAGATCTCCGAAGGAAGAAGGAAAGTCACTCAGGATAGGACTGAAGCCATTCGAACTGCCAAACAGCTCACTACTATTCAGGAACTCAGGTCCTTTTTGGGCTTCTGTAACTTTAACCGAAGTTGGGTTGACTCATACACATAGCTTGCCCAGCCACTAAATGACCTCTTAAAGGGAAAACGGGCATCAAAAGATGCCATCACCCTCACGGAAGATCAAGAAAAAGCCTTTGCCAGTCTCAAAAACGCATTATGTTCGGCACTGGCTCCGGGGATCCCCGATAATGGGAAGCCATTTACCTTGTTTGTTCATGAAAAAGAAGGATATATGACAGCAATCCTGACGCAGGAACCTGGGGATCAATTGAGACCTATTGGGTACTACTCGGCAAAATTAGACACAGTAGCCCTTGGATGGGGAAGTTGTCTGAGGGCTATGGAAGCCACCTGTCAAGCCGTAATGGTCATGTCGTGCATAGCCCTTGACCAGAAACCGACTATCAAATGCCCCCACACCGTGCACACCCTGCTGTCTATGAATAGAGTATCCCAGGTGACGTCAGCTCGATGGACTCGATGGACAGCAGCTTTGGAAGCTCCCAATCGCCACATTGTCCGAGCAAGCCTGGTTAACCCCGCGATTATGCTCCCGCTGCCTGAGGAAGGAAAGTATGGGGAGGAACATGACTGCGTAGAAATTCTAAGAGAAACAGAGGAGGCTGCCCTAGTGGCGGAAGAACCTCTGCCCAATCCAGACCTCATCCTCTTCACGGACGGCTCCTCCTATGTTGACAAGGGCATCAAAAGAGCAGGGTGGGCAGTTGCAACTTTACATGAGATTGTAGGGAAAGGCTGCCTGCCCGTGGGAACGTCAGCCCAGCAGGCCAAACTGCGAGCCTTGTCAGAAGCATGCTGAATAGCAGAAGGACAGACAGCCAATATCTATATGGATTCACGATATGCTTTCGGAGTCGTTCATGACTTTGGTCAGCTTTGGCAGAAAAGGGGATTCCTTACTGCCCGGAACAGAGGTCAGAGATCTACTGGAAGCCATGCAATTACCTCAGGAAGTATCCATTTTAAAGTGTAAAGCCCATACAAAGGAGAATACCATGGAGGCACAGGGGAATGCCCTAGTTGACCAGGCAGCCAAAGGAGCCACATCCCAAGGCGCTTCCCCAGGAGAACCGACATGAATATGTAAATTGGAAGTACGTGGTCTGACACAGGACCTACAGACAATGCAAGGAGAATGTTCTCGGGAGGAAAAATAGACGTGGATGGAATCAGCAATGAAGCTATGTGAAGACGGCATGTGGAGGCAAAGAGATACCAATAAGCCGGTGGCACCTCAGTCGCTGATGCCTTTTCTAGCTCAACAGATCCACTCATGGGAGCACCTGGCTCCACAAAAGACGGCGCGGTTTCAGAGAAGCTGGTGGGGTCAGGGGTTTAAGAAACACGTCCAGCTGGTAGCGGATTGTTGTGTGATCTGCCAGAAAAGCAATCCCGGACCCACACGGTAATGCCCCAACTAAGACCCCCCGCCCCTGCCGGGCCATTCCAGGACCTGCAGGTCGATTATATATCTCTCCCTCCATGTCAAGCGTATACCGACGTTCTGGTGATCGTCGACCAGAATGACCACGGCCACCCACACTGCCAAGGTCCTGTGCAAAGATTATATTCCCCGATGGGGGGTTCCGAATAGTATTGACTCCGACCAAGGAACTCATTTTACGGGTGCTGTTTGCCAAGAAGTTTGTAGGTTACTGAACATTACGTGGAACTTACACTGTCCTTATCACCCACAGTCATCCAGGCAAGTAGAACGGATGAATCGAACTCTGAAACAACGACTTGCCAAATGTCACAGGAGGGAACTCCATGGCCCCAGGCACTACCAATACTGCTGTGTAGCATCAGGGCAACCCCAAATAGAACTACAGGTCTGAGTCAAATTGAAATAATAACAGGAAGACCCATGTCATTGCCAGGAACCATCGATTTGATGAGTGACACTCTATTAGAATACTGCCAAAGCCTAACAAATGCTATTAGTTCTGTTTCCGAACAGGTATCGGCAGCCTGGGGCAATCCACCAGAAGGAGGACATGACATTGTCCCAGGAGTCTGGGTCTATGTGAAGCAAATATATAAGGAACCTCTGGGTGCCAAGTGGGAAGGATCTTACCAAGTGTTACTGATAACCCAGTCGGCTGTTAAAGGCCAAGGGAAGAAGGCTTGGATTCACGCATCGCACGCTAAACGAGCACCCAGTGACTGAAACTTTTAATCTAATAAGGACATTTACTCTTGACAAAATGCCTAAGTTCGGTATGATACTGTCTGTATATATGATAGGCATCTGCCTACCCTCGACCATCCAACCCTATACACCTAAGTTAGTGAAAAGGGAATTACATGTGAACACCGTTATGTACATGTCATATAGCTATGCTAAGGAAGCCAATGTCTCCAGTTGCTGGATATGTGCGCATGTACCCATCCATTCAGAGGGCGGCATTCCCTTGAGACCAAGCCCCTGTAATGTATCAGAAGTAAGGGACTGGTACCTCTCCGGACCGTTAGAGAGAACGCGCTTCCCAAACAATGTGGCGAATAAGGAGGAATTAAAGAAGAAAATGAGGGAAACCCGCGAAGCCTTTTATTCGGGGCGGGTTATAAAAACCCCTTTTATGGGAGTCACCAGCCCAATTATAACTGGACCCTAAAGCCCCCGTTCTTGGTCCTCACCAACACCTCAGGGATAGGAAGACCACAAGGGCCGGTATGTCTGATTAGAAACCAAACCGGAGGGCAAGAAATGGGGTACAGTAATTGTTCCCAGTATTCCAATGTAACTCCTAGCGCTAACACCAGCTTTCTGACATTCCGGAACCTTACGAGTAAGAAAAACTTCACCCAAGAGTGGTATCCTGAGGCGTTAGCTCGCTATACCACCTATAATGGTACCTATTTTATTTGCAGACACAGGGCTTACACCTGGCTGCCAGAATCTTGGATAGGATCTTGCTGTTTGGGTTATGTTGTACCCTACATCCGTCATTCGACCTCCCTGCCAGTGGCACCTCATCAACAACGGGTGAAACGGGCCATCACGGAGGCTGAGAGATTCTTGGCCATCCTGGTCCCATGGTATGGAACTGCCAAACTGGCAAGGGAGTCTATCAATATGGCATCTGTTCTGGAAAAGGTAGCCAATGATACTGCTGAAGCCCTAACTAAAATAAGCGCCGAAATGGTAGCCATCCGCACAACAGCCCGACAGAATAGAATGGCCCTTGACTTTATCCTCGCTGAAAAAGGTGGTATCTGTGCCCTCATCGGAAACGAATGTTGTATCTACATCCCAGATAGCTCCGAGGATATTACCATATTGGCAGAACATATTAAAAAGGAGGTAGAAAAGCTTGAACAGCCCCCAACACCCATCTTGGGGAATTGGGCAACTGGATGGTTGGGCTCGATAGGGAGCTCCGTGGTGCAATGGCTGGTCTTATTCTTTGTTGTTTATTGTAGTGTTGTTTTGTTTGTTTATGTTGATCAGATGCTGTTACAATCAAGTAACTGTGGCCGCAGCTCCACAGCCAAGACGCTTCAGGGATTCCTGTAGGCCCTCTTTGCACCGCACTGGAGCTTGTTATGTTTAAATGAAAGAGCATGTATTGTTTGCTTATCAGATTTTATGATTCACTTAAGGAAGAATCAAAGGGGGGATTGATGGGGAATAGGCAAACTATGGCTCGCTGAGTGCGACAGGGGAAAACCACTGTCGGCAATCAAACTGTGTACATGCACCAGCAGGCCAATCACAGTGTGACAACACAGACTTGCAGACCAATAGTACGCTTATGCCCTTAACCCTATCGGGACCTACATGCACCAGCAGGCCAATCATAGTATGACAGCACAGACTTGCAGACCAATAGTACGCTTATGCCCTTAACCCAATCGGGAACTACATGCACCAGCAGGCCAATCATAGTATGACAGCACAGACTTGCAGACCAGTAGTACGCAAGGGGGGTGTGTGTGTGTGGGTGTGCGCTACTAATGTAAACTGTATAAATGAAGCTGGCCAAGAACCACGTGTGTGATTTTTTGTAATGGAGATCTGAAGATGTAATGAATACGTGCTGCAATAAAGTTCACCTGAATCTGCCACCAGACCTCGAATCTTATTAAGAACGAAGAGATCTAACAGTTGGTAAATGCAAATTGTCGTCTTTCATGCTTTTTTTCTTCCTCATTTTCTCCTCTTTTCTGCCCTCCTTTCTTGAAGGAAGTAACTGATGATTCCAGAGATACTGGCAGCTCTCTGGTACCTCAACCCAAGTGATCATTTGTGAGCCTTAGATTGTGTGTGTTGCCAGCCTATTTTACTAGAGCAGAGGAGGACCATTACTTCAGAGCCTATGCATATCCTTACTTTACATCCAGATGTGTACACTTTCCAGCACAAATTACCGGGCCGTGATCAGGAGCAAAGATCCTGATTTCCAACTGATTTTCCTATCCCTCATTGTTGTGGTCAATTTTGGAGCATTTGGGAACCATAGGTCCAAAGTCATCTGTTTCTTCCAAGCATGCTACAAAACCGTGGCATGGAAATTGGCCTCGTTTGCACTACCCGTTATTACCTCTGTGGGGAGTGATAACCACTTGCTGATCGGGCGCGGCGAAATGAACGACTCCCACTAACTTCAGCGGGACGGTTGGGTCGGCGGTAAGATGTTGCGTCCCAATCTCTTTCACCGGAGATCATGACATCATTGCCGTGCACATATCATGGTAATGCCCCAGACCTGAACTTCGGTTCTGGCCCCTGCATCATCACCGGGCGAAAACACCGACAGCTGCAGGAAGCGTTATTCCGGAGGTCAGAAGCTTCAGGGGGCGAGAGTTAAAGGGAAGGTGACCGAGGTAAGTAGAAAAATTTCTGCAATGCTGTTTTTCAATTTTTAAAATTTCTCTTTGGCTGCGATCGATCAGCGCGGCACTCTGCTGTAGTGCATCGGGCTGATCGGGCCGATCACAGCTGCGTCGTGGACCAGCTCATTGATCCCAATACAGAGCCTGCAGCGATGGCCCTTCCCTTTAAGGGAGGGAAGGAGCCTCGGAACGTGGCAGTGCTGCACGGGACATTGGGCCCAAGTTTCCACAGGATAAAAAACGGGCGCCCCTCCGAGCTGGGCGCCCGTTTTTCGCGCCTAAAAAGCACGCTATTCTCGAGCGCTTTGCAGCTCCTTGTCTGTTTGGCGCAGCGCCCAGGGAGGCGGAGCCTACACTCGCGCCGATTTTGTAAGTGGGAGGGGGCGGGTACTATTTAAATTAGTTTTTTTCCTGCCGGCAACGCTGCGCGTGCACGTTGGAACATTCGCGCATGCTCAGTGTGAAAAAAAACATTGGCACTTAGTCATTTTTGTAGTTCTTTGTAGCTGTTTAATTTTTGAAAATTTTTAAATAAAATCACATTGCCATCAGCACATCAGCACTGAGGCTTCCCTTCTCACTGTCTCCTTCCCCTCCCTCCCCTCCGCGGCAACAAACGGCTGTCTCCTTCCCCTCCCTCCCCTCCACGGCAACAAGCCGCTGTCTTCTTCCCCTCCCTCCCCTCCTCTGCGCGGCAACAAGCCACTGTCTCCTTCCCCTCCCTCCCCTCCCTCCACGGCAACAAGCTGCTGTCTTCTTCCCCTCCCTCCCCTCTCTCCACGGCAACAAGCCGCTGTCTCCTTCCCCTCCCTCCCCTCTCTCCACGGCAACAAGCCGCTGTCTCCTTCCCCTCCCTCCCCTCCTCTGCGCGGCAACAAGCCGCTGTCGCCTTCCCCTCCCTCCCCTGCGCGGCAACAAACGGTGGTTTCCTTCGAACGATGGCTGAAGCACTTTCACACAGGTAGGAAGATGGTTTATTTAATCTTTTCTTTGCTTATAAATGTTTATTCAGGTTGGATTTATTTGTATAATATTTGTAGAAGTATAAATAAGGATTTATTGTCGAATTTAATGAGTTCCCTTCCACCCCCCCCCTCCCCCCCCACCTCGTTCTGGACGCCTAATTTGTAATCTGCGCCTGATTTTTTAATGTGTAGAACAGGTTTTTTCAGTTCTACAAAAATCTTCACTGGCTCCATTCTACTTTAGTTTGGAGTACGTTTTCACTGTGGAAACTTTCAAATCAGGCGTCAGTGGCCGGACACGCCCCCTTTTGAAGAAAAAATTCAGTTCTAAAGTAGAACTGTTCTACCTCACTAGAACTGCAGAAAATAAAATGTGGAGAATTGCGATTTCTAAGATAATCCGTTCTCCACCAGTTGCTCCTAAAAATCAGGCGCAAATCATGTGGAAACCTGGGCCCATTGTGCGGTGCTGCACAACTACCACCCCGCCTGCGTCCTGGAGTGTTGCAGAAAGGAAGTGGAGCATTTAATTTAGCGCTCCACTTCTTTCCTGGAGCGCAAATACCAAATTTTTTAAAAGCTGGGAATCATTAGCGCCTGGGGCTAAAGGCATTTTAGTGACAAAGAGCAAATAAGGAATCTGGGCATTTTCATATTGGTTCAGGGGAGACCTGGTCACAATTTTTAAGAGGTACAGATGAACTGTACTTAACAAATTGTTTGCTATTATTACAAACTCTGTAACTACCAGCAACAGACTGAAACTCAGAGGAGACAAGGTAAATGGACAGAGAGGGTGATTGTCACAATCTTCAGGATTTTATACTGGATACTCTCTCGGATGCAATGTCTCTGGATTACCTGGTATGGGATTAAAAGGACAGTGGCAGCATGGATATAGAATTGGCTAAGGGACAGAAAGCAGAGAGTAGTGGTGAATGGTTGTTTTTCAAACTGGAGAGAAGTATACAGTGGTGTTCCCCAGAGGTTCGTATTCGGATCAATGCTATTTTTGATATATATTAATGACCAAGACTTGGATATACAGGGCATAATTTCAAAGAGTGAAGATGGCAAGAAACTTGGAAATGTAGGAAACAGCGAGGAGGACATTAACAGACTTCAGGAGGACAGAGACAGTGAGGTGAAATGGACAGATACATGGCAGATGAAATTTAACGCAGAGAAGTATGAAATGATTCATTTTGGTAGGAAGAATGAGGAGAGGCAACATAAACAAAATGGTACAATTTTTAAAGGAGTACAGGAACAGAGAAACCTGGGGGATGTATGCACACAAATCTTTGAACACGGCAGAAAATGTTGAGAAGATTGTTGAAAAAGCATATGGTATCTGTGACTTTATTAACAGAGGCTTGCAGTACAAAAGCAAGGAAGGTATGCTAAAGCTTTATAAAACACTGGTTAGGCCCAGCTGGAGTATTGTGATCAATTTTGGGCACCATTCTTTAGGAAGGATGTCAAGGCCTTGGATAGAATGCAAAAGAGATTCACGAGAATGGCACCAGGGATGAGGGGCATCATTTATGTGGAGAAGCTGGGGTTGTTCTCATTAGAGCAGAGAAGGTCAAGAGGAGATTTACTAGAAGTGTTCAAAATGATTTTGATAGAGTAAATAAAGAGAAACTGGTTCCAGTGATAAAAGGTACATAGAAACATAGAAAATAGGTGCAGGAGTAGACCATTCGGCCCTTCGAGCCTGCACACCATTCAATAAGATCATGGCTGATCATTCCCTCGGTACCCCTTTCCTGCTTTTTCTCCATACCCCTTGATCCCTTTAGCCGTAAGGGTCATATCTAACTCCCTCTTGAATATATCCAATGAACTGGCATCAACAACTCTCTGCGGTAGAGAATTCCACAGGTTAACAACTCTCTGAGTAACCAGAGGACACAGATTTAAAGTGATTTGCAAAAGAACCAGAGGAGACAGTCAGCATGGATTTGTGAAGGGAAGTTCTTATCTGACTAATTTGATTGCATTTTTTGAGGAGGTAACAAGAAGGGTTGATGAGAGCAGTGCATTTGATGTAGTGGATGTTGATCTCATGGATTTTGATCCAAGTAGTTTGATCTATGTGGATTTTAGTAAAGGTTTTGACCAAGTTCCACATGGCAGACTGGTTAGAAAAGTAAAAGCCCATGTGATCCAAAGGAAAGAGACAAATTGCATCCAAAAGCAGGTATCAGTAATGGTGACCATGAAAATATCGGAATGTAATAAAAGCCCATCTGGTTCATTAATGTCCTTTAGGAAGAAAATCTGTAGTCCTTACCTCGTCTGGCCTACATGTGACTTCAGACCCACAGCAATGTGATTGACTCTTAACTGCCTGCTGAAATGGCCAAGCAAGTCACATAGTTGTAACAAACCGTAATGTAAAGCAATAATAAGAATAAAACCAGGCAGACCACCCGGCATCAATCTGGGCACCGTCTACGGACATGACACAGCCCAGTTAACCCTGCAAAGTCCTCCTTACTAACAACTGGGGACTTGTGCCAAAATTGGGAGAGCAGTCCCACAGACTAGTCACGCAACAGCCCAACATAGTCATACTCACAGAATCATACCTTTCACGAAATCTCCCAGACTTGTCCATCAACATCCCTGGATATGTCCTGTCCCATCGGTAGGACAGACCCACCAGGGGTGGTGGCACAGTGGTGTACAGTCAGGAGGGAGTGGCCCTGGGAGTGCTCAACATTGACTCCAGATCCCATGAAGTCTCATTGCTTCAGGTCAAGCATGGGCAAGGAAACCGCCTACTGGTTACCACCTACTGCCCACCCTCAGGTGATGAATCAGTACTCACCCATGTTGAAGACAACTTGGAAGAAGCACTGAGGGTAGCAAGTGTACAGAATATACTCTGGGGTGGGGTACTTTGATGTCCAACACCAAGAGTGTCTCGGTAGCACCACTACTGACCGAGCTGGCCGAGTCCTGAAGGATATAGCTGCCAGACTGGGCCTGCGGCAGGAGTGAGAACCAACACGACAGAAAAACATTCTTGACCTCGTCCTCACAAATCTACCTGTCGCAAATGAATGTGTTCATGACAGCATTTGGAGTAGTATCTACCACACAGTCCTTGCGGAGGCAAAGTCCCGTCTTCACACTGAGGATACTCTCTATTGTGTTGTGTGGCATTACCACCGTGCTAAATGGGATAGATTCAGAACAGATCTAGCAGCTCAAAACTGGGCATCCATGAGGCGCTGTGGGCCATCAGCAACCGCAGAATTGTATTCCACCACAATCTGTAACCTCATGGCTCGGCATATCCCTCACTCTACCATTACCATCAAATCAGGGGACCAACCCTGGTTCAATGAGGAGTACAGAAGTGCATGTCAGGAGCAGCACCAGCTGTAGCTAAAAATGAGATGGCACCCTGGGGAAGCTGCAACATAGGACTACATGCATGCTAAATAGCGGAAGCAGCATGCTATAGACAAAGCTAAGCAATCCCGCAATCAAGGGATTAGATCAAAGCTCTGCAATCCTGCCACATCCAGTTGTGAATGGTGGTGGACAATTAAACAACTAACGGGAGAAGGAGGCTTCATGAATATCCCCATCCTGAATGATAGTATAGCACAGCACATGAGTGCAAAATACAAGGCTGAAGCATTTGCAACCACTTTCAGCCAGAAATGCCGATTAGATGATCCATATCGGTCTCCTGCTGAGGTCCCCACCATCACAGAAGCCACTCTTCAGCCAATTCGATTCACTCCACATGATATCAAGAAATGGCTGAGCGCACTGGATACAGCAAATGCTATGGGCCCTGACAACATCCCGGTTGTCCTGCTGAAGACTTGCGCTCCAGAACTAGCTGCACCTCTAGCCAAGCGATTTCAGTACAGCTACAACACTGGCATCTACCTGACAATGTGGAAAACTTTCCAGGTATATCCTGTCCACAAAAACCAGGACAAATTCAATCCAGCCAATTGCCGCTCCATTGGTCTACTCTCATAGGATCATAGAATGGTTACAACAAGTAAGGAAGCCATTCAGGCCATTGAGCCTGTGGTGGCTCTCAGCTAATCCCACTCCTCTGCCCTTTCCCGACAGCTCTCAATCATTATCAATGTGATGTGTCAACAGTGTTATCAAGCGGCACTTGCTCATCAACAACCTGCTCACCGATGCTCAGCTTGGGTTCCGACAGGACCACACGGCTCCAGACCTCATTATAGCCTTGGTTCAAACATGGACAAAAGAGCTGAATTCCAGGTGAGGTGAGAGAGACTGCTTTTGACATCAAGGCAGCATTTGACCAAGTGTGGCATCGAGGAGCTCTAGTTAAACTGAAGTCATTGGGAATCAGGGGGAAAACTCTCCACTGGTTGGAGTCATACCGAGCACAAAGGAAGATGGTTGTTGGAGGCCTCCAGGACATCTCAGCTCCAGGACATTGCTGCAGGAGTTCCTCAGTGCAGTGGCCGAGGTCAAACCATCTTCAGCTGCTTCATCAATGACCTTCCCTCCATATTAAGGTCAGAAGTGGGGATGTTCACTGATGATTGCACAGTTGTTCAGTTCCATTTGCAACTCTTCACATAATGAAGCAGTCCATGCCACATGCAGCAAGACCTGGACGATATTCAGGCTTGGACTGATAAGCAGCAAGTAACATTTGTGCCACACAACTGACAGGCAATGGCTAAGCGAGAATCTAACCGCCACCATTTGACATTCAAAGGCATTACCAGCACTGAATCCCCCAACATCAACATCCTGGGAGTAACCATTGACCAGTAACTTAACTAGACCAGCCACATAAATACTGTGGCTACAAGAGCAGGCCAGAGGCTGGGTATTCTGTGGTGAGAGTCTCACCTCCTGACTCCCCAAAGCCTTTTCACCATTTACAAGGCACAAGTCAGGAGTGTGATGGAATACTCTTCACTTGCCTAGATGAATGCAGCTCCAACAACACTCAAGAAGCTCGACACCATCCAGGACAAAGCAGCTCACTTGATTGGCACCTCATCCACCACCTTAAACGTTCACTCCCTCCAGCATCGGCACACAGTAGCTGCAGTGTGTACCATCTACAAGACTCACTGCAGCAACTTGTCAAAATTTATTTGGCAACATCGCCCAAACCCCCAACCTCTACCACCTGGAAGGACAAGGGCACCAGGTGCATGTGATCACCATTACCTGAATGTTGCCCTCCAAGTTACATACCATCCAAACTTGGAAATATATCGCTGGGTCAAAATCCTGGAACTCTCTAACAGCACTGTGGGAATACCTTCACCACATGGACTGCAGCAATTCAAGAAAGCAGCTCACCACCACCTTTTCAAGGGCAATTATGGATGTGCAATAAATACCGGCCTTGCCAGCGATGCCCATGTCCCATGAACGAATTTTTAAAAAAAAATGTTGGATCAGATGCAGGAAACAAAGGGAAATGGTCAACGGGTGCTTTTGTGACTGGAAGGCTGTTTCCAGTGGGGTCCTGCAGGGCTCAGTACTAGGTCCCTTGCTTTTTGTGATATATATCAATGATTTGGACTCTAATGTAGAAGGTGTGATTAAGAAGTTTGCAGATGATAAAAAATCGGCCGTGTGGTTGATAGTGAGGAAGAAAGCTGTAGACTGCAGAAAGATATCAATTAACTGGTTAGGTGGGCAGAAAAGTGGCAAAAGTAGGGAGGGCCAACAAGCAAGTGAATACACAATAAATGGTAGGATACGGAGAATTGTAGTGGAGCAGAGGGACCTTGAAGTGCATGTTCACAGATCCCCGATGATAGCAGAACAGGTAGGATAGGTGTTAAAATGGCATACAGGATACTTTCCCTTATTAGCCAAGGCATATAATATAAGAGCAGGGAGGTTATAGAACTGTATAAAACTCTAGTTCAGCCACAGCTAGAGTACTGCGTACGGTTCTGGTCACCACATTACAGGAAAGATGTGATTGCACTAGAGAGAGAGTACAGAAGAGATTTATGAGGATTTTGCCAGGACTGGAGACTTTTAGCTGTGAGGAAAGACTGGATAGGCTAGGGTTGTTTTCTTTGGAACAGAGAAGGCTGAGGTGGATAAACTTTTGAGGGGCCGAGATAGAGTGGATAGGAAGGACCTATTTCCCCTAGCAGAGGTCAATAACAAGAGGGCATAGATTTAAATTAATTGGTAGAATGATTATAGGGGAGTTGAGAACTATTTTCATCCAGAGGGTGGTGGCGGTCTTGAACTCATTGCCTGAACAGGTATTAGAGGCAGAAATCCACCATATATAAAAGGTACTTGGATATGCCCTTGAAGTGCTCCAACCTACAGGGCTATGAACCAAGAGCTGGAAAGTGAGGTTAGGCTGGATAGCTCGTTTTCAGCTGCCGTAGACACGAAGGGCTGAATGGCCTCCTTCTGTGCCATAAATTTCTATGATTCTATGAAGAAAAAACTTTTTACACAGTGAGTTGTTGTGATCCGGAATGCACTACTTGAACGTGTGGTGGAAGCAGATTCAATAGTAACTTTTAAAGTGAATTGAATAGATACTTGAAGGGAAAAAAAATTACAGGGCTGTGAGGGCAGGTGAGTGGGACAAATCGTATAGGTCTCCCAGGAACTGGCACAGGCATGATGGGCCGAATGGCCTCCTGTGTTGTATCATTCAATGATTCTATGATCCAGAGTGGACCTTTTACTGTCCAGTATCTAGTTAAACAATAACATGACCCGGAGATCATAACAGAACCCTTCTTCTGTAAATAGGCTGTTGAAATATTGCACATAAAACAGAGAGAAAGAGTTCTCTATCAGCTGCCTTATATCTGTGCATGGACAATTTGCCTTTTCTGAATTAGTTACTATTACATACAATGCATATGCCACTGATGTCAACTGAAAACAAAGAAGACCATCTTTACTGATGGCCCAAGTGGTTTCTCAGTGATATGAGGAGATCATTAAAGCTAACTGATCTGCTGGTGTCTGTTCATTGTTTTGACAATACAGTAACTTGTATAAACAAGCAGTGCCATTGTTGGGACCTCTATGATGGGTCAGCTGTGAGTTTTTCTTTGGGAAGCGAATTAATGTTTCAAGTTACCATGGCAATCAGCTTGGCCAACCAACCAGAATCTCTTCTGGCTTAATTGTTTTGAAACAATATTCAGAATTTATTACAGAAACCAGATGGACTTTGATGGCCTTGTACATTGCTATTTTACATTTTTTCTAGAAATCTTCTATTGTAAACGGAGGTGAAGGGCCAAGTCCGTGCGAGAGGATACCAATTGGTTGAAAGGAGCTGGAAATTTACACAAATCAAGAAGCAATAAGCCATTGGCTAACATTGGGTTTTAAAAGCTTTAGATAAGTGGAAGGGAAGACTGAAGGAGGTAAGGAATTACTGTGCTACTTATTCTGTGTCAATCCTGAACTTTCTTTCATCAATTTATATAAATGCAGCACAATTCAATTCAATATAGGTTTCAATGTAAGTTTCAAATGACTGTGAGGGAACATTAATCTTCATCTTGGTTTTTATTGCTGTTTTCTGTGAAACCAGCATTTGATGGCTAAGGAGCATTCTGGAAACGTGAACAACACATGATGTTCAATAAATACTTAAAAGAAAAATCTTTTACTTTTTTGGACTATAATCAGAAGCAAGTATCAACTCCAGTTTCTCATGATTCAAATCTAAGAGCACAGTTTACATGAAGGACAAGCATTTACCAATGGGTGTACATCAAGCAGTGTCTAAAAATTGGATAATGGATGTTCTCTTCAGGGCATTACATTATGTTTGTTGACATAATTCCTGTTCTCCTTATTCACAGACCCATTTTAGTGCAAATGTTAAAGCAATTATAGAATTATTTGGTTGGCAAGCCACAATAACTACAGCTTGAATTTCTACAGTGCTCTTCGTGTACAGAAAAACATACTGTTTACATTGAGAAATCACTGGACAATTAACCAGATGGGTAACACAATTGGAGTCAGAGGCCAGATGGCAGAATGGATTGAAATGTGGTTATAAAACAGAAAACAGAAAGTAGAAGGTAAGGAATGTTTCTCACACTGGCAGAAAATGGGACGTGATGTCCTGCAGGGATTTGTTTTGGTATTACTCTTCTTTACTAGATATATAAATGATTTGGATTCAGTAATTGGAGGTATGGTGTCAAAATTTGCAGATGATACCAAATTGGGTTGGGGATTGAGAGGTGGTGTTGGGGGAGGGGGGGTGGGGGGGAGGAGATGTTGGGTTCTGTGATATTACTAATAATGTAGAGGACAGTATCAAAATACCAACTTGCAGAGTGGATGGATAAATGGCAAATGAAATTCAATAAACCAAAGTGTGGGATGATTAATTTTGATAGGAGAAATAAGAAGGCCACTTGTTCCTTGGAAGGTAAAAAACTTATTGAGGTAGGGAGACAAAGAGGTCTAGGAATACAGATACATAAATCATTAAAAGTAATAACACAATTTGAAAAGGCCAAATAAAGTACTGGGGTTAATTTCTTGAGGAATAAAATACAAAAGCAGAAAGATAATGTTAAATGAATAGAGAACATTGGTTCGACCACACTTGGAGTACTGTGTGCAGTTCTGGTCTCCATACTACAAAAAGGATATTGAAGCACTGGAGAACGGGCTGAAAAAGTTCACAAAGATGCTACCAGAATTAAGAGGATGCAACTATCGGGAAAGATTGAGCAGGCTTAGAGATGACCTGATAGATATCTTTCAAATTATGAATGGGTTGGACAGAGTAGATGTGGTAGAATGTTTTCACTTGTGGGAGAATCCAAAACAGTTTTACCCAGAGTTAATTTTGTATGTCAATGGTGTAAAGTGGATGTTATCAGATCGGATTGGCCACCTTTATACACCCTGCCTGATTCTCAATAGAATACAAAATTGGATGTGAAGTATAATGTGGCGTATAATGACTGACCAATCCGATATCATCTGTTTTACACCAGCCGGAAAGTTCAAATTATCTCCCCCTCCCCTCTGCATTCTGAAAGGATGTAAATTGGTCAAACATAATTCAGGAATGTCAATGGTTTTATTTATTTTATTGTGTGGCAAAAAATTATACTCATTGTGGGAGCTGTTTCAGACAAAGTGCTTAAAATCGAATCATCCAGCTCAGAGTTATGCCGGGCAAGAGGGTCTACACCAGCAATGTCCAAGCACTTGATATGGTATGTCCCATGTCATCTATTTAGGAATCAGTTCTTTTTCTCAAATAGGAAGGAATAACTTATCTTCACAGCAGAGCTGATCTATATTATCATGTAGGTTATTTTTTCTAAAATTATACAAAAGGTGTTTGTTTACACAGGAAAAAATTGATCGCTTACTTGGCTATCATTGCATGGTGTTCTGGCGTAGTTGGGGGGGGGGGGGATTTTAACTCCCTGGATAAGAGGGGGAAAGGCGGATGGGGGGATTAAAAATTAAAAACAATGGAATAGGAAATTTAATGTACCTTTCCTCAGCCTTCAGGGTTTGAATAGGGACCTCCAACTTAAGTAGAATAATGTGTGCAATGCTCACTGACCACCCAATCTGCAAAATTGATTGTCGCCATCTACCATAGCGACAGGGAGAGCTGGCATGAAGCACCAGGAAGCCGGCTACAGGGATGTTATTTAAATGGATCATCAGTGATCACTCGCAGCTGTCAGATTCGTACAGTTTCCATGCTTTATTGCCAGTTTCATATAGTCTAACAGTTTCATTCAGTACTTACAAGGTTATTTTATGAGGAGTGTTGTGGCAACTAAAAGTAATTACATTTATTCTTTAAAAAATCAAACTGTTACACTTAGTAACATTAATGGGGGCTGTAGTGACATGCCACCTCGTCCTCCAGGATCAACGGCTGAAGGAGCAGGGCAGCAAGAATGACGCAAACATGTGTAGAGAGTTGAAGATGTATATTAGAGCTCTCATCAGGAGGCCTTACCCTCCGAGGGTATTCCTAAAGCACTTTTCCTATCTTCAATGAATCGAGGAGCAGTGTATTAGATGGCTCCGCTTCACCAAGGAGGTGGTCACAGAACTCTGACACCTCCTGCAAACAGACCTCCAGCCTCACACCAGGATGACTTAAAGCCCATATCCCCTTTGCTCACCACACCCCCATGATTCCGTCCCTCTCATAGGCCATATAACTCTGCAACGTTGAAATGACAGACACCACAAACGAATGATAAGTGAATTAATAAAGTTATCAAAAATCAACACATATGTACAGCAAAAATATCAACTATTCACCTTAGTGCCTCTCATTACTGTGCCTTTGTCTACTCGAGTGCTTCTACAATGTGTTGGACCAGTAGTTGCAGCAGGGCTGTGGAAGGCTGCTGAGTGTCCATGCGGGAGACTTCAGATGGCCTTGCAGGACATCCTCGACCAACTCTGCACCTGGAAGGTTCAGCTGTACACTGCGTCACCTCAGCATGTGCAGCAGCAGTCTGGGCTGGCTGGATGACAGGCAATGGCAGATTGGCTGCGGTGGAAGGAGGAATGCTGTCATCCTGAAAGAGGACAGTCAGTTCCTGCTCCACTGATCCACTGCCACTCCCCTAGCGCAGCTCTTCAGCATCCCTAGCAATCTGTTGGAGCACAGATTGCTGGCCTGCTGCGACACCGTGAAAGCCTCGGTCGACGGTGGTAGACTCAGCCACGATGGCAGCAGTCCGAGCTTGCATAACATCAAGCTAAGACTGCGTGCGAGCAGTCTGTGATTGGATGCCACCAAGCATAGACTGCATTCCAGCACTAAGACATTGCTTCGCTTCCACCTGTGCTGCAATGGAAGCTGCCAAATCGCCCATCACATGTGGCATCAGGTCTGGGTTGTCACGGTCTCTCTGGGAGTCTACCATTCTTTGCAGACTGGAAATGATGGGCTCCATGGTGTACACAGCCTTGTGCAATGTTGGAGACAAACTCTTCCACACCGGCACCCTTGTCGTTGCACCCATCATCTCCATATACATGCCCAACATCCTTCTTCTAAATGCCTCCCCATCGAGGTCCTCATCTGAGCCCTGCGCGCATGAACTCACTCTCCGGGGAGCTGGCCCCCGTACCCTTTCCACCTGGCCTTACTGCAGCCCACTCGTCCCCGATGCCTCACTCCATGCAGATCCAGCTACTATACTCGCCTCTAAAGAATGTGTAGTGCCAGTGTCTGAGCTGTTACCTGCGGGTGAGACATGTAATGACGTGGTGTATTCTTCTTCCTCTTCTTCTCATGCTTGGCTCGCTTCGGTGCTCTCAGGGACAGGCTGCTCAGATGCTTGTTCATTAACTGAAAGTATAAGGGCACTAGAGTCGGATTAAGATGTGGGCAGAGGGGCAGGAATGGAAAAATGCCTTACAGCATGATTAATTGGAAAGTGCGAAATGTTTGTGGGGTGAAAGGGAAGTGGGATGTGAGAAGAAGGAGTGGGGATGAGCATACCGTTGTTGTCCCCAAGAGACTTAACATAGGAAATAGGTACAGGAGTAGGCCATTCGACCCTTGGAGCCTGCATCACCATTCAATATGATCATGGCTGATCATGCAACTTCAGTACCCCATTCCTGCCTTCTCTCCATACCCCTTGATCCCTTTAGCTCTAAGGGCCACATCTAACTCCCTTTTGAATATATCCCACGAACTGGCCTCAACAACTTTCTGCGGTAGGGAATTCCACAGGTTCACAACTCTGAGTGAAAAGGTTTCTCCCCACCTTGGTCCCAAATGGCCCACCCCTCACCCCTAGACTGTGCCCCCCGGTTCTGGACTTCCCCAACATCGGGAACATTCCTCCCGCATCTAACCTGTCCAATCCCGTCAGAATTTTATATGTTTCTATAAGATCCCCTCTTATGTGACAATCGTTCAGAAAGGGCTTAAAGTCTTTCACCTTCGACTATTACAAGAGCCGATATAGACTTGTACAGGGTAAATGCTGAGAGGTTGTTTCCCCCAGCTGGGGAGTCTCGAACCAGAGGACATAAGCACGGGATAATGGGCCAGTCATTCCGGATCGAGCTGTGGAGGAACCTCCCCACTCAGAGAGTGGTGAATCCTTGGAATTCTCTGCTCTGGAGGGTGCTGAATCATTGAGTATATTCAAGTCTAGGGGAATCAAGGGACTTATCTTCTTAGGCGGTCCCTCGTATCGAGGATGACTTGCTTCCACACCAAAAAGGGATGAGTTCACAGGTGTTTCAATGACGGACCTGATAATCCAGATCCCGAACTACATCTTGAAGGGTGGAAGATTCCTGTGCATGGATTTTTTTAACGTGTAGTGGCCGCTGCACACCAGCCACCACACGAGCTTGACAGAGCTAGGTCTTGGTCCAGTGCAAGGATTAACTAAGATGACTGGAGACCAACTTTGCTGCACGGACCTAGTGCACACACATATCGCAGTGTGGGCTGGCCCTTGCTGCAACTGGGCTCTCGCCTCTTCTGGGCCCCGAACTCGTGCCTCTCCTGGGCCTCGATCACGTCGCTCTGCAATCTCTCGCCACTCCTTCGCCCCGACCTCGCCGCTCCTGCTGTACTTGACCGCGCTTCAATCACCGACCTGGACCTTGGTGATGTGAGAACACCAGCAGCAGGTTTGGGCCATAAAAGCAAGCAGCGAGCGGCCCTGGAACCAGCGTGGTGGCGTACTACATCAGGGAGCAGCGCGAAATGGTGCAGAGAGCGACGTCTTGGAGGAGGGCGACTGGATTGAATGTCACCAAGGTCCAGGTCGGTGACTGGAGCGTGGGAAGGTAAGCAAGGGGGTCAATATTGCCGGTGGCCATAGTGCCCAGCACCTGGCACCCAATAATCTGCAGCACTTTATTCTCCAGCACAGACAGTGGTTGGGTATCAGCTTGTCCCCCTGCCTGTTTGCTCCTGCTCCCTCGTGTTGTGAACCACCTTGGCCTGCAAGAGAAAAGAAAGTGTGTGAGTGAATGTGGAGCAATGTGTTTGGGTGATGTACCGGTTGAATAACTGTGAGAGGTGGGTGTGAGTGTTGGTCAGTAGAGATTGTTGGTGGGTGAGTGCTGGGGGTGTGGTGCTTTGGGCAGTGTGTAAAGACTGTGGTTAAGATGGTGGTATGTAGCATCTGTTGAAGCATTCACTCACCCTGACCACCCGGGTGAGGTTGTTAAATTTCTTCCAGCACTGTGTGTGGGTCCTGGGGACCACAGTGTTGCCCGAGACGTGCTGCACTACCTCCCTCCACATGGTGCGGAAGAGTTTCGTAGAGGGCCTCCTGCCATTTGCAGGGTAGAGCACCATCCTCTGTCTCTCCACAATGAACATCAGTGCCTCCAATCCTGATCGCTGACTCTGTGGGCTCTCTCCCTCAGGCGTGGATCTGTCATGAGTACATTTGCTTCAGTCCTTCAGCTTTTTCTCCTTGTCCTTGACTGCTGCTGCTTGCTGAGGCAGCAATGCTGAGAATGAGGTTCTTCAGCATCAATGAATCTCCCCTTTCAATACTGGAAGAAGCCTGTGGCAATGATGACTTGTGATTCGACTGCATTTGATATTGGTCCACCCTTTGTGTGTAATGCCAATGAACTTGGGCTTTAAACTTGAATTAAGACCCCATTCATTTCTCAGAGCTGTGAGAATGAATTTTGCCTGCAGTCTAAAGCATTAGCGCTTGGCACTAATTCTCCAACTTTTCTTATGACATGACACATTCCTGGGATATAATAAATTTCCAACCCCAAATCTTTAGCTATGCCTCCTACATGGTGAGTTTCCATTTTAAGCTGGGACCTGTCAGATGGAAAGAAAAATTAAATGATCCATCAACCCATGCCACTTTCAGACGCCATTTCTTTAAATGTAATAAAAAAAACTCAAGCCTAGTTAATTGTGTTTAATTTCAAACTGAGGGAGAAACAGTTTATTGCGGGTATATGAAGTAAGTGTAGTTTTATTCCTCTTCCTCTATTAGGTGTATGTTACAGTGATGGTATAAGTGGCAAGCTTTATTTTTTTTTCTTGGATGACCTCCTCTGAGTAGAGACATTGGTCTGGGAAATCTGGATGGCATGACCCCAGTGGTTCCACCCCTTACAAGGCTGACTGGAGAATCCTGGAGACCATGGGGACTTGGCACAATGCCACATAACAATGGGTTCTGTGAGACTCCTGCTGGAGTTACAATGAGACTCCAGTGCAACTCCTGGGAAATTCAAGGCCCTTGGAAGCATAGAAGTAAGATCTCCTAAGTTCACTATTTCTGGTTAAATTGCTAAAGCATTCTTTTTGAAAGTGCTTACAATTTAACTAGAAGTAGCAAATATAGGAGCCTAGCAATTCAGGTGTTTAACACCAGCCGTTACCGCAATAGTCGAGTGAAAAAATGGCGACCGCCGCTCTTCTGCTATCTGGAAGCAGGTCCTGCAGCAGCCGCCTTATTGCGATGGTTGGCAGCACTGCCGATAAAAGTGATCGGCGAAGAGATTGAAATTAAGCAGATCGTGACGTCAGTGAGTGTGCAATACTCACTTGACACCCGATTTGCAACGTTTGATTTCACCGCTGCACTTAACAACGAAACGGGAAGGAGGCTCCAGCAGCGGTATTTAAAGGGATCATCAGCAATCAGTTGCACAAGACATGTTTCTGCAGTTTGACTGGCTACAGCAGCTTTATTAACTTCTTTCAAGGTTCTAAGGTAACAGGGAGTGTTGTTGCAATTGCAGAACACCTTCATTATTTTTTTTGAAGGTTTCTGCTCACAACATTTGCTCACAGTTATGGGGGCTGTATGACAATTGACCCAATGCTCCAGGATTTTCGGCAGAGGCAGCAAAGAAGAGGAGAAGATGCACACAGAGGGAGGAGGAGGAGGGCCATGAGGGCTCTCAACAGGAGGCCTTACCCACCTAGGATCTTCCAAGAGCACGTCTCCTAACTCCAGTTAAGTGAGGAGCAGTGTATTAGGAGGCTGTGCTTCACAAAGGATGTGGTCCCAGAACTCTCCAAGAGGCAGTCAAGATCACCATGGCCCTTAATTTCTTTGCCAGCGGATCCTTCCAGTCTGCAGTAGGAGACGTAGCTATCATCTCACAGTTCGCCATCCATTGCTGCATCCGGAGGCTCTCAACACATTGGGGACTACAGAAGGGACTACATTGTCTTCTCTATGGGCTGAGAGAAGCAGGACGTGCGCCAACATGGCTTTGTGGGTGCTGCATAACCATCCCGAGATCTTCCGTAACTGCAAAGGCTACCATGCACTTAATGTGAAGTTGGTGTGCGACCATGCACATTGACTCTTCAATGTCAATGCCCACTATGCTGGCAGCAGCCATGATGCCTTCATCCTGCATCAGTCCAGTGTGTCAACAATCTTCCAGCCACCACAGAAAACTTGAGGGTGGCTGCGGAGAGACAAGGGCTATCCACTCTCCATTTGGATCATGACCCCCTCCGCAATCCCAACATTCATGCCCAATACTCATATAATGAGAGCCATGCTTTCACTCGGAACATCATCAAGCAGACATTGGGCTACTGAAGCAATGGTTCCACTGCTTTAACCGCTTTGGTGGAGCCCTCCAGTACTCGGCGGAGCGGCTGTCCCATTTCGTGGTGGTCTGCTGCATGTTTCACAACTTGGCCATCATGAAGGCACAGCTCTTGCCACCAGAGATTGTGGACCACCTCAGGAGGAGTAGGAGGGAGAGAAGGAGGAAGAGGACGAGGAGGACGACGAGACAGCAAGAGGAAAAGGAGGGAGGAAGTAGGCAGCCATTCATCCTTCCATACGTGCTGTCCGTGATTGGCCATCAGACACCGATTCCAATGAATAAAACCCCAGATCCCCGTTGCTCACCACATTCCTATCATATCATCCCTGCCTCACAGAACACCACGGCGTCCTCCTGGGAAGAAAGATGAAATGAGAGACACCACAAAAGATTCCCAACAAAATGAATAAATTTATCAAAAATCAGTGAACACATATTTATATGAAAAATATTAATTACACACCCTTGTGCAATCCCTTCGTGCCTATCATTCTTGTGCCTTTTCCTAATCTAGTGTTCCTATGAAGTGCTCCCCCAGTGGCTGTAGCATGGCTGGTGGAAGACTGCTGAGTTTCCATCCGGGAGACTTCAGATGGCCTTGCAGGACGACCTCAAGCAGCTGTGGCCCGAGAAGGCCCGTCTGTAGATTGCATGACCGTGGCATAGGCGGCAGCAGTCTGGGCTGGCTGGGTGACAGCAGCAAGGGCAATGACGGAGTGGCAGAAGTCGAAATAGGAATACTGTCATCTTGAGAGAGGTCAGGAGGTGTTCGACTCCATGGAGCTACTGTAGGGGTGTGCCTCAGCATTCCTAGCAATTTGTTGGAGTAAAGATTGCTGGCTTGCTGCGACACTCTTCAAGCCCCGGTCAACACTCATGAACCCAGCCATGATGGCAGCAGTTAGAGCTTGACTGGCTTCAAGTTGAGACTGCATGAGAGCAATCTGAACTTCCGCTGCAACACTAAGACGTTGGGTCATTTCCGTCTGTGCTGCAATGAAAGCTGCAGTGTCGCCCATTATGCGCACCATCACATCTGGGTTGAGACTGCCTCTTTGGGAGTGTACCATCATTTCCTGGCTGGAAATCCCATGCTCTGTGCAAAGCTCCGTGCAATGTTGGAGGCGGACTCCTCCACGCTCCTTGAGATTGGCGAGATGCTTTCTGACAGTCTTGCCATCGCACCTATCATTTCGGTGTGTATGCCCAGCACTCTTCTTTTTAGTGCTGCCCCATAAAGGTCTTCATCTGAGTCCTGTGCAGCAGAACTCATGTCAACTCACCTTGTGGGGAGCTGGCCCCCGAGCTACACGTTCCCTTGGCCTTCCTGCAGCCCACTCGTGCCCAGTGCCTCATCCTGCACAGATTCCGATACTATACTAGCCTCTAATGTATGCGTAGTTCCAGTTTCTAAGCTGGTGGCTGCAAGTGACAGATGCAGTGATGCGGTGTCTTCTTCTTCCTCTAGTCCTCCCCCCCGTCTGCTGCTACTCCCGATGAATATATATATGCGCCAATGACCAGCAAGAGAAAGAGAAGTATGTGAGTGTGGTGCAATGTGTTAGGATAATGTGACTGTCACAGTTGAATAGCTGTCAGTGTGTGCAAGGTGTGAAATGTGGGTGTAAGTGTTGCAGTAATGGTAAGGTTGGGAGGGTGAAGTGAAGCCATGATTGTGAGGTGCGAGTGGTGATAGGTAGAGATTGGTGGTAGGTGAATGAGGGGGGAGTGGTGCATTGAGCAGTTTGTGAGGACTGTGGTGCAGATGGTGGTATGCGGCATTTGCTGAAACCTTCACTCACCTTGACCACACGTGTGAGGTCATTAACCCTCTTCCTGCACTGGATGGCGGTCCGTGGCACCACAGTACTCGCCGTTACATGGTTAGCTATCTCCTGCCACATGGTACGGGACAAATATGGCGAGAGCTTCCTGCCACTTTGATCATGGCGGATAGACCACCTCCTCTCCACGGCCACTATAAGTGCCTCCAGAACTTTGTCAAAGAACCTTCTGGCTCTCTCCCTGGTATGACAATCTGCCATTTCTATCTATCAACAACTCTGCCATTTCTATCTATCCAGAGCTCGGGCTTGTTGAGGCAGCTGCTAATCCAACTGCCCTGAAAATGAGGTGCTATACCTTCAATGCACCTCCCCTTTAAGTAATAGAAAAATCATAAGAACATAAGAACATAAGAAATAGGAGCAAGAATAGGTCATAAGGCCTCTCGAGCCTGCTCCGCCATTCAATAAGATCATGGCTGATCTGATCATGGACTCAGCTCCACTTCCCTGCCTGCTCCCCACAACCCCTTATCCCCTTTATTGTTTAAGAAACTGTCGATTTCTGTCTTAAATTTATTTAATGTCCCAGTTTCCACAGCTCTCTGAGGCAATGAATTTCATAGATTCACAACCCACTGAGAGAAGAAATGTTTCCTCATCTCTGTTTTAAATGGGCGACCCCTTTGTCTAAGATTATGCCCTCTAGTTCTAGTCTCCCCCACCAGTGGAAACATCCTCTCTGCATCCACCTTGTCAAGCTCCCTCATAATCTTATACGTTTCTATAAGATCACCACTCATTCTTCTGAATTCCAATGAGTAGAGGCCCAACCTACTCAACCTTTCCTCATAAGTCAACCCCCTCATCCCCGGAATCAACCTAGTGAACCTTCTCTGAACTGCCTGAACAGCAAGTATATCCTTTCGTAAATATGGAAATCAAAACTGCATGCAGTATTCCAGCTGTGGCCTCACCAATACCTTGTATAACTGTAACAAGACTTCCCTGCTTTTATACTTCATCCCCTTTGCAATTAAGGCCAAGATTCCATTGGCCTTCCTGATCATTTGCTGTACCTGCATACTAACCTTTTGTGTTTCATGCACAAGTGCCCCAGCTCCCGCAGCACTTTGCAATCTTTCTCCATTTAAATAATAACTTGCTCTTTGATTTTTTTTGTGCCAAAGTGCATGACCTCACACTTTCCAACATTATACTCCATCTGCCAAATTCTTGCCCACTCACTTAGCCTGTCTATGTCTTCCTGCAGCCTCTTTTTGTCCTCCTCACACATTGCCCTTCCTCCCAGCTTTATATCATCTGCAAACTTGGTTACGTTACACTCAGTTCCCTCTTCCAAGTCGTTAATATAGATTGTAAATAATTGGGGTCCCAGCACTGATCCCTGCGGCACCCCACTAGTTACTGATTGCCAACCAGAGAATGAACCTTTTATCCCGACTCTCTGTTTTCTATTTGTCAGCGAATCTTCCATCCATGCTAATATATTACCCCCAACCCCGTGAACTTTTATCTTGTGCAGTAACCTTTTGTGTGGCACCTTGTCAAATGCCTTCTGGAAGTCTAAATACACCACATCCACTGGTTCCCCTTTATCCACCCATGTGCCACACATGACTGTAAATTAGGCTGGCCCCGATTTTGGTCCACTTGTTAAGCCAATCAGCAATAGTTTTAGTACTGAAATCATGACTATAATTGTTATATCCTTGGATGCTCTAATAATGACTCCACAAGGCAATGTGTTGTACTTGAACTGTAGTGACCTTAGTCCTTTATTTGTTAACTCCAGAATGAGGATCACATCTGGTGGCCTACTAGGCCAGGCACACCTGTACAGGTATCCTACAAGTCTCCCACTGCTGTGCCCTCTGGTGGCACACCTTGTGATAGTACAAACAGTAGCCATGTAGGATACATGACATCATTCTCCTCCAAGCCTTTAGTGCAATTCGCCTCTGCATTGACTGTGCTCTGGTTTTAGCTCTATCTGTTTGATGCTTGGTGGGTCATTTCAACCTTGGGTGAGTGGTTGGTGCAGTATAGTGCTGGTAGTTGCTATTTGTGTGTGTCCCTGACCACTCCATTCTCCCCTTCCCACATATAGGTTATGCCGGAGGCTCAGTGCATTCATATATATTCAAGTTCAGAAAATCAAGTTTGCATTCATTTGTGGTTCAGTTGTGAGACCGGTACGTTCGACTGGTGAGATACTTTATCGATGCGTATTGGGGATCGGTGACCGGTGCGTAAGGACAAACTAGTTCCAGAACTGCTGGATGGAGTCCAGGCAGCCTGGTAATGGTGCGGTGCCCAGTGTTGGCAGTGGGAACCCAGTTGGCTCAAGTTGCCTGCTCTTGGGGCTGTTGCCGTGGTTCCTGGCATCGGGCAGGTTCACAGATGCCTGTGACCTCCCTGTCCTTTCTTTGCGCTCTGGGTCGCTGCTGTTCCCTGAGGGGCTGTAGTCTAGCAGTGCACAGGGAACTGCTGACTTGCTAGCCTGGGCGTTGTTTGGTTTGGGATCCTGGCTGGTCTCGGTCCCCTTTGCGAGGACTGTGGCAGGTGCCCCTTCATTTCCAGGTATGGCCTTGGTGGTGATGGGGTCTGGAGGCTACGCCTTCGCACAGTTTGCTCTTTCAGGCTTGTGGCGGTTGGTGCCATCGGGTGCCTGAGAGGTGGAGCCGATCAGGGGCAGGGTATTGATACCAGTGCTGTTGCCCTCCTGAAATTGCTTGCTCTGCAGCTCGTGTGTATTGGCTGCATGTGGCCACACTCCATGGTGCATAACTCTGGTCCCGGGGACACAGGCTACAGCATTGGGTAGCTCGCTGGACCTGTGTGCTCCCGATGGGTATATGCCCGCTGCATTGGCTGCGTGCAGTTGAAATACTACATCGCACAACTTTTCATTACTTATGGTGGATACGCTGTAGCTCTGATCGCGATTGCGCGACTTTTCCTCGCTGGTTGCATGTACACAATTCTGATCATCAATTACACATTTTACATGATCGCGCGACTTTTTCTTGCTTACTGCATGTACACAACTCTGATCATCAGTTACACATTTTGTCTCTACCTTACAGTTACTATTACATTGCTTGAGTGTGTGGAACTGTCCTTTTAATTGTAGTGGGTTGCAGGCCTCCTTTAAGAGAGCCTTGCTTTCTTTACCCCGATCCTCTTCTCCGTTTGATGCCACGTGTTGCTCCATCAGCGCTGCACCTCCTGGTCAGGCTGCGGCCATCTTTTTCATCAGCGCATCACCTTGTGGTTTGGGCGCCATCTTTCCTCCATCCTCGATGTCGACTGCAGTGATCCTCTTCTCCCCGGGTTCTGCCACCGAAGCTGGGAAGTCGCTTTTGGATCCGATTTTCTTCCTCCAGAGTCCTGCCACTGGAGCCTGGAAGGTGCGTTCGTGTCGTCTCAGCTGGATCATCTCCACGCAGTCGTGCTGAGCGGTCTGTGCCTCGGGTGCTGTGCTGGCCTGCTCTCTGGTGCCGGGTCCACCCTCAAGTGAGGGCTTACTGTGCCTCCGAACGCGGAGGACGTCGATCGCTGGAAGGGTGAAATCTTCCCAATTCCAATGGATCTTCTCCATCCACCTTCTTCCGAGTAGCATTGGTCCAGCACCTGCAACAATCCACAGAGGTAACTTGTGCATCGCGCCATCATGGAGTACCTTTACATTCACACTACTAACGACTGGGATAAGTTCATCGGTGTAGGTGCGCAACTTTGCCTGAACTGGGACCAACTTCGGTCATTTAGCTTGATTGTCCCATAGCCTCTCAAAGGCTTCTTGATTCATTACTGACTGGCTCACCTCCGTGTCCACTTCCATGAAGACTGGAATGCCATCTATCTCGACTTCCATCCTCAACGGGGAGCACTCGGTGGTGCGGGTAAACATGCTATATACCTCATCGTGGGGCTGAGCTGCCTCTCTGCCTATCATTTCATAATCCGTGCTGGATTCATGGCTATCTGCAGACTCTTCATCAACACAGTGAGTCATATTTCTTTTACACTTTTGCTGGAGGTGTCCCTTTGTGCTGCAGCCCTTGCATATATAATCTTTAAATCGACACTGGTGAGCCCTATGATTCCTTCCACAATGCCAGCATGGAGCTACTCGATTAACCCCCCTCGGCAGACTCTGAGTTAAGGAACTCGGGGGCCTGTTCTCTCTTCCCTGAGAGGTTTCGTGTTCTACAGTCCAGCCTCTAAAAGGCGCCACTCAGTGCACAGTACCAGCTGGGTTTGAGTCCTGAGGTTGAGTCATCCGCTGAGAGCTGTAGGTCGAGGTCATGAATGCCTGGCTCACCGAGATGGCCTTCTGCAGTGTGACTGTGGTATCCGCAGACAGTAGCTTATGAAGAAGGCCCTCATGGCCGATTCCAATGACAAAAATGTCCTGCAGCGCTTCGTTTAGGTGGTCGCCGAAATCACATGGTGCCGCCAGCCTCCTGAGGTCTGCAGTGTATGTCGCGATTTCCTGGCCTTCGGGCCGTCGGTGGATGTAGAACCGGTGTCTGGCTGTGAGGATGCTCTCCTTGGGCTTGATTTGCTCATGGATTAGTGTTCCAAACTCCTTTACGTCTTGGTCATTGTCTTCGCTGGTGCCAGCAAGTCCCATAGACGGTGGGCCCACAACTGGTTAGCAGGATAGCTCTGCACTTATCAGCCAGTGTGGCCGGGTCGTCTCCTGCCCGGTCGTTTGCTGTGAAGAAATGGTCGAGCCACTCCACAAAGGCGTCCCAATCATCAACATCGGCGAACTGCTGCAACGTACCAAGGGTAGCCATTTTCACGTGAAAGTCGGTAATCTCGTCGCCAATTGTTATATCCTTGGATGCTCTAATAATGACTCCATGAGGCAATGTGTTGTATTTGAACTGTAGTGACTTTTGTCCTTTATTTGTTAACTCCAGAGTGAGGATCACACCTGATGGCCTACCTTTTATACTTGGCCAGGCACATCTTTACAGGTATCCTACAAGTCTCCCACACAAGGTGTGCCCTCTGGTGACACACCTTGTGATAGTACAAACAGTAGCCATGTAGAATACATGGCAATAATCATGCTAATAACGAGTGACCATAAATTTTGCATGCTACCCAGACCATTTCAGGTGATACAGCTGAACATTATTTGGCCTTAAAACTGCCCGTTTCGTGGCTATATCCAATTTCTCGGGCAGGAGCGCTTACTGCCACTTTTACAATCTGGCTATACATGGTGACCAGAGCCAATCATTTCCACAGTGCCCTTGACTGAGGCAATCATCTCCTTAGTGCATGACACTGAGCTTGTAAACTATAATCTTAAATTTGTTCTGATTAAATTTACTAAATTGGAGTCGAAATTATCTCCATTTTATGGTGTGCTGCCGATGAGGAACTTAAATTACCATTACTAAATCATTTTCAATGAAAGTCATCAGATTGTTCAGTACTGTTTGATGCAACATATTGTTCAGTACTGTTAAATGTAACATACGCTTATCAAATGTCACAATGACATATTTTATTTTAAAATGTCAGTTTTTTTTATATTGGTCTCCAAGGCACCAAAGGCACAATGATAAAATAAATTGCTGCTTATTGTTAAACTATCGTTAATAGGATTCCCCCAAACTTCTGGAAGAACTCATCTGCCAGTTTTCATAAGTAAAATGAGAAATTACTCTGCTTATGATTTTGTAATAAAATAAATAAGCAAGATTTCCAGTTAACCATTAATATTGTTCATGATGGGTTCGTTCCCAATGACAACAGTACAGGAGATGACATTAATACAGCATAAATCTGGATGATACCGAGACTAGCATTTGCAATTGTTCAGTTCACCGCTTTTGGTATTTTTTAATAAGTTCGAGTTTTTCTTTACGATTGATTGTGTCATGTTTGTAACCCTCACATAACTGTAACCTTTATGTAACAACACTGTACACTGTATACACCTGAGAAATGCACACCTTGACCACAGGGGGTGAACTTGTGGGAGACACTCCTCACCTGGTCATCCAGGTATATAAAGGGAGGTCCCACACAAGGTCATCACTTCTTGGTCCTGTGAATAAGGTTACAGGTCACAGAGTGACCTTGTCTCCAGTACGTGCCTTGTGTTGATTTGCTGTAGTGTGTAAGTACACAACACTTGGCGACGAGAAACAGGAATCAACGACTCAAGAGAATGGCCACTGGTAGCACGGAGGAACGGTACTGTGTTGGTGAGAACTGGGACGATTTCATCCAGCAGAGCTTTGTCACGAAGGACTGGTTGGAAGTGGCAGCGGCTGACAAGCGGAGGGAGCATCTACTGACCAGCTGTGGACCTAAGACGTACGCGCTGATGAAAGACCTGCTCACACCCGAGAAGCCGGCGGACAAGACCTTCGAGGAGCTCAGCAAACTGATCGGTGAGCACCTCAAACCGGCGAGTAGTATACATATGGACCGACACCGATTCTATACGCACTGACGTCGGGAAGGGCAGAGCATACCGGACTTCGTTGCGGACTTTCGGCGCTTGGCCAGACTTTGTAAGTTCACAGACGCCTGCAGGGGGGAGATGTTACGGGATTTCTTCATTGAGGGCATTGGTCATGCCGGGATTTTTAGGAAGCTAATTGAGACCAAGGACTTGACCTTGGAAGCAGCGGTGTTGATGGCTCAAATGGGGGAGGAGGAAACCAAGCTCATATACGTGCGCAACTCTGCTCCCAACATGGCGATGGAGCAGGGAGTTAACATAGTAAATGTGACTCAGAACCCCGCAGGCAGGCAAGGGCAATTCGACACCAATCAGGCAGTAATAGACTCTAGGGTAGGTCCTTAACAGGGACAATGGCAGGTTGAACGGACATTTACACCATCACAAGGGACAATACATCCCGGGATGGGACCATTGACACCCACAAACAGAGTGCTCAAGAGTAATCAAAGAGACAATCAGAGAGGAATGCCAGGTAACAGCTCTTTTGTTCACAACAATCTCAGCTCATGCTGGAGGTGCGGGGGCAAACCTGCTGCAATGACCTGCCGGTTTCAACAATTCATCTACAGAAATTGTAACTTGAGTGGACATTTAGCCAGGATGTGCAGGAAGCCTGCAGCGAGGCTGGTTTATGAAGTGGATGAACCACAAGAGGGGTCTGCAAGGCAGGGGAATGCCTGGGACACAGCAATGGACGCTGAAGTTCAGCGGGTTCAGGTGGCAAACGTCCACAGCTCATACACAAGAACGCCACCTATGATGATGAGAGTACTGTTAAACGGCATCCCAGTACGCACGGAGCTGGACACAGGAACCAGCCAGTCACTCATGAGTGTCCAACAATTCGAGAAACTGTAGCCACTCAGAGCTAGCAGACCCAAACTTGAATGCATTGACATGCAATTACGGACATACACCAAATAGATCATCCCAATGCTAGGCAGTGCAATGTTGGGGGTCACACATAATGGATCTCAGAATCGGCTGCCACTCTGGATTGTCCCGGGAAATGGTCCCGCGCTTTTGGGGAGGAGCTGGCTAGCCGAAATGAACTGGAAATGGGGGGATGTGCACGCCATTTCATCTGTGGAGCGAAGTTCATGCTCACAGGTCCAACAAATGTTCGAGTCATTATTTCAACCTGGCGTCAGGACTTTCAAAGGCACCAAAGTAGTGATACGCATCACCCCGGACGCCACACCAGTGCACCACAAAGCCAGAGCAGTGCCGTATGTGATGCGGGAGAAAATTGAGAGTGAGTGGACAGGTTGCTAAGAGAGGGCATAATTTCGCGTTGAATTCAGCGACTTCGTCCCTGTTCTAAAAACGGATGGCTCGGTCAGGATCTGCGGCGACTACAAGGCCACCATCAACCGAGTGTCCCTTCAGGACCAATACCCGCTTCCGAGAGTGGAGGATCTTTTTGCCACACTGGCAGGCGGCAAGCTGTTCACCAAGTTGGACCTCACTTCGGCCTACATGACCCAGGAACTGGCCGAAGAATCCAAGCTACTGACCACCATCACCACACACAAGGGGCTGTTTGTCTACAACAGGTGTGCGTTTGGCATTTGATCAGCGGCCGCTATCTTTCAGAAGAACATGGAAAGCTTGCTCAAATCCATCCCCGGAACAATCATATTTCAGGACGACATCCTTATCACGGGTCAAGACACCGAGAAACACTTCCACAACCTGGAGGAGGTGCTACGCCGACTGGACCGAGTAGGCCTGCAACTGAAGAAGTCAAAGTGTGTGTTTTTGACCCCAGAGGTCAAGTTCTTGGGCAGGAGGGTTGCCGCAGACGGGATCCGAATCCAAAACGGAGGCGATCCGTCACGCGCCCAAGTCCAGCAACACATCGGAGTTGCGTTCATTTCTGGGACTATTGAACTATTTCGGGAATTTTCTGCCGAACTTAAGTACATTGTTGGAGCCGCTACACATGCTCCTGCATAAGGGTTGTGATTGGTTTTGGGGGGACTGTCAGGAACGGGCTTTCAATCGGGTGTGGAACATGCTTTATTTTAATAAGTTATTGACCCTGTATGACCCCTGTAAGAAATTGGTTTTGACATGCGATGCATGATCCTATGGGGTTGGGTGCATGTTGCAGCAGAGTAATGATGAGGGCCAACTCCAACCTGTGGCTTATGCCTCCAGGTCGCTCTCCCAAGCAGAAAGAGGGTATGGGATGGTTGAAAAGGAGGCACTCGCATGTGTCTACGGAGTGAAAAAGATGCACCAGTACCTTTTTGGCAGAAGGTTCAAGTTAGAAATGGACCACAAGCCGTTAACATCCCTGTTGTCAGACAGCAAAGCGGTCAATGCCAATGCGTCAGCTCGCATACAGCGATGGGATCTCATGCTGGCTGCATATGACTACACCATACGGCACCGTCCAGGCACCGAAAATTGCGCTGACATGCTCAGCAGGCTTCCACTGGCCACCACTGAGGGGGCAGCGGAGCAAAGCGCGGAGATGGTCATGGCTGTCGATGCCTTTGACAGCGCAGACTCCCCCATGACAGCCCACCAGGTCAAAACCTGGACAAACAGAGATCCCCTCCTATCTCTGATTCAGAAATGTGTCCTGAATGGGGATTGGACGCTCGCACACGGAGCATGCCCTGAAGAGGACAGACCACTCCACAGACGGATGGATGAACTCTCCATCCAAGCCAACTGCCTACTATGGGGGAAGCCGAGTAGTCATGCCCCAGAAGGGAAGGGAAGCATTCATCAGGGAACTCCACAGCGAGCACCCAGGCATTGTGTTGATGAAGGCCATTGCCCAGTCACATGTATGGTGGCTGGGAATTAATGCAGACCTGGAACACTGTGTTCGCAGGTGCACGACTTGTGCCCAATTGGGCAATGCCCCCAGGGAGGCCCCACTCAGCCCGTGGCCCTGGCCCACCAAGCCATGGTAACATATTCACGTAGACTACGTGGGCCCGTTCATGGGAAAAATGTCCTCATTGTTGTTGATGCGTACTCGAAATGGATCGAGTGCATCATATTGAATTTGTGCACGACATCCACCACAGTGGAGAGTCTGCGTGCGGTCTTTCCGACCCATGGCTTGCCGGACATCCTGGTTAGTGACAACGGCCCGTGTTTCACTAGCTATGAATTCCGGGAGTTCGTGTCGGGTAATGGCATCAAACATGTCAGGGCAGCACCGTTCAAGCCGGCTTCCAATGGGCAGGCGGAACGTGCGCTCCAAATCATAAAGCAAGGCATGCTCCAGATTCAAGGGCCCTCTCTTCAATACCGTCTATCGCGACTCCTGCTGGCCTACAGGTCCCGACCGCACTCGCTCACGGGAGTCCCGCCAGCGGAACTACTCATGAAACGTACACTTAAAACTCGGCTGTCCCTCATTCATCCAGTCTTGTCAGACATTGTTGAGGGCAAGCACCAGTCCCAAAATGAGTGCCACGACCGTAACTCAAAGGGGAGATGGATAGGAATAAATGACCCTGTATTTGTTCTTAATCACGCTGTGGGGCCCAAGTGGCTCGAGGGTACTACAATTGGTAAAGAGGGGACTAGGGTCATAGTGGTCAGACTCAACAATGGGCAAATATGCCGCAAGCATCTGGACCAAGTAAAATAAAGGTTCAGCATGGATACTGAGGAACCTGAGGAACAGCATGAGATGCTGCCCACACCATTGTCAGAAAACGAGCAACAAGAACAGTCAGCTGCATGCACAGTCCCTGCGGCCAGCCCAGACGAGCCGGAATCACCACAGGTGACAAAGACGCATGCCAAGGCTCAACAACCAGAGCCCCAACAGTGGCACTCCACGAGAGAGCGTTGACCGCCAGAAAGACTCAATTTTTGACCCAAAGACGTTGGGGGGAGGGTCATATTTGTAACCCTCACATAACTGTAACCTTTATGTAACAACACTGTACACTGTACACTTGAGAAATGCACACCTTGACCACAGGGGGTGATCTTGTGGGAGACACTCCTCACCTGGTCATCCAGGTATATAAAGGGAGGTCCCAGGCAGGGTCATCACTTCTTGGTCTTGTGCATAAAGGTACAGGTCACAGAGTGACCTTATCTCCAGTATGTGCCTCGTGTTGATTTGCTGTAGTGTGTAAGCCCACAACAGATTGCATCAAGTTCTATTGCAAATCAACAAAGGACAAATTAAATTGGATGCATCACTGTATACTTGTTGTAGGCTTATTCCACAGGACATACAGGAACTTTTCTGTTGATATATATCCATATATCTGTAGTTTTACCCACAAATAGAACTAAATAACTCATTTGTTTTCTTTCTGCTCGCTATGCAGGAAGTGAATTTGCAGAAACTTTGTACAGAAACTCATAATGACTGTTTGTTGTGTACTGGCATAAATCAGTTTTAAACAGTAAAAAAATACATCAAGTCAGGCAGCTCCTTTGGAGAAAACAGACAAGACAGTTCTACAGATATGTAGCTCCTCTGTCAAGATGGGAAAATATTAGCTGTGATATATTCATTATGATATCACAAACACACTGCACACAAGATCGCTCTACAGGAACTTGTCATCATGTGGCTTGTCACATGAGTTGAGAATTGGTGCAAATGGCACCAGAATGTTAATGAACTACTAACATTCAGTTTTCAGGGTGAGCCCTACTTGCTCACAACTCCAGATTCAGATTTGGACAGATGGTGGGTGTCATGTATTTCACCATCTTGCAATGACAAAAGTTAAGTAACTGTAACTCATGCACACTGTACCTGTACTCTTGAAATGCACACCCTGACCACAGGGGGTGAGCTTACGGGAGACACTCCTCACCTGGGTTTTCAGATATAAAAGGGGAGGTCCCACCCAGGGTCAGTCTCCTTGGTCCTGGGAATAAGGTGAAGGTCACAGAGTGACCGTGTCTGATATATACATGCCTTGTGTGAGTTTGTAACAAGGTCCAGAAACACTACCTTTGGCGATGAGAAATGGGAATCACCGAACCACGAGGATGGCCACCTGTGTCACAGAGGAACGCTACTGTGTGGGTGAGGGCTGGGACGACTTTGTGGAAAGACTCCAGCATAGCTTTGTCACAAAGGACTGGCTGGAAGAGACAGCGGCTGACAAGCGGAGGCGCATCTACTGACCAGCTGTGGTCCACAGACGTATGCACTGATGAAAGACCTGCTCGCACCCCAAAAGCCAGCGGACAAGTCCTTCGAAGAGCTCAGCCAGCTGATCAATGAGCATCTCAAGCCGGCAAGTAGCGTACACATGGCCTGGCACCATTTCTATTCTCACCAGCGTCGGGAGGGTTAATACGTCTCGGACTTCGTGGCGGAACTGCGGCGTTTGGCCAGTCTCTGTAAGTTCTCCGATGCCTGCAGGGGGGAGATGTTAAGGGACTTTTTCATCGAGGGCATTAATCATGACAGGGTTTTCAGGAAGCTCATAAAGACCAAGGACCTGACTTTAGAAGGGGCGGCGTTGATAGCTCAGACTTTTATGGCAGGGGAAGAGGAGACCAAGCTAATTTACGCACGCAACCCTGGCTTTAACATTGCGATGAACCAGGGAGTTAATGTTGTGAAAGTGATACAGAACCCCGCAGGCTAGCAAGGGCAATTCGACACCACCCAGGCAGGCAGGCAAGGACAATTCAACACTGCCCAGGCAGCAACAAGCTCCAGGGTGGGCCCGCAACAGGGACAATGGAAAGGGGATCGGCAATTCACGCCATCACGAGGGACAATGCATCGCGTGATGGGACCATTAACACTCCCCATCAGAGTGCTTAGAAACAGCCAAACGGGCCATCAGAGAGGAATGCCTGGGAATAGTCCTTTTGTTAACAGCACTCTCAGCTCAAGCTGGAGGTGTGGGGGTAGATACACTGGCGAAAGCTGCAGGTTCCAGCTTTATACCTGTAGGATTTGTAATGTCAGTGGACCCTTGGCCAGGATGTGCAAAATGGCAGTCGCGAGGCTAGTTTGTGAGACAGAGGAACCAGACGAGGGGTCTGTAATGCAGGATGAGGCCTGGGGGACAACCATGGATGCTGAAGTTCAGAGAGTTCATGTGGCTGACGTCCACAGCTCATACACTAAAATGCCACCCATGATGATGATGAGAGGTCGAGTTCCTGGGCAGGAGGGTTGCCGCAGACTGATCCGGCCCACTGAACCAAAAACTGAGGCGATTCGCCAGGCGCCCAGGCCCGGCAACACGTCGGAGTTGAGATCATTCCTGGGACTTTTGAACAAGTTTGGGAACTTTCTGTCGAACTTAAGCACATTGTTGGAGCCATTACACATGCTCCTCTGTAAAGGTTGTGAATGGTTTTGGGGGGATTGTCAAGAACGGGCTTTCAATAAGACGAGGAACCTGCTGTGTTCCAACAAACTGTTGACTTTGTATGACCCCTGTAAAAAACTGGTTTTAACATGTGATGCGCCATCCTACATGGTTGGGTGTGTATTGCAGCAGGGCAACGATGACGGTCGACTCTAACCGGTGGCTTACGCCTCCAGGTCGCTCTCCCAGGCAGAGCGTGGATATGGCATGGTCGAGAAGGAGGCACTCGCGTGTGTGTACGGTGTGAAAAATATGCACCAGTACCTTTTTGGTAGACAGTTCGAGCTAGAGACGGACCACAAGCCATTAACATCCCTGTTGTCCGACAGCAAGGCTGTCAACGCTAATGCGTCAGCTCGCATACAGCGATGGGCCCTCATGCTGGCTGCGTATGACTACACCATACGGCAATGGCCAGGCACCGAAAATTGCACTGACACACTCAGCAGGCACCCACTGGCCACCACCGAGGAGGTGTCGGAGCAGAGCGACGAAATGGTCATGGCCGTTGAGGCTTTTGACACTGCGGGCTCCCCCATCACAGCCCGACAGATCAAACTCTGGACCAACATGGACCCCCTCCTATCCATAATAAAGAAATGTGTCCTGACTGGGAATTGGGCGCCCGCACACAGGGCGTGCCCCGAGGAAGTCAGGCCGTTTCAGAGATGGATGGATGAACTCTCCATCCAAGCCGACTGCCTGTTATGGGGCAGCCGGGTAGTCATGCCCCAGAAAGGAAGGGAAGCGTTCATCAGGGAACTCCACAGCGATACCTCCAGGGAGGCTCCACTCAGCCCGTGGCCCTGGCCCACCAGGCCATGGTCACATATTCACGTAGACTATGCGGGCCCGTTCATGGGGAAAATGTCCCTGATCATAGTCGATGCATACTCGAAGTGGATCGAGTGCATCCTATTGAACTCATGCACGACATCCATCACAGTGGAGAGTCTGCGTACGGCTTTCGCGACCCACTGCTTGCTGGACATCTTGGTCAGCGTCAATGGCCCATGTTTTACCAGCCATGAATTCCAGGAGTTTATGTCGGGCGAAGGGATCAAGCACGTCCGGACAGCACTGTTCAAGCCGGCTTCCAATGGCCAGGCGGAATGGGCGGTCCAAGTCATTAAGCAGGGCATGCTATGCATCCAAGGACCCTCCCTTCAGTACCGCCTATCGCGCCTCCTGCTGGCCTACAGGTCCCGCCAGCGGAACTCCTCATAAAACGCACGCTGAAGACGTGGCTGTCCCTCATTCACCCAGACCTGGCAGACAGTGTTGAGGGCAAGCGCCAGTCCCAAACCAAGCTCCATGATCGAGGCTCAAGGGGGAGGTGTATAGAAATAGATGACCGGTATTTGTTCTTAACCATGCTTTGGAACCCAAATGGCTTGAGGGCACCGTAATTGGCAAAGAAGAAAACAGAGTCATGGTGATCAGACTAAACAATGGGCAGATATGCCGCAAAAACTTGGACCAAGTAAAGACAAGATTCTGCATAGACACGGAGGAACCGGAAAAAGAGCATGATGAGATAGCACCCACACCACTGCCAGCGTACGAGCAACAAAGACAGCCCTCAGCATGCACAATCCCTGCGGCCAGCCTGGACAGGCCGGAATCACCTCAAGTGACAGATGCGTGCTGAGGCTCAGCCACCAGAGCCAAAACAGCGGCGCTCCACGAGAGACCGTCGACCACCTGATAGACTTAAACTCTGAAACTAAAAGACTCAAGGGGGGAGATGATGTCATGTATTTAACCATCTTGGAATGACAATAGTTATGTAACTATAACTCATGCACACTGTACCTGTATCCTTGAAATGCACACCCTGACCCCAGGGGGTGAGCTTGCGGGAAACACTCCTCACCTGGGTTTCCAGGTATAAAAGGGGAGGTCCCACCCAGGGTCAGCACTCCTTGGTCCTGGGAATAAAGTGAAGGTCACAGAGTGACCGTGTCTGATATATACATGCCTCGTGTGAGTTTGTAACAAGGTGCAGAGACATGCAGTGGGTTTCCTCACAGTCATCAATAAAGTGATGGAAGGAGTCTATCTTGCCATAATCATAGCAAAAAGGAGATGGAGAAAATGCTTGACATACATAACAGGTCAGTCAACAGCTGTAAAGTTAAAAGTGACATTTTGGGCATCTAATCTTCATCAGGCTAAGAGATAACCAAGCATTTTAGTAAGGTTGGGGAAATAAAAGAAAAATGGCGGTAGAGAGGGCGGGAGAAGCATCAAATGAACCAATAACAGAGAGGGAGTTAAAGTGTTAAGTTAGCTGCAAACTGCTAAATAAAAAACAAGGGATACAAAAGATCAGTGAGGTAATGAGAGATAGAAAGGAAATAGGAATATGCAAATGGGGAGGGGGTAAAAAGACATGAGAGGTCCATGTACATCAAAAATATGAGGAATAAAGAGACAGTTAAGAAAAAAACATAATTTAAAAACCTGCAGATAAAACAGATGAAATTAAAACAGAAAATGAAAACAAAACTTTGCTACTCTACTGAGTCACATTTTGGGGAATTTTGCGATGTGTCAGTGGGTGCAACCGGTGATGGGTTGGCTGGAAAAGTGTTTTCTTTTGACAGCATGTCAGGACCTGTCACCACGTGCCTTTCCCAATGTGAGTCTGCCAATGCTGAGCAGGCCCAACAGGCAGCGGCGGGTGACCCAATTAATTTCATTATTGCCTTGCTAACAGATGATTAACAGGCTTTTTTAACTTACCTTTTCACTTTAACTTCATGGCCACGGGAACCATGCTGTTCGGGGACCATATCTGTCAACCTGAGGCGGGAGTTCAGTGGGCATTGCTCCATCTGCTTCCTTGACAGCTTCAATTGTACAGCAAAAGCTCCCACCTGACCGAACTTCACATTCCTCAGCTTTTCTCAGCTGTTTCTCAGTCTTTTTCCAGCACAGATTCTGCAGCCTTTTCACTCTCCATCAATTATCACCTCTCAACAGAACTCCCTCATCATTTACATAATGCTTCTGTCATCTCTACTTCACCTGCCATCCATTCCATCAACATAGGTGTCATTTATACTGACTCACCTTGGTCCTCAGAACTGGACCATGATCAGCCCCAACACCAGCAGCATCACGCATACCAGCAGCACCAACAACAACACCAACCTTCCCCACAATCACCTGATGCTGCACAGGACAGAGGACATCAGCACCCAAGCACATTGCTGCCCGGGACGCCAGGGATGGCCTCAACATGGACTGAGTTACTTCATTTGATGCTGTACACACTGGCTGCCACGTGATGCGCCAGGATGGCACCACCCCACATCAACACCATAAAGCATTCCTACAATGCCCAAGCCATTCCTTTCACACTCACACCATTGTGGAGGGTACTGTTATGTCTCACCATTCACTGCAACTCACTAAGTGTAATGACTCAAGAGTCTTGTTGCTGTAAACTGCCTCAGGTGTAAACCTGATCCAAATTTATTCACGCCCAAAGTACCCGCGTGACATAGTACCCAGGTTTATATACCAGTGACTGCGCACAAACGCATACAGCCTGATGACCTGCGACAGTGGCACCCTCTGGTGTCTGGTGACCCAAGCATCAATACATAACAATATCCCTCTTTTAAGATCTTACTATCAGTCTCTTTAAAAATAGACAATCTGGGACTTACCGCTCACGAGTTGATCATCTCAGTTCAACTTTAGTTCGGGGTGAGTGTTCTGAGTCAGTTGTGACTGAAGGCTGAGTAACCGATCTGATGGGCGTGGTAATGACCACATCAGAGACTGAAGGTCCAGGTTCAGTAATGACAGCAGAGTCCTCTGATAAATGAACATTGGTTGGTTGGTCACTGACTGCATCTTCCTCAAACGGTTCCAGTTCATCCATGTGTGTAAGGGGAGCTTGAGGTGTGGGTTCGAATCCACACTCCCCTGGGGTTCTGTACATGCGATTTATGAGGATGGGTGAGAAACGAGGCACCAGACACAGTGGGTAAAAGTACAAAATGGCTAATGTTGTTTATTTAGAATAGTAAACACCAAATTAGAGGGCATAGGAAGAGGTCATAAATAGCAGTAATGGCACAATCTCACTGAACAGCACGAAAAATCTCGCAATAGGGAAGGGGAAAATAAGAGGTTAAAACATTCCACTCACACACAACCACACCTCCCACTTCCACCCTTCTTACCAATTCCGATCCTAAACTGAGTCTGTGAGGGGGTTTGGGCTCTACTCACAATCCTATCAACTCCGGGGTTCTGGGGGCACTTATTTCAGCTCGGGGTCCCTCGGTGGCTTCGTCTTCAGAACTGCTGCTTCTTCCTCTGGTGGAGTGAGAGCGAGAGGGAGAGAGAGCTCTCTCTAGATACAAGCTGCAAGCTCCAAGCTCCAAGCTCTCCAACTTCCAAAACCTCCCCCCTCTCCAAAACCTCCCCCACCTTCCAAAACCTCCAATCTCTCCAACTTCCTTGTGTGTTTTTGCAGCTTTTCTTATAGTCTATTCATGGGGTGTGAATGGCAGTTCGATGTGTATCCATCTGTCTGGAATGAAAATGAATTGTTCACTATCTCGCCAGAGGTGCCACTCTGTCTGGGCTGGCCAAACTGATTGCATCAGACCTGTGGGCCTTTGTTTAATTTTTCAAACTGATACCCTTTGTGTTGCCTTGTGTATTACTGGGGAGATTTTGCCGGTACAGGGTGGCCAGAGTCCCATCATCCTCCGCGGTTTACAGGCTGTTGGCTGCAGTTGGTCATTTTAAACGTGGCATCGTCCCATTCTCCCGTCACATGTCTCCGTGGTTGGTTTTGCAGAACCTTACAATCCCCCATTAAAACACTCTGTCTCAGGGTGTTTTCAAAATGTGAAGCAAAACCTTTTCCCTCTCACAGAGCCAATCTTCCCCAAATCTTACCTAAACCCATGATAAAACATTAAAATACACCAATGGTATTCATACATTTGGAATCAATACAATACTGAAAATGTAAAGTTGATTCTCAACCAATATCCTTCACCAAAATCATAATTTAGAATAGTATCACACATCATAGTATTACAGATAGGGAGGTACGGACCTTTTGCAAGGTACAGTCTTTTCTTTACAGTGCAATACATTCGGCTCATACAATCAGTCCCGTCATACTGCATAGACTTTGTTAGCCCTCCCTTTTCATTTGGCCTTTCACTTGGCCTCCCGCATAGCTTTCTTAAATTTTTAAACGACGGCCCTATCTCCTAAGCTGGCAGCGGATCGCCAGCAAATCGGCTACGATGATCAGCTGTGCCACTACCAGGGCGTGAGAGAGGATGCAGTCCCAAGCCGGGACCTCTACATCCAACCTCCAATCCCACCAGGGCCTTGAATTTAAGTCAGCTATCTGGGCTCCCAATTTTACTGTTGTTTTGTTGTAGGGTGAAATAATGTTTCTGGGATTTTTGTACTGCTTTGAACAGGTGCTCTGGTAAAAATGGAATGTGGTATCCGAAATGTGCCACATAATTGTCCATGCTATTAATCATTGATGCCCCGGTGTTGAAACCGGTAAAAACATCATTCCGGATCCCTCTTCTGTGTCTTTTCGGTTTGACATTGTCTTTGGGTTGTAGACGGTGCAGCAAAGTCTTGTTCAAATAGCCAAAATCGAGCTCGTAGAATGTCCTGAACATTTCTTGAAGGAGAGCCTGGTAGAGGCGTTCTGTCTCTTTTGGCACCACTCAGGTAGGTGCACCTCGGTAAGGTTTAGGGTGACCGAGGCCACGGCGTAGTGGACCCCCTGGTATAGCAGCTTGTCCGTGGGAACCAAAACCAAGCCGCTGTCTGGTCCCTGGGTGGTGGTAGGGCATCTGTCCGTATCAGTTGGTTCGGTCGGGGCTGTGGACAGGGGCTGTCTGGGGTGTGTGCTTAACTCAGTGGCGTGGATGGAGCTGGGGTGGCTTACTATGCATGCGACCATGCTCCGGTCCCATCCCATCCCCTCCCCTTCATCCCGCCACTGTCGGGAGAACACTATGGAGATGCCTGCCGGGCATATCTTCTGATCCCCACATGCACACATACACTCCTAACTCCGCCTCCCACCATTTATCCCAACACACATTCACTCCCTCGCTGGGTGCCCGTGATGGTCCGGTAGGTGCTGTTGTCCAGTCTCTCCCAATCTGCTGTCAGGTTTCCCATGTCCTTGCTCAGCTTCCTGAGCCACCACCACCTTCCCACCTGGATGTGCCCCTTACAGGGCAGGCGAACCCTCTTCCCCACCACTACCCTAACCCGGGATGCGGTCACCTCAATGCTGGGGCAGGAGACTGATGCTTCCCCATACGTGACCCCGGGGTGGCTGGAGTATCGAGTGAAATTGGACCCGAACCACCCTGGCCACCTTCCCCTGTGGGTGACATTCGGTGCCTGCCACCCTGAGCATCCAAAAATAATGGCTTATTCAGTCTCTCCCTGGTAGCCGATGCACATTCTGATGTGGGTGCACAGGAGCAGGATTTTCCTCATCTCTGGTTCCTCTTCTGAAAGACAAAACCTCATTTGGTTCAAAAGCCCTGAGCCCCCTGGCTCATCCCTCCCCCATTTTCCACTCTGTCTACACCTCACAGTATCCCTGCACGGGTTTAAACTGTGTGTGCCTATTTTACTGTGGAAGTCAAGGGGTTTCAACTAATAAACACTTGAAACAACAAACAAACCTTACACAAAAGAGGAAGTGAGAGAAAAAAAAGTCTAGGCTCCCTATCCTATTGGCTCAAAAGCCTCACTGTTATACTCCTTATATTGCAGAGACCACCTGAGCCCCACTGCACAAGAGAAATCTTTATATATATATATGTACACACCTACTGCTCTCCTTTTTAACCTGCTTGCCACCCTTCCCGGGTGGCTGTGCTAATCCCTGGGACGCTCCTTGGTTTTCCTTTTATGCGGGGGAATGTAGGGGGAGACCACCTCTCCTTTGGCCTCTTGGGCCGGACCGACCTCTGCGGGCCCTCTGTCTCCCCTGCCAAGGTGTCCCCCGAGCTTCAGGTGGTGCTTACTAGGCTGGTACAGACCCTCAACCCTCCAGGGATGGCTCACTGACCTCGGGAGCAACAAAAGTCCCCCTGGCAGGCTCCTCACTGCCGTGGACTCCCGTATCCTCTGGGGGCGTTGGGTTGTACAAGGGTTCCACCCGAAACCACTCACAGCTGATACTCTCACAGCATTTCCTCTGTTCTTCTAGGGACCACTCACTACTGGGACCCGCCGCCACCCTCTCTCCTGCAGGCTCTGGGCTGTCTGCACCAAAAGCTAGGCTATCCCCGACAGGCTCCTCACTGTCAGAGGCCCCCTCCTCCGGTACAACCCCTTCCCTGTCAGGAGACTCTTGTTCTTCCAGGGATCACTCACTACTGGGACCCGCAGCCACTATCTCGCTTGCAGGCTCTGGGCTGTCCGCACCGAAGGCAAGGCTAGCCCCGACAGGCTCCTCACTGTCGGCGGCCCCTGTCTCCGGTACAACCCCTTCCCCGTCAGGGGACCTTGGCTGCGGGGTCACGTCCAGTGACTGGCTGCCTGCCCTGCGCGGCCCTTTTCCCCGAGTACCTCTCGGAAAAGTAAAACAGGCTGCTAGGTACGGTGGCACCCTTGGCTGCGGAGTCCGAGCGGATCTCCAAATGGGTGGAGGTGAGTCCTCGCCCCATATGTAAGGTGGGAATCCCCCTTCCTGTGGGTCCCAAATCTGTGGGTAGTTTGTACCTATGAAGCAACTCACTGCTCCTTGTGGAAGGATCGGTGGGGCTACAGTGGTGGGCTGGGGGCCTGGGCTTCCTGTCGGGATTATCCCTCCGGGCTGCCCTTTCCCACGAGGTTTTGCCTTGTTGGGGTTAAACAGTTTACATTGGTTAATGTAAAACCATTTAACCCGACGGGGCATCTTGACCACGTATACCATGGGGCTTGCCTTGTCGACAATGTTGTAACGCCCCATGTATCTTGTCTCAAAGACTCCCATCCTGGCAAAGTTGCGAACCATGACCACTCGTGGTGTTTGCTCGATTCCAACAGCAATCAGTTGGTCTGATGCTGCTTCCCCTTGTTAGTGGCCGCCTGCCAATGAATCTGCTTGAGGTGCTCCAACAGACTCTTGGTAAAGTGGTCCCTATTCACCTCGATTACCTGAGCTTCCGTCAGGACCGGGGCAAGTACATGGGTGGGGGTTCGCATGGCTCTTTCAGTCATGAGCTCGTATGGGGAATACCCCGTGCTTTTCGACTGGCTGGCCCAGATCCCCATCAAAACCAGGGGCAACCTCTCCACCCACCTCTGCGGGTTGAATCCCCAGTCTCCTTCCTGAGTTTTTCTTTCAAGATCCTATTCATATGCTCCACTAGCCCCGACGACTGGGGCTTGTAGGCGACGTGCCACTTTCCCTCAATCCCCAGCACCTTAAGGGTTGCCTGCATGACCTGTCCCGTGAAGTGGCTCCCCCGGTCGGACTCCACGCACTGTGGAATACCCCACCTGGAGAACACCTCCCTAACCAATATCCTGGCGGTCCCCGCTGCTGTGGTTGTTCTGCAAGGGAAGGCTTCAACCACTTTGTGAAAGTGTCCACCAAAACCAGACAGTACCGGTACCCTCCCTTAGCCACAGGTAGGGGCCCTATAATCGATTTGTATTGATTGCCATGGTGCCTCTACCCTCCTTGCGTGTCCTAGAGACACCTTTCTTTTCTGGGGATCTGGATTATTGGTTGCACAGACAAGACAGTTCGCGCAAAATTCACGAGTATCTTCCCGGAGCTGATGCCACCACTCGACCTGTTCCACCCGTTGGTAGGTGACCTCCGGTCCTGGGTGTCCAGCTCCAGGGCCTGCGTGGGCCAACTGAAGGAACTCCCTCTGGTGCTGCTGGGGCACTATCCACTGCTCTCCTTTAAACAACATCTTCTCTCTAACATGGATGCCTATGCCTCCGTACGGTCCTTTGACCTTTTCTCCCGCAGTCAGCTTGTCCATGACAGACTTGAGGACGAGATCTCGTTCCTGTACCTGCTGGAGGTCCAGGGCCAAAGCCACCCCTGCACCCCCTTGTGTCCCCTGTCCACCCCGGATAGCTGCAATGGGGCCTGCCTCGAGCGGGTTCCACTTGGTTCCCGTTCGGGCTCCCTCTTTGGCCAGTTGATCTGATTTTTGGTTCCCTGCAGCCCTGGGCTCATGTTTGTAATGGGCCTTTGCTTTGTGAATGCAAATGTCTGCCTCAGTCTCTACTGCCTGCATGATGTGCTGCAGTAGGGGTTTTATGGCCAGGGGCTTACCGTCTGCAGATGTATACCCGCGAAGGGACCAGCTGGCTAGGTACTCCGTGCAGGCATTGCAGGTGAAAATACTATCTGAACAGATGGTATAGGGCCATGGGAATTCGTCGGGGTGGGTGACTACATACATGACTGCCGACAGTTCAGCTTGCTGGGCGCTCATGGTGGTTGGGAGCTTTATAGCCCTGGCAATGCCTGCCTGGGGATCATAAATCCTGCACCCTGTGAGCCTTTCCCCCGCCACCACCATGCTGGACCCGTCAACATGGATCTCCCGGCCGTGGGGATGGATCCCCACCAAGAGCCCTATGTCCATGTCCCAGACCCCCTCAACGGAGCAAGGGTGGGCTTTCCCAGGGTACAGCATGTTGGCTGCCAGTTGGGGCTCACACCTCCCTTTTACTCTCAAATCCATCTGTGAGAGCAGGAGGGTCCAGCGAGCAATGCGTACGCAGCTCACTGTCCCATCCTTAATTCTCCCATCCAGCAGCATCTGAGTGGGGGTGTGATGAGTGAGGAGGGTATATGGGGACACTCCTGTAAACACCTGTGACCGCTTCACAGCCCAGTGGGTGGCCAGCAGATGCCTTTCACAGTTTGAGTAACCCCTCTCAACCTCAGTGAGAACCCTGGAGGAGTAGACCACTGGGTTCGGTCCAAATTCCCCCCACTGGCTTCCTCATACACTGGCCACAGTCGATCAGCGAACGCCTGGGGGGTCTTCCCGGGTCTCTGGACAGTGGGCTGTACCCAGTCGAACGGACAGCCGTCATTCAACCCCATGGCCTCCAGGATATCCTCCTGGAGAGCGGCCACTGTTCGCTGACCCCTCTTGCTCTCAGCAGAGAGAGCCTGACAGAGGGCTGGGTCCAGTGAGAACAGGAGCAATTTGCTCCGTTCGGCCTCATCGCAATCATTTATGTCTCCTACCTGCTCTACTTCCATAAAGTGGACAGAGGGGTCTCCTTTTCGGGTAAGTTTATTCACATGGGCCACCATCTGCCCCTGCTGGGTCGCACTGTGGGGAAGCACGTATTGGTTCTGTAGGGGACCCTCAGCCTGACCCACTGTGGGTGGTCCGAATCTACTCTGCCTGATGGGGCACATTGGGGCTGGTCCCGGAGGTTTAGATTCCAGCATTTCACCCTGCCTCTCCTCCGGGATCCCCAATGGGGCTGTGGGAGAGGGCCTGTAGGATTCTTCCTCCCTATCCTCCTCCCCACAGTCTGTTTCACTATGCTCCCCCTTCCGCACCTCGGCTGGGCTGATAAGGCACACCACTCTTTTACTGGGTGCCTTGCTTTCAGCCCAGCCAAGGGCTTTTGCCTCTGCTCGGGCCAGAGCTTTGGTGTCGGGCAGGGTGGGGATTCGAGTCTCGGGCACTTCCAGAGCTTTTGCTCTGGCTAGAACAAGGGCTGCTTTGGCTTCAGCCAGAGCCAGGGTGAGCCAACCAATTTGTTCCTGAAAGGAACGATGATCCGCCTCTGCCCTGCTGCGGCACGCCTGAAGCGCAGCCTGTAGCTGGAGACTCTTACCCTCTCCCAACCTTCCCTGGTTCTGAGTCTGGGCAAGTTCCTCCTGCAGTCCCCTGATGTAACCTTTTCCCTCAGTTACCTGGAACTGAAGGTACTCCCTGTGGTTGCGATAGCTTTCTCCATCCCTGTCTCGTTCCTGTCTCTCCCACTTTAAATCCTGATCCAGCTTTTCCCTTTCTTTGCTGGTCTTTACTAGCTCCTCTCTCTGCTCAGCTAACTCTGTCTGCAGGACGTCTACCTGCCTGTCCAAGACCTGTATTTGCTTCTGAAAGCAAATCAGCCACACTGCCTTTTCCACTGATCTTTTATAATCTTTACTCTGGGTCTACCTGGCTGCTGCGTCCTCAGGCCGTTCAGCCCTCAGCAGCGCCTGCACCCACTTCCTTGAGCATACCTTGCTGTTACATACCTAGCAATCCTACCCTCCATCTTATACTCCTCTCCACCAAGACTGACTGTCTCTTCACCCTCACTCAATGCACGTCCCTTCTTCATGGTCGCCATTGTAAGGGGAGCTTGGGGTGTGGATTCGAATCCACACTTCCCTGGGGTTCTGTACGTGCGATTTATGAGGATGGGTGAGTAACGAGGCACCAGACACAGTGGGTAAGAGTACAAAATGGCTAATGTTGTTTATTTAGAATAGTAAACACCTAGATAGAGGGCATAGGAAGAGGTCATAAATAGCAGTAATGGCACAATCTCAATCAGCAACACGAAAAATCTCACAACAGGGAAGGGGAAAATAAGAGGTTAAAACATTCCACTCACACACAACCACACCTCCCACTTCCACCCTTCTTACCAATTCTGATCCTAAATTGAGTCTGTGAGGGGGTTTGGGCTCTACTCACAATCCTATCAACTCCGGGGTTCTGGGGGGCACTTATTTCAGCTCGGGGTCCCTCTGGGATGGGTTTTACATTGTCAGTCATTTCAGTTTTCCTCCCCGATGTTGCGTCGGTTTCTTCTCTTTGCCTTTCGGTTGGCTCCTAAGCAAAAAGCTGCTGGAGTTAAGCACACCTTCCCCAGAGCGAGGGCCCTGTGAAAAACTGACTCAACTCCCAAACGCTGACTCCGTTGGTTGGTTTCCTTGCTCAGCTCAGTTGTGGGAAGTCACTGCCACTGCCTGCTGGTTTTCAGTCTCGGTGGCTCATTTGCGGAACTGCTGCTTCTTCCTCTGGTGGAGCGAGAGCGAGAGGGAGAGAGAGCTCTCTCTAGATACAAGCTGCAAGCTCCAAGCTCTCCAACTTCCAAAACCTCCCCCCTCTCCAAAACCTCCCCCACCTTCCAAAACCTCCAATCTCTCCAACTTCCTTGTGTGTTTTTGCAGCTTTTCTTATAGTCCATTCATGGGGTGTGAATGGCAGTTCGATGTGTATCCATCTGTCTGGAATGAAAATGAATTGTTCACTATCTCGCCAGAGGTGCCACTCTGTCTGGGCTGGCCAAACTGATTGCATCAGACCTGTGGGCCTTTGTTTAATTTTTCAAACTGATACCCTTTGTGTTGTCTTGTGTATTACTGGGGAGATTTTGCCTCTACAGGGTGGCCAGAGTCCCATCATCCTCCGCGGTTTATAGGCTGTTGGCTGCAGTTGGTCATTTTAAACATGGCATCGTCCCATTCTCCCGCCACATGTCTCTGTGGTTGGTTTTGCAGAACCTTACATGTACCACAGTTTGACTGATCAACATGTTTCCTGCATGTTTGCCCATTCTTGAGCTCGACAATAAACACTCTGTTACCCTCCATGGCTGTGGCAGTACCGGCGATCCACTTCAGACCTTTACCAGAGTTCAATACATAAACCAGATCGTTGACAGAGATGTCACGTGACACAGCAGCACGATCATGATACCATTGCTGACTTTGATGTCTGTTTTCAACACGATCATTCAAATCAGGATGAACAAGAGAAAGCTTGGTCTTGAGATTTCTCTTCATCAGTAGGTCAGCAGGGGAAACCCAGTAAGCGTATGAGGTCTTGTCCTGTAACTAAGCAATATACGTGACAAACGGGTCTGCAGTGAACCCTGAGTTATATGTTTCATACTTTCCTTGATCGTTTGAACAGCACGCTCTGCTTGACCATTAGAAGCAGGTTTTAATGGAGCTGACCTCACATATCTAATACTATTGAGTTTCATGAACTCCTAAAACTCAAGACTTGTGAAAGCAAGATCTGTTGTCACTCACAATAATGTCAGGCAAACCATGAGTAGCAAACATGACATGGAGGCTCTCAATAGCAGCTGTAGACGTACTGGATGACATAATAATACACTCTATCCACTTTGAATATGCATCCACACAACAAAAACATCTTTCCCAGGAAAGGGCCCGCAAAATCGATGTGAATCCTCGATCATGGTTTGGATGGCCACAACCAAAGACTTAGCGGAGATTCCGCTGCTACTCTACTTAGTTGCATGCAAGTATTGCACTGATCCTCACATGATTCCAGATCAGAGTCAATTCCAGGCTACCATATATGAGACCTAGCAATAGCTTTCTTCATGACAATACTGGGATGAGTGCTATGTAGTTCACGAACATGGTACTGAGAATTGTGCCGATGCACTGAGTCTTTTGCCTTTGCCCACACCTGATATGGAGACGCCTCAACCTGCAGATCTACTGTTAGTAATGGGTGCTTTTGAGAGTGAAGGAACTCCTGTCACTGCTCAACAAGTCAGGATCTGGACCAGTCATGATCAGTTGTGAAACGTTGTGTCCTCACTGGTGATTGATCTGCAATACTTATGGAGATGTGTGATGAGACCAAACCATACAACCGTCGCAAAGATGAGCTGTCCATTCAGTCAGATTGTTTACTGTTGGGCAATCATGTCATCATGCCTAAGAAAGGTAGAGAAACCTTTGTACGTGAATCACATAGCACTCATCCCAGTATTGTCATGATGAAAGCTATTGCTAGGTCTCATATATGGTAGCCTGGAATTGACTCTGATCTGGAATCATGTGTGCATCAGTGCAATACTTGCATGCAACTAAGTAGAGTAGCAGCGGAATCTCCGCTGAGTCTTTGGTTGTGGCCATCCAAACCATGATCGAGGATTCACATCAATTTTGCAGGCCCTTTCCGGGGAAAGATGTTTTTTGTTGTGTTACACAATTCTCAGTATCGGGTCTATGATGAATAACATAATCATAGGCAGACAATGTCAATGCCTACCTCTGAATACGGGATGGTGCATTGGTATTAATACCTTTGTTTTCTGAAAACAATGAAATGAGTGGCTTGTGATACATTTCGAGTTCAAAACAAAGACCAAACAGGTACGGATGCATCTTTTTGACCCCATACACACAGGCCAAAGCTTCTTTTTCTACCATGCTGTAAGCTCTTTCCACTTTTGAAAACTTCTCGAAGCTTATGCAACAGGTTGTAGCTTACCCGACTTATTTGCTTGTTGGAGTACACAGCCAACCCCATATGATGAAGCATCACAGGCCAATACAAGACGCATACACGGATCATAATGAACAAGCAACGTGTTTGAACAGAGCAGATTCTTAGCTTTCGCAAAGGTTCTATCTTGAGACACACCCAAGACCCAGTTGTCACCTTTTCTGAGTACCATGTGCAGTGGCTCTAACAAAGTGCTCAGTCTGGGTAAGAAATTACCGAAGTAGTTGACTGGCCAAGGAAAGAACACAGTTCCGTCATATTCTGAGACCTGGGTGCATTTTTGATGGCCTCGGTTTTCGAATCAGTAGGCCTGATGCCATCAGCAGCAATCTTCCTCCCCAGGAATTCAACTTCAGGTGCCATGAAGACACACTTCGAATGTTTCAGCCTGAGTCCCACTTTGTCCAGATGAGATAGGACTTCTTCAAGATTATTCAGATGTTCAGCAGTGTCATGATCAGTGACCAGAATGTCATCTTGAAACACGACTATTCTAGGAACAGACTTCAGTAGACTCTCCATATTCTTCTGAAATATGGCTGCAGCTGAACAAATTCCAAAAGGACACCTGTTGTAGACAAACAATCCTTTATAGGTGATGATGCAGGTGAGTTTCTTCAAAGTGCCGACAAGCTCCTGTGTCATATAGGCTGACGTCGGATCTAGTTTAGTGAACGACTTTCCACCAGCCAGCATGGCGAACAGGTCATCAACTTTCGGTAACGGACACTGATCCTGTTTCAAAAATCGGTTAATCGTAACCTTGCAGTTTCCACAAATCCTGACAGTGCCATCACTCTTCAACACTGGAATAATAGGATTGGTCCGCTCGTTAAACTCGACCAGTGATATGACCCTTTCACGTTGGAGTCTGTCAAGCTCAATTTCATCATCATGTAAGGAACAGACCGAGCTTTATGATAGACAGGCCTCGCATCAGAATCCAGGTGAATCTGCACCTTGGCTCCAGTAAAATTACCAATGCCCGGTTCAAACAAAGAAGGAAACTTCTTCAACACTTGAGCACACGGAGTATCATTCACCGAGGACAACGCTTTGATATCATTCTAGTTCCACTTGATTTTCTCGAGCCACTTCCTGCCAAACAGCATTGGACCATTACCTGGGACAATCCATAATGGTAGATCTTGAACCACACCATCATATGACACCTTGACTACTGCACCGCCAATCACCGGTTTGAGTTCCTTAGTTTAGGTACGCAACTTGGCCTTGACTGGACTCAGCTTAGGCTTCACAGACTTAGTGTCCCACAGCTTGTCGAATGTCCGTTGGCTCATTATCGACTGACTCCCATCCAAGTCCAGCTCCATTGATACAGGCACGCCATTCAGCTTCACATTAACAATTATTGACGGGCTCTTTGCCAAGAACGAATACAGACCATACATTTCCTCCTCAGGTTGTGTATCTGGGCCAGAACTAGACTGGTCATCATCAACAGTGTAATGAGCAGCAGCACACTTGCTCAGTTGTGGGCACATTCTCTGAAGATGTCCCATTTTCAAACAGCCATTACATGAGTATTGTTTAAACCAACACTGATGAGGCTGATGATTGCCCCCACAACACCAACAGGGTGAAATTAGATTTGTACCAGTTGGTGGACTCTGAGCAGCAACAGTTTTCTAATAAGCAGTCGAGTAGGCCCTGCCATAAGTAGCTCTGCCAGAAGATGACACAATCTTGTTTGCAATACCTGCCATGGAGCTCCGACTCTTCAATGATATCTGCCTCAAATTATCATCAGTCATCATGCATGCCTGGGCAGTCGCAAATGCCTTTCTCAAATCCAGCTTCTTTTCGGCCAATAGCTTCCGGAGAATCACATCATGGTTAATGCCTATCACGAAGAAATCTCGCAGCATGTCTTCCAACATGTTTCTGAAAACTTTCACGGCTCAGCAAGACGTCGTAGGTCGGTGACGAATCCCGACACATCCTGGCCCTCAGCACGAACATGCATGTAGATGAGATAGCGTGAGATGATGATCCCCTCTTTTGGTTTAAGATGGTCACACACCAATGCACACAAATCCTCATACTCTTTGTCCGTTGGACGTGAAGGCGAGAGAGGGTTCATCATGAGGCTGTAAATTTTCAGACCACAAACGGTGAGGAAAACCGCCCTGCGCCAAACTGCGCAGCCTCTCCCTCCATTTTGTTGGCCACAAAATACTGATCCAGGTGATTGATAAAATCCACCCAATCCTCACCCTCCACGAATCTCTCCAGAATTCCAATAGTGCCCATTGTACATGCGAAGGGTCTTAAATTTCCTCGTCGCAAAATGTAATGAATCAAGAGTCTTGTTACTGTCAACTGCCTCAAGTGTAAATGTGATCCAACGTTATTTGCGCCCAAACTACCCACGTGACATAGTACTCGCGCATATATACCAGTGACCACGCACACACGCATACAGCCTGATGACCTCCGACAGTGGCGCCCTCTGGTGTCTGGTCACCCCAAGCATAAATACATAACACTAAGCCACTTCCAAAGGTGCACACAAATCTGTCCAAGAACAGAACGTGTTGAAAATAAAGATTTCAATGTTTGACAGCACATTAACAGAGACTTTACATGAACATTGGATAAAGGACCCAAGTGGCTACTCTTGTTGGTTGTTAGTTGGTATGATTGTACTAGGATGCGGGTGAGTTTGAGGGGTGGCTAGTGAGATGGGGAAGTGATAATGTAGATAGAGAGGGAGGGATGGGTGGAGGTGTAAGGTAAATTGGTGTGAGTAAAGATGTGCAGAGGTAGGGTAAGGAAGTCAGAGTGATAGGGATGTGATGAGAGGCAAAGCAGGATGAAGATGAGTGTGGCTATGTACAAACATTTTGTGATCTAATGAGATTATTGAAAGATTTCTGCCACTATACCCAGGTCCTCCTGACAACATCCCTACTTGTGTCGCTTGTGCAATGTGTATCAGGTTGTGTTGGTGTCCTGGAGCATTCTCTTCCATCATTACAAAGAGAAGAGGACCTCCCTGCATGCTGTGACTCCCTCCATAATCATATGGACGGAGTCATGGGAAAGCCTGGTTGCAGCCCTGCACCTCTGTGTAGTCATTGTCAGTATTTGCAGAACCTCAATGCCGTAGAACACTGACAGCACAAATGTCAAAAAAAAGTTGACTATGGTCTCTTTAAGGAAACTGGCTGATGACTCATCATGAATGAAGTCACCAGAACCGCTTCCTCTAATTGGCCCAGGAAACTCACTGGGCGGGCTTGACAAACCTATCAACGCAAAGTCATTTGACAGAGTGGGATGGAGCCATCAGCGGGGTCGGGACCTGCCACAACATCTCCCGCCCCAGCCCCGCTGAGGTGTGCAACATCCCAGCCAAAGACTGGTAGCTGTGGCACCAGTTTGAGGCAGACAGTATCACATTTATATTGCCTGTCTCTGATAGGTGTTTTCGCATGCAGGAGAGTGGTCTGTGAATGTCTGCTCACAGCTATTGGCTGTAAAATTTTACTGTCAAATTTTAACATTCTTAGAATGCAGTCTGCACTCTCTAAACATTTAAATCAAGTCTGGGTACATTTTAAAAGTGTGCAGAAGCTACATTTTAAGCTCGGTTTGATAATGTACTGGAGTTACATAGAAACAGGAATAGGCCATTCAGAACCGAGAGTCTGTTCCGCCATTGAATTAGATCAAGGTTGATATATTCCTCAACTTCAGTTACCTGCCTTTGGTCCATATCCCTTGCCTAGACTTATACTCAATGTGGTGTCAAATCCAAGTTGTACGAGAAGGCTTCTCTCAGGAGGCCTCACATTTCCAGATTCAGTTGGGACTGACCCTAGCATTACACTGTTATTTCAGTAATAAGTGGAAGCTGTTTTACAGCAACACCAAAGTCACATAACAAACACACCTGTGCACGTGTTGAGAAAACCAAAACATGCACAGAGCTATCTCCTAGCTGTATGAGTAAGATTTGTAGCAAGGCATTATAAATAGGGTACAGCAGGCTGAACCGCATGACTGTACCTACTGACCTAAGATTGGTAGCTGCAGCATAACTGCGGCCTGGAATAGATTTATCTGTAAATGCTGCCCTTTTTACTGTGCTACTCATTTGAAAAGTAAGATTTTGAAATTCAGAAAACAGAGGTACAATTGAATGTGCTTCCAATATTACACTATCAATATAAAAGAAAATATTTAAAATATAACTTAAAAAGCAAATGTAACATACTTAGGGCTCAATATTCCCCAGTCATTTGCGGCGTTTTTTTGGCGCGCGCCTTTTTCTTGGCGTATTTTTTTTTCAAGTTTCCCCCTGCGATCTGTGCCGGCGTAATTGACCTAATTATGATTTTTCTAGGCCAGTTTTTTTTTATGTCATGGGGGGCGTTCCCTCATATCTGCGCCGTTTTTTTCAATTTTTCGCAGTTTGGCCAACATTTTTTCCTCCTAGGTCGGCGTATCTGGCCACTCCCGAAAAACCTTCTGGGCACTTAAGAAAACCAGCGCACATTCACAAATCGGCGCTGAAAGACACCATTGATTTTAAATCGAACATTTGGGAAGGAGTCAAGAGAACTGTCAAAATCAATAATAAAGTTCAACTTTTTTTTACTTGTCAATGTAGAAGTGTAAATTTGTTGGATTTCAGAAGTTCTCTCATTTTCTTGCTCACTCACACCAGCGAATGTCTTAAAGCAGGGCTGGAGGGTCGTAGCTTTAGCCGGCAGAATCGGCCCCGCGTCCGGAGACAGGGGCTCGGGGTTTGGTTACAAAACAAGCCGTGGCAAGGGGGGGGAGGTGAGGGGGGAGGAGAGAGAGAGAGCGAGGTGCCGATTGGAAGAATTTGAGTCCAGTGAATGAGGTGCCGATTAGAAGCCTTCTGCACTGAAGACTGCAATAAATGGGGGAGGGGGGGAGTGGGGGATGGCGGGGTGGTGAGGGGAGGGAGAGAGGGAAGGGGAGAAATTACAAGACTCCAATTAGTTAAGGGGGGGGAGAGGAGAAGTCACAAGGCCTTTGGGTGTGGTCCATCCACACAGACCTTGGGGAGAGAGAGAACTGCAAACCTGTCCTGCCTGCTTTCCTGCCGTTTTGAGCTTCTTTCAAAGATTACATTTAAATGGGGGCAATACTGACAATGCCATGCCTTGTGAGAGCCTTCTGCATCATGGTGCTACGTAGGAGACAATTGATTTGACTTCATCGCATCAGGAACATCAGAGCCCATAGGGTGCTGGGCAGGAGGCCTTACTCACCTCGGGTATATCGAGACAGGCGTTCATACCTCCACCTGAGTGATGCAGGCTGTGTCAGAAGGCTGCGTTTCCAGCAAAGAAGTTGTAAGTGAGACCTATGAGTTTCTCAAAGCAGACCTGCAAAATAGCAGCATCAGTAGGACTGCTTTGTCAGTTGAAGTGAAGGTTACAGCTACACTTTCATTCTGTGCCTCCAAATCGTTTCAAGCTACAACTGAGGATGTGGGTGCCATCTCTCAACATGAAACACATGTCTGCATTCACCAGGTGAAGGCTGCATTGTATGCACAGAGGAATGACTTCAAAAAGTTCCATGACCGCCCAAGCAATCCATGACAGGGCTGTGGGCTTCTCCAGGATTGTTGGCATCCCAAAGATACAGGGCTGCATTGATTGTATCCACATCGCCTTGCAAGCACCTTTGAAGGATTCCGAGATGTACAGGAACAGAGAAGGTTTCCATTCCATTAATGTGCAGCTCGTGTTTGACGACATGCATCGCCTCATGTCAGTCAATGCAAGATACCCTGGGAGCACCCATGGTGCATTCATCCAGCATGACAGCATTATACCTACCATGTTTCAGCAGCAACAGCCAGAAGGGCAGAGCTAGCTACTGGGAGACACAGGGTATAGCCTCGCCACCTGGCTCATGACGCTCCTATGCATAACCCGGACAGAAGCTGACTGTCAATACAGCATGTCGCACATTGCGACGTGCAGCATCATAGATAGGACCATTGGCATATTGAAACAGCATTTCCGATGCCTGGACCATTCCGGAGGCTACTTGCTGTACTCCCCTGAGATTGTCGGTCAGTTCACTGTTGTGTGCTGCATACTGAATAACTTAGCCATCATGAGGCAGCAGCAGCTGGTAGTGGAAGACCCAACTGCGGTGAGAGTGGCTGATGATAACGATGTGGAAAATGCAGATGACGAGCAGGAGGAGGAGGAGGACGATGAGGATGAGGAAGCCATGCAAGTGCCTGAGGCCAGAGCACAATGGCGGAGGAGGGCGGGCCGTCGTGCCCCTTTAACAATTGCTCGAGCCTTGCGCCAGCAGCTCATCCGTGAACGCTTTACTGATGCCTGAGCGCTCAACAACAACTATTCCACGTGGACATGTTTACTGCTTGGAGCTGTTCCGTAATGTTGTGTTGTGTTAATGGAACATGATTCAGTTTTAATGTAAAATATATTTATAAAAAAGTTTAACATGTACTTAACTTAACTTTAATAAAATTATTTTTGTATCAAACTTTACTTTAAAATCAATCTTTGAGATCACTTAAAACTTTAAGATCACTTATAAACTTGTAAATTTACATAACTGACAAAAAACTTTTAATTTGTGAAGTTACAACAGTAACAACAATAATAATAGTAACAACAACAACAACATAAGAAGGTAGAAGGTAAGAACATAAGGAATAGGAGCAGGAGTAGGCCATACGGCTCCTTGAGCCTGCTCTGCCATTTAATACGAATTTGGCTGATCCGATCATGGACTCAGGTCCACTTTCCTGCCCACTCCCCATAACCCCTTATTCCCTTATCAGTTAAGAAACTGTCTATCTCTGTCTTAAATTTATTCAATGTCCCAGCTTCCACAGTTCTCTGAGGCAGCGAATTCCACAGATCCACAACCCTCTGAGAAATAAATTTCTCATCTCTGTTTTAAATGGGCGGCCCCTTATTCTAAGATTATGCCATCTAGTTCTAATCCCCGCCATCAGTGGAAACATTCTCTCTGCACCCACCCTGTCAGGCCTCCTCATAACCTTATACATTTTGATAAGATCACCTCTCAATCTTCTGAATTCCAATGCGTAGAGGCCCAGCCTACTCAACCTTTCCTCATAAGTCAACCCCTTCATCCCCGGAATCAACCCAGTGAACCTTCTCTGAACTGCCTCCAAATCAAGTCTATCCTTTTGTAAATATGGAAACCAAAACTGCACACAGTATTCCAGGTGTGGCCTCACCAATACTCCGTATAATTGTAGCAAGACTTCCCTGCTTTTATACATCATCCCCTTTGCAATAAAGGCCAAGATTCCATTGGCCTTCCTGAACACTTGCTGTACCTACATTTTATCCTTTTATGTTTCATGCACAAGTACCCCCAGGTCCCGCTGTACTGCAGTACTTTGCAATCTTTCTCCATTTAAATAATAACTTGCTCTTTGATTTTTTTCTGCCAAAGTGCATGACCTCACACTTTCCAACATTATACTCCATCTGCCAAATTTTTGCCCACTCACTTAGCCTGTCTATGTCCTCTTGCAGATTTTTTGTGTCCTCCTTACACATTACTTTTCCTCCCATCTTTGTATCATCAGCAAACTTAGCTACATTACACTCAGTCCCTTCTTCCAAGTCGTTAATATAGACTGTAAATAGTTGGGGTCCCAGCACTGATCCCTGCGGCACCCCACTAGTTACTGATTGCCAACCCAAGAATGAACCATTTATCCTGACTCTGTTTTCTGTTAGTTAGCCAATCCTCTATCCATGCTAATATATTACCCCCAACCCTATAGACTTTTATCTTGTGCAGTAACCTTTTATGTGGCACCTTGTCAAATACCTTCTGGAGGTCCAAGTACACCACATCCACTGGTTCCCCTTTATCCACCCTCTTCATTACATCCTCAAAGAATTCCAGCAACTTTGTCAAACATGACTGCCCCTTCATAAGTCCATGCTGACTCTGCTTGACCGAATTATGCTTTTCCAAATGTCCTGCTACTGCTTCTTTAATAATGGCCTCAAACATTTTCTTAACCATAGATGTTAGGCTAACAACAATAGCAGCAGCAAAGAAAGGCTGCATCCATCTCTCCTCCCGCTTATTCTAAGACCGCCCGCTGCACTTGGTCTTGGACAGTCCACCACCTCTGCCCGCAGGCGGTGGCGCAGTTTTTCTGAGCTTGGTACCAAACTTATTTTTTCTAACATCTTGGGTACGCATACCTATTGGGGGGGCGGGGGGGTGGGTGGTGAGGCGCGGCATCAGGCGGCAAGTTGCAGGGCTCAGGCAGCAGGTTGGAGGGCCTGGCTTGAGACTCTTCAGAGGTTGGTGTGGAGATTAGAGAGGGAGTGACAGTTGATTCTGTTAATGGGCGCGGGATCTGGGTGTGTTCCCTTATTGCAGCAGCTAACTCCGACATGTGCCCTGACAGTGTCTCAATGATCTGCAACATTCCCGACCTCATGTTGAGCAAAGCTTTCTGAACTACCTGCAACATTTCCTCCCTCTTGGTCAGTGACATGGTTTTCACTACCTCTGACATTCCCTCCCTCATGGCCACTATTCTCGCACTGATGGTCCCGGATATCGTTTCCATTTCTCATGTTATTGCTGTTACTTCTCCCAACAGTCGCATTACCTCATCACTCACCCTACTGATAGCGTCCAGATCATCATCTGAACCACATCTGTTAGATCCTGCAACACAGGAGAGCGTGGTCGTGCTCTCCTTCCCCTCCTCCCCATTGGTGTGCCTCGCTGCACACCACCACTGGGAGCCACAGCCTGGGACGGTGGAGGCCTGGATGTGCCTCGCTGCACCACACCACTGGGACCCGCAACCTTGGAAGGTGTGAAACCATGGAATGTCCCACCAACACTCAAACCACTAGTCACGGAAGGGGCTGTCACCTCCATGAATGGCACTCCCTTCAAAGTCAGTAGAACAGTGGGAGCTTCATCCAGCTCCTTCCCCTCCCCCTCACCCGCATGTTAGTCTGGAGGGTTGGATTGGAAATGTTCTCCTCTTCAGGTTCATCCACATCTGAATCTTCTTCTGCATCGTCAGGGTTGGCCTCAAGTTTTGCAAAATATTACAGAACAGTCAAATGATGAGCAGCAGAGGGGCAAGGTGGCTGGCATGAGTAGGCTCACACAGTGCAGGCCAGGTCGCAGGCTGATTTGAAGGACCATGATGAATGTGCAGGACTTACCCTCTCCCTCGGTGTGCAGTACTGATTGCTTTTTTTCAAGCAGGACCCATCAAAGCAGCAACCCTCTCTCAAGGGTGTCAGTGGGTGCAGATTTGCCGGGCCTCCTCCTGTTCAAGTTCTTTCCCTTTTATTATGTGCCACCTCCCTCTGCAAAGATATAAAAACCTAACTTTTTAAAGAGGATGTCTTTCTGCTGTGTGGGACATATACAGCTGGTCACATTTACAATTGCAATTGCAATGAATAAATGAAAATATTACTTACATTAACTACTTGACCAAGGTCCTGCCACTTCTTTTACACTGGCCTCCAGATCTCGTGGTGGTCACCATTGCGCAGTAATCTTCTGCAACTTGGCTCCAGTGTTTCTTCATTTCTTTGGGTGGAACTTTTATGTGACCTCTGCTGATGTCCAGCTCCTGCAATCTGTTCTCAATCACAGTAAATAGTGCCTGCACTTCATCCTGTAACAAATTCTTGATCCTTGCACCGCGTTGCATCTTGTATTGTTGCAGCTGCGATTTTTCCAATGCTCTCACACAGCACTCAATGTTCTCACACACACAACTGGCTCTTTAAAAATGGCCGATTCCAAATCTGAGCTATACTGCACATGCGCGTCCATTGCAACAACATCAGAAATGTAACTTTTTTCTTCTGCGCATGCACAGAAGGTGCGGCATCGTTTTTTGGCACAGACAGCAGGCTCCACGGCGGCCCCCCCGCCCCCCCGAAGCGACTGGGTATGCTGCGCGGCACAAAATTCGAATTATACATTGGGCAAAGTTTGGCAAATTATTTCTGGTGCATTTCTGGATTAGAAAAATGGGCATAACTCTGGCAATACGCCAGAAAATGGGCTTGGGGAAAACTGAGCCCATTAATATTTATAAAATTTGAAAGCATTTGGTGTCCTATGGAATCAACATGGAGATATTAAGTACATGAAGCATTAAAACAGAAGTATGAAGTTTTCTATTCATAGAAAAAAATAAAAATTATTTCATGCACTTAAAGTTTAACAACATAAAATGAAATATGATATTGTCAGACACCGAACATAATAGATTTAACTTTCTAGACTATTTAGCAATTGTACTTTTGAAAATGCCAGCGAAATGGCAGAAATAATGGGCCCAAGTTTCGGCCTCAGTTGCTCCTGATTTTTTGGAGCAAATGGTGTAGAACGGAGTATCTTAGAAATTCAAATTCTCGGCATTTAGTTTGCTCCAGTTCGAGTCAGTTAGATCAGTTTCACTTTGGAACAGAACTTTTTTTTCATAAGGAGGCGTGTCCGGCCACTTACGGCTGTTTTCAAAGTTTCGGCAGTGAAAACTTACTCCAAACTAACTTAGAATGGAGTAAGTGAAGATTTTTGTACGCTCGAAAAAACCTTGTCTACACTTTAGAAAATCGGGCGTAGGTTACAAATCAGGCGTAGGGAATGGTGTGGGGGGGGGGGGGGTGCGGTTTAAAGGGAAGTTTACAAACATTAAACACTTCAGTTTTACAAATAAAGAGCCATCATCAATAATAAATGATAAAAACATCAATAAATCAACCAATAAATCAATCAAAAAAAATTGATAAGAAATATATATTTTTTAAATCAATAAATAAAACATGTTCTACTTACCGACTGCAGCACCAGGAGCCCTCCAACAGCGTGCTGGCATGCCCCCCTCCTCAAGTGTGTCTCTGTCAGTGTCTCTATCTCTCTGTCTGTCTGTGTGTGTCTCTCACTCTCTGTCTGTCAGTGTCTGTGTTTCTGACAGCGAGGGGAGGGGGAGGAGGGGGGTAGAGGGAGAGAGGGGGGGCAGGGGGAGGGGAGTGAGTAAAGCAGGGGGGGAGAAGGGGAGGGGGGAGGAGGAGAAGGGGAAGGGAGAGGAGGAGAAGGGGAATGGGGGAGGAGGAGAAGGGGAAAGGGGGGAGGAGGAGAAGGGGAAAGGGGGGAGGAGGAGAAGGGAGGAGAGGAGAAGGGGGGAGGAGAAGGGGGTAGAGGAGAAGGGGGGAGAGGAGAGGAGGGGAGAGGAGAGGGGGAGAGGAGAAGGGGGGAGAGAAGAGGGGGGGAGAGGAGAAGGGGGGAGAGGAGAAGGGGGGGAAAGGAGAAGAGGGAGGAAAGGAGAAGGGGGGAAGGGGGGAAAGGAGAAGGGGGGAAGGAGAAGGGGGGAAAGAGAAGGGAGGGAAAGGAGAAGGGGGGAAGGAGAAGTGAGGGGGGGAAGGAGAAGGAGGGGTAAGGAGAAGGGGGAGGGAGGCTGAACGGGCTGGGCCCGGCCGGGCCCAAGACTTCAGGCAGGGCCCGTCCCCAGCACCAGAATTACAGGTAGGTGGCGTTGGGTCGGGAGCGTGGGTCCGGTCCTGGGGGGGGCGGTCGGGAGCACGGGTCGGGTCAAGGGGGGGGTGAAGGTAGTGCAGGGGTCCCATCTGGTCTTCCCTCTGCAAAACAGATACACTGTTTTGAGTGCTGTTGAGGGAGATGACTCATTAGGGGAGAGCAACAGCAGCCAAGTTCATGGCACCATGGCTGGCTCTGTTGTATAGGAGGGCATAAAAATGAGTGGGAGAGCGATAATGATAGGGTATTCAATCATAAGGGGAATAGATAGGCGTTTCTGCGGCCGCAATCGAGACTCCAGGATGGTATGTTGCCTCCCTGGTGCAAGGGTCAAGGATGTCTCCGAGCGAGTGCAGGATATTCTGAAAAGGGAGGGAGAACAGCCAGTTGTCATGGTGCACATTGGTACCAATGACATAGGTAAAAAAAGGGATAAGGTCCGACGAGACGAATTTAAGAAGCGAGGAGTTAAATTAAAAAGTAGGACCTCAAAAGTAGTAATCTCGGGATTGCTACCAGTGCCACATGCGAGTCAGAGTAGGAATTGCAGGATAGCACAGATGAATACGTGGCTTGAGCAGTGGTGCAGTAGGGAGGGATTCAAATTCGTGGGGCATTGGAACAGGTTCTGGGGGAGGTGGGACCAGTACAAACCGGACGGTCTGCACTTGGCCAGGAATGGAACCAATGTCCTAGGGGGAGTGTTTGCTAGTGCTGTTGGTGAGGAGTTAAACTAATGTGGCAGGGGGATGGGAATCAATACAGGGAGACAGAGGGAAACAAAAAGGAGACAAAAACAAAAGACAGAAAAGAGATGAGTAAAAGTGGAGGGCAGAGAAACCAAAGGCAAGAAACAAAAAGGGCCACTGAATATAAAAGGGCTGCAGGAGGGGTAAAAACGAAAAATCATGGTTTAAAAACTAGGATGAAAACACTTTACCTAAATGCACGCAGCATTAGAAATAAAGTAAATGAGTTGACGGCACAAATCATTACAAATGGGTATGATTTGGTGGCCATTACAGAAACATGGTTGCAAGGTGGCCAAGACTGGGAATTAAACATACAGGGGTATCTGACGATTCAGAAAGATAGGCAAGAAAGGAAAGGAGGTGGGGTAGCTCTGTTAATAAAGGATGATATCAGGGCAGTTGTGAGGGATGATATTGGCTCCAATGAACAAAATGTTGAATCATTGTGAGTGGGGATTAGAGATAGTAAGGGGAAAAAGTCACTGGTCGGCGTAGTTTATAGGCCCCCAAATAATAACTTCATGGTGGGGCAGGCAATAATCAAGTGAATAATGGAGGCATGTGAAAAAGGAATGGCAGTAGTTATGGGGGATTTTAACCGACATATCGATTGGTCAAATCAAATCGCAGGGGGTAGCCTGGAGGAGGAATTCATAGAATGCATATGGGATTGTTTCTTAGAACAGTATGTTACAGAGCCTACAAGGGAGCAAGCCATTTTGGATCTGGTCCTGTGTAACGAGACAGGAAAAATAAACGATCTCCTCGTAAAAGATCCTCTCAGAATGAGTGATCACAATATGGTTGAATTTGTAATACAGATTGAGGATGAGAAGGTTGAGTCAGAAACGAGAGTACAATGCTTAAACAAAGGGGACGACAGTGGGATGAGGGCAGAGTTGGCTAAAGTAGACTGGAAACAAGGACTAAACGGTGGCACAATTGAGGAACAGTGGAGGACTTTTAAGGAGCTCTTTCATAATGCGCAACCAAAATATATTCCAGAGAAAAAGAAGGGCGGCAAGAGAAGAGATAACCAGCCGTGGATAACCAAGGAAATAAAGGAAAGTATCAAATCAAAGACCAATGCGTATAAAGTGGCCAAGGTTAGTGGGAAACTAGAGGATTGGGAAAATTTTAAGCAACAGCAAAGAATGACGAAAAAAGCAATAAAGAAAGAGAAGATAGATTACGAAGGTAAACTTGCACAAAACATAAAAACAGATAGTAAAAGCTTTTATAGATATATAAAATGGAAAAGAGTGACTAAAGTAAATGTTGGTCCCTTAGAAGATGAAAAGGGGGATTTAATAATGGGAAATGTGGAAATGGCTGAGACCTTAAACAATTATTTTGCTTCCGTCTTCACAGTGGAAGACACAAAAACCATGCCAAAAATTGCTGGTCATAGGAACGTGGGAAGGGAGGACCTTGAGATGATCACTATGACTAGGGAGTTAGTGCTGGACAGACTAATGGGACTGAAGGTAGACAAGTTCCCTGGTCCTGATGAAATGCATCCCAGGGTATTAAAGGAGATGGCGGAAGTTATAGCAGATGCATTTGTTATAATCTACCAAAATTCTCTGGACTCTGGGGAGGTACCAGCGGATTGGAGAGCAGCTAATGTATCGCCTCTGTTTAAAAAAGAGGGCAGGCAAAAGGCAGGTAACTATAGGCCGGTTAGTTTAACATCTGTAGTGGGGAAAATGCTTGAAACTATCATTAAGGAAGAAATAGCGGGACATCTGGATAGGAATAGTGCAATCAAGCAGATGCAGCATGGATTCATGAAAGGGAAATCATGTTTAACTAACTTACTGGAATTCTTTGAGGATATAACGAGCATGGTGGATAGAGGTGTACCGATGGATGTGGTGTATTTAGATTTCCAAAAGGCATTCGATAAGGTGCCACACAAAAGGTTACTGCAGAAGATAAAGGTACGCGGAGTCAGAGGAAATGTATTAGCATGGATAGAGAATTGGCTGGCTAACAGAAAGCAGAGAGTCGGGATAAATGGGTCCTTTTCCGGTTGGAAATCAGTAGTTAGTTGTGTGCCACAGGGATCGGTACTGGGACCACAACTGTTTACAATATATATAGATGACCTGGAAGAGGGGACAGAGTGTAGTGCAACAAAATTTGCAGATGACACAAAGATTAGTGGGAAAGCGGGTTGTGTAGAGGACTCAGAGAGGCTGCAAGGAGATTTGGATAGGTTAAGCGAATGGGCTAAGGTTTGGCAGATGGAATACAATGTCGGAAAGTGTGAGGTCATCCACCTTGGGAAAAAAAACAGTAAAAGGGAATATTATTTGAATGGGGAGAAATTACAACATGCTGTGGCGCAGAGGGACCTGGGGATCCTTGTGCATGAATCCCAAAAGGTTAGTTTGCAGGTGCAGCAGGTAATCAGGAAGGCAAATGGAATGTTGGCCTTCATTGCGAAAGGGATGGAGTACAAAAGCAGGGAGGTGTTGCTGCAACTTTATAAGGTATTAGTAAGGCCGCACCTGGAGTACTGCATGCAGTTTTGGTCACCTTACTTAAGGAAGGATATACTAGCTTTGGAAGGGGTACAGAGACGATTCACGAGGCTGATTCGAGAAATGAGGGCGTTACCTTATGATGATAGATTGAGTAGACTGGGTCTTTACTCCTTGGAGTTCAGAAGGATGAGGGGTGATCTTATAGAAACATTTAAAATCATGAAAGAGATAGACAAGATAGAGGCAGAGAGGTTGTTTCCATTGGTGGGGAAGACTAGAACTAGGGAGCACAGCCTCAAAATACGGAGGAGCCAATTTAAAACCGAGTTGAGAAAGAATTTCTTCTCCCAGAGGGTTGTGAATCTGTGGAATTCTCTGCCCAAGGAAGCAGTTGAGGCTGGCTCATTGAATGTTTTCAAGTCAAAGATAGATAGACTTTTAAGCAATAAGGGAATTAAGGGTTGCGGGGAGAGGGCGGGTAAGTGGAACTGAGTCCACGACCAGATCAGCCATGATCTTATTGAATGGCGGAGCAGGCTCGAAGGTCTAGATGGCCTATTCCTGTTCCTAATTCTTATGTTCTTATGTTCTTATGTGGGGGAGGAGGGAGGTCGGGTTGGTTCGGGTAGGGGAGAGGGAGGGAGCGCGGGTCGGGTCGGGTCGGTTCGGATCGGGTGGGGTGCAGAGGGAGGTCGGGTCGGGTCGGGTCGGGTCGGTTCGTGTCAGGGGCGGGGGGAGGGTGGTCAGGTTGGGTCGGGTCCGGTCCGGGGTGGGGGGCGCGGTCGGCAGCGCGGGTCGGGTCAGGGGGGTGGTGGGAGGGAGGTCGGTTCGGTTCGGTTTGGGTCGGGGGGGGGGAAGCGTGATTCGGATCGGTGTTGGGGTCCGGTCCGGGGGCGGGGGGTGGGGGGGAGCGGGAGTCGAGTCGGGTTGGGAGGAAGCAGGAGCTGGGCGTGGGAGGCAGCCTTATGCACGCAGCCCCAGTGAGGCCATGCTTCGGGCCCCTCCCACACAGTTTTGGGCGCCTGGAGCTACTGCACATGCGCGCCCACTGTAGCGCGCATGTGCAGAGGTCCCGGCACTGTTTTCAGCGCAGGGACCTAGCTCCGCCCCCCACAGCTCGTACTGCGCCGCGCCGAGGGCCAGAGGACCTGCAGGGAGCCAGAGCATCTGTAAGTTTTATTTAGGCGCACTTTGTGGCGCAAAAAACGGGCATCCAGGTCGGGGCTGCGCCGTTCTAGGCGCGGCCCGAAACTTGGGCCCATTGAATCATTACTTTGCCTCGGTAACTAACAAGGTGGACAAGACATTCAAAGAAAAGATCAAAAAAGATAAAAAGACATTTAAGATTGAAAGAGGGATAATAATTGATCAACTAATCAAACTTAGAGAGGATAAAAATCCCTGGTCCGATAGATTGCATCATCGCATATTATAAAAAGTTAGGAAAGAGATTGCAGAGACACTATTACAAATATATAAATAAGTTCAGTGGAAAAAGATTAATGCCAAAGGACTGGCAGATATCTAATGTGAACGCAGAGCATCGGGTTAAAGTCAGACTGGCAAAAAGTGGAAAGTGATGTTCCACAGGGATCAGTGCTGGAACCACTGTAGTTCACAATTTATATAAACGATTTGGGCTCAGGAATGGGAAGTATAATTTAAAAATTTGTGGTTACCCAAATTGGGGTGGGGGGGTGGATATAGTTAACAAAGAGGAGGACTGCAACAAAATACAGGAAGTTATTAATAAACTTGCAGAATGAACATGTAATTAGCAAATTAATTTCAATATAGAGAAGTGTCAGATGGTGCATTTTGGTAGTAATAATAAGATCACAATATGCTTGGATAATAAAGGGGCAAAATTTGTTAGCACCCCATTTGGGTCGGTAACTTTTCACTTTTGGCGCCTTGCCAAATTTTGTGAAATTGCATGTTTTTGTCCTTGGAGCGAAGTGGGGAGGTGCTAATGGCCTCTGCTGAGCACTGCAGGGGCACTATTCACAGCCACTTACCATAATTCAGCTGAGTTCCATTCAGCAATCAATCCATTCAGCCTTCAATCCTTGACTCCAGCTCAATCAGGCTCTTAAAGAGGAGGTCTTGCTGCACTTGAGTCAGTGATCTGTGGATCTGAGGAACATTCTGAAATGGCTGCTGCTGATCCCTCTTCAAGGGGGAGAGCCACACGTTTTAACGATATGGCGCTGGAGACATTGGTGGGGGCACTGGAGACAAGGAGACAGTGGTGCAGAGAAGCTTCACACAGCGCCGCAAACAAGCTCTGTTGGGGGGTGAAGGTTTGTTCATGCTTCCACTCCACCTCCATATCAACCTCTAAACCTCTGTCTATGCACACTGTGCAAACCGCCACTTCCACACCACTCAACAACCAAGCATCTGCAGATACTCAAACTGACATCCTCAGGTCATGCCTTGCCTATATTCACAGCTATTTAACCACGACAGGCATATCGACCACATACATAGCTGGACTCTTACTCATACCAATTCCTTTCTTTTACAGGCCAAGGTGGCACATAACAGGAGGGACTGGAAGAGGAGAACCTGGATTGCGGCCACTGTCTGACCTTGAGGAGCGAGTGATGTGGCTCATTGGCCCGCAGGTAGTGGACGTCGTGGCCGGCGGAGACGTCGACTCCGCTGGGGGCAACAATGGTATCTGTATCCCCTCTCTTTTTCCCATAACACTCCCCATCACCCCCCGTCCCCCCGACACCAGAAGGCTATTATTTTCCGATCCCCTCTCCTTCTCTCATACCACTTCCCTCCCCACACCAGAAGGCTTTATCACCTTCCAGCTCCTGATACAATCTGCATTCCTTGTTCCTTTCCTGCCCCATTGCCCTCACCTTAATGTGAGTCTTGTGCCATTTATGCTTTCAGATAACTAGACAGCAGTTGTGGGGTCTGCACCTGAGTCCCCCACCAAGGAATTCTGGAGGGAAAGGAGAAAGGGCAGGTGGAGGAGGAGCCAAGCACTCTGTCATTGCTTCTCTCACCCGCAGCCACCAGCTTAGAAACTAGCACTACGCATACATTAGAGATTAGGTTAGTAGAGGGATCTGCACTGGGTGATGCTCCAGGGCCTCGCAGGCTGCAGCAAGGCCAATGGGAAAGGGGACATCGATAGCCATCTCCCCGGAGGCGAGTTTGCACGTGAGTTCTGCTCCACAGATCTCAGACGAGGACCTCGATGGGGAGGCATTCACACACGAGTTTGCACGCAAGTTCTGCTCCACAGGTCTCAGATGAGGACCTCGATGGGGAGGCATTCACACAAAGGGTGATGACCATGCGCTCTGACATCATAGGTGTAATTGCAAGGGTGCCCCAGAGCCTCTGGGTACTGGTAAGGAGCGTGGAGGAGTCCGCCTCCAGGATTGCACGGAACTCTGTGCACACCATGAAACCCATCATTGCCAGATGGTGGATTCACAGTGAGATCCAGACCTTATGACACATGTCATGGGTGACATGGCAGTTTCCATTGCAGCACAGGTGGAAGCAACTCAACATCTAAGTGCTGCAGTGCAGACAATAGTTGGTGGCATGGAAGCTCAGACTGCACTCATGCAGCCTCAGCTTGATGCCACACAACATCTTGGTGCTGTCATGCAGTTAGTGAGTACTGGCATTGAATCTCAGACTTAAAAATAAATTGTTCCGGAATGCAGGTGCCGCTGGTAAGGCCAGCATTTATTGCCCATCCCTAACTGCCCTTGAGAAGGTGGTGGTGAGCTGCCTTCTTGGACCGTTGCAGTCTTTGTGGTGAAGATACTCCCACAGTGCTGTTAGGGAGGGAGTTCCAGGATTTTGACCCAGCAACGATGAAGGAACGGCGATATACTTCCAAGTCAGGATGGTGCGTGACTTGGAGGGGAACGTGGAGGTGGTGGTGTTCCCATGCACCTGCTGTCCTTGTCCTTCTAGATGGTAGAGGTCGCGGCTTTGGGAGGTGCTCCCTGTGCTTCTCCCTATGCTTCTCCCTATGCTTTTCTTTCTGCATTTGTTTCTGCCTTTGTCTCCACCTGAGAAGCCTCTGATGGTGACATCACAGCAGGAGCTCGCGTGCCAACACAACCCCATGAAACGAGATAAATGTTGTTGTTTCAAATCTGCCCTGAATGATACAAGGGAATAGTTAAACTGGCAGAACAGTCCTTCAGGTGAAAACCGCTGAAATTTGTCCACCAGCCACTCTGCCAATGTGTTCGCAAGCTGCAAAGAGTAATGGCTGACAAAAGTTATTTTTCAAGATGGCGTCTTTAAATAGAGCTCCTCCAGACGACTCCCGACTCCAACTCGACAGCTGAAGCTGTCGTTGTCACCGCCAGGCGGTAAGGTAGGTGCCTCCACATAACCCCCGTCCAATTCTGCGGGGGGCGCTGTTCTGCTGTGCCGGGGCGAAAAACCATTTGCGGTCCGTTAGTGCCTCCCGGAAGCATTAAAAGCTGGCGCACAAGAGGCCAATTTCGGCCACATAGAGTTTGAATGGGGTAGTGGAGTGAAGGAACAGATACACAAATCAATAAAAGTAGTGACACAGTTTAGTAAGGCCATAAAATAGCAAATCAATATGGGGTTTATTTCTGGAGGGAAAGAATTGAAAAGCAGAGATGTTATGTTAAACTTGTATAGAATCTTGGTTAGACCATACTTTGTGTACTGTGCACAGTTCTGATCGCCATATTATTAAAGGGATATAGAGGCATTGGAGAAGGTGCAAAACAATTCTCAAGGGTGATACCAGAACTGAGAGGATATACTTATCAGGAAAGATTAAACAGGTTGGGGCTCTTTTCTCCAGAAAAGAGAAGGCTGAGGGGTGACCTGATAGCGATCCTTCAGATTGTGAAATGGTTTGATATGGTAGATGTAGAAAAATGTTTCACTTGTGGGTGAGTCCAAAACTAGGGGCTAGAACCTCCACTTTTCTTGCCTGCTTAATGCCCACTTAACGCCCATTTTACCACTGAAATGACGAATAATGCCCAGATATCGCCCATTTTGGCACAAAATGGAAACTGACGGGCTTTTTTAGGAGACTTATCGGCAAGTGTTATTTTCCCCATGTGCTTAACGCTGAGAAAAAATATTACCACCCGCCCACTTTTTTGGGGTGGAATCAGCAGAATGGGCAATTTGAACGCCCATATTATCGCCCAGCGTTACTTTCCTCACGGATTTAACGCCAAGATTCAATAATAACGCCTGCCGACTGTTTTTTGTCGTAAAGTGCATATTTACCCAAACTAGCAGCCATAGAGATCGCCCACTATCAATTTCACCACCTCGCACACATATCGCCCAGAATATCGCCCGCTCAAAAAACCAGCCACATTAAAGTGGAACTAACAGGGATAGATGCCAGCGGTGTGGCTGGCATTTGTTAAATCCCACTTTTATCGGAAAGATTTGCCTGAAAGAGCGCTGATGTGAGTGACAATGCTGACACACTGCTGTGTGTGCAGCTCAGACATCAATGGTGCCCATCATCTTGGTGCCAGTTCAAGTTTATGTTGATTGATGCAAAGTTGTATTTAACGCTTTCACGGTAAGGAATCACCAGTAGTAATGGGCCAGCTATCTGAGACAATGCGCAACAAGGTTATGTTCAGTAACAAAAGTTTAATAGCAAAATTGGTCTCAAATCATAAGTGACACAGCCAATAACACCCAACCCTGCCCACATCCCATTTTGTCCACCATTAACATAAATCACATGGTCAACATGTCCAGCAACACAGAATACAAAGGCAAAGCAGGAGCGTGGTCCCCAGACCGCATACATTGCAACAAATTGCATACACCCAGATGGAGATATAAAGCAGCCACCACCTGCACACATGCACCTCAGTTTCCTTCCCCCCTCTCTTTCTTCTCCCCACCTCTATCCCTTCCCCTCCTTGCTCCACAGCGCCTGGCCGAGGAGCTCCTCAGGAGGTGCCTCATTGGGGTTGATGAAGGCAGATGCGGTAGGTGCACGGGTATGGGAGCAGGGGGTGCCGAGGGGGCAACATTCTCTGATGCAGAAGCAGGACCTTGGTTCTTGCTCTCATTTGTCATTCGCAGTGGTGGTGCGGAACCTAGGGGTGGAGTGCCGTGCTCGGGGACCACTGGGAGCCGTCTGCCGCCACTGTTCCTGGCTACCAGCTCCGGGACCTCCTCTATCTCTTTCATGTTATATCTTATTTGTTGGACAAAAACTCGGTGCCAACTATGTTCTTGGTGCTTAGTAGGCTTTTTGCTGCTGGTGAATCTCCGTCGTTCCTCCCACAACAAGCACACACCACAGCCACACATGCTTTCAGTGCCTCTGAGCTCCCTCTCACTCTGTCTCCTCTTCTGCGCATGTTATGATGACCCTTGACTTCCTGAATCACGGGAATCGAGCGTTGTGCCTCCCACAACAGCCAGGCAAGCACACCACCACAGCCATACGCACTTTCAGTACCTCTGAGCTCCCTCTCTCTCTGTCTCCTCTTCTGCGCATGTCATGATGACCCTTGACCTCCTTAATCGTGGGAATCGAGCGTTGTCATGCTGTTGTTAAGGACGGCCAGATTTTATGCAGAAGGTCAAAAAAATTTAGCGCTACCGCCCATTTGATATCGCTCATGGTAATGGCCATTTTCAAGAATGTAAACTAGGTGTTTTGCGAATGGGTGAGAAGTCGGCGATCTGAGAACCCATTTTTACCACCCATGCTGGAAATAACACCCATTTTTGGGCGATAAGCTCAGGAGTGGAGGTTCTAGCCCTCGATGTCTATAATATAGGACAGTCACTAATAAATCCAATAGGCAATTTAGGTAAAACTTCTTTACCAAAATAGTGGTAAGAATATGGAATGCACTACACAATAAGTAGTTGAGCAGAAAGCATAGATGCATTTTAAGAGGAACTTAGATAAATACAAATAGGAGAAAGGAATAGAAGGTTAAGCTCTTAGGGTTAGATTAAGAGGATTGGGAGTAGGCTCAAGTAGAACATAAATGCTAGCATAGACCAGCTGGGTGTAATATCTTGTTTCTGTCGCAGTAGACTCGATGGGGCAGAAATTGACTAACTCCCATAAATGGGCATGGGAATCGCAGTACGTGATTAACTCGCACCCATTCATAGCGTTGTTTTAAATGATTGCTGCATTCAGCCAGGACTGCCTGTGCTGTTCATTAGCTACATGCACAAGTGGCTGGCATTACTTAAAGGCAGCCTGCATCTCTTAAAGGGGAGGTGCATTAAGGATACAAGAAGTGATAAAAGTTTTTTCAAAAGACAATCTGGATTGTGATACTTTGAACAGTAGTTGAACATGCGAGAGATCAAGCACCAAGGTTTTCAGACAATGAACTTGAAGCCTTGGTGGAAGAGGTGGAAAAAAGAGAGACGTCCTCTCACCACATGGGGGCAGGAGGCCCTCCAGACATATGCTCAGAGGCAGTCGGAACAAATAGTGGTGGAGGTCAATGCAGGAATGTTGCTCCAAGAACATGGATGCAGTGCAGGACAAAGTTTAATGATCTGACATGAGTTGTGAAGGTGAGTGAGTTCGCATATCCTAACAACTTCACCACTAACCTCATCCTCTATATTCTCTACATCCACAGAACCCATATACCAACAATCAATATCAATCAGTACTCAATCCTATCATTCATATGCTTTACCTCACCCTCATACACTTAGCACTGTTACAAGCTTCACACCCACAACTTACCGCTTGTACATACTGGCAGCTATTCAACCATGACTGCCACATCACCCAAAGATATTGCAGGACACTCACTGACACACTTTCATCTTTCTTGCAGGAGAATGTGGTGCATAACAGGAGATAGCAGGAAAGAACTGGCAGAGGACCAATGCTCCTGCATGTTTTAATCCCCATGGAGAAGACACTGCTGGCCATCATGGGAAGGAGAATCGCTGAGGCCGTGGCCACAGTTGGGGCTGGAGGGATCGATAATGAGGGTGTCTGCATACCTAATCCATCTTCTCTCTTCCCACTTCTCCCTCGTCCAACAATCTCTTCGGACTCACAAGCTGCAGATGGTGTAAGCACACACTTCTTACTTTCTCCTGCCTCCTCACCTCAACCCAATCCTTGTCCCTTTTTCATTTCAGATACCTAAGAACTAATGCCTTCTCAGTCAGTGGAGGAAGAGGAAGAAGGCAGTGAAGATGAAAAGATACCGTCACATGATCCTACACTTGTAGCCACCAACTCAGAGATTGATACTACGTGTATTTTAGAGGCTAGGATGGAGGAGGGATCTGCACGCGGTGAGACACCGGCACAAATGCATAGGAGCCAGGGTGGTGGTAAAGGATAGTACGTGTACCAGTTCGCTGAAGGGCGAGGTCGCACATTAGTTCTGCTGCAGAGGAGTCAGATGAGGACTTTGATTGTCGAGACCACAGAAGAAGGCTAATACAAAAGCAAAATAATGCAGATGCTGGAATTCTGAATTAAAAACAAACATTTTGGGGAAATACTCAGCAGGTTGGGTAGCATCTGTGGAGAAAGAAACAAAGTCAATGTCATTGACCTGAACCGTTAACTCCCTTTATCTCTCCACAGATACTACCTGACCTTCTGAATATTTCCAGCATTTTCTGTTTTTATTATAGAAGCAGGCTGATGGGCGTACATACCAGATGGCTGGTGCAGTGGAAAGCCTGACAGAAAGCCTGCACTCAATATCAAGGAGCATGGAGGAGTCCAGCATCAATTTGGCATAGGGCTTTGCACAGAACTTGCAGCCCATTCTTTCTAACATGGAATGGGTGGTCACCGCCATCAGTACATGATTTATCATCTGATGGCCGATATCACAGCTTCCATTGCAGCACAGACAGCTTCCATCAAAAGTCTGAGTGCTCCAGGGCCTCACAGCAGTCTATCAATCTGTTCTCCAACAGATCAGGATTGGTGAGGTGCCGCCCCTTGAGAGTGCCAGTGGCTCCATGGGGCACCAACCTGCTGTTCTCTCTCAGGATGATAGCATTCCTGCTCCCACCACTGCTACTCCACCAGTACCCTTGCTGTTGCCAGTCAGCCAGCCAGCCCAGACTGCTGCAGCCCATGCCGAGGAGGTGCAATTTGAAGTTGGGCCTTCTAGGTCCCCAGAGGACATCTTCAATGACCTCAATTGAAGGTCAGCAGTCTTCCACCTCCCATGCTTCAGTCACAGGAAAAGCACCTCATAGAAACACTATGATAGGCAAAGGCATACAGAAGACAGGCACTAAGGGAAAGCACAAGGATGATTAATTCATTTTTGTATGCATTATATCATGATTTAATTGATAACATTGGTTTAGAATGTGCAATTTCTGGTGGTTTTTATTTTTGTGTTGAGGGAAAGAGGACAATGTAATGGTCAGTGATAGAGGAAAGGTAAGGAGCGTGGAACGGGTTGTGAATGGGGAGGCGTGGATGAGGTTACTCGTATCACTCATGAATTATTTGATCACATAGAGTCCGGGCAGAAAGAGCTTGACTGTATTGTAGCCTTCTTTCCTCTTCATGTTCCTCCACTACCTGTTGCACTTCTTCCTCCTCTACTTACTCCACTTCACTCTCCTCCTTCCCTTCTTCCTCTTCCTTGCTCCTCAGTTTCTCACCTGATAGGTGGTGGCAAGGGCTGTTCCCTCACAATGTCCAGGTTGTGTAGCATGCAGCATTCTACCACAAATCTTGATACCCACTCAGTAGAGTACTGCAGGGCTCCTCCAGAATGGTCCAGACAGCAATTGCATTGCTTAAGGATTTTGATAGTGTGCTCTATAATGTTCCTTGTAGTAGCATGGCTCTCATTGTAGGCCTGCTGTACACTTATGTGTGGGCTCTGGACCAGAGTCATGAGCAGTGTTATGAGTGGATAACCCTTGTCACCCAGTAGCCAGCATTTGACTTGCCATGGTGGTTCAAATGCAGCTGGCACAGAGGACTGCAACAGAATGAAGGAATTGTGATTACTGCCAGGATAATCTGCATGATGAGCTGCTTGTGGACACTCAGCAGCTGCACATTGAGGGAGTGGAATCCCTCTCAGTTCATGAGTTCACATGAGGCGCATACAAGGCAATTGATTCCTGGGATGAGTAGAGATTGAGTAGATTGGGCCTATACTATCTGGAGTCAGAGATGATCTTTTCCTGATATGTACACCCTCATTGAATGATCTCATTGAAACATATAACATTCTGAGGGGGATTGACAGGGTAGATGGTGATAGGTTGTTTCTCCTGGCTGGAAAATCTAGAACTAGGGAGCATAGTCTCAGGATAAGGGGTCTAGGGGAATCAAGGTATATGGAGATTGGATGGGAAAGTGGAGTTGAGGTTGAAGATCAGTCATGATCTTTTTGAATGGCGGAGCAGGCTCGAGGGGCTGTATGGCCTACTTCTGCTCCTAATTCTTATGTACTTATGTTCTTATTTCTCATGCGTGCAGTCAATGGCACCCTGCATCTTGGGGTAGCCTGCAATCCATGCAAACCTTTGCACTTGCTCCTCCTGCTTGTCTCTCACAAGAAGAATGAGATGAACCTGTCAGAAGTGTGCACACATCTCGGACGCCATTGTCAAGCATTGGGAGACCGCGTAGTGTCTAAAAAATGGGTGCTACACAGCGCAATTTCTCCCCCGATGCCATATTACTTTTCTGCACTCTGTTCTTTAGCGTGTAATACTTTACCTCAGAAGAAAATACATCCTTTCCAAAAAAATTTACCAATGCACTGGAACCCTCAGCAGTTTGTGGTTTGATTGTTGGAGTCATTCATATTTTACAATAGTGTGAGAGGAACATGTTTTAGCAGATTCACTTCATTAATACTCACTACATCAGTCTCATACAACTTCATATATACTATCTTTATTTAAATTACACTAGACCCTGGGTTAGTTATTAGTGTACTAAACCCTGTCTCTGTTTATATTACACTGGGGTTTATTTCTAGAGGTATAGAATTAAATAGTAAGGAAGTTAAGCTGAACCTGTATTGAACCTTGGTTAGACCATATTTAGAGTACTGCATACAGTTCTGGTTGACATATTACAAAAAGAATATAGAGGCACTGGAGAGGGTGCAGAGAAAATTTACACGGTTGATACCAGAAATGCGAGGGTATACATATCAGGAAAGGATGTACAGGCTGGATTTCTTTTCACTTGCAAAAAGAAGGCTGAGGGGTGACCTAAGAGAGGTCTTTAAAACTGAAATTTTTGATAGAGTGGATTCAGAGAGAATGTTTCCACTTGAGGGGAAGAGCATAACTAAAGGTCATCAATATAAGATAGTCACCAAGAAATCCAATAGGCAATTCAGAAGAAATTTCTTTACCCAAAGGGTGCTGAGAATGTGGAACTCGCTACCACAGGGAGTGCTTGAAGTAAATAGTATTAATGCATTTGAGGGGAGGATAGACATTCATATGACGGAGAAGGAAATAGAGGGTTATGCTGATAGATTCAAATGAGGAAAGACAGGAGGAAGCTCAAAAGGAGCCTAAACGCCAGCATGGACTGGTTGGGCTGGATGGCCTGTTACTGTGCAGTGTCTATATGTATGTCTAGGAGCACCAAACATTCTATTATATTTATATATATATATATAAATATAACAGGATATTTGAGAGAAAACAGGATATTTGGTGCTTCTTTGCTCAATGTAGTGGGGGTAATTTTAAACTTTGCCACCTGTACAGTAACTTGGCAGAGTGGATCACATACCCTTTATAGAACTTTTCTATATTCATTCTGGGTATGTGGGCGTCACTGGCAAGGTCAGCACTAGTTGCCTAGTTGACATGGGTACAACTGAGTGATTTGCTAGGCCACTTCAGAGGGCATTTAAGAGTCAACCATGGTGTGCTTTAAATTTATTGAATTACTGAAGTGTAGTTACTGTTGTGATGCAGGAAACGCAGGGGCCAAGTTGCGCACAGCAGGGTCCCACAAACAGCAGATATATTGACCAGATAATCTGTTTTCAGTGATACTGATTGAGGGATAAATATTGATCAGCACACCAGGTAGCATTCTCTGCTCTTCAATAATGCCATGGGATCTTTTACATACACCTGAGAAGGCAGACAGGGCCGCGGTTTATCATCTCATCTGAAAGACAGCACCTTCAACAGTACAACACTCCCTCGGTACAGTATTCAAGTGTCAGCTTGGTTTAGGAAATTATTTTTGGCCCTGAGAATGTCATTATGAGGATCTTAACTCCTCACGGCTGGAGGAAACCGGGCAGTAGTGGAGTTAAAATCAGGGTGGACCACCGTCATATTTTCCAGTGCCTTTCTCTGGAACAGAGCAGGTGGACAGCTGAACTAGGCGGGAGCCTCATGAATCTAACCAAAATGGGATCCCGGCGTAATTTTAACGGTCTAATGAGTGGAGCTTTTATGGTGGACACATTGTTCAGTAGATTCTGGTGGCAAAGAGGAAGAGGCTCCAAAAAGGTGAGAGTTAAAATGTTTACTGTGATGCCACCCTGTGTTCTCCCCAGTGATGATAACCCCTAACCTCTGCCCCCGCCCCCATACCATGCCAATTTTCCATCAGCCGAGTCAGCCTTTACGCCGCCTCAGTGTGCCAGCCCAGAGCCAGCAAGCTACAACAGGATGCCCATTCAGGGTATGCTGGCCAGATGCATACTAACGATGCCTGCTGTTCAAAATGGCTGGGGTCGCCCGCAACATGTAGCATGCACGTCTGCCGGTCACCTGCTCACAAGTTAAGATCCCCCATATTTTGTCTTGCATATGTCCCACCAAAAACGCTATGGTCAGAAAATGATGTGAGCCAAATATAAGTAACTGCCAACCAAATCACCTCCCTTCTCCCAAAATGCATTCAACTAGCATCACCAGGCTAATTTTGAGGAATATGGCTTAAAAATATATATGTATAAAATGAATCATGCTCCTGTGGAAGTTTTTTAACCTGGCATATGAGTTAAACCCTGAGCTTGGTATCAAGCAGCTGGCAGTTGCCATCCTACGGAGCATGATCAGCTGTGAAAGGGGAAAAGTATAGAATAAACAAGAAAGAGAAAAAAAGACTAATTTGTATAACTTAATGGTTTTATTCCAACACTGGTGGTATTCCCAAAATTGGAAAACTGCATACATTTTCGGAAGGATATAAAAACAAAGGGAAAACCTGCAGTGCTGATTCACTAGGATGTTACCAAGCATGAAGAGTTAATTATGAAGAGAAGTTGGCAGTTGTTTCATTGGAGCTGAGAAGGTTCAGATGTCAAACAGATTATGATGGATTATAATGATGTAAATAATGGTGGATTATTACTACTGGTTAAAGGGGAACCCGTGACCTCTTTAGGAACAGGAATCGGGGCAGAAATAAGGGAGGGGTGTCCCACAGGGTCAAGAGCGAACTTACTGCAACTGACCTATAATGCACTGTCAACCCTCTTCTGTTGGTAGCTAGGAATGGCCGCACTTCAGTTGAGGGGAGGTGTAACCAGCTGGTTTCCCCTGCCATTATTTAAATGCAGCAGGTTGGCCGATGTGTCTGCCAGAGGTGGTGCTGTGGGGTGGGCGAGTGTGGGAGAGGAACATTTCTAGTGGCACTCAGAGAGGTGGGGATCTTCTTCCGCCATTACATCGACCAGAAAAAGAAACTTCTTGTGCATAATTATTGAAATAAAGAAGCAATGATGTAAAATCTGTTGAAACCTTTTAGTTCCCTTTCTTATACAGGACTCTGTGGTGAAAAGCTAACCAATTAACTAGTTTCTAATCTAGGATTATCAGATGTTGCAGATAGACAATCTCTTTGAATTGCAAAAAACATTCATGAAAGAGCTCACACTTGAATAATTTTGTTTTTTATACAGAATGTGCCTTTTGACTTGCAACTCTTATGTATGCAGTCTGCTTAAATCCTTTTGGCAATTTGGGTGCTTTTTGGAGAAGTGCTGGCAAAGCCTCCTTAATTAATATGCAGCTAACGATGCATGGAACCACATGAAAGTCTATAAACTGTTAGCAGAGCCTAAAACCTCCATACAGTCTGTTCCATAATTCCATCTTTTACAGTCATTTCACAAAATATTGCACAGCATTGATGTTTCAAACCCTAGGGTTGTTAATGGGACAAATCAGCTAGGATTGCAGTCCTAGCTTGGTGTCATTAGAATTAGGCAGATTATTTATTCTTTTACATTAACTTTAACTTTCCATCCTTAAATCTGCTTGTTAATAAGAAATAATTGTATTTGTATTGGCTGGATAGAATGCAAAGGTTCGAAAAGCTGAAGCAGTAGTACTATAACTGCAGCAAGTAAAAAAATGTGAAGTATTACATAGAATTGCATAGAGTTTACCGCACACAAACAGGCCATTCGGCCCAACTGGTCTATGTCGGTGTTCCACACTCTAACCACTCTCTGGATAAAAGGTTTCCCCTTAATTCTTTTTTATATTTATTAATGACTATCTTATATTTATGACCTTTAGTTTTGGACTCCCCTACATATGGATATATCCTCTCAACATTTACCATATCAAACCGCATCAAAGCTTAAAGACCTCTTTAAGGTCAACCTTTAGCCTTCTCTTTTCTAGAGAAGAAAGCCCCAGCCTGTTCAGTCCTTCCTGATAGATCTAACCTCTCAGCTCTGTTCTCATTATTGTAAATCTTTTTTGCACCCTCTCCAGTACCTCTATTTTTAAAATATGGAGACCAGGGGGCCGAAATTCAGCCTCCCGGAAAGGCCTCTTAATGTTGGAAAGCGACGGCCAAGTGGCGGAGTCGAGTGGCCGCCAATTTGCGGTCGAATGATTATTCCAGCGGTCCCCACATCTGCCGCGCTCCTGCCGACCCCTCCTAAGTGCATCATCAAAGCGCACACCGTCGATCTCCCGCACCTCCATTGAAATTCAGCGACAAAATTCTTCGGGTCACCGAGCTGTGCCTCCGGCAGCTTTTTCTGTCGGTGCACTGTGTTTGAAGTGTGCGCAGCATGGCTGTGCGGTGGTTATTCAAGGGGAGCATGCACTGCCGTGGCGGCCATTTTATTTTATTTGTCAGCCAACTGCCAGGTCGGGCAGACAATTATGCCCCCGGGTTCGGCCGGGCCGTCAACAGGCAGCCTGGCATCTCCCTCTTGGGTGCCAGACCGCTGGCCCAGCTGAAACCCTCCCTGGTGGCCCAGTGGACCTAACTAAAATAATCACAGAACTCGCAGCGGCTCTTCCCTTTAAGTGAAGGGGAGAGACGTGGTGACACACATGTGTCATGGCATCATCAGCGTCAGGCTGATGAGCGACAGCGGCGGAGACTCTGTCCTGCCTCCACTTCTGCCCCACTAGAGTGCTCACCGTCACACTTCCAGCCCCATTATGACTGACTTCTGGTCTGCTCCAAAAAAAAATGATAAACAGCTGAATTTCGCGCAGGAGGCCACCTCATCCACAGCGGTTGTAAAAACACATCAGAAGCGATAGGTGCGACCCGCTTTGGAAGGTGCTGAATTTCTGTCCCCAGAACTGTGTACACTATTGTCCTACAACAACATATGTGCAGTCCTCATCAACTACAGTCTGACTTTATTCATTATGGGGATCATATAGGATGATGGGCTGATTATATGGGTTTTGGGTGTCATGGGGCTGATATAAGGAGCTATTGAGGGTGTAGGGCTGATGAGAGTGAGTGGGCTAAAATTTGGCAGAAGGAATATAATGTCGGGAAGTGTGAGGTCATGCACTTTGGCAGAAAAATATCAAAGAGCAAGTTATTATTTAAATGGAGAAAGACTGCAAAGTGCCACAGTACAGCAGGACCTGGGGTTACTTGTGCATGAAACATAAAAGGATAGTCTAATGTATTTATGCTTGTGGTCACCAGACACCAGGGGGCGTCACTGTCGGAGATCATCGGGCTGTACGCGGGCGTGCGCGGTCACTGGTATATAAGCGCGGGTACCATGTCATGCAGGTTACTTTTGGACGCGAATAAAGTTCGATCAGGTTTACACCTGAGGCAGTTTACAGCAACAAGTCTTTTGAGTCATTACATTCATTACATTTGGTGACAAGGTAACTTAAGAATCTTCGCATGTACAATGGGCACTATTGGAATTCTGGAGAGATTCGCGGATGGCGAGGATTGGGCGGATTTTATCGAACGCCTGGATCAGTTTTTGTGGCCAACAAAATGGAGGGAGAGGCTGACGCAGTTCGGCGCAGGGCAGTTTTCCTCACCATTTGTGGTCCAAAAATTTATGGCCTCATGAGAATTTTCTCTCGCCTTTACATCCAACGGACAAAGAATATGGGGATTTGTGTGCTTTGGTGCATGACCATCTTAAGCCAAAAGAGGAGATCATCATCTCATGCTATCGCTTCTACACGCATGTTTGTGCTGAGGGCCAGGATGTGTCGGGATTCGTCACCGACCTGCGACGTCTTGCTGAGCCGTGTAAGTTTGGGAACATGTTGGAAGACATGCTGCGAGATTTCTTTATGATAGGCATCAACCATGATGTGATTCTTTGGAAGTTATTGGCCGAAGAGAAGCTGGATTTGAGCAAGGCCATTGCAACTGCCTAGGCATGCGTGACAACTGATTGATAATTGGAGGCAGATATCATCCAAGAGTCAGAACTGCATGGCAAGTGCTGTAAACAAGATTGTGTCGTCGTCTGGCAGAGCTGCTTATGGAAGGGCTTACTCGACTGCTTAAGTGAAAAATGTAGCTGCTCAAAGCCCGCCAACACCCTGTTGGCGTTGTGGAGGCAATCATCGGCCTCATCAGTGTCGGTTTAAACAGTACTCCTGTAATCGCTGTTCAAAAATGGGGCAACTTAAGAGAATGTGACCACAACTGAGCAAGCGTGCTGCCGCTCATCACATTGCTGATGATGACCAGTCCAGTGCTAGGCTGAATACACAACCTGAGGAGGAAGTGTATGGTCTGTATTCATTCTTGGGAAAGAGCCAGCCAATAATTGCTGATGTGAAGCTGAATGGCATGCCTGTATCAATGGAGCTGGACATGGATGCGAGTCAGTCGATAATGAGCCAAAGGACATTCGACAAGCTGTGGGACACTGAGGCTGTGAAGCCTAAGCTGAGTCCAGTCAATGCCAAGTTATATACTTACACTAAGGAACTCATACCGGTGATTGACAGTGCAGTAATCAAGGTGTCATATGATGATGTGGTTCATGATCTACCGTTATGGATCGTACCAGGTAATGGTCCAATGCTGTTCGGCAGGAATTGGCTCGAGAAAATCAAATGGAATTGGAATGATATCAAAGCATTGTCATCTGTGGATGATACTTCATGTGCTCAAGAGTTGAAGAAGTTTTCTTCTTTGTTTGAACTGGGCATTGGTAATTTTCCTGGAGCCAAGGTGCAGATTCACCTGGATTCTGATGCAAGGACTGTCCATCATAAGGCTCAGTCTGTTCCCTATATGATCAGGGAGAAGTTTGAAATTGAGCTTGACAGACTCCAACGTGAAGGGGTCATATCACCAAGTTTAAAGAGTGGGCCAGTCCTATTGTTCCTGTGTTGAAGAGTGATGGCGGTCACTGGTATATAAGCACGGGTACCATGTCACGCAGGTTACTTTTGAGCGAATAAAGTTGGATCAGGTTTACACCTGAGGCAGTTTACAGTAACAAGTCTTTTGAGTCATTACATTCATTACAGATAGTACGCAGGTACTGCAAGTGATCAGGAAGGCCAATGGTATCTTGGTCTTTACTGCAAAGGGGATGGAGTATAAAAGCAGGGAAGTCTTACTATAGCTATATAAGGTATTGGTGTGGCCACACCTTAATACTGCGTGCAGTTTTGGTTTCCATATTTACGAAAGCATATACTTGCTTTGGAGGCAGTTCAGAGAAGGTTCACTAGGTTGATTCCGGGGATGAGGGGGTTGACTTATGAGGAAAGGTTAAGTAGGTTGGGCCTCTACTTATTGGAATTCAGAAGAATGAGAGGTGATCTTATCGAAACGCATAAGATTATGAGGGGGCTTGACAAGATGGATGCAGAGAGGATGTTTCCACTGATGGGAGAGACTAGAACTAGAGAGATTAATCTTAGAATAAGGTGCCGCCCATTTAAAACTGAGATGAGGAGAAATTTCTTCTCACAGAGGGTTGTAAATCTGTGGAATTCGCTGCCTCAGAGAGCTGTGGAATCTGGGACATTGAATAAATTTAAGACAGACATAGGCAGTTTCTTAAACAATAAAGGGATAAGGGGTTATGGAGACCGGGTGGGGAAGTGGAGCTGAGTCCATGATCAGATCAGCCATGATCTTATTGACTGGCAGAGCAGGCTCGAGGGTCCATATGGCCTACTCCTGTTCCTATTTCTTATGTTCTTATGTATGGGGTTATTGGGGGTCTTATGAGGCTATTGGAGATCATATATGGTTATGGGCTGAATATATAGGTTTTTGGGGGGCATGAGGTTGATATATGTGCTTATTGGTGGTCATATGGGGTCGTGCGGCTGATGTTTGGGATTCATGGGGCTGATGTGTGGGTTATTTTTGAGGAAGTTATGAGGAGGATACAAAATAATCTGCAAAGGGATATAGACAGGATAAGTGAGTGGGCAAACATTTGGCAGATGGAGTATAATGTGGGAAAGTGTGAGGTTATCCATTTTGGCAGGAACAATAAAAAAGCAAATTATTATTTAAATGGAGAGAAATTACAAAATGCTGCAGCACAGATCATGAAACACAAAAAGTTAGTATGCAGGAACAGCAAGTAATCAGGAAGGTAAATGGAATGTTGGCCTTTAGTGCAAGGGGGATAGAATATAAAAGCAGAGAAGTCCGACTACAACTGTGTATGGTATTGGTGAGGCTACACTTACAGTATTGCGTACAGTTTTGGTCTCCTTATTTAAGGAAGGATATACTTGCATTGGAGGCAGTTCAGAGAAGGTTCACTAGGTTCATTCCGGGGATGAGGGGGTTGACTTATGAAGATACGTTGAGTCGGTTGGGCCTATATACATTGGAGTTTAGAAGAATGAGAGATGATCTTATTGAAACATACAAAATACTGAGGGTGCTCGATAAGGTAGATGCATGTTTCCACTCGTGGGGGAATTCAGAACTAGGGGGCAGAGTTTAAGAATGAGGGGATGCCCAGTTAGAACTGAGATGAGGAGGAATTTCTTCTCTCAAAGAGTTGTAAATCTGTGGGATTCTCTGTCCCAGAGAGCTGTGGAGGCTGGGTAATTGAACATATTTAAGGTGGAGATAGACAGATTTTTAAGCGATAAGGGAGTGAAGGGTTATGGGGAGCGGGCAGGGAAGTGGAGCTGAGCCCATGATCAGATCAGCCATGATTTTATTAAATGGCACAGCAGGCTCGAGGGGGCAAATGGCCTACACCTTCTCCAAATTTTGATTTTCTTGTGATCTTATTGGCGGTCATATAGGGCTAGATTTTCCATTATTTTTGCATGTATAACACCCACTTCCGCTGAAATGAGGTATAACACCCAGATATCGCCCATTTAGCCACAAAATGGAAACTGATGCCCACTTATCGCCGAGCGTTACTTTCCCCATGTGCGTAACGCCAGGAAAAATAATACCACCCGGCCACTTTTTTGCGGCGGAATCATCAGAATGGGTGAAACCAACGCTCATAATATCGGCCAGCATTAATTTCGGCACGTAATTAATGCCGAGATTCAATAATACCGACCGCCCACTTTTTTTTGTCGTAAAGATCACATTTGCCAAAACTAACGCCCAGGAGATCGGCCAGCATCACTTTCACCACCTCGCACACATCTCAACCACAATATCACTCGCCCAAGACACCGCTCTGAAAAAGTGGAACTGTTCTGAGCTCATCACACCGGTGTGGGCACCATTTTTCAAATCGCAAGTCGCTTCATTCAAAAGGCTGCTTCAACTTCGGGGGAATTTGGATTGACTCTGGAGTTCTTCTCAGGTGAAGTGACTATCTCAACAGACATCTTTTCAGACTCTGAACAATTGGGTTTTAATGTAGGTGTCTTTTAGTGTGGAAATTATTGCTTCTGATCAACCGCTATTATACTTTCATTGGAATGGGGCTAGTCATTTCTCAGCCTGCATCGATTAATACGCAAATGCTGCAGAGAGCAAATGGCACAATATCTAATGCACATCATTATGTGCCCAATCTATGTGTCAGAATGAGGAGGAGGTCCAGACCCTCCCCACACCCCACACTTACCGGGAGAGGAGATCTTACCTCGATGTGTCCGAGCACACCTGCCTTCGGCGACGGCGCTTCCACAAGGTGGTGATCACTGAAATATGTGAACTCATCAGGCCAGATATGCAGCCTGCCATCAGGACATCACTGTCGGTCGAGGTCAAGGTCACCACGGCACTGTCGTTCTACGCATCTGGTTCATTTTGGGCCTCCGCGATTGAGATTTCCCCTCTGTCTCACTATGCCACACATCGCTGCATTAGACAGGTCACGGAGGCCCTGTACATGCGTAGGATGGACTTTATCAGCTTCCCCATGACCACGGAGGCTCAGACTGACAGGGCTGGTGCATTCTACCGCATTGCTAAGTTCCCCAGGGTGCAGGGAGCAATACATTGCACTCACATCGCCATGTGGGCACCTTCTCAAGACCCAGAGCTTTTTCATAACAGAAAAAGATTTCACTCCCTGAAGGTCCAACTAGTTGTTGACCACAACCAGATCATAATGGCAGTGAATGCCAAATATCCGGGCAGCTTCGATGAGGCTCACATCCTGCGGGAGAGCGCTGTCTCTGACATGTTTAAGAGTCAGCCACAAGGACAATGCTGGATGCTTGGTGACAACCGATATGGCCTAGCCACCTGGCTGATGATCCCCCTGCGTGACACCCACACCGAGGCCGAGAGGCGATACAACCAGAGCCACAGAGACACAAGCATTGTGGTCCAGAAAACAATTACTGTGCTGAAGCAGTGCTTTAGATGCCTGGAGCACTCAGGAAGGAAGCGACAATACAACCCTGAGCAAGTAACTAAATTTGTGATCGTGTGCTCCATGCTGCACAACCTGGTTATCAGGAGAGGACAAGAATTGCCAGAAGGGACTGATGGTCCACCTCAGGAGAGAGAGAAAGAGGAGGACGAGGGGCTGGATGCTGACCTAGGGCCAGACAATGAGGCTGATTATGCAACCATGCCCTCGTCCCCCATGGTGGCTACATAGCTGCAAGACTCTTATGTCAGGGGCTCATAAATGAGCGATTTGCTATAAAGAACATTGCTGGGATTGACAAAGCTGACACACTGCTGTGTGTGTGCAGCTCAGTCATCAATGGTGGGCAACACCTTAGTGCCAGTTAAAGTTTAAGTTGATTCAAGTTAAGTTTTATTTAACCCTTTCATGTTAAGAAATCACCAGTGTGTAACGGTCCAACTATTTTATACGACCATTGGTCTGAAATCATAAGCATCACAGGCAAAAACACCCCACCCCCACTCCACTATTTCGAACATTGATGTCAATCAAATGGTCAACATATCCAACAACACAGAATACAAATGCTAAGCAGGAGGGTGGCCCCCTCCCTCCATACATTACAACAAATTGCATAGACTGAGATGGAGATGTAACACAGACATCACCTGCGGACATGCACCTCACTTTCCTTCACCCCTCCCCACCTTTACTCCTTCCCCTCTCGCTACATGCCGCCTGGCCGAAGAGCTCCACAGCCGGTGCCTCAATGGGGGGTTGAAGGCATAGGCGGTGGTTGGATGGGTATGGGAGCGGGGGGTCCCGAGGTGGGAACATTCTCGGATCCAGAAGCAGGACCTTGGTCCTGGCTCTCATGTGTCATTGACATTGGTGGTGCGGAACTTTGGGGTGGAGTGCCACACTCCGAGACCACTGGGAGGCCTGTGCCAGCAGTGTTCCTGGCTATCGCCTCCAGGGCCTCCGCCATCCGCGGAACGTATTCAGTCATGGTGCCGGAGATGCTGGCCAGCTGTTGGGATATGACCACTAATGCATCAAGGATCTGGTCACCAATGTCTACAGTTTCCCTGGACAAATTAACCATCTCTCCGCTCTCATCTGGTGCTTGTGGACCAGTCCTGCCATGTCCGTGAAATGTCCGCGGGGTCCGCGCCATCCTGGGGACAAATGGGGTGCCATGTGGTGATGTGCTTGGGCCCGGTACCTCCAGAAGGAAGGTGGGAATGGCCAGAGGAGCACTAGATGGCTTTGGGGTGGAATAGCTTCTGGAGCCTGGCGATGCAGGTTCCTCGAAGTCCGTGCTCTCATCCGTAGAGAACAGACCCAGCAGATTGACGGGCGAGAATCGGATCTCCTCAGCACCAGATGTAGGATCATCCGGTGAGTCCGGCCCCGCGCCCCCACCTTCTGGCCTCTGTGGTCTTGCCTGGGGCCGCGCTGCTGGCTGAGCTACAAAACACAAATGAGGTTATTAGAGGAGAAGTGGGTGCTAGGGTCACAAGGCGAGTCCAGCGCTACACACAGCATATGCACGACAAAAGCACGACTGCTATCAAAATCATCACAGACATCACATTTCATGACCATCAACACATTCTGCATTGCAATGATTTTCATTAGGCCAGCATTATTTATAGGACAATTTTAGAAACCATCTCTCATATATTATTGTTTGGATATGAGTGGGTGTGACATCTATTGACTTTACATCATGCAATGGTGTATATTTTACTCACGTGGCATCACTTCAGGATCTGCAGCTGCTTGCATGGTCGTCCGGGTGTGCTTCCCGACGAGTGTGAGCACCCGCTCCTCCATCTCAGTGATGTCGCTGGTGACTGGTGGCCCCTCCACCCGTTGGCCTCTGCACGAACCTCATCGTCGATAGCTTCTTCTGTAAAAGGTAACAGAATGACATGGCTGTTATATATGCATTGGTGATCATTTTCCAACCGTCTATCGACTCTGGGTCAGTTCCCATGGACTGGAGGGTAGCTAATGTAAAACCACTTTTTAAAAAGGGAGGGAGAGAGAAAGTGGGTAATTATAGACCGCTTAGCCTAACATCAGTAGTGGGGAAAATGTTGGAATCAATTATTAAGGATGAAATAGCAGCGCATTGGGAAAGCAGTGACAGGATCGGTCCAAGTCAACATGGATTTATGAAGGGGAAATCATGCTTGACAAATCTTCTGGAATTTTTTGAGGATGTAACTAGTAGAGTGGACAAAGGAGAAGCAGTGTATGTGGTGTATTTGGACTTTCAAAAGGCTTTTGACAAGATCCCACACAAGAGATTGGTGTGCAAAATCAAAGCACATGGTATAGGAGGTAATGTACTGACGCGGATAGAGAACTGGTTGGCAGACAGGAAGCAGAGAGTGGGGATAAACGGGTCCTTTTCAGAATGGCAGACAGTGACTAATGGAGTGCCGCAGGGCTCAGTGGTGTGAACCCAGCTCTTTACAATATACATCAATGATTTGGATGAAGGAATTGAGTGTAATATCTCCAAGTTTACCGATGACACTAACTGGGTGGCGGTGTGAGCTGTGAGGGGGATGCTAGGAGGCTGCAGGGTGACTTGGACAGGTTAGGTGAGTAGGCGAATGCTTGGCAGATGCAGTAAAATGTGGAAAAATGTGAGGTTATCCACTTTGGGGGCAAAAACGCGAAGACAGAATATTATCTGAATGGCGGCAGATTAGGAAAAGGGGAGGTGCAACGAGAGCTGGGTGTCATGGTTCATCAGTCATTGAAAGTTGACATTCAGGTACAGCAGGTGGTGAAGAGGCAAATCGTACGTTGGCCTTCATAGCTAGGGGATTTCAGTATTGGAGCAGGGAGGTCATACTGCAGTTGTACAGGGCCTTGGTGAGGCCTCACCTGGAATATTGTGTTCAGTTTTGGTCTCCTAATCTGAGGAAGGACGTTCTTGCTATTGAGGGAGCAGCGAAGGTTCACCAGACTGGTTCCCGGGATGGCAGGACTGACATATGAGGAGAGACTGGATCAACTGGGCATTTATACATTGGAGTTTTGAAGGATGAGAGGGGATCTCATAGAAACGTATAAGATTCTGACGGGACGGGACAGGTTAGATGCGGGTAGAATGTTCCCGATGTTGGGGAAGTCCAGAACCAGGGGACACAGTCTTAAGATAAGAGGTAGGCCATTTAGGACTGAAATGAGGAGAAACTTCTTCACTCAGAGAGTTGTTAACCTGCGGAATTCCCTCCCGCAGAGAGTTGTTGATGCCAGTTAATTGGATATATTCAAGAGGGAGTTAGATATGGCCCTTACGGCTAAGGGGATCAAGGGGTATGGAGAGAAAGCAGGAAAGGGGTACTGAGGGAATGATCAGCCATGATCTTATTGAATGGTGGTGCAGGCTCAAAGGGCCGAATGGCCTACTCCTGCACCTATTTTCTATGTTTCTATGTTTCTATTTACTCTGTATAGCCACCAGAGGGCTCAGTCCCTGGAGTCCCAAGGGATCCCATAATCCCGTGAGAGCACAGGTATTTAAGGAGGCTTCACAGGTTGGAGAGGCACTCTGGAGACCAGCAATAAAAGACTACGGTCACACTTTACTTTGAGCTCACGGTGTTAGTCTGACTCTTTCTCCATACACAACAACTGGAGATGAGATACAGATAGCGAACCCAATGATGCAGAGAACAGTGGGCATCCTGGAAAAATTCTCGGAGGAAGATGATTGGGAAACTTTTGTGGAGTGACTCGACCATTAATTCATGGCCAATGAGCTAGATGGGGAAGAGAGCGCTGTCAAACGAAGGGCGATCCTCCTCACCGTCTGTGGGGCACCAACTTATGGCCTCATGAAGAATCTGCTCACTCCAGCGAAACCCACGGAGAAATCGTACGGTGATTTGTGCACACTGGTCCGAGAGCATTTGAACCCGAAGGAAAGCGTTCTGATGGCGAGGTACCGGTTCTACACCTACAAAAGGTCTGAAGGCCAGGAAGTGGCGAGTTATGTCACCATGCTAAGATGTCTTGCAGGACATTGAGAATTTGAAGGACATTTGGAGCTCATGCTCAGAGACTTTTTTGTGCTTGCCATCGGCCACAAAACGATACTTTGCAAAGTTTTGACTTGAGAGACCCCAACCTTGAGTAAGGCGATAGCGATAGCCCAATCGTTCATTGCCACCAGTGACAATACGAAGCAAATCTCTCAGCACACAAGCGCTGCTACAAGTACTGTGAACAAAGTGATGTTGTTTTATAATCGTAATGTACAGGGCAGGTCACACATAACGGCAGCTACACATCCGCAGATGTCTCAGAGTCCACCATCAAGGGTGATGAATGCAAGGCCATTAACAGCTTGTTGGCGCTGTGGGGGTGATCATCGTTTCCATTCATGCCAATTCAAAGAGTACATTTGCAAGGGCTGTGAAATAATGGGACACCTCCAATGAGTGTAAAGACGAGCTACAAAGCCTGTTAAACCTGCAAACCACCATGTTGCCGAGGAGGACAGATCCACGGAGGATCACGACGAAGCAGAGCCTTAGATCGAGGAAGTAGAGGTACACACATTCACCAAGAATTGTCCCCCGATAATGCTGAATGTTGAATGGACTTCCGGTATCAGTGGAGCTGGACACGGGCACAAGCCCATCCATCATGGGCAAAAAGACTTTCAAAAGGTTGTGGTGCAACAAGGCCTCAAGGCCAGTCTTAACTCCAGTTCGCACGAAACTTAGAACTTACACGAAAGAACTGATTCCTGTAATCGGCAGTGCTACTGTAAAGTTCTCCTACGATGGAGCGGTGCACAAGCTATCACTCTGGGTGGTACCAGGCGATGGTCCCATGTTGCTCAACAGGAGCTGGCTGGGAAAGTTATGCTGGAACTGGGACGACATCCGAATGCTGTCGCCCGCTGATGATACTTCGTGTGCCCAGGTCTTAAACAAATTTCCTTCGCTGTTTAAACCAGGCATCGGGAAATTCCAACGAGCAAAAGTGCATCACAAGGCGAGAGCAGTACCGTACATGATGAGAGAAAGGGTAGAGATCGAGCGAGACAAGCTGCAAGGAGAGGGCATCATTTCCCGATCGAGTTCAACGAATGGGCCAGTCCTATCGTCCCAGTCTTCAAGGGAGACAGCATCGTCAGAATCCGTGGCGTTTACAAAATAACTATCAATCGTTTCTCCCTGCAGGGCCAATACCCACTACCAAAGGCCAACGACCTCTTTGCAACGCTGGTGGGAAGAAAGACGTTCACGAAGCTGGATCTGACTTCAGCCTACATGACGCAGGAATTAACGGAATCATCGAAGGCCCTCACCTGCATCGACATGCACAAAGGTCTTTTTGTTTATAACAGATGCCCTTTTGGAATCCGATCAGTGGCGGTGATATTCCAGAGAAACATGGAAAGTTTACTGAAGTCGGTCCCGTACACCGTGGTCTTCCAGGATGACATCTTGGTCACAGGTCGGAGCATAGTCGAGCATCTGCAGAATCTGGAGGAGGTTCTTCGTCGGCTCAACCGCGTGGGGCTCAGGTTAAAATGCTCGAAGCGCATTTTCCTGGCACCTGAAGTAGAGTTCCTGGGGAGGAGGATTGTGGCGGACGGCATCAGGCCCACCAACGCGAAGATGAAGGCAATCGAGAACGCACCGAGGCCACAGAACGTGACGGAGCTGCGGTCGTTTCTGGGACTCCTGAACTACTTTGGTAACTTCTTACCGGGTCTCAGCACACTGCATGTTTTACTACGATAAGGGGACGAATGAGTTTGGGGCAAAAGCCAAGAAAATGCCTTTGTGAAAGTAGGAAAATTGTTATGCTCATACAAATTGCTTGTGTTGTATGATCCATGTAAGCGTTTGATACAAGCATGTGATGCATCCGTCATCATATGGCGTCGGGTGTGTATTGCAACAAGCTAATGATTTCGGGAAACTGCAACCGGTTGCTTATGCATCCAGGTATCTGTCTAAGGCTGAGAGAGTCTAGAGCATGATTGAGAAAGAAGTGTTAGCGTGTGTTTATGGGGTAAAGAAAATGCATCAATACCTGTTTGGGCTACAATTCGAATTGGAAACTGATCATAAGCCACTTATATCCCTGTTCTCCGAGAGTAAAGGGATAAATACCAACGCATTGGCCCGCATCCAGAGATGGGCGCTCACGTTGTCTGCATACAACTACGCCATCTGCCACAGGCCAGGCATAGAAAACTGCGCTGATGCTCTCAGTAGGCTGCCATTGCCCGCCATGGGGGTGGAAATGGCGCAGCCCGTAGATCTAGCCATGGTTATGGAAGCATTTGAGAGTGAGCAATCACCTGTCACTGCCCGGCAGATCAAAACCTGGACAAGCCAGGACCCCTTATTATCTCTAGTCAAAAGCTGTGTGCTTCACAGGAGCTGGTGCAGTGTCCCAGTGGAAATGCAGGAAGAAGTGAAGCTGTTCCAGCGGTGCAAAGAGGAAATGTCTATCCAGGCAGACTGCCTTCTGTGGGGCAATCGTGTAGTGGTCCCCAAGAAGGGCAGAGACACCTTCATCAATGACCTCCACAGTACCCACCCAGGCATCGTAATGATGAAAGCGATAGCCAGATCCCACATGTGCTAGCCCAGTATCGATGTGGACTTAGACTCCTGCGTTCACAGATGTAATACAGGCTCGCAGTTAAGCAATGTACCCATGAAGCGCGGCTAAGTTTCTGGTCTTGGCCCTCTAAACCGTGGTCTAGGGTACACGTCGACTATGCAGGCCCGTTCTTGGGTAAAATGTTCCTTGTGGTTGAGACATGTACTCCAAGTGGATTGAATGTGAGATAATATCAGCTAGCACATCTGCTGCCACTACTGAAAGCCTGCGGGCCATGTTTGCCACACACGGACTACCCGATGTCCTTGTGAGCGACAACGGGCCATGTTTTACCAGTGCTGAGTTCAAAGAATTCATGACCCGTAACGGGATCAAACATGTCCCATTTAAACCAGCGTCCAATGGTCAGGCAGAGAGAGCAGTGCAAACCATCAAGCAAGGCCTGAAGAGGGTAACTGAAGGCTCACTGCAGACTCGCCTATCCCGTGTCCTGCTTAGCTACCACACAAGACCCCACTCACTCACTGGGATCCCACCTGCTGAACTACTCATGAAAAGAGCACGTAAGACAAGGCTCTCGTTAGCTCACCCTGATCTACATGAACAGTTAGAGAGCAGGCGGCTTCAACAAAGTGCATACCATGATAGCGCAAATGTGTCACGTGAGATTGAAATCAATGATCCTGTATTTGTATTAAATTATGGACAAGGTCCCAAGTGGCTAAAAACGGGAGCAGGGTGTTTCAGGTCAAACTTTCAAATGGACTCTTTCACCAGAAACACTTGGACCAAATCAAACTCAGATTCGCGGACTATCCTGAGCAACCCAGCTTGGACCCTACCTTTTTTGATCCCCCACCAGTGGCAACCAGCACCACGGTTGACCACGAAGCAGAACCCATCATCCACAGCAGCCCAGCAGGGCCCAACATATCAGGCAGCCTAGCAAGGCCAGCTGCACAGTAGTCCAGCGCGGGCCCAACAAATGATTCAACAATACCAGCTTTCACACCGAGAAGATTAACCAGGGCAAGAAGGGCCCCAGATCGACTCACATTGTAAATAGTTACACTGTTGACTTTGGTGGGGAGTGTTGTTATATATGTATACTTGTATTTACTCTGTACAGCCAACCGAGGGCTCATCCCCTGGAATCCCAAGGGATCCCATAATCCCTTGGGAGCACAGGTATTTAAGGAGGCTTCACAGGTTGAAGAGGCACTCTGGAGAACTGCAACAAACGACTAAGGTCACACTTTACTTTGAGCTCACAGTGTTCAGTCTGACTCTTTTTCCATACACAGCAATGGCATGAGATCATTGCGTGATATCATTACTAGGTACTATCACAGAGACTGATACAACATATAATTGACAGATGTAATCATGATTATTATGATAATTATCATTCTTTACCGAAAGAGTTACACCATGACCGTAGGCTTTGACTGCAACATTCCCGGTAAAAGTGAAAGACCTCACGTCTGCTGATAGTCACTCATGACTCTTACAAATCAAATTATATAAATATAGAAATACATGTAAATAAATGTAATACTTACTCTTGCGGATCTGACAAGGCTGTTCCATCGTTTGTAGCATTGGTTGCCCTCATGCTCCTCGTTGGTCGCCGACGAGACCACCTCTGCTATCTCGGCCCATATCTTCTGGTATGCCTTTGGGGTGGGCTTCCCACGCCTTACCTGTGTCAAATCATCCCAGCATGACTCGACCTCCTGCAGGAGGGGGGGTTTTGCCTCGTCTGAGAACCTCCTCGCTCTTTTGCAGCCTCCAATGTGCTCTTCTCCCAGCTCACTGCTCTCGCCAGCATCAGTCTCCACAGTGTGCTGTGTCGCCTCCTCCTCTCCCTCCATTATAGGCTGCAAATTCAGGCAAATATGTGGTTGATAACAGCTAATTTATTCTTCCCAATTTGTTCTAAAGCTCTAAACTCTCCTTCCTTCCTCCCAAAGCAGCCACACCACACCCACACACGCTTTCGTTCCCTCTCAGCTCCCTCTCTTTCTGTCTCCTCTTATGCACATTTCATGATGACCCTTGACCTCCTGAATCACAGGAATTGAGCGTGGCCATGCTGTTGCTAAGGACGGTGACACTTTACGGCAGAAGGTCAGAGATATTTAACGCTCACGCCCATTTCATATTGCCTGTGGTAACGCCCAATTTCAAAAATGGAGACTAGGGGCTTTGAGAAGGGCGACAAGCCAGTGATCTGAAAACCCATTTTTACCGCCCACGCTGGAAATAATGCCCATCTTTGGGCAATCTGCGCAAAAGTGTAAAATCTAGCCTATAGAGTTACGGGCTGATTATATGGGTTCTTGGGGTCAAGGGGCTGATGTATGGGGTTATTGGGGTCATATGGGGTCGTTGGGCTGATGTTTGTGGTTCATGGAGTTGATATATGGTTTATTGGGTGTCTTTGGGCTGATATATGGTTTATTGGCAGTCATATAGGGTTATCAGCTTATTACTTGGGTTTTTGGATCTGGGGATAGTGCAGGAAAGAGGAGTTTAGGTAAAAGATCAGCCATGACCTTATTGTATGGTGGAGCAAGCTCGAGGGACCAAATGGCCTCCTTCTGCTCCTAATTCTGATGTTCTTATGTTCTTTATAGATGTAGGAGCCAAGTATCCTGAGCCGCTCCATCAAACTCTTACTGTAATCCAAATTGGGATCTTTAACTTGATCTTGTAATGGACAGAGCCTCCACCACCTCTTGTGAGGTGCACTATGCTGGGAGTACCTGCTTACCTGACCTATAATGATTCAGTGTCAGATGAGACATGTTGGCCTCCAGAAGGGTTTAAATCTGCCTCTCTGGGCCATGGACTGTCACCACTGCCCCTCCACCCCCTGCCTCCATGCAGTTGGAAAGCACCAGAGAATATATTTGATATATTAATTAGTATTTTAAGAGGGTGTAGCTGAGATCTCTCCTGAATTTGACTTTATCTGTTCGCTCTCCTCAGATACTAACCCACTCGCTTTCAAAACTGCCGCTCCTCAAAAACACCCTTGACCCCTCTGCCCTAGGAAAGGGTATCCCATCTTCAACCTCTCTTTCCTCTCCAATGACCTTGAACATGTTGTTGCCTTTCAAAACCCTTCCAATTTTACCCACATTCTATGTTTGAATCTCTCCAATCAGTTTTCTGCTCTCCAAAGCACTAATCAAAATCACAAAAGACATCCTCTGTGACTGTGAGCATGAAGCTCTATAATTCCTCGTCCTCCTTGGCCTCTCTGCAGCCTTTGGCACAGTCAACCACATCATCCTCCTCCAACGCTCCTATTTCACTGTCCAGCTCAGTGGGACTGTCCTCACTTTGTTCCACTTTTACCTATTCAATCGTAGCTAAAACATCTCCAGAAATAGTGTCTCTTCATGATTCTGCACCGTTACCTAATCCTCCAAGAATTTGTCTTTGGCCCCCTCCTCTTTCTCATCTACATGCTGCCCCTTGGCGACATTATCCAAAGACATCAGATCAGTTTTCACATGTACGCTGATGACACCTAGCTCTGCCTCTCCACCACCAATCTCGACCCATCCACTACCTTTTGGTGACTATAAAATTATACTTCCACTTCTGTACATTCACCCAAGTCTGGCCCTGCCTCTGGCCATCTGCTGCTGAACTCCTCATCTATATCATTGTCACCTCTCGACATTGGATTATTCCAAAGCTCTCCTGACCAGCCTCCCATCCTCCATGCTCTATAAACTGCAGCTCATCCAAAACTCAGCCCCCCCACTCCCCCCGACATTCTAACCTGCTCTCCCTTGCTGACCTACATTGGTTCCCGGTACCCAATATCTTCAATTTAAAATTCTTATCCTAGTGTTTAAATTGCTTTATGGCTTCACCCCTCCCTGTCTCTGTAACCTCCTCTAGCCATACAATCCCCCCAGAACTCAACATTCCTCTGACTCTGGCCTCTTGTGCTTTCCCACATTGGTTTCTTTGCACTACCAATGTCGGCCATATCTTCAATTATTCCACCCTTTAGAATTCCCTCCCTAAACCATTATGCCTCTGCACCTGCCTCGACTCCTTTAAGACACTTCTTAAAACCTACCTCCATGATTAAGTTTTTGGTCACCCCGCTTAATATTTCTTCTTCTGGCTTGGCGTCTATTTTTGTCTGGTTACAACATTTTTGGTCGATTACTCCTCTGTGAAGTCCTTTGGGATATTTTTCTATTTTAAAGGTGTTCTACAAATGCTTGTTGCAGCTATTCTTCTTGCCGCTGGTGGCAAGAGCAAAAACATTCTATATTTGAACTGCTGCACGCAAGGAAGAGGAGGGGAGATTTTCCGCTTCAGCTCTTCCAGCGTAGAACTAAGCTTGCCAGGAGTGAATATCGGGAATGTATGCAATCCCAGCCTATGACTTTACTGGAACACTGAAATGGAGATCCTCCCCTAGAGTTTCAGGCAATGGCACTGTCTGAGAGAGAATGCCACAGGCAGGAAAAGTGGTCTGCAAAGCTTTTGTTATTGATGTACTAAATGGATGTTATGAATTTATAGGCAATATTAAGATACACTGCATTAGTTATTGTGTTCCAGGCATATACATGGGGCCGATTTTCAGCAAGGCCTCCGTCCGCCCAAGTGCTGCCCAAAGTGCCGCAGATGGCTGCTGAGGTACCAGACGGTACTTTGGGCGTGATAATCAGGAAGAAGGTCCCTCGAAGGTCAGCGGGCAGCAAATGGAAGACGTATACCACCAATCTGGGCGGCAGCGGGCGGGAGGTCGCATTCTCGGGGTGGCAGAGGCGCTTGCCACCCAAGTGCCACTGAAGATGGAGTCGGGCCCATGGAGGGTGGAAGACCTGAAAAAAAAACAACAGCGAAAAATAAAAAAACCATTCGGAGACCTTCAAGGACCCCATGCAGGAAAGTCGCTGTTGAAAAACAGTACTAAATGTTCACTTAATTTTTTTTCAAGTTCTTCATACTCATCGTCGGGGACAGACCAGCCTCCAGCCAGCAGTCCACCTCCGTTTTGCCGCCGAGTCCCGCCGACTCCCGCCCACAGGAATCTGGTAGCTCGGCAGGCGGGAGCTCAGTTGTGCCACTCGGCTGTCCGCTGAAGTCAGTGGGTGGTTCCTGGCGACTCTCCCCTCCAGCCCACTCCAGGCCGCCCCGAGAGTGGCATTGGGCGGATCTTCAGGAGGCATGTCGGCGGGAGTGGGCGGTAAGGTGCTGAAAATCGGCCCCATAGTGTATGAACATAGGTGATTGTAGCTGTTGCAGTGTTACTGTAGTCATACGCATTGTTGTAGAGGGTGACCTACAACATGCACTAGATCATCCTTATCAAGTCCCTGGACAGTATGGTTTTGAACTGTATTGATTCCAGGAGCAAAAGATAGGTTTCAGCTCGATATCCCAACAGAGGGAGGTTACAGGTTATAAAAGACATCAAAATTGATGATTTTAAATACCGTAAACATGAGAGCCATATTTCCATATTTGCCATTGACACAAAGATTGGTTACATATTAAATAGTGTAGATGGGTGCATAAAATTACAAAGAGACATTGATGGATTAAGTGAATGGGTAAAGCTGTGGCAGATGAATTTCAATGCAGGTAAGTGTGAGTTCATCCATTTTGGACCAAAAACAGGAAAGGTCTAAGTATTTTTAAATGGTGAAAAGCTAGGATCAGAGGAGGTCCAAAGAGGGGTCCATGTATATAGTTAACTAAAATGTCCAAAAAAAATCAAAAAGACTGATGGAATGTTAGCCTTTATAACTAGAGGGCTAGAATATAAAGGGGAGTAAGTTTTGCTACAGCTATACAAAGCCCTGGCTAGACCACATCTGGAACATTGTATACAGCTCTGGGAATCGCACCCTAGAAAGATTATATTGGCCTTGGAAGGAGTGCAACGTATATTCATCAGAATGTTACCAGGGCTCCAAAGATTAAATTATGAAGAACAATTTCATAAACTAGGGCTGTATTCCCTGGAATACAGAAGGTTAAGGGGTGATTTGATGGAGGTTTTCCAGATTTCAAAAGGAATTGACAGGGTAGATAGAGAGAAACTTGCTCCACTGGTGGGGAATATAGGACAAGGGGACATAACCTTCAAACCAAAGTCAGGTCATTCAGGAGAGATGTTAGGAAACATTTCTTCACACAAAGGACGGTAGAAGTATGGAATTCTCTCCCACAAAAAGCTCCATTAACAATTTCAAATCTGAGATTGACAGATTTTTGCTTTCCAAACGTCCTATGAAAATAAAGGGAGAGCAAGATAAGGTCCAGGCGTCTAAAATAGAGTGATGTTAAGATAAATGACAGTTTTTCATCCCCTGTCATTTATGAACTGAGCCGACAGATAAATGATGAGATTGAACCCTTCATTCTCCAAAGCTGTTCTTAGCAGAGCTACTGGGGGGAATTTTAACACCCCATGACAGACGGGAGAGGGTTGGGGGCAGGGAAGGGGGCGGGTGGGGAGGTGAAATCGGCAACTGTGTGAAACCCAACCCCAAACCGCTGTGAAGGCGCCTAATTTGGGTTTAACCACGGCAAGTTTGCAGGTGTCCGAATAAAATGTTAATGAGGCTAAGTTCCTCAGTCTTTGGTTGCTATTTTTGAATTTAATGGCTGTGGGCCGTGTTTAATGGCTGTGGGAGAGTGCTGCACTGTCGGCGATGCTGTCTTTCAGATGAGAGGTCCTGTCAACCTTCTCAAGTCAGTGTAAAATATTCCACCACACTATTCGAAGAAGAGCACGGGAGTTCTCCCCAGTGTCTTAGCCAACCTTTATCCCTCAACCAACATCACTAAAAGAGCTAAATTTAACTCATTGCTGCTTCCGGGACTTGCTGTATGCAAATTTACTGCCGTGTTTCCCTACACTACCATTGCGAATACACTTTAAAAAGTAAGTTATTGGCTGTGAAGTGCTCTGGATCATCCTGAGATCGTGAATGGTGCTATATAAATGCAAGTTCTTTATTTACCTCATACATGTGGCGAACTGTATTTTTTTTGAGCTACGTATATTACATTTCTTATACTCCTATCATTTACAATCTGTCTAAGCTGTTATACAATCAATAACCTCTATGGGAAAAGATTTCCTCTTTATGTAATTAAACCATGTTTAAAAAGAATGTGTTTATGATTTTGTTTCACATGGTGCACACAGGGGTAATTTTCCTTTTTAAGTGCTCAATCTAATCTTGAAACATAACTCAATAAATAGATCACTGAAATAAAACATGAACAAACCTTCACATGAAAAATAATTAGAAGGATTTAATTACAGAAATACAAACAATTGGAGCAGATCTATCAAGCACACAAAAATACTTTACATTGTCCAGTTATCTACATAAAATACCCTTAGGGGCCGACTTTGGTGGACATACCACCCAGTACCACCTACAGAACGGCAGCATACCACCGAGAATAGCAAGTTTGGTGGAAAACAGCTGCATACCACCGACATACTGCCGTGGCGCGACATTGGTGAATGACATGCCGGCAAGCGGTATGCGCACCGTCCGTCGACACTGAAGACCCGACATACCGCCAAAAACTCCAACATTGGTGACTCACCGCCGACGTACCACCCTGAAGCATACTGTAAAGTCCTGTCCCCTCAGTACAGATTCACACCAGGCATGTAGTGAAGTCAAGGTCACTCTGGACCTGCACCTTTATTTCACAGCTCTGGAATGCTGCACTTCCTGAGACCTGTCTTTATATATCTGTCTCTTGCAAGTGCACCCCTGGTGGTAAGGTATGCTGGTGGTTACAGGTCATATCTTATTACAGTCATGTATAGCATGTTAGGATACAGTTACATATAATAATGTAAGATACATGACATCACCCTCCCCCAAGGTCTTATTGCCTTTATAGGTTCAGTCTCTCAGGTGGTCTACGCTCTCGCGTGGAGCGTCTGAGTTGTGGTCAGTTGTTTGCCTTGGTGTCTGTTTTTCTTTGGGTGAGGTTGCTGGTATCTCGCCTGGGCTGTCTGTTTCAATTGGTGTGATTGTTGTTGACTTGCCTGGGCTGTCTGTTGGGATTGCTCTTTCCTCCGGTTGTTCCCTCTGTCTGTCCACCAGGTGTGGTGCGAGTTCCACATTGTAATCTGCCTCTGGTTCCGCAGTGTTGTTGGTAAATCTGCTTTTGACTTGGTCTACATGCCTCCGGCAGGTTTTGCCATTGTCCATTTGTACTACCAGTAGCCTGTTTCCTTCCTTGCCCGTTACTGTCCCTGCAAGCCATTTGGGACCCCTGCCATTGTTTAGTACAAACACTTTGTCCCCTATCACATTCCATCTCCCCCTCGAATTTCTGTCATGGTACTCAGTCAGCTTATGGCGCTTTGCCTCAACGATTTCGTGCATGTCTGGGAGGATTAATGAGAGCCTTGTTTTTAAAGTCTTTTTCATCAACAGTTGCGCGGGGTGGGATCCCAGTCAGTGAGTGCAGACGAGATCTGTATGCCAGCAGCAGTTGCGACAGGCGACCCTGCAGCGTGGGACCTTGGATTTTAAGCATGCCTTGTTTAATGATTTGCACTGCTCTCTCCGCCTGGCCGTTGGAGGCCGGCTTGAACGATGCTGTCTTGACGTGATTTATGCCGTGGTCAATTATAAAGTTTTGGAATTCTGCGCTGGTGAAGCACGGACCATTGTCACTGACCAATGTGTCAGGGATTCCGTGCATTGCAAACATGGTTGTGAGGCCCTCCACAGTGGTGGAGGTTGTGCTCGAGTTTAAAATGATGCATTGGATCCACTTTGAAAATGCATCTATAACTACGAGGAACATTTTGCCCATGAATGGGCCCACATAGTCTACGTGCACCCGCGACCACGGTTTGGTAGGCCAGGGCTAGGGGCTCAGTGGAGCCTCCCTGGGGGCATTGCTGAGTTGGGCACAAATGGTGCACCTTCGGACGCAGAGCTCCAAGTCCGCGTCAATACCAGGCCACCAGACGTGGGATCTGGGCTATAGCCTTCATGAGAACGATCCCCAGGTGCTCGCGGTGGAGCTCCCGGACAAATGCATCTCTGCCTCGCAGAGGCATGACTACTCGGCTGCCCTACATCAGGCAGTCTGCTTGGAGTGATAGCTCATGCATGCGCCTGTGAAAGGGTTTTAATTCCTCGGGGCAGGCATCGCGAGCCTCTGCCCAGTCAACGGTTAGGACACATCTTTTTACTAAGGATAACGTGGGGTCGCTGGCTGTCCAGGCTCTGATTTGGCGAGCCATCATGGGCGAACCTGTGGACTCAAAGGCATTGATTGCCATGACTATCTCACAGTCCTGTTCGTCAGACCCTTCTGTAGTCGCCAGGGGTAGCCTGCTGAGCGCGTCAGCACAGTTGTCTGTGCCTGATCTGTGCCTTATGGTATAGTCATAGGACGCCAGCATGAGTGCCCACCGTTGAATTCGCGCCGAGGCGTTGGCGTTTATTGCCTTGCTCTCAGATAGGAGGGACATGAGGGGCTTGTGGTCGGTTTCTAACGAGAACTTGGCCCCGAAAAGGTATTGCTGCATCTTTTTGACACCATACACGCACGCGAGCGCCTCCTTCTCTACCATTCCGTACCCGCGCTCCGCCCGCGAAAGTGACCTGGAGGCATAAGCTATGGGTTGCAATTTGCCCGCACTATTGACATATTGCAAAACGCACCCGACCCCATACGCTGACGCATCACATGTGAGAACTAGCTTTTTACCTGGGTCAAAGAAAGTCAAAACATTGTTGGAACACAGAAGGTTGCGTGCTTTATTGAAGGCGCGTTCCTGGGTGTCCCCCCAAAACCAATCGCACCCCTTCCTGAGTAGCACATGGAGAGGATCCAGCAGCATGCTTAAGTTCTGCATAAAGTTCCCAAAGTAATTGAGTAGCCCGAGAAAGACGCGCAGTTCTGAGACATTCCGGGGCCTGGGTGCCAGGCGAATTGCTTCTGTTTTGGACTCTGTTGGGCGGATTCCATCACCGGCAATCCTTCTGCCCAAAAATCCAACCTCGGGGGCGAGAAACAAGCACTTGGATTTCTTGACTGGACGGCCAACCCAATCCAACCGCTTTAGTACTTCCTCCAAATTATGGAGATGGGTGTCGATATCCCTGCCCGTGATAAGTATGTTGTCTTGAAATACAACCGTCCCTGGGATGGACTTGAGCAGACTCTCCATGTTGCGCTGGAATATGGCAGCTGCCGACCTAATGCCGAATGGGCATCGATTGTACATGAAAAGGCCTCGATGTGTGTTGATGGTGGTGAGTAGCTTGGATTCTGCAGATGTGAGGTCTAATTTTGAGAAAAGTTTACCTCCAGCCAATGTGGCAAATAAGTCTTCCACTCTGGGCAGCGGGTACTGGTCCTGTAGGGAGACTCTGTTTATGGTAGATTTGTAGTCCCCACAGATTCGTACGGATCCATCAGGCTTCATGACTGGGACGATGGGACTTGCCCAGTTGCTAAATTCCACAGGTGATATAATGCCTTCCCGCAGAAGCCTGTCTAGTTCGTGTTCAATCTTTTCCCTCATCACATAGGGTACAGCTCTGGCCTTGTGCTGGACCGGTCTAGCATCCTGTGTGATGTAGATTTTGACTTTGGCCCCTTTGAAAGTGCCCACACCTGGCTGAAAAAGATGTTCAAATCGCTTTATAACTGTTGAGCAGGAGGTCCATTCCTCTAATGACATGGCATGGACATCATCCCATTTCCAGTTTAGTTTTGTCAGCCAGCTTTTCTCCAGCAGTGCTGTGGGGTCTCTGGGGACAATCCACAGGGGAAGTCGGTTCACTGTCCCTTTGTATGTGACAGAGAGCATGGCGCTACCGAGGACTGGTACGATTTCTTTGGTATAGGTCCTTAGTTTGGTGTCGACCCTTGTGAGTTTTGGTCTGTCTCTTTTATGCGGCCACAGTTTTTGAAATTGTTGAGCGCCCATGAAAGATTGACTCACTCCCATATCCAGCTCCATGTTGACAGATATCCCGTTGAGTAGGACCCTCATCATTATAGGAGGCGTCCTGTTGTAGGAGCAGCGGCCATTGATCGTGTTGACCCGCTGTGCATCGGTGTCCCGGGTACTGTCCCCACCATCTTCTGGCCCGCTTTCCGACACCGATTCCAATTTGTATACCAGCCGAGCTGCCGTTTTTTTGGACATGCAGGCCAAATGCCCTGTATATTCACAATTTCTGGAAACAGCCAGCTGAAATCGACATCCCCTTGACGAGTGCCCACCCCCACACCTGCAGCACAGATCTGTTCCATTGTTCAAAGTGTTCCCAAAGAATGAGCTGCGTCTGGCTGATCTCTCTTGAGCTTCTCTCAGTTTGTAGTTGATTGCTCGCATTGTGGGTTGATGAGGTGTGAACAGCCGTTCCTGTGGCCCTTGATGGCTTCTGCCTGCTGTCGAGAGCCTGTTCTCCCAGTTTTGTCTGTGTGTGGGGGTAGCAGCTTGTTTAGTGCTGTGAACTTCTTGTTCCGATATTTCGTTAGTTGTCGTATCTGCATTGTAAATCAACCTCGTTTCTTCTTCCCATACCAAGAAGGTCTGTGCAACCAGTGCTGCTGCCTCTAAGGTCAGGTTCTTGGTCTCTGTGAGCTTTCGGAATATGCCTGCGTGGCCTATTCCTTCAATGAAAAAGTCTCTCAGCATTTCTCTCCTCAGTTCATCGGAGAACTCACATAAACTAGCCAACCTCTGAAGTTCCGCCACAAAGTCGGGTATGCTCTGGCCCACACAACGTCTGTAGCTGTAGAACCTGTGTCTGCCCATGTGTAGGCTGCTCGCTGACTTCAGGTGGTCTCTTACCCGTGTGCTCAATTTTTCAAACGACTTGCTTGCTGGTTTCTCGGGTGCCAACAGATCCTTCATTAAAGCGTATGTTTTCGAGCCACAGCTGGTCAAGAGATGGGCTCTTCTCTTGTCTGCCTTATCATCGCCTAACCAGTCTTTGGTTACAAAGCTTTGCTGGAGCCTTTCTATAAAGTCCTCCCAATTGTCTCCCGCATTGTACTTTTCATCTGATCCGTTGTTCGCCATTCTGTGGATTCTGTAATCCCATCCTCGTCGCCACTGTAAAGTCATGTCCCCTCAGTACAGATTCACACGAGGCATGTAGTGAAGTCAAGGTCACTCTGGACCTGCATCTTTATTTCACAGCTCTGGAATGCTGCACTTGCCTGAGACCTGTCCTTATATACCTTTCTCTTGCAAGTGCACCCCTGGTAGTAAGATATGCTGGTGGTTACAGGTCATATCTTATTACAGTCATGTATAGCATGTTAGGATACAGTTATATATAATAATGTAAGATACATGACACATACCATTCTGGAAAATGGGCTATTATGTGCAGGAAAGTGGGCGGAGTGCATGTTGCATTCATTTCGACATCAGAGGAGCATTGGAGCACATCACTGGAGCCGGGAAAAAGTGCATTTTAAATCAAAGAAGGCTTTTTGGAGGCAGAGAAGAAGTTGTGTAAGTCATTTTGTTTATTTAAAAATCGGCAGACATCGTGAAATATTGGGAACGCGTGAGAGAAGCAGCAGCATTTGGAGGAGAAGAGTTAAAAAGAAAGATGGTATTTTGGAGTCCATTGGTTGATCTGATTATATTGGAGGAGATTTCTGTCCATTACAATGGGGCCTGCATTATCTCAGCCTGTATTGCTGACAACTTTCTCATGCAGGATGCAGATGGCAGAATGTTAATTGAACAAAATTATCCGGGTGATGTAGTCGGTCGGAGAAGGAGGAGGGGGAAGAGGAGGAGCAGGCCTTACCCGCCAAGGAATTTCAGTGCAAAGCGCTCATACTTGGACCTGACCGAGCGACAGTGTGTTTGAAGACTGCGCTTTAAAAAAGAGGTCCTAAATGAGATTTGTCAGTTCATTAAGGCAGCCCTGCAGCCCAGTACCACCAACATTACTGTACTCTCTGTGGAGGAGAAGGTCACTGTGGCACTTTCCTTTTATGCATCTAGCTCTTTTCAGTCATCAGCTGCGGACATATGCTGCATATCTCAGCGCGCTGCGCATACCAGTATTTGTCAGGTAACCGATGCACTATATGCACGCAGAATGGATTTTATTAAGTTTCCAATGACTGCGGAGGCACAGAGTGAGAGGGCGTTGGGTTTTGCATGCATCGCTGACTTCCCAATGATTCAGGATGCTATAGACTGTACCCATATTGCCCTGCAAGCACCATTACAGGATGCGGCATTGTACCGAAACCGTAAGGGATTCCACTCCCTCAACGTGTAGCTGGTCTGCGACCACTTACAGTGCATCATGGCAGTGAATGCCAACTTTCCAGGGAGCATCCATGATGCTCTTATCTTGCGTAAGAGCACTGTGTCCGACCTGATGAAGTCTCAGCCACAAGGAAAATGCTGGTTGCTGGGGGACAAAAGATACCGCCTCGCCACCTGGCTCTTGAACCCCATCCGGAACCTTCAGACACAAGCCAAGCAACGCTACAACAAGAGCCATATTGCCACAGGTAATATTGTCGAAACAACAATTGGAGTATTGAAGCAACGTTTTCGATGCCTGGACCACTCGGGAGGCAGGATGCAATACCACCCTGAGCAGGTTGCTCAGTTCACAGTGGCGTGCTGCATGTTGCAAAATGTAGCCATCATGCGGGGACAGGAATTGGCAGAGGGGACTGTGGGACCACCTGAGGAGAGAATGCAGTGGACGGAGGAGGAAGAAGAGGACAATGAGGGGAGGTGGGAGGATGAGGAGGAGCGTGGCGATGAAGCCATGGCACGCCCACCACCACAGCGTAGGCCTCGAGGAGAGTACGCCAGCGCAAGATTGTTACGCCAACAGCCCATAAATGAACACTTTGCTTGAATGTGGACAGCTATGCTTCAACTTATTCTGGACAGTGTGTTGGACCCCGCTGACTGTTAAGCCTACACCAAAAAGTTTGACACTGTACAAGAGTGGTTAACTTCAATTGGAATGTTTATGTAGAAATAGAAAAATATGGATGCATTTTAAAGCTTTGTAAAATGTTAATTTGAAAAACTGTTACAACTTAAATCTTGAAAGCATTAAATACTTTTTGAATAACCGTTACAACTTTAAAATGTTACTTTTTGAAACTCTGTTACAACTTTAAAATTTACTTTTTGAAAAAACTGTTGCAACTTTACAATAACTTTAACAACTTTCAATAAACGTTTAACTTTTTATAACTTTCATTAATATGTTCCACATCAACTTTAGAATTAAGTGTACATGAAAACATCACTGTCCACTACCACGGTCGCGACCCCGACCGCATGCTGCCCCACCATTCTTATCCTGGCCCCTCCCCTTGCCAGTGATCCTGCCCACGGACCTCCTCGTGGTGGCACCAAGCCGGCATCCACCGCTGCGCCCTGACTGCTGTTGCAGTCATTTGGGGCGAGACATTGGAGGCGCAATGAATGCGAGCTCAGGAGAAGCTCCTGATGTGGAAGGCATGGCTTCAGTTGGTATCGACCCAACCAGCACAATACGGTGGGGTTCCGCACCATATTCCGGTCCAATAGATTGCTCAATGCCAAGGACAGAGTTGGTGTTTCACTCCATCACGGTGATGAGATGTGACATATCCTCGGACTGTCGTTGGTTGAGCGCCGCAATGTTTGCGGCTATGGTAGCCATGGCCGTGAGCAGCTCTCGACCTAAGTCTACGCTGTCCTGTGACAGACCCACCATGTCATGGCAGCACTATCAGATCCTTGCTGTAAAAACCTCCGACGCTGCGATAAAGATGCTGTAACGCTAGGGGTGCCATGCAAGTGTACATGGCTTGTTCCCGCAGAATTCTCGGAGCAAGTTGGGAATCCGAGGAAGACAGATTCGATGCTGGACAATGTTTCAGCTCCGATACAAATTGGCCAGAAATAGCAGCGAACCCGGGGACTGGGAGAAATTTAGAACTCAGCAGAGGAGGACAAAGGGTTTGATTAGGGCAGGGAAAATGGAGTACGAGAAGAAGCTTGCAGGGAACATTAAGACGGATTGCAAAAGTTTCTATAGATATGTAAAGAGAAAAAGGTTAGTAAAGACAAACGTAGGTCCCCTGCAGTCAGAATCAGGGGAAGTCATAACGGGGAACAAAGAAATGGTGGACCAATTGAACAAGTACTTTGGTTCGGTATTCACTGAGGAGGACACAAACAACCTTCCGGATATAAAAGGGGTCGGAGGGTCTAGTAAGGAGGAGGAACTGAGGGAAATCCTTATTAGTCGGGAAATTGTGTTGGGGAAATTGATGGGATTGAAGGCCGATAAATCCCCAGGGCCTGATGGACTGCATCCCAGAGTACTTAAGGAGGTGGCCTTGGAAATAGTGGATGCATTGACAGTCATTTTCCAACATTCCATTGACTCTGGATCAGTTCCTATGGAGTGGAGGGTAGCCAATGTAACCCCACTTTTTAAAAAAGGAGGGAGAGAGAAAACAGGGAATTACAGACCGGTCAGCCTGACATCGGTAGTGGGTAAAATGATGGAATCAATTATTAAGGATGTCATCGCAGTGCATTTGGAAAGAGGTAATATGATAGGTCCAAGTCAGCATGGATTTGTGAAAGGGAAATCATGCTTGACAAATCTTCTGGAATTTTTTGAGGATGTTTCCAGTAGAGTGGACAAGGGAGAACCAGTTGATGTGGTATATTTGGACTTTCAGAAGGCTTTCGACAAGGTCCCACACAAGAGATTAATGTGCAAAGTTAAAGCACATGGGATTGGGGGTAGTGTGCTGACATGGATTGAGAACTGGTTGTCAGACAGGAAGCAAAGAGTAGGAGTAAATGGGTACTTTTCAGAATGGCAGGCAGTGACTAGTGGGGTACCGCAAGGTTCTGTGCTGGGGCCCCAGCTGTTTACACTGTACATTAATGATTTAGACGAGGGGATTAAATGTAGTATCTCCAAATTTGCGGATGACACTAAGTTGGGTGGCAGTGTGAGCTGCAAGGAGGATTCTATGAGGCTGCAGAGCGACTTGGATAGGTTAGGTGAGTGGGCAAATGCATGGCAGATGAAGTATAATGTGGATAAATGTGAGGTTATCCACTTTGGTGGTAAAAACAGAGAGACAGACTATTATCTGAATGGTGACAGATTAGGAAAAGGGCAGGTGCAAAGAGACCTGGGTGTCATGGTACATCAGTCATTGAAGGTTGGCATGCAGGTACAGCAGGCGGTTAAGAAAGCAAATGGCATGTTGGCCTTCATAGCGAGGGGATTTGAGTATAAGGGCAGGGAGGTGTTGCTACAATTGTACAGGGCCTTGGTGAGGCCACACCTGGAGTATTGTGTACAGTTTTGGTCTCCTAACCTGAGGAAGGACATTCTTGCTGTTGAGGGAGTGCAGCGAAGGTTCACCAGACTGATTCCCGGGATGGCGGGACTGACACATCAAGAAAGACTGGATCAACTGGGCTTGTATTCACTGGAGTTCAGAAGAATGAGAGGGGACCTCATAGAAACGTTTAAAATTCTGACGGGGTTAGACAGGTTAGATGCAGGAAGAATGTTCCCAATGTTGGGGAAGTCCAGAACCAGGGGACACAGTCTAAGGATAAGGGGGAAGCCATTTAGGACCGAGATGAGGAGGAATTTCTTCACCTAGAGAGTGGTGAACCTGTGGAATTCTCTACCACAGAAAGTTGTTGAGGCCAATTCACTAAATATATTCAAAAAGGAGTTAGATGAAGTCCTTACTACTAGGGGAATCAAGGGGTATGGTGAGAAAGCAGGAATGGGGTACTGAAGTTGCATGTTCAGCCATGAACTTATTGAATGGCGGTGCAGGCTAGAAGGGCCGAATGGCCTACTCCTGCACCTATTTTCTATGTTTCTATGTTTCTATGATAGTTGCAGTTGTTCCGTCCTGCTCTGACACCAGATCAATCTCCACCTCCACTGCCGAGAGGAAGATGTGCTGTTCCTCTTCCTCTTTGGTGTTCATTATCTCTGTAAAGGGTGAGATCGCAAAACGGGTGGGTGACGACAGAGGTGGAGACAATGGGTTGGTCTTCTGCGCATTGTTCAGAGGCGTGGTTTGAATCCTCCGATTCTGTAAGTTCAAAAAGGTACATTAGTGCTGGGCACCAGGGGAGGGGTCACGTTTACATGTGGAGTACAGTAATGTAGTGCAGCCTTACTTAAATGTCCACCACTGCTGCATTACTGCATGACATATCACAGACAGACAGACAATACATCCCCCAACATTGCAGTACATCACATGAGCCCAACATTAGAGTTCAATCAAGTCAGATGGCAATACATGAGCCCAACATTACAATAAATTACACGCCCGCAACACAGACCAGGGATTGTATTGAACTGACCATCCTGTGTGGTGGCACAGTTGGTATCCCCGACGAGTGACAGGGCACGGATTTCTATGTCACTGAGGGATTCTTGCGTTTGAGGGTCCTCCCCTAGTGTGCCTCTGATCAGTTGCTATTGCAGATTTCTTCTTCTGCATAGGGGAAAGTAAATCAAGGTGAGTGTTCTCAATCCATTCAACATCACACACGCACACACACACACACACACACACAGACAGAGACATTTACATGGTACATGGCACATGTGGGCTCCATAAATAAAATCATTACTTACTCTTGCAGGTCACCAGGTTGTTCCATCTCTTACGGTAGCATACTCCACGCTGTACCATTGTGCTTGTTGAGGAGACAGCCTCCCCGATCTCGTCCCACATTTTATTGTACACCTTTGAGAGCGGCCTTCCACGGCCATCCTTTGTTAAATCAGAGTACCTCTGCGTTATGTTTTCCAGTAGGGCAGGTAGCTCTGTGTCATCGAATGCCGGAGCACACAACCTTCCATCCTTCTCAATATTCCCACGCTTAAATTTTTCTTCAGGGGTTCCATTATGATATTCATTTGTGTTTTGATGATTTGTAGTTTTATTATTAGCTTGCTGAATGATTATGATGATATTTCCAACCAAGGCAGCAGCCTTCGAATGCCTCACTACTCCTTCTCACTGTCTTTCCTCATCTCACTGCCATTCTCTGCGCATGCTGACATGACTCTTGATCCCCGAATTCGCGGCGAACTACAACTCTGCAAGAAAAAAAAATTGCGCATGCGCAGTGCGTCGCGATACCGTCGATGGAGAAAAGCCTTTCTCCGGCTCGCCTTGACTCTGCAGACTGCCTGCTGCGCAACGCTCGCACAACGTTGGCAGAAATCCAAAAAGAAGACAACCAAAGTTAATCTCTTGCGTCTCAGCGGTCTGCCGATGGAGAAAAACAACAGAACGCCGCGATACCACCGGGAACTCAGCGGACCATCGGTAAGCACCAAAGTTGGCCCCTTAGAGATAAGGTTTGATATCGAAAATCATTATTGCTTACTTCAGTTTGCAGTGTACAAAATTAGAAATGTGCTTTCATCAACATTAATCACCACATGAGATTGGTGAATTTACAGTTCATACTATGGGCTAGATTTTCCATTATTTTTGCATGGATAATGCCCAATAACATCCATTTTACCGCTGAAATTAGGTTTAATGCTCAGATAGCACCCAGTTAGCCACAAAATGGAAACTGACACCCATTTTTCGGACACTTAACACCGAGCGTTACTTTCACCATGTACTTAATGCCAGCAAAAAATAATACCACCTGCCCACTTTTTTTGGGCAGAATCATCAGAATGGGTGAAAACAACGGCCATAATATCACCCAGCATTACTTTCGGCACGTAATTAAAGCCAGGATTCAATAATACTGACCGTCCACTTTTTTTTGTCTTAAAGATCACATTTGCCGAAACTAGTGCTCAATATATCATCCAGTGTCACTTTCACCACCTCGCACACATCCCGCTCCAATATCACTCACTGAAAACACTGCTCTGAAAACGTGGAACTGTTTTGAATTAACAACAGCGATGTGGACAACATTTTGCAAATCGCAGGTTGCTTCATTCAAAAGGCTGCTTCAACTTTGGGGGAGTTTGGATTGACTCTGGAGTTCTTCTCAGGTGACATGAGCATCTCAACAAACATCTTTTCAGACTGTGGATGATTAGGTTTTACTGTAGGTGTGTTTTAGTGTGGAAATGTATTGCTTGTGAACAATCGGCATTATACTTTTATTGGAATGGGACCAGATATTTCTCAGCGTGCATCGATTACTACGCAGATGCTGCAGAGTGCAAATGGCACAACATCTAATCCACAGTATTATGTGCCCAATCTAAGACGTGCCAGACTGATGAGGAGGTCCAGACCATATACACCCCACACTTACAGGGAGAAGCGGTCTATCCTCGACTTATCCAAGTACACCTAACTTCAGCAACTGCGCTTCCACAAAGTGGTTATCAGTGAAATATGCCCGCTCATCAGAGCAGATCTGACGCCGGCCAGCGGTGTCAGGACATCACTGTCCGTCGAGGTCAAGGTCACTGTCGTTCTACGCATCCAGTTCCTTTCAGGACTTCGCGGTCAGACATTTCCCACCTGTCTCAGCATGCCACACATTGCTGCACTAGACAGGTCATGGAGGGCCTGTACGTGTGTAAGATGGACATTATCAGCTTCCCTATGACCACGGAGGCTCAGACTGACAGGGCTGGAGCATTCTACTGCATTGCTATGTTCCCCAAGGTGCAGCGAGCAATACAGTGCACTCACATCGCCATGCAGGCAGCTTCTCAGGACCCAGAGGTTTTTTGCAACAAAAAAGGATTTCACTCCCTGAAGGTCCACAATCAGATCATTATGGCAGTGAATACCAAATATCCGGGCAGCTTTGCTGAGGCTCACATCCTGCATGAGAGCACTGTCTCTGACATGTTTACCAGTCAGCCACAAGGACAATGCTGGATGCTTGGTGACAAACGATATGGCCTAACCACCTGGCTGATGACCCCCCTGCGTGACACCCACACCGAGGCCGAGAAGTGATATAATGAGAGCCAGAGGGGCACATGCAATGTGGTCCAGAAAACAATTAGTATGCTTAAGCAGCACTGAGGAGGGGAGCTACAATACAACCCTGATCAGGTAGCTCAATTCGTGGCTCAATTCGTGGTCGTGTGCTGCATGCTGCACAACCTGACTATCAGGAGGGGACAAGAATTGCAAGGAGGGACTGATGGTCCACCTCAGGAGAAAGGAGAAGAGGAGGTCGAGGGGCTGGATGCTGGCCTCGAGCCAGACAATCAGGTTGACTGTGCGACAATGTCCAATTCCCCCTCCAGACCACCGGAACGGTCCCGTGGTGGCTACATAGCTGCAAGACTCTTACGTCAAGAGCTCATAAATGAGCGATTTTCCTGAAAGACGCTGCTCTTATTGACAAAGCTGACACACTGCTGTGTGTGTGCAGCTCAGACATCAATGGTGGGCATCACCTTGGTGCCAGTTAACGTTTAAGTTGATTCAAGTTAAGTGTAATTATACCCTTTCATATTAAGGAATCACCAGTGTGTAATGGTCCAGCTTTCTGAGACAGTGCGCAACAAGGTTGTGTTGAATAAAAAACATTTAATATGACCATTGGTCTGAAATCATAAGTATCACAGGCAAAAACACATCGCACCCACCACACTTTTTCGACCATTGATATTAATCAAATGGTCAACATGTCCAGCAACAGAGCATACAAATGCAAAGCAGGAGGGTGGCCCCCTCCCTCCATACATTACTACAAATTGCATACACCCAGATGGAGATATAACACAGCCATCACCTGCGGACATGCGCCTCACTTTCCTTCCTCCTTCCCTTCTTCTCCCCACCTCTACTCCTTCCCCTCCTCACTCCATGGTGCCTGGTCGAGGAGCTCCTCAGGTGCTGCCTCTTTTGGGGGGATGAAGGCCGAGCCGGTGGTAGCACAGATAGGGGAGCGTGGGGTGCCGAGATGGGAACATTCTCTGATCCAGAAGCAGGATCTTGGTCCTGACTCTCATGTGTCATTGATACTGGTGGTGCGGAACTTTGGGGTGGAGTGCCACGCTCCGGTACCACTGGGAGGCCTGTGCCAGCAGTGCTCCTGACTATCACCTCCAAGGCCTCTGCCATCCACGGAACGTACTCAGTCACGGTGCCAGAGATGGTGGCCAGCTGTCGGGATATGTCCCCCAATGCACCGAGAATCTGGTAACCAATGTCTTCAGTTCTCCTGGACAACTTAACCATCTCTCCACTCTCATCTAGTGCTCATGAACCAGGCCTGCCGCATCTGCTTAATGTCCATGGGTCGGCGCTGTCCTGGGGACAAATGGGGTGTCCTGTGGTGAGGTGCTTGGGCCCTGTACCTCCAGAGTGAAGGTGGGAATGGCTGGAGGAGCACTAGATAGCTTTGGGGTGGAATGGCTTCTGGAGCCTGGCGATGCAGGTTCCTCAAAGTCCGCGTTCTCAGCCGTAGAGAACAGACTCAGCGGATTGACGGGTGAGAATCGGAGCTCCTCAGCACCAGATGTAGGATCGTCCGCCGAGTCCGGCCCCGCGCCCCCACCTTCTGGCCTCTGTGGTCTTGCCTGGGGCCGCGCTGCTGGCTGAGCTGCAAAACACAAATGAGGTTATTGGAGGAGAACGGGGTCCTTGTGTCACAAGGTGAGTCCAGCGCTACACACAGCATATGCACGACAAAAGCACCACCGCTCTCAAAATCATCACAGACATCACATTTCATGACCATCAACACATTCTGCATTGCAATGATTTTCATTTGGCCAGCATTATTTATAGGACAATTTTAGAAACCATCTCTCATATATTATTGTTCGGATATGAGTGGGTGTGGCATCTACTGACTTTACATCACGCAATGGTGTATACTTTACTCAAGTGGCATCACTTCAGGGTTTGCGGATACTTGCATCACCATCTGGGTGTGCTTCCCCATGCATGTGAGCACTCGCTCCTCCATCTCAGTGATGTCGCTGGGGACTGGTGTCCCGCCACTCACTCGTCTCTGCATGGACCTCATCGTCGATAGCTTCTTCTGTAAAAGGTAACAGAATGATGGCATGAGATCATTACATGACATCATTGCTAGGTACTGTCACAGAGACTGATACAACACATAGCCGACAGATATAATCATGATTATTATGACAATTATCATTCTTTATCTAAAGAGGTACACCGTGACCACAGGCTTTGACTACAACGTTCCCGGTAAAAGTGAAAGACCTCACATCTGCTGATAGTAACTCATGATTCTTACAAATCAAATTAGATAAATATATAAGTATATGTAAATAAATGTAATACTCTTGTGGATCCGACAAGGTCGTTGCATCGTTTGTGGCATTTGGTTGCCCTCATGCTCTTCGTTGGTCGTTGACGAGAACACCTCTGTTATCTCAGCCTATATCTTCTGGTAAGCCTTTGGGGTGGGGTTCCCACGCCTTCCTTGTGTCAAAGCACCCCAGCGTAACTCGACCTCCTGCAGGAGGGAGACATTTACCTCATCCGAGAACCTCCTCACTCTTTTGCGCCCTCCAATGTGCTCCTCTCCCAGCTCAGCCAGCATCAGCCTCCACAGTGTGCTGTCTCGCCGCCTCCTCTCCCTCCATTATAGGCACCAAATTCAGGCAAATATCTGGCTGATAACAGCTTATTTTTTTTCCCAATTTTCTCTAAAGCTCTAAACTCTCCCTCCTTCCTCCCAAAGCAGCCAAACCACACCCACACACCCCTTCAGTCCCTATCAGCTTCCTTTCTCTCTGTCTCCTCTTATGCATATGTCATGATGACCCTTGACCTCCTGAATCACAGGAATCGAGCGTTGCCATGCCGTTGCTAAGGACGCCAACACTTTACGGCAGAAGGTCAGAGAGATTTAACGTTAACGCTCATTTCAGATTGCTCGCAGTAACGCCCAATTTTTAAAATGGAAACTAGGGGCTTTGAAAAGTGGGCGACAAGCCGGTGATCTGAAAACCCATTTTTTCCACCCACGCCGGAAATAAACCATTTTTGGGCGTTCTGCACAAAATGTAAAATCTAGCCTCATGTGTTGTCCAGGAACAGGCGAGTTAAATTATAAAATGGAAAATTTTGCTTTGAAGGAAACTGTGATAAAGTGCTGATATTAATCAAGTTAAACATTATCTATCATTAAAACTGACTGATGGGTCAAGCCCTAAGTGTATAGTTAACCACAAATCTGAACTGTTCAAATATTGCTTCAATTAACATGAATCAATATTCATGGGACTTGGATTGTGGTTTCCAATGATTGCCCATTGCAACCAAAACACAACAGTAGTTAATCCATTGTTGTAATACAAAAAATTCCCTGAAACATTGGCCCAAATTTTGTGGTCAGCTCGTCACTGACCTCAAAGAAAGCTGTCCACAAGCATCTAGAGATCTCTGAGGCATTGATTTCACCTTGCCTGCCATTAATTTAAATCTGATGCCAAGTCTAGGGGATCTCCAACATCCAGCTATAGTGATGTTATCAAACTGGCTAAGCAGCCAATCATCTTGTAGAATTATCACAGACAGCAAACCAGGAAATAAAATGCACTGATTTCCTTTCACATTTTAATAATTTTACAGACAGCGAAGTAAAGATTGGGACATACACATGGGATTAAGGTAGAAGCTGAAATATCATAAACAAACTTAAAAAAAATATTAGATTAAAATCATGAAATTTTTATCCGAATGTAAAAAATTGACATTCCACAAATCTAAAATTAGTTTCACAGAGCCAGAACAATTGTTCGCAGTAATTATGACACCATTAAAAGTTCAGTTGCATCTCATTCAACAAGGCGTAACTTTTTTTAAGAGCGATATTCCAGTGTAAAAGGGAAGGTTTTCATTGGTGATCATAGTGCGAGAGCGTGTGTAAAGGCCCAAGTACCCCAGGAGCACATGCAGTTCGCAAGCGCCCATGGGATCACGTGGGCTGCCCCAACAAATGAAAGAAGGGGATCCCCATTCATGGTATGAGGATTCTGTATGTACGGAATCCCCATAAATAACCTTACCTTATGTTACAGGTGTTTTCATGTTTAAATGATTGAAAAAAAATTATATTCATTTAAACTCTTATGCTGGTAAAAGTATGCCTCAGGCCTGCTTTTACGAGACATTTAAATTTCACGGGCATTTGCTGGGCAGAAGTTAGGCAAATAGTCCAACTCTCCGCCCACAGATGCCCTTTTACCGGGGATACGTTGGATCTGTCAAGAAGATGGACCTGTGTCCATCTTGTAATTTCTATGTAATATGTAGATAGGTTGGGGCAAGCACATGGAGGGATTTGAAAATGAGTATGAGGATGAGAATGTTAAGAGTGTTGGGGAGAGTTTGTGCCATTGTTTATTCGTGAGGATGGGATAATGGATGAGCAGGATACGAGTGACCACTTTTTGGTCAAATTTGTGTTTCTGGAGATAGGAAAATGGGAGACCAGTAAAAAATAAAACTGGAATTGGGTGGGTTGTAGGCGGGTCGGGCTCTGGATTTCACTTTTTACCTCTTTAACCTCCCCCCGACCCTAACCCACCTGTTTTTTTGGAGTTAAAATACCCTGTTTATTTTCCTTTTGTCTGGTTAACTTATGTAACAATTTCCTTTTATCCAACATAATATCGCTCATCTCACTGTCAAGAACCTCAGGACTCACCTTTCTCCATTCTTCTTCTCTTTAGTAAAGAATGTTATGAAGCCATGATGCCAGCGACTCGGTCGGACGGCATTGAAGTTATGGGGTTGAGGAAAGTGATGGAGAGGTGAAGCTGGGTGTCATTGGCATAGCTATATAAACTGACCCAGTGCTTGTGGGTGATGTCACTGAGGGCAGCCTGTAGATGAGAATGAGGAGAGAGTCAAGCATGGATCCTTGGGGAACTCCAGAGGTGACTGCATGAGGTGGAAAGAGAAGCCACTACTGGAACGACGTTGACTGCATTTGGACATGTAGGGGTAGAATCATGTGAGGACAATCTCACAGAACTGGAGAACAGAGGAGAGGGAGGTTAACTTGGTTGATTGTATGAGAGAGATTTGAGGAGGACAAGGACAAATAATGTGCTACAGCTGTAGGCATGTGATATATTTCATGACATTGCCCTGGCTGTTTTTGACACTGTGAACAGGGTAGAATTTGAACTGAAAGGATTCAAACAGGGAGTTTGAGAGAGATGGGCATGAAGCTGTGTGTGGACAACATGTTTGAAAACTTTAAAGAGGAAAAGGATGTTAGAGATGGGACTGGAGCTGCAGAGGATGGATGATTTAAGAGTGGATTTTTTGAGGGGGGCGGTAATAATAGCAAAGTGAGTGAGTAACAATGTTGGCTAGCATGGGGTCATGAGGAGCAATTGAGCTGTAAGGAGATTGAGGGAGCAAGAGATTACTTGATGCCATACAGACAGTCTGACAACCCAGAGGTGTTCGTTAATCAGTGGTAGAACTGGATGCAGCTATCATACATATCGATGTTCAAGCCCCCATACTTGCTTATCATATAATTGAGGGACAGTATGTAGATCATAAAGAAGAGGGAGCTAAGAAAAATAATTTTGGCGACTCCAGAGCTGACTATGTGGGTATGCGTTAGCGATGATGAGAGAAGCTATGGCTAAAGATGCATTGGCTGCATTGGAACAGGCAGGAATGCAGCCATACAAGGGCAGTCCTGCAGAGTGGCACGGCAGAACAAAGGTAATAGAGGAGGATGTTTTGGGTGAATCACAAGCAGCTGAAGATGTGTCGGCCCATCATGCTCCAGGCCTGGCTGACTGATTGCAGCATCTAAGTTCAGCATCAAAACATTTCACACAAATATCAGCCCCTCTTTCCAATACAACATAATTTCATCTCAAACAAGACCATTAGCTCTGAATTTCTATTTAATGGCTTAAACGGAGTAAAACATTGGAAAAATAGGAGGTGGGTGGGAGGTGGGGGGTTCTCATTGATAGTAATAGGAACTCAGCGTTGCAGAGCTCCTATTACTATGAATTAGAATACTTTATCTTGATTGGGTGTCCAGGCCCACATGACTCCAGCTCCAGCTTCAGTTACGTACCTACGAGACATCAACGCGCTCCGATGCACATGAAGAAGAGGCTTAAAATCGGAATCGCTGATGGGCGCCCGAGCAAAAGGTAGGTGTGCATCTGTTTTCTTCTTTTCAGGCGACCGCCTGCGGGAAGCCCAGAACCGGGATTTCTGGCTCTTTAACTTATATCCTGTCACTCTGTTGTGGTTCAAGAATGGTAGCCCAAAGTACTGCACCACCCCAGATCTCCTGCTTGAAACACAACATCAAGTGCAATCTTGAATAGCGTGTGCCATTGCAGAACAGCATGGGTTGTTGCAAAAACAGCATGGCTCATAACGTTGGTTGTCATCTCCAGTTCTCACTATTGTGAAATATTGAAGCTGTACACAGTGAATTCATCACTTACTTCTAGAGAGGAAAATTCATATTCAATATATCGCATTGTGATTGTTTTTTTATAGTAGCCTTCAATATTTGTATGATTTAATTTCTATACAACACAAAGGTGAAAATTACTTTGAGCCCCATTATAAATAAATCTATTGATTCCCTGATGATGTTATTCATCCAAAACCAAGGGTATACAGTACAGTTGAGAGTACACAATACAACATTTAAAATGTGAATATATTTATTTTTTACCATGTAATCTGCACAAAAATCTCAGTAACATTTCCAATGTTTAATATTTGAAAGAAGGGTCAGAGAAATCATAACACAATGATGTCATTGTGTATTGGGAATAAAAATTACGAACAAAAGTTATGTAAATTGAGTTTGTTTTGTTTGGAAATGAGGCTTTGAAGCAGTCTGATTGCAGTTTTCAAAACTATGAAGGCGATGAACACAGCTGATCCAAACAAATAGTTCACTGTGGTACAGGGTTCAAATATCAAGGGACACAGATTAAAAATTAGTAACAAAAAGGGAGATTAGATGGAATTTAGGAAATAAGTTATCAGAGAACTGCATGTACTGCAGCAGTCGAAGAAAGAGGCTCAGCACTGTACAACTAGGTGTGGTCAATAAATGCTGACCTCGCCAGCAACACCCTCATCCTGAGAATCAACATAAAGATGGCGATTGAAACAAACAGCGCAGATGGATTTAAGAATTAATTATTCTTAAGGACAAAATGAATTGGCACTTGGAAAAATATGGATTAATAAATATAAGCCAGCATGGATTTCTTAAAGACAAATCATGCCTGACTAACTTGACTGAGTTCTTTGATGAACTAACGCAGTGGGTTGATGAGGGCAGTGTGGTTGATGTTGTATATATGGACTTTCAAGAGGCATTTGATGGAGTACTGCATAATAAATGTGTTAGCAAAATTGAAGCCCATCTTCCACCCTCCATAAACTTGAGCTCATCCAAAAATGTGCATTATCCTAACTCACGCCAAGTCCTGTTCACCCATCAGCTGTGTGCTGGCTGACCTTCATTGAATTCTGGTCCAGCAGTGCCTCATTTTTAAAATCATCATCCTTGTTTTCAAATCTATCCATGGTTTTGTCCCTATCTCTGTAATCTCCACGTGCATCTCCATCCCTGCCAACCTCCCCCACCCCCCAACACACCAACCTGACGAGATATCTGCGCTGCTCTAATTTTGCCCTCTTGTGCATCCCCAATTTTAATCGCTCCAACATTGGTGGCTGTGCCTTCAAGTGACTGGACCTAAGCTCTAGAATTCCCTTTCTAAACCTCTATGTCTAACTAACTATTTCTGCTATTTTAAGACGCTCCTTCAAACCTACGTCTTTGTCCAAACTTCTGGCCATCTGTCCTAATTTCTCCTTATGAAGTTCGGTATAAATTTTTTTGCTGATAATCGCATCTTTGAGAGTCTTGGGATGTTTTACTGCATTAAAGGTGCTATATAAATGCAAATGTTGATTTATCATATTAATGACCAGGGCATTATTTCAAAGTGTGCACATGACACGAAACTTGGGAATGCAGTAACATTGAGTAGTATATTAACAGACTTCAGGAGGACATCGACAAGATTGGTGAATTGGACAGAAACAGGCAGATGAAATTTAATATAGAGAAGTGTGAAACATTTCATTTTGGTAGGAAGAATAAGAATTAAGAGCAGGAGTAGCCCATACAGCCCTTCAAGCCTACTCCGCCATTCAATAAGATCACGGCTGAACTTTGATCTCAACTCCACTTTCCAGTCTAATCCCCATATCTCTTGATTCCCTTAGAGCCCAAAAATGTATCTTTCTCAGCCTTGAATATACTCAAAGACTAAGCATCCACAGCCCGTTCAGGTAGAGAATTCCAAAGATTCACAACCCTCTAAGTGAAGAAATTCCTCCTCGGTCAAAAATGGCTGACCCCTTATGGTGACACTATACGCCCTAGTTATAGACTCTCGAGCCGGGGAAACAGCCATTCAGCATCTACCTTGTCAATCCCCCTCAGAATGTTATGTGGGAAAAATTAGATGGGGGCAAAATTGCCCTGTGCCCCGATCCGGGGCTGGGGCTTTTAGCGCCCAGCGCGGAAGTCCTGCCCCCACTGCGGAATTGCCCTTACCAACCCTGGAAGGAAACGGACTGCAATCTCCCATGCTCTGCTTATTTGGGGGAAGTAACTGGGGGACTACTGGGGTGGGTAGTCCCTCAGGGAACATGTCAGGTAAGTGTGTCAGGTTCTCAATGACTCTCCATTGCTTTTACTAGTTGATAGCTGCAGAAGTGGTATAAAAGCCACCATTACATAGCTGTTCACTTTCCAATCTCACAGGATGAATCCTTCAGGAATTAGAAGATACTTTTGCGCTGTATACAGGTTGGAAGTGTTTGCAGTGAACTTTCCATCCACTGTCAACTCCTTGGAGCAAGCTCTCTCACCATTGACAGATCACTTCTGTCATCTCAACTTCAGCTGCCATTTATTCCATCAGCATCAGTGCCCTTGAAAAAATCTCACCTTGGTCCTCAGAATCCCACTACGATCAGCCCCAACATCAACATCACTAAACATACCAGCATCACCAACAACAATACCAACTTTCTTCACAATCACTTGCACAGCACAAAATGCATCAGCACCCGACTGCCGGGGACCCCAGGGATGACCTCACCATGGCCAGATTTACTTCACTTGACGCTGTACACCCTGACTACCACATGATGCACCAGGTTGTCATCACCCCACACCAACACCATAAAGCATCCCTGCAATGCACAAGCCATTTCTTTCACACCCTTATGTTTCACCATTCACTACAACTCATTGATCCACTTCAAAGTTGCTCAAAAATCTGTCTAAGAATGCAAAGTGTTCACAATAAAGATTTCAGAGGGTGAAATTGCCCTACGCCCTGATTGGAGGTGGTAACCTTCTGGAGACGAGACTTTTAGCACCCGGCGCAGAAGTCCCGCACTGCCGCAGAATTGCCCACTTCCTTTGAGGATGGTAACAATGGTGCTACTGGGGAGCTGAAGGAAGCGCTTCGTGGATGCTCTGCATGGTACTGACGTGCTTCAACACTCCACCCCTTCACCTCCACCAGGCCACCAGGGCAGTGTGCGACCGGGCTGCAGCCCAGCACCCTAGATGGAGTGCCAGGTTTTACAATAGCTGCCCGGACCAGGCTACGGTCGCAATTGTTGAGCCGACCCGAGGGTTGGCCAACAAAAAAAGATGGTGGCCCAGAGCGCAGATGCTCTCCCCTTTAAGGATCGTCCCGAGAGTGGATATCCACCTGCATTGCGGTCTGCGAAGCTGGCGTTGTTATTCTGCCAGCCTCAATGCCCGCGGGGAAATTTCCCCCCTGGGGAGTTAAGAATTCGGTGCCCTTGTGAGGGGTCACTGCACACGGCGATGACATCATCAGCAGTTGCATGGCGGCCCGGGGTGCTACCTGTGGGGCGCGGCACTGCCATGGCTGTGCCTCCGCATCCTCCCAGAAAATTTCCCAGGAGTCGGTAGCATCCCATCTCCTGGGCTAATATTTTCTTGCGCTCCTTTAGCACACACCCCCCTTCCCCCCAAAAGGCACTAATGGGGCTATAAAAAGGAACAATTTTGTCCCTGGGTTCCTATGCCACTATCGTTAGCGCCCTTGGAGGGCCATAATGAGACGCAAATGGCTTTGCGACTGGGCGCGGGGAGATTGGTGACTCCCGGCATAATCGGCAGGAGTCTTGCGGCGACGGTACAGCCCCGATCTTCTTCACCCAGAGATCATGATGTTATCGCCCCGATAGCGCCGCGGACCAGAAATTGCAATCCACCCCCTGCAGCATCGCCGGGCGGAAACACCAACACCTGCAGGAAGCATGCATCGGGCGGCCAGACGTTTTGGGGACGATGCTTAAAGGCTAGGTGGCCGAGGTAATTAAAAAAAAACGTCCATCTCTCTTGCAACTTTTTTTGCTGCTTCCTTCCATTGATCAATCAGCTTGGTACTCTGCCTGAGTGCCGGGCTGAATGCATGGGATCGCGGATGGCATCGTGGAGAAGTTAAGTTTGTTTTCCTTGGCAGATCCTGCACCGTTGGCCCTTCCCTTTAAGGGAGGGAAGGAGCCTTTCAATGCAGCAGCGCTGCTAAGCTCACTGGCCTGCCTGCTTCCGATTGTGCTCCAAGAAGGAGCTGAAGTGCTAAATCAAGTCCTTCACTTGCTTCTTGGAGCACAAACGACAATATTTTTAAAAGTTTGAAATGATTAGCGTCTGCCGCTAATTTTTCAAACTTTTAAAATTTAACGCCTCAACAGAGCGATACCCAATTTCACCTGCTCTGGGACCCGAAATTCATCGACATACCAATCACTTAGTACTGAAAAATCCAAGTTTAATCAAAAAACAGGTACCGTATATACTCGCGTATCCTACGATCTCACGTATCATGCGACCCCTAAATTTTCGTCCCCAAAACATGATTTTATCATATATCTCATGTATCATGCAAGTCACTTTTTTGAGATACCAGATGACACTAGGCTAGGCTTTCAAACAAGTTTAACAAGTACCCAACACGTAACAAGTACCCTAACACATAACAACGATCGAATACAGACCTTAACAACCGAATCATGAAACATCGAGTGGATTCTGTTGTGAAAGCTGTTCGCGAATCGAACACCGATATAGCAATCATTCCAGCTGGCTTGACTAGCGTCGTTCAGCCACTTGACGTATCCATTAATAAGCCATTTAAAGACAATATAAGAAAGAAATGGAATGACTGGATGATGGAAGGAGAGAAATCATTTACGAAGGGAGGGAATATGAAGGCTCCGGATTTGCCTCTACTGTGTTTGCGGGTAAAAGAAGCATGGGCTGAGATAGATGGAGATTTGATTGTTAAAGCCTCTAATAATGCAGCAAACTTCAGAGGGACAATAGAGGCTGCAATCCAGCCCAGGAGATACCTGCCGAGATTCAGCGTGGATACGGTCTGCTTAACAGCCTAACAGCCTAATCTTGGCCAGCACTTCACACCCGCAAATTTTGTATCTCGCGTATCATGCTACCCCCAAATTTAGGTTACAATTTAGGTCTTCAAAAGTCGCATGATACGGGAGTATATACGGTACCTACCACCGACATACCACTCGATGGAAGATTCCTCATTGACATACTGACGACCGCCAGGTAGAACCGTCCACTTACCGCGCAAAAAGAGCAAATTTGATAACACACCACCGGAGCTGCATCCCATCCTGGAGAAGCAAAAGCAGCACCTCAGTGTTCAGAGCTGAACAGTTACTTTGCAGTGGGATTTACAGTGGGAAAGGTATTTGTGATGTATGTAGCACTCAAATCATTGACTCCACACAGTCTGGTGTTGTAGTAACTGCTGTGACCTGAGTCCTTTATTGTGTAACTCCAGAGTGCCTCTCAGGTGTGGTGGGCAGCCTTTTATACTCTGTCTTGCAGGTACTTTCAGGTCTCCCACGACAGCGCCCTCTGTGATGCACCATTGTACTTATAAATTTAATGTACCTGGACAATACAAAACATCTCACTACCCCACAGTTCCAAAAGCCATTGCCGGTAACCTCGGCCTTGTTCTCCCTGATTGATTTGTGAGTGTGAGTCCATGACCATCCACTTCCCTCTTCTCCCCCATGTGGAGATTATGCTTGTGATCCGGTGCAAGCTTGTGGTGTTTGCAGTCCTTACATGGGTGATGAAGTACATGAGCATAACCTCCAACAGAAAACAGGTATACATAGACAGTACATTTGTATGGTAAATATAATATTTGGTACAGATGTTATGTCAAAAGGTTACATGTACACTGAACAATTATTTAATCCCAGCTCCTCTGGGTGAGGTACGGTGGCGGTATACTGCCCCTTTTTGCCCGAGATAATGGGCTGCGCTGAGACAGGGTATTGCAACTGGTGCGTTGCCTCTGTTCTCAGAAAGTAGTCGCCTTATCTGCAGCCGCTGAACCATTGCATGAATCACATAAATCGAAAATCGCATCAGTCCATTAGTCATGTTTGTCCGGATTCATTACCCTTTGACCTGTACCTTGTGGTATTAACTCTTTCCTAATTCATATCCATTATTTTAAACACAGTAACATTCAGCATTAAAATTTTAACTCTTAGCATAAATTCATCATCCTACATTAACATTGCTCATTTAGACTCGCTCTTGCCTTACAAAAGTCTCTTTGTGGGGACCGCCAATGGTGTAAGGCCCTTTTTAGACTCCCGGGTGCATTTCCCTTTCAAGACGCTATCTTGTGTTTTCCCACGAGGCTTCCACTGGGCAGCACCATTTTAGTTGCTCTGCTTGCCTTTCTCTGCAGAACTTTGCTGCCACGAGGCTCACCACCATCTTGAGCTCACTGGCGAAGAAGGAACAGAAGGAACAAAGAAGAAAGAAAGGAGAAAAACAGCCAAGAACAACTTGATCTTTACTCTGGCAGAAGTGGTTCCCTGGACTCGAGCAGTCACAGTCCCTGTGAGAGCGCCCTCCGTAATTGCTGCCGCATCCGTTGCTCTGGCTCATGTTCTCCTGAGTCACACCAGTCGCCGCTGTAGCCTCTGCCGCCGCTGTAGCCTCCACTCTTGTCGCTGTCCCCGCAACTGCCGCCCAACCTGCGGCCGCCGTAGCCGCCTCTCCTGCGGCCACCATAGCCGCCACCACCGTAGCCGCGACCGCCGCCCGACTTTTCCTCTGCGTGGGCCCCCCGGATTTGTCGGTCATCGACGGACCTCCCGCTCATCACCCGCAGTGCGTCGCCGGCCCCCACCCCAGTGATCGGCCCGCACCGACAAAACTGCTCTTCCAGGGTCTGCTCGTCTGTGTGGGGATTTAGACTGCTGATGAACTGCTTCTTACTCCTCCAGCTCGGTCGGCACTGCTCTTTGGGAACCCGGGGGATAGCGGCCTGTGGAGGAATGAAGTCTTCCCAGCTCCCACGGACCTTCTCCATCCACCTCCTGCCGAGTAGCGTCGGCCCATCGCCTAATGACCCACAAAGTTAAACCGTGCATCTCGCCCCTGTGAGATGCCTGCACATCCGTTCTGCCAAGAACGGGTATCAGTTCCTTGGATTGACTCTGGAGTTCTTCTCAGGTGACATGACCATCTCAACAGACATCTTTTCAGACTGTGGATGATTAGGTTTTACTGTAGGTGTGTTTTAGTGTGGAAATTTATTGCTTGTGAACAATCGGCATTATACTTTTATTGGAATGAGGCCAGCCATTTCTCAGCGTGCATCGATTACTACGCAGATGCTGCAGAGTGCAAATGGCACAACATCTAATCCACAGTATTATGTGCCCAATCGAAGACATGCCAGACTGATGAGGAGGTCCAGACCATACACCCTCCGCACTTACAGGGAGAAGCGGTCATACCTTGACTTATCCGAGTACACCTGTCTTCGGCAACTGCGCTTCCACAAAGTGGTTATCAGTGAAATATGCCAGCTCATCAGAGCAGATCTGACGCCGGCCAGTGCGTTCAGGACATCACTGTCCGTCGAGGTCAAGGTCACTCTCGTTCTACGCATCCGGTTCCTTTCAGGACTCCGCAGTCGACATTTCCCCCTATCTCAGCATGCTACATATTGCTGCATTAGACAGGTCACGAAGAACCTGTACATGTGTAAGATGGACATTATCAGCTTCCCTATGACCACGGAGGCTCAGATTGACAGGGCTGGAGCATTCTACCGCATTGCTATGTTTCCCAAGGTGCAGTGAGCAATACAGTGCACTCACATCGCCATGCAGTCAGCTTCTCAGGATCCAGAGGTTTTTTTGCAACAAAAAAGAATTTCACTCCCTGAAGGTCCACAACCAGATAATTATGGCAGTGAATGCCAAATATCCGGGCAGCTTTGCTGAGGCTCACATCCTGCATGAGAGCACTGTCTCTGACATGTTTACCAGTCAGCCACAAGGACAATGCTGGATGCTTGGTGACAAACGATATGGCCTAACCACCTGGCTGATGACCCCCCTGCGTGACACCCACACCGAGGCCGAGAAGTGATATAATGAGAGCCAGAGGGCTACATGCAATGTGGTCCAGAAAACAATTATGCTTAAGCAGCACTTAGGAGGGAAACTACAATACAACCCTGATCAGGTAGCTCAATTTGTGGTCGTGTGCTGCATGCTGCACAACCTGACTATCAGGAGGGGACAAGAATTGCCAGGAGGGATTGATGGTCCACCTCAGGAGAAAGGAGAAGAGGAGGTCGAGGGGCTGGACGCTAACCTCGAGCCAGACAACCAGGTTGACTATGCAACAATGCCCAATCCGCCCTCCAGACTACTGGAACGGTCCCGTGGTGGCTACATAGCTGCAAGACTCTTAACGTCAAGAGCTCATAAATGAGCAATTTTCCTGAAAGGACGCTGCTCATATTGACAAAGCTGACACACTGCTGTGTGTGTGCAGCTCAGACATCAATGGTGGGCATCACCTTGGTGCCAGTTAACGTTTAAGTTGATTCAAGTTAAGTGTAATTATACCCTTTCATATTAAGGAATCACCAGTGTGTAACGGTCCAGCTTTCTGAGACAGTGCACAACAAGGTTATGTTGAATAAAAAATATTTAACATGACCATTGGTCTGAAATCATAAGTATCACAGGCAAAAACACACCACACCCACCACACCTTTCAACCATTGACATCAATCAAATGGTCAACATGTCCAGCAACACAGCATACGAATGCAAAGCAGAGAGTGGCCCCCTGCCTCCATACATTACAACAAATTGCATACACCCAGATGGAGATATAACAGAGCCATCAACTGCGGACATGCGCCTCACTTTCCTTCCCCCTTCCCTTCTTCTCCCCACCTCTACTCCTTCCCCTCCTCACTCCATGGTGCCTGGCCGAGGAGCTCCTCAGGTGCTGCCTCTTTTGGGGGGATGAAGGCCGAGCCGGTGGTAGCACAGATAGGGGAGCATGGGGTGCCGAGGTGGGAACATTCTCTGATCCAGAAGCAGGATCTTGGTCCTGACTCTCATGTGTCATTGATACTGGTGGTGAGGAACTTTGGGGTGGAGTGCCACGCTCCGGTACCACTGGGAGGCCTGTGCCAGCAGTGCTCCTGACTATCACCTCCAGGGCCTCTGCCATCCGCGGAACGTACTGAGTCATGGTGCCGGAGATGGTGGCCAGCTGTCGGGATATGTCCCCCAATGCACCGAGAATCTGGTCACCAATGTCTTCAGTTCTCCTGGACAACTTAACCATCTCTCCACTCTCATCTAGTGCTCACGAACCAGGCCTGCCGCATCCGCTTAATGTCCATGGGGTCGGCGCTGTCCTGGGGACAAATGGGGTGTCCTGTGGTGAGGTGCTTGGGCCCGGTACCTCCAGAGTGAAGGTGGGAATGGCTGGAGGAGCACTAGATGGCTTTGGGGTGGAATGGCTTCTGGAGCCTGGCGATGCAGGTTCCTCAAAGTCCGCGCTCTCAGCCGTAGAGAACAGACCCAGCGGATTGACGGGTGAGAATCGGATCTCCTCAGCACCAGATGTAGGATGGTCCGTCGAGTCCGGCCCCGCGCCCCCACCTTCTGGCCTCTGTGGTCTTGCCTGGGGCCGCGCTGCTGGCTGAGCTGCAAAACACAAATTAGGTTATTAGAGGAGAACGGGGTGCTCGTGTCACAAGGTGAGTCCAGCGCTACACAGAGCATATGCACGACAAAAGCACCACCGCTCTCAAAATCATCACAGACATCACATTTCATGACCATCAACACATTCTGCATTGCAATGATTTTCATTTGGCCAGCATTATCTATAGGACAATTTTAGAAACCATCTCTCATATATTATTGTTCGGATATGAGTGGGTGTGGCATCTACTGACTTTACTTCACGCAATGGTGTATACTTTACTCACGTGGCATCACTTCAGGGTTTGCGGATACTTGCATCACCATCTGGGTGTGCCTCCCCATGCATGGGAGCACTCGCTCCTCCATCTCAGTGATGTCGCTGGGGACTGGTGTCCCGTCACTCACTCGTCTCTGCATGGACCTCATCGTCGATAGCTTCTTCTGTAAAAGGTAACAGAATGATGGCATGAGATCATTGCATGACATCATTGCTAGGTACTGTCACAGAGACTGATACAACACATAGCCAACAGATGTAATCATGATTATTATGACAATTATCATTCTTTATCTAAAGAGGTACACAGTGACCACAGGCTTTGACTACAACGTTCCCGGTAAAAGTGAAAGACCTCACATCTGCTGATAGTAACTCATGATTCTTACAAATCAAATTATATAAATTTATAAGTACATGTAAATAAATGTAATACTCTTGTGGATCCGGCAAGGTCGTTGCATCGTTTGTGGCATTTGGTTGCCCTCATGCTCCTCGTTGGTCGCTGACGAGACCACCTCTGTTATCTCGGCCCATATCTTCTGGTAAGCCTTTGGGGTGGGGTTCCCACGCCTTCCTTGTGTCAAACCACCCCAGCGTAACTCGACCTCCTGCAGGAGGGAGACATTTACCTCATCCGAGAACCTCCTCGCTCTTTTGCGCCCTCCAATGTGCTCCTCTCCCAGCTCACTGCTCTCGCCAGCATCAGCCTCCACAATGTGCTGTCTTGCCTCCTCCTCTCCCTCTATTATAGGCACCAAATTCAGGCAAATATCTGGTTGATAACAGCTAATTTATTTTCCCAATTTGCTCTAAAGCTCTAAACTCTCCCTCCTTCCTCCCAAAGCAGCCACACCACACCCACACACGCCTTTAGTGCCTCTCAGCTCCCTTTCTCTCTGTCTCCTCTTATGCGCATGTCATGATGACCCTTGCCCTCCTGAATTGCAGGAATCGAGAGTTGCCATGCCGTTGCTAAGGACGCTGACACTTTACGGCAGAAGGTCAGAGAGATTTAACGTTAACGCCCATTTCAGATTGCTCGCAGTAACGCCCAATTTTTAAAATGGAAACTAGGGGCTTTGAAAATAGGCAACAAACCGGTGATCTGAAAACCCATTTTTGCCACCCAGGCCAGAAATAACCCATTTTTGGGTGATCTGCACAAAAGTGTAAAATCTAGCCCCATGTGTTGTCCAGGAACAGGCGAGTTAAATTATAAAATGGAAAATTTTGCTTTGATGGAAACTGTGATAAAGTGCTGATATTAATCAAGTTAAACATTATCTATCATTAAAACTGACTGATGGGTCAAGCCCTAAGTGTATAGTTAACCACAAATCTGAACTGTTCAAATATTGCTTCAATTAACATAAATCAATATTCCATGGTGTTACTCACAGGTAGTCTGGGACTTGGATTGTGGTTTCCAATGATTGCCCATTGCAACCAAAACACAACAGTAGTTAATCCATTGTTGTAATACAAAAAATTCCCTGAAACATTGGCCCAAATTTTGTGGTCAGCTCGTCACTGACCTCAAAGAAAGCTGCCCACAAGCATCTAGAGATCTCGGAGGCATTGATTTCACCTTTCCTGCCATTAATTTAAATCTGATGCCAAGTCTAGGGGATCTCCAACATCCAGCTATAGTGAAGTTATCAAGCTGGCTAAGCAGCCAATCACCTTGTAGAATTATCACAGACAGCAAACCAGGAAGTAAAATGCACTGATTTCCTTTCACATTTTAATCATTTTACAGACAGCGAAGTAAAGATTGGGACATACACATGGGATTAAGGTAGAAGCTGAAATATCATAAACAAACTTAAAAAATATATTAGATTAAAATCTTGGAATTTTTATCCGAATGTAAAAAATTGACATTCCACAAATCTAAAATTAGTTTTACAGAGCCAAAACAATTGTTCGCAGTAATTATGACACCATTAAAAGTTCAGTTGCATCTCATTCAACAAGGCGTAACTTTTTTTTAAGAGCGATATTCCAGTGTAAAAGGGAAGGTTTTCATCGGTGATCATAGTGCGAGAGCGTGTGTAAAGGCCCAAGTACCCAAGGAGCACATGCAGTTCACAAGCGCCCATGGGATCACGTGGGCTGCCCCAACAAATGAAAGAAGGGGATCCCCATTCATGGTTATGGGAATTCCGTACATAAGCATGAATGCGAATATCCCAAAAAATGGATGTACACATTAAATAAATTTTTTAAAATTACACATTTAAAATTTATTAAAATGGCATTTAAAACAAAAATTTAATTTTTTGAAAAATAATGTAAATGTTTTAAAGGGGCTAGAAATAACCTTACCTTATGTTACAGGTGTTTTCATGTTTAAATGATTGAAAAAAAATTATATTCATTTAAACTCTTATGCTGGTAAAAGTATGCCTCAGGCCTGCTTTTACGAGACATTTAAACTTCACGAGCATTTGCTGGGCAGAAGTTGGGCAAATAGCCCAACTCTCCGCCCACAGATGCCCTTTTACCGGGGATACGTTGGATCTGTCAAGAAGATGGACCTGTGTCCATCTTGTAATTTCTATGTAATATGTGGATAGGTTGGGGCAAGCACATGGAGGGATTTGAACATGAGGATGAGGATGAGGATGTTAAAGGTGTTGGGGAGAGTTTGTGCCATTGTTTATTAGTGAGGATGGGATAATGGGTGAGCAGGATACGAGTGACCACTTTTTGGTCAAATTTGTGTTTCTGGAGACAGGAAAATGGGAGACCAGTAATAAATAAAACTGGAATTGGGTGGGTTGTAGGCGGGTCGTGCTCTGGATTGCACTTTTTACCTCCTTAACCTCCCCCCGACCCTAACCCATCTGTTTTTTGGAGTTAAAATACCCTGTTTATTTTCCTTTTGTCTGGTTAACTTATGTAACAATTTCCTTTTATCCAACATAATATCGCTCATCTCACTGTCAAGAACCTCAGGACTCACCTTTCTCCATTCTTCTTCTCTTTAGTAAAGAATGTTATGAAGCCATGATGCCAGCGACTCGGTCGGACGGCATTGAAGTTATGGGGTTGAGGAAAGTGATGGAGAGGTGAAGCTGGGTGTCATCGGCATAGCTATATAAACTGACCCAGTGCTTGTGGGGGATGTCACTGAGGGCAGCCTGTAGATGAGAATGAGGAGAGAGTCAAGCATGGATCCTTGAGGAACTCCAGAGGTGACTGCATGAGGTGGAAAGAGAAGCCACTACTGGAACGACGCTGACTGCATTTGGACATGTAGGGGTAGAATCATGTGAGGACAATCTCACAGAACTGGAGAACAGAGGAGAGGGAGGTTAACTTGGTTGATTGTATGAGAGAGATTTGAGGACAAGGACAAATAATGTGCTACAGTTGTAGGCATGTGATATATTTCATGACATTGCCCTGGCTGTTTTTGACACTGTGAACAGGGTAGAATTTGAACTGAAAGGATTCAAACAGGGAGTTTGAGAGAGATGGGCATGAAGCTGTGTGTGAACAACATGTTTGAAAACTTTAAAGAGGAAAAGGATGTTAGAGATGGGACCGGAGCTGCAGAGGATGGATGATTTAAGAATGGATTTTTTGAAGGGGGCGGTAATAATAGCAAAGTGAATTTTGGCAACTCCAGAGCTGACTATGTGGGTATGCGTTAGCGATGATGAGAGAAGCTATGGCTAAAGATGCACTGGCTGCGTTGGAACAGGCAGGAATGCAGCCATACAAGGGCAGTCCTGCAGAGTGGCACGGCAGAACAAAGGCAATAGAGGTGGATGTTTTGGGTGAATCACCAGAAGCTGAAGATATGTCGGCCCGTCATTCTCCAGGCCTGGCTGACTGATTGCAGCATCTAAGTTCAGCATCAAAGCATTTCAAGTGGCCCAGACACAAATATCAGCCCCTCTTTGCAATACAACATAATTTCATCTCAAACAAGACCATTAGCTCTGAACTTCTATTTAATGGCTTAAACGGAGTAAAACATTGGAAAAATAGGAACTCACTTTAAATTTTTTCATGGCTGTTTTTGCCTCATGGTTGTCACTCACACATTTTCTATCGAGTTGTCATGTGACATAGATTGCATTCTGAATATAAATCCTGTTCAGATGAAAACTATGTTTCAAATGCAGTTGAAATCCTGGACTTTCTGACACTGATTGTGGAACTTTTTTAACCATAAAATAACAAACTTCTGCACAGTTATTTTCTGAAATTTAGGCAATGCTCATCTTGATTCCTAAAGCTTTTGAATTGAAATGTTCAATCTATCTTAAATTAAATATCTGCTCCTCTCTGCCTCCTGGTTCATGTCTGCTACTTTTGCTAATGGTTTTCAGCACCATTAGAGAGTGAGCTGCTGTGACGTTCTGACAACTGGTTACTTTAAAGAGGGATGTTTGATAGCAGACAGGGACTTGGGTTCTGCACTGGATAAAGTAGGAGTTTTTGATAAATTATGTACCTACAATAAAGCCTCATTATAAAGTAGCAGCAGCTAAGACTTTAATATAAAAGCGCTGTAACCAAAAATCATATCTAATTGATTTTTTTGTGCTACTGGCTCCCTCTCATTACTCACCATGCAGAAACAACATTTAATACTTGCCACCATCTACAGTTCTTGCAAATAATATAGACTATCCTATTTGTATTATAAACAGATTTAAGTCGCCACGAATGCCATTTTTAACTAGCTGCAAGGAAGTAAGCAAGAGCAGTCAAAATGATCCCCTTCCTCCTCCAATGATGGTCCCTTGCTTACTGTGAAAGAAATTGTTGCCACTACTTCCCTGTGAAAGCACTGCTTATACAGACAGCATGGAGAACCATTCATTTTGGCCTTGAAATCGCGGCCTCCCCGGGTCCTTACTGAGTGTGCACTGAAAACCGGCTTTTCCGATCTGGCAAGTTCTGGCTTGACAGATCCAACGCATCTTCAGGAGAAGGACATTTGCATGGGCAAGATTGAATTATTTACCCATCTCTTGCCCAGCGAATGTCCTTCAAGCTCTTGCGCCTGGTAAAAGCAGGTGCATAGCCTACTTTTACCAGCGTAAGAGTTTTAAAACATATAACACACGTAAAAAAGTACATTTTAAAAACAGATTTTTATTTTTAAATCCTGTCCACGAAGGTAAGCTTATTTTAAATCCTAATGAAAACACTTTTAAAAAAGAAATATATATATAATTTTTCTAAAACATTTTCTTAACTTTAATTTCAATTAATGTTAAATATGTGAGTTTACAAAAAAATTATGTTGTGTTTGGGTGTTTGGCGGAGGTGGGTGGGAGGTGGGGGGTTCTCATTGATAGTAATAGGAACTCAGCGTTGCAGAGCTCCTATTACTATGAATTAGAATACTTTATCTTGATTGGGTGTCCAGGCCCACATGACTCCAGCTCCAGCTTCAGTTACATACCTACGAGACATCAACGCGCTCCGATGCACATGAAGAACAGGCTTAAAATCGGAATCGCTGATGGGCGCCCGAGCAAAAGGTAGGTGTGCATCTGTTTTCTTCTTTTCAGGCGACCGCCTGCGGGAAGCCCAGAACCGGGATTTCAGGCTCTTTAACTTATATCCTGTCACTCTGTTGTGGTTCAGGAATGGTAGCCCAAAGTACTGCACCACCCCAGATCTCCTGCTTGAAACACAACATCAAGTGCAATCTTGAATAGCGTGTGCCATTGCAGAACAGCATGGGTTGATGCAAAAACAGCATGGCTCATAACGTTGGTTGTCATCTCCAGTTCTCACTATTGTGAAATATTGAAGCTGTACACAGTGAAATCATCACTTACTTCTAGAGAGGAAAATTCATATTCAATATATCGCATTGTGATTGTTTTTTTATAGTAGCCTTCAATATTTGTATGATTTAATTTCTATACAACACAAAGGTGAAAATTACTTTGAGCCCCATTATAAATAAATCGATTTATTCCCTGATGATGTTATTCTTCCAAAACCAAGGGTATACAGTACAGTTGAGAGTACACAATACAACATTTAAAATGTGAATATATTTATTTTTTTACCATGTAATCTGCACAAAAATCTCAGTAACATTTCCAATTTTTAATATTTGAAAGAAGGGTCAGAGAAATCATAAAACAATGATGTCATTGTGTATTGGGAATAAAAATTACGAACAAAAGTTACGTAAATTGAGTTTGTTTTCTTTGGAAATGAGGCATTGAAGCAGCCTGATTGCAGTTTTCAAAACTATGAAGGCGATGAACACAGCTGATCCAAACAAATAGTTCACTGTGGTACAGGGTTCAAATATCAAGGGACACAGATTAAAAATTAGTAACAAAAAGGGAGATTAGATGGAATTTAGGAAATAAGTTATCAGAGAACTGCATGTACTGCAGCAGTCGAAGAAAGAGGCTCAGCACTGTACAACTAGGTGTGGTCAATAAATGCTGACCTCGCCAGCAACACCCTCATCCTGAGAATCAACATAAAGATGGCGATTGAAACAAACAGCGCAGATGGATTTAAGAATTAATTATTCTTAAGGACAAAATGAATTGGCACTTGGAAAAATATGGATTAATAAATATAAGCCAGCATGGATTTCTTAAAGACAAATCATGCCTGACTAACTTGACTGAGTTCTTTGATGAACTAACGCAGTGGGTTGATGAGGGCAGTGTGGTTGATGTTGTATATATGGACTTTCAAGAGGCATTTGATGGAGTACTGCATAATAAATGTGTTAGCAAAATTGAAGCCCATCTTCTACCCTACATAAACTTGAGCTCATCCAAAAATGTGCATTATCCTAACTCACGCCAAGTCCTGTTCACCCATCAGCTCTGTGCTGGCTGACCTTCATTGAATTCTGGTCCAGCAGTGCCTCAATTTTGTTTTCAAATCTATCCATGGTTTTGTCCCTATCTCTGTAATCTCCACGTGCATCTCCACCCCTGCCAACCGCCCCCACCCCCCAACACACCAACCTGACGAGATATCTGCGCTGCTCTAATTTTGCCCTCTTGTGCATCCCCAATTTTAATCGCTCCAACATTGGTGGCCGTGCCTTCAAGTGACTGGACCTAAGCTCTAGAATTCCCTTTCTAAACCTCTATGTCTATCTAACTATTTCTGCTATTTTAAGACGCTCCTTAAAACCTACCTCTTTGTCCAAGCTTCTGGCCATCTGTCCTAATTTCTCCTTATGAAGTTCGGTATAAATTTTTTTTGCTGATAATCGCTTCTTTGAGAGTCTTGGGATGTTTTACTGCAATAAAGGTGCTATATAAATGCAAATGTTGATTTATCATATTAACGACCTGGGCACAATTTCAAAGTGTGCACATGACACGAAACTTGGGAATGCAGTAACATTGAGTAGTATATTAACAGACTTCAGGAGGACATCGACAAGATTAATGAATTGGACAGACACAGGCAGATGAAATTTAATGTCGAGAAGTGTGAAACATTTCATTTTGGTCGGAAGAATAAGACCATGAGAATTAAGAGCAGGAGTAGCCCATACAGCCCTTCAAGCCTTCTCCGCCATTCAATAAGATCTCGGCTGAACTTTGACCTCAAATCCACTTTCCAGTCTAATCCCCATATCTCTTGATTCCCTTAGAGTCCAAAAATCTATCTATCTCAGCCTTGAATATATTCAAAGACTATGCATCCACAGCCCTTTCAGCTCGACAATTCCAAAGATTCACAACCCTCTAAGTGAAGAAATTCCTCCTCAGTCAAAAATGGCTGACCCCTTATGGTGACACTATACGCCCTAGTTCTAGACTCTCGAGCCGGGGAAACAGCCATTCAGCATCTACCTTGTCAATCCCCCTCAGAATCTTATGTGGGAAAAATTAGGTGGGGCCAAAATTGCCCTGTGCCCCGATCCGGGGCTGGAGCTTTTAGCGCCCAGTGCGGAAGTCCTGCCCCCGCTGCGGAATTGCCCTTACCAACCCTGGAAGGAAACTGACTGCAATCTCCCATGCTCTGCTTCCTTTGGGGGCGGTAACTGGGGGACTACTGGGGCGGGGAGTCCCTCAGTGAACATGTCAGGTAAGTGTGTCAGGTTCTCAATGACTCTCCATTACTTTTACTAGTTGATAGCTGCAGAAGTGGTATAAAAGCCACCATTACACAGCTGTTCACTTTCCAATCTCACAATATGAATCCTTCAGGATTTAGAAGACACTTTTGCACTGTATACAGGTTGGAAGTGTTTGCAGTGAACTTTCCATCCACTGTCAACTCCTTGGAGCAAGCTCTCTCACCATTGACAGAGAACTTTTGTCATCTCAACTTGAGCTGCCATTTATTCCATCAGCATCAGTGCCCTTGAAAAAATCTCACCTTGGTCCTCAGAATCCCACTACGATCAGCCCCAACATCAACATCACTAAACATATCAGCATCACCAACAACAATACCAACGTTCTCCACAATCACTTGCACAGCACACAGGGCATCAGTACCCGACTGCCGGGGAGCCCAGGGATGACCTCACCATGGCCAGATTTACTTCACTTAACGCTGTACACCCTGACTGCCACATGATGCACCAGGTAGTCACCACCCCACACCAACACCATAAAGCATCCCTACAATGCACAAGCCATTTCTTTCACACTCATTATCATTCTGGGGGAGACCCTTATGTTTCACCATTCACGACAACTCATTAAGCCACTTCAAAGTTGCTCAAAAATCTGTCTAAGAACGCAAAGTGTTCAAAATAAAGATTTCAGAGGGTGAAATTGCCCTACGCCCCGATTGGAGGTGGTAACCTTCTGGGGACGAGACTTTTAGCACCCGGCGCAGAAGTCCTGCACTGCTGCAGAATTGCCCACTTCTTTTGGGGATGGTAACGGGGGTGCTACTGGGGAGCTGAAGGAAGCGCTACGTGGATGCTCTGCATGGTACTGACGCGCTTCAACACTCCACCCCTTCACCTCCACCAGGCCACCAGGGCAGCGTGCGACCGGGCTGCAGCCCAGCACCCTAGATGGAGTGCCAAGTTTTACAATGGCTGCCCGGACCAGGCTACGGTCGCAATTGTTGAGCCGACCCGAGGGTTGGCCAACAAAAAAAGATGGTGGCCCAGAGCGCAGATGCCCTCCCCTTTAAGGATCGTCCTGAGAGTGGATATCCACCTGCATTGCGACCAGCGAAGCTGGCGTTGATATTCTGCCAGCCTTAAGGCCCGCTAGTAAATTTCCCCCCTGGGGAGTTAAGAATTCGGTGCGGTTGTGAGGGATCATTGCACACAGCGATGACATCATCAGCAGTTGCATGGCGGCCCGGGATGCTACCTGTGGGGCGCGGCACTGCCATGGCTGCACCTCCGCATCCTCCCAGACAATTTCCCAGGAGTCGGTAGCGTTCCATCTCCTGGGCTAATATTGTCTTGCGCTCCTTTAGCACACACCCCCCTTCCCCACAAAAGGCACTAATGGGGCTATAAAAAGGAACAATTTTGTTCCTGGGTTCCTATGCCCCTATCGTTAGCGCCCTTGGAGGGCCATAACGGGACGCAAATGGCTTTGCGACCGGGTGCGGGGAGGTTGGTGACTCCCGGCATAATCGGCAGGAGTCTTGCGGCAGCAGTACAGCCCCGATCTTCTTCACCCAGAGATCATGATGTTATCGCCCCAACAGCGCCGCGGACCAGAAATTGCAATCCACCCCCTGCAGCATCGCCGGGCGGAAACACCAATACCTGCAGGAAGCATGCATCGGGCGGCCAGACGTTTTGGGGACGATGCTTAAAGGCTAGGTGGCCGAGGTAATTTAAAAAAAAATGTCCATCTCTCTTGCAGCTTTTTGTGCTGCTTCCTGCCATTGATCAATCAGCCTGGTACTCTGCTTGAGTGCCGGGCTGAATGCACGGGATCGCGGATGGCATCGTGGAGAAGGTAAGTTTGTTTTCCTTGGCAGATCCTGCAGCAATGGCCCTTCCCTTTAAGGGAGGGAAGGAGCCTTTCAATGCAGCAGCGCTGCTAAGCTCACTGGCCTGCCTGCTTCTGATTTGTGCTCCAAGGAGCTGAAGCGCTAAATCAATTTGTAAGAGAAAAATTTGGCGTTAGGGGTACCAGCGGGACAAGGGTTAAAGTGCTGGTTCCTGCACTGACCCATAAGGTGGTAAAAGACCTTTCTTCTTGGCCTTGTACATTCCAGCACCAAGGCTCCAGAAGGTACTGTTATGGGTTGGGATACCAGATAGTATTCCAACAAGAAATGTCAATATGAGAGAACCTAAACTGACCGCTGATAAGGCCTTGTGAAGAGGCCCGAGATCGACTTCATGGCACCAAAGGAAATGTATAACAAATTCCAACCTAATGATACCATTCTGGGTACGGTCTAAGATGGTCACGAGATCATGACCTGTCAATCAGAGCTCATGACCTGTCAATCTGAAGTAGCACTGATAAGGTAGTCCAATTAGAAATCTAGGGAGGTCTTGCCCGGGAACGGAGGGGTTTTTTGAAATGTATAAAAGTTGTATGATTGTGCTGTTCGGGGAGCATCTCCACTCACAGGCAGCTATGATGAGAGGTGTTCCCGGACGTTCGTAATAAAAGATCTTTATACTTTGCCATCCGTCTCTGTCTGCTAACTTTGAGAATTGCTACATGGGCTGGGGCGAGCGTCGACCCTCTATATCAGTGGGCCCACTCGTGGGAAAAGAAGCCTTCCCGTTCTCCCCTCAACACAAGTCCTTCACTTGCTTCTTGGAGCACAAACGACAATTTTAAAAAAAGTTTTAAATGATTAGCGTCTGGCACTAATTTTTCAAACTTTTAAAATTTAACGCCTGAAACAGGGCGATACCCAATTTCACCTGCTCTGGGACCCCAAATTCATCGACATACTGCCCACTTAGTACCGAAAAATCCAAGTTTCAGCAAAAAACAGGTACCTACCACCGACATACCACTCGATGGAAGATTCCTCATTGACATACTGACGACCGCCAGGTAGAACCGTCCACTTACCGCACAAAAATAACAAATTTGATGACACACCACCGGAGCTGCATACCATCCTGGAGAAGCAAAAGCAGCACCTCAGTGTTCAGAGCTGAACAGTTACTTTGCAGTGGGATTTACAGTGGGAAAGGTATTTGTGATGTATGTAGCACTCAAATCACTGACTCCACACAGTCTGGTGTTGTAGTAACTGCTGTGACCTTAGTCCTTTATTGTGTAACTCCAGAGTGCCTCTCAGGTGTGGTGGGCAGCCTTTTATACTCTGTCTTGCAGGTACTTTCAGGTCTCCCATGACAGCGCCCTCTGTGATGCACCATTGTACTTATATATTTAATGTACCTGGACAATACAAAACATCTCACTCCCCCCAGTTCCAAAAGACATTGCCGGTAACCTCGGCCTTGTTCACCCTGATTGATTTGTGAGTGTGAGTCCATGACCATCCACTTCCCTCTTTTCCCTGATGTGGAGATTATGTTTGCAATCCGGTGCAAGCATGTGGTGTTTGCAGTCCTTACATGGGTGATGAAGTACATGAGCATAACCTCCAACAAAAAGCAGGTATTCATAGGCAGTACATTTGTCTGGTACATATAACATATGGTACAGATGTTATGTCAAAAGGTTGCATGTACACTGAACAGTTATTTAATCCCAGCTCCTCTGGGTGAGGTTTGGTGGCGGTATACTGCCTCTTTTTGCCCGAGGTAATGGGCTGCGCTGAGACAGGGTATTGCAACTGGTGCGTTGCCTCTGTTCTCAGAAAGTAGTCGCCTCATCTGCAGCCGCTGAACCATTGCATGAATCACATTAATCAAAAATCGCATTAGTCCATTAGTCATGTTAGTCCGGATCCATTACCCTTTTACTTGTACCTTGTGGTATTAACTCTTTCCTAATTCATATCCATTATTTTAAACACAGTAACCATTCAGCATTAAAATATTAACTCTTATCATAAATCCATCATCCTACATTACATTGCCCATTTAGACTCGCTCTTGCCTTACAAAAGTCTCTTTTTTGGGACCGCCAACGGTGTAAGGCCCTTTTAAGACTTCCGGGTGCATTTCTCTTTTAAGATGCCATCTTGTGTTTCCCACTAGGCTTCCACTGGGCGCCACCATTTTAGTTGCTCTGCTTGCCTTTCTCTGCAGAGCTCTGCTGTCACGAGGCTCGCCATTATCTTGAGCTTGCTGGCAAAGAAGGAACACAAGTAACAAAGAAGAAAGAAAGGAGAAAAACGGCCAAGAACAACTTGATCTTGACTCTGGCAGAAGTGGTTCCCTGGACTCGATCAGTCATAGTCCCTGTGAGAGCGGCCTCTGTAATTGCTGCCGTATCCGCCACTCTGGCTCGCGTTCTCCCGAGTCACACCAGCCACCGCCGTAGCCTCCGCCGCCACTGTAACCTCCGCTCCTGTCTCTGTCCGCGCAACAGCCGCCCCACCTGCGGCCGCCGTAGCTGCCTCTCCTGCGGCCGCCGTAGCCGCCATTACCGTAGCCGCGGCCGCCGCCCGACTTTTCTTCAGCGTGGGCCCCCCGGATTTGTCAGCCATCGATGGACCTCCTGCGCATCGCCCGCAGCATGTCGCCGGCCTGCAGCCCAGCGATCGACCCGCATCTACAAAACTGTTCTTCCAGGGTCTGCGCGTCTGTGTGGGGATTTAGACTGCCGTTGAACTGCTTCTTTCTCCTCCAGCTCGGTCGGCGCTGTTCTTTGGGAACCCAGGGGACAGCGGCCTGTGGAGGAATGAAGTCTTCCAGCTCCCACGGACCTTCCCCATCCACCTCCTGCCTAGTAGCGTTGGCCCATCGCCTGCAATGACCCACAAAGGTAAACCGTGCATCTCACCCCCGTGAGATACCTGCACATCCACTCTGCCAAGAACGGGTATCAGTTCCTTGGTGTAGGTACGCAGCTTCGCCATGACCGGGACCAGCTTGGGTCGCGCAGCTTGGTTGATCCACAGTTTATCAAAAGTTTCCTGACTCATCAACGACGGACCAGATCCAGTGTCCTTTTCCATACTCACTGGGACTCCGTTAATCTTGACTTCCATAATCACTGGGGCCGAATCATCGGTACACGTGTACAGTCCAAGCGCCTCATCTTCTTCTGCCTGCTCCACGCTGGATGGTGGATCCTCTACCATCTCCTCAGCCACACGGTGAGTCAGGTTTCTTTTGCACATATGCTGAAGGTGGCCTTTCGTGTGGCAGGTATTGCACGTATACTCCGCAAACCTGCACCGGTGAGCTCCATGGCTTCCTCCGCAGCGCCAGCATGGTGCTACTCGAATAGCCCCCCTCGGTAGACTCTGAGTTCCAGGACCCCGAGGTCCGTGCTCCCTGCCCTGGGCAGAGCCACGTTCTGCAGTTTGGCCGTGGCGGGCGCTATCCTGTGGACAGTGCCTGCCAGGTTCGAGACTGTGTGGATCATCTGCTTGGTGCTGCAAGTCGAGGTCATAAATGCCCTGCTGATGGTGATGGCTTGCTTCAGGGTGACTGTAGGTTCAGTGGATAGCAGCTTGTGAAGGAGACCTTCATGGCCAATTCCCATCGCAAAAACGTCTTGCAACGCCTCGTCAAGGTGTGTGCCAAAATCACATGGCGTCGCGAGTCTCCTGAGGTCCGCTGCATATTTGGTGACATCCTGGCCCTCAGGTCTGCAGTGATGGTAGAATTTGTGCCTGGCCATGAGGATGCTCTCCTTCGATTTCAGTTCGTCATGAATGAGTTCGATCAGCTCCTCATATGACTTGTCGCTGGCGCTCGCGGGTGCCAGCAAATCCCTGACGAGACAGTAAACCTCATCGCCACAACTGGAAAGCAATATCGCCTTACGCTTCTCTCTCAGTGCGTCTGTGCTCCCCGTCAGGTCGTTTGCCGTAAAGTAATACTCGAGCCTTTCCATAAAGGCCTCCCAATCATTGCCCACCATAAAATCCTTTAACGAACCCAGAGTAGCCATAGTTGAGTGAAGCTTGTCCGTGTCCTCATCGCCAATGTGATGTATGTAGCACTCAAATCACTGACTCCATACAGTCTGGTGTTGTAGTAACTGCTGTGACCTTAGTCCTTTATTGTGCAACTCCAGAGAGCCTCTCAGATGTGGTGGACAGCCTTTTATACTCTGTCTTGCAGATACTTTCAGGTCTCTCACCACAGCGCCCTCTGTGGTGCACCATTGTACTTATACATTTAATGTACCTGGACAATACATAACAGTATTTATATTGGTAGAGTACATTATTGAGATAGAAGGCAATTGAGTTTAGATATTTTTCATTGAAAAATCATTTGAGTTTATCTCAGGATATTTGAGGAGATTCTGGAGATTTAAAACGAATGGGGCCTGTACTATCTCAGCCTGTATTGCGGACTACTTGTCTAATGCAGGATCTAGATGGGAGAAGGTTTATTGAGTAGAATTATCAGGGTAATGGAGGACGTCGCAGACTGATATGGAGGAGGAGGAGGAGGCCTTACCCCGAAAAGAATTTTCAGGGAGAAGCGCTCATACTTGGAGCTGACCGATCGTCAGTGCGTTCGAAGACTGCGCTTCCAAAAAGAGGTAATCAATGAGATTTGCCAGCTCATTAAGGCAGACCTGTAGCCCAGTAGCTCCAACATTACTGTACTCTCTGTCGAGATGAAGGTGACTGCGGCATTTTCCATTTATGTATGCGGCTCTTTTCAGGCATCAGCTGGGGACATATGCTGCATTTATCAACACGCTACACATCACTGCATTCGACAGGTAACCGAAGCACTGTATGCACGCCGGATGGAATTTACAAACTTTCCAATGACCAGGGAGGCACAGAGTGAGAGGGCTTTGGGTTTTGCATGCATCGCCAGCTTCCCCAAGGTGCAAGGTGCTGTTGACTGTACCCATATTGCCCTATGAGCACCTTTATAAGAGGCGGAGGTGTACCAAAACCAGAAGGGATTGAACTCCCTCCACGTGCAGCTTGTTTGCGACCATACACAGCACATAATGGCAGTGAATGCCAACTTTCCAACAAGCAACTATGATGCGCACATCTTGCGTGAGAGCACTGTGTCTGACCTGTTGAAGTCTCAGCCACAAGGTAAATGCTGGATGTTGGGGGACAAAGGGTACGGCCTCGCCACCTAGCTCTTGACCCCCCTGCAGAACCCTCAGACAGAAGCCGAGCAACAATATAATAAGAACCGTATAGCCACACATATATATTATCGAAAAGACAATTGGAGTGCTGAAGCAGCACTTTTGATGCTTGGACCACTCAGGAGGCAGGCTGCAATACCACCCTGAGCAAGTTATTCAGGTCACAGTGGTGTGCTGCATGTTGCATAATTTAGCAACCATGCAGGGACAGGAATTGCCACAGGGGACTTCAGGACCGCCTGAGGAAAGAGTGCAGGAGACGGAGGAGGAAGAAGAGGAAAATGAGGGGGAGGGGGATGAGGAGGAGCTTCACGATGAATTCATGGCACCACCACCCCAATACCACAGCGGAGGGCACGCGGAGCGTATGCCACTGCAAAATTGTTACATTAGCAGCTCATAAATGAACACTTTGCTTGAATGTGGAGAGCTGCATTTCATCTTTTCCTGCACAATGTATGGGACCCTGCTAACTGTTACCACAAATGTTTGACATTGTACAAGAGTGCTTAAATTCAACTGGAACATTTATGTAAAAAAGTAAAAAATATAGAACAATTGTAAAACTTTGTAAAATTTATAACTTTGAAAAACTGCAACAACTTTAACAACTTTAAATACACTTTTAAAAATCAAACTTCGACTATTTAAAATTAACAATGAGCAATTGACGATACAACAAAACACCGTTTACTGTCCTCGACCTCGACCTTCCCCACCTTTTGAACTCACTCCCCATTTCTTACTCCCGCCCTTCCCTTTCCCGCTGCCCCTGAGGCCGGACCTCCCTGTGGTAGTACCAAGCCAGTGTGACGTACCGCACCTCGAGTGCAGTTGCTGTATTTGGGGGTCAGACATTGTAGGCGCAATGAATGGGGCCTCAGGATAATCTCATGACCCAGAAAGCACGGCTTCAGGGCTGGAAGTTGCTGGCAGCTCCCCACCCTCAGGTGCTGTCAACCCGACTACTATGGCATGGGGGGATTCCGCGTCATATCCCGATCCAGTCGATTGCAGCATGGCATCGATGGAGTCGGTGGTTCGCTCCATTGTGATCAGATGCGACCTATCCTCCGATCGTTCTGATAGTGCCGCGATGCGTCCAGCTATCGTAGCCATTGCCTTGACCAGCTCTCGACCTATGTCGCTGCTGGCCTGTGACAGACACACCTTGCTGTGTCTGTCACAGGGGGGTGCCTTGCTGTGCACCGCTTGCTCCTGCAGAATCAGAGGAGGTGTGGGGGAATCCCCTGAATATAGAGTCGGTGGTGGAGAATGTGCCAGCTGGCCCAGATGTAACGTGAATCTTCCTCCGTCTCCACCCCCACCTCCACCTCCACTGGCACCAGGATGAGTGGCTCTTCCTCTTCCTCTTCCTCATCTCTGGCAGGGTGAAGTCGGAAGAGGGCTGGATGACACCAGAGATGGAGGCAATGGGTCTGTCGTCTGGTCTCTCTGCGGAGGTCTGGTCTGAATCCTCCGAGTCTGAAAGTACAAAACAACATTTAAAAGTGCTTGGCACCAGGGGAGGGGTCAGGGTTACATGAGTATGAGTACAGTCATGTAGCGTAGTCTTACTTAAATGTCCACCACTGCTGCAGTACTGCATTACATATTGCAGACAGACAATACTGAAATGTATTGTTACATGTCCCCAACATTGCAGTACATCACATTAGCCCAACATTACAGTGCAATAAACCTACATTAAATTACATGAGACCGACATTACAATCACAGTTACATTACATGACATGACACGACCGCAACACAGACCGGGGATTGTATTGAACTGACCATCCTGTGTGAGTGGGTCAGCTCCAACGCCGGTGGTGGCACGGTTGCTATCCCTGACTAGTGACAGGGCACGGATCTCAATCTCCGTTCAGGGTTCTTGCGTTGGGTGTCCTCCCCCCGTACGCCGCTGATCCGCTGCTATTACAGATGTCTTCCACAGAAAGTAAAGTAAATGAAAGTAAAAAACTTCAATCCATTTAACATCGCAGACACACAGGTTCACACACACACACACACACACACATGCACACACACGTCAAAATACTGGGTTGATCCTCTTGTCATTGCCTGAAAGCACAAATACAGTGTCGTAACCTTGGGATAAATAACATCATCCATGTGACACTGAACCTACATTTACATGGTACATGGCACATGGGGTGAGCATAAATAAAATCATTACTTACTCTTGCTACCCTCACCAGGTTGTTCCACCTCTTATGACACACCCTTTGTACTTGTGGAGGAGACAGCCTCCCTAATCTCGTCCCATATTTTGTTGTGCGGCTTTGGGTGGAGGGGCTTTCCACGACCACCCTTCGTTATGTCGGAGTATCTCCCCGTGATGTTCGCCAGAAGGGCAGGTAGTTCCGTTTTGTCAAAGGCGGGCACCCTCAACCTCCCATCCTTCTCAATATTCCTGCGCTTAGATTTTTTTTAAGCATTTCCATTATATTTATATTTATTATATTTTATATTTATTATACAATTTTTTTATTTATAAAATATGTATTATTATTGATATTGTATTATTATTATTTGTTATTAATATTATTTGACGACGGAATTTCTAATGAAAACAACCAACTCTTGAATACTTTGCTGCTCCTTCTCACTCTCTCTCCCTTGACTTCAACTCTCTGCGCATGTGCAGGTGATGCCTGACCCCCGAAACCGCGGGGAAAAAGCATCTGTAAAAAAATGCAAAAAAAAAATGCCGCATGCGCAGTGCACTGTTGCACTGTCCATCTTGATCGACTATAATGCTACATACCGCCCGCTGCACACCGCTCACATACCGGCGAAAAAATGTTGATGAAACTAGCAGTCTTCAGTCTTGGCGGTATTCCGGTGGTTTTAAACCATGCACCGCGTAATACCACCGAGAAATGGGCGGACCTTACATCTTGATGAATTTTGGGCACTCTATCTTTTAATGAGATCACCTTTCATTCATCTAAACTCCAGAGAGCACAGGCCAAATCTACTCAAGGTCTTCTCATAGGACAACCCACTCATCCCAGGGATCAATCTAGTGTACCTTTGTTTGCACCGTCACTAATGCATGTATGTCCTTTCTCAGATAAGGAGACCAAAACTGTGCACAGTACTACAGGTGTAGTCTCACCAAAGCCCTGTACAATTGTAATAAGTCTTTCTTACTCTTGTACTCCAACTGCCTTGCAATAAAGGCCAACATGCCATCTGCTTTCCTAATTGCTTGCTGTACCTGTATGCTAACTCTGTGTTTTCTGTATGAGGACACCTAAATCTCTCTGAACACCAACATTTCATAGCTTTTCACCATTTAAAAAATATTCTGCTTTTCTATTCTTCCTACCAAAGTGAATAACCTCACATTTCCCCACATTATGGCCAGAATCTGACCAGTCCTGCGAGTACGGGTTTGGAGGTGGACCCTCTGTCAAAATGACTGTGATTGACAGCAGGGCGGGATCTCGTCCTGAGCCCACCTCCTTATAAGTTTCCGGGTCTGGCTGTGGTTCACAGATCCGACACCAAGTGGCGGACCAGCCAATTAACATCATTGAGAGGTACTTTAAAAGTTTTTAAAAATAAATTTACCAGGTACATTCCATTTTTCCAAGTTATTTATGAGGTTCATCTCCCGTTCATGAAATAGGAAATTTCGCCCCAATATGTCTGACAACACATTAGCAGATACTCTGCATGAACATTGGCTAAAAGACCAAAGTGCCGACCCTTGCATGTTGTTAATTGGTATGATTGGACAAGGATGGGAGTGAGTGTGAGGTGTGGCTAGTGAGATGGGATGTGATAATGTAAATAGAGAGGGATGGGTGGAGGTGCAAGGTAAGTTGGTGTGAGTAAGAATATGTAGGAATAGGGTAGGGAAGGCAGAGTGATGGGGATGTGATGAGTATCACAGCATCTGGAGGAAGTCATGGGAGAGCCTGGGTGCAGCCTTTGTGCAGTGTTTGCATCAGTGTTTGCAGCACCTCATTGCTACAGAATAATGTCAGAACAACTCTCAAAATCAATGTGGCCATGGTCCCTTTAAGGAAACCGGCATCAGACCCGCTTCCTTTTAAATGGCCGGGAACCTCGCAGGGCGAGCTTAACAAACCCAATCTAGGGAAGGTTATTTTCACAGTGCGGGCTGGAACCAGGAGTGGGGTCGCTACCCACCACCGACCCCAGCCGCCCCAGACTCACCATGGTTAGTGAAATTGCGGACTATATGTTAGGCTAACTGGCCTGTAGTTCCCCGTTTTCTCTCTCCCTCCGTTCTTGAATAGCGGGCTTACATTTTCCACCTTCTATTGAACTGTTCTACAATGTATGGAATTTTGGAAGATCAAAATTAATGCATCCACTATCTCTGCAGCCACATTTTTTAGAACCCTAAGATATAGGTCATCAGGTCCAGGAGATTTGTAGGCTTTTAGTCCCATTAGTTTCTCGAGTTCTTCGTCTCTACTTAATTACGTTAAGTTCTTCACTTTTAATTTCCTTGAGATGCAGAAACTTACTGCAGACGTGGCCGTCCGGGATCACAATGCTCTGCACAAACTCACACAGGCGGCAGTTGCACTGCCATCCCTTTATAAGCTTGTTTTATTTATTTAGTTAATTAAAATTTATGTATTTAAATAAATTAGCTTATATTTTAGTTTTTAACTAATTGCTCAATCCATTTAAATCTAGATGAAATTAAATATTTACCTGTAACATAAAACACTACAAGTATTGGAGGCAAAAAGCAGCACCTCCTCTGCTCTGAATTCCCACACTCTCCAAATTCTCAACTTTAACACTCTGTTTAGAAGCACTCCATTTAAGACAACTCTGTGCAGACTACTCGAATAAGGAGAGGTTACATGAACTCAATAGTACAATTTTAAACGGGGTGCCGGAACAGAGAGACTTAGAGGTGAATGTACACAAATCTTTGAAGATGGCAGGGCAAGTTGAGAGGGCTGAAAAAGGCACACAGGATCCTTGGCTTTAAAAATATAGACAGATTACAAGAGCAAGGAAGTTATGCTAAACCTTTATAAATCACTGGTTAGACCCCAGCTGGAGTATTGTGGCAAATTCTGGGCACCATACATTAGGCAGGATGTCAAACCTTGGAGAGGGTATAGAAGAGATTTACTAGAATTGTACAGGGATGTGGAGAGACTAGAGAAGCTGGGATTGTTCTCCTTGCAGCAGACAGAAAAGCTCAAGGGGGGATATGATAGATGTGTTCAAAATCATGAAGGGTTTTTAAGAGAGTAAATAAGGAGAAATTGTTCCCAATGGCAGAAGGGTCATAACCAGAGGACACACATTTAAGATAATTGCCAAAGGAACAGAGACAATATGGGGAAACATTTTTTTATGCAGTGAGTTGTTATGATCTGGATTGCACTGCCTGAGGGGGTGGTAGAAGCAGTTTCAATCATAACTTTCAAAAAGGAATTGGATAAATATATGAAGGGAAAAATTCTCAGGGCTACAGGGAATGGACAAGAGAGAGGGTCTAAGGTGTAGAAATGTTGTGGCACCCCATTTGGGGCCTTAACTTCTGAAAAGTTGGAAAAAGTAGCGCTAATGATTCTCTCTTGCTGGGAAATTCAGCTTTAGTGCTCCAAGAGGGAAGTGGAACACTAAATCAAACCCTAACCACTTCTCTTAGGGTGCTAAAGTCCGAGAGTGGGATGGTAGCGGAAGAATGCTAAACAATTTGCCGTGCATTGCTAACGGCATCAGAGGCTGCTTTCCTCGCTTAAAAGGAAGGGCCAATGATGGTGCAGAACCTACTTGCCAGCAACTCTGTTTTGCAAGGTGACATGCACAAATGCCATTACAGTCACAAACACTTTCACAAAGTGGAGGGCTTGGACATCTTGCAATGAAATGTTGAAAATCTTTGAGCAGGCACCAGACTGGTGCAAATAATAAAGGTTGACCTACCTAAAAACCATTCCCTTTAATTAGCACTCCCCAAGCAGCCAGCCGAGTTGACAACACCTCCTCTTCCTGCTGTTGTTCACGCCCGGTGATAAAACAGGGGGTGGGAGACAATTTCACATCCGGGGCTGTAACAGGGTGCTGCACACTTTATGATGTCACGATCTGCGAGGCACTAGAGGCCCAGTGGTAAGACTTAGTGCCAGCGCCAAACTGGCACTGACGTTTGTGGATTTGTGGGCATTGCTGCATTCACCGTGCTCGGTCATTAATCCCTTAGCATCCTGCTAGTTTATCCCCCCCGCCCCCCCCCCCCCCCCAAGAAGCTAAATTTCTCCCCCTAAGTGTATAGCTCTTTCAAAGAGTCAGCACAGGCATGATGAGCTGAATGGACTCCTTCTATGCTATAGCATTCTATGATTCTATGCAATTAGGGAAGGGATGGAGGGATATGTTTGCAAAGATGGGATTAAAATGTAAAAAAGGAATGAGCGTGTTCCTTTTTTCTAAAAACCCTAATCTTCTGACCAATTTATAGTACACTATAAAATCTAGATGGAAAAACATTACCAAACTTAAATCAAAATGTTCCTTTGGTCTTCAAAGAGTTGAGGTTAAGGATGAATTTTCAGGTTTTGTGATATTTTGGTTTCAACTCCGAGTCCTGAAAATCTGAAGCTTCTTCAAGCCCTGGAGCTGGATTTTCGATTGGAGGCTTTTTCGGGCAATAATGGCGATGGGGCAGTAAAATTTGCACTGGGAAATGGTTTGTGTCTGCAGCCACAAAATTCAGCAGCTGGGCCCTGAGTGTGGGGTAGAGCAGTAAAGGGAGGCTTTCCACACCTCTCAGGGCACTGGGCTAGCTGAACAACTGAAAATCCATTGCTAAAGAGCTGTCCTCCCTGGAAGAGGCTTCCCTGGAAAAAAAAATTGCTAAAAAAATGCACAAAAACCATTCCCAGTACCTTGCTCACCCCACATAAATATAAATCGTAAAAGTAAAACAAAAAAAAACAATCACACATACCTCATGTTTTCATTTCTTCCCTCACTGCCACCGCAACAGTTCGAATCACCTGCTTCCCAGGTGGTGCCACTATGGCACGCTACGGGTCACCGGCTTGACCCTCCCGGGCAATACGTCTCAGTGCCTTCGGAAAACTGACACCAAATTTCCCAAAGGGATGCTGAAAGCTGGCCGTCTGGCTTGAAATCATTTGCATACCCTCAATAGAGGCGCAAGCCCAATGGAAATCCAGCCCCTGATCTCTATTAGCTATATTTAGAGGATAGGCTCTATAAAGCACCAGGAAACAAAGGCACATCTTGCAACCAGCTTAGGAAAGGATGCAAAAAGACCTGCCACACTATACGGTCACAGAATCATTTCATTTCAACTTTTCACTTAAATCTCATATTATTTTTGCAGGACAAACAAAAAGTAAAAAATCTGTCTCACTATGATCTGTCATTTTCTGCAATCACTCTGCCATCAATTAAATTTCAAACTTGTGCAGGGAAAGATAAGATATTGACTAGTGCAGAAAAGGACATCCTGTGATTGCGAAAGGCACTATATAAATATCTGTACTTTCTTTCTCCCTAGGGAGCATGAATCATTGAATTTACCCCTGTATTTACTCTGTGCAGCCCTTTTCCAAAATGATTCAGAGAGAAGTAGCATTAAATTACAATATTGAGTATAAGCACAATGAAATGCTATGGCACTTGAATATTGCCTCTCAGGTACAACCCTATGCAATAGCAAATGTTAACTATGATTTTACTTTTGTTTACTCGACTTTGGCGTTTTGCCATGTCCGTCAATCCAGTTAAATTAGTGACATTCTAAATAATGACGACGTGACAGAACTGGCATGTAGCTTGTATAAATTGCTTTCTGCAATATTATCAAAACAAACTGTAACTCATCCTTCTCATTCCACAATCTATTTTCAAAAGACATGATGAATAATTAATGCAAGGTACTAGATATCTCGCAGTAAATCAAATGTTTCATTTTCCAAGTAAAAACTACATTATTGCAGTATATTAGCATGATTCAGGCTGCCTTAGTCCAATATATAACATAAGAACATAAGAAATAGGAGCAGGAGTAGGCCATTCAACCCCTTTGACGCTGCTCCGCCATTCAATAAAATCATGGCTGACCTTCTAACTCAACTCCATCTTCCCGCACTATCCCCAAAACCCTCGCTTCCCTTAGTATCCAAAAATCTAGCGATATCAGTCTTGAATATACTCAACGACTGAACATCCAGGCCCTCCGGATTCACAACCATTTCAGTGACAACATTTCTCCTCATCTCAGGCTAACTGGCTGACCCCTTATCTGAGATTGTGATTCCTAGTTCTCGACTCCCCAGCCAGAGAAAACATTTTCCCTGCATCTACCCTGTCAAGCCCCTTAAGAATTTTATAAATTTCTACTAAAATCTCGAAAGTGTAGGTCTAGTCTACTCAATCTCTCCTCATAGGACAATCCCTCAACCCAGTAATCAGACTAGCAAACCTATGTTGCACTCCTTCCAAGGCAAGTATATCTTTCCTTAGATAAGGAGACCAAAACTGTACACAGTACACAGTACTCCAGCTGTGGTCTCACCAATTCCCTATGTAATTGTAGTAAGACTTCTTTATAAAGACCAACGTATCATTTGCTTTCCTAATTGCTTGCTGTACCTGCAAGTTAACTTTCTGTGATTCGTGAAGAAGTACATTCAGGTCCCTCTGAATATCAACATTTCCCAGCCTTTCACCATTTAAAAGTTAATCTGCTTTTCTATTTTTCCTATCAAAGTGGATATCTTCACACTTCTTCACATTATAGTTCATCTGCCACATCCTTGCCCAATAACTTAACTTGTCTAAATCCCTTTGAAGCCTCCTAATGTCCTCCTCACAAATTACTTTCCCATCTATTGTCAGCAAACTTGGATACATTGCACTCGGTCCCCTCATCTAAGTCGTTTGAATAGATTATAAATATCTGAGGCCCAAGCACTGATCCTTGCGGTACCCCACTATTTACAGTCTGCCAACTCGAAAATGACCCATTTGTTCCTATTCTATCCTTACATCCATGCATTTTTTCCTGCAGTCACTTAAATGGATATACTTGACAGAATCTTCCCAGCCCTGTGAGTGCGGGTTTGGAGGTGGGCTGACTGCCAAAATGGCTTTGATTGACAGTGGGTCGGGATCCCGCTCTGAACCCACCTCCATGTGAATTTCTCAACTGTCAGATGTGCGGTCGGATAGCAGACATGACAGCAAGCAGCGGGACAGGCAATTAACATAATTAAAAGGTACTTAAATGCTAGTTAAGAGGCTTAAAAGCAGGCACTTACCAAGTTTTTGTGGAGTTTGCCATCCCTCGAGTTTCATGCCAGTTAAGTGGAGTCAGGTTCTCAGTGACTCTCTATTGCTTTGATTAGTTGACAACTGCAGAAGTGGTATAAAAGCTGCCATTTCACAGCTGTTCACTTTCCAATGTCAGAAGCTGAAACCTTCAGGTTTTGGAAGAATATTTGAGCTGTATGCACTTTGGAAGTGTTTGCAGTGAACTCTTTAGTCACTGTCACCTCCTTGGAACAGCCTCTCTCACCATTGACAGATCGCTTCTGTCATCTCAACCTCACCTGCCATCTATTCTAGCATCATCAGTGCCCTTCAAAAACTCTGACCTTGGTCCTTAGAATCCCACCATGATCAGCCCCAACACCAACATCACTAAACACACAGCATCACCACCAACAACACCAACCTTCTCCACGATCACCTGATGTTGCACAGTACACAGGACATCAGCATCCAACCACATTGCTGCCCAGGAGACCTGTGATGGCCTCACCATGGCCATATTTACTTCATTTCACACTGTACATCCTGACTGCCACATGATGCACCAGATTGGCACCACCCGACACCATCTCCATAAAGCATCCCTGCAATGTCCAAACCATTCCTTTCATATTCATCGCCATTGTGGAGGGTATCCTTATGTCTCACCATTCACTACAACTCACTAAGCCACATCCAAAGGTGCTCACAAATCTGTTCAAGAACACAAAGTCCTGAAAATAAAGATTTCAGTGTTTGACAACACATCAACATTAACTATACATGAACATTGGCTAAAGGACCCTAGTGCCTACCCTTGTGTGCTGTTAGTTGGTATGATTGGACAAGGTTAAGGATTAGTGTTTGGGGTGGTTAGTGAAATAGGCAACCGATAATGTAGATAAAGGGAGAGAGAGAACGATGGGTGGAGGTGCAAGAAGTTGGTGTGAGTAAGGATATGCAGGGGTAGAGTAGGGAAGGCAGAGTGATGGGGATGTGATGAGCACAGCAGGATGAGGTTGAGTGTGGCTTTGCAGTAACGTTTCATGATCTACTGAGATCATTGAAAGGTTTACGACACTGCAGCCAGCTCCTCCAGATGACATCCCTCCTTGTGCCCTCATGTGCAATGTGCATTCAGGCTGCGTTGGTCTAATAGAGAGGTCTCTTCCGTCCATTGGAATGGAAGAGAACCTCCCTGTGCGCTGTGACTCCCTCCATAAGCATCTGGAAGGAGTCATGGAAGAGCTTGGATGCAGCTGTGCACCTTTGTGCAGTGCTTGTATTAGCTCAATGCTGCAAAACACTGACAGGTGAACTGTCAAAAAAAAGTTGAGAATGGTCCCTTTAAGGAAACCAGCTGATGATATGTCATTAGATGAAATCCTCAGACCCGCTTCCAGTTAATTGGCTGGGAAACTAGCAGGGCGAGCTTAACAGGCCCCAGCCACGGAAGATTGCTGTTAGTGGGCGGGCTGCAGCTGGGAGCGCGTTCTCCGCACAGCACCGATGCCACTCGAACCCAACTTGCACTCGTTGGCGAAATTGCGGCCACTAGGTGCAGAATATAATTTTTTAATAAATTTTCAAGAATCAACGGGCAAACCTGTATGTCGCAACAGATTAGCAATTTTTTATTTTGTTTTGTTCTCCATTTTTTCTTCCCTGTTGGAAAGTTGATGCAAGGGAGCAGACCATATAGTGTAGCCATGAAGTTCTTTATTGTTACTTCATTGCTTTCCCGGATTGGACCACAAAGGGGTTGAAATTGAATAGAGCAAGCTAGATATTGCCAGATTTCTCTTCCACCGGTATGCAATGATTTCGATCAAGAAGGTTAGCTGAGCGCTGATGTAATTTATTCAATTGACAGATACAAGGTTAAATAAAAACATCGATAGGAGAGACCAATATCCTAATCTATTTGAGTTAACTAATTCTTACTGTTTTATTTATATCACATTTGTTTTCCTCTTGTCTGTTAATTATTTTCTTTCTACAAACCTTTTTAACACATCCAGTTTCCCTTGACATACTCCACATAATATTGTTATCCAGTCAATTATCCAGCCTGCTACCAGACATAATTTTCATTCTCGGGATGAGGGTGTTGCTGGTGCAGATATTATTTATTGCCCATCTTTAGTTGCCCTAAGAAGATGGTGATGGCCTTCTACCAATGCTGTGCTTAAATTGGCTTCTATAAATTGCTCAGGAATCATGTTCTTTTCTCAAGTGGCACAGATTGGATCAAAAATTCACCATGTAGAAATTAGCAGATAGAAAGCCATAGGCATCTTATCACTTTATGTGTGCATGTTAACGTGCCAATGAATTGTCTTACTAAGTCTATCTGGAAATTATTATTTCTAGGCAACTCTAATTCAAAAAGTTTGACCAACACATTTGAAAAGATTCTGTTGCCAGGCACGTTAGAACATTCTTGGAAGTGGTGTTATGAAAAAGAGACAGGTACCGACATCTGAAACGTGAGCTTGAGCTAAAAAGCTTCTATTAATAATGCATTTCTTCAAGTGTTAAAAATCCGAATGTGTGCACATTATTTTGCATCTTCACTTAAATATTCAGTGTCACACTCAGTATTTTTTGCACTGATTTTCAATGCCTAGGATTAAAGACTGGAAGCTATACATTGTTATCTCTTCATTATAATTATTCATTCTAGCAATGATTATTTGGGTTGTGATCTTATTTGGAAAAACTTGATCCTAACACTTCTCACTTTTTGTAGTTAGGAGCCAGGATCAATTGCAATGATAGCAATGGGATTATCAAAAGTAGCTGTAATAGTATTGTTGAATTGTTGGTGGGGAGGGGGGAGAAGGATAAATCAACAAAAAGTAATATAAAAAAAATCTAAATAATTACAGAAAACTTCAGATCTTCTTTCTCACAGCATTTATATTCACATGCATAGGATATTAGGATATTAAAGTGGCAATGCAACTATCAGGGTCCGTTTTAAAAACTAAACTGTGACAGATAAATATCATTAATATTTTTGTATTTCTCTCTTTATTCCTGTTTATTATTTTGAGTGAACAGTATGCACTGATGAAGTAACTGTGGGAAGAGGCTTTGGGGAGTTAGTGAGCCTAACACTGAGTGTGCTGAATTAAACTCAGCAGAATTAATCTCAAAGCCTCTTTACCATCTACAAAGCTTACATCAGGAGATTGATGGAATATCCACCACTCAGCTGGTTTGGTGCAACCTTAAGAAGCTCGACACCATGCGGGATAGAGAAGTTTGCTCGATCAGTGCTTCTACCAATAGACTCAGGGGCAGAAATTCGGCTGGTTAGTGCCAGCCATTGGCGCCCTGGAGAGGTGATATGGCACCGCTAATGGCCTAGTGCCTGTGATCGGCGGTGTCAACGCCTGCTACAAACTTCGGTTAAGTTTTTGCAGTGGCACAAAGAACTACCACCTTGCCCTTTACCGCCAGGCAGATCATGATTCCAGTATGCGTGCAACAACTCGCGAGTGCCTCTGACACGAACTTCGTTTTTTGTGCCTCACTTACCAGTTGGCGGTGAAATCACCACAGAAATCTGGTGTTCACAATTCACCGTGGCGATGCTGGGGCAATATATAAAGGGAGTAGCAACCGGGGCACAGAGGTCGCGGTGAGTGCTATGTATTCTTCTAGCAGAGTGCGTAGTTGTTGGCATCGTGCGGCTGCTGAGTACTTGCCTAAATGACTACCATTTTGGCTCCATTAATGAATACCATCTCGCTCTTACCTTCGGCAACTTTGAAGATGCCGGCTGCACAGATGGGATATCACCAGTGTGGATCCATGCTTGAGGCAAGACCACAGACATCGTGGCATGAGACCTTCCCCGCGGCCCCCCCCCCACCACCCTCCCACCCCAAGGTTCACCATGCGCATTCTTCGTACATTGATATGTCCGAGGAACAGTACATAAGAAGGCTGCGGTTCCGCAAGGAGGTGGTCACGGAGGTCTGCAACCTCCTGGACACAGACCTCAAAGCTCAAAGCGGCACCAGAACCTCGCAGTCAGTGACAGTGAAAGTGACAGTAATGCTCAACTTCTACGCTACAGGCTCCTGTAGGCGATATTTGCAACATCTCGCAGTTTGCAGTACATTGCTGCATTCGCCAGGTGACCGATGCTCTCTGCAGCCGACGAATGGACTACAAAAACTTTAGCATGTCCAGGCAGAGCCAGGATGAGTGCTCCTGTGGCTTCACCAGGATAGCGGTCATCCCCATGGTACAGGGCGCCAGTGATTGTACGCATGTGCCATCATGGACCTCGCCCCACAATGGAGAGGTGTTTTGCAATCACAAAGGTGACCACTCCTTCAACGTCCAGTTGGTGTATGACCACAGGCAGATGATCTTCGCTGTGAATGCGTGCTATCCTGGCAGCAGCCACGATTCATTAATCCTGCAGGAGAGCAATGTGCACGCAGGGCATGGCTAGTTGCTCAGTGACAAAGGATATGGTCTAGCCATCATCCTCATCATAGGCAGTCCCTCGGAATTGAGGAAGACTTGCTTCCACTCTAAAAATGTGTCCTTAGGTGACTGAGCAGTCCAATACGAGAACCACAGTCCCTGTCACAGGTGGAACATACAGTCGTTGAGGGAAAGGGTGGGTGGGACTGATTTGCTGCATGCACTTTCTGCTGCCTACGCTTGCTTTCTGCATGCTTTCGGCAATGAGACTCGAGGTGCTCAGCGTCCTCCCGGATGCACTTCCTCTACTTAGGGCGGTCTTTGGTCAAGGATTCCCAAGAGTCGGTGGGGATGTTGCATTTTTTCAAGGAGGCTTTGGGGGTGTCTTTGAGCATTTTCTCTGCCCTCCTGGGACTCACCTGCCGTGATGTAGCTTGGAGTAGAGTGCTTGTTTTGGCAGTCTAATATCAGGCATGCGGCCCACCCACCGGAGCTGGTAAAGCGTGGTCAATGCCTCAATGCTGGGGATATTGGCCTGAGAGAAAATGCTGGCATTGGTGCACCTATGCTGCCAATGAATTTGCAGAGGCTGCATTGTTGGTACTTCTCCAGTGCTTTGAGGTGCCTACTGTACATAGTCCATGTCTCTGAAACATATAGGAGGGTGGGTATCACTACTGCTCTGTAGACCATGAGCTTGATGGTATTTTGAGATCCTGGTCTTCGAACACTCTTTTCCTCAGGTGGCTAATGGCTGCACTGGCACACTGAAGGTGGTGTTGGACATTGTCATCGATGTCTGCCCTTACTTATAGTAGGCCCCCAAGGTATGGGAAGTGGTCCTCATTGTCCAAGGTCTTGTCATGGATCTTGATAAGCAGGGAGCAGTACTGTGTGGAGGGATGGGGGGTGGGCGCGGAGGGGGGAATGTTGGTAGAGGACATTTGTCTTAATGATGTTTAATGTGAGGCCCAGACTCTCATATGCTTCAGTGAAGGTGCCAATGATGGTTTGGAGTTCGGACTCCGAGTGTGCACAAACGCAAGCATCATCTGCATATTGTAATTCAATGATTGAGGTTGGAGCAACCTTAGATGTGGACTGGAGGAGTCAGAGGTTGAACAATTTCCCACTTGTCCTATAGGTTAACTCCACTCCAGCGGGGAGCTTGTTAAGTGTGAAATGAAGCATTGCAGCGAGGAAGATTGAGAAGGGCATTGGTACAATGACGCATCCTTGCTTGACCCTGGTCTGCACTTGTATTGAGTCTGCAGTGGATCAGTTAGTAAGCATCACGGCTTGAATGTCATCATGAAGCAGGTGGAGGATGGTGCCGAATTTTTGAGGACAGGCAAATTTGAGAAGGACTCTCCATAATCCCTCATGGTTGACAGAGTCGAAGGCCTTTGTGAGGTTGGTGCTGCTCCCTAAATTTTTGTTGGATTTGTCACGCGGTGAATATCATGTCCGTTGTGCCCCTTATGGGCAGAATCTGTATTGTGACTCTGGGAGGAGCCCTTCAGCCACTGGGAGGAGATGATTGAGGAGGATTCTTGCGATGATTTCCCCTGTGACAGATAGCACAAAAACTCCTCTAATTGCCGCAGTCGGACTTGTCACCTTTCTTGAAGATGGTCACGATTATGGCGTCGCTGAGATCCCCTTGCATGAACTCCTCATTCCAGATCAGAGAGAAGAGGTCATGGATTCGTGCCAAGAGTACTTCTCTGCCATGCTTTAGTACTTCAGCAGGGATTCCGTCTACTCCTGAGGCCTTGTTGTTTTTCATTTGTTGGATGGCCTTTTGAACCTGGGATTGTGCTGAGGTGGTGACGGGTAGCATGCTGTGGGATAGATTCAAGGACACTCACATCAGAGTCTTGGTTGAGAAGATCCTCAAAGTGCTCCTTCCAGTGGGCACTGACTGCCTCTCTGTCCTTGATGAGCACCTCTCTGTTCTTGGCTCTCAGTGGAATAGGACCTGGAGTGCTTGGGCCATAGGTGGACTTGACCGCACTAAAAAAATTCATGCACGTTATGATTGTCAGCTAGATGCTGGATCGCCTGTGCTTTTTCCACCCACCATTTGTTATTTAGGTCAGGAGTTTTTTGTTGGATCTCAGCCTTCAGTTGTCTGTAGATCTGCTTTCTTTTACTCAAATTATGGAGTTGTTTCGAATGCAGAAATGATTTGCATTTGCAATTTATTAGCTCCTGGATCTCCTGGTCGTTCTCGTCGAACCAGCCTTGATGTTTTCTGGTAGAGTGATGAAGAATCTCTTCACAGGCGTTAATTATGATTGACTTAACAGCAGGCCAAGCACTGCAGCTCTGGTTCATTGGAAGTCATCATGTTGGCTGTGAGGCGTTCGCTGAGTCGGGATTTCTTTGCAGGGTCTTTGAGTGCTTCAGCATTTTCGTTGCCTCCACCGCTTTGAGGCTATGTTGATGGAGATAACAGAGTGGATTAGGCGGTGGTCAGTCCAGCAGTCATCAGCTTCTGTCATGGCATGAGTGATGCTTATGTCCTTGCGGTTCCTCGCTTGGACGATGACATAGAGCAAACTATTGGGGTTGCTGAAGCAGCATTTCCACTGCCTTGACCGCTCTGGAGGGACCCTTCAGTACTCCCCTGGTAGAGTGTCCATGTTCACCATTGTGTGCTGCATGCTGTACAATCTGGCCATCATGAGTGGCCAGCCATTGCCACCAGGAGGACGAGGATAATGAGGAGGAAGACGAGAAGCAGCAGCCACGGAGGAGGCAGCCTGACAGTATTGCCGCTGTAAGGGTTGTGCGTCAGAGACTCATCGCTCAGCGATTCCACTAAATGATGCAACACATGCCGAGTCATCTGGCCATGTGCTGAAGACATCGCGCCACACCCTCCAAGCTTCCATGTATATAAATCGCAACTCAATAATGTAAAACGCATCTGATATTTTATTCACATCAACAAGATTGTGCCGTAAACCAGCACAACGCAGAACCATCATTATCAGCAAAGTATGACTTAAATCACTCCCCTGCAAACACAGTAACATAGCAATTGCAACGATATACAAAAAACCAACCCTCCTGTTTGAAATAACCATGCAACGGGCATGAACAAAATTAATGAAACCAGCCTCCAATGCAAGTATATCCTTTGTTAAATATGGAAACCAAAACTGTAAGCAGTACTCTAGGTGTGGCCTCACCAATACTCTGTATAGTTGTAGCAGGACTTCTCTGTTTTTATACTCAATCCACCTTGCAATAAAGGCCAACATTCCATTTGCCTTCCTGATTACTTGGCATACCTGCATGCTAACTGTTATATATGTAAACCTGTAAATACCTTGTTTAACCGCCAGAGGGCTCATCCCCTGGAGTCCCAAGGGATCCCACAATCGCTTGGGAGCACCTGTACATAAGGAGGCCTCACAGACTGGAGAGGCACTCTGGAGACCTGTAATAAAGGACTACAGTCACACATTACTTTGAGCCTACAGCATCTGGTCAGATTCTTTATTCAAGACATAACAACTGGCGATGAGATACAGATAATGAACACCACCGCAACAATGCAGAGAACCGTGGGCATCCTGGAGAAATTTTCGGAGGGAGATAATTGGGAAACCTTTGTGGAGTGACTCGACCAATACTTCGTGGCCAACAAGCTGGAAGGAGAAGCGGACACTGCCAAACGAAGGGCGATCTTCCTCACCATTTGCGGGGCACCAATGTATGGCCTCATGAAAAATCTGCTCGCTCCAGCAAAACCCACAGAGAGGTCATACGATGATTTGTGCACACTGGACCGAGAGCATCTAAACCCGAAGGAAAGCGTTCTGATGGCGAGGTATCGGTTCTACACGTACAAGAGCTCTGAAGGCCAGGAAGTGGCGAGCTACATCATCGAGCTAAGGCACCTTACAGGACATTGTGAATTTGAAGGATACTTGGAGCACATGCTCAGGGACTTCTTTGTCTTTGGGATTGGCCATGAAATAATACTTCGCAAACTTTTGACTGTAGAGACCCCAACCTTGAGTAAAGACATAGCGATAGCCCAGGCGTTCATCGCCACCAGTGACAATACGAAGCAAATCTCTCAGCACATGAGTGCTGCAGCAAGTACTGTGAACAAAGTAATGTTGTTTTCGAATCGTAACCTACAGGGCAGAACTCACATGCCTGCAACTGCATGCCCACAGATGTCTCAGAGTCCACCATCAAGGATGGTGAATGCAAGACCATTAACACCTTGTTGGCGCTGCGGGGGTGATCATCACTTCCATTCATGCCGCTTCAAAGGATACATTTGCAAGGGTTGTGGAACAATGGGACGCCTCCAACGTATGCGCAGGCGAGCTGCAAACCCTGCTAATCCTGCAAACCACCATGTTGCAGAGGAGGACAGATCCACGGTGGATCACAATGAACCAGAGTCTCAGACTGAGGAGGCAGAGGTATAAGGGGTGCACACATTTACCACAAAGTGTCCCCCGATAATGCTGAAGGTTGAATTAAATGGACTCCCGGTGTCAATGGAGCTGGACACGGGCGCGAGCCAGTCCATAATGAGCAAAAATACTTTTGATAAATTGTGGTGCAGCAAGGCCTCAAGGCTAGTCCTGACCCACATTAGTACTAAACTGAGAATGTACACAAAGGAACTGATTCTATTAATTGGCAGTGCTACCGTAAAGGTCTCCTACGATGGAGCGGTGCACAATTTACCACTCTGGGTGGTACCGGGCGATGGCCCCAAGCTGTTCAGCAGGAGCTGGCTGGGAAAGATACGCTGGAACTGGGACGGCGTTCGAGCACTCTCGTCCGTCGACGACACTTCATGTGCCCAGGTCTTAAACAAGTTACCGCCCGACAGATTAGAACCTGGACAAGCCAGGACCCCTTACTGTCCTTAGTCAAAAGCTGTGTGCTCCACAGGAGATGATCTAGTGTCCCGCTAGAGATGCAGAAAGAAATAAAGCCATACCAGCGGTGCAGAGATTAAATGTCCATACAGGCAGACCGCCTCCTATGGGGTAATCGGGTAGAGGTGCCAAAAAAGGGCAGGGAAACTTTCATTAGTGACCTCCACAGCACCCATCCAGGCATTGTAGTGATGAAAGCGATAGCCAGATCCCACGTGTGGTGGCCCGGTGTCAGTGCAGAATTAGAGTCATGTGTGCACAAATGTGGCACATGTTCACAGTTAAGCAATGCACCCAGGGAGGCACCACTAAGTTTATGGTCCTGGCCCTCCAAACCATGGTCCAGGGACCATGTCGACTATGCAGGCCCATTCTTTGGAAAAATGTTTCTTGTGGTCATAGATGCATACTCCAAATGGATTGATTGTGAGATAATGTCAACAAGCACGTCTGCTGCTACCATTGAAAGCCTGCGGGCCATGTTTGCCACGCACAGCCTGCCTGATGACCTTGTGAGTGACAATGGGCTGTGCTTCACCAGTGCCGGGTTCAAAGAGTGCGTAACCTGCAATGGGATCAAACATGTCACACCTGCTCCGTTTAAACCAGCGTCCAATGGTCAGGCAGAGCGAGCAGTGCAAACAATCAAGCAGAGCTTGAAGAGGGTAACTGAAGGCTCACTGAAGACTTGCCGAACCCGAGTCCTGCTTAGTTACCGCACAAGACCCCACTCACTCACTGGGGTTGCACTCGCTGAACTGCTCATGAAAAGGGCATTAAGACAAGACTCTTGTTAGTCCACCCTGATCTACATGAACAGGAAGAGAGCAGGCGGTTTCATAGAAACATAGAAACATAGAAATTAGGTGCAGGAGCAGGCCATTCAGCCCCTCGAGGCTGCACAGCCATTCAGTATGATCATGGCTGATCATTCAACCTCAGTACCCCTTTCCTGCTTTCGCTCCAATCCCCTTGATCCTTGTGGCCGTAAGGGCCATATCTAACTTCCTTTTGAATATATCTAACGAACTGGCCTCAACAACTTTCTGTGGTAGAGAATTCCACAGGTTAACCACTCTCTGAGTGAAGAAGTTTCTCCTCATCTCGGTCCTAAATGGCTTACCCCTTATTCTTAGACTATGACCCCTGGTTCTGGAACTCCCCAGCAATGGGAACATTCTTCCTGCCTCCAACATGTCCAATCCCGTCAGAATTTTATATGTTTCTTCGAGATCCCCTCTCATTCTTCTAAACTCCAGTGGAAACAAGCCCAGTTGATCCAGTCTCTCCTGATATGTCAGTCCTGCCATCCCGGGAATCAATCTGGGGAAACTGTACTCCCTCAATAGCAAGAATGTCCTTCCTCAGATTAGGAGACGAAAACTGAACACAATATTCCAGGTGTGGCCTCACCAAGGCCCTGTACAACTGCAGTAAGACGTCCCTGCTCCAATACCCAAATCTTCTCGCTATGAAGGCCAACATGCCATTTGCCTTCTTCACCGCCTGCTGTACCTGCATGCCAAACTTCAATGACTGATGTACCATGACACCCAGTTCCCATTACATCTCCCCTTTTCCTAATCTGTCACCATTCAGATAATATTCTGTCTTCCTGGTTTTGCCACCAAAGTGGATAACCTCACATTTATCCACATTATACTGCATCTGCCATGCATTTGCCCACTCACCTAACCTATCCAAGTCATCCTGCAGCCTCTTAACATCCTCCTCACAGCTCACACTGCCACCCAGCTTAGTGTCATCTGCAAAGTTCGGGATATTACATTCAATTCCTTCATCTAAATCATTGATGTATATTGTAAATAGCTGGGTTCCCAGCACTGAACCCTGCTGCACCCCACAGGTCACTGCCTGCCATTCTGAAAAGGACCCGTTTATTCCTACTCTCTGTTTCCTGTCTGCCAACCAGTTCTTTATCCACGTCAATACATTACCCCCAATACCATGTGCTTTAATTTTGCACACTAATCTCTTGTGTGGGACCTTGTCAAAAGTCTTTTGAAAGCCCAAATACACCACATCCACTGGTTCTCCCTTGTCCACTCTACTAGTTACATCCTCAAAAAAGTCTAGAAAATTTGTCAAGCATGATTTCCCTTTCATAAATCCATGCTGACTTGGACCGATCCTGTCACTGCTTTCCAAATGAGCTGCTATTTCATCTTTAATAATTGATTCCAACATTTTCCCCACCACCGATGTCAGGCCAACCAGTCTATAATTCCCTGTTTTATCTCTTCCTCCTTTTTAAAAAAGTGGTGTTACATTAGCTACCCTCCAGTCCATAGGAACTGATCCAGAGTCAATAGAATGTTGGAAAATGATCACCAATGCATCCACTATTTCTCGGGCCACTTCTTTAAGTACTCTGGGATGCAGCCTATCCGGCCCTGGGGATTTATTGGCTTTCAATCCCATCAATTTCCCTAACACAATTTCCTGACTAATAAGGATTTCCTTTAGTTCCTCCTTTTCGCTAGACCCTCGAACCCCTAGTATTTCTGGAAGGTTATTTGTGTCTTCTTTGGTGAAGACAGATCCAAAGTATTTGTTCAATTGGTCTGCCATTTCTTTGTTCCCCGTTATAAATTCACCTGATTCTGACTGCAAAGGACTTACTTTGGTCTTCACTAATCTTTTTCTCTTCACATATCTATAGAAGCTTTTGCAGTCAGTTTTTATGTTGCCAGCAAGCTTCCTCTCATACTCTATTTCCCCCCTCCTAATTAGACCCTTTGTCCTCCTCTGCAGAATTCTAAATTTCTCCCAGTCCTCAGGTTTGCTGCTTTTTCTGACCAATTTATATGCCTCTTCCTTGGATTTAACATTATCCCTAATTTCCCTTGTTAGCCACAGTTGAGCTACCTTTCCCGTTTTATTTTTACTCCAGACAGGGGTGTACAATTGTTGAAGTTCATCCATGTAATCTATAAATGTCTGCCATTGCCTATCCCCTGTCAACCCTTTAAGTATCATTTGCCAGTCTATCCTAGCCAATTCATGTCTCATACCATCAAAGTTACCTTTCCTTAAGTTCAGGACCCTAGTCTCTGAATTAACACTGTCACTCTCTCTCTTAATAAAGAATTCTACCATATTATGGTCACTCTTCCCCAGGGGGCCTCGCAGAACAAGATTGCTAATTAGTCCTCTCTCAATACACAACACCCAGTCTCGGATGGCCAGCTCTCTAGTTGGTTCCTCAACATATTGGTCTAGAAAGCCATCCCTAATACACTCCAGGAAATCCTCCTCCACCGAATTGCTACTAGCTTGGTGAGCCCAATCTATATGTAGATTAAAGTCGCCCATGATAACTGCTGTACCTTTATTGCATGCATCCCTAATTTCTTGTTATTAGGGATACGTGCAATCCTTGGCACTGGTAGCAATCCTGAGATTACTACCTTTGAGCTCCTACTTTTTAATTTAACTCCTCGCTCCCTAAATTCAGCTTGTAGGACCTCATCCCACTTTTTACCTATATTGTTGGTACCTCAACAGAATACATATCATGATCGCGCAAATTTGTCACGCAAAATAGAGATTAATGATCATGTATTTATGTTGAACTATAGACAACGTCCCAAGTGACTTCCCAGCACTGTCATGGCCAAAGAGTGGAGTAGGGTGTTTCTCTTCAAACTTTCAAATGAAGTCACCTGCAGAAAACCAAACTCAGATTCACGGACTATCCAGAACAAGCCACAATAGACTCTACCTTTTTCAACCCCCCAACACACACACAAGTGGCAACCGACCCAGCGGTTGACCATGAAGCAGAACACATCACCTGCAGCAGCCCGGCAGGACTCACCATACCCAGCAGCCCGGCAAGGCCAGCTGCGCAGCAGCCCAGCAAGGGCCCCAACAAATGATTCACCAAAACCAGCATTTGCACCGAGACAATCAACCTGGCAAAGGAAGGCCCAGATCAACTCACATTGTAAATAGTTACACTATTAACTTTGGGGGGGGAGTGTTGTTATATATGTAAACCTGTATATACCTTGTTTAACCACCAGGGGGCTCATGCCCTGGAGTCCCAAGGGATCCCACAATCTCTTGGGAGCACCTGTACATAAGGAGTCCTCACAGGATGGAGAGGCACTCAGGAGACCTGTAATAAAGGATTACAGTCACACATTACTTTGAGCTTACAGTATCTGGTCAGGTTCTTTATTCAAGACATAACACTAACTTTTTATGTTTCATGCACAAGGACCCCCAGGTCCCTCTGTACTGCAGCAATTTGCAATTTTTCTAAATTTAAATTATAATTTGCTTTTTTATTTTTTGCTGCCAAAGTAAATAACCTCACATTTTTCCACATTATACCCCATCTGCAAATTTTTTGCCCACTCCCTTAGCCTGTCTATATCCTTTTGCAGATTTGTCATGTCATCCTCACAATTTGCTTTCCCACCCATCTTTGTATCATCAGCAAATTTCATCCAAGTCATTAATATAGATTGTAAATAGTTGAGGACCCAGCACTGATTCCTGCGGCATCCCACTAATTACTGTTTACCAACCAGAAAATTACCCATTTATCCTGACTCTGTTTTCTGTTAGTTAGCCAATCCTTTATCCATGCTAATATATTACCCCCATCCCCATGAACTTTTATCTTGTGCAGTAACCTTTTATGAAGCACCTTAGCGAATGCCTTCTCAAAATCCAAATACACCACATCCACTGGTCACCCTTAGCCATCCTGCTCGTTACATCCTCAAAGAACTCCAGCAAATTTGTCAAACATGATTTCCCTTTCATAAAACCATGCTGACTCTGCTTGATTGAATTATTCTTTTCCAAATGTCCCACTACGGCTTCCTTAATAATGGACTCCAGCATTTTCCCAATGATAGATGTTAGGCTAACTGGTCTATAGTTTCTTGCTTTTTGTCTGCCTCATTTTTTAAATAGGGGCGTTACATTTGCGGATTTTCAATCCGCTGGGACCATCCCAGAATCCAGGGAATTTTGGTAGATTACAACCAATGCATCCACTATCTCTGCAGCCACTTCTTTTAAGACGCTTGGATGTAAGCCATCAGGTCCAGGGGACTTGTCCGCCTTTAGTCCCATTATTTTACCGAATACTACTTCATTAGTGATAGTGATTGTATTAAGTTTCTTCTTCCCTATAGCTCCTTGATTTGGTTGGTAGTGGCGAAAACACAATGGCCCATCTGACCTCCTCCTGTGCTGAAATAACTATGATTCTACCAAGTACCATATTTTATAGCCATAGCTTATTCAAAATATATGATATAAAAGGACCGATTCATGGTTCAGTTTATTTGTATAACTTCATAAGAGTCAACAATATAAATATGGGCCAGATCCTGCTGGAGCGGGACATCTCACAGTGTACATTGTTAGTTAGACTATTCCCTGCATAATTTAGCTCAAAGTTTTATTGCGCTGTAATATGAGCTGATAACTGTGTGATGACGGCAACGTGGCATCTGAGAACTTAATGAATGGTGGGACCAAAAGTCTATGGGCTAGAAACTCCACTTTTTTTAGATGCTTAATGCCAACTTAACACCCATTTTACTGCTGAACTGACATGTAACGCCAGATATCGCCCATTTTGGCACAGAATGGAAATTGACAGGCTTTTTCAGGTGAATTATCGGCAAGCGTAATTTTCCTAATATGCTTAACGACGGGAAAAAATATTACCGCTCGCCCACTTTTTTGGGGCGCAATCGGCAGAATGAACAAAATCAATGCCCATAATATCGCCCAGCATTACTTTCCGCTGGAATTAATGCCGAGATTCAATATGAACACCCGCCCACTGTTTTTTGTCGTAACGAGCATAGTTACCCAAACTAGCGGCCATAGAGATCGCCCATCGTCAATTTCACCACCTCGCACACATATCGCCCAGAATATCACTCGCACAAAAAAACGCCCACAAAAAATGGAACTAACTGGGACGATCGCCAGTGGTGTGGCTGGCTTTTGTTAAATCCCACTCTTACGTGAGGAGCTGATATCGGAAAGGTTTGCCTAAAAGAGCGCTGATGTGAGTGACAACGCTGACATACTGCTGTGTGTGTGCAGCCACAGACATCAATGGTGCCCATCACCTTGGTGCCAGTTAAAGTTTACGTTGATTGATGTAAAGTTATATTTAACCCTTTCATGGTAAGGAATCATCCGTGTGCAACGGTCCAGCTATCTGAGACAATGCGCAACAAGGTTATGTTCAACAACAAAAGTTTAATACCAACATTGGTCTGAAATCCAACAGCCAATAACACCCAACCCCTGCCCACACCCCACTTTTTCCACCATTGACATCAATCAAATGTTGAACATGTCCAGCTTACAGAATATAAAGGCAAAGCAGGAGTGTGGTGCCCAGCATTCATACATTGCAACAAATTACATCTACCGAGATGGAGATAAAACACAGCCATCACCTGCGCACATGCACCTCACTTTCCTTCCCCCCTCTCCTTCTTCTCCCCACCTCTACCCCTTCCCCTACTTGCTCCACGGCACCTGGCTGAGGAGCTCCTCAGATGGTGCCTCATTGAGAGGGGATGAAGGCAGATGCGGTGATTGGACGGGTACAGGAGCGGGGGGTGCTGAGGGGGAACATTCTCTGATGCAGAAGCAGGATCTTGGTCCTTGCTCTGATCTGTCGTTTGCTTTCAGAATGGACTTTCAGAAAGCTTTCGACAAGGTCCCACACAAGAGATTAATGTGCAAAGTTAAAGCACATGGGATTGGGGGTAGTGTGCTGACATGGATTGAGAACTGGTGGTCAGACAGGAAGCAAAGAGTAGGAGTAAATTGGTACTTTTCAGAATGGCAGGCAGTGACTAGTGGGGTACCGCAAGGTTCTGTGCTGGGGCCCCAGCTGTTTACATTGTACATTAATGATTTGGTTGAGGGGATTAAATGTAGTATCTCCAAATTTGCGGATGACACTAAGTTAGGTGGCAGTGTGAGCTGCGAGGAGGATGCTATGTGGCTGCAGAGTGACTTGGATAGGTTAGGTGAGTGGGCAAATGCGTGGCAGATGAAGTATAATGTGAATAAATGTGAGGTTATCCACTTTGGTGGTAAAAACAGAGAGACAGACTATTATCTGAATGGTGACAGATTAGGAAAAGGGGAGGTGCAACGAGACCTGGGTGTCATGGTACATCAGTCATTGAAGGTTGGCATGTAGGTACAGCAGGCGGTTAAGAAAGCAAATGGCATGTTGACCTTCATAGCGAGGGGATTTGAGTACAGGGGCAGAGAGGTGTTGCTACAGTTGTACAGGGCCTTGGTGAGGCCACACCTGGAGTATTGTGTACAGTTTTGGTCTCCTAACTTGAGGAAGGACATTCTTGCTATTGAGGGAGTGCAGCGAAGATTCACCAGACTGATTCCCGGGATGGCAGGACTGACCTATCAAGAAAGACTGGATCAACTGGGCTTGTATTCACTGGAGTTCAGAAGAATGAGAGGGGATTTCATAGAAACATATAAAATTCTGACAGGATTGCACAGGTTAGAGGCAGGAAGAATGTTCCCAATGCTGGGGAAGTCCAGAACCAGGGATCACAGTCTAAAGATAAGGGGTAAGCCATTTAGGACCGAGATGAGGAGAAACTTCTTCACCCAGAGAGTGGTGAACCTGTGGAATTCTCTTCCACAGAAAGTTGTTGAGACCAATTCACTAAATATATTCAAAAAGGAGTTAGATGTCGTCCTTACTACTAGGGGGATCAAGGGGTATGGCAAGAAAGCAGGAATAGGATACTGAGGTTGCATGTTCAGCCATGAACTCATTGAATGGCGGTGCAGGCTCGAAGGGCTGAATGGCCTACTCCTGCACCTATGTTTCTATGTTTCTATGCAGTGGTGGTGTAGAACTTAGGGGCGGAGTGCCGCGCTCGGGGACCATTGGGAGGCCTGTGGCAGCAGTGTTCCTGGCTATCGCATCCAGGGACTCTGCCATGCGTGGAATGTACTCGGTCATGGTGGCTAGCTGTTGGGATATGCCCCCCAATGCTTCGATGAGCTGGTCACCAATGTCTGCAGTCCTCCTGGACAACTGTGCCATCTCTCCACTGTCATGTCGCGCTCGTGGAACAGACCTGCCACGTCCACGAGGCCACCGGTGCCCTGTGGAGAAGTGCTTGGGGCCGGTACCTCCAGAGTAGAGGCGGGAATGACCAGAGGACCACTAGATGGCCTTGGGGTGGAACTGCTTCTGGAGCCTAGTGATGCAGGTTCATCGAAGTCCGTGCCCTCATCTGTCGAGAACAGACCCAGTGGATTGATGGGCGAGAATCGGAGCTCCTCAGCACCAGATGTAGTAGGATTGTCCGCTGACTCCTGTCCCGCACCCCCACCTTCTGACCTCTGTGGCCTTGCCTGGGGCCGCGCTGCTGGCTGAGCTGCAAAACACAAATGAGGTTATTAGAGGAGAAGTGGGTGCTAAGGTCACAAGGTCAGTCCAGCACTACACACAGCATATGCACGACAAAAGCACCACCACTATCAAAATCATCACAGCCATCACATTTCATGACCATCAACACATTGTGCATTGCAATGATTTTCATTAGGCCAGCATTATTTCTATGACAATTTTAGAAATCATCCATCATATATGATTGTTCGGATATGAGTTGATGTGGCATCTATATATGTTACATGATGCAATGGTGCAAGCTTTACTCACATGGCATCACTTCAAGGTCTGCAAATGCATCCATGGCTGTCCGGGGCTGCTTCCCCACGAGTGCGAGCACTCGCTCCTCCACCTCTGTGATGTCGCTGGGGACTGATGGCTCCCCCACCCGTTCGCCTCTGCAGGACCTCATCGTCGATAGTTTCTTCTGTAAAAGGTGACAGGATGACATGGCATGAGAGCATTGCTAGGTACGGTCACAGACACTGATACAACACATAACTGACAGACAGAATCAAGATTATTATGATTATTATCAATCTTTACCTAAAGACGTACACCATGACCACAGGCTTTGAGTAAAACATTCCCGGTAAAAGTGAAAGACCTCACATCTGCTGATAGACACTCATGACTGTTAAAAATCAAATTATATAAATACATAAGTACATGTAAATCAATGTAATACTTACTCTTGCGGATCCCACAAGGTCGTTCCATCGTTTGCGGCATTGGTTGCCCTCACGCACCTCGTTGGTCGCCTCTGCTATTTCGGTCCATATCCTCTGGTAGGCCTTTGAGATGGGCTTCCGATGCCCTCCCTGTGTCAAATCACCCCAACGTAACTCGACCACCTGCAGGAGGGAGGCATTTGCCTTGTCCGAGAACCTCCTGGCACTTTTGCGGCCACCAATGTGCTCCTCTCCCACCTCACTGCTCTCTCCAATATCAGTCTCCACTTATGCTGTGATGCCTCTTCCTCTCTCTCTGTTATAGGTCAAATTCAGTCAAATATGTGGCTGGTAACAGCTCATTTTTGTTTGCCTACTTGCTGTGAAACTCTAACGTCTCCCTCCTTCCTCCCAAAGCAGCCATACCACACCCAGACACGCCTTCAGTCCCTTTGAGCTCCCTTTCTCTCTGTCTCCTCTTCTGCGCATGTCATCGTGACCCTTGACCTCCTGAATCGCGGGAATCGAGCGTCGCCATGCTGTTGCTAAGAACAGCCATACTTTACGGCAGAAGGTCAAAAAAATTTAATGCTATCGCCCATTTGATATCGCTCGCGGTAACGCCCATTTTCAAAAATGTAAACTAGGTGTTTTGAGAATGAGCGAGAAGCCAGCGATCTGAAAACCCTTTTTTAATGCCCACGCCGGGAATAACACCCATTTTTGGGTGATAAGCCCAAAAGTGGAGGTTCTACCCCCATCTCCTTAACATAAGATTTATGTTTTGAGAAAGTAAAAGAGGAACAATGAAGAAGAAGGGTGAACTAGAGTCAAATGAGCTACTAAAAGAAAAATAAAGAGAGGGAAAGAAAGATCGGATTAAGCGAGGGAGAAAAAAGAGACAGAAAGGAAAAGTAAGAAATGTGATACATTTAAAATCTCTAACAATAATTTACTACATGCATGAATGAGATTGCACAGTTTAAATTGTTTGCTTTTCTGGGCCAGAGAGGATGATTGGCATTGAACACATTGTTAAAAAGGTACTTATGCTATTAAGTTCCAGCCCTTACTTTCTGCAATAAGTTTAATGGGAAATTAACATGCAAATTCAACAAGTTCTTAAAAATAACAGGGGACTAAAGAGGAGATGCCAGTTGTGCAAAGCAAACAGCGGCACAGCGTAAATCAACTAACACGTTCGAGAGATTCACAACTCACAATGTATCTCTTAAAGCCCTGAACTTGCTGGCTGATTTGCACATTAATACGTGTTATTTTTCAAGAAAGATCCAGCCCAATAGATTCACATTACACAACAGAAAACATTTATGTCCTAAAAACTGCTTAAACCATTCAGTGTTCAAATGAATCCCATATTTATATTAGAAGAGGAGATCAACAGTATTTCTTTTGTCTACTATTTGTGTTTTCAATACATGCTCAGCCAAAGAAGTGCCTTTGGGGAGGAAGAACTGCAAGGTTCAATTATGTCCAAAACTTGCCTGTAACCCATCTTTATCCAAGCAATATGCTTCTCTTAACTTGCTTTGAGCACGTTCCATGGTAACAAGGTATTCATATTGGATGTGGGGGTGGAATAGTACAACCAATGTACAATCTGGCACAATTCTGTGACATAGTTTGTGTGGCTTTGTAAGATTTCAAAGATCTGTGCTATTTTTGTCCATAAAATCAACATACATAGTGGTGCAGCTACGTTGATATATCAGTAATAGTTAAGGAATATTCTTTAGTACATCAAAAGCATATTTAACAGCTTTGCACTAAATTTACGGCCAAATAGTCATACTCCAAATGCTATTCAATCTACTACAATAATTGCACTCATTTAATTGGTACAAAATATATGGTTGATTTGAAATAGCCTTACTGGTGTAAAGATACCACAGCAACGTGCACATATAAAATGTTCCAAAGTGTTTTGCAGAGCAGAGGCTTGAAGCTGCGTTAGGTAAGGTGAGGGGAGGGAATTGCTGTCTGGAGTGGGCTGCCTGGAGAATTGGGACCTGTACTGTTTTTGATTTACGTTAACTTAGATTCAGAAGCTCCATGTAGACTAGACAGACATATTGTTGATGTGACGGGATGGTACAGGGTAGGCATTGTAGTAGAATCTGAAGAGGCAGCCAAGGGCCTACAAAATAACTTTGAGAAAATATGTAAATGGACAGAATAGTTACAAATGAAATTGAAAATAAAAGTGTGAAGTAATATGCATAGAAATAAAATAAATTGGGTGATCTACATGCACCATGAATGGTCTTAAAGTAAATAAGAAATTGAAAAAGGTCAAGGGGTATTAGTTGACTTGGCACTTAGCCGGTCCAGTCACTATAGAACAGTAATCCACAACACAGAGTACTCAGTTAGTTAGCTAAATTATTAGAGTAAAAATAGGGGAAGTCAGGCTAAGACTGGATAATGCTGGGGTCAAACTGCACCATGTCCAATTTTGGTCACTATGACACGAAGAAGACATTCTAGTCTCAGACACAGTGAAATGAAGTTCTACGAGGGCGATCTCATGAATTGTGACAAAACACAGTATTTCAACCTTCAAAAGAGAGAACAGTGGGAACCTCATAGAAGCATATAAGATAGTAAACCATAGAGAAAGGCAAATCTGGAATCTACTTCAAATAAAACTGTGACAGCAGACAGGAGCATGGGATCAAACTAGTGAAAGGCAAATATAGGATTGATGTCAGGAAACTATCCCAGATGCAAAAAGTTTCTAACAATCATATTGAAAGCCGGCGATGAGAAAAACATTAACAGTGCATTCACACTACAAGCTGAGCAGTTGTTTTGGTTTTGTACTGATAATTAACTTGTATGGAGCATAACTCGAGTGTCAAGGGCCTACCAAATGAGTTCGAGAAAATTTGTAAATGTTATATAAACAATAACAGATGAAATTGAAAATAAAAGTATTGTGCATAAAAAGAAAAAGAAATGGGTGGTATACATAATTTGTGAAAAATTTTAATGTAATACTACTCACCCAAATACCATGCCAAATTTCTCACTGAGATATCATCACTGCTTTTTCCCTCAGCATCTGCACCGAGCAAATTCTCATCCTTGGTGATTTCAACCTCCATTTCCATTCAGCATGCCCTCTCTTCTCTGAGTTCACTGCCCTCCTATCTTCGCAATCTTTCCCTTCATATAATCTCCCCATCCCATATTCACAGCCATCCCCTCGCCTTTGCCACCTCACATGGCCTCGCTACTCCCAACGTGTCAATCACAGATAAGGCCATCTCTGATCAACTCCTTGTATCCCTCTCCATCCACATCCCCTTCCCCCTCACAACCCCACTTCCTTCTGTACAAAAGCAAAATACTATGGATACTGGAAAACTGAAACAAAAGCAGAAAATGCTGGAAATACTCAGCAGGTCAGGCAGTATCTGTGAGAGAGAAACAGAGTTAACAGCCCGACAATTGCGGTTGGAGGCTTCCTGCGGGCGAACACCGCCGACCAAAATTTTTTTAACGAAAATACCAGGTGGTGCTGGTGGAACGTAGACTTGCACTCCGAGGCCTAGTTGTGTAGTCCAGTGTATGGGCCCATGACTTCCAGGAGCGTATGTGTATCCTGGGATCACGTGCGCCTGGACCACCAATCACAATGTAGTATTCTCATTTATAGTAATGGGAGCTCCGAGTACCGAGCTTGCAATACTATCAATGGGAATACCCCTAACATCAAATAAAACACCAACATAAATTCAAAAAACACTTCACTTTGTTAAATTAATAGAAATTGCATTAAATTAAATGTTTCAGAGAAAAATTTATTTTTTGAAATTAAAAAAAATGTTTTCATTGTGTTAAAAATAAACTTACCCTCATAGACAGGGTTTTTAATATAATTTAAAACTCTTATGCTGGTAAAAGTAGGCTATATGCCTGTTTACCAAGCGTAAGAGTTTGAAGGACATTCGCTGGGCAAAAGTTGGGCAAATAGCCCAAATCTCCGCCCGTGAATGTCCTTCTCCCGGGGATGCGTGCGATCTGACAAAAGACATTTTGACAGATCGCAAAAGCCAGCATTTGCGAGGCCTCTTCAGAGAGGCCGCAATTTTTGGGCCAACATTTCAGGTCGTGACCTTTCATCAGAACAGGTCATCGACCTGAAACCTTAGCTCTGTTTCTCACTCTACAGATGCTACCTGACCAGCTGAGTATTTCAGCATTTTCTGGTTTTGTTCCACTTCCTTATGTCTATCCCTGGAAAAAAATTTCCTCTAAGGCACTCACAACTGCACTTCCAAATTCCCAACTGTCTAGCCTTTGGCCCTCCATTCACCATGACATTTCACCCTCACCTCCACCTTTGATGCCCTAGTCCCCAATAAAACCATTACTCTCTCTCACCGTGGTGATTCCTCCTGGTATGGCCATCACCTCATTTTTTTTTGTTCACTTATGGGATATGGGCAATAAATGCTGGCCTTGCCAGCGATGCCTACATTGCTGTGAGCCTGGAGTCACATATAAGCCACACAAGGTAAGGACGGCAGATTTCCATGCCAAAAGGACATAGTGAACCAGATAGGTTTTTACAACAATCTGTTATACGGTCACCATTACTGATACTAGCTTTTTATTCCAGATTTATTTAATTAATTGAATTTAAATCCTCCAGCTGCTGCGGTAATATTTGAAATCATGACTCTGGATCATTTGTCCAGACCTCTATATTATTTTTTTTCTCTCTTTCCCATTACAACTGTTGATGGTTCTGCCATTTCCATTTACTACCTATCTAGACTCGTATTTTGTTTCTTAACTTGTCCCATTACCATCGCCTTTTGCCTTGCACCATCATCCCTTTTATCAGTTAATCTCTTCTGCCTTCCACCTAGTACAGACCTTTCCTTTTGTTCATTCCTCCCCTCCCACTTTTCCCTGCCCCTACACTTGCTTAAAAATATGTTATATCTCTAAATTTTTCCAGTTCTGACAAAGGGTCATCAACCTGAAACATTAACTCTGTTTCATAGAATCATAGAATCATAGAAGTTTACAGGATGGAAGGAGGCTCTTTTGGACCATCATGTCCGTGCCGGCCAACAAGATGCTTTCCAGCATAATCCCACTTTCCAGCTCTAGGTCCATAACCCTGCAGGCTATAGCACTTCAAGTGCACATCCAAGTATTTTTTAAATGTGGTGAGGGTTTCTGCCTCTATCACCCTTTCAGGCAGTGAGTTCCAGATGCCCACAATCCTCTGTGTGAAGAAATCTCCCCTCAAATCCCCTCTAAACCTTCTACCAATTACTTTAAATGTATGCCCCCTGGTTGCTGACCTCTCTGCTAAGGGAAATAGGCCCTCTCTATCCACTATATCTAGGCCCCTCATAATTTTATACACCTCAATGAGGTCTCCATTCAGCCTCCTCTGTTCCAAGGAAGACAAACCCAGCCTATCCAATCTGTCCTCATAGCTAAGATTCTCCACTCCCGGCAACATCCTCATAAATCTCCTCTGAACGCTCTCTAGTGCAATCACGTCCTTCCTGTAATGCATTGACCAGAACCACGCAGTACTCCAACTGTGGCCGAACCAGTGTTTTATGCAGTTCAAGCATACCCCCCTGCTCTTGTATTCTATGCTTCGGCTAATAAAGGCAAGCATTCTGTATACCTTCTTAACCACGTTATCAACTTTCAGGGATCTATGGACATGAACACCAAGGTCTCTTTGTTCCTCTACATTTCTCAGTATCCTACCATTTATTGTGTATTCCCTTTCCTTATTAGCGCTTCCCAAGTACATTACCTCACACTTCTCTGGATTAAATTCCATTTGCCACTGTTCTGACCAGTTGATTGATATCATCCTGCAATCCGCAGCTTTCTTCTTCATTATCAACCACACAGCCTATTTTTGTATCATCCGCAAACTTCTTAATCATGCCCCCTATATTTAAGTCTAGATCATTGATGTATACCACAAAAAACAAGGGACCTAGTACTGTGCCCTGCGGAACCCCACTGGAAACATCCTCCAGTCACAAAAACACCCATCGACCATTACCCTTTGCTTCTTGCCTCTGAGATAATATTGGATCCAACTTGCCACTTTGCCATGGATCCCATGGGCTTTTATTTTCGTGACCAGTCTGCCATGTGGGACTTTATCAAAACCTTTGCTAAAATTCATATACATGACATCATACGCACTGCCCTCATCGACACTCCTGATTACCTCCTCGAAAAATTCAATCAAGTTAATCAGACACGACTTTCCCTTAATAAATCCATGCTGGCCATCCTTGATTAATCTGTGTCTTTCTAAACGAAAATTTATCCTGTCATTCAGGATTATTTTCTCACCACAGACTTGCTAAATATTTCCAGCATTTTCTATGTTTACCTCTGTATTACAGGACTGAGTAAACATGAGAATTAAGAGCAGGAGTAGGCCATTTGGCCCCTCGAGCCTGCTCCGCCATTCAATGAGACAATGGCTGATCTTCTACCTCAACTCCAATTTCCTGCAATATCCCCATATCCCTTGATCCTCTTAATATCAAAAAATCTAGCGATCTCTGGCTTGAATATACTCAAAGACTGAGCATCCACAGTCCTCTGGAGTGGAGAATTCCAAAGATTCACTCAAAGAAGTTTCTCCTCATCTCAGTCCTAAATGGCCGACCCCTTATTCTGAATCTGTGACCCCTGGTTCCAGTCTCCTCAGCCAGAAGAAACATCCTCACTGCATCTATCCTGTCAAGCCCTGTAAGAATGTTATATGTTTCAATGAGATCACTTCTCATTGTTCTAAACTCAAGAGAATATAGGTCTAGTCTAGTCAATCTCTCCTCATAACCCCACAAACCAGGAATCAATCTGATGAACCATTGTTGCACTCCCTTAATGGCAAGTATATCCTTCCTTAAGTAAGGAGACCAAAACTGTACATAATACTCCAGGTGCAGTTTCACCAGGGCCCTATATAATTGCAGTAAGACGTCTTTACTCATATCCTCAAATCCTCTTGTAATAAAGGCCAACATACCATTTGCTTTCTTAATTGCTTACTGTACCTGCATGTTAACTTTCAGTGATCTGTGTACAAGGACATCCAGGTCCCTCTGAACACCAACATTTCCCAATCTCTCAACATTCAAAAAATACTCTGCTTTTCTATTTTTCCGATCAAAGTGGATAACTTCATATTTCTCCACATTATATTTCATTTGCTATGTTCTTGCCCACTCACTTAGCTTGTCTATATTGCCTTTAAGTCTCTTTGCATCCTCCTCACAACTTACATTCCCACCTAGCTTAGTGTCATCAGCAAACTTGGATATATCACATTTGGTCCCCTCATCTAAATCATTGATATATATTGTGAATAGCTGGGTCCCAAGCACTGATCCTTGCGGCATCACAATAGTTACAGACTGCCAACCAGAAAATTGATATGTCCTTACTGTACAGTACAAATGCACACGAGGCCCATACTTGAGAGAAGGTCACTCTGTGACCAGTAACCTTTATTCGAGCACTGAAGTGATGAAGGTGGGTGGAGCTTCCCCTTTTATACCTGAAAGTCCAGGTTAGGAGTGTCTCCCACAAGTTCACCACCTAGTGGTCAGTGTTCTCACGGTGTGCAACTTAGGTCAGTTTATAATGGATTACAATGACAGTTGAATACATGACATCACCTCCCCCACAAAGTCTTATTGGGATCACAGGTTAAGTCTCTCTGGTGGTTTACCTTTGTAGAGTGCCTGAGTTGGGGCTCCGGTTGTTGGGCGCTGGCCTGAGTGTCTGCTGTTTGCGGTGCCTCAGGCCTGTCCGGACTGCCCACAGTGACTGGGCTCTCCTCCACTTGGTTCCGGTGTTCGGTCACTTGTGGTGGAGTGAACTTTACATCGTGTTCTTCCTCTGCTTCTTCTATGGGGTTGCTGAACCTCCTTTTTGTTTGATCCACGTGTTTGCGGCAGATTTGTCCATTGATAAGTTTAACTACCAGAATCCTATTCCCCTCTTCGGCAATCACAAAACCTGTGAGCCATTTTGGCCCTGCAGCATAGTTGAGGACAAAGACAGGGTCATTGACATCAATACATCGCGCCCTCGCATTCCCGTCATAGTAGTCACATTGTGACCGATGCCTGCTCTCAACAATTTCTTTCATGGGGGGGGTAATGAGGGATAACCTGATTTTGAGCGTCCTTTTCATTAGCAGCTCTGCGGGTGGAACTCCTGTGAGCGAGTGTGGTCGGGATCTATTGGCCAACAGTAGGCGTGATAAGTGGCTTTGTAGGGAACCCCCTTGGATTCTGAGCAACCCCTGTTTGATTATCTGCACTGCTCGTTCCACCTGGCCGTTTGAGGCTGGCTTGAACGGTGTCGTTCTGACATGGTTGATACCATTTCCTGCCATGAAGTCCTGGAACTCAATGCTTGTGAAGCATGGGCCATTGTCGCTGACCAAGACGTCTGGTAGACCATGGGCGGCGAACATTGCCCGTAGACTTTCTACCAAGGCAGAGGATGTGCTTGAATTCAGAATGTCACACTCGATCCATTTGAAATAGGCGTCTACTACAACCAAAAAACATTTTTCCCATGAAGGGACCTGCGTAGTTCACATGGATGCGTGACCATGACTTGGCGGGCCAGGACCAGGGGCTAAGGGGGGCTTCCCTGGGCGCATTGCCCAGCTGGGCACACGTGTTGCACCTGCGAACACAAAGTTCCAGGTCTGCATCTATCCCTGGCTACCAAACGTATGTCCTGGCAATTGCCTTCATCATGACAATGCCCGGGTGCTCCTTGTGGAGTTCTCGGATGAACGCCTCTCTGCCCATCTGGGGCATGGCTTCTCGGTTTCCCCACAGTAGGCAATCGGCCTGAATCGAGAGTTCATCCTTGCGCCTATGAAACGGTTTAAATTCCTCAGGGCATGCCCCGTACATGGCTGCCCAGTCCCCATTCAGGACACATTTCTTGACTGAAGACAGTAGCGGGTCTCTATTCGTCCAGACTTTGATCTGACGGGCTGTCACGGGTGAGCCTTCACTTTCGAAAGCTTCAACAGCCATGACCATCTCAGCAGCATGCTCGGTTGCCCCCTCGATGGTGGCTAATGGGAGCCTGCTGAGTGCATCGACGCAGTTTTCAATGCCCGGTCTGTGCCGAATTGTATAATCATAGGCAGCTAACGTGAGTGCCTACCTCTGTATGTGGGTCGACACATTTGCATTCATGGCCTTGTTGTCGGCCAAAAGGGACGTAAGGGGTTTGTGATTTTTCCCCAGCTCAAATTTCCTACCAAACAAGTACTGGTGTATTTTTTTTACTGCATATACACATGCAAGCGCTTCCTTTTCTACCATCCCGTAGTCCCTTTCTGCCTGGGACAAACTTCTGGAGGCATAAGCTACTGGCTGTAACTGACACTTGGCATTAACATGCTGCAACACACACCCGACCCCATAGGACGACGCATCGCACATTAAAACAAGTTTCTTACTTGGGACATATAGCGTTTACAGATTGTTGGAGCATAACAAATTGCATGCTCTATCAAAAGCCCTTTCCTGGCTGTCCCCCCAGGAGCACATGTAGCGACTCTAACAGCATGCTCAATTTGGGAAGCAAGTTACCAAAATAGTTCAGGAGCCCCAGGAACGAACGCAGCTCCGTCTTATTACGGGGTCTGGGTGCTCACTGGATCGCTTCCGTTTTGGACGCAGTAGGTCTGATCCCGTCTGCTGCTACCATCATCCCCAGGAATTCTACCTCTGGAGCTAGGAAGACGCACTTCGCCTTTTTCAGTTGCAGCCCTACCCGGTCCAGTCTGCGTAGCATCTCCTCCAGGTTGTGGAGGTGTTCTTCAGTATCGCAACCCATGATGAGGATGTCGTCTTGAAAAAAACACCGTCCTTGGAATCGACTTGAGGAGGCTTTCCATGTTTCGTTGAAAGATCGCGGCGGCCGAGCGAATCCTGAACAGACATCTGTTGTAGTCAAACAACCCCTTGTGTGTCGTGATGGTGGTCAGCTTCTTCGACTCAATCGCCAGGTCCTTGGTCATGTAAGCTGAGGTCAGGTCCAATTTTGAAAAAAGTTTGCCACCGGATAGCGTCGCAAAGAGGTCCTCCGCTATCGGTAGCGAGTACTGGTTTTGGAGTGACACACGATTGATGGTGGCCTTGTAATCACTACATATCCTGACCGACCCATCCGCCTTGAGCACTGGCACAATCGGGCTCGCCCAGTCACTGAATTCGACTGGCGAGATGATGCCTTCCCTCAGCAGGCGGTTCAATTCGCCTTCTATCTTTTCCCGCATCACGTATGGCACCGTTCTGGCCTTGTGGTGTACTGGCATCCGGGTTTATGTGAATCACTACCTTGGTCCCCATGAAAGTGCCAATGCCAGTTTGAAATAGTGAGTCAAATTTGTCCAGGACCTGTGAGCATGATATTCGCTCCACAGAAGAAATTGCATTGACATTGCCCCATTTCCAGTTCATGACAGCAAGCCAACTCCTCCCCAGCAGTGCATTCCATTCCCCGGGACAATCCAGAGTGGCAACCTGTTCTCCGAATCTTTGTGGGTTACAACTACCATGGTGCTGCCTAGCACTGGAATGATCTCCTTTGTATATGTCCGCAGCTGTGCGTCAATCGGCAATAATTTTGGCCTCCTGGCCTTGGACGCCCACAACTTGTTGAACTGTTTGATACCCATCAGGGACTGGCTGGCCCCCGTTTCTATCTCTATTGATACTGGGATGCCACTGAGGAGCACTTTCATCATTATCAGTGGCGTCCTGGTGTATGAACTGTATATGTGCTCCACATGAGCTCGCTGAACTTCAGCTTCCAGCGATTTCCCCCAGTGTCCGTTTGGCCTCGTAGGGCTTACATCGGGCCCGTCCTCCCCGTACATCAACCTGGCTGCAGGCTTCCTGCACATATGCGCTAAGTGACCGCTGACGTTGCAATTTCTGCATGTATATTGCTGATACCTGCAAGCTCTGGCTGTGTGTTTTCCTTCACACCTCCAACATGAGCCATTGTTGGAAACAAACGGTCCATTACCAGTCGATCGTCTCTGACTGTCTCTGTAACTGTCCTTAAATGCACCATTGACAGGCATTGATGGCCCCATTACTGGCCGCATTATCCCTTGCGATGGCATGAATCACCGTTCAGCTAGCCATTGTCTCTGTTGAATTTCCCCTTTGGGTTTGACTACGTGCTCGGGCATGCCCGATTGCCCTTGTCTACCTGGAGAACTGTGTGCCGCATTAACAATGTTGACTTCCTGTCCATTTGCTGCCTTTAAACCAAGATTTTTGTCAAACATCATTCTGGTCTCTTCCTCCCCTGAGATGAATGTCTGGGCCATCAAAGCTGCCGTTTCCAAGGTCAAGTCTTTGGTCTCAATCAGTTTCCTGAAAAGTCCAGCGTGCCCGATGCCCTCAATAAAAAAGTCTCGCAGCATCTCCGCTCTGCATGCATCTGGGATCTTACATAGGCTCGCCAGTCACCGGAGGTCTGCCACGAAGTCTGGAACGCTTTGCCATTCTCGCCGCCGGTGCGTGTAAAACCGGTGTCTCGCCATGTGCATGCTGCTTGCCGGTTTAAGGTGCTCCCCGATCAACTTACTGAGCTCTTCAAAAATCTTGTCTGCCGGCTTCTCTGGCGCTAAAAGGTCCTTCATCAGGGAGTATGTCCTGGATCCACAAACGGTCAGGAGATGAGCCCTGCGTTTGTTGGCCGAATCCTGTCCCAGCCATTCCTTAGTGACGAAACTTTGTTGTAGTCTCTCAATAAAATCATCCCAGTCATCACCAACACAGTACATCTCATCTGTGCTGCTAGAGGCCATGCTCGCATGGTTTAAATCCCAGTTTCTCGTCGCCAATGATATGTCCTTACTATACAGTACAAATGCACACGATGCGCATACTTGAGAGAAGGTCACTCTTTGACCAGTAACCTTTATTCCAGCACTGAAGTGATGAAGGTGGGTGGAGCTTCCCTTTTTATACCTGAAAGTCCAGATTAGGAGTGTCTCCCACAAGTTCACCACCTAGTGGTCAGTGATCTCACGGTGTGCAACTTAGGTAAGTTTATACATGGATTTCAATGACAAAAATGACCCGTTTATTCCTACTCTCTGTTTTCTGACCAATTTAACAAATCCTCAATCTTTGCTAGTATATTTCCCCTAATCCCATCAGCCCTAATGTTGTTCAATAAGCTCTTGTGTGGCATCTTATTGAAAGCCTTCTGAAAATCCAAATACACCACATCCACTGGTTCCCGCTTATCTATTCTGCTAGTTACAAGCTCAAAAAACTCTAACAGATTTGTCAAACATGATTTCCCTTTCATAAATCTGCCCAATCCTATTATTATTTTCTATGTGCCCTGTTACCAAATCCTTAATAATAGATTCTAGCACTTTCCCTACTACTGATATAAGGCTAACTGGTCAGTAGTTCCCTGTTTTCTCTCTCCTCCCTTTCTTAAATAGCGGGGTTACATTAGTTATCTTCCAATCTGCGGGAACCGTTCTAGATTCTATGGAATTTTGGAAGATGACAACCAATCCATCCACTATCTCTATAACTACCCTTTTCAAAACTCTAGGATGTAGGCCATTAGGTCCAAGGGATTTATCGCCTTTTAGTCCCATTAATTACTCCCATACTATTTTTTTACTAATACAATTTCTTTTAGTTCCTCATTCTCGCTAGACCCTTGGTACTCCACTATTTCCGGGAGGTTTTCATGTCTTTTTCTGCGGAGACAGACACAAAGTATTTCTTTAATTTTTCTGCCATTTCTTATCCCCATTATAATTTCTCCTGTCTCAGCCTGTAGGGGACCGACATTTACTTTTGCTAATCTTTCCCTTTTTACATACCGATAGAAGCTTTTACAATCTGTTTTTATGTCTCTCGCTAGTTTACTCTCATATTCTATTTTCCCTTTCTTTATCAAGTCCTTGGTCCTCTTTTACTGAATTCTAAAATCCTCCCAATCCTCAGGCTTACTGCTCTTTTTGGCAATATTATAAGCCTCTTTATTTGATCTCATCCTATCTTTAACTTCTCTTGTTAGCCACGGTTGGATCACTTTTCCTGTGGGTTTTTTGTGCCTTAAAGGAATGTATATTTGTTGTAAATTATGTATTAATTCTTTAAATTCTAGCCATGCTTGTCTGCCATCATACCGTATAATGTAGTTTCCAATCTACCTTCACCATCTCTCCCCTCATACCTATGTAGTTTATTTTATTTAGATTTAAGACCCTAGTTTTGAATTTAACTAAAACTCTTTCAAACTTAATGGCAAATTCTATCATATTATGGTCACTCTTCCCTCAGAGTCCCTTTACTGCAAGGTTATTAGTTAACCATTTTTCATTGCACAATACTAGATCTAAAATAGCCTCTTCTCTGGTTGGTTCCTCAACATACTGATCTAGAAACCATTTTGTATGCGATCCATGAATTTGTCCTCCATACTATTACTGTAAATTTGGTTTGCCTAGTCTACATGTAGATTAAAGACCCCCATGATTATTGTATTACCCTTGTTACATGCACCTCTAATTTCCTGATTTATACTCTGTCCTACATTACCACTACTGTTTTGGGGTCTATAAACAACTCCTGCCAATGTTTTCTGCCCCTTGCTTTTCTTAGTTCCACCCAAACTGACTCTACTTCTTGATTTTCTGAGCTAAGATCCTTTCTCTCTCCTGTCTTTGTCACTATGCAACCATTCCTTTATGTCCATGGGATGCAGACTTGAATGGTTATGGCAGACAACTGGGTTAGCCATTCATTTCCAGATTTGGCTGGACCACGTAAAGCATTGTCAGGACCTGCTCTCGTCTGCCAAAACTGCTCACTATTCCAGGATCATCCTGGAATGCAAAGATACCCCTGGCTACTCTTCTGCACTCTAAACTGCTTTCTTAAATCCCTCTCCCCTGCATTCTCCACCCTCACCTCCCACAACAAGTGCATTGAGCTTATGGGCTACTTTGTCACTAAGGTTGAGACCATACGTTCAGCTGTGACTGCTGCTTCCTTCCCTCCCTCAGCCTACCAGGCCAAGCCTCCCCTAAGGTTCCCCCTTGCTCTCGCCCTGAACTCACATTTTTCTCTCATTTCTCTCCAATCTCCCCTCATCCCCTCTCCAAACTCATCTTGTCCATGAGACCCACCTCCTGCTCCCTCGACCATATTCCCACCAAATTGCTGACCGCCCAACTTCCCTCCTGGCACCCATGTTAGCTGACAATGTTAATGGTTCTCTCTCCTCAGGTACTGTCCTCCTCTCCTTCAAGTTTGCCATCACCCTCACCCCCCCTCAAAAAACCCACACTTGCAAACTACCGCCCCATCTCCAACCTACATTTCCTCTCCAAAGTCTTTAAATGTGTTGTCGTCTTCCAAATCAATGCCCAACTTTTCCGGAACTCCATGTATGAATCCCTCCAATCTGGTTTTGGCCCCTGCCACATATCTGAAACAGCCCTTATTGAAGTAACAAATGGCATCCTATGTGACTGTGACTGAGGTAAACTATCCTCTTCATCCTTCTCAACCTGCCTTTAGCCTTTGAAACATTTGACCACACCATCCTCTCATCCGCAACACGTCTCCTCTGTTGTCACGTTGAGTGGGGCTGCACTCACCTGGTTTCATTCTTATCTATCCAGTCGTAGCCAGAGAATCACCTGCAATGGCTTCTCTTCCCACTCCTGCACCATTACCCCAAGGATTCATTATTGCCGCCCCCCCCCCATTTCTCATCTACATGCTGCTCCTCAGCGACATCATCCACATGTACACTGAACACAGCCATCTCTACCTCAATACCACTTCTCTCAACCTCTCTACTGTCTCTAATTTGTCATATTACTTGTCCGACATCCAGTATTGGATGACCAGAAATTTCCTCCAACTAAATATTGGGAAGACTGAAGCCATTCTCTTTGGACCCCACCAAAAACTCAGTTCCCTAGCCACCGACTCCATCCCTCTCCCTGCTAACTGTCTAAGGCTGAACCACTGTTCGCAATCTTGGCGTCGTACTTGACCCCGTAATGAGCTCCAGACCACATATCCGCTCCATCCAAGATGCCTATTTCCATTTCTGCCCCTGTCTCAGCTCATCTGCTGCAAAACCTTTGTTGCCTCTAGACTTGACTATTCCAACACTCTCCTGGGTGGTCTTCCGTCTTCCACCCACCGTAAACTTAAACTCATCCAAAACTGCTCATATCCTAACTTGCACCAAGTCCCATTCACCCATCGTCCCTGTGCTCACTGACAAGCTGAGCAATGCCTTGATTTCAAAATTCTCATTGTTGCTTTCAAATCCCTCCATGGCTTTGCTCCTCCATATCTCTGCAACCTCCTCCAGTCCTGTAAACCTCCAAGATATCTGCATTCCTCCAATTCTGGCCTCTTGCGCATCCCTGATTTTACCATTGGCGGCCGTGCCTTCAGCTGTCTAGGCCCTAGGCTCTGGAATTCCCTCCCTAAATCTCTTTGCCTCTCTACCTCGCTTTCCTCCTTTAAGATGCTCCTTAAATCTACCTCCTTGACCAAGCTGCCCTAGTATCGCATTATGTGTGGCTCGGTGTCAAATTTTGTTTGATAATGATAAAGTGCCCTGGGACGTTTTACTACGGTAAAAGAACTATATCAATGCCAGTTGTTGTTGTTGTTGAAAAGGATCAAGGGGTATTCTGAAATGAAGTTGCATGAAACTACCTCCTCCAGGAAGTCTCCCTCCTCTTCGCTGGCCAGGTTAGGACCTGACTGAATTCAGGTTGCGTTTGCACTATAACTGCAGCATTACAGCAAAGTGACACCTCTTCGCATGAAGGTTTTAGTTATAGTTTGAAGTCACTATTAATATCACCATAGGAAATCAATAAGCCTAAAAGCATGAGCCATCAGCATCAAACTGTTTTCCTGTCCACATGTGACTCCAACAAACCGTGCCAACATATGAATTTCAGGCAAGAACACTTAACGGAAATTTTAACAGCTTGGATCAGACTCCAAAAAAAAATGTGGAATAATTTGCATAATATTCGAAAAGTTTTAACAAGACACATTAGTCAGTGCATTCAGATCACAAATTCATCTGTTGTATTATGAATATTTTTAAATGCACATAATTTTTTCAAAAAATGCTCCTTTTAAAAGGGGTGCTAAAAACAAATAAATAATATTTCTCCCATTTTAACATTACACAGTTTGTTCTTTTTGCACCTTGATTCTCTGATGTCTGTTTTACTGTGAATTCAGTCCTTGTATGACTTTTCCACTGTTTTTGCTTCTTGGATCTAATTTTTGTGTTTTATTTCCAACTTTGTTTAGATATTTCTGTCTCAGTTTCGTCCAAAACAAAGAAAGCAAGATGAAGGTAAGTGGTTTGGTGAACTTCTGATAAATTATTTATTACCATTTTCACAGCTGGATCTGGCTGAATCTGCTCATGTAAAGATGGTTGCAGAGACTTGAGCGACAGTAGGAATCAAGCGCACTGACAGAACATATCTGGCTGAGTTCACAGGAAAGACAATGGAAAATATGTAACTCAGACCATAAGGAAGGGTGTAAGGAAGTCAGTGGCTGAATATGAAGGGGAGGCTTTAAACTGTAAGTCGTCCTGAACAAGATTCTAGTCAGCTTTATGTATAACAGCCATGTGAAGGAATAACAGCAGAAATAAAAATCACACTTATCCAGGAACTTCTAGTGGAAGAATAGTCAGAATTTTGAAATAATCATAACTCTGAATTCTTAATATACTTAACAGAGAAATTCTGAAAAACAACCCAAGATATATTTATGTAAAGCAACATGTTTTCAACTATGTTAAATGTCCAATTGTATTACAGTAGCAAAAAACAGTGCTCAGTAGGATGCATTAAATAAAATATGGTAATATACGTCACTGCATAAATTTGTCATGAGTTGAAACATATGGGCCGGAATTTTACCAGCGCTGAGAGGACGGGATCGGAGGCAATCAGCTGTGAAATTTCAAATGATTGACAGCGTGTTGGGATCCCGCTATCAACCTTCCTCCACACTACTTTACCAGGAGCGAGAGCCTCCAACTTTTGTGGTTATCGCCCAAAAATGGTCGGTATTTCTGGCGTGGGTGTTAAAAAAGTTTTTCAGATCACCGGCTCCTTGCCCATTCTCAAAGCACCTTGTCCCCATTTTTGAAAATTAACGTTACCGCGAGCGATATAAGATGGGCGGTAGCATTACATTTTTTTGACCTTCTGCTGTAAAGTGCGGCCATCCTTAGCAACGGCAAGGCAATACTCAATTCCCACGATTCAGGACGTCAAGGGTCATCATGACATGCGCAGAAGAGGAGACAGAGAGAGAGGGAGCTCAGCGGGATTGAAGGCGTGTCTGGGTGTGGTGTGGCTGCTTTGGGAGGAAGGAGACTTTAGAGCATCACAGCAAGTAGGCATACAAAAATTAGCTGTTATCAGCCACATATTTGACCGAATTTGCCATATAATGGAGAGAGAGGAGGAGGCATCACAGCACACTGTGGAGACTGATGCTGGAGAGAGCAGTGAGGTGGGAGATGAGCACATTGGAGGGCGCAAAAGAATCAGGAGGTTCTCAGACTTGGCAAATGCCTCCCTCCTGCAGGAGGTCAAGTCACGCTGGGATGATTTGACACAAGGAGGGCATTGGAAGCCCACCCCAAAGGCTTACCAGAGGATATGGATCGAGATAGCAGAGGTGGTCTCGTCGGCGACCAACGAGGTGCGTGAGGGAAACCAATGCCACAAACGATCGATCGATCTTGTCAGATCCACAAGAGTAAGTATTACATTTATTTACATGTACTTATGTATTTATATAATTTGATTTGTAACAGTCACGAGTGACTATCATCAGATGTGAGGTGTTTCACGTTTACCAGGAATGTTTTATTCAAAGCCTGCGGTCACGGTGCATGTCTTCAGATAAAGAATGATAATTTTCATAATAATCATGATTACATCTGGCGGTTATGTGTTGTATCAGTCTCTGTGACAGTACCTAGCAATGATATCACGCAATGATCTCATGCCATATCGTCCTGTCACCTTCTACAGAAGAAGCTATCGACGATGAGGTCCGTGCAGAGGCAAACGGGTGGGGGGCCACTAGTCTCCAGCGACATCACTGGGATGGAGGAGCGGGTGCTCACACTCGTGGTGAAGCACCCCCGGACAACCACGGACACATCCGCCGACCCTGAAGTGATACCATGTGACAAAAGCTTACACCATTGCTTGATGTAAATTCAATAGATGCCACAACCACTCATATCCAAACAATCATATATGATAGATGATTTCTAAAATTGTCATTGAAATAATGATGGCCTAATGAAAATCATTGCAATGCACATGTGTTGATGGTCATGAAATGTGATGTCTGCGATGATTTTGAGAGCGGTGGTGCTTTTGTCGTGCATATGCTGTGTGTAGCGCTGGACTCACCTTGCGACCCAAGCACCCCCGTCTCCTCTAATAACCTCATTTGTGTCTTGCAGCTCAAACAGCAGCACAGCCCCAGGCAAGGCCACAGAGGCCAGAAGGTGGGGGTGCAGGGCAGGAGTCGGCGGACGATCCTACTACATCTGGTGCTGTGGAGCTCTGATTCTCGCCCGTCAATCCGCTGGGTCTGTTCTCCATGGATGAGAGCGCGGACTTTGAGGAATCTGCATCGCTACGCTCCTGAAGCCATTCCACCCCAAGGCTATCTAGAGTTCCTCCGGTCATTCCTGCCTCCACTCTGGAGGTACCGACCCTAAGCACCTCGCCACAGGGCATCCCATTTGTCCCCAGGACGGCGCAGACCCCGCGGAGGTCTCATGGACATGGCAGGTCTGCTCCACGAGTGCGACATGACAGCGGAGAGATGGTACAGTTGTCCAGGAGGACTGTAGACATTTGTGACCAACTCATCGAAGCACTGGGGGCATATCCCGACAGCTGGTCACCATGACCGAGTACATTCCGCGGATGGCAGAGGCCCTGGATGTGATAGCCAGGAACACTGCTGGCACAGGTCTTCCAGTGGTCCCCGAGCATGGCACTCCGCCCCTAGGTTCCGCACCACCACTGCAAACGACAGATGAGAGCAAGGACCAAGATCCTGCTTCTGGATCAGAGAATGTTGTCCCCTCAGCACCCCCCGCTCCCGTACCCGTGCAACCAGCGCCTCTGCCTTCATCACCCCCAATGAGGCACCACCTGAGGAGCTCCTCGGCCAGGTGCCATGGAGCGAGGAGGGGAAGGGGTCGAGGTGGGGAGAAGAAGGGGAAGGGGGAAGGAAAATGAGGTGCATGTCCGCAGGTGATGGCTGTGTTATATCTCCATCTGGGTGTATGCAATTTGTTGTAATGTACGGGGGGAGGGGACCACCATCCTGCTTTGCATTTGTATTCTGTGTTGCTGGACATGTTGAACATTTGATTGATGTTAATGGTGGAAAAAGTGGGTTGTGGGCAGTGGTTGGATGTTATTGCCTGTGCTATTTATGATTTGAGACCAATGTTGGTATAACATTTTTGTTGTTGAACATAACCTTGTTGCGCATTGTCTCAGATAGCTGCACCATTTAACACTGGTGATTCCTTAAGTTGTTTTTAACCCTTTCATGTTAACTTCAATCAATATAAACTTTAACTGGCACCAAAGTGATGGGCACCATTGATGTCTGAGCTGCACACACACAGAAGTGTGTCAGAGTTGTCACTCACATCAATGCTCTTTCAGGCAAATCGTTCAGATATCAGCTCCCCACGTAAGAGTCTTGCAGCTATGTAGCCACCATGGGCCCTTTCCTTTGGTCTGGAGGGGGTCGTGGGCATGGTTGCATAGCCAGTCTGATTGTCTGGCCCTAGGTCAGCGTCCAGTCCCTCGTCATCCTCTTCCTCTCTCTCCTCAGGTATAGCATCAGTGCCTTAAGGCAATTCTTGGCCCCTCCTGATAACCAGGATGTGCAGCATGGAGCACACGACCACGAATTTACCTACTTGCTCAGGGTTATATTGTAGCTCCCCTCCTGAGTAGTCCAGACATCTGAAGCGCTGCTTAAGCACAGCTATCGTTTGGTGGCCCCATTGCATTGAAAGTATAATCGTGATTGATCAGAAGCAATGATTTCCTCTCTAAAATACACCTGGACTAAAGCCCCAATAGTCCAGAGTCTGAAAATATGTCTGTTGAGATGGTCACTTCACCTGAGAAGAACTCCAGAGTCAATGCAAACTCCCCCGAAGTTGAGGCAGCCTTTTGAATGAAGTGACTTGTGATTTTAAAAATGTCAGCCACACTACTGGCGTTCGTTCAGAACAGTTCCACTTTTTGTGGGTGTTTTTTTGGGCGAGCGATATTGTGGGTGATATGTGTGCGAGGTGGTGAAAGTGACAGTGGGCGATCTCCTGGGCATTAGTTTCACCATATGTGCTCTTTACGACAAAAAAAAGTGGGTGGGCGGTATTATTGAATCTCGGCATTAATTCCGTGTGGAAAGTAACGCTTGGCAATACGTTTCCTAAAAATGCCCATCATTTTCCATTTTGTGCCAAAATGAGTGATATATGGGCGTTATACGTCATTTCAGTGGTAAAATGGGCGTTAAGTGGGCATTAATCATACAAAAAAAGTGGAGGTTCTAGCCCCAGGTCTGTCAGCACTGAACAGACCCAACATGCAGCAGTAAGGGGGGCAATTGAGGTAATTAATAACTTGTTAAAAGGGTATTAAACACCATTTTGAGCTCTACTTACTATTTTTCCACCATTTTCACGAGGTCCACGGTGCTCGGGGATCATGATAGGTAAGTAGGTCAGGTGTTCAATCAGTCTCCATCCTTCTCAATGCTCGACTACTGCAAATGTGGTATAAAAGCTCCCATTTCACAGCTGTTCATTTTCCAATCTCAGAAGCTGCAGCTTTCAGGATTTGGTCGACACATTTGAGCTTTATACAGGTTGGAAGTGTTTGGAGTAAACTCTCTATCCAGTGTCACCTCATTGGAACAATCTCTTTCACCATTGACAGATCTGTACTTCACTTGCCATCTATTAATGAGCATCGTTGCCCTTGCAACTATCTCACCTTGGCTCTCAGAATCCCACCACGATCAGTCCCAACACCTGCATCACCAGGCAAATCAGCAGCACCAATAACAACACCAACCTTCTCCGCAATCAACCAATGCTGCACGGGACAGAGTGCATCAGCACCCAAGTACATTGCTTCGCAGGATGCCAGGGATGACCCCATCATGGCCAGATTTACTTCACTTGACACTGTACACCGTATGGTGCACCCTATGATTGCCATATGATGCACCAGGTTGGCACCACCCCACACCAACACCAATGCCAAAGCCTTTCCTTTCACACTAATCACCATTGTGGGGGGTACCCTTCACTGCAACTCACTAGCCACTTCTCAAGGTGCACACAAATTTGTCATGAAATGCAAAGTTTTGAAAATAAATATTTCAATGTTTGCCAACACATTAACCAAAACTTTACATGAACATTGGTGAAAACACCCAAGTGCCTACCCTTGTGTGTTGTTAGTTGGTATGATTGGATTAGGATGAGGGTGAGTGTGAGGGGTGGCTCATGAGATGGGAAGTGATAATGTAGATAGAGAGAGAGGTATGGGTGGAGGTGCAAGCTAAGTTGCTGTGAGTAAGGATGTGTAGGGTAGGGAAGACAGAGTGATGGGGATTTGATGAGTGACACAGCAGGATGAGGTTGAGTGTGGCTTTGCAGTAACATTTTGTGATCTACTGAGATCATTGAAAGGTTTGCGCCACTGCAGCCAGGTCCTCCTGACAACCTCCCTGCTTGTGCCCTCCTGTGCAATGTGCAACCAGCTACGTTGATCTCCTGGGGAGGTCTCTTCTACCCCTTGGAAGGGAAGAGAACCTCCCTGCATGCTGTGACTCCCTCCATAAGCATCAGAAGGGAGTCATGGGAGAGCCTTGGTGCAGCCCTGCACCTTTGTGCAGTGCTTGTCAGTTTTTGCAGCAGCTCAATGCTGTAAAACACTGACAGCACAATTTTCAAAATCAATTTGAACATGGACCCTTTTAAGGAAACTGGCTGATGACACGTCATCAAATGACATCATTAGACCTGCTCCCTTTTAATTGGCCGGAAACCTCGCTGAGCAGGCTTAACAACCTCCATCAACGTCAAATCACTTCTACAGAGCTCAGACCCTGCTCCAGACCCCAGTTGCATCAAACCCACAGAGGCAGGTGAAATCGCGGCCATGCTCTCCATGAAATAAATTGGTGGCCAATAAAATGTGGTTCCCTGACCTTGGACAGCTAGATAACTGAGGCTCTAATGTATTACACTAATTAAACTACATAACAACGCAAATTCACTTTTATTGGGTTACATAATCAATATATAGAATTTATATATATAAATATATCAAATGTATCACTTATTAAATGGCTATGGTAGCACATCATATCTCTCTATACCAGCAGTAGCAAAAATTTGTGTCATGCTTTTCTGATTGGCTCAAATAACAAACTTAACCATTGGGATTAACTGAAGGAAAGATCAGGAGAGATCCCAAAGAAATGAAGTCAATTTCAATGCTGTAATTTGAAATCACATCACTCAATTTATTTTCTAAACTGGTTTCAAGCACCATCTGGCGCACCTGAATGTGAAGTGGTATATGTACCGTTTCCAATGTAACATATATATGAAATATTTTGCCGAAAATTCTGGCCTCACCGGGTCCGTACGAAGTACGCACGGACCCGGCGAGGCCTCGCAAAAGCCGGTTTTCGGGGCGAGATGCGCGTGCGCCGCAAACTAGTTTTTCCAATCTGTCAAGATTTCTCTTGATAGATCCTCCACATTCTCATGAGAAGGACATCCGCGCAGGAGAGATTGTGTTATTTGCCCAAGTCATGTCCAACAAATGTCCTTCAAACTTTTACACCTGGTAAAAGCAGGCGTATAACTTACTTTTGCCAGCGTAAGTTTTAAAACATATAAAAAATAAATTTAATCATTCATTTTCATGTTAAAAACCCTGTCCATTAAGTTAAGTTTATTTTTAACCGTATTAAAACACATTAAAGAAAATTCCAAAAAATATATTTTTTTCCAAACCATTTAATTACATTTAATTTCAATTATTTTTAAATATATGAAATGATTTTTTATTTATTATACTGTGTTTCCTGTTTTAGGAGGGTTTTCTTATTGATAATAATGGGATCTCACACAAACGGAGATCCCATTTGTATCAATGAGAATACTACCTGGTGATTGGTGGTCGAGGCCCACGTGACTTCAGCATTTCCCTACGTACGGGGAAGTCATCTCGCCTTATGTTGCGCATCGAATGGAGATCTCCGACCGCAATCGAAGGTGCCTCCGTAACCACCAGATATTTTCGCAAAATATTTTCGGGTCGGAGGCATTCATCTGAAGGAAGCCTCCGACCCCAATTTTCCCCCTTGCTAAATAATTTGTGTAAAAACCATTGGGTAGGAGTTTCCGCTCAGTTGCGCTGTTATTTTCTGTGCAATTCACCCGAAATCGGCCAAACCAGCGCAAAAGATTGAGGAATTTCACACGCAAGTTATGTCCAGTGCATATCAAGTTTCGGCATTCTTTTGCGCTAGTTTAAAAACCATGGTGCTAGAAGCTGGTCCCGCCCACAAACCTCGAATTTATCACCATGGTGAATTTCTGAGCCATTTGTGGGCTTTCCAGGAGGCTCTCAAAGCTATCTGTTTTTAGGGGCAAGGACACTACAGATTGGGCCTCCCTTATCCGACACCAGCCCTCGTTCGGCATCATTCCCGCCGCCGGGGGGCACATGCACAGAACGCAGCCGGATCCTCCGACATGAACAAATTGAAGTCCTTTCTCCCTGCCGCTTCCCGCAATTGCTGGCCTGACCTCGCAATCCACTGCTCCCCGCCAAGATCTCTCTGCCGCACTCCCAGCCTCAAGCCAGCTAGCCCCGATATCCTCGACAGCTCTACTGCAAACTCCGCCGGACTCCCGACTCCATGATCTTTTCCACCGCTGCCGATCTCCCCCCTCCACCGTGGCCTTCCTCACTGCTGCACTCCCAGCCCCCAGCCCCCAGCCAGCCAGCCCCGATATCCCCAAGCGCCGGTTAACGTCCAAAGCGTGCAGATAATCATAACTTTGCGGCAGAGAGATCATGGGTGGGGCCGGTGGATTGCGAGGTCAGGCCAGCGATCGGAGTTCATGAAAGTTGTAAAAATTACATTTAATGTACACAATAATATGTGTACTTGGTCGCTATGGCACAGAAATGAAGACACGGTCTGTTTTTGACCAATGATTTACACCAATGACGCTATAAAAACTGTTTGTATAGCATTGCTCCCCTTATAACACGTGACCTCCCCACATCCGACAAACTCCCTTATTTGGCACAGGCCAAGTCCCAAGGGTGCTGGAAAAGAGAGGTTCAATCTGTGATTGGCATGTTTTAAAAGCTTTAAATATATTTTTTTAATTTGCTAAAAAACAGACTACTGTACACCAATGTAACTAGCAAATGGTTCTGCATAGTTTTGTTAATCATTTTCAGTTAGTAAATATCGGGTTACTCACAGGCGGTGGACTAGATACTCAGATTAAAAATGCTTATTTTTCATGCTAAACCCATTTTCAGCTGTATTAATAAAGCCGTTCCAGGTTACCACTCTTAAATATATCAAGGAATATTTTCTATATTCTAAAAGACTGCCCAATTGCACTGGTTCATGGCAGATTTTACGTTCAGCGAAATGTAAATGAGTTTGAGCAGAAACTTGAGCAAAAAAAACACTTCTCAAAATTAGTGCAATTTTTAGCGCAAGTTGCGGCTGGATCGCTGATTGCACCCAAAGCGGAAATGCTTGGCCGTTATGTTTATCTATAAAATAGCAATGCCATGTTAGAAACCCGGAACAAAGTCTCCTGCCGTTGCGCATGGCCCCCTTTGAAGCTTGAATTCTGTTTCAAATTGGCGTTACAAATTCCACCTGAGCCTTGGGTGCTGGGGAGTTCTTGCTCCTGTGGGAAAACGCTGTGTGTGAAAGGCAATTGTGGTTTACACCTGTTCCACAATATCCAGAGAATACCACGATAGCGTCACTTTGACCCCTCCCCCTGCGTTTGTCGCCAAGATACAGAAGAAGCTGGTGGACTTCTTCTGGAACAACAGGAAGCACTGGGTCTCTGCTGCGGTCTTGAGTCTCCCGCTTGAGGAGGGCGGTCAGTCGTTGGTGTGCGTCAGCGCCCAGCTCGCGACTTTCCGTCTTCAGACCCTGCAGAGATACCTTTACGTCGAGCCCCCTCCTAGGTGGTGTGCTCTGGCGAGGTATTTCTTCCGCCAGCAGCGCGACCTCAATTATGACACGCAGCTCCTGTTTGTGAACTTGGGGGGTGCCAGGACAGCCCTCCGGGAGCTGCCTGTCTTTTACAGGGAACTCATCAGGGTCTGGAACAAAGTCTTCACCAAGCGCAGCTCTCCGCCGGCTGGAGTGGCGGCCGTCCTGCAGGAACCGCTGCTCGGGAATCCGTACCTCCACGGCCGAGGTTTTATGTGGCGGTCGGAAGAGAGGGCTGTGGCTGGTGAGGTGACCAGGGTCAGGGACCTGCTCGATGGCGGAGGAGCGGGCTGGATGGCGCCAGACACGCTGGCGCGGCGCCTAAATTCTGCCAACGTCCACCACGCGGCCGATGCCATCGAGTCGCTAAAAACAGCTCTGGGCCCTGACTCCGTTAGGTGCATCGAGGAGGCTCAAGCACGTGGGGAGATCCCGTCCGAACTGACCCCCGTCCGGACAGAATTCCTCATCGGCGCCAAACCCCGGAACCTCCCTCGGGGGCCGGCGCCTCACAACTTGAGCCGCCTCGGGGAAATCCCCTCCGTGCCTTTCAGTTCCGCGCGGAGGGGTTTCCTGTACGGGCTGCTCCTGCACACCCTCAACTTTGCCATCCTCGCCGGCCGTCCGGACACGCCATGGCGTACCATCTTGCCGTCTGGAGGAGGCGGGGGTCCCCGATGGAGGGCACTCTACGCAGGGGTCCTCCCACTATTCATCGGGGACTTGGCCTGGAGGGTGGTGCACGGAGCAGTGCCGTGCAACAAATTTTTAAGCCGGTTCATGGACTCCCAGGCCGCCTGCAATTTCTGCGGTCTGGAAGAGTCCGTGTTCCATGTTTTTATGGAATGCACAAGGTTGCAGCCCCTGTTTTATTATTTGAAGGGGCTGCTCCTGAAATTCTGGCTGCACTTCAGTCCCACTCTCCTGATCTTTGGGCACCCTGTGCGGAGGGGAGCGGGTAGGTCCGAAGGCCTCCTCGTAGGACTGCTCCTGGGCACGGCCAAGGGTGCCATCAGCCGGTCCAGGCAGCGGGCGGTCGAGGGGGTCGTTCAACCTGACTGCCTGCCTCTCTTCCGCTCTTACATCCGGTCCAGGGTGTCCTTGGAGATGGAGCACGCGGTGTCCACCGGTACGCTCGCGGCCTTCCGCGAGAGGTGGGCACCGGAGGGACTGGAGTGCATCATCACGCCCGGCAACCAAATTTTAATTTGATTTTACGTTTTAAAGTTTAATTTGTTTTAATTGCCGGTGCTTTTAGTGTCCCCCTCCCCTTTTATAGGGGGCACTGGAAAAAATTTGATTTTAGCGCCCCCAAAAAAAAATAACACGATAGCTGTTGTGTTCATACTCTATTTATTTGTTAAGCCTCACACGACAGGCATTAGGACCCTGTGGGAGCTATTTCACAGTTGCTGTACTCATGCTGATTCATGCCGGTTTGGGACTCCATTTTGGGTTGTTGTATAAAGTGCACAGTTTACGTTACATTACTCCTGGCTTAGTTTTTCAGTTATTTATGCGTACACAACATAATTTGGTGCTGAGGATGATTCAAATTAACCTCCCTACCCCGTCCGTTCCCCCCTGCCCCCCGCCTTTCCTCTCCACACAAGGGGACCCTCCAATTCCGTGGCCGAGATGGATAAAAAAAAATTCTACCGACATCATGGCGAGTGGGTTAGACGGTGACAGCGTAGCACCAGCTCGCCGCCATGCAATATTTATACACTGCCGCGCACCGAAGGCCAACGCATCTTTGATCAAATCGAAGACACGGAGTCCTATGACAAAACGGTAAGCACCCCAGAGAAATATTTTTGGCCAAAGAAAAGTATCATGATGGAGAGATACAAATTTCGTCAAAGTGGGCAAGGGAACGGTGAACCATTCAAACAGTACATCATTTCATTAACTGAACTGGCCACTACGTGTAACTTTGGAGCAATTACAGAGGAAATGATTTAGAAAACAACGATCCCTCATATTCGGGAACGCTTGCTAATGGAGGATGACGAATTGACATTAGATAAAGCCATCCAAATCGAATCAGCGCTTTCCGATTCAAAAGCGATCAGATCCCTTTCTTCCCCTGTGCAGCAGACTGCAGCTACAGCCCTTGTGCACGTCAGTTGTACAAAGTGGAAATTTCAGCAGAGACCCAGGGCTAGTAATAAGTCACCCACTACGGATCATGGGCTTAACTTCCAATGCTTTAACTGTGGGGATAAATCACACTCAGCAAAGAGTTCTAACTGCCCTGCATGTGGGAAGAGATGCTCTGCATGTGGTAAAATGAACCATTTTGCTAGTGTCTGTCGCTCATCGCAGCATATTCAACATGTGGACAACCGCGATAGTGCTGAACCCAGTATGGTTTACACCTTTAGTGACATTTCGCACATCAGATCGGGCAAATTCAAGGACTGTGAGGTAAACATTGATGGCACGCCCTGCTGCCACCTCATTGACCATGGAGCCAAAGTCTCCATTTTGACTGTGGCCGTGTACAAAACCCATTGTCAACTGCAGCCGGCAACTTCCATTCTATATGCGTAATCCGATTCTAAAATTGAGGTACTTGGGGTCATATCTGTCCCTATACACTACAATGACATAATATTGGAGAACTTTTCCTTTCATGTTGCAAAGGGACAAAGCCTCATTGGTGTTGACCTTTTTGACAAGCTTGGGTTCAAAGTTTATGACCCAACTGGCACAACAGTGTACACGGTGGACTTTGACAAGCAGTATCCCTCAATCTTCACAGGGTTTGGAGTGTCAACAAAATTCTGCCATCGTCCCTGCATTGACCCTTCCGTCAAACCAGTTACACAGCGACTTCGCCGTCTCCCATTCGCGGTACGCGACCAAGTATCTGCAGAATTAACGCGACTTGAATCTCAGGGAATCATTGAGCACATCAACTCCTCACCCTGGATTTCGAGCTTAGTCATTACTTGGCGTAAAAATGGGGGGCTCCGCCCATGCATCGACCTGAAAGAGGTCAACAAGGCCATCATCCCCGACAAGTACCCTCTTCCTACCATCGACGAACTGCCTTCATAATTCCACAGCTCAATAGTCTTTACGAAACTCGACATGCGTCGCAGTTACCTTCAAATATCCCTAGCGGAGGACAGCACACCGCTCACTGCTTTCGCGACACATGATGGTCTGTGTCAGTATCAACGCATGCCCTACGGACTATCTTCTGCATCAAGTGCATTTCAGAAGATTGTCACTACTATGCTAGCAGGCATAGAGGGAGCCCTCACTCTGCTTGGCGATATCGTCATCCATGGAGGGACAATAGAAGAACATGATCAGCGACTTCACGCAGTTATGGCTAGACTTGCTACACATAACATTACACTTAATGCCGATAAGTGTACATTCGCTGTTGGAGAAATAAACTTTCTGGGCTACAGAATCACAGCACAAGGTGCGTCGCTTGACACCATTGACGTGATCCAGCGAATGCAGGAGGCTACCAACGTCAAAGAACTTTCATCATTCCTCGGCACTTGCAATGTCCCGCATTGCCGAACTACTTCGCAAGTTGCTGTGTAAGGATATCCCTTGGGAATGGACAGATTCCCAGGCTCAGGCATTCACCACGCTTAAGGAGAAAATCACATCCCCTCCTAACCTTGTGCACTTTGACCACGGATGCATCAGGCACCGCCATGGGTGCTGTGCTCTCGCAATAGATTGACGGCCTGGAACGCCCAGTCACCTTCCCCTCTCGCGCGCTCTAGTCTGCAGAATGTAAATACTCTACAGGGGAACACGAAGCACTCGCTTGCATCTACGCATGTGAACACAGGCATATCTACCTCTATGGCAGGAAATTTACCCTCCGTATGGATCACAAGCGCTAACTATGCTACTGGCTACAACTGGATCTGGGCACAGCCCGCTACAAATCAGCCGATGGTCAGATCACCTTCATCAGTATAACTTTGATGTACAGTACATCGCTGGCAGTCGCAACCATGTAGCTGACATGCCCAGCCGCTCGACACTTGTTTCGGACTCTGGTGCTGACTTGTTCACAGATGACAACACATATGTCACGTCGATCATTACTCAATCCATCAGAAACTTTGTCTCCTGCGATGAACTCAAAACCGAATCTCAGTGTGATGCTACGCTCCAGCACATGTGCCACTTCCCCAGACTGAGTGGCCTAAGCAAATTCCTGAAGAGCTGAAAACATTCCACAGACTTCGTAATAAATTTTCCATTTGGATCGATGGCTGCCTAGCTCGTGGTAATAGAGCAGTAATTCCCAAGTCGCTTCAACAGCGTGTTCTCTCATTGGCACACGATGGACACCCTGGCATTGTCTGCATGAAGCAGAGATGTCTCAATTCAATATGGTGGCCTGGGATTGACACTCACTTTGAGGAGTTCGTTTCACACTGCGAAGCGTGCAGGCTGAGTGAAAAGGCCACAAACATCCTACCAGTGCCAATGAAGCCCATTCCATGGCCACAAAGACCATGGCAACAACTTCAGTTGCATATCTTGGGTCCAGTTGAAGCAGCTCCACAGCACCAAAGTTTCCTCGTTGTAGTACATGACCTGCATTCCAAATGGCCAGAAATTGCTACAAATTCAGTGACCTCATCAATGATCGTCACTATTCTGCAGCGTATGTTCATGAAGTGGGGCCTCCCAGAGGTTATAGTCACTGATAATGGACACACTGTCTGTGTCCAACCAGTTCGCGGATTTCCTCACTCGTCATGCTATCGAGCATCACCTTACCGCTCGGTACAATCTTCAAAGCAACGGAAGTGTTGAGCGATTTAACCGTGTCATCAAAGAGGGTTTGAAGGCCAACCACGTAGCAGGCCAAACGTTCGATGAAGCAGTTCAAACCATTCTTCGCACATCCTGTTCGACAAAGCTAATGGGGAAGACACCCGCTGAGCTCATGATTGGGCGGAATCTTCGCTGGCTACTGGACATTCTCAAACCCCCAGTCAAACCTAGCGCAAAGGTAACCATACTTGCATCCCAGATTTCGGAATGCCAACCAAAAACGAAGTCGTACACTGACATAATTGGCCATTTTTAAAGAGCCAGTTGTGTGTGTGAGAAGGAGTGCTGTGTGAGAGCATTGGAAAAATCAGAACTGCAGCAGTACAAGATGCAACGTGGTGCAAGGACCAAGAATTTGTTACAGGATGAAGTGGAGGCACTAGTTACTGTGATTGAGAACAGATGGCAGGAACTGGACACCAGCAGAGGTCACATAAAAGTTCCACCCAAAGAAATTAAGAAACGCTGGAACCAAGTTCAAAAAATTACTGTGCAATGGTAACCATCACGAGACCTGGAGGCCAGTGTAAAAAGAAATGGCAGGACCTTAGTCAAGTAGTTAGTGTAAGTAATATTTTCATTTATTCAATGGAATTGCAGTTGTAAATGTGACCATCTGTATATATCCCAACCAGCAGAAAGACACCCTCTTTAAAATGTTAGGTTTTCATCTTTGCAGAGGGAGGTGGCACATAATAAAAGTGAAAGAACTCGAACAGGAGGCCTGGCAAATCTGCACCCACTGACACCCTTGGAAGAGAGGGTCGCTGCTTTGATGGGTCCTGCCTGGAAAAAAGCATCAGTACTGCACATGCTGGACCCACATTCGAGGGAGACGGTAAGTCCTGAAAATTCGTCATGGTTCTTCAAATCAACCTGCTGCCTAGCCTGCGATGTGTGAGCCTACTTATGCCACCCACCCTGCCCCCTCCTCTGCTGCTAACCATTTGACTGTTCTATTATATTTTTCAGAACTTGAGGCCAACCATGACGATGCAGAAGAAGATTCAGACGCGGATGAGCCTGAAGAGGAGAATATCTTCCAATCCAACCCTCCAGACCAAGAACATGGGGGTGAGGATGAGGTGAGGGGAAGGAGCTGGATGAAGCTCCCACTGTTGTGCTGGCTTTGGAGGAGTGCCACTCATTGCAGTGACAGCCCCTTCTGTAACTAGTGGTTTGAGTGTTGGTGGGACATTCCATGGTTTCACACCTTCCAAGGCTGCGGGTCCCAGTGGTGTGGTGCAGCGAGCCACACCCAGGGCCTCACCGTCCCAGGCTGCAGCTCCCAGAGGTGGGGTGCAACAAGGCACACCCATGGGAAGGAGGGGAAGGAGAGTTCGACCACGCTCTCCTGAGGTGCAGGATCTAGCAGATGTGGTTCAGATGATGTCATTGAGTGCGAAGAGCACAAACCTTACCCAATCACTCCTGGACGCCATCAGTGGGGTCAGTGATGAGGTAGCAGGACTGTCGGGAGAAGTAACAGCAATGACACGAGAAATGGGATCGGTGTCCGGGACCATCAATGAGGGAATAGTGACCATCAGGGAAGGAATGTCAGATATAGTGCAAACTCTGTCACTGACCATAAGGAGGGAATGTTGCAGGTCATTCAGACACTGTCAGGGCACATGAGGGACGGCATATTGGAGTTAGCTGCTGCAATAAGGGAACATGCCTAGACCCCACGCCCATTGACAGAATCAACTGTCACTCCCACTCCAATCCCCACACCAGCCTCTGAAGAGCTCAAAGCCGGGCCCTCCAACTTGCCGCCTGTAAGTTTTTTGTAAGTTATGTAAATTTACAAGTTTAAAAGTTTATAAGTGATCTTAAAGTTTTTAATTGATCTTAAAGAGTGATCTTAAAGTAAAGTTTGATACAAGAATAATTTTATTAAAGTTAAGTTAAGTACAAAAGAACTGTTTGTTAAACTTTTGAATAAAATATATTTTACATTAAAACTAAATCATTTACTTTATTTGTTCCATTAACACAACACAACATTACGGAACATCTCCAAACAGTAAACATGGTCCATGTGGAATAATTGTTGCTGAGCCCTCAGGCATCAGCAAAGCGTTCACGGATGAGCTGCTGGCGCAAGGCTCGAGCCTCCTCCACCGTCGTGCTCTGGCCTCAGGCACTTGCATGGCTTCCTCATCCTCATTGTCCTCCTCCTGCTCATCATCTGCATCTCTCGCATCATTATCATCAGCCACTCTCACTGCAGATGGGTTTTCAACTACCAGGTGCTGCTGCATCATGATGGCTAAGTTATGCAGCATGCAGCACACAAGAATGAACTGACCGACAATCTCAGGGGAGTACAGCAAGTCGCCTCTGGAATGGTCCAGGCAGCGGAAACGCTATTTCAAGATGCCAATTGTTCTCTCTATGATGCTGCGCGTCGCAATGTGCAACATGTTGTATTCACTGTCAGCTTCCGTCCGGGTTACGCATAGGGGCGTCATGAGCCAGGTGGTGAGACCATATCCTTTGTCTCCCAGTAGCCAGCTCTGCTCTTCTGGCTGCTGCTAAAATCTGGAAGATATAATGCTCTCACGTAGGATGAACGCATCATGGGTGCTGCCAGGGTATCTTGCATCGACTGACATGATGCGATGCATGTCATCACACATGAGTTGTACATTGATGGAGTGGAAGCCTTTTCTGTTCCTGTACATCTTGGAATCCTCCAAAGATACTCGCAAGGTGATGTGCGTACGATCAATGCAGCCTTGTATCTTTGGGAAGCCAGCAATCCTGGAGAAGCCCACAGCCCTGTCATGGATTGCTTGGGCGGTCATGGGGAACTTCATGAAGTCATTCCGATGTGCATACAGTGTAGCCGTCACCTGGCGAATGCAGACATGTGTTGCATGTTGAGAGATGGCGCACACTTCCCCAGTTGTAGCTTGAAATGAGCCGGAGGCATATAATGAAAGTGCAGCTGTAACCTTCACTTCAATGAAGAAAGCAGTCCTCCTGATGCTTCTAGCTTTGACCAACTCACAGATCTCACGGACAATGCGGAAACGCAGCCTTCTGACACAGTCTGCATCACTCAGGTGGACGGACGAATGTCTGTCTTGATATACCCGAGATAGGTAAGACCTCCTGCATAGCACCCTACGGGCTCTGCTGTTCCTGATGCGATGACGTCGAATCAATTATCTCCTACGTAGCACCATGATGCAGAAGGCTCGCACAAGGTATGGCATTGTCAGTATTGCCCCCTTACTTAAATTTAACCTTTAAAAGAAGCTCAAAATGGCAGGAAAGCAGGCAGGCAGGACAGGTTTGCAGTTTTCTCTCTCCCCAAGGTCTGTATGGATGGACCACACCCAAGGTCTTGTGACTTTTCCTCTCTGCCCCGGCACCTCTCACTCATTGCAATCTTCGGAAGCCTTCCAATCGGCACCTCGTTCACTCTCTCTCCTCCCCCCCACACCATGGCTTGTTTTGTAGCTGAGCCCCGAGCCGCTGTGTCCAGACACAGGGCCGATTCTGCCGGCTGAAGCTACGCCCCTCCAGCCCTGCTTCAAGACGTGTGAGTGAGTAAAAAAATGAGAAAACTTCTGAAATCCAACAAATTTACATTTACTACATTGACAGGTAAAAAAAAGTTGAACTTTTATTATTGATTTTAACAGTGTTCTTGACTCCCTCCAAAATCTTTGATTTAAAAACAATGGCGCTGATTTGTGAATGTGCGCTGGTTTTATTAAGTGCCCAGAAAGTTTTTCAGGAGTGGCCAGATACGCCGACATAGGAGGAAAAAGTGTTGACCAAACTACGAAAAATTATAAAACCGGCGCAGACATGAGCAAATGCCTCATGACATCGAAAAAACTGGCCTAGAAAAATCGTAACAAAGTCAGTTACGCTGGTGTAGATCGCAGAGGGAAACTTGGAAAAAAATAAATATGGCAAAAAAAACGGCGCAATGAGCCGGGAAATTGAGCCCTTTGTCTGTACATAGGGTGGTTTTAAAAAGGGGGGAAATATGTTGTGGTAGAACTCTATTTCTTTGTTTCACCTCACAGGAAGGGCATTAGGACCCTGCGGGAGCTATTCACAGTTGCTGTACTCATGCTGGTTCATGCCGATTTGGGACTCCTTTTTGGGTTGTTGTATAAAGCATACGGTTTAAATTACATTACTCCTGGTTCAGTTTGTCAGTTATTTACGCGTACACAACAATAGCCCTGTCATATGACAACCAGGTAGTAAAACATCCTTTAATTGGGCTGGGAATTTCTAATTCCTGCTGATATATTTTGTGTGTGAGAGAGAGAGAGAGAGATATCATGACAACTGCAATTTTCATCTTGCTCCTGTGAAAGTACAATACTCAGAAAGCATCATACAGCCCATATTACATGAAAACCAGATATAAGCAGTGGAGAAAAAACTCAAAAATTTCTGAGCTAAAGGTATTGTTTGGGATGTCCTTTTATTCTGCTGAGGGGTATTGATATCACTTGCCACACTGATCCTGGCTACAATATCATAAAAGGAAAATACTGCAGATGCCGGAATCTGAAATAAAACCAGAATGCTGGAAATCTCCACGAGTCAGGCAGCATCTATGGAGAGTAAAACAAAGTTAACATTTCAGGCCGACGACCCTTCGTCAGAATTACAAAATGATCGAAAAGAGCACATTCTTAAGTACTGAAAGGGGGAGGGGAAGAAAGAATAAAAAGGAAGGTTTGTGATAGGCTGGAAGGCAGGAGAGATTAGAGAGGCAAAAGGGATAATGGGCCGAATTGAAATGGTAATGACAGAAGTTAGAAAAAGGTTAATCTGGATAGGGTGTGTTGACGGAGTAATGACCAGCTGCCATTCGAGACAAAGAGAAAAAAAAGTGAAGAAAAAAACCTAAGATGGGTGGGGGGGGCGGGGGGGGCGCAGTGGAAGGGAGCCAAAGATGGCCAGAGGTTATGCTCTGAAATTGTTGCACTGGATGTTCAGTCCATAAGGCTGTAAAGTACCTAAACGAAAGATGAGGTGCTGTTCCTCGAGCTTGCATTAAGCTTCATTGGAACAATGAAGGAGTCCGAGGACGGAGATATCAGAGTGGGAGCGAAGTGGAGAATTAAAGTGACAGGCGACCAGAAGCTCAGGTCACACTTATGGACTGAACGGAGGTGTTCAGCAAAGCGGTCACCCAATCTATGCTTGGTCTCCCCAATGTAGAAAAGACCACATCGTGAGGAGCGAATACAGTATACTAAATTAAAAGTACAACATCATCATCATAGGCAGTCCCTCAGAATCAAGGAAGACTTGCTTCCACTCTTAAAAATGAATCCTTAGGTGGCTGAACAGTCCAATGCGAGAACCACAGTCCCTGTCACAGGTGGAACAGATAGTCGTTGAGGGAAAGGGTGGGTGGGACAGGTTTGCCGCACGCTCTTTCCGCTGCCTGCGCTTGATTTCTGCAAGTAAATCGCTGTTTCACCTGGAAGGAGGCTGCAATATCCACTGTCAGCCAAACCTGGATCAGGGTAAATGACAACCACTGGTTCAAGTTCGGAACTGTGGGGAAAACCTCCTTGGTGCAGCATGACACAAATTACATCTTCAGCAAGAAGAACAAATCCTCCAACGCAGAAAACTATCCTGTCTACCAAGGCACAAATTGAGACAAATGGGTATGATCTGATAGCCATTACAGAGATGTGGTTGCAAGGTGACCAGGACTGGGAATTAAATATTCAGGGGTATTTGACAATCTGGAAGGACAGACAGAAAGAAAAAGGAAGTGGGGTAGCTCTATTGATAAAGGAAGAAATCACTGCAATAGTAAGAAACGATATTGGCTCAAATGATAAGGATGTTGAAACAGTTTGGGTGGAGCTAGGGAACAATAATGAAAAAGCCACTGGTGGGCATTGTCTATCGGCCCCTAACAATAGCAACTGTGTTGGTCAGAACATGAACCAGGAGATAGTGGGAGCTTGTAAAAAGAGAATAGCAATAATCATGGGTGATTTTAACCTCCATATTGATTGGACAAATCAAATTGGTCAGGGTAACCTTGAGGAGGAGTTCATTGAGTGCGTAAGGGACAGATTCCTTAAGCAGTATGTAAGGGAACCAACCAGGGGGCAAGCTATCTTAGATCTGGTCCTGTGTAATGAGACAGGATTAATAAACAATCTCCTAGTAAGGGATCCCCTTGGAATGAGTGATCACAGCATGATTGAATTTCAAATTCAGATGGAAGGTGAGAAAGTTGGATCTCTAACCAGCGCACTAAGCTTAAATAAAGGAGACTATGAAGGTATGAGGGCAGAGTTGGGTAAAGTGGACTGGGAAAATAGGATGGTTGATGAACAGTGATGTACATTTAAGGAGATATTTCACAACTCTCAAGAAAAATATATTCCAGTGAGGAGGAAAGGGTGCAAGAGAAAAGATAGCCATCCGTGGCTAACTAAAGAAATAAAGGATGGTATCCAGTTAAAAACAAGGGCATACAAAGTAGCCAAAACTAGTGGGAGGGCAGAAGACTGGGAAGCTTTTAAAAGCCAGCAAAGAATGGCTAAAAAAGTGATTAAGAAAGGGTAGATAGACTATGAAAGTAAACTAGCGCAAAATATAAAAACAGATAGCAAGAGTTTCTATAGGTAGATAAAAAGGAAAAGGGTGGCGAAAGTAAATATTGGTCCATTAGAGGACGAGACCGGGGAATTAGTAATGGGGAACATGGAGATGCCAGAAACTCTGAACAAATATTTTGTATCAGTCTTAACGGTAGAGGACACTAACAACATTATGACAATGGATAGTCTAGGGGCTATAGGGGGGGGAGCAGGGGGAAGAACTTAACATAATCACAATCACTAAGGAGGTGGTACTCAGTAAGATAATGGGATTAAAGGCAGATAAATCCCCTGGACCTGAAGGCTTACATCCTAGGGTCTTAAGAGAAGTAGCGGCAGGGATTGTGGATGCATTGGTTGTAATTTACCAAAATTCCCTGGATTCTGGGGAGGTCCCAGCAGATTGGCAAACTGCAAATGTAATGCCTCTATTTAAAAAAGGAGGCAGACAAAAAGCAGGAAACTATAGACAAGTTAGCCTCACATCTGTGGTTGGGAAAATGTTGGAATCCATTATTAAAGAAGCGGTAGCAGGGTATTTGGAAAAGCAAAGTTTGGTCAGGCAATCAGCATGGATTTATGAAGGGGAAGTCATGTTTGCCAAATTTGCTGGAATTCTTTGAGGATGTAACGAACAGGCTGGGTAAAGGGGAACCAACGGATGTGATTTATTTGGACTTCCAGAAGGCATTTGACAAGGCGCCACATAAAAGGTTACTGTACAAGAGAAAAGTTCACGGGGTTGGGGGTAATATATTAGCATGGATAGACGATTGGCTAACTAACAGAGAACAGAGAGTCGGGATAAATGGTTCATTCTCTGGTTGGCAACCAGTAACTTGTGGGGTGCCGCAGGGATCAGTGCTGGGACCCCAACTATTGACAACCTATATTAACGACTTGGAAGAAGGAACTGAGTGGAATGTAGCCAAATTTGCTGACGATACAAAGATGGGAGGAAAAGCAATGTGTGAGAAGGACACAAAAAATCTGCAAAAGGATATAGACAGGCTAAGTGAGTGGGCAAAAATTTGGCAGATGGAGTATAATGTCAGAAAATGTGAGATCATGCACTTTGGCAGAAAAAAATCAAGGAGCAAGTTACTATTTAAATGGAGTGATATATCCTTACTATACAGTATAAATGCACACGAGGCCCATACTTGAGAGAAAGTCACTCTGTGACCAGTTATATTTATTACCAAGACCTCAAGTGATGAAGGTGGGTGGAGCTTCCCCTGTTTTACCGGAAAGTCCAGGTTAGGAGTGTCTCCCACAAGTTCACCCCCTTGTGGTCAATATTCTCAAGGTGTACAACTTAGGTCAGCTTATACATGGGTTACAATAATAGTTGAATACATGACATCACCTCCCCCCGCCAAAGTCTTGTTGGGATCACAGGTTAAGTCTCTCTGGTGGTTTACGCTCCCTTGGAGAGCGCCTGAGTTGGAGCTCCGGTTGTTGGGCGCTGGCCTGAGTGTCTGCTGTTTGCGGTGCCTCAGGCCTGTCCGGACTGCCCACAGTGACTGGGCTCTCCTCCACTTGGTTCTGGTGTTCGGTCACCTGCGGTGGAGTAAACTCTTCGTCGTTTTCTTCCTTTGCTTCTTCTATGGGGTTGCTGAACCTCCTTTTAGTTTGATCCACGTGTTTGCGGCAGATTTGTCCATTGGTAAGTTTAACTACCAGAACCCTATTCCCCTCTTTGGCAATCACAGTGCCTGCAAGCCATTTGGGCCCTGCAGCCTAATTAAGGACAAAAACAGGGTCATTGACATCAATACATCGCGTCCTCGCATTCCAGTCATGGTAGTCACATTGTGACTGACACCTGCTCTCATCAATTTCTTTCATAGTAGGATGTATAAGGGATAACCTGGTTTTGAACGTTCTTTTCATTAGCAGCTCTGCAGGTGGAATGCCTGTGAGCGAGTGTGGTCGGGATCTATTGAACAACAGGAGGCGTGATAAGTGGCTTTATAGGGAACCCCCTTGGATTCTGAGCATCCCCTGTTTGATTATCTGCACTGCTCGTTCCGCCTGGCCATTTGAGGCTGGCTTGAACGGTACCGTTCTGACATGGCTGATTCCATTGCCTGTCATGAAGTCCTAGAATTCAGTGCTTGTGAAGCACGGGCCATTGTCGCTGTCCAAGCCATCCGGTAGACCATGGGTGGCGAACATTGCCCGTAGATTTTCTACCATGGCAGAGGATGTGCTTGAATTAAAAATGGCACACTCAATCTATTTGGAGTAGGCGTCTACTACAACCAAAAACATTTTTCCCATGAAAGGACCTGTGTAGTCCACATGGATGCATGACCATGCCTTGGCGGGCCAGGACCAGGGGCTAAGGGCGGCTTCCCTGGGTGTGTTGCTCAGCTGAGCACACGTGTTGCACCTGCAAACACAAAGTTCCAGGTCTGCATCTATCCCTGGCCACCAAACGTGTGACCTGGCAATTGCCTTCATCATGACAATGCCCGGGTGCTCATTGTGAAGTTCTCTGATAAACACCTCTCTGCCCATCTGGGGCATGACTACTCAGTTTCCCCACAGTAGGCAATCGGCCTGAATCGAGAGTTCATCCTTGCGCCTATGAAACAGTTTAAACTACTCAGGGCATGCCCCGTACGTGGCTGCCCAGTCCCCATTCAGGACACATTTCTTAACTAAAGACAGTAACAGATCTCTATTTGTCCAGACTTTAATCTGACGGGCTGTCACAGGTGAGTCTTCGCTTTCGAAAGCTTCAACAGCCATGACCATCTCAGCATCATGCTCAGTTGCCCCCTCAGTGGTGGCTAGTGGGAGCCTGCTGAGTGCATCAGCGCAGTTTTCAGTGCCCGGTCTGTGCCGAATTGTGTAGTCATAGGCGGCTAACATGAGTGCCCACCTCTGCATGCGGGCCGATGCATTCGCATTTATGCCCTTGTTGTCGGCCAAAAGGGATGTTAGGGGTTTGTGATCTGTCTGCAGCTCAAATTTCCTGCCAAACAGGTAATGGTGCATTTTTTTAATTGCATATACACATGCTAGCGCTTCCTTTTCTACCATCCCGTAGTCCCTTTCTGCCTGGGACAGACATCTGGAGGCATAAGCTACCGGCTGTAACTGACCCTTGGCATTCACATGCTGCAACACACATGTGACTCCATAGGACGACGCATCGCACGTTAAAACAAGTTTCTTACACAGGTCATATAACGTTAACAGTTTGTTGGAACATAACAAATTGCGTGCTCCATCAAAAGCCCTTTCCTGGCTGTCCCCCCAGACCCAATCATGACCTTTGCATGGGAGCACATGTAGCGGCTCTAACAGAATGCTCAATTTGGGAAGAAAGTTGCCAAAATAGTTCAGGAGCCCCAGGAATGAACGTAGCTGCTTCGTATTATGGGGTCTGGGTGCTCTCTGGATCGCTTCCGTTTTGGATGCATGAGGTCTGATCCCGTCTGCTGCTACCCTTCACCCCAGGAATTCTACCTCTGGAGCTAAGAAGACACACTTCGTCTATTTCAGTCACAGCCCTACCCGGTCCAGTCTGTGTAGCACCTCCTCCAGGTTGTGGAGGTGATCTTCAGTGTCGTGACCCGTGATGAGGATGTCTTCTTGAAAAACCACCGTCCTTGGAATTGACTTGAGGAGGCTTTCCATATTTCGCTGCAAGATTGAGGCGGCCCCTTGTGTGTCGTGATGGTGGTCAGCTTCTTCGACTCACTCGCCAGCTCCTGGGTCATGTAAGCTGAGGTCAGGTCCAATTTTGAAAAAAGTTTGCCACCAAATAGCGTCCCAAAGAGGTCCTCTGCTCTCGGTAGCGGGTACTGGTCTTGGAGTGACACCCAATGTGGCCTTGTAATCGCCACATATCCTGACCGACCCATCCGCCTTGAGCTCCAGCACGATCGGGCTCGCCCAGTCACTGAATTCGACTGGCGAGATGATGCCTTCCCTCAGCAGGCGGTCCAAATCGCATTCTATCTTTTCCTGCATCACGTACGGCACCGCTCTGGCCTTGTGGTGTACTGCCCTGGCGTCCGGGTTTATGTGAATCACTACTTTGGCCCCCATGAAAGTGCCAATTCCGGTTTGAAATAATGAGTTAAATTTGTTCAGGACCTGTGAGCATGATACTCGCGCCACAGAAGAAATTGCATTGACATCGCTCCATTTCCAGTTCATGACAGCAAGCCAACTCCTCCCCAGTAGTGCGGGACCGTCCCCCGGGACAATCCAGGATGGCAACCTGTTCTCCAAATTTTTGTGCGTCACGACTACCGTGGCGCTGCCCAGCACCGGAATGATCTGCTTTGTATATGCCCATAGCTGTGCGTCAATCGGCAATAATTTTGGCCTCCTGGCCTTGGACGCCCACAACTTGTCGAACTGTTGTATACTCATCAGGGACTGACTGGCCCCCGTGTCTAGTTCCATTAATACTGGGATGCCATTGAGGAGCACTTTCATCATTAACGGTGGTGTCCTGGTATATGAACTGTATATGTGCTCCACATGAACTAGCTGAACTTCAGCTTCCAGCGATTTCCCTGAGTTTTCATTTGGCCTCATAGGGCTTACCTCGGGCCCGTTCTCCTCGTACATCAACTGGCTGCAGGCTTCCTGCACATATGCGCCAAGTGACCGCTGACATTGCAGTTTCTGCAGGTTTATTGCTGATACCTGCAAACTCTGGCTGGGTGTTTGCCTCCACACCTCCAGCATTAGCCGTTGTTGGAAACAAAAGGTCCATTACCAGTCGATCATCTCTGACTGTCTCTGTAACTGTCCTTAAGCGCACCTTTAACAGGTGTTGATGGCCCCATTACTGGCCGCATTGTCCATTGTGATGGCATGAATCGCCGTTCAGCTAGCCATTGTCTCTGTTGAATTCCCTCTTTGGGTTTGATGACATGCTAGGGCATGTCCGATTGCCCTTATCTGCCTAGAGAACTGTATGCTGCATTAACAATGTTGACTCCCTGATCGTTTGCCGCATTTGAGCCAAGAGTTTTGTCAAACATCATTCTGTTCTCTTCCTCCCCTGAGATAAATGTCTGGGCTATCAGAGCCACCACTTCCAAGGTCAAGTCTTTGGTCTCAATCAGTTTCCTGAAAACCCCAGCATGCCCGATGCCTTCAATAAAAAAGTCTCGCAGCATCTCTGCTCTGCATGCATCTGGGAACTTACATAGGCTCGCCAGTCACCGGAGGTCTGCCACGAAGTCTGAAACGTTTTGTCCTTCTTGCCGCCGGTGCGTGTAAATCCGGTGTCTTGCCATGTGCATGCTGCTCGCCGATTTAAGGTGTTCCCCGATCAACTTACTGAGCTCTTCGAACGTCTTGTCCGCCGGCTTCTCTGGCGCTAGAAGGTCCTTCATCACAGAGTACGTCCTGGATCCACAAACCGTCAGGAGATGAGCCCTGCGTTTGTCGGCCGAATCCTGCCCCAAACATTCCTTAGTGACAAAACTTTGCTGTAGTCTCTCAATAAAGTCATCACAATCATCACCAACACAGTACCTTTCTTCTGTGCTGCTAGTGGCCATGCTCGCGTGGTTTAAATCTCAGTTTCTCGTCGCCAATGATACATCCTTACTATATAGTATAAATGCATAAGAGGCCCATACTTGAGAGAAGGTCACTCTGTGACCAGTTACCTTTATTACCAAGACCTCAAGTCATGAAGGTGGGTGGAGCTTCCCCTTTTTTACCTGAAAGTCCAGGTTAGGAGTGACTCCCATAAGTTCACCCCCTTCTGGTCAATGTTCTCAATGTGTACAACTTAGGTCAGCTTATACATGGGTTACAATGATAGTTGAATATATGACATGGAGAAAGATTGCAAAGTTTCACAGTACAGCGGGACCTGGGGGATACTCGTGCATGAAACACAAAAGGATAGTATGCAGGTACAGCAAGTGATCAGAAAGGCCTTTATTACAAAGGTGATAGAGTATAAAATCAGGGAAGTCTTGCTACAGCTATATAAGGTATTGGTTAGGCCACATCTGGAATACTACATGCAGTTTTGGTTTCCAGATTTACGAAAGGATATACTTGCTTTGGAGGCAGTTCAGAGAAGGTTCACTAGGTTGATTCCAGGGATGAGAAGGTTGACTTATGAGGAAAGGTTGAGTAGGTCGGGCCTCTTCTCATCGGAATTCAGAAGAATGAGAGATGATCTTATCGAAACGTATGCGATTATGAGGGGGCTTGACAAGGTGGATGCAGAGAGGATGTTTCCACTGATGGGGGAGACTAGAACTGGAGGGCACGATCTTAGAATAAGGGCCGGCCATTTAAAACAGTGATAAAGAGAAATTTCTTCTCTCAGAGGGTTGCAAATCTGTGGAATTCACTGCCTCAGAGAGCTTTGGATGCTGGGACATTGAATAAATTTAAGACAGAAATAGACAGTTTCTTAAACGACAAGGGGATAAGGGGTTATGGGCAGTGGGCGGGGAAGTGGAGCTGAGTCCATGATCAGATCAGCCATGATCTTATTGAATGGCGGAGCAAGTTCGAGGATCTGTATGGCCTACTCCTGTTCCTATTTCTTATGTGTTATATATGTAAACTTGTATATTCTCTGTACGGCCACCAAAGGGCTCATCCCCTGGAGTCCCAATGGATCCCATAATCCCTTGGGAGCACAGGTACCTAAGGAGGTCTCACAGGTTGGAGAGGCACTCTGGAGACCTGCAATAAAAGACTAAGGTCACACTTTACTTTGAGCTCACAGTATTCAGTCAGACTCTTTCTTCATACATAACAACTGGTGATGAGATACAGATAGCAAACCCAAAGATGCAGAGAATAGTGGGCACCCTGGAGAAATTCTAGGAGGGAGATGATTGGGAAACCTTTGTGGAGTGACTCGACCAATACTTCGTAGCCAACGAGCTGGAAGGAGAAGCAAGCACTGCCAAACGAAGGCTGATTCTCCTCACCACCTGCGAGGCACCACCGTATAGCCTCATGAAAAATCTGCTCGCTCCAGCGAAACCCACAAAGAGATCGTACGATGATTTGTGCACACTGGTCCGGAAGCATTTGAACCCGAAGGAAAGCGTTCTGATGGCAAGGAACCGATTCTACACCTTCAAAAGGTCCGAAGGCCAGGAAGTGGCGAGTTATGTCACCGAGCTAAGACACCTTGCAGGACATTGTGAATTTGAAGGATATTTGGAGCACATGCTCAGAGACTTTTTCATACTTGGCATTGGCCATGAAACAATACTTCGCAATCTTTTGACTGTCGAGATCCCAACCTTGAGTAAGGCCATAGCGATAGCACAGGCATTCATTGCCACCAGTGACAAAATGAAGCAAATCTCTCAGCACACGCGTGCTGCTACAAGTACTGTGAAAAAAGTGATGTTGTTTTCAAATTGCAACGTACAGGGCAGGTCCCACATGCCTGCAGCTGCACGTCCACAGATGTCTCAGAGTCCACCATCAAGGGTGATGTATGCAAGGCCATTAACACCTTGTTGGCGCTGCGGGGGTGATCATCATTTCCATTCATGCCGCTTCAAAGGATACGTTTGCAAGGGCTGTGGAACGATGGGACACATCCAACGTATGTGTAAGTGAGCTGCAAATCCTGTTAATCCTGCAAACCATCACGTTGCAGAGGAGGACAGATCCATGGTGGATCACGACGAATCAGAGCCTCAGACCGAGGAGGCAGCAGTATATGGGGTGCACACATTTACCACAAAGTGTCCCCCGTTAATGCTGAATGTTGAACGAAATGGATTCCTGGTGTCAATGCAGTTGGACACGAGCGTGAGCCAGTCCATCATGAGCAAAAAGACTTTCAAAAAATTGTGGTGCAGCAAAGCCTCAAGGCCAGTCTTAACTCCAATTCGCACGAAACTAAGAACTTACACAAAAGAACTGATTCCCGTAATCGGCAGTGCTACCGTAAAGGTCTCCTACGATGGAGCGGTGCACAAGCTACCACTCTGGGTGGTACCAGGCGATGGTCCCACGCTGCTCGGCAGGAGCTTTCTGGGAAAGATACACTGGAACTGGGATGACATCCGAGCACTCTCGCCCGCTAATGACACCTCATGTGCCCAGGTCTTAAACAAGTTCCCTTCACTGTTCGAACCAGGCATCGGAAAATTCCAAGGAGCAAAAGTGTAGATCCATCTAATTCCGGGGGAGCGACCCATTCATCACAAGGCGAGAGCAGTACCGTGCATGATGAGAGAAAGGGTAGAGATTGAGCTCGACCGGCTGCAAAGAGAGGGCATCATTTCACCGATCGAATGCAACGAGTGGACCAGGCAGTCAGCATGGATTTATGAAGGGGAAGTCATGTTTGACAAATTTGCTGAAATTCTTTGAGGATGTAACAAACAGGTAAAGGCTGACTGCACCGTCAGAATCTGTGGCGATTCCAAAGTAACTATCAATCGTTTCTCCCTGCAGGACCAATACGCACAAAGGCCGACGACCTCTTTTCAAAGCTGGCGGGAGGAAATATGTTCACGAAGCTGAACTTGACTTCAGCCTACATGACGCAGAAGCTGGAGGAATCCTCGAAGGGCCTAACCTGCATCAACACACACAAAGGTCTCTTAATTTATAACAGATGCCCATTTGGAATTCGATCAGCGGCGGTGATATTCCAAAGAAACATAGAAAGCTTACTGAAGTCGGTCCCGAGCATGGTGGTCTACCAGGACGACATCTTGGTTACAGGTCCTGACACCGTCGAGCATCTGCAGAACCTGGAGGAGGTTCTTAGCCGACTCAACCGCGTGGGGCTCAGGTTAAAACCCTCGAAGTGCATTTTCCTGGCACCTGAAGTGGAGTTCCTGGGGAGGAGGATCACAGCAGATGGCATCAGACCCATTGCTTCGAAGATGGAGGCGATCGAGAACGCACAGAACGTGACGGAGCTACGGTCATTTCTAGGAATCCTGAACTCATTTGGTAACTTCTTACCGGGTCTCAGCATACAGTTAGAACCACTACATGTCTTACTATGTAAAGGGGATGAATGGGAATGGGGAAAAAGCCAAGAAAATGCCTTTGTAAAAGCTAGAAAATTGTTATGCTCAAACAAAATGCTTGTGTTGTATGATCTATGTAAGCGTTTGGTACTAGCATGTGATGCGTCATCATATGGCATCGAGTGTGTATTGCAAAAAGCTAATGATTTGCAGAAATTGCAACCAGTTGCTTATGCATCCAGAAGTCTGTCTAAGGCTGAGAGAGTTGATAGCATGATTGAAAAAGAAGCGTTAGCGTGTGTCTATGGGGTAAAGAAAATGCATCAATATCTGTTTGGGCTAAAATTTGAATTGGAAACTGACCATAAGCCACTGATATCCCTATGTTCCAAGAGTAAGGGGATAAATACTAATGCATCGGCCCGCATCCAGAGATGGGCATTCATGTTGTCCGCATACAACTACTCCATCCACCACAGGCCAGGCACAGAAAACTGCCGATGCTCTCAGTCGGCTGCCATTGCCCATCCCGGGGGTGGAAATGGCACAGCCCGTAGATTTAGTCGTGGTTATGGAAGCATTTGAGAGTGAGCAATCACCAGTCACAGCTCAACAGATCAAAACCTGGATGAGCCAGGACCCCTTATTGTCCCGAGTCAAAAACTGTGTGCTTCATGAGAGCTGGTCCAGTGTCCCAGTGGAAATGCAGGAAGAGATAAAGCTGTTCCAGCAGCGCAAAGATGAAATGTCTATACAGGCAGACTGCCTTCTGTGGGGTAATCGGGTAGTGGTTCCCAAGAAGGACAATGACACCTTCATCAGTGACCTCCACAGTACCCACCCCGGCATCGTAATGATGAAAGCGATAGCCAGATCCCACGTGTGGTGGCCTGATATCGATGCGGACTTAGAGTTCTGTGTGCATAGATGTAACACAAGCTCGCAGCTAAGCAATGCACCCAGAGAGGCACCACTAAGTTTATGGTCTTGGCCCTCCAACCGTGGTCTAGGGTCCATGTCGACTATGCACGCCCGTTCTTGGGTAAAATGTTCATTGTGTTTGTAGATGCGTATTCCAGATGGATTGAATGTGAGATAATGTTGGCGAGCACATCCGCTGCCACCACTGAAAGCCTGCAGGCTATGTTTGCCACGCACGGACAACCTGATGTCCTTGTGAGTGACAACGGGCCATGTTTTACCAGTGCTGAGTTCAAAGAATTCATGAACTGCAACGGGATCAAACATGTTACATCTGCCCCGTTTAAACCAACATCCAATGGTCAGGCAGAGAGAGCAGTGCAAACCATCAAGCAGGGCTTGAAGAGGGTAACGGAAGGCTCACTGCAGACTCACCTATCCCGAGTCCTGCTTAGCTATCGCATGAGACCCCATTTGCTCACTGGGTTCCCACCTGCTGAACTGCTCATGAAAATGGCACTTAAGACAAGGCCCGCTCTACATGAACAGGTAGAGAGCAGGCGGCTTCAACAAATACAATATCATGGTAGCGCAAATGTGTCACGCGAGAGTGAAATCAATGATCCTGTATTTGTATTGAATTATGGACAAGATCCAAAATGGCTTCCCGTCACTTTTGTGGCCAAAGAGGGGAGCAGGGTATTTCAGGTCAAACTTTCAAATGGACTCATTCACCGGAAACACTTGGACCAAATCAAACTCAGATTCACGGACTATCCTGAGCAATCCACTTTGGACCCTATCTTCTTTGACCCCCCAACATGCACACCAGTGGCAACCGACACTGCGGTTGGCCATGAAGCAGAACCCATCATCCACAGCAGCCCAGCAGGACTCACCACACCAGGCAGCCCAGCAAGGCCAGTTGCACAGCAGCCCAGCGAGGGCCCAACAGACGATTCACCAATACCAGCATTCGCCCCAAGATGATCAACCAGGGCAAGAAGGGCCTGGATCGACTCACCTTTTAAATAGTTACACTGTTGCATGTGGAAGGGAGTGTTGTATATATGTAAACTTGTATACACTCTGTACAGCCACCAGAGGGCTCATCCCCTGGAATCCCAAGGGACCCCATAATTCCTTGGGAGCACAGGTACTTAAGGAGGCCTCACAGGTTGGAGAGGCACTCTGGAGACCTGCAGTAAAAGACTAAGGTCATACTTTACTTTGAGCTCACAGTATTCAGTCAGACTCTTTCTTCATACATAACATTATGTTCTTATGTAAATAACATGAAACGAAGGAAGGTTTCAGGGAGCAAGGAGAAAAGTATAAAGAAATCAATAAGGTACTTTTATTTTGAGCCAGAACTGCAAATTTGTAGGAACCAGAGCAAAGAATAATTACATATCATATAATGTAAATAACTAACAATAAAAGGTTTTAATGTGGGAAGAACAGAGTTGCTTGCATTTTAGGTGAGTTTTTCTTTTAGATGGTAGGTGAATAACATTGAATTTATCATTTTTATGAAGCTGGTACTTTTCAGTATCAGCACCATGTGTGATATTTTTAACTCCTTTTATTCCTGATATATTACTTCAAAACATTTAATGTATTAAAGGGTGGGAAGCTGCTGCAATGTTTAGACTACCATGGGACAGTGATAAACATCAGAAAGCGTGCTCCAGGTCCTCTATAGTGGGTGAGCATCACCGCAGGAGATGGGATTAGTTTTGATGAGAATGTTACTCATCAAAATTCATGTTATTCAGCTGAAAGCACTAAGAGGATAAAGAATTTGAAATGTCACAGGTCTCATGCTGATGAAGAGAATAAAGCATGACTACTAATGTAATATAAATATCTGCAGTTATGAGATTGACCATAATCCATTTGTGAATTGGTCACACATAAGTTATCAGATCCTGTTCCATAGATGCTACCCCATATTTTCTTCCTATGAGCACACACCTCCCAGAGTTAAGGCACTCCTTTTGTTAAGCAGATTTGTCGGTCAAGAGATTCTTGAACAGTTCTCTAGATTTCTCCTTGGCACTCCCACTTTCTTTCAGTTTCAGCTACAAACCGACAAGTTTTAACCCAATGGTGGCATCAAATCTCAATCAAATTGTGACATACGTAAGAAATAGGAGCAGGTGTAGGCCATATGGCCCCTCGAGCCTGCTCTGCCATTCAATAAGATCATGACAGCTCATTGAAATCAACTCCACTTTCCTGCCCAATCTCCATATCCCTTGATTCTCCTAAACTCCAAATGTCTTAGCTATCTCAGCTTTGAATATATTCAGAGATTCAGCATCCACAGCCCTCTGTGGTAGAGAATTCCAAAGATTCACAACCCTCTGAGTGCAGAAATTCCTCCTCATCTCTGTCTTAAATGGCCTACCCTTTATCCTGTGACTGTGCCCCCGAGTTAGAACATAAGAACATAAGAATTAGGAGCAGGAGTAGGCCATTCAGACCTTCGAGCCTGCTCCGCCATTCAATAAGATCATGGCTGATCTTTTACCTCAACTCCATTTTCCTGCACGATTCCTATTTCTCCTGATTCCCTAATTATTCAAAAATCTATCAATCGCTGTCTTGAATATACTCAAAGGCTGAGCCTCCACAGCCCTCTGGGGTAGAGCATTCCAAAGATTTACCACCCTCTGAGTGAAGAAGTTTCTCCTTATCTCAGTCCTAAATGGCTGATCCCTTATTCTGAGACTGTGACCCCTGGCTCTAGACTCCCCAACCAGGGGAAACATCCTCCCTGCATTTACCCAGTCTAGCCTGTAAGAATTTTGCATGTTTCAATGAGATTACCTCTCATTCCTCTAAACTCTAGAGAATATAGGCCTAGTCTGTTCAATCTCTCATAGGACAATCCCCCCATCCCAGGAATCAGTCTGGTGAACCTTCGTTGCATGCCCTCTATGGCAAGTATATCCTTCCTTAGGTAAGGAGACCAAGGGCTGGATTTTCAGGTCTCCCCCGCTCCGTTTTTCGCCCGGAGTGGCAGGAATGGTGGCGGTGAGGTGGATTGGCCGGTCGGTCAGCCTGCAGCAGCACGCAGCGATCCTCGGGTCTTGTTTTGCTGTGGTACAGAGTAGAACTGCCTGAAGAGCTGCGCCGGTGCGCAACGCCCCGGGTTGCGACACCATCACGAATTTGAACTCCTGCCCAACCTGTCTGCTGCGAAGCACACCTCGCACTGACCGGCTAGGAAATCAGGCCAATCCAACCATTCTGTAGGCAAAGAGGTAAGTAGTGGACTTCTAAGGTAAGTATGAATGTTTTTTCTTTTAATTTTTTTTACGATTTGTGTTGTGGTGGTGTGGGCAATGTTTTGGGAATATTTTTGTGGGTATTTTTATTTCCCTCCTCCTTCCCTAGGCGTCTCTCGGAGCGTTCCCGGGCCGGCTCTTTAGCTAGGGAGTTTCCCATCCGAGCACCAAGAGAGGTGTACAACGCCTCCCTTAGTGCTGCGCCCCCTGACGCAGGGCCCAGATGACCAAACTTACCTACTTATTCCCGGGTGCTAACTTTCCCACCCCGCCGCCGCTATCGTCCCAAATACATCAAAGCCTAAAATACAGCCGCATAACTGTATACAATACTTCAGGTGCGGTCTCACCAGGGACCTATATAATTGCAATTACTCTTATACTCAAATTATCTTGTAATACAGGCCAACATACCATTTGCTCTTTTACTTGTTTGCTGTACCTGCATGTTAAAAACATCCCAATTGTGGATAATCAAGGGCTATAGGTAGGGAGGAACTTAGTACAATCACTATCACTAATGAAGTAGTACTCGGTAAAATAATGGGACTAAAGGCGGACAAGTCCCCTGGGCCTGATACCTTACATCCTAGAGTCTTAAAGAAGTGGCTGCAGAGATAGTGGATGCATTGGTTGTAATCTACCAAAATTCCCTGGATTCTGGGGTGGTCCCAGCAGATTGGAAAACCACAAATGTAATGCCCCTATTTAAAAAATGAGGCAGACAAAAAGCAGGAAACTATAGACCAATTAGCCGAACATCTGTCATTGGGAAAATGCTGGAGTCCATTATTAAGGAAGCAGTAGCGGGACATTTGGAAAAGCATAATTCAATTAAGCAGAATCCGCATGGTTTTATGAAAGGGAAATCATATTTGGCAAATTTGCTGGAGTTCTTTGAGGATGTAGCGAGCAGGGTAAATAAGGGGGAACCAGTGGCTGTGGTGTATTTGGACTTCCAGAAGGCATTCGATAAGGTGCCACATAAGAGGTTACTGCACAAGATGAAAGCTCACGGGGTTGGGGGTAATATATTAGCATGGATAGAGGATTGACTAACTTAAAGAAAACAGAGAGTCGGGATAAATGGATCATTTTCCGGTTGGCAAACAGTGACTAGTGGGGTGCCGCAGGAATTGGTGCTGGGGCTTCAACTATTTACAATCTATATTAATGACTTGGATGAAGGGACCAAGTGTAATGTAGCCAAGTTTGCTGATGTTACAAAGATGGGTGGAAAAGCAAATTGTGTGCAGGACACAAAAAATGTGCAAAACGATATGGACAGGCTAAGTGAGTGGGCACAAATTTGGCAGATGGAGTATAATGTGGGAAAATGTGAAGTTATCCACTTTGGCAGAAATAATAGACAAGCAAATTATAATTTAAATGGAGAAAAATTGCAAAGTTCTGCAGTACAGAGGGACCTGAGGGTCCTTGTGCATGAAACACAAAAAGTTAGTATGCAGATACAGCAAGTAATCAGGAAGACAAATGGAATGTTGGCCTTTATTGCAAGGGGGATAGGCTATAAAAGTAGAGAAGTCCTGCTAAAACTGTACAGGGTATTGGTGAGGCCACACCTGGAGTACTGCGTACAGTTTTGGTCTCCGTATTTAAGGAAGGATATACTTCCATTGGAGGCTGTTCAGAGAAAGTTCACCAGGTTGATTCAGGAGATGAGGGAGTTGACTTATGAAGATGGACGATACTCATTGGAGTTCAGAAGAATGAGAGGTGATCTTATTGAAACTTGTGATAATAAGGGGGCTCGACAAGTTGGATGCAGAGAGGATATTTCTACTCATAGGGGAAACTAAAACTAGGGGACATGGGGCTAGATTTTACATTTTTTTGCACATCGCCCAAAAATGGGCATTATTTCTGACATGGGTGGTAAAAATGGGTTTTCAGATCGCTGGCTTGTCACCCATTTTCAAAGCCCCTAGTCTCCATTTTGAAATTGGGCGTTGCCGCGAGCAATATGAAATGGGTGGTAGCGTTAAATCGCTCTGACCTTCTGCCGTAAAGTGTCACCGTCCTTAGCAACAGCATGGCAATACTCGATTCCCGCGATTCAGGAGGTCAAGGGTCATCATGACATGCGCAGAAGAGGAGACAGAGAGAGAGGGAGCTGAGAGGGAGTGAAGGCGTGTGTGGGTGTGGTGTGGCTGCTTTGGGAGGCAGGAGGGAGAGTTTAGAGCTTTAGAGCAAATTGGGAAAGAAAATAAATAGCTGTTATCAGCCAGATATTTACCTGAATTTAGTGCCTATAATGGAGGGAGAAGAGGAGGCGACGCAGCACGCTGTGGAGACTGACGCTGGCGAGAGCAGTGAGCTAGGAGAGGAGTACATTGGAGGGTGCAAAAGAGTGAGGAGGTTCTCGGACGAGGCAAATGCCTCCCTCCTACAGGAGGTCGAGTCACGCTGAGGTGATTTGACCCAGGAAGGGTGTGGGAAGCCCACCCCAAAGGCCTACCAGAAGATATGAGCCGAGACATAATCAGGGTTGTATTGCAGTTCCCCTCTTGAGTGTTCCAGGCATCTAAAGTGCTGCTTAAGCACAGTTATTGTTTCCTGGACCACTTTGTGTGTGTGTCTGTGGCTCTGATTGTATCGCTCCTCGGCCTCGGTATGGGTGTCACGCAGTGGGGTCATTAGCTGGGTGGCTAGGCCATATCGTTTGTCACCAAGCATCCAGCATTGTCCTTGAGGATGACTCTTAAACATGTCAGAGCCAGTGCTCTCACGCAGGATGTGAGCCTCATCAAAGCTGCCGGAACATTTGGCATTCACTGCCATTATAAGCTGGTTGACAAGTAGTTGGACCTTCAGGGAGTGAAATCCTTTTCTGTTATGAAAAAGATCTGGGTCCTGAGAAGGTGCCCGCATGGAGATGTGAGTGCACTGTATTGCTCCCTGTACCCTGGGGAACTTAACAATGTGGTAGAATGCTCCAGCCCTGTCAGTCTGAACCTCTGTGGTCATGGGGAAGCTGATAAAGTCCATCCTACGCACGTACAGGGCTTCCCTGACTTGTCCAATGCAGCGATGTGTGGCATGGTGAGCCAGAGAGGAAATCTCGACCGCAGAGGCCCGAAAGGAACTTGACGCGTAGAAAGACATGTCGCGGTGACCTTGACCTCAATGTGATGGTGTCCTGATGGCAGGCTGCATATCTGGCCTGATGAGCTCGCATATTTCAGTGATCACCACCTTGTGGAATCACAGTCTCCGAAGGCAGGTATGCTCGAACAAGTCGAGGTAAGACCTCTTCTCCCTGTAAGTGCGGGGTGTATATGGTCTGGACCTCCTCCTCATTCTGGCACATCTTAGATTGGGCACATAATGATGTGCATTAGACGTTGTGCCATTTGCACCCTGCAGCATCTGCATATTAATCGATGCAGGCTGAGAAATGGCTGGCCCCATTCCAATGAAAATATAATAGTGATTGATCAGAAGCAATAATTTCCACACTAAAATACACCTACATTAAACCCCAATCATCCAGAGCCTAAAAAGATGTCTGTTGAGATGGTCACTTCACCTGAGAAGAACTCCAGAGTCAATCCAAACTTCCCCGAAGTTGAAGCAGCCTTTTGAATGAAGCGACCTGTGATTTGAAAAATGGCACCCACACCACTTTTTCAGAGCGGAAATTTGGGTGAGCGATATTGTGGCGAGATGTGTGCGAGGTGGTGAAAGTTATGCTGGGCGATCTCCTGGGCGTTAGTTTCGGCAAATGTGATCTTAACGACAAAATAAAGTGGGTGGTCGGTATTATTGAATCCCAGCGTTAATTACGTGCAGAAAGTAACACCGGGCGATGTTATGGGTGCTGGTTTCGCCCATTCTGATGATTCCGCCCCAAAAAATGGGCGGGCGGTATTATTTTTTCCCAGTGTTATGTACATGTGGAAAGTAACGCTCGCCGATAAGTGTCCGAAAAATGGGTGCCAGTTTCCACTTTTTGGCAAATGGGTGCAATCTGGGCGTTATACCTCATTTCAGTGGTAAAATGGATGTTAATGGGTATTATGCATGCAGAAATAATGGTCTTAGAATAAGGGACTGCCCATTTAAAACTGAGATGAGAAATTTCTTCTCTCATAGGGTTGTAAATCTATGGAATTCTCTTCCCCAGTGAGCAGTGGAGGCTGGGTCACTGAATATATTTAAGGCGGTGATAGACAGCTTTTTGAGCGATAAGGGAGTAAAGTGTTATGGGGAGCGGGAAGAGAAGTGGGGCTGAGTCCATGATCAGATCAGCCATGATCTTATTGAATGGCGGAACAGGCTAAAGGGGCCAAATGGCCTACTCCTGCTCCTATTTCTTATCTTAAGTTCTTAACTATCAGTGATTCATGTACAAGGACACCCAGATCCCTCTGAACACCAACATTTCCCAATCTCTCCACATTTAAAAAATACTCCGCTTTTCTATTTTTCCTACCAAAGTGGATAACTTCACATTTCTCCAGATTATATTCCATTTGCCATGTTCTTGCCCATTCACTTAGCCTGACTATATTCCCTTCAAGCCTCTTTGCATCCTCCTCACAAGTTACATTCCCACCGAGCTTTGTATCATCAGCAAACTTGGATAAATTATATTTGGTGCCTTCATCCAAATCATTGATACAGATTGTGAATAGCTGGGGCCCAAACACTGATCCTTGCAGCATTCCACTACTTACAGCCTGCCAACCCGAAAATTACCCGTTTATTCCTACTATCTGTTTCCTGTCCGTCATCCAATCCCCAATCCATGCTAGTATATTACCCCCAATCCTATCAGCCCTAATTTTTTTAATAACCTCTTGTGTGGCACCTTATCGAATACCTACTGAAAATCCAAATACACCACATCCACTGGTTCCCCCTTATCTATTCTATTAGTTACAAATAGCAGATTTGTCAAACATGATTTCCCTTTCATAAATCGATGCAACATACAACAGCTAGCTTAAAAGGTTAATCATTAAAGATTAAAAAAGGTTATCAGCACAGGCATGATGGTCAAATGGTCTCTTTCTGTGCTGTAAGTTTCTATATTTCTATGATTTTATGATATAAAAAGGTATTATTGCTCAATTAAATTGAATCGACCCCTAATAATTATCTCAGTTGGTGTTTATTACTCTGGCAGTAATCTTTATTGCAGTGTTAAATCCTTGTTAGAACATGTACCTTGATATTATCACCTAAATGAATATCAACGCAGATGGGTGTTGTGGGATATTAGTAATGATTGCGTTAATATTTTCATGTCAACTCCAGTATCCACTATTTTAGTAAGGACATTAACCTGCTTATTTTAAACAGGCTAATGCCTTCAGTGAAATAGTGGACACAGGGCACTTTGGGGGTTATTTTGAAAACAGCCGCTGAATAGGTGCTACGGTAATAAGACGCAACTGTTTTAAAGCCTGGTTTTAGCCTGCAATTTTGGGGAAAATTGATGATTACCATAATGTAACATGCCTGGAGGTGATGAAACAGACACCTGCAGGTTTAGCATTCCAGCGCTGTTTAGAAGCAATTTTTGTGGAGCTGTATATGTGGGCTCCACACACCAACTTCCACTGAAGGTGTGGAGTGCATTGGCTGACAAACAACGGAACGTTTGAGGATGGCTCAAGGACTGAGGGAGAGGGAACATAGATTCTCGGAGGCGGCACTGGAGGTCCAAAGGAGGCGGGAAGCCCTGTACACGTAGTGGGAGAAGATGCTCACCTTGCCCTCCTTTCCCTCTCTCCTGCAGCAGCTGGTGCTGCTCTGCCTGGCCTCATTATATGACCTCCTCCCATTCTTCCTCCAGACCAAGGGGGACCCCTAGCAAGATGCCCATGATCAAGCACGCCATTTCTCCTGGTGACTCCTGTAAGGTTTCCAATAAAGTAGAGTAGCACAGCATTCACTCTCTTTAGCTGAAGTCCTCAGAAAATTTCCAGAGTAAATGTTGATAGAGTGTTGGTGAAGTCTTGACAAAGTGTTCCTGAATGTGTTTCAAAAGTCCTCTTCAAACCTCCAGCAGCAATTAAACTTTGAAAGCTGAGCATAATTTAAGTAGTGCTTGAAATCCTCACCGGTCACTGTTCGGAGAGGTTGTTAATTGAGGTGCTAGCCACCAAAATGCCATTGAGCCTCTTTAATGAGCATTAGCACACAATTTAAGTGGCAATCAGACCCTTAACGATTCTCCCGGCGGCTGTTCCTAGCGTGTTTCAACTCCTTTACCAAGATGGCATCTTGCTTGAAATTGGGATAAACCGGCATTGCAGCTTAAGATTCCAGCTTGGTCACCTCGGAGGTGCTTTAGTGCCTAAAGTATCTGGGAAAAATCACCCCGTTTGGTTATTAATATTGCATAGAAATATATCTATCCACAATTAAACTAACATTTAAATGTGCATAAAATTGATTGACTTTAGGAAAATAAAGTCCTTGGTATAAAGAAGAAATTAAGCATTACCTCAAAAAAGTTGTAGTGCTGGGCAGTTTATCTGAGGCTGAACATTTTGCATTATTGTGGAATCTGTCAAAGGCTGTTTGGACAGTAGTTGTGAAATAGATAAACAATAGGAAAGACACTTCCAATTCTACCGAATGAAGCCATAAGTTAGAGGTACTGGTGCAGAAGCAATCAGCTATTCTTATCAGTCCATTTTGAACTGCCTGCCTGTAAACTGAAGAAATAAACCGTTCAGTCCCAAAACATTTTCTTCAGAAGTAGCTATCTTTTAAAATTTATCTGAAGATGAATTTGTTCAGCAACTCGTTCTTTACAAAAATGAATAAATTTCACTCTCGATGCCAAACACGTCAACAATAGAGGGTCTGTTCATCACTTGAGGAGTGTGTATGATATACACTTAGCCAGTTCTCAAATCCTTTTGAAGGCACCACAATGCCACCATGTTATAAAATAAATTCTTAATACACTCTCAGGTTTGGTAAATAAATCTAATGGACACGATCTTGCAGTTGTTCCCCTGCAACGCAATGTGCACTGGGATGCTATAATCAATAGGGAACCTGCAGGAATCACTGGGAATGGGTGTTTAGGACTTTTGGATTGGACTTTGCTCTCACAAAACTTTGTTTACTGGTTACATTGAAGCTGTAACTGATTAGTAATAGCCTAGAATCTGAGCCTTCTCCTATAAGTATATTGCATAAATTCAGAGTTCGATTGGACTCTCAGCGAAGCCAAGTGAGACTGCCTCTGCAAGTGAGGGAATGAAGGGGAGTGAGAAAGTAAGCAAAATGCCGCACTGCGACTCAGGATTTTAATTTTGTCTCCTGGGATTCCGCCCACGGGCCACATTCTAGAACCCCGCGAAGTGTCTCCCGGAGTCTCGGCTTGCGCTGTTGCAGCCTCACACAGGGGCAGGGCGGGGGCAAAGGTCCCGCAGCGCTGCGGACGGCCCTACCCCCGTAAGCTTGCATTTGAAAGGTTGCGAGTTAGTTTCACTTGAGCAAGGGTTCCGCATTCATTTTAAAATATATAAAAATGCGCGGGGCGGCGAGGGACAGGACTCCATTTGGTATAAGGTTTTATTCAGCTGTTTCTATATTGGATTGCAAATATCAGCCGACAAAGTTAGTTGTGCACAACCAGAAAGTTGTTTCCCTTCTCCGAGTGGGCTAGCATAGAAACCTGTGACAACCCACTACGTAGTTTCACAGGCAGTCAGCGCGACAAGAGTAGCCACTGAGTTTGCACATCTGGGAAGATGTTAGTGCATTAGAGTTAATGATAAGAAAAGTGAGCTTTGTTTAATACACTTGCAACCAAACTGATGGGTTAGGGGTTAGGGTTGCCAACTGTCATTGGAGACATTCCTGGAGGTTTGATCACAATAAATTGGATCACATCACGTGACACCTGCAAATATTACTGCATTTATTTTATAAAAGGTTGGGTCCCCCGTGGTTGAGTATCTTTGCTCCTGGTTTTGCATGAGCAGCAGTTGTGTGAGAAGTTCCGATTACCAGGAAACCACCTGTGAGCAGGGGAAGAGGGGAAACCGAAGGGGGAGGATCTTAGATTCCACCAGTAACTAATAGTACCTCACTCAAATTGCACCAATAATGAATAGCTCTGTTGTAGGAGGTAGGCACCTTTAGAATATACCAGAATACTAGGCATTAGGCACCTGCTAGATATATCTAAATGCATATAAGTTTAAAGTGGCCACACATAAAATGGCTGCCCAGGCATGATGGGAAATCAGGTAGTCAAGCTGTGAACTGTTGAATGTTCAATGACCGAGCAATAACCCTGTGAGGCCCACTATAGGAATGCCTTGGATGCAGGATAAGAATAATGAGGAGAGAACCCATCTCCCGTATTCAAGGCCATAAACCAATTAATTCCCCAGGAAGAAAGAGATAAGAGAACCCATCTCCTGTAAATAAGGTTATAAACCAATTATTTCTCCAAGAAGAAAGAACTAGTGAGAGAACCTATATCAATCAGCCCAAGCTGACAAGAGACGAACACATGGTTCCTGAGACATAAGGGGAATTCTATTGGGTTAAAAGTACCTATATGTAATCTATAATCGTTGTGATTGGCTTGTGTCCAGCCGTGATGGGCTGTGTAACTGTAGTAAACTATTTGTAACTGTTGTGAAACATATAAAAGTGAATGTAACCCTTTGTTCTGTGGAGAGAAGCCTGGACTCAGTCTTGTGATTTCCTCCCTGCTAAGCGTAATAAAGGCCGCATCAGCATTGGAACCGACTCTGAGTGTTGAGTGATTCTTCTGAGAAAACACTAACGCTAACAGTGCCGTAGTCGACGGGATTTCCCGGAGTCGCTGGACGCCCTTGGAAAAACCCAGGTGCGTATAAAAAAAAATGATTTTTAAGTATAAAGGGTGCAGAAGATGGAAGCTGGTTGATCGACACGAGGAGACGGTCTAATATCTCAAACGCCTAGCCTGAGCTTGAATTAAGAGGACTTTTGTCCCACGTGACGGCCAGGAACCAAGTAGGCGTAGGGAACACACATAGACCGTGGGATCGTGATACCGAGAGACATCTTCCGGACCCAGTAGTGTAATTTGAAATACCCCGGGGTAGAACCAAGCGGTGTACAGCGGCTAACGGAATCCAAACCTGTGAACAGGGTCGGACCAACGGGCCGAGCGGTGGTAGGTAGTCGTTAAGGATACATAGAGCACTGCGGGAATTGCTTAAACGTGTTTTTAAGAATTGTATAAGTTTGTGTAACAGCAGAACTTGTGACCTGACAGTAGCCAAGAGACAGTTTACTACAAGTCGTGCTAGAAAGAAAGCGGACCTCTGAGAGTAGATTCCTAACGATACTAGTCCTACCCAGGAATGGCCATGAAAACAAGTAAACTCGAGTGGGGACCAGAAGGGTCGCTTACCCGCCACCTGGCGGAAAAACAAAAGAAGCTAATCGAAAAAATGATTAAAGCAGGGTGGAATCCTCAGGAACTAGTTATGTGAGGAATTATTTAGATAAAACTACGAATTCCCTGAAAGGTCATGGATCCAAAAATAGAGCCGGCCAAAACAAGAAGAGAGACTGTTGTAAATGTCTGTCGTTGAGTGAGAAGTGCCTGTGTGATTTTTGACTGCAGAATGAATTTTTTTATGTTTTCATGTTCCGAAAGCCTGGTTGGAAGAGGAATGCAAGTGTCTGTTTATTTTAGAAACAGAGTGAAAGTCTTTTTTTTAACCCTTTGTAATGTTGTCCTGTATGTGGGAAGTTTTAAGACATTTAAGTTAGAAACGCAGGTGTGGATTTATTCGGATGATAAGTTACGGAGCTAGGAAAATAAACAAATAAAGGATAGGTTTGTTGAGCAAAAGATTTATTTGACACGCTCACTTACTTGCCGAAAGAAAACATGCAATGATTGATTGGGTTGAAAGACATAAATTTAGTCTCGGAATGAGATAAAGAATGCTTTAAAAAAAAAAGAGCTTCTAGCAAAAAAAAAAAGTTTTAAATAAAGATTGAAATTACAAAGTTTGAATTGGGATTTTGAGATATTCAGAGAAGGCGCAGAAAATACTGAGGTGGATTCAAAAAAAAAAATTATTAAATTAAATCTGATCAGGTCAAACTTCTGGGCGAGTGGCGAGCTATCTGCGAAGGTGTAAAAGGGACTTTTGGAAAATGTTAAAAACAGCAAGCTTCAGTAACGACTTTGAAACTGGAGCATTTTGAGATAATGAAAGGCAGCCCTCAAACTCTCAAAGCTGGACTCCATTCCAGTTATGGAGAAAAAGAAAAAGATAAAGACGCCACTTTGAAAGTAAACAAATGATTTTAAATTAACAACTTTATGGAGTTATGAACCCTCCGTGTAAAATACAAAACCTAATTTGAAGAAAGAAAAAAAAGATGTAACGGACTAAATGGAAAAAGACATAACTTACTACATACTAGTTGATGTTTGCTGTGAAAAAGATATTGGTTTAATTAGAAGGAAAAAAAAATTGGAATAGGTAAAAAACACTCTACATGGATTCGAATTTTAAATTATGAAAAAGTTTCAATGCAGTTTGAAAAGATTTCCAAAATGGACAGTGTTTATCAAAAAAAGTCCCGAACAGTCTAAACAAGCAGGAGGGTTTTGAAGATAACGAGGAGAAAGAGAGAAATAAAAAAAAACAGAATTGAATTTCAGTAAACAAAATTGCTATTGTATGTGTGGTCTTGTTTTAAAACAATTTAAAAAAAAATTCTTTGGCAAGTACTTGAATTAGAAGTTAAGAAAACATTGGAGTTTACTCTAATGATTTATGCTGTTTAACGGATTCCTAATTTCGAAGCCAGTTTTGAAGGAACAAAGACTTTTTTTCAGATGATTACGTGAAGTCACGTAATGACATCAAGTCTTCTTACAAACCTGGAAAGGAGTTAACCCTTTCCATTGACAGCCGTTTTATACTGAACATTATTAATTTGGATTTCTTAATAGGAAAAAAAAAGACTCACCTAACAGAGGAAACAAAAATAAAAACAGAACTAACTTATGTAATAATACTTGCCTGATACAATAAAGAAATAGATACTCAAATAAAACAAATTGAAGAGTTAAAAGCTAAGATAAACAGGCTGGAAGAGATAACGAGACTAGACGGATAGTGCAGTGCGCAGCCATAGCACCATCACCTACGGCAATAGAGCCAATGTACCCCACAGTGGGTAGGTGTAGTCCACAAACCCAACCTAACGGTAAAGCAGACAGCGATGTTTGGAGGAATAGCTTTGGCCTTGGTCATAATAGGAGTTTGGGTAATATTTAAGTGGGTAAAGACATGGGCACACGCCCTACAGATTCAGCTCGAAATGGTTCGATTATAACCTTGTGCTTCTGATTTTGCAGGGTGACAGGGACACTCGTAGAGCAAAAAACTTAACCCCTGGTGACGACCAGGCCGTCTGTTTAAAATTACAGATAATACTTACCGGAATGGGAATACGAAAGGCGCTACTCATAATATGGATAGCCCTGCGACATGCACGTACCCTGGGCAACACCGACGGACAGCAGAGCACGCTGGAAATAAACAACTACATGAACTATGGAGTCTTGTTTAATTTAACGGACGGAATGTGCATCCCAGCAGCCAAGGACTGGAGCAAGGACAGGACTTATTTTAATGCATGGTTACAAGTGAATCCTAATAAGAATCCTAATAAGAATAAGAGTATGTGTACAGTGCTCCATGGGTATAAGGAGCAGATGCATTAAACAGAGGGATGTCAAAGGGCCTAATGAATGTACTTTCGGCATAATTTGCGCGCCTCCGGGACAATCCCAGCAATCAGTCATCCGCAAGAAGGGAATGGGGCTGTGTGGGTATTACGAGGAGGCGGGGGCGGCTGCAATATCATTGTATGTATGTTTCTCACCCCCTCCGACACCGCGCCCCATAAGAATCACTACATTGCCCGAGGAACTGCCTTGTCCCATAACTACGAAGGGACCAGAGAATGGGATTGTAATGTACAACGAAGGGGAACTGTTGTATGATAATGTTAAACATGAAATTGTGCCTGTTCTGATCAATATTTCAGGCATCCAGATGCCGGAATACTGTACCGAACAGTCAAGGAAAATGTACAATATATTAAGTAAAGTTGTAATGCAGGAAGCTGCCGATGCAATGGGTGCCAGTAGGTTCCGGGGACAGGGGTTAGCCCCCAGGATGAAGAGGGAAATAGTTAATGATGTTGCTACCGTTTTCAATACAGGGACCTCCGTACTGAACTCGATAGACATACAAGGATTAAATGAGAGGGTGGAACAGCTTAGAGGGGTGATGAAGGGGTTATTGGAGAGGGTGGAGCAAAACCAGGAAGACCAAGCCAACCTAGGAAAGGAGGGTGCCAAAATCCAGCTGGATGGCATCTCAGTCCTGGAAGCTCACACCAGAACCATCAATCACCTCATTGATAGAGAAAAAGAAGATACAGGAAAGCAAAGACAGGGGCAACTCTGTCACGCTTATGGTCTGTGGATGGTGGGACAGATCCGCCACAATCTCGACCAGATCCAACGCGGGGAAGTACCCGATTGGATAGACAGTTCACATTTAGCTCAGTTGGCTAACCAAAGGGGGACACTGGATAATTGTACTCTGAAGGGACTGACCCGAGTATACCCAGCAATTCCAGATTGCCAGATGGGTAGGACTACCGGGATAGGGATAGTCCTGATGATCCCTATAGCCACGCCGGACTCAGGGTCGTTCCCCCTATACCAACGAGAGAATATCGGAATAATACGGGAAAATGTCTCCATACGCTACTACCTGACCACCACCTCTGCCGTTCGTCGAAACAACATACTTACCGGGATTTCCCTAGCAGATTGCAAGCAAAAGGGGGAAATCACAGTATGCCCTCACCCGGTGGGCAGAGGGGAGCTAGACGAGTGCGGGTTTAACCGAACCGACGGGTGTGTACTAGAAATAGTGCCCGCACACATGCACTTCGCGAGGGCAGGCTACGGAGGGAAGGGAAGATACTGCGTCTCTACTACTGAGCGTTCATTCCAGTATAATGACCTGCAGTGCCCTATACCACAGCCAAAATTTTGCTTTACACCACTACGACCTGTCGCGATCGGGCAAGCGCATATCACCCAGGTTAGGCACCGGAAGTCCGAAGTTATTGAGGTAACCGATCAGCTCCATGATCATTTACAGGATTATGACGAACCAGATCAGGTCCTTATCCCACATCTAACTGAAGTATTACGAGAGTTGAGGCTCAGAGTGGGTCAATCCGTAAAGCTCTACCACCAACTACAAACTAAAATCAAAGTACTGGAAGAAGATACCGAGGTAGACTTACAAAGTCAGAGTTGGTGGAGAAAGGTCTGGGACTGGGGAATAAATGTGAACATCCACCCATGGATTCGAATAATTTCACATATACTGGTCGGGATACAATTGATCTTAGCAATAACATGGGGCGTAATGGCCTGCCAGGCATGCAGACACCACGCACAACGAAGACGGACAAATCACCGTTCCCTGGATACTAAACAAGCCTGTTTTATAAGGGGGCAGGAGGATTTGGCCTTTGTCAATTCGATTTAAGCAACCGGGACTCCTGAAACCGCGTGACTGGCCAGCACGTTGAGGCAGGGAGTACCGGGCCGTGCACAAAATCTAATAAAGGTCGAATGGTCGGTTAAAAGGGGACTAGGACTAGTCCCTTTACTGAAAGGGGGAGTTGTTGTAGGAGGTAGGCACCTTTAGAATATACCAGAATACTAGGCATTAGGCACCTGCTAGATATATCTAAACGCATATAAGTTTAAAGTGGCCACACATAAAATGGCTGCCCAGGCATGATGGGAAATCAGGTAGTCAAGCTGTGAACTGTTGAATGTTCAATGACCGAGCAATAACCCTGTGAGGCCCACTATAGGAATGCCTTGGATGCAGGATAAGAATAATGAGGAGAGAACCCATCTCCCGTATTCAAGGCCATAAACCAATTAATTCCCCAGGAAGAAAGAGATAAGAGAACTCATCTTCTGTAAATAAGGTTATAAACCAATTATTTCTCCAAGAAGAAAGAACTAGTGAGAGAACCTATATCAATCAGCCCAAGCTGACAAGAGACGAACATATGGTTCCTGAGACATAAGGGGAATTCTATTGGGTTAAAAGAACCTATATGTAATCTATAATCGTTGTGATTGGCTTGTGTCCAGCCGTGATGGGCTGTGTAACTGTAGTAAACTGTTTGTAACTGTTGTGAAACATATAAAAGTGAATGTAACCCTTTGTTCTGTGGAGAGAAGCCTGGACTCAGTCTTGTGATTTCCTCCCCGCTAAGCGTAATAAAGGCTGCATCAGCATTGGAACCGACTCTGAGTGTTGAGTGATTCTTCTGAGAAAACACTAACGCTAACAGCTCCACCAGTAACTAATACAGTAGTACCTTACTCTAATTCCACCAGTAACTAATAGTACCTCACTCTACTTCCACGAGTAACTAATAGTACACATTCTATCCTACGTAAACATGAGGCCATCCAAAACTCCATGTCCTAACTCGCACCAAGTTCTGCTCACCCATCACCCCTGTGCCCGCTGACCTATATTGGCTCCCGGTTAAGCCACACCTCAATTTTAAAATTCTCATCCTTGTTTAAAAATCCCTCCATGGCCTCGCCTCTTCCTATCTCTGTAATCTCCTGAAGCCTCACAATCCTCCGAGATGTCTGCACTTTTCAAATTCTGCTCTCTTGAGCATCCCTGATTATAACTGCTCAACTATTGGTGGCCGTGCCTTCAGTTGCCTAGGCTCCAAGCTCTGGAACTCCCTCCCTAAACCTCTCTGCCTCTCTACCTCTCTTTCCTCCTTTAAGACGCTCCTTAAAACCTACCTCTTTCATCTGCTGTAATTTGTTCTTCTGTGGCTCGGTGTCAATGTATTTGTTTTGTCTTAAAACACTCCTGTGAAGCGCCTTCAAGTACCTAACCAATTTTCTTTTGAAAGTCATTATTGAATCTGCTTCCACCACCCTTTCAGGCACTGCACTTCAGATCATAACAACTCGTTGAATTAAAAAAATGCTCTCATCTCCCCTCTGGCTCTTTTTCCATTACAATTAGTTACTGGTGGAATTAGAGTGAGGTACTACAACAACAACTTGTAATTATATAGCACCTTTAACGTAGTAAAACATCGCAAGGCCGAATGGCCTTCTGTGCTTAGATCTCCTGGGTTGCTAGCTGCTGTGACCGGGAGATGTATTCTCCATTTTGGGAGATGCCTGGAAAATCAAGGAGACTGCTGGAAAATCGGTACAAGATCGCTGCAAAGCTGAATCCTAGTGTCGGGAACAAAAACAAAAATTGATGGCAAAAGCCAGCATTTGTGGAAAAAACAGCCAAGTTGACGTTTCAGATGTGGACCTTTGATCAAAAGTGGAAGATATTACAGATGAACCTTTTTTTAAAAAAAGGAACAGAAACAAAAGGGAGAGGGAGAAAAAAAACACAGCAGCAAGAAATAGAATGACCTATGAGTGCTTAAGTTGAAAACAAGAGATGGCTACATGGCAGAAGTCGGAATACCAGCTCTGGCTGGATGTATTCCTGGAGGTTTGATTTCACAATATTTGGTCACATGACATTTGATAACGTAACTTTTGGGATTGAGAATGAGGGGAGTGAGAGACCAAACTCTTATGGTCTTGGGAGAGTAAAATATCAAACATTGGAGTAAGAACTGAGCCTGAAAATAACTGGTGTTGCAAAGTGTGCGGTAATAAAAGTACCAGGATACCCATCCTCCTCTCCTCTGGTGGGCAGAGATCTATGGCTGAGCACTGAGCTCCTCTAATAGAGATCGGGCCTATTCTGCTGTGCAGAGCAGCCTGGAATTAGCAGACCTCTATTGAAAGGGGACAGTGAGTTTTTTGTGATCAGGTTCACACTTAGGAACGAGCGATGTGCATCTGGTGGAAGGAGTGTGGGCGGAATGGTAATATATAAAGTAATATATATATTTTTGAGGCGCGACAGCTGCAGGAAAAATGCAGGGAATAGTGCCAGCCTTTATACATGGCCTTCTTCGACCTTACAAAAGCCTTTGCCACTGTCAACCGCGAGGGTCTATGGAGCATCCTCCTCTGTTTCAGATGCCCCCAAAAGTACGTCACCATCCTCTGCCTGCTTCATGACGACATGCAGGCCGTGATCCATACCAATGGATCCATCACAGACCCAATCCTCATCCGGACCGGGGTCAATTAGGGCTGCGTCATCGCCCCAACTCTCTTCTCAATCTTCCTCGCTGCCATGCTCCACTTCACAGTTGACAAGCTCTCCACTGGAGTGGAACTAAACTACAGAACCAGTGGGAAGCTGTTCAACATTTGCCGTCTCCAGGCCAGGTCCAAGACCACGCCAATCTCTGATATCGAGCTACAGTACACGGATGACGCCTGCGTCTGTGCCCACACAGAGGCTGAACTCCAAGACATAGTCAACGTATTTACCGAGGCGTATGAAAGCATGGGCCTTACGCTAAACATCAGTAAGACAAAGGTCCTCCAACAGCCTGCCCACCAGACATCAAGATCCATGGCGCGGCCCTGGACAACGTGGATCATTTCCCTTATCTCAGGAGCCTCCTATGAACAAGAGCAGGCATTGACGACAAAATCCAACACCGCCTCCAGTGCGCCAATGCAGCCTTCGGCCGCCTGAGGAAAAGAGTGTTTGAAGACCAGGCCCTCAAAACTCTCACTGTAAGGGGAAAATGGGAAGGCTTCTCCTCCCACGAGCAGATCCCCTGATATAGAGGGTTGACGCTCGCCCCAACCCGCGTAACAGCCCCCGGAGTTAGCAGACAGAGACGAATGGCAAGGTATAACGATCTTTTATTATGAACGTCTGGGAACACCTCTCATCACAGCCACCTGTGAGTGGAGATGCTCTCCAAACAGCACAATCATACAACTTTTATACATTTCAAAAACCCCTCCGTTCCCTGGTAAGACCTCCCTAGATCTCTAATTGGACTACCTTATCAGTGCTACTTCTCTAATTGGACTACCTTATTAGTGCTACTTTGGATTGACAGGACAAGACCCTCGTGTCCACCTTAGGCTGTGACTAGAATGACTTCATTAGGTCAGAATTTGTTGATTCTCCTTGATGCCCATGAGTCTGCCTTGAGCCTCTTCGCAAGGTCTTATCAATGTCTGTTTAGGTTCTCACATCGTATCCTGTCAGAATATTAATGAATTAATAACTTCTGGAGCCTTGCTACTGGAATGTACAAGGCCAAAGAGAGGCCTTTTACCTCCTTATGGGCCGGTGCAGGAACCAGCACTTTAACCCTTGTCCCACTGGTACCCCTAATACCAAATTTTTCTCTTACATTTCCCCCCTTTTGGCCCTTGGCTATACGCCAAGCTGGCCATATTTCCTGATAACTATCTCCCTGTAGGCAAGTTCCAGATAGATCCGTTTACCTGGGTAGCCATCTCCCAAGCTTTGGGACCTCCTGAGACCTTTCCTGCAGAGTTATATAAGGTAAGTCCTTCCTGTCGGACTGCTTAAATTTTCATCCCTTATGGCCTTAATCATAGTGTGTGCCCTGACATATCGTTTGGCCTGTTTAATTCGTGCACAGGTTAGCCCGACCAGTACCATCAGGACCAGGCCTTGTATTACTACAAGTGCATGTGATATAATTCTTATCCATGGGTGGATCTGAATATTAAGTCCAATGTTCCACAGTTTTGAGTATCAAGGCTAGTTGGCCAGCATCGTGTTAGTGTCTCTTTGTAGGTTTGTCTATTTCTTCCTTCAGCTGGATATTGCACCAATCGTTCCTCACTTAATTCGGGTATCTGTTTTTCTTGCGGTTCCCATACTGCCTCCTTGTACCCTTCTCGGAGGCTATCCGTGACCGTTCCCTGGATCCATTTATGTATATTTTTCCCATGGGCCTGAAACAGAAGTTAGGTTTGGTGATGACACAGGGGGTGACTTCTCCCCTGGTCTTAATCGTCGGGTTGGCTGCTCCTGTGCTCACGCACCAATCTCTATTCTCTTGTGGAGCAGCGATTGTTTCGGAATCGTGTTCGAGAGGAGTGATACTCAGCATGCATCCGTTTGTTTGGTGGAATCTGCAACCATCATTCGTCATTCGTGGCGTACCTCAACATAAAATCACTTGATTATTTTTATAGCAATCAGTTATGTGAATGCCTTTCGTACTAATTTAATTTTAATCACCCGTCTGGCAGGCTGATGGTAACGCAACCGATTTGGTTTCTTACTTCACCGATATTATTGATCTGGTATAAGGGGTCTCCCTGTGTTACATCATACTGTGGTATGGACAACACAAATCCGATCATATTCACCCGCCCAGTAATACAGCTGAAATTTGGCACCCGTGCGTGACTATTCCTTCGAACCTCGCATGTGTTATTCATTGTTAAGTATGCTGTTCGGGATCCAATCTGGTATGTCCCCATTCTGGAGTTGTTCTAAGTTATGTTGGACTTCATTTAGTATCCAGGCCTCATACCTGGAGCAAGCTATCTCAGCTTGTAATCGTTTATTTATGTTGTTCCCCATTGCGTGGATCAAATTTATTGTCTTGGCATGTTTCTGTAATGTATGGGCCTCCTGTAACAGTTCCCCTTCTGCGCCATTTCCCAATCACGCTTGTAGGGCTTGGTTATCCATGTCCCTCCCCAGTAAACCCCTCAAGATTTGCGTTAAGTTGTTAACCCAGTCGTCTATTGCATACACGTCTATCATTGTAACCCCTTGCCGCATAACCTGTGCCTAGTGTTTCCAGTATTCCCCTTTTTGTTCGACCTTGTCCTGTTCCCTTTCTGACGTTAAATCTCAGAGTAGTGAATTTCAGGCCTTCGAGGATCCGTTGTGTCAGGATCTGGTATAGACTTATAGTTTTATTCCCACAGAAGTTAGGAAGAATGAGTAGTCGCTGACACACCCCAAATTATATCCTTTCTTTAGATTCTTTCATTTCTAGGCCCCCTTTGGCTCCAGTCTTTATGGACGGGCTTATGGGGGGACTTGCGTGGTTGTGCTGGGATGAGTTGTCCCCAGGGTGGTTGTCAAGGCAGCGGTAAGGCTTCCTTTGGGTGTGTTTGGTGTCCCAGCCGGACCTTTATTTTCCAGAGACCTCCTTTGGTCTTCATTTTATCCCACTGGCCAGTTTTCCTAACCATCTTTGGGTCCCACCCCCCTTTTTGCTCCATTCTGTTCCTACCCTTCTGTTTCTCTTGCGGGGTAGATTTGGCAACTTGTTTTGCAGCTTCGTCCGCCCAGGCATGAGCTTCTAGAACTGAAATTCCATCCAGTTGGATTTCTGCGCTCTTCCCCTTTTGGTCCTATGAACATGCTCCTGTCCTCAGAATCTACTGGCGCCCATGGCATCAGCAGCCTGCTGCATTACAACCTTACTTAATACACTATACATAGCCATGCGTTAAAATAAGTTCTGTCCTTGCTCCAGCCCTTGACTGCTGGGATGCATATTTCGTCAGTTAAATTAAACAAAACCCCATAGCTCATGTAGTTGTGTCTTTCCTGCGTGTGCTAAATCTCTCATAGTCCATCTGTATTATCCAGTGCTGAGTCTCCAGAGTTGAAGTAGCCGCTGCGGTCCCATCTCGGTGAGTGTTTTATCTGCAAATTTTAAACAGATCCTGGTCGTCACCAGGTGTTAGGTTCTGGTCTACTCATCTTTTATCCATGCATGTCAAGGTCATTCTGTGAAATCGGAGGTAAGGGTTAGGTTGGGTTTGTGGACTACACTTACCCACCGTGGGGTAAATTGGCTCTATTGCCATAGGTGATGGTGCTATGGCTGCGCACTGCAACATCCGTCTGGTCCTGTTTTTTATTAATCTCTTCCAGCTTATTTATCTTAGCTTTTAACTCTTGAATTTGTTTTGGTTGAGTATCTTTCTTTTATTTGCATCAGGCGAGTATTATTACATAGGCTAGTTCTGTTTTTATTTTTATTCTGACTATCTCACCATTTCCTCTATCTGTCAGATGAGTCTTTTTTATTCCATTAAGAAATCCAAATTAATAATGTCCAGTATAAAACAGCTGTCAATGGAAAGGGTTAACTCCTTTACAGGTTTGTAAGAAGGCCTGATGTCATTACGTGACTTCGCGTAATCACCCGAAAATTTTTTTTTTAAGTCTTTGTACCTTCAAAACTTGCTTAGAAATTAGGAATCCGTTAAAACAGCAGAAATCATTAGTAAAGCCATCATAATAAAAGTCTTCTCATCAGGAAAGACAGCATTTTAGATTAAACTCCAATTTTTTCTTAACTTCTCATTCAAGTACTTGCTAAAGATTTTTTAAAAAATTGATTTAAAACGAGACAACACATTTTTAATAGCTATTTTGTTTACTGAAACCCAATTTTAAAATTCAGCAAGATTTTATAATTCCCAGTTTCTTTTTTTTTGTGCTGAGTTCGCATAGCTTAGATCTTTTCTCCTCATTATTTCCAAAGCCCTCCTGCTTGTTTAGACTGTTTGGGATTTTTCTTGATAAATAACGACCATTTTGGAAATCTTTCAAACTGCAGTGAAACTTTCTCGTAACTTAAAATCATTATCAATGGAGAGTGTCTTTTACCTCTTCAAATTATTTTTTTTCAATTAAACCAATATCTTTTTCACAGCCGATATCAATGAATATTTAGTAAGTTATGTCATTTTCCATCGCAAACACCCCTTTTTTTTCAGCATCTATTTAGTATGTTACATCTTTTTTTTTTCAGATCTCCTTTCTTCAAATTAGGTTTTGTATTTTACACGGAGGGCTCGTGACTCCGTAAATTTGTTAAGTTAAAATCATCAGACAATCGAAGGCACTTTTTCTTTCAAATTCGTTCAATTTGTTTTCTTTCAAAGTTGCGTCTTTATCTTTTTTTCTTTTCTCCATAACTAGAACGGAGTCTAGCATGTAGGCTTTGAGGGCTGCTTTTCGTTATCTCAAATGTTCCAGTTTCAAGGCCGTTACAATCTCCTTTTTTCTAAACTGCTTGCCGTTTTAAAATTTTTTTTTCAAAAGTCCCTTTTACACCTTCGCAGATAGCTCGCCACTCGCCCAGGAGTTTGCCCTGATCCCTGAAGGTATTTCTAGATTGTTTCCAAACCTTTTAGTTTTATTTCCTCCTTTTTTTTAAGAGATCAGATTTAATTTAATATTTTTTTAGTTTGAATCCATCTCAGTATTTTGCTGTGCCTTCTCTTAATATCTCAAAATCCCAATTCAAATTTTGTAATGCCAATCTTCTATTTAAAACTCTTTTTACTGAGCTAGAAGCTTTCGCGTCAAGGTTTTACACAAAGAAAAATGGGAGCGTACTTCCCCAGACCGCAGCCTCGAGAGACCCTCGCAGGCTTTTGTAAAAGGCATTCTTTATCTCATTCCTAGACTAAATTTATGTCTTTCAACCCAATGTAATCAATGATTGTGTGTTTTCTGTTGACAAGTAAGTGAGTGTGTCAAATAAATTTTTTTTTTTAAACCATTAGGACCATGTATTTTTTATCTTTTGCTCAACAAACCTATCCTTTGTGCATTTCCTAGCTCCGTAATTTATCATCCGAATAAATCCACACCTGCGTTTCTAACTTAAAATGTCTTAAAACTTCCCACATACAGGACATCACTACAAAGGGTTAAAAAAAACTTTCACTCTATCTGAAAAAGTGGATGGAGCTAAAATAAACAGACAGCTCCACTATTTTTCCAAACAGGCTTTCAGAAACATGAAAATTTCATTCCGCAGTCAAAAAATCACACAAGGACTCTCACTCAACGACATACATTCACAAAAGTCTCTCTTCATTCAACAAAGCTTATTAATTGTTTGTCCGGCTCTATTTTTGGATCCATATGTCACTTAAGATAGTCACTATCAGCTTTTTTATGGCATTATTTAGTTACGCAAGTTACAATTAATGATTGGTTTTATTCGCCTTTTTACTAGCCGTGTTACCCATCTTCTTCGGAGCTATGAGGGTCTTGGGCACTCCCTTTAATTTGTGTTAGGTATGCAGGACGTTATTTATATCTATATGTCTTCCCTTGGCGTCGTACACTCGTACTGCCACGCTTTGGGTCAATATATCCTGTCACTGCGGGGACGTCGTCTCCATGTCCTCACTCTCTCGTCCCTGCACCGTGCGCTCGTACCGCTTCGGGTCAATAGACCTTCCCCTATATCTTCACTTGCGTCGTACGCTCGCACTGCCGCGCTACCTACACGCGCTTGTTTTAGGATGCATCTTTTGACCCCCTTCTACCCCTAGATCGTCCCTGTCCTCCGTCTCCATCCCTCCTGGACCTGCGACAAATGGTTCTTTGTACAGATGTCCTTCCCTTGAGGTTTACAATGACACAGCTCTAACTTGAAGGTGGTAAATTAAAACATACTCACCCCAACAGCTGGGTCATTGTTCCGTTCGGGAAGTCAATACCCTGCTCGCAGCGCCAAATGTAAGGGGAAAATGGGAAGGCTTCTCCTCCCACGAGCGGGCCCCCTGATATAGAGGGTCGACGCTCGCCCCAACCCACGTAACAGCCTCCAGAGTTAGCAGACAGAGACGAATGGCAAGGTATAACAATCTTTTATTATGAACGTCCGGGAACGCCTCTCATCACAGCCACCTGTGAGTGGAGATGCTCTCTGAACAGCACAATCATACAACTTTTATACATTTCAAAAACCCCTCCGTTCCCTGGTAAGATCTCCCTAGATCTCTAATTGGACTACCTTATCAGTGCTACTTCTCTCATTGGACTACCTTATTAGTGCTACTTTGGATTGACAGGCCAAGACCTTCGTGACCACCTTAGGCCGTGACTAGAATGACTTCATTAGGTCAGAATTTGTTGATTCTCCTTGATGCCCATGAGTCTGCTTCGAGCCTTTTCGCAAGGTCTTATCAATGTCAGTTTAGGTTCTCACATTGTATCCTGTCAGAATATTATTGAATTACTAACTTCTGGAGCCTTGGTACTGGAATGTACAAGGCCAAAGAGAGGCCTTTTACCTCCTTATGGATCGGTGCAGGAACCAGCACTTTAACCCTTGTCCCGCTAGTACCCCTAATGCCAAATTTTTCTCTTACCTTCACCAAGCTCATGGTCTACAGGGCCGTATTAATACCCGCCATCCTGTATGGCTCAGCGATGTGGACCATGTACAGTAGACACCTCAAGTCGCTGGAGAAATACCACCAACGATGTCTCCGCAAGATCCTACAAATCCCCTGGGAGGACAGATGCACCAACATTGGCGTCCTCATCCAGGCCAACATCACCAGTATTGAAGCACTGACCACACTTGATCAGCTCCGCTGGGCAGGCCACAGAGTTCATATGCCAGACACGAGATTCTCAAAGCAAGCGCTCTACTCTGAACTCGTCCATGGCAAATGAGCTGAAGGTGGGCAGAGGAAATGTTACAAGGACACCCTCAAAGCCTCCCTGATAAAGTGCGACATCCCCACTGACACCTGGGAGTCCCTGGCCAAAGATCGCCATAAGTGGAGGAAGTGCATCCGGGAGGGTGCTGAGCTCCTCGAGTATCGTCGCCTAGAGCATGCAGAAATGAAGCGCAGGCAGCGGAAAGAGTGTGCGGCAAATCTGCCCCACCCTCCCCTACCCTCAACGACTATCTGTCCCACCTGTGACAGGGACTGTGGCTCTCGTATTGGACTGTACAGCCATCTAAGAACTCATGCTGAGTGGAAGCAAGTCTTCCTCGATTTCGAGGGACTGCCTATGATGATAATGAATATATAAAGTAATGAGATTCCTGAGAGTCCGTAACCGTAGTCATTTCTTTAATTAGCTTGAGAAGATAGTTGTTTTTAACATTGAAATAGTTCTGTTGTTTTTTTAAATATAACTGAAAATTTTGATTTTTTTCCGCAGGAGTAGGCCATTCGGCCCTTTGAGTCTGCACCACCATTCAATATGATCATGGCTGATCATGCGACTTTAGTAGCCCATTCCTGCTTTCTCTCCATACCCCTTGATTCCTTTAGCCGTCAGGGCCACATATAACTCCCTTTTGAATATATCTAACGAACTTGCCTCAACAACTTTCTGTGGTAGAGAATTCCACAGGTTCACAATTCTCTGAGTGAAGAAGTTTCTCCTCATCTCGGTCCTAAATGGCTTACCCCTTATCCTTAGACTGTGGCGCCTGGTTCTGGACTTCCCCGACATCGGGAACATTTTTCCTGCATATAACCTGTCCAATCCGTCAGAAATATGTTTCTCGGAGATCCCCTCTCATTCTTCTAAATTCCAGTGAATATAAGCCTAGTTGAACCAGTCTTTCTTCACATGTCAGTCCTGCCATCCCAGGAATCAGTCTGGTGAACCTTCGCTGCACTCCCTCAATAGCAAGAATGTCCTTCCTCAGATTGGAGACCAAAACTGAACATAATATTCCAGATGAGGCCTCACCAAGGCCCTATACAATTGCAGTAAGACCTCCCTGCTCCTATACTCAAATCCTCTCGCTATGGAGGCCAACATGCCATTTGCCTTCTTCACCGCCTGCTGTACCTGCATGCCCACTTTCAATGACTGATGTACCATGACACCTAGGTCTCATTGCACCTCCCCTTTTCCTAATCTGTCACCATTCAGATAATATTCTGCCTTCCTGTTTTTGCCACCAAAGTGGATAACCTTACATTTATATACATTATACTGCATCTGCCATGCATTTGCCCACTCACCAAACCTGTCCAAGTCAACCTGCAGCCTCTTAGCGTCCTCCTCACAGCTCACACCGCCACCCAGTATAGTGTCATCTGCAAACTTGGAGATATTACATTCAATTCCTTCGTCTAAATCATTAATGTATATTGTCCCAGCACTGAACCTTGCAGTACCCCACTAATCACTGCCTGCCATTCTGAAAAGGACCTGTTTATTCCTGCTCTTTGCTTCCTGTCTGCCAACCAGTTCTCTATCCACGTCAATACAATACCCCCAATACCATGTGCTTTAATTTTGCACACTAATCTCTTGTGTGGAACCTTGACAAAAGCCTTGTGAAATCCAAATACACCACATTCACTGGTTCTCCCTTGTCCACTCTACTAGTTACATCCTCAAAAAATTCTAGAAGATTTGTCAAGCATGATTTCCCTTTCATAAATCCATGCTGACTTGGACCGATTCTGTCACTGCTTTCCAAATGCGCTGCTATTACTTCTTTAATAATTGATTCCAACATTTTATCCACTACCGATGTCAGGCTAACCAATCGATAATTCTCAATTTTCTCTCTCCCTCCTTTTTTAAAAAGTCCAAAAGTTACCGGTTACTAGTTTGAACTTCTACCCCTTGTTCTACTCTCAGTCTAATGTACATTAATATTTCAGCTTAAGTTTTTCATTAACAATCTTCCATACCTCTCCATATTATCCCCCCTCAGACACTTCCAATCAAAGCTGAAAGCCCTAGTCATGGTATTCAGAGCTCTGACACTAGTAACTAGTCTCATGACTCTTCTGTGCGCTGTCTTCAGCACTTGAATATCTCTCATGTTTCTTGGTGACAGGAACTGGATGCAGTATTCGAGATGCAGTCTGACCAGGGAACTCTACAGTTTGATTGTATTTTCTGGCTTGTATTCACCTCTGTAGTTCAACATCATATTAGCTATGACATGCTCCTTTGAATCCACTTCAAGGTACAGCGCGTGCAGGAGAATGACGGTTGTGAAGAGAGCAACTGGATTGGACATCACCATAACCCAGGTCGGTGATTGGAGCGTGGGCAGGTACAGCAGGAGAGGCAAGTGATCATGGAGCAACGTGACTGGGGCCCAGGAGAGGCATGTGTTCGGGGCCCAGAAGAGGCGAGGGCCTAGGGGCAGCACGGGCAAGCCCACACTGCAATATGTGTGCACACTAGGTCCGTACAGCAGAACTGGTCTCCAGTCATCTTGGTTAACCCTTGCCACTGGACCAAGACCTAGCTCTGTCTAGCCCGTGTGGTGGCTGGTGTGTAACGGCCACCACACGTCAAAAAAATGCACGCCCAAACATCTTCCACATTTCAAGATGTAGTTTGGGACCTCGAATATTAGGCCCTTCATTGAAACACCTGTGAACTCATCTCTTTTTGGCGTGGAAGCAAGTCATCCTCGACAGGAGGGACCACCTAAGATGACATTACAGCTTCTTAGTATTGGCGTAAAGTGAAACTGCTTCACTCTGGTGCTATAGTTAATGGCCATGAATCCATGGTCGTTGGCGTAGCTAAGGACTATGCCGCTGACATCGAAAGAAATCTGCACATATCTCATACGATCTCCTCTTTGAGAACTTGCTTTTAAGTGCTGTAGAGTTTGTGCGCAGCATAGTGCCCCACCAATCCCAGGGGCACACCATTGTGTGTATGCAAACCTGGAATCACTTGGGGTGATGCCCCTTTCACTTCCTGACTTTTAGCCAGTCAGAAAACAGAGCAGATTGCTGATTGTTATGACTTAAAGAAGACGAGCCTCAATGCGAGGAGTATTCGGAATAAGGTGGACGAATTAACTACGCAGATAGCAGTTAGCGGATATGATATAATTGGCATCACGGAGACATGGCTCCAGGGTGACCAAGGCTGGGAACTCAACATCCAGGGGTATTCAACATTTAGGAAGGATAGACAGAAAGGAAAAGGAGGTGGGGTGGCGTTGCTGGTTAAAGAGGAAATTAATGCAATAGTAAGGAAGAACATTAGCTTGGATGATGTGGAATCTGTATGGGTGGAGCTATGGAATACCAAAGGGCAGAAAATGCGAGTGGGAGTTGTGTACAGATCACTAAACAGTAGTAATGAGGCTGGGGACAGCATCAAACAAGAAATTAGGGATGCATGCAAGAAAGGTACAGCAGTTATCATGGGCGACTTAATCTACATATTGACTAGGCTAACCAAACTGGTAGCAATGCGGTAGAGGAGGATTTCCTGGAATGTATTAGGGATGGTTTTCTAGACCAATATGTCGAGGAACCAACTAGAGGGCTGGCCATCCTAGACTGGGTAATGTGTAATGAGAAAGGTCTAATTAACAATCTTGTTGTGCGAGGTCCCTTGGGGAAGAGTGACCATAATATGGTAGAATTCTTTATTAAGATGGAGAGTGACACAATTAATTCAGATACTAGGGTCTTGAACTTGGGGAAAGGTAACTTCAATGGTATGAGACGTGAATTGGCTAGAATAGACTGGCGAGTGATACTTAAAGGGTTGATGGTGGATAGGCAATGGCAAACATTTAAAGATCACATGGATGAACTTCAACAATCGTACATCCCTGTCTGGAGTAAAAATAAAATGGGGAAGGTGGCTCAACGTTGGCTCACAAGGCGAAATTAAGGATAGTGTTAAAACCAAGGAAGAGGCATATAAATTGGCCAGAAAAAGCAGCAAACCTGAGGACCGGGAGAATTTTGTAATAAAGCAGAGGAGGACAAAGGGTTTAATTAGGAGGGGGAAAATAGAGTGTGAGAGGAAGCTTGCAGGGAACATAAAAACTGACTGCATAAGCTTCTATAGATATGTGAAGAGAAAAAGATTAGTGAAAACAAACGTAGGTCCCTTGCAGTCAGATTCAGGTGAATTTATAATGGGGAACAAAGAAATGGCGGACCAGTTAAACAAATATGTTGGTTCTGTTTTCATGAAGGAAGACACAAATAACCTTCTGGAAATACTAGGTGACCGAGTGTCTAGTGAGAAGGAGGAACTGTAGGATATCCTTATAAAGCGGGAAATTGTGTTAGGGAAATTGATGGGATTGAAGGCCGATAAATCCCCGGGGCCTGATAGTCTGCATCCCAGAGTACTTAAGGAAGTGGCCATAGAAATAGTGGATGCATTGGTGATCATTTTCCAACAGTCTATTGACTCTGGATCAGTTCCTATGGACTGGAGGGCAGCTAATGTAACACCACTGTTTAAAAAAGGAGAGAGAGAGAAAGCAGGTAATTATAGACCGGTTAGCCTGACATCAGTATTGGGGAAAATGCTGTAATCAATTATTAAAGATGAAATAGCAGCACATTTGGAAAGCAGTGATAGGATCGGTCCAAGTCATCATGGATGTATGAAAGGGAAATCATGCTTGACAAATCTTCTGGAATTTTTTGAGGATGTAACTAGTAAAGTGGACAAGGGAGAACCAGTGGACGTGGTGTATTTGAACTTTCAAAAGGCTTTTGACAAGGTCCCAAACAAGAGATTGGTGTGCAAAATCAAAGCACATGGTATTGGGGGTAATGTACTGACGTGGATAGAGAATTGGTTGGCAGACAGGAAGCAGAGAGTCAGGATGAACGGGTCCTTTTCAGAATGGCAGGCAGTGACTAATGGAGTGCCACAGGGCTCAGTGCTGGGATCCCAGCTCTTTACAATATACATTAATGATTTAGATGAAGGAATTGAGTGTAAAATCTCCAAGTTTGTAGACGACACTAAACTGGGTGACGGTGTGAGCTGTGAGGAGGATGCTAAAAGATTGCAGGGTGACTTGGACAGGTTAGGTGAGTTGGCAAATGCATGGCAGATGCAGTATAATGTGGATAGATGTGAGGTTATCCACTTTGGTGGCAAAAACACGAAGGCAGAATATTATTTGAATGGCGGCAGATTAGGAAAAGGGGAGGTGCAATGAGACCTGGGTATCATGGTTCATCAGTCATTGAAAGTTGGCATGCAGGTACAGCAGGCGGTGAAGAAGGCAAATGGTATGTTAGCCTTCATAGCTAGGGGATTTGAGTAAAGGAGCAGGGAGGTCTTACTGCAGTTGTACAGGGCCTTGGTGAGGACGCACCTTGAATATTGTGTTCAGTTTTGGTCTCCTAATCTGAGGAAGGATGTTCTTGCTATTGAGGGAGTGCAGCGAAGGTTCACCAGACTGATTCCCAGGATGGCGGGACTGACATATGAGGAGAGACTGGATCAACTGGGCCTTTATACACTGGAGTTTCAAAGAATGAGAGGGAATCTCATAGAAACTTACAAGATCATGACGGGACTGGACAGGTTAGATGCAGGAATAGTGTTCCCGATGAAGGGGAAGTCCAGAACCAGGGGACACAGTCTTAGGATAAGGGGTAGGCCATTTAGGACTGAGATGAGGAGAAACTTCTTCACTCAGAGAGTTGTTAACCTGTGGAATTCTCTACCGCAGAGAGTTGTTGATGCCAGTTCATTGGATATATTCAAGAGAGAGTTAGATATGGCCCTTATGGCTAAAGGGATCAAGGGGTATGGAGAGAAAGCAGGAAAGGGGTACTGAAGGAATGATCAGCCATGATCTTATTGAATGGTGGTGCAGGCTCAAAGGGCCGAATGGCCTACTCCTGCACCTATTTTTTATGTTTCTATGTTTTTAAGGCAGTATCAAGCATTCATTAAAAAGCAGAGACCTAAGCTTCATGGAGGTACAAACTACTAGCTGACAGGTGTGCATCATAGTTACATTGACAGTATCAGCTGTAGTAAACTGGATAAGCTTGGCAGCAACTGAAATCTTCAAAATAACACATAATGAGACAATATCTTTGTTGTGTTACTCAAAACCTTTATCTTTGTGCTGGGAATCTGACAGACAGTTGATTTACTTAATGGTCCCAAAGTGAAATTCTGGGTAAACTCAACAGGAATACCGGGGACCTTTCTTTGTCTCTCCTTTATCCAGATATACATGACTCCGAAGTGGAATCTAACATGAAAAGGCTGCCATTATAATAAATTCTTTAACTGCAATCTTCTCAAGGTAACAATCTGTCATTGTAAATCTCTCATCAGAACAAAGTATGTTTATTCAAAATTAACAAATATCAGGTGTTATAAACCTCTTATAACACATGCTGGCAATACAAATCTCTCATTATTAACTTCTCAATAAAAAAAAGGTTGCAAACCACTCATTTAATGCTTTATTCAGAGTGCTAACACACATTTCATTATGACAAACTCTTAAAAGGAATCTCCCATTATAGCATTGTCTTGTTACAGATCATTTTTCGTACAAATTTGTCATCCATCCCCTTACGCTGTGCAACAGGTTTTCTGCACCTGTTTGCACCAGACCTAAACATTTTCAGTGTCATTACTTTGCAGTAGGTGGGCAATTAACTCAACTTTTCACCAGCACATTGATTGAATGAGGAGCTGAAACTCGCAGAGAAGCCTATGTGCAGTCAGAACTTGACAGATTGCAAGTCCGGGATTTAGCGCATGGAAATCCTGAACTTGCAGTCAATTTCAAAGGCGAATTCAGGGCCATAGTGTAAATGCAGCATAAGAGTGCCTGGAAAACACATCAAAGCAATGCCTGAACCATAATCACTAAACTAGCAGAGAAATGGTTAATAATGTATGATTCCTTCTGCGAAGCCACTTGACAGGGAACTTAAAAGCAAATAAAAATCTTCATCTTTCCTACTGTTTCTCCAGCTATAGATGATAGGTACTCACTCACCAACTGTCATGGCAACAGGATTATTAATGACAAGGCACCAAAATTGCCAGAAGCCATTTTGCTACTTTGTGCTAAAATACCATCATTTGTTTTCGAGAAGTGCAGCAATATCCAAATGCCAAAGTAATTTGAACTTGAAAAGTTCAGGACTTTGAAAGCAAAAAAGAATTTGCATTTATATAGCACCATTTATGATGTTGAGACATCCCAAAGCACTTTACAGACAGTATTTTTGCCAGCGATAAAAAAAGGAATGTTCGAGATTTTTTTCTCTAATTGATCTGGGTTTGCATCTGTTTTTTCACCTCTCCCAGGAGATCACGTGGCTTTTGGATGGGGTGGGAGCGTATATAAAAGAACATAAGAAATAGGAGCAGGGGTAGGCTATTCGGCCCTTTGAACCTGCTCTGTCATTGAATAAGATCATGGCTGATCCTCTACCTTCAACTCTACCTTCCCACACTATCTTCATATCCGTTGACTCCTATGGTATCGAAAAATCTATGAATCTCTGTCTTGAATATACTCAATGACTGAGCACCACAGCCCTCTGGAGTAGAGAATTCCAAAGATTCCCATCCTTTGAGTGAAGAAATGTCTCTTCATCTGAGTCCTATTGGCTGGCTCCTTATTCTGTGACTGCGAACCCTGGTTGTAGACTCCCACAAAACCAGAAAACGTTGTAAATACTCAGCAGGTCCGTCTACATCAGTAAAAAAATGACAAGTATCTGTTCTCATTGTAATTTTTATATTGATTAATGTAACGAAGACTGAAAGCTTTTGACAAGATCTGGAAAATGTGAAGTTAGAATTCGTATGGATATTATCACTAATATATAGAAAACATCATGGGCTGGATTTCCCAGTCCTTTGTGCTCTGGTTTTTCCCCGGAGCGGCATGAAAGGCCTCCAGCGCACCACCGCGATCCTGCGGTTGGGTTTTGCGGTGGCCCTGAGCAGCACCAGCCGGAAGAGCTGCGCCGGATGTGCAATGCCCCTGGTTGTGACACCAGCAACAGTGTTGATCTTGCCCGACCCGTCCGCCTGGAAGTGTACCCGCAATGACTGCCTGGGAGATCAGAGCGGTTCAGTGATCTCATCGGTAGAGAGGAGGGTAAAGTACTACAAAAGTAAGTGCCAGTGTTTTTTGTTTACATTTTTTGTGCGACTTGTGTTGCAGTGGCGTGGACAATGTTTTAGGAATGTTTTTGTAGTTTTTTTTAGGTTTTCTCCACCCCCCCCCCCCACCACCCAAGCCTCTCTCGGAGCGCTCCCTTGCTGACTGTTTAGCTTGGGAGTTTCCTTTCCTTACGCCAAGAGAGGTGTACAAAGCCTCCCTTAGTGCTGTGCCCCCTGACGCAGGCCCAGATGCCCAAACTTAAATACTAAAACACAAACTATTCCCGGCTGCTAACTTTCCCACCCCGCCGCCATTATCACCCTGAATACAGAAAAGCCGAAAATCCAACCCCGAGTGTAAAGGAACAGGAGTTGGCCATTCAGCCCCTTGAACTGAGATCACCAATTATAATTCCTACCTCATGGTATTCATCGTGATTTATTGTATCTTTTTTTTAATTCCTTGATTCATGGGGATATGGGTGTTGGTGCCAATACCTGCATTTATTTCCCATCCTGGTTGCTCTGAGATGATGGTAGTGAAACTTCTTCTTGATTCAATGCAGATCGTGTGGCGAAGGTGCTCCCACAGTGTTGGTCATTCGGGAGTTCCAGGATTTTGACCCAATGACCATGAAGGAACAACGATATATGTTCAAGCCGGGATGGTGTGTGACTTGGAGGGGATCTTGAAGGTGGTGGTGTTCTCATGTACCTGCTGCCCTTGTTCTCTTAGGTGGTGGAAGTTGTGGGTTTGGGAGATGCTGTTGAGGAAATGTTATTGTGAAAAATATGGATGAACATTTTACCAGAAACTGCTGTCTGAGAAGAATGCACTCACAAAACACATGTTCTTATGTGTAAAAACAATTGCAGTATGAATGCTTTTCAAAATTGTGTTTTGCAGGACAAGTTATGACAAACTACACAGAACAAATCTTTTATCAGGTTGTGACATCAAGCCAATAAATTCAAAATCGACCAACCATGTTTCTCTGCACTTGGTCTGATTTGGAGACTGTCAGTAGCCAGAGTGTTTGCTGTTTTCTGGTTTAACCTTCAATTTTGAAACTAGTAATATTCACAAAATTCACAAAATGGAAGCTGAAGACCAATCATGTAATGTACGCTTCACATGACTTGTTGGAATTTTGTGTTGTGTCTCAAATGTACCATGCTATCGAGCTTCTCATAACATCTCCATTAACCAGTTTAGCCCGCTTGACTCTTGAGTTAGTCAGCACCTCATGTGTATGTGTTTATGTCTGCAATGCGTTGCAGGCAGACAGTTATAATGTGATATATTCTTTACGACATCACTAACACAACACATTCTACAAGATGGCTCCTATACATCATGTAACTTGTCATATGACCCTTTTATTGTTATACATCAGGAGTTGTACTACCACAGTAGTCCACTAGGTGGAGCAGTAGTCCACTAGGTGGAGCTCTCTAGTACACTTCTCCCTGCTTACATAAGAACATAAGAAATAGGAACAGGAGTAGGCCATACGGCCCCTCGAACCTGCTCCGCCAGTCAATAAGATCATGGCTGATCTAATCATGCACTCACCTCCACTTCCCCGCCCGCTCCCCATAACCCCATATCCCCTTATCATTTAAGAAACTGTCTATTTCTGTCTTAAATTTATTCAATGTCCCAGCTTCCGCAGCTCTCTGGGCAGCGAATTACATAGATTTACAACCCTCTGAGAGAAGAAATTTCTCCTCATCTCTGTTTTAAATGGGCAGCCCCTTATTCTAAAATCATGCCCTCTAGTTCTAGTCTCCCCCATCAGTCGAAACATCCTCTCTGTATCCACCTTTTCAAGCCCCCTCATAATATGTTTCGATAAGATCACCTCTCATTCTTCTGAATTCCAATGAGTAGAGGCCCAACCTAATCAACCTTTCCTTATAAGTCAACCTCTTCATCCCCGGAATCAACCTAGTGAACCTTCTCTGAACTGCCTCCAAAGCAAATATATCCTTTCGTTAAATATGGAAACCAAAACAAGAAGTAATCATAACAAAATTATCATCATATATAACTTGCATGGGTATACACAACAAAAGATATGGATTTATTTTGCCATATTTACAGATCAAACTTAACCACGGGATTTCTGTTTCAAAGAGGATACCTTCGATCTTGAACAGAACTTTCTAACTTGGTGTCGAAATTAGACTCAGTCTCGGCAAAGCCTGAGGAAAGGTTTTCTCCAGGGGCATTTGATCAACATTTTGACTCTCTACAACTTCAGACTGTTTGTCTACCTGACTTAGACTCAGAATTAAATTTTGACTTTCTCTTGGATTTGTTTCAAGTACATCTGATGTAGGATTTGCTCCTGGTACTTTACTTGTAAAAAGACTATCTGACTCATCAGAAAGAATCGAATCATTCCAACTTTCAACTCCTTCCACATGTGTTGGTAAAATATGATCAATGTGAACAAACCTAACCTTTCCATGATCAAACATCTTGACCAAATATGTGCGAGGGCCACACATCTTCACTATTCTTCCTGGTAACCACTTCAACCATTTATGGTGATGGCTCTTCACTCTCACCTTCTGATTTAACTTCACACTTCTCTCTCTTACTCTACCTTTGGCTTTAACAATGAGAACCTGGTTCATGGCTGTCGTTTGAGAAACAACTCTGCTGGTGTTCTACCCATATTTGTATGAGGAATATTATGATAAGTAATTAGAAAATTTTCCAGTTTGTGATCCAATGACAACTGCGGTTTCTTTGGATTTGAATCCAACATTTGTTTGATGAGGGCACGTTTTACAATTTGTACTGTGCACTCTGCTGCACCACTTGAAGCAGGGCGGTATGGTGGAACTTTGATATGTTTCACACCATTTCTGCTCATGAACTGTGCAAAATCTGAACAAAGTTTGCAGCCCATTATCAGACACAATTTCTTATGGGAGGCCATATGAAGAAAACAATCTTCGCAAATTGTCTAGTGTTTTACATGTTGTTATTTTCCACATTGGAAACACCTCTACCCACTTCGAATGACTATCTATCACTCTGAACAATTGCTGTCCTTCTGGCTCAGCAAAATCTACATGTGACCTTTGCCACACCCTGGGAGATAATTTCCATGGCTGTAATGGTACTGTTGGTGGTTTCTTGTTTACCGATTGATATGTTGTACACTGGTTAACGATGTACTTTATATCTTTATCTAGACCTGGCCACCATAAGTAACTGCATGCAAAACTCTTGGTCAAGTGCATTCCCAGGTGCTGGTCATGAAGATCTCCTAATAATTTGGACCTGAACTTATTTGTGATAACTACTCTTGCATCCCACATGATACAATATTTATCCACTGATAATTCATTCCTATGAACGAAGTATGGTTGAATATCTTCCTCTGATACCTGGTTTGGTGGGCCATTTGCTATGTAATCATACACCTTTGACATAACTGCGTCACGTTTGGTTGCTCTACCAATCTCTTCAACTGTGACTGGCAGCTCATCAATGTGGGCATGAAAAATAGAACACTTCTTCTACCTTAGAGCTAATGTTCTCAGTCTCTAGACTTTTGAGTTCTTGCTCAACTTTCTCCTTGAGTGCTCATGATATAGGACATGACTTGCGGTAAACTGGTCTTGCGCCCTTCTGTACGCTGACACTCCCCTTGACTGCCTGTTTCATGGAACAGCTTTGGATACTATTTGATGACATCATTGAGAAAGAATTTTTTCTCCCAGAGGGCTGTGAATCTGTGGAATTCTCTGCCCAAGAAAGCAGTTGAGGCTGGCTCATTGAATGTTTTCAAGTCAAAGATAGATAGATTTTTAAGCAATAAGGGAATTAAGGGTTACGGGGAGAGGGCGGGTAAGTGGAGCTGAGTCCACGACCAGATCAGCCATGATCTTATTGAATGGCGGAGCAGGCTCGAGGGGCTAGATGGCCTACTCCTGTTCCTAATTCTTATGTTCTTATGTTCATCCTTCGAAGCAAGTCCAGTTTCAACACGAAACATCTCATTCCACTCCAGCTTCAGTGATATCTACCAATTTCTACCTATTAATGCAGGCTTGTCTCCTGCCACTACTAAACGAGGTAAGATCTGAAACCGAACCTTGTTTTTCACCATTACGGTGCTATGTCCTAACACAGGGATTTGCTCTCCTTACTAGCCTCAGAGGTCTATCTGCGATTTCTCCATCAGAAAATCACTCAACTTGTTGAGATATAGCGATTCCAGTACTACGCTCACAAATGCACCAGTGTCGACTTCCATGAGTATCTTGCAACGTCTACTTGGATGGTGATACATCATGACTCGTTGTTAGGTACCCTTGTGCTCCTGATGATGTATATCTCCAGTACCTCCTTATCCTGTTGCTTCTCTTCAATGCTATGTAGTCCCTGGTGATTCCTACTTCTAGCTTTGAACATCAGTTTATTCTTCATTCGGCAACCTTCGCAAGATGCCCTGTTTTCTTACAGAAGAAATACTCTGCCTTTACATATTGACAAATTTGAGCAATGTGTTGTCCCAGACACCAATAGCATGACTTCAATGTGCTGTTACCTTGGCCAGTTGCTGAGGCCTTGGGGCCCAACTGCAATTTACTTTTAACCTGCAGATGATTCACCTCGGTTGTCTGATGACGGGAAATGGTACGAAATTCTCGGGAGTATTGGTCGGCCATATCCATCGATAGCTGTCTGACAAACTAAATCACTAGTCAAGTTAGGGGTTGTCAACAATTTTCTTCTGATTGCTTCATTTTTCACCCCACAAACAAAACGGTTACACAATGCTCGGTCCTGAAAGTTTCCGAAATGACAGTGAATGGATAGCTTTTTTAAGCTACCATGTACTCACTGATATTCTTGTCAATTAATTGATCTCGTATTCCAAAGTAATAACTTTCAGCAATTTACAGGGGCTCAGGACTGTAGTGCTGTGAATCTCCATCAGTGGCGTGTCCTTTGGCTTGACAGGAACAAGCAATTTTTTTAGGGTTTCATATACCTCGGGGCCTGCTCCGTTTTCTTTTTAAAACCAGTTACGGTTTTCATCATAGGGGACTTTGACAATACTATTTGCAATGAAAAACATTTCTAACCACTCCACATACGCTCCAAAAGTCTCTTGGTCATGATGGAACTTACCCAAGCGCCCAATTATTCCCATAGGCATGGCCATCTGGACTCTTTAGTTTAGCCATGTGTGCTTGTAATTTACCTTGGATTTTTAGCTGTGCTGCAAAACAAAGAATCTCTCAAAGTCGCTCTGTTGGTGGGCTGGATGATCTAGCAACAAAAATTTCAGCTAGGCAATCCAGAAATCCCATCCTATGTCATCAATATATATTCTTGATGACATCACAAATATACCCCATGTTAAAATAACTTACACACAGGCATCTTCCATCCTTCAAAATGAAGTTTGGGACCTGGAACGTCATGGACAACCTCAATAGCGACAGATCAGAACAATCTACAGCTCTCATTGCTCGGGAGCTCAGACGCTTCGACGTTGACATCGCTGCCCTAAGTGAGACCCGGCGGGCAGGGGAAAGCCAGCTCAAAGAACAAGGTGGTGGTTACACCTTCTACTGGAAAGGCAAACCAGAAGAAGAACACCACCTTTATGGAGTTGGCTTCACCATCAAGAATGAGCTGGTGGGCCATCTCAGAGACATCCCCTGCAGGATAAGCGAATGTCTCATGACTCTCCGACTCACCTTTGCCCAAAACCATTGTGCTACAGTCATCAGCGCATACGCCCCAACACTCGATGCAACAGATGAGACCAAGGATAAATACAACTCCAGCCTTGAACATTCCCTGTCCCGAGTCCCCACGGATGACAAGCTGATCCTCCTTGGCGACTTCAACGCCAGAGTCAGTAAGGACACAGACATCTGGGAAGGTGTGATCAGCAGAGAGAGGGGAGGGAAAATCAACTCCAGTGGTACCTTCCTCCTGACAAAATGCCTGGAAATTAACTTTGTCATCATCAACACCTTGTTCAGTCAGAGGGACAAGTACAAGGCATCATGGCAACATCCTTGCTCCAAGCACTGACATCTGCTCAACTGCATCATCATCCAAGCGAGGGACCGCAAGAACATGCACATCACCTGTGCCATGAAAGGAGCCGATGACTGCTGGATGGACCACCACCTAATCCGTTCCGTCATTAACATTGATATAGCCCCAAAACATGCTGCAGAAAAATCAATGCTGGAGCACACAAAGACCCAGTTAAGAAAGCTCTTATACAGCCAGCACCTCACTGCCAACCTGGCAACCCTCGATGACCTCGAGGTGCAGAGGGTCCACAGCACCTGGTCTGCCCTCAAGGGCTCCATAACCAGTGCCTGTGAAAAGACGCTTGGTCACTCAACCAGGAAACACCGTCTGGTTTGACGAATATGACCAGGAGATCCAAGAGCTAATAAGCCGCAAGCACAAGGCATTTCTGAACCTAAAGTAGCAACCCAATTCAGGAGCAGCAAAGCAGCTCTACAGGCGGCTGAAGGCCGAGGTTCAACAAAAAGACGGTGACCTAAAGAGTAGATGGTGAGTGGAGAAAGCACAGGAGATCCAGCAGCTGGCCGACAACCATGACGTGCGAGGATTCTTTAGCGCAGTCAAGTTCACCTACGGCCCAAGAACCCCAGGCTCAACCCCAGTGCTGGCCAAGAATGGAGAGGAACTTATTAAGGACACTGAGGCAGTAAGGGCCTGCTGGAAGGAGCATTTTGAAGATCTCCTAACCGAGACTCTGCCTTCGACGGGAGCGCCCTCAACTCCACCATCTTCCCGCCACCATCTCAGCAAAACCCCAGCCTGCACGAGGTACAAAAGGCCATCCAGCAGCTCAAGAACAACAAGGCCTCAAGTGCAGATGGAATCCTCCCCGCCGAGGCACTAAAGTATGGTGGAGAAGCACTATTGACACAAGTGCATGACCTCACTCTCTTATCTGGAAGGAGGAGAGCATGCCAGGTGATCTCAGGGATGCAGCAATCGTGACCATCTTCAAAAAAGGGGACAAGTGTGACTGCGGGAACGACAGAGGAATCTCCCTGCTTTCGGCCATTGTGAAAGTCATTGCAAGAATCTTCCTCAATCGTCTTTTCCCCATGGCTCAAGAGCTCCACCCAGAGTCGCAATGCGGATTCCGTCCACTAAGGGGTAAAATGGACATGATCTTCACCGCACGACAAGGACACGAGAAATGCAGGGAACAGCATCAACCCTTGTACATGGCCTTCTTTGACCTCACAAAGGCCTTTAACACTGTCAACCATGAGGGACTATGAAGCGTTTTCCTCCATTTCGACTGCCCCAAAAAGTTTGTCACCATCTTCCGCCTGCTCCACAATGATATGCAGGCCGCGATCTTGACCAACGGATCCACCACAGACGCAATCCGCGTCCGGACCGGGGTCAAGCAGGACTGCGCCATCGCACCAACGCTTTTCTCGATCTTCCTTGCTAAAATGCTCCATCTCACTCTCAACAAGCTCCCCGCTGGAGTGGAACTAAACTATAGAACCAATGAGAACCTGTTCAACCTTCGCTGCCTCCAGGCTAGATCCAAGGTCATCCCATCCTCTGTCATTGAACTACAGTATGCAGACAACGCCTGCGTCTGTGCACACTCAGAGGTCGAACTCCAAGCCATCGTCAACACCTTCACTGAGGCGTCCGAAAGCATGGGCCTTACGCTAAACATCTGGAAGACAAAGGTCCTCCACCAATCTCACCCCGCCACACAGCACTCTGCCCCCCAGTCATCAAAATCCATGGCACGGCCTTGGACAACATGGATCATTTTCCATATCTTGGGAGCCTACTATCAGCAAGGGCAGGCATCGATGACGAGGTCCAACACCACCTCCAGTGTGCCAGCGCAGCCTTTGATCGCCTGAGAAAGAGAGTGTTTGAATACCAGGACCATAAATCTGGCACCAAACTTATGGTCTACAGGGCAGCAGTGATACCCTCCCTCCTATATGGCTCAGAGACGTGGACCATATACAGCAGACATCTCAAAGTGCTAGAGAAGTATCACTAGCGCTGCCTTTGCAAATCCTGAAAATCCACTGGGAGGATAGACGCACCAACATTAGTGTTCTCACTCAGGCCAACATATAAAATCATAGAATCACAGAAATTTAGGGCACAGTCGGAAGCCATTCAGCCCATCATGTCTGTGCCGGCCGAAAAAGAGCTATCCAGCCTAGCCCCAATTTAATGCTCTTGGTCTGTAGCCCTATAGTTGCATATCCAAGTACATCATCATCATCATCATCATAGGCAGTCCCTTGGAATCTGCTTCCACTCTAAAAATGAGTCATTAGGTGGCTGAACAGTCCAATATGAGAACCACAGTCCCTGTCACAGGTGGGACAGACAGTCGTTGAGGGAAAAGGTGGGTGGAACAGGTTTGCCGCATGCTCTTTCCGCTGCCTGCGCTTGGTTTCTGCTTGCTCTCGGCAATGAGACTTGAGGTGCTCAGCGCCCTCCTGGATGAACTTCCTCCATTTAGGGTGTTCTTTGTCCAGGGACTCCCAGGTGTCAGTGGGGATGTTGCACTTTATCAGGGAAGCTTTAAGGGTGTCCTTGTAATGTAGGTAACCTTTGGCATTGTTGCCAAATTAAGTTAATTTAAGGGTTAAGTCATGGCAGGAGAGCCCAGACTCATGTTATGCTCCTCCTCTGCTATGTGGGAAATCAGGGACGCTTCCAGTGTCCCTGACTACTATATGTGCAGGAAGTGTGTCCAGCTGCAACTCCTGACAGACCGCATTGTGGCACTGGAGCTGCGCATGGATTCACTCTGGAGCATCCTCGATGCTGAGGATGTCGTGAATAGCACGTTTAGTGAGTTGGGCACACAGCAGGTAAAGGTTACAAATGCAGATAGGGAATGGGTGACCAACAGGAAGAGCAGTGGAAGGAAGGTAGTGCACGGGTCGCTTGCGGTCATCTCCCTCCAAAAACAGAAATACGATTTTGGGTAGTGATGGGCAAGATGGCCCATCAGGGAAAGACAGCAGCAGCAAAGTTCATGGCACCATGGGTGGCTCTGCTGCACAGGAGGGCAGGAAAAAGAGTGGGAGAGCTATAGTGGTAGGGGATTCTATTGTAAGGGAATAGATAGGCGTTTCTGCAGCTGCAATCAAGACTCCAGGATGGTATGTTGCCTCCCTGCAGCAAGGGTCAAGGATGTCTCGGTGTGGCTGCCAGGCATTTTGGAGGGGAAGGGTGAACAGCCAGTTGTCGTGGTGAATATAGGTACCAACAATATAGGTAAAAAAATGGGATGAGGTCCTACAAGCTGAATTTGGGAAGCAAGGAGTTAAATTAAAAAGTAGGACCTCAAAGGTAGTAATCTCAGGATTGCTACCAGTGCCACATGCTAGTCAGAGTAGAAATAGCAGGATAGTTAAGATGAATACATGGCTTGAGGAATGGTGCAAGAGAAAGGGATTCAAATTCCTGGGACATTGAAACCGGTTCTGGAGGATGTGGGACCAGTACAAGCCGGACGGTCTGCACCTGGGCAGGACCAAAGCTGATGTCCTAGGGGGAGTGTGTATTAGTGCTGTTGTGGAAAGTTGAAACTAATATGGTAGGGGGATGGGAATCTATGCAGGGAGACAGATGGCAGTAAAATGGGGGCAGAAGCAAAAGGTAGAAAGGAGAAAAGGAAAAGTGGAGGGCAGAGAAATCAAAGGTAAAAATCAAAAAGGGCCATATTACAACATAATTCTAAAAGGACAAAGAGTGTTACAATAACAAGCCTGAAGGCTCTGTGTCTCAATGCGAGCAGCATTCATAATAAGGTGGACCAATTAACTGTGCAGAAAGCTGTTAACGGATATGATGTAATTGGGATTACGGAGACATGGCTCCAGGGTGACTAAGGCTGGGAACTCAACATCCAGGATTATTCAATATTCAGGAAGGATAGACAGAAAGGAAAAGGAGGTGGGGTAGCATTGCTGGTTAAAGAGGAGATTAATTCAATAGTAAGGAAGGACATTGGATGATGTGGAATCTGCATGAGTAGAGCTGCGGAACACCAAAGCATAGAAAACGCTAGTGGGAGTTGTGTACAGACCACCAAACAGTAGTAATGAGGTTGGGGATGGCATGAAACAGGAAAGTAGGAATGCATCCAATAAAGGTACAGCAGTTATCCTGTGTGACTTTAATCTACATATAGATTGGGCTAACCAAACTGGTAGCAATACGGTGGAGGAGGATTTCCTGGAGTGTATAAGGGATGGTTTTCGAGAGAGTTGGTCATCCTAGACTAAGTGTTGTATAATGAGAGAGGATTAATAAGCAATCTTGTTGTGCGAGGCCCCTTGGGGAAGAGTGACCATAATATGGTAAAATTCTTCATTAAGATGGAGAGTGACACAGTTAATTCAGAGACTTGGGTCCTGAACTTAAAGAAAGGTAATTTCGATGGTATGAGATGTGAATTGGCTAGGATAGACTGGCGACTGATACTTAAAGGGTTGATGGTGGATAGGCAATGGCAGACATTTAAAGATCACATGGATGAACTTCAACAATTGTACATCCCTGTCTGGTGTAAACATAAAACGGGGAAAGTGGCTCAACTGTAGCTAATAAGGGAAATTAGGGATAGTGTTAAATGCAAGGAATATAAATTGGTCAGGAAAAGCAGCAAACCTGAGGACTGGGAGAAATTTAGAATTCAGCAGAGAAGGACAAAGTGTTTAATTAGGAGGGGGAAAATAGAGTATGAGAGGAAGCTTGCTGGGAACATAAAAACTGACTGCAAAAGCTTCTAAAGATATGTGAAGAGAAAAAGATTAGTGAAGTCTAATGTAGGTCCCTTGCAGTCAGAATCAGGTGAATTTAGAACGAGGAACAAAGAAAGGGCAGACCAATTGAACAAATACTTTGGTTCTATCTTCACTAAGGAAGACACAATTAACCTTCCAGAAAGACTAGGGGACCGAGGGTCTAGCGATAAGGAGGAACTAAAGGAAATCCTTATTAGTCAGGAAATTGTGTTAAGGAAATTGATGGGATTCAGGGCCTGATAGTCTGCATCCCAGAGTACTTAAGGAAGTGGCCCTAGAAATAGTGGATGCATTGGTGATCATTTTCCTACAGTCTATCGACTCTGGATCAGATCCTATGGACTAGAGGGTAGCTAATGTAACACCACTTTTTAAAAAAGGAGAGAGAGAGAAAACGGGTAATTATAGACCAGTTAGCCTGACATCAATAGTGGGGAAAATGTTGGAATCAATTATTAAGGATGAAATAGTAGCACATTTGGAAAGCAGTGACAGGATTGGCCCAAGTCAGCATGGATTTATGAAAGGGAAATCATGCTTGACAAATCTTCTAGAATTTTTTGAGGATGTAACTCGTAGAGTGGACAAGGGAGAACCAGTGGATGTGGTGTATTTGGATTTCAAAAGGCTTTTGACAAGGTCCCACACAAGAGATTAGTGTGCAAAATTAAAGCACGTGGTATTGGGGACAATGTATTGATGTTGGTAGAGAACTGGTTGAAAGACAGAAAGCAAAGAGTGGGAATAAACGGGTCCATTTCAGAAAGGCAGGCAGTGACTAGTTGGGTACCGCAATGTTCAGTGCTGGGACCCCAGCTATTTACAATATACATTAATGATTTGGGCGAAGGAATTGAATGTAATATCTCCAAGTTTGCAGATGTCACTAAGCTGGGTGGCAATGTGAGCTGTGAGGAGGATGCTCAGAGGCTACAGGGTGACTTGGACAGGTTAGGTGAGTGAGCAAATGCATGGTCGATAAATGTGAGGTTATCCACTTTATTGGCAAAAACAGGAAGGCAGAATATTATTTGAATGGTGACAGATTAGGAAAAGAGGAGGCGCAACAAGACCTGGATGTCATGATACATCAGTCATTGAAAGTTGACATACAGCTACAGCAGGCGGTGAAGGAGGCAAATGGCATATTGGCCTTCATAGCAAGAGGATTTGAGTATAGAAGCAGGGAGGTCTTACTGCAGTTGTACAGGGCCTTGGTGAGGCCACACCTTGAATATTGTGTATAGTTTTGGTCTCCTTCTCTGAGTAAGGACATTCTTGCTATTGAGGGAATGCAGCGAAAGTTCACCAGACTAATTCCCAGGATGGCAGGACTGACATATGAAGAAAGATTGGATTGACTGGGCTTATATTCACTGGAATTTAGAAGAATGAAAGTGGATCTCATAGAAACAAATAAAATTCTGACGGGATTGGACAGGTCAGATGCAGGAAGAATGTTCCCGATGTTGGGGAAGTCCAGAACCAAGGATTACAGTCTAAGGATGAGGGATAAGCCATTTAGGACCGAGATGAGGAGAAACTTCTTCACTCAGAGAATTGTGAACCTGTGGAATTCTCTACCACAGAAAGCTGTTGAGCCCAGTTCGTTAGATATATTCAAAAGGGAGTTAGATGTGACCCTTATGGCTAAAGGGATCAAGGGGTATAGAGAGAAAGCAGGAATGGGGTACTAAAGTTGCATGATCAGCCATGATCATATTGAATGGTGGTGCAGGCTCAAAGGGCCAAGTGGCCTACTCCTGCACCTATTTTCTATGTTTCTATGTTTCTATGTTTCCTCTGCCCACCTTTGGTTCTTTTGCCGTGAAGGAGTTCCGAGTAGAGTGCTTGCTTTGGGAGTCTCGTGTCTGGCATGCGAACTATGTGGCCTGCCCAGCGGAGCTTATCAAGTGTGGTCAGTGCTTCATTGCTGGGAATGTAGTCCAAGTACATGTTAAATGTGATGAGTGTTTCTGCCTCTACACCCTTTCAGGCAGTGAGTTACAGAACCCCACCATCCTCTGGGTGAAAAAGGTTCTGCTCAACTCTCCTCTAATTCTTCTACTAATTACAATAAATCTATGCCCCTGGTTATTGACATCTCTGCTGAGGGAAATAGGTCCTTCCTATCCACTCTACCCAGGCCCTTCATAATTTTATGCACCTCAATTTAGTCTCCTCGTCAGCCTCCTCCATTGCAAAGAAAACAACCCCAGCCTATCCAATCATTCCTCATCGCTAAAATTCTACAGTCCTGGCAAAATACTTGTAAATGCCCTCTGTACCCTCTTCAGTGTAATCACATCTTTCCTGTAATGTGGTGATCAGAACTGCACTCAGTACTCTAGCTGTGGCCCAACTAGTGTTTTGCACAATTGTAGCATAACCTCCCTGCTATTATATTCTATGCCTCAGCTAATAAAGGAAGTTATCCCGTACACCTTCTTAACCACCTTATCTACCTGGCCTGCTACCTTCAGGGATCTGTGGACATGAACACCGAGGTCCCTCTTTTCCTCTACGCTTCTCACTATCCTGCCACCGAGCCAATTTTGGATCCAACTTGCCACTTTCCTAATTACTTTTTAATTTTACCCCTGCACTTTTTATATTTCTCTAGTCTTTCTGCAGTATTTAGTTCTTGGTATCTGACATAAGCTTCCCTTTTTTGCCTTGCTCTATCCTGAATACCCCTCAACATCCAGGGGGCTCTAGATTTGGCAATCCCACCCTTTTTCTTTATGGGAACATGGGGTGGATTTTGCAGGGGGTCAGAGGGCATGATTGGTGGCGGGTCAGGTGGGCAAGTGTTTTTCTTCCCCAGTGGGTCTGCACCCCTCTGTGAACTCGCCACCACATATCTTTCTCCGATGTCGCATCTGTCAGCACTGAACAGACCTGACACACAGCGGGGGACCCAATTCAGGTAAATATTGGTTTGTTTAGAACCACTTAAGAATGAATTACAGCTCGCTTATTGTGTTTGACAGCTCGTCCATGGGGTCCATGCTGGTCGTGGGCCACGTCTGTCAAGCTGAGGCGGGAATTCAGTGGCCATTGAATCAGCTGTTGAGTTGACAGCTTCAAATGTAAAATAAAAGCTCCGACCTTACAGAGTTATCATCCCTCAGCCATATAGTCTTCCTCAATGCATTTCCACAACAGTTTCACCATGCTGCAAGTCGTTACATAAGTCTCCATCCAGTCTGACCTCATTATCTTTCTCACCATTGACAGATCATTTCTGTCGGCTCTACTTCATCTGCCATCTATTCCACCAGCATGGGTGCCCTTTATATTCTCTCACCTTGATCCTCATAATCCCACCATGATCAACCCCAACACAAGTAGCACCAGGCACACCAGCAGCACCAACAACAACACCACCAACTTCCTCTGATTCTGCACAGGAAGAAGGCACCAGCACCCGACTACATTGCTGTCCGGGAAGCCAGGGATGGCCTCACTATGGCCAGATTTACTTCACTTGATGTTGTACACTCTGGCTGCCACATGATGCACCAGGATGGCACTACCCCACAACAAAACCATAAAGCATCTCTAAAATACCCAAGCCATTCCGTTCAAACTCATCACTATTGCGGGGGCTACCGTTATGTGTCACCAGTCACTGCAGCTCACTAAGCAACTTACAAAGGCACATACAAATATGTCCAAGAATGCAAAGTTTTGAAAATAAAGGTTTCAATGTTTGATACCACATTAATAGAAACCTTACATAAACATTGGATAAAACATCTAAGTGGCTAGCCTTGTGTGTTGTTAGTTGGTAAGATTGCACTAGAATGAGGGTGAGTGTGAGGGGTGCTTAGTGAAATGGGGATGTGATAATATAGATAGAGAGGGATGGGTGGAAGTGCAAATGAAGTTGGTGTGAGTAAGGATGTGCAGGAGTAGGTTAGGGAAGGCAGAGTGATGGGGATGTGATGAGAGACATAGCAGGATGAGGTTGAGTGTGGCTTTGTACTAATGTTTCGTGATCTGCCGAGATCATTAAAACATTTGCGGCACTGCATCCAGGTCCTCCAGACAACATGTCTGTTTGTGCCCTCCTCTGCAATGTGCAAGCAGGCTGTGTTGATCTCCTGGGCAGGTCTCCTCCACACATGGGACAGGAAGAGAACCTCCCTGCGTGCTGTGACTCCCTCCATAAGCATATGGATAGGTGTCATAGGAGAGCCTGAGTGTAGCCCTGCACCCCTGCACGGTGCTTGTCAGTGTTTGCAGCATCTCAATGCTGTAGAACACTGAGAGCAGAAACATCAAACTAAAGTTGACCATGGTCCCTTTAAGGAAACCGACTGATCATCAAATCACGTCACCAGACCCACTTCCTCTAATTGGCCAGGAAACAAGCCCAATCTAGGGAAATTCATTTCAGAGACCAGGATGGAGACAGCAGCAGGTTCAGACCCGCCACTGACATCGCTTGCCACGGACCAGCTGAGGTCTGCAAAATCACGGCCATATTTACTCTGAATTCTCACTATTCCCTCCTTGAATACCTCTGACTGCTCTGATGCTGATTTACCTTCAAATGATTGACCTGTTTCCAGTCCACTTTTGCTAAATCACATCTCAGCTTAATAAAATTGGCCTTATCCCAATTTAGAACATTTATTCCTGGTCTATCTTTGTCCTTTTCCATAACTATGCTAAATCTAACTGAATGATGGTCACTACCACCAAAGTGCTCTCCCCACTGATACCCCTTCCACCTGTCTAGCTTCATTCCCTAAAACCAATTGTAAGAAGTGCTGTTTATTGAATGAGACATTAAATCTGAGGCCTCATCTGCCTGGATGTGAAATGGATGTTAAAGATCCTGTGGTACTATTTGAAGAACATCAGGAAAGTGCCACAACCAATATTCTTCCTTCATTTAATCAACACCTAAAAAAGTCAAATGTCATTCATTTATCTCAGCAATGTTTGCATGACATTGTTTCTTATAAGAATTATGGGGTAGAAATTGGTTATCATTACACTCATTTTCTGGATGATAAAAGGCGGCAAAAATGATCAATTTTGACGGCCTATACCTTGTGCCCCAAGGACACCAGCAAACATCTGACCCATATTGGCCATGGCTGATTCTCAGGTGGCTGGAGCAGCGGCCTAAAATGGGCTTTGGGCACGTTGCCTATGCTAATAAGAAACCTAAAGCCTATTTTAGGACCCCCTCAGAGAAATTGAGTTCCCCTAACCGGAGCAAGCAGTGGGTTTTGCTGACGTGGGTGCAGCCAACATCTACATAGAAAACATAGAAAATAGGTGCAGGAGTAGGCCATTTGGCCCTTCGTGCCTGCACTGCCATTCAATGAGTTCATCGCTGAACATGCAACTTCAGTACCCCATTCCTGCTTTCTTGCCATACCCCTTCAGTCCCCTAGTAGTAAGGACTACATCTAACTCCTTTTTGAATATATTTAGTGAATTGGCCTCAACAACTTTCTGTGGTAGAGAATTCCACAGGTTCACCACTCTTTGGTTGAAGAAGTTTCTCCTCATCTCGGTCCTAAGTGGCTTACCCCTTATCCTTCGACTGTGACCCCTGGTTCTGGACTTCCCCAACATTGGGAACATTCTTCCTGCATCTAACCTGTCTAAACCCGTCAGAATTATAAACGTCTCTATGAGATCCCCTCTCATTCTTCTGAACTCCAGTGAATACAAGCTCAGTTGATCCAGTCTTTCTTGATGTGTCAGTCCCGCCATCCCGGGAATCAGTATGGTGAACCTTCGCTGCACTCCCTCAATAGCAATAATGTCCTTCCTCAAGTTAGGAGACCAAAACTGTATATAATACTCCAGGTGTGGCCTCACCAAGGCCCTGTACAACTGCAGTAATACCTCCCTGCCCCTGTACTCAAATCCCCTCGCTATGAAGGCCAACATGCCATTTGCCTTCTTAACCGCCTGCTGTACCTGCATGCCAACCTTCAATGGCTGATGTACCATGACACCCAGGTCTCGTTGCACATCCCCTTTTCCTAATCTGTCACCATTCAGATAATAGTCTGTCTCTCTATTTTTAGTACCAAAGTGGATAACCTCACATTTATCCACATTATACTTCATCTGCCATGCATTTGCCCACTCACCTAACCTATCCAAGTCACTCTGCAGCCTCATAGCATCCTCCTCGCAGCTCACACTGCCACCCAACTTAGTGTCATCTGCAAATTTGGAGATACTACATTTAATCCCCTCGTCTAAATCATTAATGTACAATGTAAACAGCTGGGGCCCCAGCACAGAACCTTGCGGTACCCCACTAGTCACTGCCTGCCATTCTGAAAAGTACCCATTTACTCCTACTCTTTGCTTCCTGTCTGCCAACCAGTTCTCAATCCACGTCAGCACACTACCCCCAATCCCATGTGCTTTAACTTTGCACATTAATCTCTTGTGTGGCACCTTGTCGAAAGCCTTCTGAAAGTCCAAATACACCACATCAACTGGTTCTCCCTTGTCCACTCGACTGGAAACATCCTCAAAAAATTCCAGAAGATTGTCAAGCATGATTTCCCTTTCACAAATCCATGCTGACTTGGACCTAAAATGTCACCTCTTTCCAAATGCGCTGCTATGACATCCTTCATAATTGATTCCATCATTTTACCCACTACCGATGTCCGGCTGACCGGTCTATAATTCCCTGTTTTCTCTCTCCCTCCTTTTTTAAAAAGTGGGGTTACATTGGCTACCCTCCACTCCATAGGAACTGATCCAGAGTCTATGGAATGTTATAAAATGACTGTCAATGCATCCGCTATTTCCAAGGCCACCTCCTTAAGTACTCTGGGATGCAGATCATCAGGCCCTGGGGATTTATCGGTCTTCAATCCCATCAATTTCCCCAACACAATTTCCCGACTAATAAGGATTTCCCTCAGTTCCTCCTTCTTATTAGATCCTTTGACCCCTTTTATATCCAGAAGGTTGTTTGTGTCCTCCTTAGTGAATACCGAACCAAAGTACTTGTTCAATTGGTCTGCCATTTCTTTGTTCCCCGTTATGTCTTCCCCTGATTCTGACTGCAGGGGAGCCTAACAAGCGGTCGTCATCAAAAAGGTAAGTAAAAACAATAATTACATATATATATGTTTATATTTACTGTGCATCCAGGAAGAGGAAGAGCAATCCTGCCAGCTGCAAAGCAGTTTGGTCGGCTGCTGCCAGCTTTGATCGGCCCACCTGCTGCTGTTCTTCTCCCCCTCCCCTCTACCGCGACTTATCTGAGGCCACTACTAATGAGGAAAGCAACCCAAAATTCATTTCTGCTGATGGGCAAGCTGACTGTGGACATGTGGCAGACTCGGCCAGCTAGCTCGGAATATTCAGGCGTGGCTCCAATACCTAATTTAGGGCCAGCGTCTGCCCTCTCGGTTCGGGCACATGCTATTCACATAGCACTGTACCTGGGCCAGAAAATGGACCCAGACAAATTTCTAACCATATGTCCACATGATGTCATAATTTGTAGAACATCAGTTTTGGTCTGGCCTCTAGCTGTGGGGCATAAAATGGATAACTATAACACAGGATGTTTGTGTAGTATGTCTCCCTTTAACTTACAACGATTTACAGATGAATTGGAGGTATTTATTTGAGCAACAACTTGCTTGTCTTGATTAAAAGTAAATGATTTATCTTGGTCTCTAAGTGTGCTGAGTTCAATTAATTCTGGTAATTACGCAAGATTCAGAGCCTTTGTTTGGACCAGACATTTGCTGCAGGTTAAGTGGACCCTATTATATAATGGTACCATTAAATGCCCTATTTTGTTGACACGTGTTTTAATTTGATGTATTTACTACATTTTCAATATTTTAGATGCTACTTTCATTGATTTTCAGAAAACAGATGCTGTGTACTAACCTTTTGTTTAATCAAATGCCTGATTGGTTAATCAGTTCATGACAAATTTGAAACACTTGTTCTGTCTCCTCAAATTATGGACTTAATTAATAACTGAACCAAAATTGTCAGTTCTTGATTTCTGTGTCGTGTTTATTGGTTCATCTTTTTCTTGTGAACGCAGATTCATTCCAAGATGTCACAGAAATACCAATCAAATTCTAATGTGGTTGATTTTCCAATGAATAGTAATGAAGCATTTTGAACTTTAACCTTTTCCCAATCGTTTCCAGTTTGGAAGTATACTGATCTCATTAGCTGGTTATCTAATAATCCAGCATTTTCTCCAGTAAAATTTATTTTGGGCAAATTGCAAATGGAAGCATTGCTGAGAAAAAAAGTAGGAGATTGTAAAGGATGGATGGTCTGCACATAATTAGATGAGGACCTAATCTGTCGGCACAGAAGATATATTTTAGTGAGTCATGAATGAGTTGTGGCTTATCAGGACGTGTGGGAAGATAGGGTTCAAGGCAAAGAAGGAAGCATAAATATATATTTAAAATATTTATAGGTAAAGGAAGGTGTTGACGGTTAAACTGAGATTATTTCTACAATCCAGCAAGTGCTAGGAATCAACTTTTGGGATTAGAGAGATGTACAGCCAGCAATTACATGACATTGCAATCACAGAAGCAAGGCTGTGACAGGAGATGTGTTTGAGATAGAGCTACGAGGGTATAGATGTTTTGCAAAGATAGTCAGATAGGAGCGATGTTGTTCATTGTAAGTAAGGGATCTCAACGGAGAGGGTGGATAAGACAGCAAAGGGGAAATAAATCTGGGTCAAAATTAATAAAGCACACAAAAAGGCAAGAGGCAATGATTGTTAACCACAAAAAAAGGGCAGCAGGCACATAGGAACACCATCACCTGCAAGTTCCCCTCCAAATCACACACCATGCTGACTTGCAAGTACATTCCTTCATCGTTATTGAGTCAAAATCCTGGAACTCCCTCCATAACAGCATTGTGGGAGTGCCTTTACCACATGGACTGCAGTGGTTCAAGAAGACAGCTCACCATCATCTTTTCAAGGGCAACTGGGGATGGGCAATAAAATGCTGGCTTTATCAGCGATACCCACATCCCATGAACGAATAAAGAAATCCTGGTGCAGATTTGATGGGCTGAATGGCCTGTTTCTGTACTATAATGTTCTGTGGTTCTTTGTGCAGAATCCCCTCTTCAGCAATACTAGCTTAAGATAACAAATATATAGGGCTGAATTTTCGGTTTTTAGTGTTTCCAGGCACAATTCGCAGCGGAGCACAAAATTTAGTGCCGGGATAACGTTAGTGCCAGAGCGAGGAACATTCACCGAATGAAAGCTGCCTAGGAGCATTAGCATTAAGTCGGGCATTACACCATAGACTTCATGCGCCGGAGCTGAAAGTTCCAACGTTGACGCAATCTGCCGTTTTGCGCATGGTGCTTTTTTCCCCACGCTTTCACTTTCTGGTTTCTGATCCGTTCCTGTTGCAAATGCTAATACAGGGCGTGGTCACCTCCTGCGTGCATGCGCATGTGCATCCGGAACAGTTCAGCCATTTCTGAAGAGATGATGGAGGAGGAGGAGAGGAGACAGCATGTCAGGCGTTTCAGCCAGGAGGCAAATGACGCTTTAGTGGGGGCAGTCGATCGGAGATGGCAGGATTTGCATCTTCAGAGTGGTTCAAGACCACTTCCAGCTATCTTTAAAGGGATTTGGAGGGAGATAGCAGAGATAGTCTCTGCCTCAGACACAGTGGCCAGGATTGGCACACAATGCTGAAAGAAGTTTAAAGATCTCACCAAGGTCGTCAGAGTGAGTACCATTTTCATTCATGCACTCCTTCATTACTTCAAGGATAAATCTGACACACTATTTGTTCTCATGCTGTGGTGCCTCTGTAGGTTGCTTTCTACAATGCATGACACACAGGTAGGCTTAGTTCGGCACCCTATTTGCCACAAATGATCTTTAAACATTATTAAGATCGCTTTTTGATTGAGCTCATAAGATGGTTCCTCACTTCGATGTCCTCCTGATGAACTACGTGCAACATTCAAGGCTATTAAACAGAGGACATTGAGGCAGTGTGGCATAAGGGCTCTGGTGGCCATCTGTGCCACAAGAGCAAATGGACCCTCTTATAACCATTCTCATTTTCATCATTTCAGGCTAAGAAATCACACAATCGCCTGCCACTGCCACTGACCGACATCGAGGAGAAAGTGGCAGCCTTCATCGGCGCCACAGGTCGGACAGTTGCCAGGGGTGGTGCAGAGCCGCCTTTTCCAATACTGAGGATAAGTAAATAGATGGCGCGACATCCAAACACTACATTCGGAGATATAATGGAGTGATGGAGTAGTGACAGTTCTTCAAATGAGCACGTGCAATACGACCTTTCTCATTTCACCCTGCCCCCTCTCCTGCTGCTAACTACACGTCTGTTGCTTTCTACTTCCAGATGACCAGCCACAGGCACCATATCCCTCAAAGGACACCTCTACATCAGGCCATTGTCTGGAGGAGGAAGATGAGGAGGAGGAGGAGAAGGAGGAGGAGATGGATGAGCCACCTCCGGCCTAGCATTCAAGGCCCCCTGCTCCACCATCGGGACTCAGCACCTCTGGGAACGCTCCGTTCTTGGGGTTTGAGGAGTGGGAGGTTCCTGGGACCAATGACATGCAGCAACGCAGTGCTGGGATGGAATCCCATAGGCCAGCTCTCCGGAGGGTGAGTCGACAAAGCTGGTCTGCTAACAGGCAGACATGGAACTGGACATGGTGAGAATGTCCAGGGAGAGCATCCAAATCAGCCATTAGCTCCGTGATGTTTTGGGACAGATTCCCGCGAGCATCGTCAGTCTGAAAGCAACCATTACGGAGGTAGGGTCGCAGATTGTCACTTCGGGCCATGACTCCAGCGAGGCCATTATTGCCCACACTCAGAGGCTGGTGGCCTCCAGCAGTGACACTGGAGTCCCAGAGAGTGTGGCGTGTGCCCTTGACCACATTACAGACTCGGGCACATCACAGGCACAAGCTCTTTTTCAGCTTGGGCAGGTGATGCATTCCATGTCTGCCTCCATTCTCTCCGCATTCCCCACTGTCACACGGGGAAGTGACCGTTCCGAAGCAGGAGCGCAAGGTGTTTTACATTGTGCTCTGGTTGCTAGGGGGCCAGCCCCGTTGGTGACAGAGTGGTTCCAAGGATAAGGGAGGTGGTGTCATTCCTCTGGATGACAGCATTCCGTCTCCCCCCACTCACTCGGCAACAAAACATCAGCGACAGTTGTCACCCAAATCACATGTGATTAGCAACGCCGAGGAAGAGGCTAGCCAATTGAGCTGTTCCAGTGCGTCCCCAGATGCCATCTCTATTGTCTCTCCCCCCAAGACAGCGGCACTCTCGCAGCCTTCCTGCACACCCTGGTGCCACATTGAGGAGGAGCAGCAGGCATGGGAGAGGGATGAAGGAAAACGGGGGCGGGGGGGGGGAAAGGTGGTGGAAAACAATAGTGGGGCAGGATGCAGCTTATTATTTCCTTTAAGTATCAGACTGCAGGTTGCAGCTTATTACTTTCTTAAAGAATCACAATGCAGGATACAAATTGTTGTGTATTTATCACAATGCAGGATGCAGATGATTATTTTGATTAAGTTTCACAATCAAGGATACAGATGCAGATGCAGATGAATATTTATTTTATTTATGACAATTCAGGATGCAATGGTACAATGTTGAATAATGTTTTGCTTCACCTTGGCCATTCCTGTCTAGTGTCTCATTTGCAGAATAAGAGGGAGAATAGTCAACATGGTGGGATAGAATGGCCAGGCAATATGCAAACCTACCATTCAGTCTTCAAGCAAAGCATTCAATTATGAGCTGCCAAAGTAAGACTTTTGCAGTGGCCAAATCTCCACAATGCCTCCCCTGTGGTTGTGGTGGTGGCGGTGGTGGTGGCATGGGTTCCTCTCCAGATTCCTCTTCCTCCTCTTCCTCCTGCTCCTCCTCCTCTTTCTCCTGAGGTGGTCCTGCAATCCCCATTGATAATTCCTGTCCCCTAATGATGACTAAGTTGTGCAGCATGCAGCACACTACAATGAACCCAGAGATCTGCTGAGGGAAGTATTATAGGCAGCCTCCAGAGTGGTCCAGGCATCAGAAGTGCTGCTTCGGCACTCCTCTGTTCAATGATGTTCTGGGTGACTGCATGGCTCTCATTATACCAATGCTCGGCTTCTGTCTGAGGATTCTGGAGGGGGTTCATGAGCCAGGTGGCAAGGCCCATGAACCCCCATTTGTCTCCGATCTGCCAGCTATGACCTTGAGCTTGATGCTGGAATATGCTCTCACTCAAGATGAAAGCATCATGGATGCTCCCTGGATATTAGGCATTAACTGCCATGATGCGCTGATTGTGGTCGCAGACGATCAGGGAGTGGAATTCCTTTCACTTTCGGAAAACCTCTGGATTCTGTAAAGGTGCTCGCAGGGTGATGTGCGTACAGTCAACGGCACCCTGCACCTTGGGGAAGCCAGAAAATCATCCAAAACCTATAGCCCTCTCATTTTGGGTCTCCCTGGTCATCTGCATGCGTACCGTGCATCAGTCATCTGGTGATGGCAGCAATGTGTAGCGTGCTGCGAGATGCAGCATATGTCCCCCACTAATGCTTGGAAGGAGCCGGAGGCATGGAAGGCAAGTGCCACAATCACGTTCACCTTGATAGGCAGTGCAGTCCTGTTGCCGCTGGTAGGCTGTTGGTCTGCCTTTTTCAACTGGCATATCTTTGTGACCACCTCTTTTCTAAAGCACAGCCATCTAATGCACTGTGCATCAGAAATGTGTAGGTTGGACTGATCTTCCCTGTAAACCCGTGGGGGGTAAGGTCTCCTGCCCAAATGTCTGCGATCTCTTCGATTCCATTGTAAATGATCAAAAATAAGCCTTCTTCCAGCTTGAAGTCGTATAGCAATAGCAGCCAGCATGAACGGCTGCCAACCTAGCATGGCCCCCATTCTATTATCATAATGAACTTTAAAACAAACTAGAAACTAGAAACTCACATAAGTGTTTACAATCAAGTATGCAGTAATGCAGCATTCTTCTCCCAACCATCGCAGTTATTCACAACTGCGATTTCCAACTTCGCTTTAAACATGGCGCCTACAGCACCTGATGTGTCCTGTGTCCATCTGTTTTTTCTGGTCCTGGGATGGATGCCAAATCAGGTGAAATGCAGGAAAGTTCAATCCGGGGCACTAGCACGATGATTTACGTCATCATAACAGTCAAGACGGCGGCGGAGCAGTAACTTTTAGCACCGCCACAAAACCATTGCTGAAAGTTCCGCCCGGGTGCAAATTCTTGTGTGCTTTGTTTGATGCCCAAAAACACCTTTTTGCGCCCCGCTGAGCCGCTAAATGGGGCGAAATTAACCGAAAATCCAGCCATAGAGCTATTTAGGAAAATGAGAAAGGCTGAAGTGACTCATAAAGGTCAGTGGTGAAGGAACTGTACTTACTGTTCACCTCGCTGACAGCTCCCCACAAACTTTTTGCAGGCTTTTGAGCAGCACCGTGCTTTAATCTGGCGTCTGCTCCAGCGTGGCACCCTCTCCAGGGGATCTGTGGTGTTTGTGAGCAGCAAAATTAAACAGCGAGGCTCTTCAACCAATCAGTTTGAAGAATCCTCACCGAGTCCAAACAAGGAATTATAAAGCAAGAAATATAAATTAGATTTAATTAATTTACAGAAAGTGCAATAAAGATTTGGAAATACAGATGGGATTAAGAGACAAATGTAAAAGAGACTGTCAGAAAAAGTTTTAAAAAAATTAAATCTCCAACACTAATCAATTTCTGATGGAATGAGACTCCACACTTGTAAAGTTAAATGTTTAGAGCCAAGGCGGTTGTTTGGCAGTAATTAGCACCTTTAACGCTGTTAAAAATCCACTTACTCCTGAATGCACCAGGGGGTAGAAATTCAACAGTGGCCGAAACAGGTCGCACCTACCGTTGTTGATGTGTTTCCACTACCGCTGTGGATGAGGTGACCTCTTGCGCAAAATTCAACTCTTTGCCATTTTTTTTCAAGCGGACCGGAAGTCCGTCATAATGGGGGCAGTAGTGCAGTGGTGAGCACTCTAAAGGGATGGAACTGGAGGCAGGACGGAGTCTCCGCTGCTGTCAGTCGCTGATGACATCATGACGCTTGTGCGTCACCATGTCTCTCCCCTTCACTTAAAGGGGAGAGCCACTATGAACTCTGCGATTATTTAAGTTCAGTCCACTGGGCCACCAGGGACGGTTTCGGCCAAGCCAGAAGCCTGGCACCCAAGAGGAGGTGCCAAGCTGCCTGTTGGCGGCCCATCTGAACCTGGGAGTATAATTGTTGGACCGACCTGGAAGTCAGCCGACAAAAAAAGTAAAAATGGCTGCCACGGCAGTGCGGCCTCCCCTTGAATGGCCGCCGCACATCCATATCGCACACATAGCAAACACAGTGCGATGACATAAAAAACTGTTGGGGGCATTGCTCGGCGTCCCGAAGATTTTCTACGGTGAATTTAGCTTGAGGTGCGGGAGATCAGCAGTGCGCATTTTGATGATGCACTTAGGAGGGGTCGGCACCAGCGAGGCAGAGTGGGGACCACCAGAAAAAGCACCTAGGAGAATTTTGCGAATAGCGGCCATTCGACTCCAAATTGGCGGCCATTCGACTCCGCCGTGTGGCCACCGCTTTCCGGCGGTAAAAGGCAGTTTCGGGAGGCTGAATTTCGACCCCACGGTGTCTTTGGTGGGGATCTAGTGGTCAAGTACCACAAGTTCATGCCATTGATTGATTTCTTTACCAAGTCTATCGGTGAGGACTGCAGCAGCGCAACCTGTGGAGGAGCGGGGTATCTCTGACTACAGCTTCTGGATCTCTGTGTTGAACTGCTCATGTGCGGACGCCAGAAGTTGCTGTCCAATTTATTTCATAGTAACCATGACGCTGTTAACCTCACCGTTATTATTAACACAAAATCCAGACTAATGTGATAATCATGGAGATTTCAATGAGCCAAATGAAAAAATATCAGACTTTCTTTCTGTTATGTATTGATGCTTGGGGTCACTAGACACCAGGGGGTGCCATTGTCGGAGGTCATCGGGCTGTACGCGCGTGTGCGCGGGCCCTGGTATATAAGAGCGAGTACCATGTCATGTGCGCACTTTGCGAATAAAGTTGAACCAGGTTTGCACCTGAGTGAGTTTACAGTAACAAGTCTTTCGAGTCATTATATACATTACATTTGGTGATGAGGTAACTTAAGAACCTTCCATGCACAATAGGCGCCAGTGGAATTCTGGACAGATTTGTGGATGGCGAGGATTGGGCAGATTTTATCGACCGCCTGGATCAGTATTTTGTGGCCAACAAAATGGAGGAAGCTGGTGATGCAATTAGGTACAGGACGGTTTTCCTCACCATTTGTGGTCCAAAGATTTATGGCCTCATAAAGAATCTCTCGCCTGCACGTCCAACGGACAAAGAGTATGGGGATTTGTGCGCTGTGGTGCGTGAACATCTCAAGCCAAAAGAGAGGATCATCATCTCACGCTATCGCTTCTACACACATGTTCGTGCTGAGGGCCAGGATGTGTCGGGATTCGTCACTGACCTGCAACGTCTGGCTGAGTCGTGTAAGTTCGTAAACGCGTTGGAAGACATGCTGCGAGATTTCTTCGTGAAAGGCATCACCCATGATGTGATCCTTCGGAAATTATTGGCTGCAGAAATGCTGGATTGAGCAAGGCTCGCGACTGACCAGGCATGCATGGCGACTGATGATAATTTAAGGCAGATATCATCGAAGAGTCTTAGCTGCACTGCAAGTACTGTAAACAAGATTGTGTTGTTGTCTGGCAGAGCTGCTTCTGGCAGGGCCTACTCGAATGCTTATGTGAAACCTGTAGCTGCTCAAAGTCAGCCAACTGGTTCGGATCCGATTTCACCCTGTTGGCGTTGTGGGGGCAATCATCAGCCTCATCAGTGTCGGTTTAAACAGTACATCTGTAAAGGCTGTTCGAAAGTGGGGCATCTTCAGCGAATGTGCCCACACCTGAGCAAGCATGATTATGCTCATCACATTGATGATGATGACCAGTCCTGAGCTGGTCTGGATATGCAACTCAAGATACCTGAGGAGGAAGTCTACTGCCTCTATTCATTCCTGACAAAGAGCCAACAGATAATGGTTAATGTGAAGCTGAATCGTGTGCCTGTATCAATGGAGCTGGACACTGGTGTAAGTCAGTCGATAATGAGCCAAAGGACATTCGACAAATTGGGGGACACTGAGGCAGTGAAGCCTAAGCTGAGTCCAGTCAATGCCAAGTTGCGTACTTACACTCGGGAACTCATACCGGTGATTGACAGTGCTATAGTCACGATGTCATATGATTGTTTGATTCAAGATTTACCATTATGGATCGTCCCAGGCACTGGTCCAATGCTGTTTGGCAGAAATTGGCTCGTGAAAATCAAGTGGAACTGGAATAATATCAAAGCTTTGTCCTCGATGGATGACACTTCATGTGCTTAAGTGCTGAAGAAGTTTCCTTCTTTGTTTGAACCGGGCATTGGCAATTTTACTGGAGCCAAAGTACAGATTCAACTGGATTCTGATGCAAGACCTGTCGATCATAAAGCTCGGTCTGTTCCATACATGATGAGGGAGAAGGTCAAAATTGAGCTTGACAGACTCCAACGTGAAGGGGTCATATCACCAGTCAAACTTAACGAATGGACCAGTCCCATCATTCCTGTGTTAAAGAATGATGGCACTGTCAGGATCTGTGGAGACTACAAGGTTATGATTAACCGATTTTTGAAACATGATCAGTATCTGCTACAGAAAGTTGATGACCTGTTCGCCATGCTAGCTGGTGGAAAGTCATTCACTAAACTGGATCTGACGTTGGCCTATATGACACAGGAGCTTGTCAACACTTCGAAGAAACTCACCTGCATCAACACCCAGAAAGGACTGTTTGTCTACAACAGGTGTCCTTTTGGAATCTGTTCGGCTGCAGCCATATTTCAGAGGAACGTGGAGAGTCTACTGAAGTCCATTCCTAGAACCGTCGTGTTTCAAGATGATATTCTGGTCACAGGATGCGACACTACTGAACATCTGAACAATCTTGAAGAAGTCCTACATCGTCTGGACAAAGTGGGACTCAGGCTGAAACGTTCGAAGTGTATCTTCAGGGCACCTGAAGTTGAATTCCTGGGGATTCGAAAACCAAGGCCATCAAAAATGCACCCAGATCTCAGAATGTGATGGAGTTGCGTTCATTCCTTGGGCTACTCAACTACTTTGGTAATTTCTTACCTAGATTGAGCACTTTATTAGAGCCACTGCACATGCTACTCAGAAAAGGCAACAACTGGGTCTGGGGTGTATCTCAGAGCATTTGAGAAAGCCAAGAATCTGCTCTGTTCAAACAAGCTGCTTGTTCACTATGATCCATGTAAGCATCTTGTATTGGCCTGTGATGCTTCATCATATGGGGTTGGCTGTGTACTCCAACAAGCAAATGAGTCGAGTAAGCTACAACCTGTTCCGTATGCCTCGAAAAGTTTGTCAAAGGCGGAAAGAGCTTACGGCATGGTAGAAAAAGAAGCTTTGGCCTGTATGTATGTAGTCAAAAAGATGCATCAGTACCTGTTTGGTCTTCGTTTTGAACTCGAAATGGATTACATGCCACTCATTTCATGGTTTTCGGAAATCAAATGTATTAATACCAATGCATCGTCCCATATCCAGAGGTGGGCATTGACATTCTCTGCCTATGATTATGTTATTCATCATAGACCTGGCACTGAGAATTATGCCGATGCACTGAGTCGTCTGCCGTTGCCCACATCTGAAGTGGAGACACCTCAGCCTGCTGATCTACAGATAGTAATGGATGCTTTTGAGAGTGAAGGAACTCCTGTCACTGCTCAACAAGTGAGAATCTGGTCCAGCCATGATCCTATTTTATCAGTTGTGAAATGTTGTGTCCTCAGTGGTGATTGGTCTGCTATACCTATGGAAATGTGTAATGAGACCAAACCATACAACCATCACAAAGATGAACTATCCATTCAGTCAGATTGTCTACTGTGGGGCAATCGTGTTGTTTTGCCTAAGAAAGGCAGATAAAAATTTGTACGTGAACTACATAGCACTCATCCTGCTATCGTCATGATGAAAGCCATTGCCAGGGCTCATGTTTGGTGGCCTGGAATTGACTCTGACCTGGAATCATGTGTGCATCAGTGCAGCTAATAAAGTACCAGCGGAATCTCCACTGAGTCTTTGGTCATGGCCATCTAAACCATGGTTGAGGATACACATCGATTTTGCGGGCCCTTCCCTGGGAAACATGTTTTTTGTTGTGGTGGATGCATATTCAAAGTGGATAGAGTGTATTATTATGTCATCCAGTACGTCCACAGCTACTGTTGAGAAACTTCTTGTCATGTTTGCTACTCATGGTTTGCCTGACATTGTTGTGAGCAATAACGGATCTTGCTTCACAAGTCTAGAGTTTCAGGAGTTCATGAAACTCAATGTATCAGACATGTAAGGTCTGCTCCATTCAAACCTTTATCTAATGGTCAAACAGAGCGTGCGGTTCAAACGATCATGCAAAGCATGAAACATGCGACTCAGGATTCACTGCAGACTCGTTTGTCATGTATATTGCTTAGTTACAAGACAAAACCTCACATGCTTACCGGGGTCTCCTCTGCTGAACTACCAATGAAGAGAAATCCCAAGACCAAGCTTTCTCTTGTCCATCCTGATTTGAATGTTCATGTTGAAAACAGACATCAAAATCAGCAAAGGTATCATGATCGTGCTGCTGTGTCACATGACATCTCTGTCATCGATCCAGTTTACATGCTGAATTATGGTCAAGGTCCAAAGTGGATCGCTGGTACTGTTACAGCCAAGGAGGGTAACAGAGTGTTTATTGTCGTGCTCAAGAATGGGAAAACATGCAGGAAACATGTTGATCAGATAAAACTGCGGCACACGGATGTACCGGAACCGGTTGAGCAAGATGCAGTCAGTGACCAACTAACCAATGTTCATTCATTAGAAGACTCTGCTGTAGAATCTGGACTTTCAGTCTCTGATAGGGTCATTACCACTCCCATCAGATCAGTTACTCTGCCTCCAGTCATAACTGACTCAGAACATGCGCCCAGAACTAGAGTTGAACTGAGACGATCAACGTGTGAGCAAAAATCCACAGACCGTTTTAATTTGTAAAGAGACTGATAATAAGATCTTTAAGGGGGATGTTGTTATGTATTGATGCTTAAGGCCACTAGACACCAGGGGGCACCACGGTCGGAGGTCATTGGGCTGTATGCGTGTGTGTGCAGGTCCTGGTATATAAGAACGAGTACCATGTCATGTACGCACTTTGGGCGTGAATAAAGTTGAACCAGGTTTGCATCTGAGTAAGTTTATAGTAACAAGTCTTTCGAGTCATTATATACATTACACTTTTCTTCTTTTTTTGTTTGTTTATTTCTTTCTTTGTTTTTTTCATTCTCTCTTTCATTGATTATCTGGTCATTATATCATTGCTGTTTGTGGGAGCCTGCTTGTGTGCAAATTGGCTGCCGCATTTCTTACATTACAACAGTGACTGCCCTCCAGAAAAAAGTTCTTCATTGGCAGTAAAGTGCTTTGAGATGTCCGGTAGTCATGAAAGGTTCTATATAACTCTAAGGCTTCCTTCCTTCCTTCCTTCCTTCCTTCCTTCCTTCCTTCCTTCCTTCCTTCCTTCCTTCCTTCCTTCCTCCCTTCCTCCCTCCCTCCCTCCCCCTCAATATTGGCTGTTTAGAGCTGAGGTTGACATGGAGAAGATGCGATAAGTCATGTTTTTTTTTTGTTTTTGTTTTGTTGAACTCAGTTAATCAAGTTGAGACAGAATGTATCTTGGGATGTAATCTGGACCACAGTCTTATCCATTATTATTATTACAGAATCTGGCTTCAAAGATTGCATCAAGAGTCTCTCTTATTAAGAAATGAGGTAGTACTGTCTGAGTCACTAATAGCTCTTCTTGTTGTATCACTGATCTTTTACTTGTGTACGCATCTGCTAAATACAGCTGTCCTGTGTAGGATAGGAGTCATCATGCAAGAATGATCGATGTAGAATTAAATCACCATCTCTATTGTTCACCGACTGAATCCCTACCATTATTTCAAATATTTCCCTTATCAGCATTAAACTGGGTTTTGGAAGCACAACTTAATGCAATGTCACCTCTAGATAGAAGAACTGTAAAATGAGTAGGGTGCTTTAGACTATAATCTCGATGATTCTTTGTCCGAAAGGGATGCCTTGCTGCTGATAAATATCTGCCCAATGATACGGTCATATAGAAAAACTCTGCAGGATAAATCACTACTGAGCACTGATGGTAAGAATGGAATTTATCCTCAAACATACTGCAAGAACATTGCCCTTTGCCAGATGTTAGACCTCCAGTCCAGGTGGAACCTATGGGCATAGGGCAGATACCTCTCACTGGTCATTGTTTGCTTTATCCAAGCTGTTCTATGACTTATGATCTGATGCAAGATGTATTTGTGGAAATTTTGAATAGATGACTGGGAACGTAATAAATCTATAAATTAGTAAGTGCCCTATTTTCCATAGTACTGCGAACATGAAAGGCCTGTACCATACAAGAAAAGTACCTTCTGATCAGGAGTGACCCATGGGCCACAATCCAGCCCATTCAGCCCAGATAGCTCACTTCTATTTGTGCTTATATTTTTTTGTCACTTGGTTTGTCCTCTTTGAATTTTATGAACCTTCAAGTTTGGAAAAGGCTATTTTGAACATTGTTGATTCATTGGTCAGTATTTTAGTTTTAGTAAATTATGACCTTGTGTATCAGAATGATTTGCATAAAGTAAAATTAATAAGCAAAATTATAGCTTGAGCAGGAACAATTTCTTCATATGACTTGAAATTTGCAATCAGGGTAGCCTCTTCTAATATACAAATAGAGATCTCACAAGTGAGAACATGCCAACAATGACGGACAGGAAAAGGTCCTCTAGTTCATCCAGCCTGTCCCACACAACTGCCATGTCTCATGCATCACAATATATACACATATAGAGGTTTACAAGCACATCTGCATCAACTTTTTAACTATCTAACTTGGCAGTGTACAGGTTTAATTTGCATAAATGAAAAATCGGTGAGCAAAATTAAAGCTGCTTGCTAAAAGCTCATTTAGAACACATGATCTGTGAGTATCGGTAACTTGAGATCTATGCAAATTAATGGGAATATTTTTAGAACAGTGGCAGAGAACAGAAATTTAACAGTGTGACATTTTAAATAAGATTTTTTGAGGATGACAAGCAATGAAGCAGTTCATCTGACATTCTGTGAAAAAACAGAATCTTTATATATCCATTTTGATATGGGTATTAATATTAGAACAGTTATTTACCAATTTTTTTAGGCATCAGTAAGTTTACTTTGCCTGCCTGTATATATTCAATACGTACGTGCAATGAACTTAATATTATTGATATAAAAAACATTACATTTAATGGAAAAATAAAGATTGATTTGTCATGATGCTAGTATTGGAGGGTTTATAAGCAATACTTAGAATCATGGGGGCTGAAATTGATGACCTTATCGCCCACTGTCGCCGACTGCCACCCACTGCCACCAATATTCTTTCTCGAGTTGCACCCAGTGACAGTTTCGATTTGGTCTGGAGCAGGCGGGAGGGGAGAACCACCAGGGACCGCCTGCTGATGTCAGCGGATGGCCAAGTGGCGTAACTGATCTCCCGCCTGCCGAGATGCCAGATTGCTGCAGGCAGGAGTCGGTGGGAGTCGACGCCAGAATGGGAAAGAACCACTATGAGGAGGTTGATCTATCCCCGACGGTGAGTATGAAGAGCTGAAAAAAAAGTTTAGTAAACAATTAAAAAAATGTTTCTTTGCAGAGACTTACCCTGATGGGGTCCCCTGAAGGTCTTCCGATGTTTTTTTTTAATGCTTTTTATTTGCAGCTCTTCCACCCTCCGTGGGCCCGACTCCATCCTCGGTGGCACTTGGGCGGCAAGCGCCCTTGAATGAGAGCTCCTGCCCGCTGCCACCCAGATTGACGGCGTAAGTCCCTCTTTTGCTGCCGGCTGCCCTTTCAAGGACCTTTTTGCCGAAAACCCCACTCAGAGTACCATCAGGTATCTCGGCGGCCATCGGCGGTCCTTTGAGTGGTTCTTGGGCGAGCAGATGCCTTCACCAATTTTGGTCCCATAGAATCATGGAATGATACAGCAAAGAAGGAGGAAATATGGCCCATCGTTTCTGTGCCAGTTCTTTGGTAAAGATATCCAATTAATCCCACTCCCCTGCTCTTTCCTCATAGCCTTGTAATTTGTTATTCTTTTCAAGTATTTAACCAATTCTCTTTTGAATGTTATTATTGAATCTGGTCTAAATGTGTTGAAGAAGTTATATAAATGAAGTCAATGTGCTAAAACAGCAAAAAAATGAACTGTCCAGAAGGCTGTTCAATTACTGCTTGATTCCACAACTACTTTGGGAAGGATTATCAAATCTCATGAACCACTGGGATCTATCAGTATATTGAAAGCATTTCATCTTGTTATTGATACAATGAACTTTCTGTACCTTAATAATTGATTTATATTATTTTAATATAAATCAATTATTTAAAGGTCGGTCGCAGCACCCCCCGACCTGCGAGAGAACACCATCGGCAGGTCGGGGCTATAAATAGAGCTGAAGCTAACTTCTTCAGGAAGCAGCGTGAGCCCTTCCAGGAGGACGATGGAATCGAGGAGGGTTACTTGTCACCAAAATTCAGGTTGCTGATTGGAGCGTCGGCAGGACCATCGGCGGGGTCGGGACCCAGGTGCAGGAGGAGAGGCAGCAAACAGTGGAGGAGCGGTGAAAGGTCGTGCGGAGGAGTGGCGAGAAATCGTGGCAGAGGAGTGGTGAAAGATTGGGGCCCAAGAGAGGTGGGAGTTCGGGGCCCAGGAGAGGCGAGAGTTCGGGGTCCAGGAGAGGCGAGAGTTCGGGGTCCAGGAGAGGCGAGAGTTGAGGGCACAGGAGAGGCAAAAGTTCGAGGCCCAGGAGAGGCGAGAGTTCGGAGCCCAGGAGAGGTGAGAGTTCGAGGTCCAGGAGAGGCGAGAGTTCGGAGCCCAGGAGACGTGAGGTTGGAGTCGAGAAGCGGCGAGGTCGGAGTCAAGGAGCCCAGCAGCGAGGCAGAGGCCCAGGAGCAGCGCAGCATATAACAATAGCGGGTCGGGGCCCAGGGAAGGTGCAGCATGGGCCAGCCCACACTCCGATCTATGGACAGTCGGAGTATGTGTGCGCACTAGGTCCATGCAGCAGAGCTTGATCTCCAGTCGTCTTAGTTAAACTTTGCCACTGGACCAAGACCTTGCTCTGTCAAGCCAGTGTGGTGGCTGGTGTGCAACGGCCACTCCACATTAAAGGAATTAATGCGCAGGCATCTTCCACCCTTCAGGATGTAGTTCGTTACCGGGAATGTCAGATCCCTCATTGAAACACCTGTGAACTCATCCCTCTTTGGCATGGAAGTGGGTCATCATCGACACGAAGGACTAACTAATACTATACTATACTATTAATAATTGAATGAAAGATATTATGCTGTGCCAAGATTTTCCAGACCAGAAAATGTAAAACCAATATTGGAAAAATACAGTAAATTGTTTTTCTTTTTGAGTTTAAAGTTTATGTTCCTTTATTTTGGAAGAGGAGTATTTTTGTGCTCTTTACAGTGGAATGTGTTGATGTTGGGGAATGGAGAATTATTCACTTATTTTATGCACCTTGTCAGTACCTTTCCAGATACGATATTAGGGCATGTTGGGGAAACTTTGGCATAATGATTATATGGCTTAAGTCCAAGGCCAAAGAAAACCCTGAGGGTGCGTAAGCATCCAAGGATGCTCCAGATTGGCTGCTTGTGTGCTGACTTTATTGATACGGAATAGGTAAAATAAATACAATCACTTTAGCAACAGTGCAGAGGATTAAGAAAACAGTATTACCCGCTCCTCCGTGTGGAGTTGTAACCCCAGCCTCTTCTTGATGTTCTTCCTTCTATTCTCTGCCACGAGTTCTCTCTTTCTCCCAGTATAGATCCTTAGATCATTGTATATAGACACACTTAATTATTAATCAAATTTGCCAAAGGATTGTGTGAAGATCTTAATCTCACCATCTTTACTCCCACTAATCAATAGCCCTCATGCTGTGATCAAATAATCCTCTTATCAATACCTCACATAATATGATCAAACGGGTCTCAATTTACTGTTGGATCATGCGCAAGCCACTCCAACATCACCGACAAACTACTCCAGCATCCCCCGTAAGTTACTCCAGCATCCCCCGTAAGTTACTCCAGCATCCCCCGTAAGTTACTCCAGCATCACCCGTAAGTTACTCCAGCATCCCCCGTAAGTTACTCCAGCATCCCCCGTAAGTTACTCCAGCATCCCCGAGACTTATTCTAACTTAATGTTGCAAAACTTATTAACCCCATGTTTGTTCTAAGCTAATGCTTTACAAAATTTAGTTCTGCCATTACCCTGCTCCCTTGCAGACAATTCTCAACTGCCACCAAATGGGGTGTTGTAGTCGAAAACTGGAAAAAAAAATAATCCGCCCATTGGCATGGCCAAGGTCTGCCGAAAGCAATTTTCAGGCGGGCAAAATATGGCCGATCAGAGTTCCCACTCGAAAGGTGCAGGAGTTTAATTGTCTATGCAAATCAGAGTCCTACACTGTTTGTGACTCTTTACAGCTTTAAGTTTCAATGTGTGTAGTGTGCATTGTGGAGTCGTCTAACCACTTAAAAACAATCAAGTTTCAGGTGTAAAAGTGATTTTTGATGGGTTAGGTTCCTCTCAGGCTCCTCAAAAAATCACCCCCTGCAAAGCCTGACCCTTTGTGTCCCTCCTTCTGGATTGCCTCTCTTTCGTCTCTGTAATGTATGTATGCCTGGGTTTACCTGCCACCAGGAGGAGCGACCGTCGCAGGTCATTGGGCCACAGACACACACGTGCAGCTCTTGTATATAAAGAAAGCCTCCATGTTTAATGCTCACTTTAAGAGCTAATAAAGTAGTGTCACGTCGCACCTGATTGAGTTCCCGGTACTAAGCCTATTGAGTTATTGCATATGCAACATTTGGCGACGAGGCACAATATGAACTTTCACACATCCTGTTGGAATCCTGGAGTAATTCGTGCAGAGAGAAGACTGGGAGGATTTTACAGATTGCCTCAACCAGTACTTCATGGCCAACAAGATGGATGAAGACGCTGATGCAGTTAGGCACAGGGCGGTTTTCCTCACGGTTTGTGGTCCAAAAATCTATGGCCTCATAAAGAATCTGCCCACACCTGCACGTCCAATGGAAAAGACCAATGAGGAATTGTGTGCTCTGATTTGGGACCATCTCAAACCTAAAGAGACATCATTATCTCGAGATATCGCTTTTACAAGCACGTTCGTTCTGAGGGCCAGGACGTGGTGGAATTTGTTGCCGACCTGAGACGTCTCGCTGGGCCATGTAAGTTTGGAACCGCATTGGAAGACATGCTGTGCGACGTCTTTGTAATAGACATAAACCACGAGATGATCCTGCAGAAGTTGCTGGCTGCGGAGATGCTGGATCTGAGCAGGCCCATCACTATTGCCTGACCATGGTCGATAGTACAAAGCAGATATCCTCGCAAAGTCGGAACTCCACTGCAAGTACTTTGCACCAGATTGTGTCATCGGTTGGCAGAGCTGCACCTGGCAGGGCCTACCCAACTGTGTTTGCAAAACCTGTAGCTGCTCGAAGTCCGCCATTGGGCACGGATCCGATTTCACACTATTGGCGTTGTGGGGCAATCATCGGCCTCATCAGTGCAGTTTCAGACAGTATATTTGCAGAGGCTGTGCGAAAATGGGACACCTTCAGCAGATGTGTCCGCAGCTCAGCAAGTGTGCTGCGACACACCACATGGATGATGATGACCGATTCGAAGCGGATCCGGCAATGCAACCCAAGATACCCGAGGAGGGAATGTATAGTATACATTCATTCCTGACAAAGAGCCAACCGATAATGATTGAAGTAAAATTGAATAGCATGCCGGAATCTATGGAATTAAGCACGGGTGCAAGTCAGTCAATTATGAGCCAGAGGACTTTCGAAAAGCTGTGGGACACCAAGGCCGTGAAATCCAAGCTGAGTCCAGTAAATGCGTACCTACACCAAAGAGCTCATAACCGTGATTGGCAGTGCAGCAGTCAAGGTGTCGTACAATGGGGCGGTTCATGATCTATCGCTGTGGATCGTCCCAGGCAATGGTCCAACCCTGTTTGGCAGGAGTTGGCTCGAAAAATTAAAGTGGAACTGGAACAATATTAAAGCTTTGTCATCGGTGGATGACGCTTCGTGTGCTCAAGTGCTGAGTAAATTTCCCTCGTTGTTTGAACCGGGCATCGGCAACTTCACGGGAGCCAAGGTGCAGATCCACCTATACTCGGATGTAAGACCCTTCCATCACAAAGCACGGGCGGTCCCGTATATGATGAGGGAGAAGGTCGAAATCAAACTGGACAGACTCCAACATGAAGGGGTCATTTCACCGGTCAAATTTAATGAATGGACTAGTCCCATTGTTCCTGTGCTAAAGAGTGATGGCACTGTCAGGATTTGAGGAGACTGCAAGGTTACAATCAACTGAGTTTCGAAACAGGATCAGTACCCGTTACCAAAGGCTAATGACCTGTTTGCAATGTTAGCTGGGGGAAAGTCGTTCACCAAATTGGATCCAACGTCGGCCTATATGACACAGGTGCTTGTTGAATCGTCGAAGAAACTTTCGTGCATCAAAATGCAAAAAGGGCTGTTCAGTTACAACAGGTGTCCTTTCGGAATTCGCTCAGCTGCAGCCATATTTCAGAGAAACATGGAGAGTTTACTGAAGTCCGTCCCTAGAATCGTGGTGTTCCAAGACGACATTCTGGTCACAGGTCGTGACACTGCCGAACACCTGCACAACCTGGAAGAGGTTCGACATCGTCTGGATAAAGTGGGGCTCAGGCTAAAATGTTCAAAGTGCGTCTTTATGGCACTGGAATTCGAATTCCTGGGGAAGGAAAATTGCTGCAGACGGCATCAGGCCTACGGACTCGAAAACAGAGGCCATCAAAAATGCACCCAGACCCCAGAATGTGATGCAGCTGCGTTCGTTCCTTGGTCATCTCAATTACTTCGGTAATTTCTTACCTAAATTGAGCACATTATTAGAGCCACTCCACATGCTGCTCAGAAAAGGCGACAACTGGGTTTGGGGTGTATCTCAAGACAAGACCTTCGAAAAAGCTAGAAATCTGCTTTGTTCCAACAAATTGCTGGTACATTATGACCTGTGCAAGCGTTTAGTATTGGCCTGTGACGCTTCATCACATGGGGTTGGTTGCGTACTCCAACAATCCAATGAGTCAGGCAAACTACAACCCATTGCGAACGCGTCGAGAAGCATGTCTAAAGCGGAAAGAGCCAATGGCATGATAGAGAAAGAAGCTTTAGCCTGTGTATATGGGGTTAAAAAGATGCACTTGTATCTGTTTGGGCTTCGTTTCGAGCTTGAAACCGATCACAAGCCGCTCATATCTTTGTTTTCAGAGCATAGAGGTATCAATACCAACACGTCGTCCCGCATGCAGAGCTGGGCGCTGACATTATCTGCCTATGATTATGCCATAGACCTGGCACCGAGAATTGTGCCGATGCATTGAGCCGTTTACCGTTGCTCAAGCCGGAGGTGGAAATGCCACAGCCCGCAGACCTACTGTTGGTCATGGATGCCTTTGAGAGTGAAGGGTCGCCTGTCACTGCTCAACAAGTTAGGACCTGGACCAGCCAGGATCCGATCTTATCGGTTGTAAAACATTGTGTCCTTAGTGGTGATTGGTCAACCATTCCCAGGGAAGTGTGTGATGAGACCAAACCTTACAACTGTCGCAAAGAATAACTATCCATTCAGTCTGATTGTTTGCTATGGGGTAATCGTGTTGTTGTGCCCAAGAAAGGCAGGAAGAGATTTGTATAGGATTGACACAGTACACTTCTCCGTATTGTGATGATGAAGGCCATTACCACGTCTCAAGTTTGGTGGCCTGGCATTGACTCTGATTTGGAGTCATGTGTGCATCAGTGCAACACTTGCATGCAGTTAAGCAATGCACCAGTGGAATCTCCGCTACGTCTGTGGTCGTGGCCATCCAAATCATGGTCGAGGATCTACATCGACTATGCGGGTCTTTTCCTGGGCAAAATGTTTTTGGTGGTGGTGGATGCTTATTCCAAATGGATAGAATGTGTAATCATATCATCCAGCACATCCACAGCCACCATTGAGAGCCTTCATGCCATGTTCGCCATTCATGGCCTGCCCGACATCGTTGTGAGTGACAATGGATCGTGCTTCACGAGTTTGGAGTTTCAACAGTTTATAAGACTCAATGGTATCAAGCACGTAAGGTCTGCACCATTTAAACCCATGTCCAATGGTCAAGCGGAGCGGGCCGTCCAAACCATCAAGCAGAGCCTGAAACATGTAACTCACGGTTCTTTGCAGACTCGCTTGTCACACGTACTGCTCAGTTACAGGATGAGACCCCACACACTTACTGGGGTACCCCCTAAATAAAATAAATTAACAGATCCTATAATTAAAAACTGTCCATTTCCTTCTGCAAACTACCCCTTTAGTTATGGATAATGTAAAACGATAATGATGAATATGCAAGTCTCTACATAAATAAAGTGAGTATAATTTTTCTGTCTTTTAGGAACATTTTAATGAGATAGATATGTTGGATTTTCTTACTGATCAGTGGGCAGCACCAATGGCATTGGTTAAGGAAAGGATTGACAGGGGGATCAAATCCATGGCGCTGAGAGATTGACGGAAAATCCCAATTAGTGAGAAGAGACAGGCACAATTAGAGAAATTGATCGTATTATACTTGAATACTCTTATTTAAATGATTGGATAGTCTAATTATCCAATGATAAAGTTTAGATATACCACCACTACTGACCTTCAGATACCAGCTCCAAGTCAATCAACAAGGCAAAAGGGTAAAATACAGATTCTCATTGTTGGGGTGGAATTAAATTACCCGCAGTGATCATAATAATAGTAAAAATATATATAACCTATAGATGTCAGCAATAAAAGGTCCCTGGAGTCAGTCGATTTTTTTTCTATGGTTGATTAACACTGAAAAGTTCAGAACAGTCAACAGTGAGACTGGAGTGATTGACTCCGTTCAAGCAACAGTAGTATTTCTCAGTCCTAGAGGCACATTTCCTCTTCAGTTCTTTATACAGTGTATTGCAAAACTTTACAACACAGTAAATAATAGCAGCATGCTTCCCTGTGAAAAATTACTTTGATTTATTGCCAAACAATGAAAACAGTTTGTCCTCCACCATGCTCACAAAGAAACTATCCATAATTAGACAACTAACACTGAAGTTACGTCACTATATTCCTCCTAAAGCTATTAAGGATCGAGAATGCTAACAAGAGGGAAAATCACTGCTAGGAAGGGAAATTAAAAATTATACACGAAGAAAACTGAAAAAGGTTACAATAAAAATGAGGGAGTGAAAAAATGTGATCCAGAGAGCAGTAGAGTGAAAAAAAACACAAAATAAAATGGAAAAACAAAAGAGAATCAGGACAATTAAGAAATAAAAATTGGCATTAGAATCTAACAATTATTAGATATGGAGAGGAATTTTCCCAGATTTTTTTTTCACAATTGGCTTGGGTTTTTATCTATTTTTTGCCTTTCACGGGAGATCACATGGCTCCGGTTGGAGTGGAGTAGAGAATGTTTCAGTGCAGGGGGCGTCATAGTTGTGTGGGGTGGACTGGTTGGACCGGATGCTCATTACCTTTCTACAATTGGGTTTATATGTAACCTTCAGGGCTGCTGACTGAGGGCCATGTGGCTGTTTGTCAGCCGGCGCGGACACGATGGGCCGAAATGGCCTCCTTCTGCGCTGTAGATTTCTATGTTTCTATGTTTCTATTTTGAGTTCTGACTCGGGGTTGAGAAACATAGAAACATAGAAAATAGGTGCAGGAGTAGGCCATTCGGCGCTTCGAGCCTGCACCACAATTCAATAAGATCATAACTGATCATTTACCTCATAAGAACATAAGAACATAAGAATTAGGAACAGGAGTAGGCCATCTAGCCCCTCGAGCCTGGTCCGCCATTCAAAAAGATCATGGCTGATCTGGCCGTGGACTCAGCTCCACTTACCTGCCCGCTCCCCATAACCCTTAATTCCCTTATTGGTTAAAAATCTATCTATCTGTGATTTGAATACATTAAATGAGCTAGCCTCAACTGCTTCCTTGGGCAGAGAATTCCACAGATTCACAACTCTCTGGGAGAAGAAATTCCTTCTCAACTCGGTTTTAAATTGGCTCCCCCATATTTTGAGGCTCTGCCCCCTAGTTCTAGTCTCCCCGACCAGTGGAAACAACCTCTCTGCCTCTATCTTGTCTATCCCTTTCATTATTTTAAATGTTTCTATAAGATCACCCCTCATCCTTCTGAACTCCAACGAGTAAAGACCCAGTCTACTCAATCTATCATCATAAGGTAACCCCCTCATCTCCGGAATCAGCCTCGTGAATCGTCTCTGTACCCACTCCAAGGCTAGTATATCCTTCCTTAAGTAAGATGACCAAAACTGCACGCAGTACTCCAGGTGCGGCCTCACCAATACCTGTACAGTTGCAGCAGGACCTCCCTGCTTTTGTACTCCATCCCTCTCGCAATGAAGGCCAACATACCATTCGCCTTTCTGATTACCTGCTGCATCTGCAAACTAACTTTTTGGGATTCTTGCACAAGGACCTCCAGGATGTTATAATTTCTCCCCATTCAAATAATATTACCTTTTCCTGTTTATTTTTCCAAGGTGGATGATCTCATATTTTCCGACATTGTATTCCATCTGCCAAACCTTAGCCCATTCGCTTAACCTATCTAAATCTCTTTGCAGCCTCTCTATACACCCCGCTTTCCCACTAATCTTAGTGTCATCTGCAAATTTTGTTACATGACACTCTGTCCCCTCTTCCAGGTCATCTATGTATATTATAAACAGTTGTGCTCCCAGCACCGATCCCTGTGGCACACCACTAACCACCAATTTCCAACCTGAAAAGGACCCATTTATCCCTAATCTCTGCTTTCTGTTCGCCAGCCAATTCTCTATCCATTCTAATACATTTCCTCTGACTCCACATACCTTTATCTTCTGCAGTAACCTTTTGTGTGGCACGTTATCGAATGCCTTTGGGAAATCTAAATGCACCACATCCATCAGTACACCTCTATCCACCATGCTCATTATATCCTCAAAGAATTCCAGTAAATTAGTTAAACATGATTTCCCCTTCATGAATCCATGTTGCATCTGCTTGATTGCACTATTCCTATCTAGATGTCCTGCTATTTCTTCCTTAATGATAGCTTTTCCCCACTACAGATGTTAAACTAACCAGCCTATAGTTAGTTACCTGCCTATTTGTCTGCCCCCTTTTTTAAACAGAGGCGTTACATTAGCTGCTTTCCAATCCACTGGTACCTCCCCAGAGTCCAGAGAATGTTGGTAGATTATAACGAATGCATCTACTATAACTTCCGCCATCTCTTTTAATACCTTGGGATGCATTTCATCGGGACCAGGGGACTTGTCTACCTTGAGTCCCATTAGCCTGTCCAGCACTACCTCCCTAGTGATAGTGATTGTCTCAAGGTACCTCCCTTCCCACATTCCCGTGACCAACAATTTTTCGCATGGTTTTTGTGTCTTTCACTGTGAAGACCGAAGCAAAATAATTGTTTAAGGTCTCAGCCATTCCCACATTTCCCATTATTAAATCCCCCTTCTCATCTTCTAAGGGACCAACATTTGCTTTCGTCACTCTTTTCCATTTTATATATCGGTAAAAGCTTTTACTATCTGTTTTTATGTTTTGTGCAAGTTTACTTTCGTAATCTATCTTTCCTTTCTTTATTGCTTTCTTAGTCATTCTTTGCTGTCATTTAAAATTTTCCCAATCTTCTAGTTTCCCACTAACCTTGGCCACCTTATACGCATTGGTTTTTAATTTGATACTTTCCTTTATTTCCTTGGTTATCCACCGCTGGTTATCCCTTCTCTTACCACCCTTCTTTTTCTCTGGAATATATTTTTGTTGAGCACTATGAAAGAGCTCCCTAAAAGTCCTCTACTCTTCCTCAATTGTGCCACCGTTTAGTCTGTGTTCCCAGTCTACTTTAGCCAACTCTGCTCTCTTCCCACTGTAGTCCCCTTTGTTTAAGCACAGTACGCTCATTTGAAACACTACTTCCTCACCCTCAATCTGTATTACAAATTCAACCATACTGTGATCACTCATTGCGAGAAGATCTTTTACTAGGAGATCGTTTACTATTCCTGTCTCATTACACAGGACCAGATCTAAGATAGCTTGCTCCCTTGTAGGTTCTGTAACATACCGTTCTAAGAAACAATCCCATATGCATTCTATGAATTCCTCCTCCAGGCTACCCCGTGCGATTTGATTTGACCAATCGACATGTCGGTTAAAATCCCCCATGATTACTGCCGTTCCTTTTCACATGCCTCTATTATTCCCTTGATGATTGTCCGCCCCACCATGAAGTTATTATTTGGGGGCCTATAAACTACGCCCACCAGTGACTTTTTCCCCTTACTATCTCTAATCTCCACCCACAATGATTCAACATTTTGTTCATTAGAACCAATATCATCTCTCACAACTGCCCTGATATCATCCTTTATTAACAGAGCTACCCCACCTCCTTTCCCTTCTTGTCTATCCTTCCGAATTGTCAGATACCCCTGTATGTTTAATTCCCAGTCTTGGCCACCCTGCAACCACGTTTCTGTAATGGCCACCAAATCATACCCATTTGTAAAGATTTGTACCGTCAACTCATTTACTTTATTTTAAATGATGTGTGCGTTTAGGTAAAGTGTTTTAATACTAGTTTTTAAACCATGATTTTTAGTTTTGACCCCTCCTGCAGCCCCTTGATATTCATTCATATTGTCCCTTCCTATCACCTTGTGGTTTACACTTACTCCAGTGATACTCTGCTTTGTTGCCTAATGCCTTTTGCGTTCTTTCTTGGGGTCCTGTTCATCTGCGCTCTCACCCACTCGAACTAGCTCAGAGCCCTCTCCTGGGTTCCGAATACTCCTCGCATTGAGGCACCGAGCTTTCAGGCTTGCCTTTTTATTACACTTTGACCCTTTAGAATTTTGCTGTACATTGGCCCTTTTTATTTTTTGCCTTGGGTTTCTCTGCCCTCCACTTTTACTCATCTCCTTTCTGTCTTTTGCTTCTGTCTCCATTTTGTTTCCCTCTGTCTCCCTGCATTGGTTCCCATCCCCCTGCCATATTAGTTTAAATCCTCCCCAACAGCACTAGCAAACGGTTTGTACTGGTCCCACCTCCCCCAGAACCGGTTCCAATGCCCCAGGAATTTGAATCCCTCCCTGCTGCACCACTGCTCAAGCCACGTATTCATCTGCGCTATCCTACGATTCCTACTCTGCCATGCATTTGCCCACTCATCTAACCTGTCCAAGTCACCCTGCAGCCTCTTAGCATCCTCCTCACAGCTCACACTGCCACCCAGCTTAGTGTCATCTGCAAACTTGGATATATTACACTCAATTTCTTCATCTAAGTTATTGATGTATATTATAAATAGCTGGGGTTCCAGCACTAAACCCTGCCGCACCCCAGTAGTCACTGCCTGTCATTCTAAAAAAGCACCCATTTATCCAGACTCTCTGCTTACTGTCTGTCAACCAGTTCTCTCTGCACATCAATACATTACCCCCAATGCCATGTGCTTTAATTTTACAGATTTATCTCTTGTGTGGGACCTTGTCAAAAGCCTTTTGAAAGTCCAAATACACCACATCCACTGGTTCTCCCTTGTCCACTCTACTCGTTACATCCTCAAAAAATTCTGGAAGATTTGTCAAGCATGACTTCCCTTTCATAAATCCATGCTGACTTGGACAGATCCTGTCAATGCTTTCCAAACGTGCTGCTATTTCATGTTGAATAATTCATTCCAACATTTTCCCTACAACTGATGTCAGGCAAACTTGTCTATAATTCCCCGTTTTCTCTCTCCCTCCTTTTTTAAAATGTGGTGTTACATTAGCTACCCTCCAGTCCATAGGACCTGATCCAGAGTCGATAGACTTTTGGAAAATGATCACCAATGAATCCACTATTTCTAGGACCACTTCCTTAATACTCTGGGATGCAGACTATCAGGCCCTGGGGATTTATCGACCTTCAATCCCATCAATCACCCGAACAAAATTTCCTGACTCATAAGGATTTCCTTCAGTTCCTCCTTCTCGTTGGACCCTCAGTCCCCTAGTATTTCCGGAATTTATTTGTGTCTTCCTTCGTGAAGACAGAATCAAAGTATTTGTTCAATTGGTCTGCCATTTCTTTGTCCCCCATTATAAATTCACTTGATTCTGACTGCAAGGGACCTACATTTGTCTTCACTAATCATTTTCTCTTCGCATACGCTTAGAAGCTTTTGCAGTCAGTTTTTATGTTCCCTGCAAGCTTATTCTCATACGCTATTTCCCTGCTCCTATTAAACCCTCTGCTGAATTCTAAATTTCTCGCAGTCATCAGGCTTGCTGCTTTTTCTGGCCAATTTATATGCCTTTTCCTTGGATTTAACACTATTCCTAATTTCCCTTGTTAGCCACGGTTGAGCCACCTTCCCCGTTTTATTTTTACTCCAGACAGGAATGTACAATTTTTGACGTTCATCCATGTGATCTTTAAATGTCTGCCATTGCCTATTCACCGTCAACCCTTTAAGTATCATTCGTCACTCTTTTCTAGTCAATTTACATCTCATACCATCGAAGTTACCTTTCCTTAAGTTCAGGACCCTCATCTCTGAGTTAACTGTGCCACTTTCCATCTTAATAAAGAATTCTACTATATTATGGTCACTCTTCCCCAAGGGGCCTCACACAACAAGATTGCTAATTAATCCTTTCTCGTTACACATCACCCAGTCTAGGATGGCCAGCCCTCGAGTTGGTTCCTCGATATATTGGTCTCGAAAACCATCCCTAATACACTCTAGGAAATCCTCCTCCACCGTATTGATACCAGTTTGGTTAGCTCAATCTATATGTAGATTAAAGTCGCCCATGCTAACTGCTGTATCTTTATTGCACGCATGCCTAATTTCTTGTTTGATGCTGTCCCCAACCTCACTACTACTGTTTGGTGATCTGTACACAACTCCCACTAGTGTTTTCTGTCCTTTTGGTATTCCGCAGCTCTACCCATACAGATTCCACATCATCCAAGCTAATGTCCTTCCTTACTATTGCGTTAATTTCCTCTTTAACCAGCAACACCACCCCACCTCCTTTTCCTTTCTGTCTATCCTTCCTGAATAAGAGGATTTTCCATTAATATCCAAGAGTGTGCTCTGCAGTTTGCCCATCTCATAGCAGTATATCTAGCTGAGTGTTGGTTGTGCTTTGCCCAGGTGTACAGGCATGATTAGTTCATGATGACATGGGCCTCTGGTACAACCTTATGACAAAGCAATGATGATACGAGAGAGGCAAACAAACGATTAGGCCAATAATTTCTGGGAAAATCCTTTCCGCCCCCGAATGAGGTCAAAAAAGTTCAAAAAGACTAGTGTGCCTGAGAAACATATCCCCCAATATCCACCCACCTTCAATATGTTAATTATGCCAAATTGTAACTAAATCTTGTCGGAAATTAATTTACAATTTGGCAATTTGTTTTGTAACAGTGCACAAAAGGTAAAAATTAATATCCACCACTTAATGATTCGCACTGCAGCCCGTATCACCCCTCCATGTCCCCAGACGTAGGGATGATGGTATGAAGAGAAAACTTTCCCCACAACACTTACCTTTTTTCTGATCTCTAACTTAACCTTGCTAGACACTCAGCCTAGACTCATGAAAAATAGTTGTGTTCTCAGATATTCAATGTTTTAATCAGAACTACCATCTGTGTAAAATGTATAATTATTACAGTGACTGTCTAGAAACAAAAAAATCTGCTTGAATATTGCTAATGAACTATCCATTCTGACCAGTCAGTTCAAAAGATTAGATAAACTGTAGCTTGTATTGCATGTGATGTGTAAGTTTTTATATATATTTCTACAATATATATAAATCTTGACTTTGTGTGATAGTGTAAGATGGGTAATAGCTAGTCGTCGGCTTGTTTTACATCTCTCCCAAATTTTTATTCCAAATGAAATCAATGGAAATAAAAATCAAGAGGTGTAAAACTGACTGCCAACCCGCTATCACCCATTTCACACTTATGCACAAATTCAAGATGTACTCCATTGTGTTCACAATAAAAATGGGAAACAAAGATTTGCATTTAAGTGGGGCCTTATCCTATCTCTCGGATGTCTCAAAATGCTTTCAAGTACAATGAATTACTTTGAAGTGCAGTGGCTATTGTTATGTGGGCCACAGTGGCAGAAACTTGTCTGGATGATGAGAGCATTTTGCATGGTTGGGCTATAAATCCGTGGGAGACTTATCCTGGTGTGAGTGTCAGGATGCACCATTGGGCAGTTCTGGCATTGACCTTGGCAATGTTAGTAGGATAAGGAGGTGTTCCCTTCATTTAGATAGGCATATTGTTTTAGAAAGAATTAAGAACTTTAAAATAGATAGAGCAGCAGGGCCGGATGATATCCATCTGAGGGTCCTCCGGAGATGAGACATGTGATGTGTGAGCCTGTATTTTTAATAGCTCACTGCACTCTGGAATGGTTCTTACAGAGGAGAAGGAGGCTAATGTAGTCCCCATTTAAAAAAAATGTGACAAGGCAGACCCGGGTAATTATAGATCCATCAGTTTAACATCAGCAATAGGGAAGATGCTTGAAAGAATCATAAGGGATGCAATGTATAAATACTTGGATAGGGAGAGACATATTAGGGTCACCCAACATGGCTTCATAAAAAAGAGGTCATGTCTCACAAAATTAATTGTATTTTTTGAAAAAGTTACAAAGTTGGTGGATGAGGGAAGTCCAGGAGACATTGTCCACTTAGATTTCCAAAAAGCTTTTGGCAAGATTCCGCATAAGAGGCTTCTCTTTAAGATCGGAGCCTCTGATATTCATGGAAATATATTGAGCTGGCTGGTAGGAAGCAGGCAAAGAGTAGTTATAGATGGATTTGGATTTGTTTGGAGACCGGTCACAGTAGTGTCCCGCAGGGATCAATGTTGGGACTGCTGCTTTTTACTATTTTTATTAATGATCTGGATTCAGGGGTTGGCAGCACAATTTGCAAATTTGCAGATGATACCAAGATCTGTGTGAGTGTTAGAACTGTAGAAGTGGCTCATCTGATTCAGGCACATCTTAATGTGTTGGGAGACTGGGCTCAAGACTGGAAAATTATATATAACTTAGATAAATGCAGTGTTATGCACGTGGGCAGGACAAATGCTCAACATTCATACACCCTACAGGAAAAGGCATTAAAGATGGTGGCGATAGAAAGAGATTTGGGGATTCTAGCATGCAGTGTGGTGATAGCTAGAGCAAATAGGATGTTGGGGGTGTATCCATAGGACAATTGAGTATAAGATGAGGCGTACTGTTTTGTCCTTGTACAGGACCTTAGTCAGGCCATACTTGGAATACTGTGTCCAGTTTTGGTCTCCTTACATGGTGGGTGATATTAAGGCTCTGGTAAGGGTGCAGAAGGCGGCCACTAAACTAATTCCAAGTCTAAAGCATCTTAGTTATCAAGATCGGCTAAAAGAGTTGGGACTCTATACTTTAGAGCAGCATAGAATTCATCATAGGCAGTCCCTTGGAATCGAGGAAGATTCCACTCCTGAAGTGAGTTCTTTGGTGGCTGAACAGTCCAATACGAGAGCCATAGACGCTGGCACAGGTGGGACAGATAGTTGTTGAGGGAAAGGGTGGGTGGGACTGGTTTGCCTTACGCTCTTTCCGCTGCCTGCGCTTGATTTCTGCACGTCTCGGCATTGAGACTCGAAGTGCTCAACGCCTTCCCGGATGCACTTTATCCACTTAGGGCGGTCTTTGGCCAGGGACTCCCAGGTGTCAGTGGTGATGTCGCACTTTATCAGGGAGGCTTTGAGGGTGGCCTTATAAAGTTTCCACTGTCCACCTTTGGCTCGTTTGCCGTGAATGAGCTCCACATAGAGTACTTGCTAAGGGCGTCTCCACCCTTCCAGACCTCCCCATGCCATTAACCTTGTAAGCTGACAACACTCAGCTCTACCTCACGATCATCTGCCTCGACCCCTCCAATGTCTTTAATTTGTCACACTGCTTCCTCGTACTGGATGAGTAGAAATCACCTCCAACTAAATATTGATAAGACCGAGGCCATTGTCAAATAGATCCCTCTCCCTGGAAACTATCTGAGGCTGAAGCAGACCATTCGCAACCTTTGTGACATATTTCAACCTGAGATGAGATTCCAACCACATATCCACTCCATGACCAAGACCACTTACTTCCGCCTCCATAACATTGTCCTATAGAAAGAAAAAGGAGCTGCGGTAGCACTGTTAATAAACGTTGAGATCAGTGCGTTAGTGAGAAACGATATTGGCTCAGAAGATCAAGATGTTGAATCAGTTTGGGTGGAGATAAGGAATAATAAGGGGAAAAAGTCACTGGTGGGCATAGTCTATAGGCCCCCTAACAGTAGCCAAATTGTAGGATGGAGTATAGATCAAGAAATAATGAAGGTTTGTAAAAAATGAATGACAGTAATCATGGGTATTTTAACCTTCATATTGATTGGACAAAGCAAATTGGCCAGAGTAGCCTTGAGGAAGAGTTTCTAGAGTGTATCCGGGATAGTTTCCTTGAACAGTACATTACGGAACCAACCAGGGAGCAGGCTATCTTAGATCTGGTCCTGTGTAATGAGACAGGATTAATAAACAATCTCCTAGTAAAGAATCCTCTAGGAATGAGTGAACATAACATGGTTGAATTTCAAATTCAGTTGGAGGGTGAGAAAGTTAGATCTCAAACCATCTCAAATAAGCTTAAATAAAGGTGACTACAAAGGTATGAGGGCAGAGTTGGCTAAAGTGGACTGGGAAAGTAGATTAAAGTGTAGGACGGTTGATGAACAGTGGTGTACATTTAAGGAGATATTTCATAACTCTCAAGAAAAATATATTCCAGTGAGGAGGAAAGGGTGTAAAAGAAACGTTAGTCATCCATGGCTAACTAAAGAAATAAAGGATGGTATCCAATTAAAAGCAAGAGCATACAAAGTGGCCAAAACTAGTGGGAGGACAGAAGATTGGGAAGCTTTTAAAAGCCAGCAAAGAATTACTAAAAAAATGATTAAGAAAGGGAAGATAGACTATGAAAGTAAACTAGCACGAAATATAAAAACAGATAGCCAGAGTTTCTATAGGTAAATAAAAAGGAAAAGAGTGGCTAAAGTAAATGTTGGTCCCTTAGAAGACGAGACCAGGGAACATGGAGATGGCAGAAACTCTGAACAAATATTTTGTATCAGTCTTTACTGTAGAGAACACTAACATACCTTAACAGTGGATAGTCAAGGAGCTATAGCGGGAAGGGAGGAACTTAACACAATCACAATCACTAAGGAGGTGATACTCAGTAAGATAATGGGACTAAAGGCGGACAAGACCCCTGCACCTGATTGTTTATATCCTAGGGTCTTAAAAGAAGCGGCTGCAGAAATAGTGGATGCATTGGTTGTAATCTACTGAAATTCCCTGGATTCTGGGGTGGTCCCAGCAGATTGGAAAACCACAAATGTAATGCCCCTATTTAAAAAATGAGGCAGACAAAAAGCAGGAAACTATAGACCAATTAGCCGAACATCTGTCGTTGGGAAAATGCTGGAGTCCATTATTAAGGAAGAAGTAGCGGGACATTTGGAAAACCATAATTCAATCAAGCAGAGTCAGCACGGTTTTATGAAGGGGGAAATCATGTTTGATAAATTTGCTGGCTTTCTTTGAGGATTTAACGAGCAGGGTGGATAAGGAGGAACCAGTGGATGTGGTGTATTTGGATTTCCAGATAAGATGCCACATAAAAGGTTACTGCACAAGATAAAGTTCATGGGGTTGGGGGTAATATATTAGCATGGATAGAGGAGTGGCTAACTTACAGAATTCAGAGAGTTGGGATAAATGGTTAGCAAACAGTAACGTGTGGGGTGCCACAGGAATCAGTGCTGGGTCCTTAACTATTTACAATCTATATTAATGACTTGGATGAAGGGACCGAGTGTAATGTAGCCACGTTTGCTGATGATACAAAGATGGGTGGGAAAGCAAATTGTGAGGAGGACACAAAAAAATCTGCAAAGGGATATAGACAGGCTAAGTGAGTGGGCAAAAATTTGGCAGATGGAGTATAATGTGGGAAATTGTGAGGTTTTCCACTTTGGCAGAAAAAATAAAAAAGCAAATTATAATTTAAGTGGAGAAAAATTGCAAAGTGCTGCAGTACAGAGGGACCAGGGGTTCCTTGTGCATGCATGAAACAAAAAAAGTTAGTATGTAGGTACAGCAAGTAATCAGGAAGGCAAATGGAATGTTGGCCTTTATTGCAAGGGGGATAAAGTATAAAAGCAGAGAAGTATTGCTACAACTGTACAGGGTATTGGTGAGGCCACATCTGGAGTATTGCGTACAGTTTTTGTCATGTATTCAACCAGCATTGTAACCCATGTATAAACTGACCTAAGTTGTACACCATGAGAACACTGACCACTAGGTGGGAGTCACTCCTAACCTGGACCTTCAGGTATAAAAGGGGAAGCTCCACCCACCTTCATCATTTGAGTGCTAAGGAATAAAGGACAGGTCACAGACTGACCTTCTCTCAAGCATGGGCCTCGTGTGCATTTACACTGTGTAGTAAGGACGTATCAATGGCGACAAGAAACTGGGATTTAAACCACGCGAGCATGGCCACTAGCAGAACAGATGAGAGGTACTGTGTTAAGGAATCGTTGGGACAGAGATTCAACATTGTTAAAGCAGCACACAGTTCTCCAGGCAGACAAGGGCAGTCAGGCATGCCCCAACATGTAGTCGAACCCAGAGGGGGAGTTCGACAGAGACAATGGCAAGATGAACAGCGATTCACGCCATTGCAATGGACAATGCAGCCAGTAATGGGGCCATCAACACCTGTTAATGGTGCACTCAAGGACAATAACAGGGTCAGTCAGGGATGATCGACTGGCAAGGGACCTTTTGTTTCAAACCGCAACACATGCTGGAGGCGTGGAGGCATACATTCAGCCGGAGTTTGCAGAGATGAGCAAAATACATGCAGAAATTGCAGAAATGGACACTGGGGGAAATCGCTGGAAGCTGAAGTTCAGCGAGTTCATGTGAAGCACGTATACAGTTCATACACCAGGACGCCACCGATAATGATGAAAGTGCTCCTCAATGGCATCCCATATCAAACAGTTCGAAAAGTTGTGGGCATCCAAGGCCAGGAGGCCAAAATTATCGCCGATTGACGCACAGCTACGGACTTACACAAAGCAGATCATTCCGGTGCTAGGCAGCGCCACTGTAGTCGTGACCCACAAAGATTCGGAGAACAGGTTGCCACTCTGAATTGTCCCAGGGGACGGTCCCACAATACTGGGGAGGAGTTGGCTTGCTGTCATGAACTGGAAATGGGGCGATGTCAATGCAATTTCCTCTGTGGAGCGAGTATCATGCTCACAGGTCCTGCACAAATTTGACTCATTTTTTTCAACCCGGCATTGGCACTTTCATGGGGGCCAAAGTAGTGATTCACATAAACCCAGACGCCAGGGCAGTACACCACAAGGCCAGAGCGGTGCCGTACGTGATGCGGGAAAAGATAAAAGGCGAATTGGACCGCCTGTTGAGGGAAGGCATCATCTCGCCAGTCGAATTCAGTGACTGGGCGAGCCCGATTGTGCCGGTGCTCAAGGCGGATGGGTCGGTCAGGATATGTGGCGATTACAAGGCCACCATCAATCGGGTGTCACTCCGAGACCAGTACCCGCTACCGAGAGCGGAGGACCTCTGTGCGACGCTATCCGGTGACAAACTTTTTTCAAAATTGGACCTGACCTCAGCTTACATGACCCAGGAGCTGGCGAGTGAGTCGAAGAAGCTGACCACCATCACGACACACCAAGGGTTGTTTGAGTACAACAGATGTCTGTTCGGGATTCGCTCGGCTGCCGCAATCTTCCAACGAAATATGGAAATCCTCCTCAAGTCGATTCCAGGGACGATGGTTTTTCAGGACGACATCCTCATTACGGGGTACATAGAAACATAGAAACATAGAAACATAGAAAATAGGTGCAGGAGTAGGCCATTCGGCCCTTCTAGCCTGCACCGCCATTCAATGAGTTCATGGCTGAACATTCAACTTCAGTACCCCATTCCTGCTTTCTCGCCATACCCCTTGATCCCCCTAGTAGTAAGGACCTCATCTAACTCCTTTTTGAATATATTTAGTGAATTGGGCTCAACAACTTTCTGTGGTAGAGAATTCCACAGGTTCACCACTCTCTGGGTGAAGAAGTTCCTCCGCAACACGGTCTTAAATGGCTTACCCCTTATCCTCAGATTGTGACCTCTGGTTCTGGACTTCCCCAACATTGGGAACATTCTTCCTGCATCTAACCTGTCTAACACTGTCAGAATTTTAAATGTTTCTATGAGGTCCCCTCTCATTCTTCTGAACTCCAGTGAATACAAGCCCAGTTGATCCAGTCTTTCTTGATAGGTCAGTCCCGCCATCCCGGGAATCAGTCTGGTGAACCTTCGCTGCACTCCCTCAATAGCAAGAATGTCCTTCCTCAGGTTAGGAGACCAAAACTGTACACAATACTCCAGGTGTGGCCTCACCAATGCCCTGTACAACTGTAGCAACACCTCCCTGCCCCTGTACTCAAATCCCCTTGCTATGAAGGCCAACATGCCATTTGCTTTCTTAACCGCCTGCTGCACCTGCATGCCAACCTTCGATACTAAAAAACACCTCCACAACCTGGAGGAGGTGCTACGCAGACTGGACCGGATAGGTCTGCGACTGAAAAAGATGAAGTGCATCTTCCTAGCTCCAGAGGTAAAATTCCTGGGGATGAGGGTAGCAGCAGACGGGATCAGCCCTACTGCATCCAAGACGGGAGCGATCCAGAGAGCAACCAGACGCCGTAACACGATGGAGCTGCGTTCGTTCCTGGGGCTTCTGAACTATTTTGGGAACTTTCTTCCCAAATTGAGCACGCTGCTAGAGCCGCTACACGTGCTCCTACGCAAAGGTCGCGAATGGTTCTGGGGGGACAGCCAGGAAAGGGCTTTTAATAGAGCACGCAATTTGTTATGTTCCAACAATCTGTTAACGCTATATGACCCATGTAAGAAACTTGTGTTAACGTGCGATGCGTCGTCCTATGATATCGGGTGTGTGTTGCAGCATGTCAATGCCAAGGGTCAGTTACAGCCGGTAGCTTATGCCTCCAGGAGTCTGTCTCAGGCAGAAAGGGGCTACGGGATGGTAGAAAAGGAGGCGCTCGCATGTGTATATGCGGTAAAGAAAATGCACCAGTACGTGTTTGGCAGGAAATTTGAGCTGGAGACAGATCACAAACCCCTAACGTCCCTTTTGGCCGACAACAAGGCCATAAATGCAAACGCATCGGCTCGCATACAGAGGTGGGCACTCACGTTAGCTGCCTATGACTACACAATTCGGCACAGACCGGGCACCGAAAACTGCGCCGATGCACTCAGCAGGCTCCCACTAGCCACCACTGAGGGGGCTACCGAGCATGGTGCTGAGATGGTCATGGCTGTTGAAGATTTCGGAAGCGAAGGCTCACCCGTGACAGCCCGTCAGGTTAAAGTCTGGACAAATAGAGACCCGCTATTGTCTCTAGTCAAGAAATGTGTCCTGAATGGGGACTGGGCAGCCACGTACAGGGCATGCCCTGAGAAATTTAAACCATTTCACAGGCGCAAGGATGAACTCTCGATTCAGGCCGATTGCCTACTGTGGGGAAACCACGTAGTCATGCCCCAGATGGGCAGAGAGGTATTCATCAGAGAACTCCACAATGGGCACCCGGGCATTGTCACGATGAAGGCAATTGCCAGGTCACATATTTGGTGGCCAGGGATAGACGCAGATCTGGAACTTTGTTTTCGCAGGTGCAACACGTGTGCCCAGCTGGGCCATGCGCCCAGGGAAGCCCCCCTTAGCCCCTGGCCATGGCCCGCCAAGCCTTGGTCATGCATTCATGTGGACTACGCAGGTCCTTTCATGGGGAAAATGTTTTTGGTTGTAGTAGACGCCTACTCCAAATGGATCGAGTGTGACATTTTAAATTCAAGCACATCCTCTGCCACGGTAGAAAGTCTACGGGCAATGTTCTCCGCCCACGGTCTACCGGACATCTTGGTCAGCGACAATGGCCTGTGCTTCACAAGCACTGAATTCCAGGACTTCATGGCAGGCAATGGAATTAACCATGTTAGAACGGCACCGTTCAAGCCGGCCTCAAACGGTCAGGCAGAACGAGCAGTGCAGATAATCAAACAGGGGATGCTCAGATTCCAAGGGGGTTCCCTACAAACCCGCTTATCACGCCTCCTGTTGGCCTATAGAACCCGACCACACTCGCTCACAGGGGTTCCATCCGCAGAGCTACTAATGAAAAGGACGCTCAAAACCCGATTATCCCTTATACACCCCACCATGAAAGAAATTGTCAAGAGCAGGCGCCAGTCACAATATCACTACCATGACAGGAATGCGAGGGCGCGATGTATTGATGTAAATGATCCTGTTTTTGTCCTCAACTATGCTGCAGGGCCCAAATGGCTCGCAGGTACTGTGGTTGCCAAAGAGGGAAATAGGATTCTGGTAGTTAAACTTACCAATGGACAAATCTGCCGCAAACATGTGGATCAAACAAAAAGGAGGTTCAGCAACCCCATAGAAGAAGCAGAGGAAGAACACGATATAGAGTTCACTCCACCACAGGTGACCGAACACCGGAACCAAAGGGAGGAGAGCCCAGTCACTGTGGGCAGTCCGGACAGGCCTGAGGCACTGCAAACAGCAGACACTCAGGCCAGCGCCCAACAACCGGAACCCCAACTCAGGCGCTCTACAAGGGAGCGTAAACCACCAGAGAGACTCAACCTGTGATCCCAATAAGACTTTGTGGGGGGAGGTGATGTCATGTATTCAACCAGCATTGTAACCCATGTATAAACTGACCTAAGTTGTACACTGTGAGAACACTGACCACTAAGTGGGAGACACTCCTAACCTGGACCTTCAGGTATAAAAGGGGAAGCTCCACCCACCTTCATCACTTGAGTGCTAAGGAATAAAGGACAGGTCACAGACTGACCTTCTCTCAAGCATGGGCCTCGTGTGCATTTACACTGTGTAGTAAGGACGTATCAGTTTTGGTCTCCGTATTTAAGGAAGGATATACTTGCATTGAAGGCTGTTCAGAGAAGGTTCACTCGGTTGATTCCAGAGATGAGGGGGTTGACTTTTGAAGGTAGGTTGAGTAGGTTGGGCCTATACTCATTGGAGTTCAGAAGAATAAGAGGTGATCTTATTGAAACATAAAAGATAATGAGGGGGCTCAGCAAGGTGGATGCAGAGAGGATATTTCCACTCATACAGGAAGCTAAAACCAGGGGACATAGTCTCAGAATAAGAGGCCGCTCATTTAAAACTGAGATGAGGAGGAATTTCTTCTCTCAGAGTGTTGTAAATCTTTGGGATTCTCTGCCCAAGAGAGCTGTGGAGGCTGGGTCATTGAATATATTTAAGGCGGTGATAGACAGATTTTTGAGTGAGAAGGGAATAAACGATTATGGGGAGCGGGCACGGAAGTGGAGCTGAGTCCATGATCAGATCATCCATGTTCTTATGTTCTTATGATTTGCGCCTTAGCATTTCTGCTGTTGAAACTCTCAGCAATGCCGTTGTTACCTCTGGAATTGACTATTCCAATGCTCTTCTGGCCAGCCTCCCATCTTCCACCCTATCTGAACTTGAGTTCATCCAAAACTCTTTAGCCGGTATGCTAACTCACACCTTTCCATTCACCCATCATCCCTGTACTCGCTGGCCTACATTGGCTCCCAGTTCAGCAACACCTTGATTTCAAAATTCTCATCCTTGTGTTCAAATCTCCCCATGGCCTCAACCCTCTATAGCGCTGTCATCATCGGCGGTCCCTCAAACAAGGATAACTTGCTTCCACACTAAAAGGGATGCGTTTACAGATGTTTCAATGGAGGACCCAATATTCCAGTCTTGAACTCCAGGGATGGACGATGCCTGTGTGTGGATTTTTTTACTATGTGGTGACCGTTGCACCTCAGCCACCACATGGGCTTGACAGAGCTAGGCCTTTATTCAGTGGCATGGGTTAACCAGGACAACTGGAGACCTGCTCTGCTGCACAGACCTAGTGCTCACACATATCACAGTGTGGGCTGGCTCGTGCTGCCCCTGGGTCCTCAGCTCTTCTGGGAGCTGTACCCTCATTTGCCGCACCTCGACCACGATCTCTCGCCGCTCCTCCACCACAAACATTCGCCGCACCTCTGCCACGATCTCTCAGCGTTCCTCCGCCACAAAACATTTGCCGCACTTCCGCCACGATCTCTCACCGCACCTCTGCACCAAACATTTGCCGCACCTCCGGCCCGACCTGCTCGCTCCTCCGCTGTGCCTGGGCCTCGCCAATGTTCCAGTCCACGCTCTTACCGGCGACCTGGGCCTTGATGACATCACCCAGTCGCCCACCTCGAATTCGTCGGCACACTTGGGATGACTCGCGCTGGAATTTGTCGTGGTATGCCCACCATGTTCCAGGGCCCGCACTCCAGCTCTTTTATCCTCCCGACCTGCGGTGGTGTCCTCTCGCAGGTTGGGGTGGCCCATAAACAGCAACCTCCTCTGTAACCTCCTCCTGTCCAACAACTCTCCTCCGTCTCTGCGCTCCTCCATCTCTTGCCTTTTGAGCATCCCTGATTTCAATCACTCCACCATTGGTGGCCATAGCTTCAGCTGCCTCGGCCCTAAGCGCTGGAATTCCCTCACTAAACCTCTCCATCTCTCTATATTTCTTGCCTCCTTTAAGACGCTTCTTAAAACCTACCTCTCAGGCCAAGCTTCTGGTCATCTGCCCTAGTATCTCCTTATGTGGCTCGGTGTCACATTTTGTTTAATACCATTCCTGTGAAGTATCTTAGGACATTTTACTACATTAAAGGCACTATATAAATGCAAGTTGTTGGTGTTGTAATAACAAGTGCTCATGGAATCCCTAACATAAGCCTGGGTTCCAGCACGTCCATGTCCTCGCCTAATACGCGGCTCTACTGACACACTCCAGCCGACAGAGTGGGAGAGCACCAGAAAGGCTACAGATATTCATCTCTGGTATCATTCCCATCGAAAATGCTGGAGGGCGTGGAAATGCTATCTTTCCCCTTATACAAATAATCTTATCTTTTCGAAAACCGTGACAAGAGATATTTTTAGCCATTCTTTGAGTAATTTTCAGCTGATTAGTGTCAGTAGTAATCAAACCGTTAGTGCTATCTCATTCTCTGATTTTTTTTCCCCTAGGCATATTTGCAAAAGAAAGCAGCTTTGTATAATGATAGGAAAAATAACTAAAAGTCCTTTTTATTCATGTGTAGGATATTGTGCCTGTCAGTGAAATCTTTCAAGGTTGCATCAGTAAATATAATTTGCATAATTGAGATCATGTCTCATTAGCTGATCACTAGAATCTTCCTTGCAGAGGAAAAGGAAACTGTGCGGATAGAAATTGGCATACACAGCCTGTCTTTCAGTCATAAAAAGGTCGCAAAGCATGACAATGTAGCAGTGGGATGGCCTGCACCCAATCAGCATCAAAGTGGGGCCCATATTATAGGCAACCCGTGCAGACGCCTAAAATTAGAGTTAGGAACCTTGAATATATAAATTAGGGCAAATGCCTGTTAAAGAAACCCTATTGAGCTGGTCCAGCCCTGCTCAGCAGCCCTCAGGAAGCTGTCAACAAAATGTAAGTCATTAAAATCTCAATTTAAAAGATACTCCTGGGTAGCCCTGAGAAGCAATCTTGCTCTCCCCGGCTCTGCAGCAGTCTCAAAGACTTTACAGACCCTGCTTAGCCCCCCATCATGGTTGCCTCTACTGCTCCCACCCCTGTACCCAGTTTGCTCCGGCTGCCCGGCACAATGCAGTTTCCACCCCATTCTCTTCTGCAGCAGTTGTAATGATTGGACTTTGCATTTACCTTAATTGATTTGGACACACAGTTAACCCTCAGCCATAACTGTCAGAGGTTGTAGATTCAAGCCCTCCCACCAGAGACTTGAGCTAACATTTCATTGTCGTGCTGCGGGAGTTCTGCACATTTGGGAGTTGCAGGGGGTGAAATTATATTGGGCCTGAAAACGGCTGTGGGGAGCACAAAGCCGATCGACCCAGAACCGTTCAAAGGGGTGCAAGCAACACACAAAATTCATACTACCGGCTTGAATACAAGATTGGAGTGTTGAGCTCAGCGCTAAAAGCACTGCTGGTTGGCTCAGCGCTCAAGAAGGGTGTCAATATCGGGTGTAGTCTACTGGCCAATAAAATTTTGCCCAGGCTCTCTGCCCTTCTTAAAGGGGAGGTGCTTTGTTGCAGAAGCACCTCTTTTCACTCTGGATGCAGCCATGGCTCAACAGGGAACAGAAAGCGCAAGCTGTTTTTCTGATGCAGCATTGGAGGCCTTGTTCCTGGGGGTACACAGAAGAAGACAGGTGTTCTACTTGCGGGGGGTAGGGCGGGGTTACATCAGGAGGCCCTCGAGGCACAATGCCAGAAGGCAGTGGGAGGAGATAGCACAAGCCGTCAGTGCCACGTGTGTTGGCCCCAGGACCTGGGTCTAGTACCGGAAGAAATTTAAAGACCTTGCATGAGTGGTCAAGGTGAGTGAATGCATCTTCAAATGCCATATCGCACCAACTGTACCACAAGCCTCACACACTGCTCAATGCACCATATCCTCATCGCTCACCTATCAACAATCTCTAGCAATCAGAACTCATACCTCACAATCATAGCTTCACTTCACCCTCACACACCACTGCTGCAAGCCTCACACACACATCTTACACCTTGCACACACTTCCAGTTATTCAACCATGAGAGGCACATCATCCAAACACATTGCACCACACTCACTGACACACTTCTCTTTCTCTTGCAGGCCAAGGTGGCTCACAACTGCCATGAGCAGCAGCAGATCAGTGGAGGGGAAGCACATCCTCAGAGCCTCACTCACCTGGAAGAGACGTGTGTTGCAGATATTGGAGGGTCACTGAGGCCATGGCAATGGTGAAAGCATTGCTGATGACGGTATGCTCATACCAAATCCTTCTTCTCGCATTGCACTTTTCCCTCATGGTAAAATCTCTTCTCACTTACAAACTGCTAATGGTGTAAGCATGCACATCTTGCTCCCTCCCCACCCCACCATCCCTTCACCACAACCCAACCTTTGTGCCTTTCTCCTTTCAGATACCCAAGAACTGCCAGCAGTCCCCGACCTAGTAGAGGAGGAGAGTGATGGAAAAGAAGAGGCGCCATCACTCAATCTGACGCGACCCAGGCACCAGCTCAGAAAATGGCACTGCACGTACTTTAGAGGGTAATGCAGAGGCAGGATCTGCAGGTGGTGAGTCACCAGGCAGGAATTTGGAATCTTTGCATCTTGGTGGCTCTCATTTCAGCTTTGTTCCCAAGAGGGCACTGAAATGTTCCGTGAATGAGGGTTGTTAAGGTGGATAAATGGTGAGCAATGGGGATCTGGGGTTTCATTCAGGGGAACCAGATTCTGATAAGGCATTCACAGACAGTCCATCTGGAACAGGGATCTGGTAACTGCCTCCTCCCTTCCTCCTCCTTAACCTACTCCTGAGGTGGTCATAGAACCCATGGTGGCTCTCATGATAACCAAATTGTGGAGCATGCAACAGACCAGCATAAAATGGGACACCCACTCTGGTGAGTGCTGGAGAGCTCCTTCCAAGCGGTCAAGGCAGCAGAACTATTGGTTTAGCACCTCAATGGTCTGCGCGATGAGGTTCCTCGTGGCAGCATGGCTCCCATTATATGATTACTAGCCATGAGTGGTGGGGTTGTGGGCCAGGTGTAGAGCGGCTAACCCTTGTCCCTGAGCAGCCACCCTCGGGTTCAATATGGTGGTTGGAAGATTGCTGGCACAGCGGACTGGCGCAGGATGAAGACATCATGACTGCTGCAAGGATAGCGGGCTAGCACCATCATGAGGGCGTGGTTGCACAACAACTGCACACTAAGTGAGTCATAGCCTTTGCTTTTTCGGTACATCGCAGGATTGATATGCGGTGCCCACAAAGCCACATGTGTGCAGTCAATGGCACCTTGCACCATTGGGAAGCCCGATATCCTAGCAAAGCCATATGCCCATTCCTCCTACTTCTCTCTGTTCAGAGAGACGACAGTGAAGTCCCTTATCATGGTGTACAGAGCCTCTGTGGCCTCCTGGATGCAGTGATGGACAACGAACTAGGAGATCTTAGCTATGTCTCCTACTCCAGACTGGAAGGATCCGGTGACGGAAAGAATTGAGGACCATAGTTACCATGAAGGCCACTGGCAGCTCCATTGTTACCCTGCTCTGAGGCTGCAGGTCTGGTTCCAGAAGGTGGCAGAGTTCTGTGACCACCTCCTTGGTGATGGCGAGCCTCCGTATACTCTGTTTCTGGCTTAAGTACAGGTAAGAGAGGTGCTCTCGGAAGAACCTAGGTGGGTAACATCTCCTACTGAGAGCCCTCCTACCCCTTCTCCTCCGCCCTTGGTGAGCAGTTTGACTTCTCCTTTGCTGCCTCTAATCCATGCTCCTGCACTACAGGGATTGCAAGCAGAACCCGCATGGCTGGGAGCAAGTGGTCTGAGTAGAATCCTCGAATTAAGGATCAAGGCCTTCTCCACTTGCAGCACCACTCCCTGTCACCTCACCAACTTTAAGTAACCATAGAAAGCTCTAAGCAGTTGCACAAACTTACACAGAGCCAGTAGAAATCAAAAAGCAAGTTACTTGCAAGTTGTTGATGATCCCTTTAAATACCACTGGTGAGGGGTCCTTCGTGCAGCTGAATGCGCATTCAGCTGTTTGTGTTTTGGAGACGGCGTGTAGTTGAGCGCAACGTTCAAAGTAGCAGGTCATGCATCAAAATGACAGCTGCCGCGGGGTGCACCGGAAGCGAGGCGGCCACCATTTATTTGCCAAAACTAAGCTGCCAAATTTCACGGCCGGCATCTTTGAAATGAGACAATATACCGATGCCCTCTCTGCTGGACATAAACGATCACACAGCACTATTCAAAGAGGAGCAGGGGAGTTCTCCAGAGTCCTGGCCAGCATTTATCCCTCAACCAACACCACTTAAATAGATTGCTTCATCATCTGTCTCCTTGCTCTTTAGGTGACCATGCTGTGCACAAAGTGGCTGCTGCATTTTGTTTACATTGCAACAGTAATCCATTGGCAGTGAAGCATTTGTGGATTTCCTGAGGAATTAAAAGATGCTATATAAATGCAGGCTCTTTCTTCTTTCATGCTGTGTATCACTGGTATGCATGTTTTTAAACAAAAATGGGAGCTTTATGTAACATGCAGATAAAGAGCTGGTCTCATACATACTTAGTGCCCTGAACATGTAGCATTGTGCCTGCTGGTGCTAATTACTGACTATGATTAGTTCTGACTGCTTCAGTACAAATGAATGACAGTGTGTGTATTAATAACCAGTTGCGATGAACACAACCGAGCCAGTAGCTCTGTGCAGCTGTTAAAATTGGATCATCTCTGCCCTATCTGCTTAGAAAAGATGAATCTGACAGCTAAGGAATGGGAATTTATAGTTACTCTAATCTTCCAACATCATAAATTTTTGAAATACATTCAGAAATAAAGCAAAGAATATAGCAGTGATGGCATAAAATTAAACTGCCTGGATTGTTTAACCTCTATTAAGAATTTTTGACTATGCACAGTCAAAAAACTTGGCAGACAAGTAAGCTGAGAAATTTGAGTACTTCCTTTCACTATTCTTGGTTTCTCCTGACATTTTAAATTACATCATTCAAAGAAATGAGGATGGCTGTTATTGTTGAGGATTCTGAACGTGCTGCACAATTGAGATGAGGAAGAGGAGTTTCGGATATGCAGGTGCAGCGATATCTGAGACATTTTGGCCAAACCTATCATGATCCTGAGACTTGTATCTATAGGGATCTGTATCTATAGTCCATACATATCCAGACATGTCAAAGAAGATCTCATTTTCCTGCCTTCACCTTGTTAGGGATGCTGCCTTGGAATTGCTCCAACACATAGACATTTAGATCAGGGACAGCTCCTTTTTGTAGAAGGGAGGGTTATCACATCATGAAGCTTTCGTGCTATGGGACCCTGCCAAGCCACCTCAGGAAACATGTGCCACATCAAGTAGTTGACAGTGCACACATATTTCATGCAAGTGACAAGCACCATGTCTTCAAGGAGCAACAGCTTCACCACTTCTTTTTATGGAAAGGAAACATTAACAGAATAGGATTCACACCTTTTATTAGGAGCCAGGATTCCCTTGAGCACAGATCTTACATATGGTACCCATGTGGACATCAGGGGGCTGAAATTGCCCCCTCGCTGGAAACGGAGCACACACATCCCATTTCTGTTGTTTTTACCACCACGGTGGTTGAGGTGGCCTCTTGAGCGAAATTCCGCTCTTTGTGTTTTTTTGAGGCAGACCGGAAATCGCTCATGGGGGCGGATCTGGTCCGGTGAGTACATTAGAGCGACAGAAGTTGGGTGGTGCGGACCGGCCATCGCTGTCAGTCATCAGCTGATGATGTCATCACAGCGCCGCATCACAACGGCTCTCCCCTTCACTTAAAGGGAAGAGCCTGCGTGATCTTTAAAATTCGGTCCACTGGGCTACCAGGGAGAGTTTTGGCCGGGTCAGCGGCCTGGAACCCGGGGGCATAATTGTTGGCCCGACATGACAGTTGGCCAACAAAAACAAACAATGGGAGTCGCACCGCCATTGCAGAAAGCCACAGCCTCACTGCACCGTCGGGAAAAATCAGGTTTTGGCACCGCCCAGCGGGAGGAAGATTTTCACGGTGGAATTTCATTGCTGGGGGGTGGGGGGCACATCGGTGGTGCACACTATGATGATGCACTTAGCATGGATCAGCAGCAATGGAGCGGTGGGGAGAGTGGGTTTCTGCCGAGATACCGCAGGAGTGGAATTTTGATAATGGCAGCCATTCCACAAACAGTCGGCGGCCATTGCACTCCACAGCGTGGCCGCCAATTTCCGGTGTTAAGAAGCCTTAAGGAAAGGGGCAATTTCGTCCCCCAGGATTCTTTATATCAATACCAAGGTCTTCATGAACAAAAAAGTGTTTGCATTCAATTGCTGTTCAGGTGGTTTCTGGCCACGGTGACAGTGGTAGAGGTGCCAATGGATCTTATCCAGGAAGCATCCATGAAGCCTTTACTATGCGGCGGTCTACAATGCCCACATTATTTGATGGAAAGAAAGAATGGATGGATTAATCTTATGTGAACAGGGCTATCCTCTGCATCCATGGCTGCTGATCCCACTGAATCACAAACTAAAAGCCGAGGAATGCCATGCCTTGGACACCTCAACTCTGTCTCCTCAGCTGGCACCACCACCTTCAAGAAAAGTGTGTCAAATAGTTTGGGCCAATGAAAAGAGTGGTGTGTGCAAAATGGCAGTGGTCGTGTACAATGCTTGAATTGGTACATCCCAGAGGAGGTAGGAATTTCAAAATTAGGTATGTGCCATGGTTAATGGGCCCAACAAGAAATGTGTGGAAACATGAAACACACACTGGCCTTTGCCTTGCTCCTGATGTGAACAAGCATTCTTCATTTGTAGCCAGATACCAGGGAAATGGGTATTTGCACTTACTCAGTCAATGTTCTTCTGTTGTTATGTTCTTATAGCCACCTCCAATGCAGGCGGCATTGATGCTTTTACTGATGGGTGGCATTACTTCCCAAGTAAGGTCACCGCCCACTCTGCATCAAAGTAGAAAATGTTTCCTACATGTCTCCACTGGGTCATATGACTAATTGGTCCATTTTCAGGCTATTCCCAAAACTTCCCCTTTAATAGTAAGCTGTAGTGCTTGAAGAGCTGCCGCTTTGCTGCATTTTACAACTTCACAGCCAAGTGCGCAACATCACAAGTTCCCCGAGCAAGATTTTCAGGTGCCAGTAGCCTCAATGGAAATTCCAGGTGAATGTGTCAATAATGTTACTGCACATTGTGAGCAAAGCAATTCTCTACTATATCTTAATCCCAACTTCAGAACACAACATTGTGACATGTCCTTTAACTGGATGAGCCTTTCTTTGTAATGTTTGATTGAGATGGCAATTAATTTAGGACTATCAAGTTTCTGCGACTAAAAGAACTAAATCTGCATTAATTGACAATGCAATTTCAGTCTGTTCCTCTCAAAGACCATGCAAAATCCACCCTAACATGTGTTCAATCACTTTGCCACATCCAGGAACTCAAGATCAAATTCACTTTATTTGTTCTTTTTTTATATGCAAGCTATTTTTTCACTGTAACATTTAGAGAGAAATCCTTCACGTCCAACCATGGGAATCCTTTCAAACGTGGCTGGCACTTGCATATTTTTCCAATATCGGAATATTGCATAGAAACTTGTCTCTCCAAGGGTTAGTTTGCATAACTACTGCTTGATGGATCTAATGTTCTAATCAGCAGTGGCGTGTCAAGGTAATACACATAAAATTTATTTCAGTAAATTTCACAGCTTGTATTCAGCTGAGTAGATGAAGCTGAGATCTGAGTTCCTTTCAACAATGGTTGAATTTCCATAGGGGTTCTCCCGAACTGCTGCTGTAACTTCGGAAGAAGATCTGCGGAATCCCCGGAGAAGTGGGCTAAACATTTATTTTCTTTTGTTCATGAGCAAAATCATTACCAATGAGTATTATTAGAATATACTAAAGAGTTAACAGACCACTCATCTAGTGCTGGTTTAAAAAAGTTTAGATATAGATTTTAAGAAGAAATAACTATGTTGATGCGCTGTGGTGTGGTTTAATGCACACGAATGAGTACAGAAGGTGCAAATCAATTTCTTTCACACAAGTGAACATACCAGTTCTGAACATTACTGACTCAATACATCTAGTCATTTCAGTCAGTGAGATGTGTTTTATTGACTAAATATTTTTTCATGGTTCAAACCTCCCCCCCACCATCTCCCCTGCAGATTTGCTTGCTTTCTCCCAGTCATGGTCACACTCTAGCGTCACAAGTAGAAATCGCCACAGCTTGTTCCTCTCCAGAGGACGCTTCCATTTTTTATTGGTTGATTTTTAAGAACAAGACAATTATTGTTCATTTCAGTCTTCCAAACTTGGTCATATTACATATTACATAGGGCCCGAAATTGGTGAAGGCCTCCGCCCACCCAAGTGCCGCCGAAAGGCCTGCCGATGGCTGCCGAGGTACCTGACGGTACTTTGGGCAGGATATTCATCAACAAGGTCCCTCTCGAAGGTCGGCGGATGGCAAAAGAGGGACTTACGCCGCCAATCTGGGCGGCAGCTGGCAGGAGCTCCCATTCTCGGCGGCAAAGGCGCTTGGCACCCAAGTGCCACCGAGGATGGAGTCGGGCCCATCGAGGGTCGAACAGCTGAAAATAAAAATCATCAGAAAAAATTGAAAAACTATCGGAAGACCTTCAGGGTACTCCATCCAGGTAAGTCGCTGTGGAAAAAATAATGTTCACTAACCTTTTTTTCAGGATCTCCAGACTTACTGTCGGGGACAGACCAGCCTCCAGCTAGCGGTCCACCCCCGTTCTGGCGCCGACTTTGGCCGATTACCGCCTGCATGAATATGGAAGCTCGGTGGGTGGGAGGTCAGTTGCGCCACTCAGCCGTCCGCTGATGTCAGCAGGCGTTTCCCACCAGCTCTCCCCTCCCGCCTGCTCCAGCCCATGTCAAAAGTGGCACTGGGCAGATCTTGCAGAGGAATCTCAGCGGCAGTGGCCGTTAAATTGATCAATTTCGGCCCCATAGAGTCTACAGCACAAACAGGCCATTCAGCCCAACTTGTCTATGCCAGTATTTATGCTCCATAGTCTTGTTACATATATTATTTCATATTAAAATAAGAAAGGTGAACATATTTTGTTATCCAACAGAAACAACTAACAGGAGAAGGAGCATCCATGATTATCCTCATCCTCAATGATGGTGGAGCCGAGCACTTGAGTGTAAAAGACAAGGCATAAGTGTTTGTAAACATCTTCAGCTAGAAGTGCCAAGTGGATAATCCTTCTCAGCCTGCCCCTGAGGTCCTCACCATCACAGATTCTAGTTTTCAACAATTCGATTCACTCAACATGACATCAAGAAATGTCTGAGTGCACTGTGCAGAGAAAAGGTTACTTGTCCCAACAAGATATCGAATGTAGTGCTGAAGACCTGTGCTTCTGAACGAGCCCAATCCCGAGCTAAGCTGTTCCAATACAGAATGGGTCAAAATCCAGGAACTCTCTACTTAACAGCATTATGGGAGCACCTTCACCACCTAGACTGCAGCAGTTCAAGAAGAAGGCCCACAATCATGTCTTTAAGGGTAATTAGGGTCTTGCCAGCAATTCTCAGATTCTCCCAAAAAAGTGGAATAGTGCCTGGCAACATTGTCGCTTCGACCTATATGATTATGTAGAATATGAATTAATACTTAAATGAAAATTAAATTGCAGTGCAAAGGTCACAAAATTCACAATTACTTTGGTTCACATTAAAAACTAGATTAAGTAAAAACAGATCTGCAGTTCAATTTAGGAATCTGTTACGAGGAACCCGTATAAAATTATTAGAGGGCATGACAGGGTAGAAGCTGAGGGACTGTTTCCTCAGATTGGAGAGTCTAGAACTAGGAGGTCGGCTATTTAGGACTGAGAGGAGGAGAAATTTCTTCACTCAGCGGGTTGTGAATCTTTGGAATTCTCTACCCCGGAAGACTGTAAATGTTCAGTCGTTGAGTATATTCAAGACTGAGATCACTAGATTTTTGGACATTAAGGGAATCAAGGGATATGGGGATAGGGCAAGAATGCGGAGTTGAGGTAGAAGATCATCTATGATCTTACTGAATGATGGAGCAGACTACTCCTGCTCCTATTTCTTATGTCATTATGTGCTCAACCCAATTTAAAAAAATGTTTTATAATGCCTCATTAACTTGTACACGGCAAAAAACTATTTTAAGACAGAAGTCTATTGATGCATATGATATTGCATATTACCAATATAATAAACTTGATCATTTGCACATGTTAACATGCTATTAGATGTCAAACCGTGTTCTCCCTCGGTGGCTCATTGAGTCACTAAACCATACAGACCAGAAAGGTTCCATGTTTGATCTCTGGCCTAAGCTGAGTTAGCAGGACTCAGTGACTTCATTCCAACTTGAATGGGGAAGGGAATAATGGACAGTGTTCCCACTCCTGATCACTATCTGGTAAACCTCCAGAAAGTCCATATGTGGCAATGTTAAATGAGAAAATGATTAGGTTCAGTTGTGATCCCCCAACCCCACGATCAGGTAGGTTGCTGGCACTCACAGTCAAAGTTCATAGATGAATAGTAGCCATTTGGAGGAGCTACCATAGAAGACCCAGCATGTTCATGGGCTGGATTTTCGGCTTTTAGGATTTCGGGACGTTGATAATGGCGGGCCAGTCCTGATATCGCCTGGAACATGGTTGCTCTTCCATCAGCAAAATTAGGCAGCTGGACTCTGAGTGTGGAGCAGAGTGGTTAGGGAGGCATTGCACACCTCTCTTAGGGTGCTAGGTTGGCTGAGCATGCAAATATCCCGAGCTAATCAGCCGGCCTGGGAGCGCTGGATGCTTGGGGACAAAGGATATGGCCTCACCAGCTGGCTGATGACCCCTTGCGTGATACCCACACCGAGGCCGAGAAGCGATACAATGAGAGCCACAGAGCAACTCGCAATATCGTTGAGAAAACCATTGTAGCGCTGAAGCAGCGCTTCAGATGCCTGGACCACTCAGGAGGCGAGCTCCAATACATCCTGAGTAGGTAGTTCAATTCGTGGTGGTCTGCTCCATGCTACACAACTTGGCTATCAGGAGGGGACAAGAATTGCCTGATGAGTCTGACAGTCCACCTCACCAGAGAGAGGAAGAGGAGGATGAGGAGGCGGATGCTGACATTGGCCCAGACAATCAGGCTGATGCTGAAGCCATGCCCCCGTCCCCTGTCGACCGCATGAAAGGGCCCATGGTGGCATGATGGCTGCAAGAGCTTTACGTCAGTAGCTCATCAATGATCGCTCTGCCTGAAAGAACGTTGGTGTTATTTACAAGGCTGACACACTGCTGGGTGCGCAGGTCATACATCAATGGTGGGCATCACCTCGGTGCCAGTTAAAGTTTAAGTTGATTGAAGTTAAGTGTGATTATGCCCTTGGATGTTAAGGAATTACCAGCGTGTAACGGTGCAGCTACCTGAGCCAATGTGCTGCAAAATTTTGTTAAATAAAAAACATTTAAACCAAATATTAGTCTGAAATCATCAGTGTTTCTGTATAAACCAACCCCTGTCCCTCCCCTGCTTCTCTTCCCTACCTCTACCCCTTCCCCTTCTGACTCCAAGCCTCCTGGCCAAGGAGGTCCTCAAGCGATGCTTCACTGGGGGCGGGGCGGGGTGGGCGGTGGTGACAGCCAAAGTGCTGCTTGGATGGTCCCAAGGTGGGAACATGCTCTGAACCAGAAGCAAGATGTTGCTGCTGGCTCTCGTGAGTGGTTGGCAATGGGGGTGCGGCACCTTGGGGTGCAGTGCCACGCTCCAGGACCACTGGAAGCCCTCTTCCACCAGCGTTCCTGGCTACCAGCTCCAGGCCCTCCTCCATCCCTTCCATGTTATATCTTATTTGTTGGATAAAAACTCGGTGCCAACTATATTCTTGGTGCTTAGTAGGCTTTTTGCTGCTGGTGAATCTCTGTCGTTCCTCCCACAACAGCCAAACAAGCACACACACTTTCAGTGCCTCTGAGCTCCTTCTCTCTCTGTCTCCTCTTCTGCGCATGTTATGGTGACCCTTGGCCTCCAGAATCGCGGGAATGGAGTGTGCCATGCCGTTGCTAAGGACGGCCACACTTTATGGCAGAAGGTCAGAAAAATTTAACGCTACCACCCATTTGATATCGCTCGCAGTGACGCCCATTTTCAAAAATGCCAACTAGGTTTTTTCAGAATGGGCGAGATGCGGGCGATCTGAAAACCCTTTTTTAATGCCCACACCGGAAATAATGCCCATTTTTGGGCGCTGAGCTCAAAATTGGAGGTTCTAGCCCCAGGGGTGTTGCACATACCGGTTCGCCTCTTGCAGGTGGTAATGCTCCAAAACCGACCCCACAAACCCTGGCGGGGCACTGGAAGCTGACCGCCCACCCAGAAGAGTTCACCGCCACCATTGCTGCCCCTCCAGGGTGAAAACAGAGGTGGGCAGGGGTGGAAAATCTAGCCCCATGGAGCCATATCCTAGTAAGGTGCCAATACCTTAATAAGAGGATGTAATAAAAATCAGGACACATTGAGGTTATGTCATGAGGAAAATTAGGTGGGCCAATGAATTCCCAGCGGTAGTGTTTCCTTTTTGGGTGCATCCACGACCCGTATGCAAATTTCGCCCAATATTGCAGTAGTTTTTTTCTCTCCGAGTTTCTGCTCGAACTCATATCGCAGAACATAAAATCCACCATTAAGCAGTGCAATCGGGAAATATTTTAGAATGTACTTTTAAAAAGATGTTTCTGCTTTAAAAAATATGCCTTGAAATATTTAAGAGGGGTAATTTGGTTCAGTTTGATTAATACAGCTGAAAATGGGTTTATCACAGAAACTAAGCATTTTAATCAGTGTCCAGTCCATCACCTATTAGTAACCTGGTTTTAAAAACTGAAAATGACATAAAAACTATACCGAACCATTTGCTAGTTATACGGGCATAAGTTTCTTGGTAAATTTTTAAAAAATCAAAAGCTTGCACCTAAAAAAAGACTTATTTTTGGAACATCCTTGAAGGCACACAAGCGGGCGCAATTAGCGAAAACCCACTATGTTGATTAATTAGATCTGGAGGCACGGCCTGGTTTGTGGCCAGGGCCTGCTTCTATCATGATGTTTTTAAAATGAGCGCAAAAGATCGCGGAAACTCAATTTACGATGAATGTAATTTACGCTTAAAATTCCATGATCTTTTGTACTGGTTTCACCGATTTTGGCTGAATTGTGCCGAAAAAACCAACGCAACCGAGCGGAAACTTCACATACCAATGTTTTGCTGTGAGCCCTGAACAGAAACTGGCTGCTTTCACTGCTGTTAACTCTGTGTTCCCAACTAATGTGTCATCTCATCCTTTACCCTGCTCTTTACCTGTTCACCCTCATATCAGAATACATTTCAGTCAGTGGAGAAGGCAAAGGATGAGATTTGGCAAAGGGAAGGCAGCACATTGGAAGAGTGACATGGAACAGGTGCAACAGCTATAGACTCCAACTGCAGTCTATACTAAGATCAAATGTATAGCCACCATACAGATCAATAAGAAGGCTGCTGTGTTGAAGCAACATTAAACTACAGCTTCAGAAATGTAAGTCTACATAAATTGTTATTCAGGTTTGCTGCACAATAATGAGTCCACACAATCAATTTTTGCTGGCATGCCAGCATGAAATGTTTTCCTTTTGGTTCTTCTGGTAACCGTACAATTCTGTTAGTGGACTGTGCTGTGAACATTAATCTTCTGATCCATTCAATGCTTGGGCCTTGAAGTACAACTCGAAATATGGGCAAGATACTAATTTGATAAATGAGTACATCAGCATGTCCCTCTAACACTCTTATTCTTATTCAGCAAGTATTGTTTCTGGGTCCTTTATTAACGGAGAAAAAGAATAAAACACCCTCTATCCAACACATTCTGCACTGTTACATACTTTTGATTTCATTCCCAAAACGATATGATAGGGATGATGTACCATGTTTGTATTTTTATCATAAACAATATTAATGTTTCATCTGAGTAGAAACCATTGTGTGTGAAATGCATTTACTTATTTGGTGGATTGTAAATATAAATTTCAACTTACTTATACTGGGCTTATTTATCACACAAAGATACTGGGCAACAAGCCTATTGTGAATCTAACTTCAGTATGAGGCTCCTTTTCAGAGGATTCTATGGTTTGGAAAGTGAAAATATATTTCACTGGTTCTAAATATATTACTTATACATTTAAAGTGCACATCAAATTTTAATTAACAGGGAAGGAAATAAAATATATTTTTTTAACAGTAATTTCTCCTTTCTTCTCCTAAGAAGCCTTACAAGTGAGTGGCATAATGACACTGCCATCGGAACATCAATCTCCGCTGTCTTTGGGATCATGACCACAGCCATAGTGATGTGGGAAGGCATCAAGCAGGTGGGCACCTCTACCAAAGGAAAGAAAAATCTGAGAAATTTGTGACACAGCAGTTCTCATGTGCCTCCAAATAGCTGGTTCAAAGTGGCGCTGGCAGAGATCAAGGAATAGGTCACCTACATTGCTCTTTTGGATGTTATTGGTTTATGATTCAAGGACAAAATACAACAATCACATGCTCATGCGCACACGATAAACCTTCTCTAGTGACCTGAAAAATTGTTCTAATTTCACAAGTCTTCTGCTTCCAGCCATTTATCATTAGTTAAATATACAAGTGGTCTTCTGGCATATTCAGATGAAACTCAAGGTTACCAATAGGTCCATTCTATCTCTGATTTGTTCTATATTCGCTTCTTGAAATGGAAGGAAAATGGGTGAGAGGAAGGTAGTCTCCAGAGTGAGATACCTTCAAGTGAGTTTATTAAAGAGATGTGTGGGTTGAACACAGTTTCCTGATTTCAGCTCGATACTAAAAACACCAAAACACTGTTTGCTGAATTACAATACGGTTGCTGCAGAGAGTGAAACTATGATGTATCATGTAGCATTTAATCTTGAATCGTATCAGGAAGATTAAAATCGATTCTTTCTCTTTTAATAAGCTTTTCAAAATATTAAACATAAGAAGAAAAAATAACTGCAAATTCTTAAAATCTGAAATAGAAATTGAAAACTTGCTGGAGGTTCACAGCGGGAGAGTCATCACCTGAAAGGGAGCTAATGTTTTGGGTGTAGAAAGTCGAAAATTGCGGTCGGAGGCTTCCTTCGTACGAACACCTCTGACCTGAAAAAAATCTATGAAACTACCTGTTGGTCCAGGATGAATGTAGGATTCCAGTCGGAGTCCATCATTCACTGCGCAGCATATGGGAAGATGTCTTCTATATATGGACGCATCTGCTGGAATCACATGGGCCTGGACCACCAATTACTATCTAGTATTCTCATTGATAAAAATGGGAGCTCTGTTTGGACGACCTCCCGTTTCTATCAATCCCCTAAAATAAGAAACACAGCATAATAAATAAAAAAAACACCACCCTCACATATTTCAAATTAATTTAAATTAAATGTAATGTTTGAGAAAAAAATATATTGGAAAAACATTTTTACGTATTTTAATAGGGTTAAAGTAAAGTTACCTTAATGGGCAGGGTTATTAATATAAAAATGAATGATTAAATTTAATTTTCTATGTTTTAAACGTGTTACGCTTGTAATAGTAGGCTATACCAGGCGTAAATGTTTGAAGGACTTTCGCTGAGCAAGAATTGAGCAAATAGCCCACTCTCTGCCACGCGGATGACCTTCCTGCGGGGATGTGTAGAATCTGTTTAAAGAAATTTTGACAGATTAGAAAAGCCAGTTCTCGGCGCATGCGCATCGCGCCCCGAGAATCGGCTTTTGCAAGGCCTCGCCGGGTGAGTGCACACTTCGTACGCACTCGGCAAAGCCGCAATTTTTGGCCCATCATTCACCGATCTTGTTCTCCTAACAAATAGTACCGCCCAAAGGGAGCATTGTCAGAGATAGGGTTATAGAACTGTTTCCAATTCTCTCACCCATGCTAACTTTGGGTGTGTGGGGCTCACCAGTGATCATAGAATTATGCAGCACAGGAGGAGGCCATTTGGCCCTTTGTTCCTGTGCTGGCTCTTTGAAAGAGCTGTCCAATTAGTCCCACTCCCTGCTTTTTCCCCATAGCCCTGCAAATTTATCCTTTTCAAGTATATATCCAATTCTCTTTCGAAAATTACTATTGAATCTGCTTCTTCATGGGAAGCATGATTCGTGAAGGTGCCCCTACATCACTTTCATACCATTTATTGGAACTTAATGAAAAATGTTGAGACAATAATTTTTATTGCACTTACTTTTTATTTCTTCAATCTTCATCATTTTCAATCCATCTTTCATAATATTTTATTAATATTTTAATGTTGTAAAGGATAATATCAATGGCTTAACCTTAGTCTCCCAATTCTTAATCTATGGGATTGTTGTACGGTTTCAATATTGAATTTTAAAGGGAAGTGAATCACATTTTTTTCCATTTACATTGAAGTTTGTGCTTAAGTTGAGGAACATTAGTGACGGGAAAAGAACACAATCCCAACTTGGGTGCTCAGTCACCACTAAAATTATTATTTTTGATGTTACTGAAGACACGTCTCATTATATTTTGTATATGATCATGAGAAAGAAAGAAAGCTATATAAAATGATTTATATAGCTCCTTTCACGATCACCAAACATCTTAAAGCATGTTACAGCCAACGAATAACTTTTGAAGTGTAGTCACTTTTGTAATGTAGAAAACACAGAAAGCACAAACAGCAATGTGATAATGACCAGATAATCTTTTTTTTTTGTTAGTTTGTGAGTTATCACTGAGGGAGAACCCTCAATATGATAACCTTTATAAGACAGAGGACATTCAACCCATCTCACCTAGGATTCTTGACCAATTTTGACCTGCAAGGTACAGACTCATGTTCTTTAATCAAGCCAGAGAATCTATTGAGTATCACAAAGATATACAAAGATAATACTTAACAAGGGCAATAGGAAGCAGTGAGACTTGGGTCTGACGGTTCCTGCTTCCAAACTCTCTGGGACATGATCTTCTGTTCTTGCTGTGTCTGTTGACCGTAGTTGATCTTCTTCCTCTAGGTGTACCACCGATGTTCTGTAGCACCTCTCAGTTATCTCCTGCGGGGTGCTAGTGCCTAACCATAATAGGTCAGAATCATTTAAGCCAAAATGATTGGATTATAGTCACATTTTGTTCATTTATGGCCTCTTGATGTCCAGCACGTACACCTCGTACAGGTGGTTCCTGTTTTCTGCTTTTGCAAGAGACTCAAAGTTCATACTTCCTCTAGTATTGCTTGATTCCTGCGGTTTTACAACTGTCTACTCTGAAGCAAGCACAAATATATCCCAACCGTCTCTATCATTGCTCTTACACAAATGTTAGCATATTATCAATCCTTAAATCAAACTAGCGCAACTACACCTTGTCCTATTTACCAGCCTTCCCATCATGCTTTGCGGTTATGGTTGTGTCTTAACAAAGCAAGTAACAAAGCCAGTATACAAAGCAAGTAATAACACAAAGTCAGTAACGCAGAGTTATTTTTAAAACAACATATATGAATCTATCAAACCTTACATTATGTTGATTGAGGGATAAATATTGACCAGGAAACTGGGGATAACTCCCCTGCTCTTCTTCGAAATATTGCCATGAGATCGTTTACGTCCACTTGAGACAGCAAATGGGGCCTTGGTTTAACGTCTCATCCAAAAGACGGCACCTCTGACAGTGCAGCACTCCCTCAGCACTGCATTGGAGTGTCAGACTAAATTTGTTGTGCTCAAGTCCCTGGAGTGGGACTTGAACCCACAATCTTCTGACTCAGAGGCGAGAGTGCTACCAACTGAGGCACAGCTGACACTTATTCCAGTAAAGATGTAACATTCTTCCTTGTGTTTTTAATTTACCTTGTTAGAATATCAAAGTATTCTAATGCATCAAATCTCTTATTATGTTAAATTTAAAAAGGATAAACTACACAATTTATAACTGCTCCTTACTAACAAAAATCAATGAAGCCATCTTGGTGATGAAATTGGCAGGAGTTTGGAATGATGGTAGAATACAAAGGCCTGATAGAAGAGGCAAGAATGATGGACGAAAGTGAAGAGAAAGAGAGGCAAGAAGGATAGAATGAGGGTAAGGCTAAAGAGAAAAGGGAATCTAGAAGAGCATGAGGCAAAGTAGTAATGGGAGGTAGAAGAAAGTGAGGTAAAGGATAGATGGAAGTGGATAAAGTGCTCAAATAGGAGAAAGTTTTTGAGAAATTGGGGGAAAGGCCAAGGTGTGATTTGCCGATGAGAGCCATTGCAATTTGGGTGAAGGTGTGTAGCTCGGTGGATCAACTTAAATGAGGGAGGAAGAACCATTAGTCGTGAGCAAGATGTTGGTCAGGCCAAAACTGATAGTAGACTCAGCCAAGATGAGGTTGTGGATTAAAAAGGCCTTGTTTATAAGCACTCACATGGGTGAGATGCAAAGTAAAACTGTCTTTACTCAGTCAGTACACATTTTTATTTCCTATGTCTTGCGATTAACCAATCTAGAGTAAGAATTGCTTTAGTCACAATGTGTAGCAGCTTCATAATGCATTAAAATGGTGTTTAAAATGTTATGATCTATAGTGATCAGTACAGTTCTTCATCTTATTATCATTTAGTAGCAAATTAGAACCAGTTGTGTTCTGGGATCCCATGCCCACTAAGAACAGCTTTAAACTGCTCATACACATTCTCAAAACTTTTACAAGCAATAGACATGGCAAGTTTCATCCTCTCAGTCTGGGGTTGGCCTGAATCAAGGTTCCATAGGTTTGGTGTCCCACTACCTCTCCCTCTCTACTCTTTCCCACCTCAAATTGCAGATCATTTTTGAATTATTGCATCGGTTGAATTTTGCAAAATTTAATCCTGATCCTTTCTTGATAGGAACACAGATCTGAGAATGGACCTTAGATTAATCTTAAATCACCAGAAATGCAAAACACAGCCATGATTCTCTGATCTGTGCTCCCATCATGTGGGGTTCTATGCTAAGTATACAGACTCTTAAAATCGATCTTATCTTGTTTAACACATGGTCAAAGGAACAGCCTCAGTAAATGTATCAAAATGATTAAAAAGAGTTAACAATTCAGAATATTTCTTGTAAGCAAAACTTACATATTTTGGCCGTAGAATTATGAACTTAGTTTACGATGAACATTAATGAGTCATCATTAAAAGTTTCTGGTGTTATTGCTAAAAACATGTTTCATTATATTTTTGTATATCATATGGGTTGTCAAACTTCTGTACAACTGCATATTTCCATTTAAGATCCTGATAATATAATTTGTTTCCTGGTGGTTTCAATTCACCATCTTAGGATAATATAATGTCTCCAACGAGTTCCTCAAAGCTCACATCTCCTTGAATTTAAAATGATAAACTACACAGTTTAAAACCATTTCTTATCAACAACTATCAATGAAAAGGATATGACAGAATCTATAATGTTATTGATTATTTTATTCATTATAAGCATCTGCACTGAGTAGTTTATCATCTTTCAGATGAAAGGAGATGATTCACAGTGTCAGTTGACACAGATTGTAGCTGCCTGTGAAACAGAAGGTCTGGGAGTCGAGCTGTGCTTTAGGGCCTAGAGTTTGAACTTAGTACGTTTGAAGCTTGTTAATTGAGATATCTTGGTGGAAACTAAATCAATCAAATTATCCCTTTAAACAAAATATCTCATCATTTGGTTTAAAGACCCATGAAATCACCTGCTACTTCAGGAAATCTCATCCATAAAGGGAATTTCAAGTTAATCCTATCCCCAATAAGGATATATGGAACCTTACATTGCCTGAAGCCACATCTGTCAACGGAGAGAGTAAATGGAAGGATCATCATCCGTTTGGTTGACTATCATACTGATATATAATAAATGCATATATTTGTTCTGTAGATTATATCCCTTTTTTAATTTCATACTTGTGTATTTCTTTTTCAAATACTTGCCGCTCTTACTACTTGAGAAGACCAGCTACATATTTTATATAATGGTTCATATATCAAGGGTACTAATTTATCTGTCTCCACTACCTCCATTTAAGTATAAGGTTTCAGCTATCAATCAAAAGAACACTGCACTCGGAATCAAATAACTGTTCCTAATCTAATATTCCTTTCAGACAGAACATTTGGTGAATCACATACAGTATTTGATATATAGCAGAAAACCTCCCACCTGAAACACTGGATTCACAGGTACTGTCACAAAATATACAAAGATCCCAACAGATTTATTATTTCATCAGGATCATCTTTTGAAGACACCCATCTTCTTTACCTTGTCTCCATTCCAAGGATGAGATGTAATTAAATCATATCGTGTTATTTCTGTTCAATTAGGTGAACATAGAAATTCCTGAATATAAGCAATACTAAAAGGACTATATTGGTTTCCTTTGAAGAAGAATTCAGCCGAGTGAAATAAAAGTAAAACCACACACGCACATGTGCACATACACACACGCGCATGCACACTTACAACACTTTATTTACATCTTAAAAGTCTGGCATACACTTTGTAAGTGTTACACTTCCTGCAACACTGTCCCTGTCACAATTTTCCCATCACACTGTCCCTATCACGCTTCGTTGCTATGGTGATTATCTAGTCAAATAACTAATCTGAGCACTCCCCATCAAAATTCCTGCATTTAGAGGTACTGTTATAAAATACATAAAGCTGCAGACCCTGCATTTATTCATCATTTTTAGCATCTCCTGAACATTGCATTGGCACAATGGGATTTTAGCTCTGCATATTAGCTGTGTCTGCTACTGCATGTAGAGCTGCATCTGCCCAGTCAGCACTGCCTGTGGCAGTGAAGTCGACAACTGCGCTTAATTTTTATGGCACTAAGTCATTTCAGGCAGCAACTGCGAATCTGTATAATATCAGCTAGGGTGCCTTCTGGGCATATATTCATCAGGCAGCTGATATACTTTTCAGGACAGCTGGAGAGCAGCAAGATAAGGTCATCCAGTTTAATGGTGTTTCTGGGTTTCCCAAAGTGCAAGTTGCAATAGACGGCACCCATATTGATGCACTGAGGGAGCAAGGCCTGTGCTGCTATCCTGAGAAATGGCAACCTCCAGCCATCATCATTCCACTGGGCCTAGGATCTGTGTAGGAAAGGATGGTAGAAACTACGAACAGATGTGTATAACCCCCTTGAGATTAAAGAGACAGGGAAGGGTGTGGAAGCTTGTGATCTGTGCTGCACCACAGGGGTACTACGATGACTGTGTAGCTTCGCAGTAGGTAACTTGCTATCAACACTGTCCCATCGATCTTGCCACTGGTGAGCAGTACTTTAAACAGAAAAACAAAAGTCAATCAAAATTCCAAGTTATAGTGAATTGTTACTTTAAACAACCATTTTGATTAGCTGTACTATTATAAAATGTGTCAAGCATAAAACTAGTTAACAGCTATTTTAAAACTTCAGTTATTTTAGGGAAGAACTTTTTTATTTGCAAAAGAAACCAGATGATGCCTCAATTATCAACGTGTATGGTTTAGCTGTGGGTTTTAAAGAAGAAATAGATATGTTTATTAATCATAATAATATACACCACAGATAAATTAATAGAGGTTATGTTTCTGTTTTAATCAGTAACTCGACAAATTACTCTCAGTTGCTTCATGAAAGTGAGATTGCATTCTACTTACTCATTATTTTAAGTAAATTATTTTATTTCTGAATGGACATATCTCAATATTTAATTCAGCATTAAATCACCATATGTTTCTTAAAACAACTTCTTAAACCAATAATGCACAGAATCAGGCATAGAAGGGAATTAAGAAGTGGAATGTTTATCAGCCATGCATCAAGCCTACAATCCCAGCCAGGCTTGCCCTACTGCCATTCATGCCTGTTATTGGGGCAGGCCGGGTTTGGATCAGGATAATAGAAAATACAGATCAAAAACAGGAGCTTTACATAACAGCAAGCAGAGGAAGGTTTGGTGTTGCATATTTTAAACTGAAAAATCAGCAGCTGTGCCACATTGATCCTGAAATGACCTCTGCAGCTTAAACTCCAATTGACAGGATTTTGATTGTGAAACTTTGTTTCAGAAATTTGAGGTTGATACCATAGTTTAAATTAAATTTTAAGAGTGAGTATGAAGACAGCCATATCTCAAATAAATTAATATTGCATGTAAAGAATGGTTGGTGCAGCATCCAATCTGTAAACTTTGATGTTACGTCACTATGGTAACGCTGGAAGTGACATAACACGATAAGTTAGATAAATTGGTTTTGAGTACAAATGCTGCTGTAGAGTGTCAAGCTTTAACTGGAATTTGCATTTGTCATCTAGCTTACATTATCCATCTCTCTCAAGTTTATCAATTTTTCTTGTTTAAAAAAAATCTATATCATTCCACTCCTTCCTCCTTGTCCCTTACATCCTGAAAACTGCTGCCTTCCTGGCATTACATTATCCGACCACTACATTCAATTCTAGACTCATCCATGGTCATTGTCCATGGCTCTATCTTAGTCACCTAGGACTGTGCTTTGTCATACTTACTTTAAAAAGATGTAAGCCATTTATCTTTTATTCCTGTGGCTCCAGGTGGAGACAGGAGAAGCACACATGCCATCCATTATGATGCCAGAAAACTATGCCTTGATACAACCCTGCAAGACAGAACAAAATGACCGCCTGTGCACATTTGCAGTAATGATGACATGGAAAATTTCATCATAGGAAAAGAGACTTTTGCTGCCCCATCTGCTGCACTCTCTACAAAATGTGAAATTGGGTAGCCTGTTTTTTTTTCATATGGAACTGAAATTCTCCAAAATCGGATCACTTCACTCCCTGATGTGTGTTTGAATAGATTAGGTCATCTAGAATACAAATGCTTAATGAGTTTCTAACAATTTATCAGCAGATTAGAGGTTAAAACCTTTCACCGCGCGCCAATTCTTGCCGCCCGCTGCCCCCCAGCTTACAAGAGTCAGGACCTTACATTAAATATCCGTAAGACAGAGGTTCTCTACCAACCCGCCCCACCCCGATCATCAAGATCCATGACAAGACCTTAGACAGCGTGGACCACTTTCCATACCTTGGGAGCCTACTGTCAGTGAGGGCAGACACCGATGACGAAACCCAACATCGCCTTCAGTGTGCCAGTGCAGCCTTCAGTCGCCTGAGGAAAAGAGTGTTTGAAGACCAGGATCTCAAACCTGGCACCAAGCTCATGGTCTACAGAGCAGTAGTGATTCCTGCCCTCCTATATGCTTCAGAGACATGGACAATGTACAGTAGGCACCTCAAATCATTGGAGAAATACCACCAACACTATCTCCGCAATATCCTACAAATCCATTGGCAGGATAGACATACCAACTTCAGTGTTTTCTGTCAGGCCAACTTCCCCAGCATCGAAGCATTGACCATGCCCAATCAGCCCCAATGGACAGGCCACATAGTCCGTATGCCTTCTACAAGCCTCCCGAAACAGGCACTCAACTCCGAGCTCCATCATGGCAAGCGAGCCCAAGGAAGGCAGAGAAAACGCTTCTTGGACACCCCCAAAGCCTCCTTTAAAAATGTAACATCCCACCGACTCTTGGGAATCCCTGGTCATGACCACACAAAATAGAGAAGAAGCATTCGGGAAGGCGCGAACACATCTCGTTGTTGCGAGCACGCATTAGTCAAGCACAAACAGCGCAAGGAGCGTACGACAAACCAGGCACCCCACCCAGCCATCCCTTCAACCACCACCTGCCCCACCTGTGATAGAGTCTGTAGATCCCACATTGGACTCATCAGCCACCTTAGAATTCATTTAGTGTGGAAGCAAGTCATCTTCGACTCCGAGGGACTGCCTAAGAAGAAAACCTTTCCTAAATGAGCAGAGGAAGGAATTTAATACAAACTGGTTCATATTCTAGAACTCCACAGTGAGATTCTATGGACTGATTGCTCAAAATAAGAAAGAAAGAACTTACATTTATTTGGCATTTCCCGATCTTCTGAGAGATCCCCAAGTGTGGTAGCCAATTAGTGCACAGCAAGGTCCTACAAACAGGAATGAGATAAAAGACCAGATAATCCATTTTGATGGTGCTGTTTGAGAGATAAATATTTAGAAAGCAAAGCAAATTATTTGTAGTCCAAGTGGCTAACTTCCAGCATATATGCTAGCGATAAGGAACCTAGGGTTATTTTAAACTTTTGTGCAGATCGCCCAAAAATGGGCATTATTTCCAGCGTGGGTGGTAAAAATGGGTTTTCAAATTGCTGTCTTGTCGCCCATTCTCAAAGTCCCTAGTCTCCATTTTTGAAATTGGGTGTTACCACGAGCGATATGAAATGGGCGGGTAGCATTAAATCTCTCTGACCTTCTGCCGTAAAGTGTTGCCATCCTTAGCAACGGCATGGCAATGCTTGTTTCCCATGATTCAGGAATTTATCAGTATGATACAGATGTTTGTTCAGATGTTCATGTTAAGTATGGAAGAACTCCACAAGACTGAGTACTGTGAGCTAAAACTGATGTGACCTTAGTCTCTTTAATACAACTCCAGAGTGCCTAAGCAGCCTGGCAGACAACTTTTGATACTCCCTTGAACGAGGTGTGCAGGTGACCCTTGGGCCTCCATCAGGGCCTCTGGTGGCAAGTTTTGAACAGTTACAATGTTTACATACATAATATCACTCTCCCCAAAGTCTTTGATACAAATTATTTACAAGTTGAGACGATCCGGGGCCCTACACTCCCTGGTTGATCGTCTGAGTTCAAACTCCAGCACAGGTGAATTGGTCGGACAATTGCTGCACTGCAGCGCGGCTGGTCTGACAAGACTCTTGGGAATGGTGTGTTCATCCTCTTAATTGACAGTGAGGTCGATTGCTGGTTGGGTGTGTGTTGGTGGATCGATGATGGTGATGTCCTCCTCAGGTTGTTCCTGGTTATCGGTGAACCGCAGTTTGGTCTGATCCAAATGGTTTCTGCACGTTTGTCCATTCAATAGTTTGACTATAAACACTCTATTCCCCTCCTTGACCAAGACAATGCCAGCTTGACCGTAATTCAGGACAAACACAGGGTCGTTAACATCAATGTCACGCGATACAGCTGCGCGATCATCGTACGTTTTTCCGGTGACGTCGGGTTTCCACATGATCATTTAGATCCAAGTGGACTAGGGAGAGCGTGGTTTTGAGTGCTCTCTTCATTAATAATTCTGCAGGGGGAACCCCAGTGAGTGAGTGGGATCGCATCCGGTAGCTGAGCAGAACCCGAGATAAGCGGGTCTGCAAGGAGCATTCCATCACACGTTTCAAGCTCTGCTTGATATTTTGGACTGCCCGTTCCGCTTGACCGTTGCATGCGGACTTAAATGGGGCATACCTGACATGCTTGATGCCATTGCGGGTCATAAACTCATAGAATTCCGAGCTGGTGAAACATGGTCCATTGTCACTGACAAGGACATTGGGCAAGCCATGGGCAAACATAGCCCGGAGACTTTCAATGGTGGCAGTGGATGTGCTGGATGACATGATTACGCATTCAATCCATTTAGAGTAAGTATTCACTATAACTAAAAACATCTTTCCGAGAAAGGGGCCAGCAAAATCTACGTGGATCCTGGACCATGGTTTGAAGGGCCATGACCACAGACTCAATGGAGCATCCCTTGGTGCATTGCTCAGTTGTGAGCATGTGTTGCACTGGTGTACCTGGCTATAGCCTTCATCATGACTATGCCTGAGTGGGTATTGTTTAGGTCGCGTATAAATGTTTCCCTGCCTTTTTTTGGCAAAATCACGCGATTACCCCATAAGAGACAATCCGACTGGATGGACATTTCATCTTTGCGTCGGTGAAACGGTTTAATTTCATCTTGCATTTCCCCGGGAACAGCCGACCAGCTCCCATTGAGGACGCAACATTTTACAAGTGATAGCACAGGATCCTGGCTGGTCCAGGTCCTGATCTGGCGAGCAGTGACGAGTGACCCCGCGCTCTCAAAAATATCCATGGCCAGAAGCAAGTCTGCGGGCTGCACCACTTCCACCCCGGTAGTGGGCAATGGTAGCTGATTGAGGGCATCAGCACAGTTCTCTGTGCCTGGTCTGTGGCGGATAACATAGTCATAGGTGGACAATGTTAGTGCCCATCTTTGGATGCGGGACGAAGCATTGGTGTTAATACCTTTGCTTTCTGAAAACAGCTAAATGAACGGTTTGAAGTCGGTTTCAAGCTCAAACTGAAGTCCAAATAGGTATTGGTGCATTTTCTTAACTCCATATACACATGCTAACGCCTCTTTCTCGACCATACTGTAGGCTCTTTCAGCCTTAGACAGACTTCTAGACGCGTATGCAACCGGTTGAAGTTTGCCCGATACATTGGTTTGCTGTAACACACAGCCGATCCCGTACGAAGATGCATCGCAAGCTTGCAATAATCGTTTACAAGGGTCAGACAGTATAAGCAACTTATTAGAACAAAGTAAGTTTCTGGCCTTCTCAAAGGGGTTAGACAGGTTAGATGCAGGAAGAATGTTCCCAATGTTGGGGAAGTCCAGAACCAGGGGTCACAGTCTAAGGATAAGGGGTAAGCCATTTAGGACCGAGATGCGGAGGAACTTCTTCACCCAGAGAGTGGTGAACCTGTGGAATTCTCTACCACAGAAAGTTGTTGAGGCCAATTCACTAAATATATTCAAAAAGGAGTTAGATGAGGTCCTTACTGCTAGGGGGATCAAGGGGTATGGCGAGAAAGCAGGAATGGGGTACTGAAGTTGAATGTTCAGCCATGAACTCATTGAATGGCGGTGCAGGCTAGAAGGGCCGAATGGCCTACTCCTGCACCTATTTTCTATGTTTCTATGTTTACCCCAAACCCTTACGTAGCAACATGTGCAACGGTTCCAGCAAAGTGCTTAACCCGGGTAGAAAGTTACCAAAATAGTTGAGGAGTCCCAGGAACGAATGCAGGTCCATCACATTCTGTGGTCTGGGTGCATTCTTGATGGCCTCTGTCTTTGAGTCTGTGGGTCTAATGCGTCTGCCGCAATCTTTCTCCCCAAAAATTCGACCTCTGGTGCCAGGAAAACACACTTGGAGCATTTCAGCCTGAGACCCACTCTGTCTAGTTGACTTAGTACCTCTTCCAGATTGTGCAGGTGTTCGGTGGTGTCATGACCGGTGAACAGGATGTCGTCTTGAAACACAATGGTGCACGGAACCGATTTCAGCAGACTCTCCATGTTCCTCTGGAAGATGGCAGCAGCCGAGTGAATCTCAAAAAGGCACCTGTGGTATATAAACAGTCCTTTGTTTGTGTTAATGCACATCGATCTTTTCGAAGATTCAGCCAGCTCCTGTGTCACATAGGCGGAGGTTAGGTCCAACTTGGTGAACAACATCCCCCCTGCTAACGTTGCGAACAGGTCATCCGCCTTGGGTAGCGGGTACCGGTCCTGTAACGAGACTCGGTTGATCGTTACCTTGTAGTCTCCGCAGATTCTGACCTTGCCATCGCTTTTCAACACCGGAACAATCAGACTGGCTCACTCGTTGAACTCGACTGACGATACGATTCCCTCTCGTTGAAGTCTGTCCAGTTCGATCTCGACTTTCTCCCTCATCATATATGGAACCGCTCGAGCCTTGTGATGAGCGGGCCTTGCATCGGGGATTAGATGGATCTGCACCTTGGCACCTGTGAAATTGCCGATGCCTGGTCCAAATAGCGATGGAAACTTGCTCAGCACTTGGGCGCATGGGGCATCATCTACTGAAGATAGTGCTTTGATGTCGTCCCAGTTCCATCGAATCTTTCCCAGCCAGCTTCTGACAAATAGCGTTGGGCTATTGCCTGGTACAATCCACAGTGATAAATCATGCACAGCTCCATCGTATGATACCTTAACTGCCACACTGCCAATGACTGGTATGAGCTCTTTAGTGTTAGTGCGCAGCTTTGTCTGAATCGGGCTCAGTTTGGGCCTTTGTGCCTTGTTGCCCAAGCCTTCTGGCTCATAATTGACTGACTCGCCCCCTGTGTCCAACTCCATTGATACCAGAATACCGTTCAATTTGACTTTCAGCATAATAGGGGGGTTCTTGGTGGTGAAGGTGTGTACCCCATACACCTCTTCCTCAGGTTGAATTGCCACTCTCGTTTGTTCTGCATGATCCATGCTGGATCGATCATCCTCTGCCAACTCTGCCATGTGGTGAGTCGCAGCACTCTTGCACATTCGCTGGAGGTGCCTCATTGTTTCGCAGCCTTTGCACACGTAGTGCTTGAATCGACATTGATGGGCTCGATGATTACCCCCCGCAGCATCAACATGGTGCTAATGGATTTGCATTCACGTCCAATGGCGGACTCTGAGTCATCCTCCTGCAGACATGTAGGCCCTGCCATATGCAGTTCTGCCTGCTGGTGACGTTATTTTATGCACAGTACTTGCTGGTGAGCTTCGATGCTGGGAAGATATCTGTCTGGTATTATTGCTCATGGATATGAATGCTTGGGCTATCATGATGGCCTTGCTCAGGTCGAGGGATTCGGTGGATAGCAGCTTGTGAAGAATGACCATGTGGCCGATGCCAAGCTCAAAAAAGTCCTGTGGCATTTCCCCCAAAAATCCAGCAAATTCGCAAGTTCCCGCAAGGCATCTCAGGTCGGCGTTATAACTCGCCATGTCCTGGTCCTCGGAGCGATGGTGCGTGTAGAAGCGATACCTGGCCATTAAGACGCTCTCCTTTGGTTTGAGGCATCCCCAAACCAGCGTACACAACTCTGTATATGTCTTCTCCATTGGTTTCTCCAGTGCTAGCAGATTCTTGATGAGGCTGTATATTGTGGACCCACACACGGTGAGGAGACTCGCCCTGCGCTTGATCACTGTATCATCCACATCCAGCTCATTGGCCACGAAGTACTGGTCGAGACACTCAACGAAGGCTTCCCAATCATCACCCTCTACAAATCTCTCTAAAATACCAACGGCAGCCATGACAGTGTGAAAGTTCATAATCTGTTACTCGTTGCCAATTGTTAAGTATGGACGAACTCCACAAGACTGAGTACTGTGAGCTAAAACTGATGGCAGACAATCTTTTATACTCCGTTGCATGAGGTGTGCAGGTGACACTTGGGCCTCCAACAGTTGCACCCTCTGGTGGCAAGTCTTACACAGTTACAATATTTACATACACAACAGTTCACATCACCTCCAAAGACCTCCAGAGTACCTCCGAACTCCCTTGAGGTTGAAGCAGAGCAGCCTTTTAAATGACGTGACATGCGATTTAGAACATGGCGTCCATACTGATGTGAGTAGTTCCGGTTAGTTCTACTTCTTCCCGCCGTTTTTTTGGGTGAGCAATATTGTGAGCGAGATGCGTGCGAGGTGGTGAAAGTGATGCTGGGCGATCTCCTGGGCGTTAGTTTCGGCAAATGTGATCTTGACGACAAAATAAAGTGGGCTGTCAGTATTATTGAATCTCGGCATTAATTACGTGTGGAAAGTAACACTGGGCGATATTATGGGCGTTGGTTTCGCCCATTCTAATGATTCCGCCCCAATAAAGTGGGCGGGCGGCATTAATTTTTCCCGCCGTTACACACATGGGGAAAGTAACATTCGGCGATAAATGTCTGAAAAATGGGCATCAGTTTTCATTTTGTGGCTAAATGGGCGATATCTGGGCATTTTACGTCATTTCAGCGGTTAAATGCACATTAAGTGGGCGTTATGCATGCAAAAAAAGTGTAAAATATATCAGCTACTTCCCTACAATTTGCATTTATATAGTATCATTAACATAGTAAAATGTCCCAAGAAAAAGATATCCTTCTTTCTCCTTTGAAGTAGTTATTTTGGTCTCCGAAGTCTTGGATATCAATCATAATTATTCAGCTCATTCCTTTAAGAATATTTTCCACATTTAACCAATTTATATTATAAGCCAAAGCTGGTGCAATCAGCATTAGCCAGAACAGGCTCGTCAATATTACATTTTTACATTCTTGAGACTTTCCTTCTGGACTGGGAGGAGCAGGGGGAGCAGGAGTGTTCCTCCCGGTCCAACATTTAAATCTTGGGCCTCCTCTGTCCCAGGCTTTTCCCTTTTCCCCATACCCTCTCCGGTGACAATTAGCCTGGACTGCCCACACACTTATCTCACCAGGGACGATTTCCTTCAGTCCCCACTGTCTGATTTTCAATTGGCGTGCAATGCCTGAATTGATGCATGACCTTGATTTTGAATGACGTCGCTCTGGACATTACCCTCTCATAACCACACATGGAACAACATGCATGCAACAGTTCGACAGTGATGCTATCAACGCTTCTTAAAATGACACATTTTTCAGGTGAGTTTCGATTTTAGCTTTTGGGCTGTCTTTTTTATATTTTATTGGAGTAGTGGCTTGATGCAATACATTTAAAAAGTTGTAAAAGTGTGCAGGGAGTGCTTCTGGATGCTTGCAAGGCTTTGAATGTTAAAGGAAGATCTCTGAAAGAATCACTTGTTTACAGACCTGGGGGCTTTATTCGCAGTCCTTCCCAGGCTGCAACATCACATGGAGATGAAACAGAGGCAGCAAAGGAGACAAGCTACCCGTAGATAGAAGAGGAAGAAGCAGATGAGGAAGAAGTGGAAGAGAAGTAAGTGGAAGGAAGGATGCAACCCAGACAATCCCTTTCTGATCGAGATATCCGGGATCGAATCATCTGCCTACAGTACCAGTGAACACAACCCCGCTTCCCCTTTCAACATTTGTCCCACACATTACTTTCCCTCTGTTACTGACCATCACAGCATCCTCTTTGCCACAATGCTGAAACTAAAAGCCACCACAAAGAAAACCTTTCAATCTAACTTCATGTATAAATGCATTCAATATTACATCAAAAAATCATCTAATCACCCTTGTGCATTCCCTTAGTGACTATCTTGCATCTGTCTTTGCCGATCCTAGTGATGTTTTGTAACGCTACCCCAGTGGCTGCAGCACGGCAGGTGGAAGTGGGGGACACTGCAAATGGCCCTGCAATATAACTTCGAGGAGCTGGTGGCTGGGAATGTGAAATCAGGTGATGGTGTTTCTTCTTCTACTTCTTCACTCTCCTCTCACTCTTCTTGGTCAACCATTGGCTGGGCGGGAAGAAGGCAGCCAGCTTTAAAGGCTAGAAACTGACTATTTTTGAATTATTTTTTTTTAGAAGGTAGTTCACCCTTAAAACTGACAGCCTTACTTTAGGAAAATGTAGCGTCGCTCCAGCGACACTAACTTGGGCCCTGCTGAGTGCACAGCCGGTCAGCAGTCTGATCGTTGCTGGGATGTGAGCTAAAATCATTTAAATTAACAGGCAGCGCCAAATTAATGTGCTGCCTGCCTTTTCTAAATGGGTGTGAGCAAATCGCGCCATGCGGTGCCCTCGCCCGTATTCGTGCTTAATCAAATTTCCCGGCCATATATTTTTAGTGCAGGCAGAGTCTCCTTTTCCCAGAGGTATGTTTGTATCGTGATTTTGTTTCTGGACTGGTATTCCAGAGCCCTGGACTAATGATCTGCAGATGTGAATTCAAATCCCACCATGGCAGCTGGGGGAATCGAATACAGTTAATTCAATAAATCTGGAATATGAAGTCAGTATCAGAAATAGAGACGGAAATCTGCTGGCCTATATGTGACTCCAGCACCACAGCAATGCGGTTGACTCTTAACTACCCTTTGAAATGGCTTAGCAAGCCACTCAATTGTAGCAAAATCACTGCATTGTACTATTATAAGAATGAAACTGCACAGACCACCCGGCATCGACCTCGGCACCAGCTTCGAAGACGACAACAGCACACCCAGCCTCATCAACATTGCAAAGTCCTCGTCACTAACAACTGGGAACTTGTCCCAAAATTGGAAGAGCTGTCCCACAGAGTAGTCATGCAACAGCCTGGCATAGTCATACTGACAAAGTCTTACCTTTCAGTCAATGTTCCAGACTCCTCCATCACCATTTCTGGGTGTGTCCTGCCCCACGAGAGGAGGTGGCACAGTGATATACAGTCAGAAGAAGTGGCTCTGGGAGTCCTCAACATTGACTCCGGACCCCATGAAGTCTCATGGCATCAGGACAAACATGGGCAAGGAAACCTCCAACTGATTACCACCTACTGCCGTCTTTCAGTTGATGAATCAGTATTCCTCCATGTTGAACACCACTTGGAAGAAGCACTGAGCAAGAGCACAGAATGGTCTCTGGGTGGGGGAACTCAATATGCTCTAAGAATGGCTCAGTAGTACCACTATTAACTGAGCTGGCCGAGTCTGAAGGACATAGCTGCCAGACTGGGCTTACATCAGGTCGTGAGAGAACCAACAGGAGAGAAAAACATACTTGCCCTTGTCCTCACCAATCTACCTGTCACAGATGCATCTGTCCATGAGTGACCACCACACAGTCCTTGTGGAGACAAAGTCCTGTCTTCACACTGAGGACACCCTCCATCATGTTGTGTGGCATTACCATTGTCCTAAATGGGATAGATTCAGAACAGATCTACAACTTAAAACTGAGCATTCATGAGGCGCTGTGGGCCATCAGCAGCAGCAGAATTTTATTCCACCACAATCTCTAACCTCATGGCTTGGCATGTCCCGCACTCTACCATTACCATCAAGCCAGGGGACCAATTCTGGTTCATAGGATTACATAGGATATACAACACAGAAACAGGCCTTTCGGCCCAACCAGTCAATGCCAGCGTTTATGGTCCACTCAAGCCGCCTCCTGTCTTTCCTCATCTAATTCTATCAGCATAACCCTCTATTCACTTCTCCCTCATATGCTTGTCCAAAGCACATCTTTACTATTCGTTTCAAGCACTCCCTGTTCTACATCCTCACCACTCTTTGAGTAAAGAAGTTTCTTCTGAATTCCCCATTAGATTTCTTGATGACTATCTTATATTGATGGCTTCTATTTATGCTCATCCCCACAAGTGGAAACATTCTCTCTGTATTCATTCTATCAAAACCTTTCGTAATTTTAAAGACGTCAATTAGGTCACCCCTCAGCTTTCTTTTTTCAAGAGAAAAGAGACCCAGCCTGTTCATCCTTTCCTGATATGTATACCTTTGCATTTCTGGTATCATCCTTGCAAAGCTTCTCTGCACCCTCTCCAGTGCTTCGATAACAGTATGCAGTACTCTAAGTGTGATCTAATCAAGCTTCGATACAGGTTTAGCATAACTTCTTTACTTTTCAATTCTATACATTTAGAAATAAACCCTAGTGCTTGGTTTGCTTTTTTTATGACCTTGCTAACCTGTGTCACAACTTTTACTGATTTGTATATTTGTACTCCGAGATCCCTTTGTTCCTCTACCCCACCGAGACTTGCACCGTCCAAGTAATGTGACCTCCCTATTCTTCCTACCAAAATGTAATACCTCACATTTATCTGTGTTAAACTTCATTTGCCAATTATATGCCCATTCTGCAAGTTTATTCATGTTCTCCTGTAATTTGTTGCAGTCCTCCTCAGTATTGTCTGATGCCCCCAATTTGGTGTCATCCGCAATTTAGAAATTGTGTTTTTGATTCCAAAGTCTAAATCATTAATATAAATTGTGAACAACAGTGATCCCAGCACTGATTCTTGTGGAACACCACTTCCCACCTTCTGCCACTGTGAATAGCTACCATTTGCCGCTACACTCTGCATTCTGTCTTGAAGCTAGCTAGCTATCCATTCTGCTACTTGTCTCCTGACTCCACATTCTCTAACCATGTTCATCAGTCTATTATGGGATACATTATCGAAGGCCTTTTGAAAATCTAGAAAATTACATCTACTGCATTACCACTGTCCACTCCCTCTGTTACCTCTTCAAAAAAAACAGTGAGGTTAGTCAAAGAAGACTTTCCCTTTGAAATTCATGCTGACTATTCACAACTGCAAGAGAAATGCAGGGAACAGCATCAACCCTTGTGCATGGCCTTCTTTGATCTTACAAAGGCCTTTGACACTGTCAATGGCGAGGGACTATGGAGCGTCCTCCTCCGTTTCGGCTGCCCCCAAAAGTTTGTCACCATCCTCCGCCTGCTCCACGACGACATGCAAGCCCTGATCCTGACCAACGGATCCATCACAGACTCAATCCATGTCCAGACCACGGTCAAGCAGGGCTGTGTCATTGCTCCAACCCTCTTCTCGATCTTCCTCGTGAAATGCTCCACTTCAGACTCAACAAGCTCCCTGCTGGAGTGGAACTAAACTACAGAACTAGTGGGAACCTGTTCAACCTTCGTCATCTGCAGGCCAGATCCAAGACTGTCCCAACCTCTGTCGTCGAACTACAGTACGCGGACGACGCTTGCGTCTGCGCACATTCACAGACTAAACTCCAAGTCATAGTCACCATCTTCACTGAGATGTACGAAAACATGGGCCTTACACTAAACATCCGTAAGACAAAGGTCCTCCACCAACCTGACCCCGCTACACAGCATTGCACCACAGCCATCAAGATACACGGCACGGCCCTGGACAACATGGACCAATTTCCATACCTCGGGAGCCTATTATCAGCAAGGGCAGATATCGATGACGAGGTTCAACACCGCCTCCAGTGTGCCAGCGCAGCCTTCGGCTGCCTGAGGAAGAGAGAGTTTGAAGATCAGGCCCTCAAATATGGCACCAGGCTCATGGTCTACAGGGCTGTAGTGATACCCGCCCCCCTGTATGGCTCAGAGACGTGGACCATATACAGTGGACACCTCAAATCGCTGGAGAAATACCACCAACAATGTCTCCGCAAGATCCTGCAAATCCCCTGGGAGGACAGATGCACCAAAGTTAGTGTCCTCAATCAGGCCAACATTCCCAGCATTGAAGCAGTGACCACACGCAACCAGCTCCATTGGGCGGGCCACATTGTTTGCGTGCCTGATACAAGACTCTCAAAACAAGCGCTCTACTCAGAACTCCTACACGACAAGCGAGCCCTAGGTGGGCAGAGGACACCCTCAAAGCCTCCTTGATAAAATGCAATATCTCCACCGACACCTGGGAGTCCCTGGCCAAAGACCGCCCTAAATGGAGGAAGAACATCCGGGAGGGCGCTGAGCACCTCAGGCTAGAACCTCCACTTTTTTTTACCTGTTTAACGCCCACTTAACGCCCATTTAACTGTTAAAATGACGTATAAAGCCCAGATAGCGCCCATTTTGTCACAAAATGGAAACTGAAGGGCTTTTTTAGGAGACTTATCGTCGAGCATTATTTTCCCAATGGGCTTAACGTCGAGAAAAAATAATTCCGCCCGCCCTCTTTTTTGGGGCGGAATCAGCAGAATGGACGATTTCAACGCCCATAATATCGCCCAGCATTTCTTTCCTCACGGACTTAACACCGAGATTCAATAATAATGCACGGCGACTGTTTTTGGTCCTAAAGAGCATATTTACCCAAACTAGTGGCCATGGAGATCACCTACCGTCAATTTCACCACCTCCCACACATATCGTCCAGAATATCGCCTGCTCAAAAAAACGGCCACAAAAAGTGGAACTAACCAGGATGGATGCCAGCGGTGTGGCTGGCATTTGTTAAATCCCACTCTTACGTGAGGAGCTGATATCGGAAAGATTTGCCTGAAAGAGCGCTGATGTGAGTGACAATGCTGACACACTGCTGAGTGTGTGCAGCTCAGACATCAATGGTGCCCATCACCTTGGTGCCAGTTAAAATTTACATTGATTGATGTTAAGTTGTATTTAACCCTTTCATGGTAAGGAATCACCAGTGTGTAATGGTCCAGCTATCTGAGACAATGCGCAACAAGGTTATATTCAATAACAAAAGTTTAATACCAACATTGGTCTGAAATCATAAGTAACACAGCCAATACCACCCAACCCCCACCCACATCCCACTTTTTCCACCATTGACATAAATCACATGGTCACCATGTACAGCAACACAGAATACAAAGGCAAAGCAGGAGCGTGGTCCCCAGCCCCCATACATGGCAACAAATTGCATACACCTAGATGGAGGTAACACAGCTATCAGCTGCACACTTTCCTTCTCCCCTCTCTTTCTTCTCGCCACCTCTATCCCTTCCCCTCCTCGCTCCACGGTGCCTGGCCGAGGAGCTCCTTAGGCGGTGCCTCATTGGGGAGGATGAAGGCAGATGCGTTGGTTGGACGAGTACAGGAGCTGGGGGGTACCGAGGTGGCAACATTCTCTGATGCAGAAGCAGGATATTGGTTCTTGCTCACATCTGTCGTTCGCAATGGTGATGCGGAACCTCGGGGTGAACTTCCATGCTCTGGGACCACTGGGAGGGCTGTGGCAGCAGTGTTCCTGGCTATCGCATCCAGGGACTCTGCCATGCATGGAATGTACTCGGTCATGGTGGCCAGGTGTTGGGATATGCCCCTCAAAACCTCAATGAGCTGGTCACCAATGTCTACAGTCCTCCTGGACAAGTGAACCATCTCTCTGCAGTCATGTCACGTTCGTTGAACAGACTTGTTGCTTCCACGAGGCCTCCGCGGGGTCGGCACCATCCTGGGGACAAATGGGGTGCCCTGTGGAGAGGTGCTTGGGGCCGGCACCTCTAGAGTGGAGGCGGGAATGACCGGAGGACCAATAGATGGCCTTGAGGTGGAATAGAAACATAGAAACATAGAAAATAGGTGCAGGCGTAGGCCATTCGGCCCTTCGAGCCTGCACCGCCATTCAATGAGTTCATGGCTGAACATACAACTTCAGTACCCCATTCCTGCTTTTTCGCCATACCCCTTGATCCCCCTAGTAGTAAGGACTACATCTAACTCCTTTTTGAATATATTTAGTGAATTGGCCTCAACAACTTCCTGTGGTAGAGAATTCCACAGGTTCACCACTCTCTGGGTGAAGAAGTTTCTCCTCATCTCGGTCCTAAATGGCTTACCCCTTATCCTTAGAATGTGACCCCTGGTTCTGGACTTCCCCAACATTGGGAACATTCTTCCTGCATCTAACCTGTCTAAACCCGTCAGAATTTTAAACGTTTCTATGAGATCCCTTCTCATTCTTCTGAATTCCAGTGAATACAAGCCCAGTTGATCCAGAATGGGTTATGGAATGTGGCAATGCAGGTTCTTTGAAGTTCACGCTCTCATCCGTAGAGAACAGATCCAGCGCATTGACGGGTGACAATTGGAGCTCCTCAGCACCAGATGTAGTAGGATCGGCTGCCGACTCCTGCCCCGCGCCCTCACCTTCTGGCCTCTGTGGCCTTGCCTGGGGCCATGCTGCTGGCTGAGCTGCAAGACACAAATGAGGTTGTTCGAGGAGAATGGGGTGCTAGGGTCACAAGTAAAACATTCCCGGTAAAAGTGCCGGGAACATCTGCTGATAGTCATTCATGCCTATTATAAATCAAATTATATAAATAAATAAGTACATGTAAATCAATGTACTATTTACTCTTGTGGATCCCACAAGGTCGTTCCATTGTTTGCAGCATTGGTTGCCCTCACACATCTCGTTGGTCGCCGACGAGACCACCTCTGCTATCTCGGTCCATATCCTCTGGTAGGACTTTTGGGGGGGCTTCCCAAGCCCTCCCTGTGTTAAATCACCCCAGCGTAACTCGATCTCCTGCAGGAGGGAGTAATTTGCCTCATCCGAGAACCTCCCAGCTCTTTTGCGGGCTCCAATGTGCTCCTCACCCACCTCACTGCTCTCTCCAGCGTCAGTCTCCACAGCGTGCTGTGATGCCTACTCCTCTCCCTCCATTATAGGGCAAATTCAGTCAAATATGTGGCTGTTAACAGCTACTTTTTGTTTGCCTACTTGCTGTGAAGCTCTAAAGTCTCCCTCCTTCCTCCCAAAGCAGTCACACCACACCCAGCCACGCATTCAGTCCCTCTGAGCTCCCTCTCTCTCTGTCTCCTCTTCTGCACAGGTCATGGTGACCCTTGACCGCCTGAATCACAGGAATCGAGTGTTGCCATGCTATTGCTACACTTTACGGCAGAAGGTCAAAAAAAATTTACGCTCCCGTCCATTTGATATCGCTGACGGTAACGCCCATTTTCAAAAATGTAAACTTGGTGTTTTGAGAATGGGCGAGAAGCCAGTGATCTGAAAACCCTTTTTTATGCCCACTCCAGAAGTACTGCCCATTTTTGGCGATAAGCTCAAAAGTGGAGTTTCTAGCCCCTCGAGTCTCGTCGCCGAGAGCATACAGAAAGCAAGCGCAGGCAGCAGAAGGAGCATGCGGCAAACCAGTCTTCCCAGCCACATTTTCCTTCAACCACTGTCTGTCCCACCTATGACAGAGACTGTAATTCTCATATTGGACTGTTCAGTCACCTAAGAACTCACTTTTAAAGTGGAAGCAAGTCTTCCTCGATTTCGAGGGACTGCCTATGATGATGATTTTTGCTTTCTAGATGTTCTTCTATTTTCTCAGTTATTAAAGATTCCATTATTTTTTCTACCATTGATGTTAAGCTGACTGGTCTATAATTCCCTGGACATGTTCTATCTCCCTTCTTAAATATAAGCATTACATTAGCGATCCGCCAGTCCTCTGGCAATAAACCTTTTTCTAATGAATTATTAAATATGTGTAGTAATGCCTAAGCTCTCTGTTCCCGAGATTCTTTTAAAATGTGTGGATGCAATCCATCCGGACCATGGGTTTTATAAGAACATTACAAAATAAGAAAAAGGAACAGGAGTAGGCCATATGGCCCCTCGAGCCTGTTCCGCCATTTAACACGATCATGGCTGATCCAATCATGGACTTTGGTCCACTTTCCATTCCCCATAACCCCTTATTCCCTTATCGGTTAAGAAACTGTCTATCAATGTCTGAAATTTATTCACTGACCCAGTTTCCACAGATCTCTGCGGCAGCAAATTACACAGATTTACGACCCTCTGAGAGACGAAATTCCTCCTCATCTCATTTTAAATGGGCGGCCCCTTATTCTAAAATTATGCCCACTAGTTCTAGTCTCCCCTATCAGTGGAAACATCCTCTCTGCATCCACCTTGTCAAGCCCCCTCATAATCTTATACTTTTCGATAAGATCACCTTTCAGTCTTCTGAATTCCATTGAGTAGAGGCCCAACCTACTCAACCCTTCCTTATAAGTCAATCCTCTCATCTCCGGAATCAATCGAGTGAACCTTCTCTGAACTGCCTCCAAAGCAAGTATATCCTTTCTTCAATATGGAAACCAAAACTGCACGCAGTATTCCAGGTGTGGCCTCACCAATACCCTGTATAACTGTAGCAAGGCTTCCCTGCTTTTATACTCCAACCCCTTTGTAATAAAGGCCAATATTCCATTGGCCTTCCTGATCACTTGCTGTATCTACATACTAACCTTTTGTGTTTCATGCACCAGGACCCCCAGGTCCTGTTGTACTGAGGCATTTTGCGATTTTTCTCCATTTAAATAATAACTTGCTCTTTGATTTTTTTTCTGCCAAAGTGCACAACCTCACACTTTCCAACCTTATACTCCATCTGCCAAATTTTTTCCCACTCACTTGGCCTGTCTATGTTCTCCTCACACATTGCTTTTCCTCCCATCTTTGCATCATCAGCAAACTTGGCTATATTCCACTCGGTCCCTTCATTCAAGTCTTTAATATAGCTTGTAAAAATATTTGGGGACCCAGCACTGATCCCTGCGGCACCCCACTAATTACTGATTACCAACCCGAGAATGAACCATTTATCCAGACTCTCTGTTTTCTGTTTGTTTGCCAATCCTCTATCCATGCTAATATATTACCCCCAACCGCATGAACTTTTATCTTCTGCAGTAACATTTTATGTGGCACCTTGTCAAATGCCTTCTGGAAGTCAAAATGCGCCACAGTCGCTGGTTCCCCTTTATCCACCCTGTTCGTTACATCCTCAAAGAATTCCAGAAAATTTGTCAAACATGACTTCCCCTTCATAAATCCATGCTGACTGCCTGACTGGATTATGTTTTTCTAAACATCCTGCTACTGCTTCTTTAATAATGGACTCCAACATTTTCCCAACCACAGATGTTAGGCTAACTGGTTTATAGTTTCCTGCTTTTTGCCTGCCTCCTTTTTTAAATAGGGGTGTTACATTTGCAGTTTTCCAATCTGCTGGGACCTCCCCAGAATCCAGGGAATTTTGGTAAATTACAATCAATGCATCCACTATCCCTGCTGCTACTTCTCTTAGGACCCTAGGCTGCAAGGCATTAGGTACAGGAGATTTATCCGCCTTTAGTCCCATTATCTTACTGAGTACCACCTCCTTAGGATTGTGATTGTGTTAAGTTCCTCCCTCCCTATAACCCCTTGACTATCCACTGTTACGATATTTTTAGTGACTTCTATCATAAAGACTGATACAAAATATTTGTTCAGAGTTTCTACCATCTCCATGTTCCCCATTACTAATTCCCCGGTCTCGTCCTCTAAGGGACTAACATTTACTTTAGCCACTCTTTTCCTTTTTATATACCTATAGAAACTCTTGCTATCTCTTTTTATATTTCGTGCTAGTTTACTTTCATAGTCTATCTTTCCTTTCTTCATAATTTTTTTAGTCATTCTTTGCTGGCTTTTAAAAGCTTCCCAATCTTCTGTCCTCCCACTAGTTTTGGCCACTTTGTATGCCCTTGTTTTTAAATTGGATACCATCCTTTATTTCTTTAGTTAGCCACGGATGACTATCTTTGCTTTTACACCCTTTCCTCCTCACTGGAATTATGTTTCTTGAGAGTTATTAAATATCTCCTTAAATGTTCGCCACTGTTCATCAACCATCCTACACTTTAATCTATTTTGCCTGTCCACTTTAGCTAACTCTGCCCTCATAATATACCTTTGTAGTCTCCTTTATTTAAGCTGGTTTGAGAGCCAACTTTCTCGCCCTCCATCTGAATTTGTTATTCAACCATGCTATGATCACTCATTCCAAGGGGATCCTTCACTGGGAGATTGTTTATTAATCCTGTCTCATTACACAGGACCAAATCTAAGATATCCTGCCCCCCTGGTTGGTTAGTTACATACTGTTCAAGGAACCCGTCCTTTATGCACTCTATGAACTCTTCCTCAAGGCTACCCCGACCAATTTGATTTGTCCAATCAAAATGGAGGTTAAAATCACCCATGATTATTGCTATTCCCTTTTTACAAGCCCCCACTATTTTCTGGTTTATACTCCGACCAACAGAGTTGCTACTGTTAACGGGCCTATAGATTACGCCAACCAGTGACTTTTTCCCCTTATTGTTCCTTATCTCCACCCAAACTATTTTAACATCCTGATCATTTGAGCCAATATCATTTCTCGCTATTGCAGTGTTTCCATCCTTTATCAACAGAGCTACCCCACCTCCTTTTCCTTTCTGTCTGTCCTTTCGAATTGTCAAGTACCCCTGAATGTTTATTTCCCAGTCTTGGTTACCTTGCAACCACATCTCTGTTATGGCTACCAGATCATACCCATTTGTAACTATTTGCACTGACAGCTCATCTAATTTGTTACGAATGCTGCGTGCATTCAGATAAAGAGCTTTTAAATACGATTCCTTACCATTTTCTCCTGCTATGGCCCCAGTTTCTCATACATTCTTATGTTTATAGATTCTGTCCCTTCCTGTCACGCTCTGGTTTTTGTTTCCCCCATTGCTACCCTGCTCTATTGCCTTCACCTTGTTCTTTGAGCTTTTCGGTTTCTGCTCACCTGAACCCTCCCGCCCCACTAATTAGTTTAAAGCTGCCTCTGTAGCCTTAGTTATTCATTTCGCCCCAGCACATTCCAAGTGTAGTCCGTCCCAACGGAACAGCTCCCTCTTAGCCCAGTACTGGTGCCAGTGCCCCAGGAACCAAAACCCATTTCTCTCACACCAGTTTTTGAGCCACGAGTTTAGCTCTCTGATCTTACTTAACCTATGTAGATTTGCTCGTGGCTCCGGTAGTAATCCAGAGATTATTACCTTTGTGGTTCTGCTTTTTAATTTGGCCCCTAGCTGCTCATGATCCTTTAGCAGAGCTTTTTTGTCTGTCCTATCTATGTTGTTGGTACCCATGTGTACCACGACAACTGGATCTACCCCCTCCCACTCCAAGTTCCTCTCCAGCCCTGAGGAGATGTCCTTAACCCTGGCAGGCAACACAGCTTTCAGGACTCACGCTCAGAGTGGCAGGGAACTGTATCTATTCCCCTAATGATACTGTCCCCTACAACTATAATGTTTCTTTTTATTTGCCCCGCTTGAATGGCCTCCCATACCATGGTGCTGTGGTCAGTTTGCTCATCCTCCCTGCAGTCCCTGCTCTTGTCCACACAGGGAGCAAGAGTCTCGAACCTGTTGGACAAGAGCAAGGGCCGAGGCTCCTCCATCACTACCTCCTGGATCCCCATAACTTCCTGACTCGTAGTCACGTCCCTCTGTCCTTGACCGCTAGCCAAATCTGAGTTAGTTAACCTAAGGGGTGTGACTATGCCCTGGCACACAGTGTCCAGGTAACCCTCCTCCTCCCTGATGTGTCGCAGTGTCTGCTGCTCGGACTCCAGCTCACCAATGCGGAGCCGAATTTCCTTGAGCTGCAGGCACCACAGACGTGACCACCGTGGACCTCAATGGGGTCCACCAGCTCCCACATGTTGCTGCGTTGACACATCACCCTTCCTGCCATCTTAATGTATTTAATTAATTAAGTAAGTTTTATTTTTAGTCCCACCAATGCCACAGAATTCTAACCCTTAGTAAAACACACACTACTGCTCTTTAGAAAACAGTTGATTAAATAATTAAGCAAGAAAAGCAAGAAGGGAGAGAGAACTCACCAACGAATCACTTCCCTGCTTTCCTGTGGCATCTAGTCACCCAGTTCCATTTCATTGCAGTCACCAACCTGTTGGAGTATCTTGCCGCCGCCGCTGCCCTAACTTAACAGAGAAAAATAAAACACTCACTAATCAGCTACCTCGCTTGTGCTGACATCACTTTTAAACTCTGATGTCCCTTTTGAATGTTGCCTGTTGAACCTTGCCTTTTAAGCCTCTGCCTCCACCTTAGCTCCCACTGCTGCTCCCATGCAGGCCTGCTGCCTCTGTGAAATAGCACTTACCTCTTGGTAATTTTTAAATTAATCTTCCCCTCTTCTCTGAATTCCCACTCTTTCCAAATTCCCGAATAATAATTATGTTTAACTCTACTCCATTTAAGACCTCTCTGTGCAGATCACTCTTTGAGTTTTATTAGTTTATTTAATATATCCCCTCTTTTTATTTTAAATGTAATTATCTCATTGCTAATCTCATCCTCCAATGTCTTGTCCACCTGTTCTACTTCCCTGGTAAATGCTGAAGCAAAATAATGATTTAATAATTCTGCCATCTCTCTATCGTTACCTGTGGTATTATCCTGTCTATCCCTTAATGGCCTGATTCCCATTCCAACCTTCCTTTTTTATTGATGTGCCTGTAAAGTATTTTACTATTTTGTTTTATGGTCTTTGATAATTCAATTTCATAGTTCCTCTTTGCCGTCCTAATTATTTTCTTGACTTCTCTCCTAATCTTTTCATATTCTCCCTTATCATGCACTCCCCTGCTGTCTATGTACTTAATATGTGTATCTTTCCTTACCATCAATTGTTCCCTTATGGCTTTGTTCATTCATGGAGTCTCTTTAGTATTTAGTTTGTTCTTTTCTTTTATCGGAATATATTGATCCTAAACTCTGTTGAACATCATTTTAAATGTTTCCCATTGCTCTTCTGCATTGTTTTTTGCCAATATTGTTGCTCATTTTATTTTCCCAAGTTCTATTCTCAGCCCCTCAAAATCAGCTTTTCTCCAATCTATTACCTGTTTTTTTTCATACTTATGTCCTTCTCAATTATCATCTTACAGTGTATGGTCACTATTGCCTAGATGATCCCCTACTTTTACTTTTCTTATCTGCTCTGGTTCATTCCCCATTACTAGATCCAATGGTAATTCCTCCCTTGATGGGCTTTTTACATATTGGGTTAGAAAGGAGTCCTGTACACATTGTAGGAACCCCATTCCCTTACACCCTTAAGCTACCTTTTCTGTCCAATTAATATCGGGGTAGTTGAAATTTCCCATGATTATTATTCTATGGGTTTGAAATTGTCCTGCGCCCCCATTGGGGGCAGTAACCTGCTCAGTACTTCCTATGCCCTGCCCCAGCACCTGGATTGGGCTTACCACCCCTCAAATGAAGTGGAGCACAATCTCGCACACTTTACTTCCTGTAGGGGCGGAACCAACAGCGTTAACGGCGCAATTGGGAGCGCTACGCGCATGCTCTGCATAGCACTGATGTGCTTCAATGTCCCTCCCCTTCTCTTAAAGGGGAAGGCCGCTGCGCACTCTGCAAGGGCTCTGATGGCCTCAAATGGACCATCAAAATGGAGTGCCGGGCTGCACATGCACTAGGGAGCATTTCTTCAAGCCAATTCGAGAGTCGACAAAACTTCAAAAATAGCTGCAGAGGCACTGACGACCTCCCCTTTAACTTCTGCCCCGCGAGCGGACGTTGGCCAGCTTTGAGACCCGTGAAGCAAACGCTTACATCCGCTCGTGCCTGCCTCACTGGCCACGGGTCAATATCCCTTGTGTGGTGGAAAGGGGTTGGGGCGTGGCATTAAGGATTTGCCGCGCATGCCGTTGATGTAATCACTGGTTGCGCGGCGGCTCAGCAAACTCCCAGGCAATTTCCCGGGAGCCGGTAGTGCTCCCCGCCTCCCCACCCCCGAGTAAAAGGTATTTTGTGCCCCGTTGGTGCCCCCAGAGGTGTTAACAGGCATCGCATAAAGAAGCAATTTCGCTCCCTATGATTTTTACTCAATGTGTAGTATAGAAGAACATGCACAGGGTGTACCTGAAAATGAAGTGCCAATCTGGTGAAACTACAGCACATGCCTGCTATAGACAGAGCTAAGTGATCCCACAACCAACGGATCAGATCAAAGCTCGATAGTCCTGCCACTGGTGGACAATTAAACAGGTAAATGCCTTTCAAAGCTACCTGAATGTTTGCAGAATTTTTACTCCCTATTGTGACAGTCTCTGTTAATTTACACATCCCTTTAATTTTTACTTATACAAAATTTTCCACGTTCATCGTTAGAGTACTCCATGCATCCTTCCTAACTTACAGCTAAATGAATGCTGATGAGTTGACCTTGGAAAATCAGGTGCAAACATCTACTTTCATTTGAATCTGTCTAAAACCCACAATAATCATTTGGATCTAAATTATACCAACAGTGGAAAATCTGAGCCATTGTTCTTTCCTACATATTCGACCTGAAAAAGACATTGAAATACTTCTTAACTCAATTATCTTTATCGTGTATCCAAGAAGCATCTCTGTCTCTGTTTGCAGTTCTAGTTCCACTTCGAAATTAGTGCAGAGTTCATGGGCGGTTCATTCTGCAATCACAATGCAGATGACTACACTGGAGATCACAAGGGAAAGATTCTGCCGATTTAACAGCAGTCTTCTTTGTGGAATGCAGGGAGTGCTAAATAAAGATAAATAAGATACGCTTACTTTGATTGTACTGAAGTTTTGAAGTTTATTTCAGGTTCATTAACTGGTGTGCAACTCTTTCTCAAACAATGGTTTTATCAGAGATGTCATTGGGTTATACTTCTTTATATACACAATCAGCAATCTGAATGTTATATTTCTATCTCCCACCTTTTGACCAGTAAAAGCCAACTAAAATGATGACATGCAGAGTTCAAAGTGAACACATCCTTGCTTTAGTTGATGTGATAAGTGTTTGTGTCATTGTTTTATTTTATTTCTTGCTGACTTACGCATTTCATAATGACCCAGATTTTGCTGAAGCAGGGCATCTAGCATGCCCCGTTAATTAGATTTTTCCCCTCACTGTTTCAGCTCAAACGTCTTTTGCTCTGTAAGTGATAAGGGCATGGTGAGGGCAACAGGGCATCTGGGTTATTGGTGAACGACGAGGCCAACAGTCTATCCCCTTAACCAAGGATTGATAAAGAAACAGAGGAACGATGGAGAAAAAAATAGGGTCTACTTGTGTCAAAGCAAGTATAGAAAGAGAAAAAAAAATGAGTGGGAAATAAAGATTGGATTAAGAGAAAGAGAAAAAAGCGAAAGAAATGAAATGTAACAAAAACAGTTTTAAAAAATTACATTTTAAATTTTCAAAATCTCTAACAACAATTTACTACCTGTAGGAATTGAGACTCCACAGTTTCAATTGCTCCATTTCTGGGCTGGAGTGATTGAGTGTCATTGCAGGAACATAAACCTTGTCATTTAAACAGTACTTACATTGTTAGGTTCTGGCCCTAACTTTCTGCAGCGAATTTAATTGGCAATTAATGTGCAAATGCAGCAATTTAATGAAACTCATGGGGAGGTCGAGGACGAGCTATCATTTTCTTGATACTCTCGGCGGTGTGGTGCAAATCATCCCGCAACTTGTGGAGTTTCGCAATTGACGGGGTATCTGTTCCTCGGCAAAATTTGCTAGACGATTTACACATTAATAATAGTGTGCGTATTAAACTTGCTGTTATTTTGGCAGCAAAATCTGGGCCATTATCTTTCTGGATCACATTTAACATAGTTGTGTCACACGACAACTTCTTGAACTGGGAGTTCTGAATGGCTGAGTGCCTAATAATCACTTTGCTTGCTAAATTTGCTTTCTGAATTTTATTTAATTGGTGATATGTCCCCAGTGACTCTGTCAAGTGATTTTGTACTTTCAAGTCAACAAAGCTTCTAATCACAGCATGTCTTAAACATGCACAACACGGCATTTGAATCCAAAACTCTTTGTTAACAGGAAAAAGGTTTGAAGGTCAAACGTTAGATGAATAATTTAAATTCATTAGTGGCCCTTGACATAATACTACAATTTCTAATAGGTCAGAAGGTGGAGAAAAATATATTTTTGAATAAACATTTTTGTATGATCTTTTCTATCAACTATAAATTAAAATTAGCTTTTTATTTCACTCTTCAAATTCAAGTCTGTAAACAAATAGTATTGAGGCCCTTGATTTCTGTAGCTGAAATGTATCAAGACAATTTCCAATAACTATGCATTGAGTTTTCAGTAAACTGACAGAGTTTCTCTGTGGGAAGACCATAGTGGCTAAATGGGAGATCAAAATAACATCACAGTTTAAAAAAAAATCTATTTTGAAAGACACAAGGAACTAAAAATTAGTAAAGGACAAAGTCAGATAATGGTTTCTTCTGGCCCTTTAGTCATGCTAAGATTACTAATAGATAAGGGGCCTGAAATTCAGTACCGCTGGAAAGCTGGTGCTCCACCCCCAACTTTTTGTGGCCATTAGCACTGAATTTTTTTGTGGCTTGGCTATGCCATACACAGCTCCAAAAGTGAACAAATGGGTTCCAGTACTAATTAACCCTTCCAAAGTGGATTTTTCAGTGGTGTGATTGCCTTAATTGGAGCATTATCACCACTGAGAAATTCAGCATGCAGGTAAGGGTTTCTAACGAGCCAGCTGCCAGGATTTGCAGCAAGGCCCTGAGTGGGGGAAGGAGTTTGGAAGGATGGCTGGTGTAAGAGGTGCAAGCAGAGCCAACAGGTTCACTGATATGGAGCTGGAGACACCGATGGACGGTGTGGAGAACAGAAGAAGAATACTGTTTCCTGACGTGGGGAGACCTGGCAGATGGACAGTACATAATGCATGGCGGAAGATTGTCAGGCACCTCCATATATGTGAGGACGCACCCTCCAGGAGGGTGCTGGCCAGTCTTCACCCGGCCCTTCCAGGGTGGCGATGGGTCAATGCTTCCTAGCTCTGGGGCAATGGGGATCCTCTTCATGCACCTCCTCCTCAGGTGGTACTGCTGGCTTGACCGCCAGTGGCTGTCCCCTCATGATGGCCAAGTTGTGCAGCATGCAGCAGATCACAACGATTATAGAGACCCGTTGAGGAGAGTACTGTAAGGTGCCAACAGAGCGGTCCAGGCACCGGAACCTCCGCTTAAGGATGCCTATGTACTGCTCGATGATGCACCCGGTGGCACAATGAGCATCATTGTATGCATGCTTTGGCACTGTCCTGGGTTTTGCAGTGGAGTGAGCAGCCAAGTGGACAGGGGATATCCCTTATCCCCAAGCAGCCAACCGCAATCCTGATTTGGGCCGGTGAAGACGGCAGGCACGCTGGTCTGGTGCAGAATGAACGAATCTCGGCTGCTACCTCCCTTGTCCATTGCCTGCCTACACGGTGCTGATGGTAATGCCTTCTCCTGTGTGCCACCCTGCTTCTGTACCAGGTGTTGCCCTCCTAACACTTCTCCCATCCTCAGGGTGAACCCTGCCCAGCAGGTCTCTGCAGCCCACAGGACTCCACTAAAGAGTCAGACCTGAAAGTTGTACAGAAGTACAGGGGTATGTGCAAACCTCTGAGTAGCACTTAGCAGGTTTAATAGAGCCAAACCAATTAATACAATTATATCAAAAGATAAGCACTGCAGATGCTGGAAAATGAAATAAAAACAATAATAAGTAATAACACTTTTTATGTATCAAAGGGCCCCAGTGGTGTTGTTTTCAAGCACCGCATCGAAGACCTCATGGGGGCACTGCCGGGAAAAGTCCAATCTTTTCCTCGATGAATTTTGTTGTGGTAGTCCCTTTGCAGTGGCCTGCATGTTGCAGAGCTCACCGCTGGAAACCTTCCTTTACAGCGGTTTCATTGCACCGTTTCCGGCGGCGTGAACACCGCTGAAATCCTTCCAGAGCTGAATATGGCTCGGGGAGGGAAAAGTACCCGACCGCGGCGGGCGATCGATTTTTTTGATCGACCGCCTAAACTCCGCAGTAGTTGCCGCTTTGGGCATGGTGAATTTTGGGCCCAAGATAAAAGAACAGGAGACAGATGGATGAGCAAAAGGTAGGGGGCCAAAATTGCCCACTGCCCGAAACGAGGCGCACCTACCGTTTTCTGCCAGTCATTACCGCCGCAATGGATGTGACGGCCATTAAATGGAAATTCAGCACTTTTGCTTGAAAAAAGGAGCAGAGCGATATTGGTGGCGGTAATGGGCTGTTTGCAGTGGTGTTTGCGCCGAATGGCCGATTGGGCCGTGAAATTTAGCTGGTGCCGAATTACTGCTAACGAGCCAGCTGCTCCCTGGCCTTCTTAAAGGGCAGGGTTTACAGCTAGGCCCTGAGGAAGGAATCAGTTTCTTGTGAAGGCATGGCGAATCCAGGAGGAGCAAGGCGTGCCACCAGATTTTCTGATGTGGAACTAGAGACCCTCATCGAAACTGTAGAGGGAAGGAGGCGCGTTCTTTATCCCACCACAGGCAGACCGACTTGCGCTGTATTCACTAATGCTTGGAGTAAGATCACTGTGGAGGTCTCGGGGACCTCCATTCATAACCGCACCGCCACGCAATGCCGCAAAAGGCTCAATGACATAATTCAACTGATGAAAGTGAGTACATGTTCCCCCAGTTCCTCACCTTCCATCTGCGAGCCTCTCCTTCACCTTCTCTTATTACCCACCTTCACTATATAGTCACTGAACCAACATTTGATTGCTGAGGCCTGTATATATATATATATATATGTGTACGTTCTCGCAATGGAGGCTCCCATTCATGTCAGAGTTACATTGCATGTAATAAACCCACACTTGCTCTCATTGCCGAGGCCTCATGATATTGCTACTCAGCAAGCCTTATATGAAATTTTTCACAACAGTATCGAGCAACAAAGGACTGGTGGTGGCGAACCAGATATCCAGAAACTCACTCATCTAGAAGAAAGGGTTCAGAGGCTAGTGGGCCCATATGTTGCCTTCCTTGTGGCCTTCGGTCATGTGGATCCCACTGGGGATAGCATCGGTAAGTGAAGGTCTTCCTTTAATGCTATCTCTCCCTGAAAGTGCCAGCGCCTACCATGCGTTTGCTTATGATTGTGTGCAAGTTGCAGCCTGAGGAAGAGAGTGTTCGAAGATCAGGCCCTCAAATCTGGCACCAAGCACATGGCTTACAGTGCTGCAGTGATACCCGCCCTCCTGTATGGCTCAGAGATGTGGACCATATAAAGTAGACACCTCAAATCGCTGGAGAAATACCATCAACTATGTCTCCGCAAGATCCTGCAAATCCCCTGGAAGGACAGACACACCAATGTCAGTGTTCTCCATCAGGCCAAAATCCCCAGCATCGAAGCACTGACCACATTCGACCAGCTTCGTTGGGCGGGCCACATTGTTCGCATGCCTGACACAAGACTCCCAAAGCAAGCGCTCCACTCGGAACTCCTACACAGCAAGTGAGCCCCAAGTACACACTCAAAGCCTCCTTGATAAAATGCAACATCCCCACTGCCACCTGGGAGTCCCTGGCCAGAAGACCGCCCGAATTGGAAGAAGAGCATCCGGGAGGACGCTGAGCACCTTGAGTCTCGTTGCCGAGAGCATACAGAAAGCAAGCACAGGCAGCGGAAGGAGCATGCGGCAAACCAGACTCATCACTCACCCTTTCCTTCAATGACTGTATGCCACCTGTGACAGAGACTGTAATTCCCATTTTGGACTGTTCAGTCACCTGAGAACTCACTTTCAGAGTGCAAGCAAATCTTCCTCGATTTTGAGGGACTGCCTATGATGATGATCCATAATGCAATGCCCTACCTCACCCTCATGGGAGCCCTTGTGCCATTTATGATTACAGATGAGACCCCGAGTGTGAGCCAAAGCCAGGACGCTAGCCTTGAGTCCACTGGGAGCCAAAGCTAGGGAGAGACCGCTGATGCAAGTAGGAGGCAAAGCCAGGACGACAACATTGAGGCCACTGGGAGCAAAAGGCAGGGAGACCCCCTTGAGGCTACTGGGATCCAAAGCCAGGACGACTCCCTTAGGCCACTGGGAGCCAAAGCCATGACAACACCCTTGAGGCCATTCCATCTATTGGCACCATGTCCGATGAGGAAGAGGGGGAAACTGCTGGCAGCACCCTGTCACTGCTTCTTATGCTCGCATGTGCCAGCTCAGATACAGGGAATACATGGTTGGGAATGTTAGATTTAGCAAAGGAGTCTGCATTGGGTGAGGCACCGGGACCTAGCAGGCTGCAGCATGATTAAGGGCAAAGACAACCTCAGGTGCCATCTCTCTAAGGGATGAATTCTACTGTAGAGGACTCAGACGAGCCCATCGATGTTGGGGCTTATGAAAGAAGGGTGGAGGCCATGCATTCCCAGATGTTGGGGGCAATGGCAAGGGTGCCCGAGAGCCTGTTGCAAGTGGTCAACAGCGTGGAGAAGTCTGCCTCCCGCATTGTCAACAGCTCTGCACACACCATGGAGCCCATCATTGCCAGTGTGCAGATGATGGTGGACTCCCAGATTGACTGTGCGGATCCAGCTGTGATGTCGCATCTCATTGGCAATATGGCAGCTGCCATTACAGCACAGGTGCAAGGGAACGAGCGTATCGGTGCTGCTTTGGAGAGGATGGCCGCTGCCCTGGAAGCTCAGAATGCTCTCATGCACTCTGTGGCTGCTCTCATGCAGTCTCAGCTGGGTGCCACACGAGATCTGACTGCTGCCATCGCTGCTGGTTCCACCACGGTCCACGGGGAACCTTACGGTGTGACGCCACCCCACCAAGTGTGCTCCAACAGATTCTTGCCGATGATGAGGTTCTGCCCCAGGGAGTGGCGCAGGCTCCTCAGACGAGGATGCTGATGTGCTCTTTCAGGATCACAGCAGTCCTGAGCCCAGACCTGCCACTCCACCATTGCCGACGAGCATGGAATCGCCCGAGCCAAGGCCGACTGAACGCACCGAGGTGGGTGCTGCCCAGTCTGCAGCCAGCCCTTCCAGGGCCAGAGCTGGTCGAGGGCCATCTAGAAGGACATCTCTGGCTTCTACACTTGAACCACAGCAGCCTTCACCGACCCATGATGCAGCCATAGGGCAGACACTGCGGCGTAGTTCCCGAATATGCTGGCATAAGAAGGGTGATAAGAACATGCACGAGGGTGATAAATGATTATGTGTATGTTTTTTTGCACCTTTGTTTCTTGTGTAATAAATCTTTATTTTGTGTTTCAATATCTGTGCAGGTCTCTCATTTCACTGTGGCCAATGATGTGTGAAAGGGCTAATTGGGTTGGCCATGGAGATGCACAGATGAAGGGTGATGTGCGGAGGAACTCATCGGAAACGAGCAGCAATGAGAAGATTCTGCACTTCCCTTGCCGGGGTTAGATGTCGACGCCACCTCCTGCGTGGCCGGGGACCCGCATCCTGGTCGTCCTCCTGTGTCTCCTCCTCCTCCGCCTGCGCATCGTGGTCCTGCATCTCCTCCTCCTGGTCCTCTTCCTCAGGTGGTACTGCTGCCTCGTCCTCCAATGGTTGTGCCTCATGATTGCCAGGTTGTGAAGCATGCAGCACATGACCACGAACAGGGAGACCTGCTCAGGTGAGTACTGCAACACTCCACCAGGAAGATCCAGACAACGGAACCTCTGTTTAAGGATCCCGATGCACTGCCCAATTAAGCATCCGGTGGCTGAATGAGAATCATTGTAAGCTTGCTACGCAGCAGTCCTGGGGTTGCGAAGAGGAGTCAGCAGTCAAGTGCACAGTGGATAGCCCTTGTCTTCAAGGAGCCAGCCACAATTTTGATTTGGCCCAGCAAAGATGCCTGGCACAGGATGAACAATCGTGGCTGATGACTGGATACCGGGCATCAACTGCCATGATATTGCGGTGGTGGTTGCACACCAGCTGGACATGGAGGGAGTGGAATCCCTTGCAGTTTCTGAACATCTCGGGATCATTCTGTGGTGTCCTCAATACAACGTGGCTGCAGTCGATTGCACCCTGAACCCTGGGGAAGCCTGTACTTCGCATGAATCCAGTATGCCACTCTAATTGCTTCTCCCTGCTCATCGGGAATGATAAGCAGTCCCTCCTTCTTTTATAGAGAGCATCTGTCACTTGATGCATGGTGCAATATGCGGCAAATTGCGAAATGTTCAATATGTCTGTTCGCAGCTTGGAAAGATCATGTGGCATAGACATTGAGTGCTATGGTCACTTTGGATGCGATGGTCAGAGCTATCCTCAAACTTGCTACAGGAGATTGCACAGCTCTCTCACGATGGCCTTCCGGAATCACAGTCTCCAGAGACATTGGTCATCCGTCAGGTCCATGTACAAAAACTGCTGTTATAGATCCTTGCTTGATAGGGCCTTCTCCCCCACGTCTATTTTGGCATCTTCCTATGGCAGCTGCCTCATTGAAACATAGAAACAGTGAAAATAGGTGCAGGAGTAGGCCATTCGGCCCTTCGAGCCTGCACCACCATTCAATAAGATCATGGCTGATCATTCCCTCAGTATCCCTTTCCTGCTTTCTCTCCATACCCCTTGAACCCTTTAGCCGTAAGGGCCATATCTCTAACTCCCTCTTCAATATATCCAATGAACTGGCATCAACAACTCTCTGCGACAGGGAATTTCACAGGTTAACAACTCTCTGAGTGAAGAAGTTTCTCCTCATCTCAGTCCTAAATGGCCTACCCCTTATCCAAAGACTGTCCCCTGGTTCTGGACCCCAACATCAGGAACATTCTATCCACATCGAACCTGTCCCATCCTGTCGGAATCTTATATGTTTCTATGAATCCCCTCTCATCCTTCTAAACTCCAGTGTATAAAGGCCCAGTTGATCCAGTCTCTCCTCATATGTCAGACCTGCCATCCCGGGAATCAGTCGGGTGAACCTTCGATGGACTCCCTCAATAGCAAGAACGTCCTTCCTCAGATTAGGGACCAAAACTGAACACAATATTCCAGGTGAGGCCTCACCAAGGCCCTGTACAACTGCAGTAAGACCTCCCTGCTCCTATACTCAAATCACTTAGCTATGAAGGCCAACAGGCCCATTGCCTTCTTTATCGCCTGCTGTACCTGTATGCCAACTTTCAATGACTGATGAACCATGACACTCAGGTCTCGTTGCACCTCCCATTTTCCTAATCTGCCGCCATTCAAATAATATTCTGTCTTCGCGTTTTTACCCTCAAAGTGGATAACCTCACATTTATCCACATTATACTGCATCTGCCATGCATTTGCCCACTCACCTAACCTGTCCAAGTCATGCTGCAGCTTCCTAGCGTCCCCCTCACAGCTCACGCGGCCACCCAGTTTAGTGTCATCTGCAAACTTGGCGATATTACACTCAATTCCCTCATTCAAATCATTGAGGTATATTGTAAAGAGCTGGCGTCCCAACACTGAGCTCTGTGGCACTCCACCAGTTACTGCCTGCCATTCTGAAAAGGACCCATTTATCCCGACTCTCTGCTTCCTGTCTGCCAACCAGTTCTCTATCCACGTCAGTATATTACCCCCAATACCATGTGCTTTGATGTTGCACACCAATCTCTTGTGTGGGACCTTGTCAAAAGCCTTTTGAAAGTCCAAATACACCACATCCACTGGTTCTCCCTTGTCCACTCTATTAGTTATATCCTCAAAAAATCCCAGAAGATTTGTCAAACATGAATTCCCCTTCATAAATCCATGCTGACTTGGACATATCCTGTCACTGCTTTCCCAATGTGCTGCTATTTCATCCTTAATAATTTATTCCAACATTTTCCCCACTACTGATGTCAGGCTAACCGGTCTATAATTATCCGCTTTCTCTCTCCCTCCCTTTTTAAAAAGTGGTGTTACATTAGCTACCCTCCAGTCCATAGGAACTGATCCAGAGTCAATAGACTGTTGGAAAATGATCACCAATGCATCCACTATTTCTAGGGCCACTTCCTTAACTACTCTGGGATGCAGACTATCAGGCCCCGGGGATTTATCGGCCTTCAGTCCCATCAATTTCCCAAACACAATTTCCCGCCTAATAAGGATATCCTTCAGTTCCTCCTTCTCACTAGACCTTCGGTCCCCTAGTAGTTCTGGAAGGTTATTTGTGTCTTCCTTCGTGAAGACAGAACCAAAGTATTTGTTCAATTGGCCTGACATTTCTTTGTTCCCCATTATAATTTCACCTGAATCAAGGGACCTACGCTTGTTTTCACCAATCTTTTTCTCTTCACATATCTATAGAAGCTTTTGCAGTCAGTTTTTATGTTCCCGGCAAGCTTCTTCTCATACTCTATTTTCCCCCTCTTAATTAAACCCTTTGTCCTCCTCTGTTGAATTCTAAATTTCTCCCAGTCATCAGGTTTGTTGCTTTTTCTGGCCAATTTATATGCCTCTTCCTTGGATTTAATACTATCCCTAATTTCGCTTGTTAGCCACGGTTGAGCCATCTTCCCTGTTTTATTTTTTACTCCAGACAGGGATGTACAGTTGCTGAAGTTCATCCATGTGATCTTTAAATGTTTGCCATTGCCTATCCAACGTCAACCCTTTAAGTATCATTTGCCAGTCTATTCTAGCCAATTCACGCCTCAAACCATTGAAGTTACCTTTCCTTAAGTTCAGGACCCAAGTTTCTGAATTAACTGTGTCACTCTCCACCTTAATAAAGACTTCTCCCATGTTATGGTCACTCTTCCCCAAGGGGCCTCACACAACAAGATTGCTAATTAGTCCTTTCTTATCACCCAGTCTAGGATGGCCAGCTCCCTATATGTTTCCTTGACATATTGGTCTGGAAAACCATCCCAGTACACCCCAGGAAATCCTCCTCCACTGCATTGGTATCAGTTTGGTTAGCCCAATCAATATGTAGATTAACATTACCCATGATAACTGCTGTACCTTTATTGCATGCATCGCTAATTTCTTGTTTGATGCTGTCCCCAACCTCACTACTACTGTTTGGTGATCTGTACACAACTCCCACTAGTGTTTTCTGCTCCTTGGTATTCCGTAGCTCCACCCATACTGATTCCACATCATCCAAGCTAATGTTCTTTCTTACTATTGCATTAATTTCCTCTTTGACCAGCAATGCCACCCCGTCTCCTTTTCCTCTCTGTCTATCTTTCCTAACTGTTGAATACCCCTGGATGTTGAGTTCCCAGCTTGGTCACCCTGGAGCCATGTCTCCATGATGCCAAATACATCATAACCGTTAACTGCTATCTGCGCAATTAGTTCGTCCACCTTATTTCGAATACTCCTCGCATTGAGGCACAGAGCCTTCAGGCTTGTCTTTCTAACACACTTTGCCCTTTTAGAATTTTGGTGTAATGTGGCCCTTTTTGCTTTTTGCCTTAGGTTTCTCTGCCCTCCACTTTTACTTTTCTTCTTTCTATCTTTTGTTTCTGCCCCCATTCTACTTCCCTCTGTCTCCCTGCATAGGTTCCCATCCCCTTGCCATATTAGTTTAACTCGTCCCCAACAGTACTAGCAAACACTTCCCCTAGGACATTGGTTCCGGTCCTGCCCAGGTGCAGACCATCCGGTTTATACTGTTCCCACCTCCCCCAGAACCAGTTCCAATGTCCCAGGAATTTGAATCCTTCCCTTCTGCATCACTCCTCAAGCCACGTATTCATCTGAACTATCCTACGATTCCTACTCTGACTAGCACATGGCACTGGTAGCAATCCTGAAATTACTACTTTTGAGGTCCTACTTTTTAATTTAGCTCCTAGCTCCCTAAATTCGTCTTGTCGGACCTCATCCCGTTTTTTTACCTATATCGTTGGTACCTATATGCACCACACAACATGCTCTTGCTGCACTTCACTCTCTGCAGCCTGCTGCTGGCAAGCATCTGCCTCCTGTGCATCCTGCTTTCTCTCAATTTTGCCCACTATCTGGTGCGGTGGGGTCAGCGTATCTGACCCTTCTCCTGCCGGCAGGTCCTTCTTGGGCCATCTTTCTGGGTTGAGGTCTGTTGCCATCTCCATGGCCTTCTGCATGTTAGGCCAACATTTCTGTTGCGTCCCTTACCCGCTACCTCTGGAGCCGTTGGAGACACTGTCACCTTCTCCTGCGTGCCTCCCTGCCGTGCATAATGTGCAGGAGGCGTTCCACTGCCAGCACTGACCCCATTGCCTCCGCAAGCACAACCTCTACAATGAGGGCTCTGTGTTGTCAAGATTGAAGACCCTAGCCCGCTAGCACTCAATCCTGCTTTGAACAACGCAACTGGCAAACTTGTGAAAAGTCCAAAAAAAACTCTGCAAAAAGAATGATGCTGCATGCAACATGCCTTTAAAGGCCGCTGGTGGTCTTCAGCTAGCACAGTGTACCGACCCAAAAGTCTCGTTGGCACCAACAGGCAGCCGCAAGACACCTTGACCTGAATTTACCTTCCGGGGCGGAGCCTCTGCGGTTCGCGCTCTGATGATGTCGTTAATGACGCAGCAAAAACCGCTGAGGGAAATGCCATGAACGCCGACCAGTCCGCCGCAAGTTGGCGGCCATTTCGCGCCACCCCATGGCCGCTGCTTTCAAGCGGCCAGAGGCCTTATCGGAAGGGGCAGTTTCGGCTCCTAGGTCTCTTCAATGAATACCTCGCATTATCGTATCCGAATGGACAAATTCCAGACACCCACTCAATCTGGCATGAGAATGTGTAACATATGGTCAGTATGGTCAGTAAAGCATATGGTATGAAGAAACTAAAAGGATTAAATGACCAAAGGATATTTAGCCCAGCAGAGATATTCTTATAGGAGACCTGCGTGAGGAAATAGGAGAATCTCTTAATTAATATTTTTAGGATCTTAATAAGTGCAGGAACTAAACCTGAGGAAAGGAAGATTACAGATATTATACTGATATTCAAAAAAGACATGAGATATCAACCAGGACTTTTTGATGAGATGATTACAACATTGCTATCAACTTCTCCTGATCTTTCCATTTGTTCTTTTGGTGATGATCTTAAATTTATGTTTTCTAGTTACTCTCTCACTGATCAGTGGAACCCTCATCATTTTGAAGACATCGAGCAGATTTCCTCTTTACCTTCCCAATTCTAGTGAAAAGAACCAAGTTTTTCTAATCTCTTCTCATAGCTAAAGCCTCTTTTCTCTGTTGTCAGCTTGGTGCATCTCTCCATTGCCTTGACATTGTCATGGTATTGGCATGGTATTGGGGGTAATGTACTGACATGGATAGAGAACTGGTTGGCAGACACGAAGCGGAGAGTCGGGATAAATGGGTCCTTTTCAGAATGGCAGGCAGTGACTAGTGGAGTGCCGCAGGGCTCAGTGCTGGGACCCCAGCTCTTTACAATATACAGCAATGATTTAGATGAAGGAATTGAGTGTAATATCTCCAAGTTAATTATCCTGTCTGCAATCTGATTTAGTTATAAAGTTTAGCAAGCTTTCTATTCTAAAAGCTATGAGAGTATTGCAGTCTTTTCAACAACTGTAAAGTGCCTCTGACTGAGGGGGGTTTGCATTTAAATAGCACCTTTCAAGACCTCAGGATGTCCTGAAATGCTTTACACCCAATGAAGTATGTTTGAAGTGTAGTCACTGTTGTAAGGTAGGAAACACGGCAGCCATTTTGCACACAGCTAGATTTCACGAACAGCAATGAAATAAATGACCAAATTATCTGTTTTAGGTTTTGGCTGAAGGATAAATGTTGTCCAAGACAGCAGGAGAACTTCCCTGGTCTTCTTCAAAATAGTGCCATGGGATCTGTTACATCTCCCTGAGGGGGCAGATAGGGCCTCGGTTTAAAGTCTCATCTAGAAGTTGGCAACTCCAACACTGCAGGAGTCTGAAATGCCAGCTTGGATTATGTGCTCAAGTCTCATGAGTGGACTTGAACACTCAATATTCTGATTTAGAGGCAAGGATGCTACCGCTGAGCCACAGCTGACACTTTTAATATATTCACCCTTACATCTCTGAAGGAAATCAGCACTAACAGCTGTAATATACAGTAGACACATTCCTTCACCAATGATGCGGCCTCTGAATGTTTAGCAGTATGTAGGCATGTAGGACTGGTTTCTTGTATTTTGTATTTCACTAATTCTTTATGTGATCTGATGGTTCCAATATCTAAATCCAAAGGGCAGAAAACGCTAGTGGGAGTTGTGTACAGACCACCAAACAGTAATAGTGAGTTTGGGGACAGCAGCAAACAAGAAATTAGGGATACGTGCAATAAAGGTACAGTAGTTATCATGGGCAACTTTAATCGACAAACTGGTAGGAATACGGTGGAGGAGGATTTCCTGGAGTGTGTTAGGGATGGTTTTCTAGACCAATATGTCGAGGAACCAACTAGAGGGCTAGCCATCCTAGACTGTGTGATGTGTAATGAGAAAGGACTAATTAGCAATCTTGTTGTGCGAGGCCCCTTGTGGAAAAGTGACCATAATATGGTAGAATTCTTTATTAAGATGGAGAGTGACACAGTTAATTCAGAGACTCGGGTCCTGAACTTAAGGAAAGATAACTTCGATGGTATGAGACGTAAATTGGCTAGAATAGACTGGCGAATGATACTTAAAGGGTTGATGGTGGATAGGCAATAGCAAACATTTAAAGATTATATGGATGAACTTCAATAATTGTATATCCCTGTCTGGCATAAAAATAAAACGGCTCAACAGGGTCCAACAAGAGAAATTAAGGAGAGTGTTAAATCCAAGGAAGAGGCACATAAATTGGCCAGAAAAATCAGCAAACCTGATGACTGGGAGAAATTTAGAATTCAGCAGAGGAGGATAAAGAGTTTAATTAGGAGGGGGAAAATAAGAGTATGAGAGGAAGCTTGCGGGGAACATAAAAACTGACTGCAAAAGCTTCTATAGATATGTGAAGAGAAAAAGATTAGTGAAGACAAACGTAGGTCCTTTGCAGTCAGATTCAGGTAAATTTATAATGGGGAACAAAGAAATGGCAGACCAGTTGAACAAACACTTTGGTTCTGTCTTCACGAAGGAAGACACAAATTACCTTCCGGAAATACTAGGAGACCAAGGGTTTAGTGAGAAGGAGGAACTGAAGGAAATCCTTATTAGGCGGGAAATTGTGTTAGGGAAATTGATGGGATTGAAGGCCGATAAATCCCCGGGGCCTGATCGTCTGCATCCAAAGTACGTAAGGAAGTGGCCCTAGAAATAGTGGATGCATTGGTGATCAATTTCCAACAGTCTATCAACTCTGGATCAGTTCCTATGGACTGGAGGGTAGCTAATGTAACACCACTTTTTAAAAAAGGAGGGAGAGAGAAAACGGGTAATTATAGACTGGTCAGCCTGACATCAGTAGTGAGGAAAATGTTGGAATCAATTATTAAAGATGAAATAGCAGCACATTTGGAAAGCAGTGACAGGATCGGTCCAAATCAGCATGGATTTATGAAAGGGAAATCATGCTTGACAAATCTTCTCGAATTTTTTGAGGATGTAACTAGCAGAGTGGACAAGGGAGAACCAGTGGATGTGGTGTATTTAGACTTTCAAAGGGCTTTTGACATGGTTCCACACAAGAGATTGGTGTGCAAAATTAAAGCACGTGGTATTGCGGGTAATGTACTGATGTGGCTAGAGAACTGGTTGGCAGACAGGAAGCAGAGAGTCGGGATAAATGGGTCCTTTTCAGAATAGCAGGCAGTGACTAGTATGGTGCCGCAGGGCTCTCTGCTGGGACCCCAGCTATTTACAATATATATTAATGATTTAGATGAAGGAATTAAGTGTAATATCTCCATGTTTGCAGATGACTCTAAGCTGGGTGGCGGTGTGAGATGTGAGGAGGACGCTAAGAGGCTGCAGGGTGACTTGGACAGGTTAGGTGAGTGGGCAAATGCATAGCAGATGCAGTATAATGTGGATAAAGGTGAGGTTATCCACTTTGGTGGCAAAAACATGAAGGCAGAATATTCTCTGAACGGCGGCAGATTAGGAAAAGGGGAGGTGCAACGAGACTTGGTACATCATGGTACATCAGTCATTGAAAGTTGGCATGCAGGTACAGCAGGCGGTGAAGAAGGCAAATGGTATGTTGGCCTTCATAGCTAGGGGATTTGAGTATAGGAATTGGGAGGTCTTACTGCAGTTGAGGCCTCACCTGGAATATTGTGTTCAGTTTTGGTCTCCTAATCTGAGGAAGGACGTTCTTGCTATTGAGGGAGTGCAGCGAAGGTTCGCCAGACTGATTCCCGGCATGGCAGAACTGACGTATGAGGAGAGACTGCATCGACGGGTTCTGTATTCAATGGAGTTTAGAAGGATGAGAGGGGTTCTCATAGAAACATATAAAATTCTGATGGGACTGGACAGGTTAGATGCAGGAAGAATGTGCCTGATGTTGGGGAAGTCCAGAACCAGGGGACACAGTCTAAGGATAAGTGGTAAACCATTTAGTACTGAGATGAGGAGAAACTTCTTCACTCAGAGAGTTGTTAACCTGTGGAATTCTCTACCGCAGAGAGTTGTTGATGCCAGTTCAATTTATATATTCAAGAGGGAGTTAGATATGGCTTTTACGGCTAAAGGGATCAAGGGGAATGGAGAGAAAGCAGGAAAGGGGTACTGAGGTGAATGATCAGCCATGATCTTATTGAATGGTGGTTCAGGCTCGAAGGACCGAATGGCCTACTGCTGCACCTTTTTTCTATGTTTCTAAGACACATATATGATATTCAGGGAAGCATCTTTTGCTAAACTGGTGGAAAAATATAATTGTGCAAGATTTTGAAAGCTCACAAGTTCCTTCACGTTTGGTGGATGCAAACATTAATGCTGGGAAATGTTCAAAATCTAATAAAGACAGAAACAAGAGGGGATGTCCTCAGGTATGCGATGATAATTACAGTTTCTGGGCACAACGAATTAAATAGGCTGCAGCAAAAACCTTCCATATCTTTATTAAATTTACATTTGTTTGCTTGGTGCTTGGACCACTGCTTTTCTTGATATATATTAATGACTTGGATGTGGGTGTACAGTGCACAATTTCAAAATTTGCAGACTGCACAAAACTTTGAAGTATAGTGAACAGTGAGGAGGATAGTAATAGACTTCAAGAGGACAGGCTGGTGGAATGGGCGGACACGTGGCAGATGAAATTTAACGCAGAAAAGTGTGAAGTGATACATTTTGGCAGAAAGAAGGAGTAGAGGAAATATAAACTAAAGGGTACAATTTTAAATGGGGTGCATGAATAGAGAGACCTGGGGTATACATGCACAGATCATTGAAGGTGGCAGGGGAGGTTGAGAAAGCAATTTAAAAAACTTACGAGATCCTGGGCTTCATGAATAGAGGTATAGAGTACAAAAGCATGGAAATTCTGATGAACCTGTATAAAACACTGGTTCGGCCTCAACTGGAGTATTGTGTCCAATTCTGGGCACTGCACTTTAGGAAGGATGTGATGGCCTTAGAGAGGATGCAGAAAAGATTTACGAGAATGATTCCAGGGATGAGGGACTTCAGTTACGTGGATAGATTGGATTGGCTAGGGTAGTTCTCTGCTCTAAGGAGCAGATTTGATCGAGGTTTTCAAAATCATGAGGGGTCTGGACAAAGTAGATCGAGAGAAATGGTTTCCATTGGCAGAAGGGAACCAGAGGGCACAGATTTAAGGTGATTGGCAAAAGAACCAAAGACGCCATAAGAAAAAAACATTTACACAGCGAGTGGTTAGAATCAGGAATGCACTGCCTGAAAGGATGGTGGAGGCAGAATCAATCAAGGCTTTCAAAAGGGAGTTGGATAAGTACCTGAAAGAAAAGAATTTGCAAGGCTACGGGGAAAGGGCGGGGGAATGAGACTAGCTGAGGTGGTCTTGCAGAGAGCCGTCACGGCTCTCTGCAAGACCACCTCCATGCTATTATGATTATGATTCTTCATGCTATTATGATTATGATTCTATGATACTATATTATAAGTGCTGCAATTGAGAGATAAGATTATAATACTTAGAAATAAAAAATGGCCTTTGGGATCAACAAGCTTGTTCTTTTTTGATAGCTCCATCTATCTACCTTTTTAATCCCTCCCATCCCCAGAAATACAACTAATTATTTTTTGCTACCCATTTTTTCTGTCCATTTCATTGAGTCTTGCTTTATAGCTCTTCTGTTCACTTAGGCAATCTCAAAATTTGTGCTGATACTGTCAAGCCTTATGTTTGCTGACACATGTGGCCTTTTCTGTTCTAATATTTGCATTTACAGCCATCGCCTGTGTATGTGGATACAGCCATCCCCTGTATGTCCTGATACAGTCATCCACTGTGTGCTGATACAGTTAACTGCCCATGTGTGCTAATATAATGGCCCCTGTAATATAATCTCTTTGGATGTCTACATTATAAGGTCGACACTAGAGGGTCATTTTACAACTTAGTGCTCCCAGCACACAACTTCACACAATGGAGGCACATACGGGGAATTGGGGAGCAAAGATCAGCAAAACCAGTTCAAATTCTGCAAGATTTTCACAACTGAATTCCCAATATGCACTCCTGTCCCACAAAGCTTGATGCTTGGAGCACTAATATGTAAAATTTACCCATATTCCCCGAGTGTGATCTTTAACTTCATTTCCCTTCTTTTGTTAAGTGCAGACAAGGACTGGACTGACATTCTCCTGGAGCCGCACCAAGCACTTTAACTTTGAATTGAAAGGATATACAGTGCACACTGCTTAAAAAAATGTTGCTGTGTCATAGACTTGGCAGTGCAGTCCGTAACCCACATTCCCTTTGAGCAAATTTCCCTGCTGAATGCACAGGATTGCTGAATTTACCCTTTTATTAAATTAGGTTTACCTTACTTTTCATTATTGGGCAGCAAGGCAACGTTGCCTCTAACTCATCAACCTGATGCTGATGCACCTGTCTGTGGCCTGATGCTCTGTGGGAAGGCGCTAGCTGCTGCAGTCAGCAGGTAATATCCATTAAACGTATGTTGCAATAGAGAGCGCCATCATCTCCGAATATATGAGTGCAGCCAAAGTTCATTCTATCAAGCATGAAAGTGTTTCTTGGTTGTATTAGTTGGCCTTCAACAGGTTGATATTTCACTTTGACCTATTTTGTTTCCAGAAATTTTGTGATAAAACAACAGGAAAAATGTTTGTACATGGCCCTTTGCAAAAAGTGCTTTCTCTAACCTCATTTTGCTTATGTTATGTATTTAACCCCTTGCAACCTATTTACACTACCACCAGAGGGCCTACCTGTTGGAGTCCCAAGAGATCCCAGCATCCCTTGGGAGCACGGTATATAAGCAGGCCACCCACGAGGTACCTGCACTTTGGAATCTTATTAAAGGAGCTAAGGTCACACTTGCTCATTGTACACAGTACTCAGTTTCATCCTTTATTGTGAACGCATCAATTGGCGATGAGGTAAAGAACAACGATTGGGCGGCTTTTGTGGAGAGACTCAACCAATACTTTGTGGCCAACAAACTGGAAGGGGATGAGAACGCTGCCAAACGAAGGGCGATCCTCCTAACTGTCTGTGGGGCAACAACCTATGACTTCATGAAGAATCTCCCAGCTCCGGCAAAACCAAGAGTTAAGTCCTATGAAGAATTGTGTACACTGGTCCGGGAGCATCTAAATCCTAACAAAAGCGTTTTGATGGCGAAATATCGGTTCTACACGTGTCAACGGTCGGAGGGTCAGGAAGTGGCGAGCTATATTGCCGAACTAAGGCGCCTCGCAGGACATTGCGAATTTGAGGGATTCCTAGAACAAATGCTTAGAGACTTTTTTGTACAGGGCATTGGCCATGAAGTAATCCTTTGCAAACTGTTGACTGTTGAAACTCCGAATCTAAGTAAAGCCATAAAGATAGCTTTATGTCCACCAGCGACAAAACTAAACAAATTTCGCAAAGTAAAGACGTTTCGGCCAGTACAAAGCAATGTCGTTTTCGAGCAGGAATATACATGGCAGAACGTAAACGGCGGCTGCTGCTACACGACCTCAGATAACTCAGAGTCCGCCATCAATCTTAATGCGAGGCAGTTAACACTTTGTTGGCGCTGTAGTGGTGATCATCGGCCCCATCAATGCCGCTTCAAGCCCTATGCGTGCAACGGTTGCAGAACAATGGGACACCTCCAGCGAATGTGCAGGCGAGCTTCAAACCCTGCAAAACCTGCAAATCCTGCAAATCACCACGTTGCTGAGGAAGATCGATCCACTGTGGATCAGGCTGAATTGGAGTCTCGTACCGAGGAGGCAGAAGTGTATGGGGTACACACATTCACCACGAAATGTCCACCAATAATGTTGAAAGTTGAACTGAACAGAATTCCAGTATCTTTGGAACTGGACACGAGTGCGAGTCATTCCATAATGAGTAAAAAAGCCTTCTACAGGCTGTGGGGCAACAAAGCACACAAGCCCAAGCTCAGCCCTATTCACACCAAACTAAGGACTTACACCAAGGAACTGATCCCAGTAATTGGCAGTGCTGATGTCAAAGTCTTCTATGATGGAGCAGTACACAAACTCCCGCTGTGGATTGTGCCAGGAGAGGGCTCCACATTGTCAGGCAGATGCTGGCTGGGAAAAATCCGCTGGAACTGGGAAGACATCCGAGCACTTTCATCCGTCGACGATGCCTCAAGTGCCCAGGTTCTGAGCAGGTTTCCATCGTTGTTCGAGCCAGGCATTGGAAGCTTCCCTGGGGCGAAAATGCAGATCTATTTGGTTGCCAGTACGTGACCCATCCAGCACAAGGCACGGGCGGTACCGTATATGATGCGTGAGAGAGTGGAAATGAGCTGGACAGGCTGCAGCGAGAAGGTGTCATCGCACAGGTGGAATTCAATGAGTGGGCCAGTCCGATTGTCCCGGTACTTAAAGAGGACAGCACAGTCAGAATTTGTGGGGACTATAAAGTAACGATTAACCGTTTTTCGCTACAGGACCAGTACTCGCTACCCAAGGCAGACGACTTATTTGTGACCCTGGCTGGAGGGAAGATGTTCACCAAGCTGGACCTGACCTCGGCCTACATGACGCAGGAGCTGCAGGAGTCTTGGAATGGCCTCACCTGCTCATTGGTTCATTGGATATATTCAAGAGGGAACCTGCTCGATGGCGGAGGAGCGGGCTGGATGGCGCCAGACACGCTGGCGCGGCGCCTAAATTCTGCCAACGTCCGCCATGCGGCCGATGCCATCGAGTCGCTAAAAACAGCTCTGGGCCCTGACTCCGTTAGGTGCATCGAGGAGGCTCAAGCACGTGGGGAGATCCCGTCCGAACTGACCCCCGTCCGGACGGAATTCCTCATCGGCGCCAAACCCCGGAACCTCCCTCGGGGGCCGGCGCCTCACAACTTGAGCCACCTCGGGGAAATCCCCTCCGTGCCTTTCAGTTCCGCGTGGAGGGGTTTCCTGTACGGGCTGCTCCTGCACACCCTCAACTTTGCCATCCTCGCCGGCCGTCCGGACACGCCATGGGGTACCATCTTGCCGTCCGGAGGAGGCGGGGGTCCCCGATGGAGGGCACTCTACGCAGGGGTCCTCCCACTATTCATCGGGGACTTGGCCTGGAGGGTGGTGCACGGAGCAGTGCCGTGCAACAAATTTTTAAGCCGGTTCACGGACTCCCAGGCCGCCTGCAATTTCTGCGGTCTGGAAGAGTCCGTGTTCCATGTTTTTATGGAATGCACAAGGTTGCAGCCCCTGTTTTATTATTTGAAGGGGCTGCTCCTGAAATTCTGGCTGCACTTCAGTCCCACTCTCCTGATCTTTGGGCACCCTGTGCGGAGGGGAGCGGGTAGGTCCGAAGGCCTCCTCGTAGGACTGCTCCTGGGCACGGCCAAGGGTGCCATCAGCCGGTCCAGGCAGCGGGCGGTCGAGGGGGTCGTTCAACCTGACTGCCTGCCTCTCTTCCGCTCTTACATCCGGTCCAGGGTGTCCTTGGAGATGGAGCACGCGGTGTCCACCGGTATGCTCGCGGCCTTCCGCGAGAGGTGGGCACCGGAGGGACTGGAGTGCATCATCACGCCCGGCAACCAAATTTTAATTTGATTTTACGTTTTTAAGTTTAATTTGTTTTAATTGCCGGTGCTTTTAGTGTCCCCCTTCCCTTTTATAGGGGGCACTGGGGAAAATTGTGATTTTAGTGCCCCAAAAAAAAAAACACAAAAAAACCCACAAAAAAAAAACACAAAAAAAAACACAAAAAAAAAACAAAAAAAAGGGCCTTGTAAATGTCTGGAGTGTCACCCAGGTCGGGTGGCACCGTTTAATGTTTTATGTTTTTGCAGGTGAACTCCAAAAAGAGTTATATTCAAGAGGGAGTTAGGTATGGCCCTTATGGCTAAAGGGATTAAGAGGTATGGAGAGAAAGCAGGAAAGCGGTACTGAGTTGAATGATCAGCCATGATCTTATTGAGTGGTGGTGCAGGCTCGAAGGGCCTATTCCTGCACCTATTTTCTATGTTTCTATGTTTCTATGTTTCTATGCATCAACATGCACAAAGGTCTGTTCATCTATAACAGATGCCCGTTTGGGATTCGGTCAGCCGCGACAATCTTCCAACGGAACATGGAGAGCCTGCTAAAGTCGGTTCCTCGCACCGTGGTTTTCCAGGATACTTACAGTTCAGGACACCATTGAGCACTTGAAGAATCTGTAAGAGGTTTTTAGTCGGTTGAATCGCATGGGAGTCAGGTTGAAACGCTCGAAGTGTGTTTTCCTGGCGTAGGAGGTCGAGTTCTTGGGAAGAAGAACCATGGCAGATGGCATCAGACCCACTGACACCAAGACGGAGGCCATCAAGAACACGCCGAGGCCACAGAACGTGACGGAGCTGCGGTCGTTCCTTGGACTCCTTAACTATTTAGGTAATTTCCTACCTGGGTTAAGCACCCCGCTAGAACCCCTACGTGCGCTATTACACAAGGGAGATGACTGGGTATGGGGCTGCCTTTAAGAAAGCCAGAAATCTGTTGTGTTCAAACAAACTGCTTGTCTTATATAACCCTTGTAAACGATTAGTGCTAGATTGCGATGCGTCGTCATACGGGGTCGGGTGAGTGTTACAACAGGCTAACGAATCGGGGATTTTGCAGCCGGTCGCTTATGCGTCCAGGAGTTTGTCCAAGGCCGAAAGGGCCAACAGCATGATTGAAAAAGAGGCTCTGGTGGCGTTTACGGGATAAAGAAAATGCACCAGTACTTATTTGGCCTCAAGTTTGAGCTTGAAACTGACCACAATCCGCACCTATCGCTGTTCTCTGAGAGCAAAGGGATTAACACCAATGCCTCTGCCCGCATCCAAAGATGGGCGCTCATGCAGTCGGCAAACAACTATGTAATCCTCCACAGATCGGGCACAGAGAACTGCGCTGATGCTCTCAGTCGGCTGCCATTGTCCACCACCGTGGTGGAAATGGCACAGCCTGCAGACTTGCTCATGGTAATGGATGCATTCGAAAATGAACCTTCCCCCGTTACGGCCCGCCAAATCAGGACTTGGACCAGCCAGGATCCTTTACTGTCCTTGGTCAAAAAACTATGTCCTCCATGGGAGCTGGTCCAGCGTTCCAGCAGAAATGCAGGAGGCAATTAAGCCGTTCCACAGGTGCAAAGATGAAATGTCCCTGCAGGTGGACTGTCTGTTGTGGGGCAATCCCATGGTCTTGCCCAAGAAAGGCAGAGATACGTTCATTTGTGAACTTCACAGCACCACTCAGACATTGTAATGATGAAAGCCATAGCTAGATCCCATGTGTGGTGGCCTGGCATCGATTCAGATTTAAAGTCATGGGTGCGCCAGTGCAACACTTGCTCTCAGCTGAGCAATGCACCCAGAGAGGCACCGCTAAGTTTGTAGTCGTGGCCCTCCAAACGTTGGTCGAGGATCCACGTGGACTATGCAAGCCCATTTCTAGGCAAAAAGTTCTTGGTTGTCGTGGATGCTTACTCAAAATGGATTGAATGTGCAATAATATATGTAAGCACGTCCACGGCCACTATTGAAAGCCTGCGATCCATGTTTGCCACGCACGGCCTGCCTGATGTCCTTATCAGTGACAGTGTTGGCATGCAGGTACAGCAGGCGGTTAAGAAAGCAAATGGCATGTTGGCCTTCATAGCGAGGGGATTTGAATACAGGGGCAGGGAGGTGTTGCTACAGTTGTACAGGGCCTTGGTGAGGCCACACCTGGAGTATTGTGTACAGTTTTGGTCTCCTAACTTGAGGAAGGACATTCTTGCTATTGAGGGAGTGCAGCGAAGGTTCACCAGACTGATTCCCGGGATGGCGGGACTGACCTATCAAGAAAGATTGGATCAATTGGGCTTGTATTCACTGGAGTTCAGAAGAATGAGAGGGGACCTCATAGAAACGTTTAAAATTCTGACGGGTTTAGACAGGTTAGATGCAGAAAGAATGTTCCCAATGTTGGGGAAGTCCAGAACCAGGGGTCACAGTCTGAGGATAAGGGGTAAGCCATTTAGGACCGAGATGAGGAGAAACTTCTTCACCCAGAGAGTGGTGAACCTGTGGAATTCTCTACCACAGAAAGTAGTTGAGGCCAATTCACTAAATATATTCAAAAGGGAGTTAGATGAAGTCCTTACTACTCGGGGGATCAAGGGTTATGGCGAGAAAGCAGGAAGGGGGTACTGAAGTTTCATGTTCAGCCATGAACTCATTGAATGGCGGTGCAGGCTAGAAGGGCTGAATGGCCTGCTCCTGCACCTATTTTCTATGTTTCTATGTTTCTATGTTTCTATGTTTCACCAGTGCTGAATTTAAAGAATTCTTGACCCACAGTGGGATCAAGCACGTCACATCTTCCCCGTTCAAACCCGCATCTAATGACCAGGCAGAACGGGCAGTTCAGACCATCAAACAAAGCTTGAAATGTGTGTCGGATGGCTCCCTGCAGACCCGGCTGTCCCGAGTGCTGCTCAGCTACCGCACCAGACCCCACTCACTCACCGGGGCACCCCCAGCCGAGCTGCTCATGAAAAGGGCACTCAAAATAAGGCTCTCCCTTGTCCACCCTGATCTCCATGATCATGTGGAGGATAGGTGGCATCAACAAAGTGTGTACCATGACCACGCAAATTTGTCACATGATATTGAGGTCAAGGACCCTGTGTTTGTACTCGATTGTGGACATGGTCCCAAATGGCTCGCTGGCACGATCATGGCCAAAGAGGGGAGTAGGGTGTTTCAGATCAAATTGGCCAATGGACTAACGTGCAGAAAACATTTGGATCAAATCAAATTGCAGTTCACCAAATTACAAACAACCCCAAGAAGACACCACCAACTTTGACCCTCCAACACACACACAAGTGGCAACTGACATCATGGTTGACCACGAAGCCAAACTCACCATCCCCAGCAGCCCGGCAAGGCCGGCTCCCCAGCAGCCCAGTGAAGAACTAAACAACTCACCAATACCTTTGATTTATCCGCATTTGTCCCGAGACGATCGACAAGGGAATAAAAAAACCCAGATCGTCTCACTTTGTAAATAAGTGTACTATTGACTTGATGGGGGAGTGATGTATGAATTTAAACCTTTGCAACCTGTATTACACTACCATCAGAGGGCCTACCTGTTGGAGTCCCAAGGAATCCCAGCATCCCTTGGGAGCACGGTATATAAGCAGGCCACCCATGAGGTACCTGCACTCTGGAATCTTAATAAAGGAGATAAGGTCACATTAGCTCAGTGTACACAGTACTCAGTTTCATCCTTTATTTTGAACGCATCAGTATATAAATGGGTTCTATTATATTTTTTGTTATTCAGGCGGCATGTATTGTTATGAGATGTGTTAAACAATGTTTCTTCACTCTTTGGCTTTCTCTAACTCACTAATTTTTATTATTGCCTTTTATGTCTTATCATTGTTTAATCTTCTATCTTTTCATTTCACATTTCTTTGAGAAGCAAAGCAGTGAAGTACAGTGTGTGCACCAAGAAAATAATTACATGTGAAATGTAATATTACTCAAGTAAATCAAGACCCCAAATTAGCACATTCAAAGTAAAGGCAATACTGATTACAACAAGCAGTAAGTTTGAATTTATTAATAATTACATGGTTAATAATTACATAATTACATCATTCTATTGAGGCCTGTTTAGTAATGAATACAATGCCTGCTCTCAAAAATTCATGCAAATAGTGAATCACAATATCCCTGCCTGCTCCCCATAACCCCTTATTCCCTTATCGGTTAAGAAACTGTCTATCACTGTCTTAAATTTATTCAATGTCCCAGCTTCCACAGATCTCTGAGGCAACAAATTCCACAGATTTATAACCCTCTGAGAGAAGAAATTCCTCCTCATCTCATTTAAATGGCAGCCTCTTATTCTAAGATTTTGCCCCCTAGTCCTAGTCTCCCCTATCAGTGGGAACATCCTCTCTGCATCTACCTTGTCAAGCCCCCTCATAATCTTATATGTTTCGATAAGATCACCTCTCATTCTTATGAATTTCAATGAAGAGAGGCCCAACCTATTCAACCTTTTCTCATAAGTCAACTCCCTCATCTCCGGAATCAACCTAGTGAACCTTCTCTGAACTGCCTCCAAAGTAAGTATATCCTTTCTTAAATATGGAAACCAAAACTGTACGCAGTATTCCAGATGTGGCCTCACTAATACCCTGTATAACTGTAGCAAGGCTTCCCTGCTTTTATACTCCATCCCCTTCGCAATAAAGGCCAAGATTCCATTGGCCTCCCTGATCACTTGCTGTACCTGCATACTAACCTTTTGCGTTGCATGCACAAGTACCCCTAGATCCCGCTTTGCTGCAGCTCTTTGCAATTTTTCTCTATTTAAATAATAACTTGCTCTTCGATTTTTTTCTGCCAAAGTGCATAACCTCACACTTTCCGACATTATACTCTATCTGCTAAATGTTTGTCCACTCACTTAGCTTGTCTATGTCCTTTTGCAGTTTTTTTATGTCCTCCTCACACATTGCTTTTCCTCCCATCTTTTATCATCAGCAAACTTGGTTACATTATACTTGGTCCCTTCATCCAAGTCGTTAATATGGATTGTAAATAGTTGGGGGTCCCAGCACTGATCCCTGCGACACCCCACTATTTACTGATTGCCAATCCAAGAATGAACGATTTATCCCGCCTCTCTGTTTTCTGTTAGTTAGCCAATCTTCTATCCATGCTAATATATTACCCCCAACCCCATGAACTTTTATCTTGTGCAGTAACTTTTTATGTGGCACCTTGTCAAATGCCTTCTGGAAGTCCAAATACACCACATCCACTGGTTCCCTTTTATCCTGTTCGTTACATCCTCAAAAAACTCCAGCAAATTTGTCAAACATGACTTCTCTTCATAAATCCATGCTGACTCTGCCTGACTGAATTATGTTTCTCCAAATGTCCTGCTACTGCTTCTTTAATAATGGACTCCAACATTTTCCCAACTTGGCTTGATATCTTTTTTTTTATTACACACTTGCGAAGGGCTTTGGGACGGTTTATTACATTAAACGTGCTATATAAATGTAAGTTTTTGTTGCTGTTAATGTAGTTCATTGCCAGGACAATTCTTAAAACTCCAACAATTAAAATGTAAATGATTCTTCATAACTAATCTCTATATATTCAATGCAGGGTTATAGAGTAATTAAAATTTGTTAGAAACCACACTTTTTATAATACCCAACTGAATTTTGAGACACAGTGATTTTGTGTTGGTTCTTGCTCTGGAACTTTCTAAAGATGTCACCGGAAGTTTTCTAAGTCCTTGAGAAAGTACATTTCTCGACTCAGAACTAGATTTCCCTCTATTCCTGTGCTGCAAGGAGAAGAAGATAAGGGCATGGAAGAAGCTAGGCTGGATTTATAGCCTCGAAGATCTTATTTAGATTTTTCTATCTGATAATGCCTCAGAAGGATATGCTTTCCACCGGAGACTTCTCCCCAGAATATTTATTACATAAATACAAGTTGTTGTTATTGTTCTTATGACTGTTGTGGAGTTATGCCAGCTGCTGAATGAAGACCTCGACTGGAATAACAGCATTTATTAACAGCATTGCCTTTAACAGTGAAAGTGACCATTGCCGTGAATTATTTTTGCCACTGGGTCCTTCCAGGAAGCCTCGGGCAATCTTCGTTCCATTAGTCAGGGAACAGATCACCATTGTGTAAAGGTCAATGATGCCACACGGTTTATTACCTTTTCCACTGTCCAAAATAAAGTCAGTGAGCAGTCCAATGTGAGAGATTGTCAGGGTTTCTGCAGGTGCAAGAAGCAACTGATGGAACACATGTGGCTTTGAATGCCCCAATACAATACTTATCTCAATTCATTAATACGAAAGGTTTTTATTCACTAAACCTTGAACTAATGTATAATACCAATTACCTTATCATGCATATTAATGTATGCTCCCTTGAAGCTATCAGGAGGCTTTTATCATGTGACAATCTGCCATACTTGTCTTAATGGCTCGGAACTATGTGTTAGGATGATTGTCTAGTGATCAGGAATAGCCCCCTTTAGTCATGGCTGATGACTTCTTCAAATCATTTGCCGTCAGAGGGTGAGAACAAATATAATGAGGCCAATGGGACTACAAGAATTTTAATAGAGCTGATCACAAGTATTTTGAAGTTTCATTTTAGATGCTTGGCTAAATCTAGTGGAGCCCTTTAGTGCAGTCCTGCAAGAGTCTCCAAAATCACTGGGGGAGAAATTCGGTATCGTTTAGGGCGTTAAATTTTAAAAGCTGGAAAAAATTATCCCCAGGCACTAATGATTCTCAGCTTTCTCTAAATTCGGTATTAGCACTCCAGGAAGTAAGTGGAATGCTAAATTAAGCACTCCACTTCCTTCCTGGAACACTAAAGGACGTAGGTGGGCCAATAGTGGTGCAGCACTGAACAATGTCTCATGCAGCGCTGCCGGGATCCAAGGCTCCTTCCCTCTCTTAAAGGGAAGGGCCATTGCTGCAGGTTTAGGACCAGTTAGCTGGTTCCCAACTGCAGCTGCGATCTGGCCTGATCAGCCCCATGCACTGTAGCAGAGTGCCGGGCTGATTGATCATGGCCGAAGAAAAATCCAAAAAATTTAAATTATGCATTGCAAAAATTTTTCTAGTTACCGCACCAACATCCCCTTTAACTTGTGCCCCCGAAGTGCCCGGCCTCCCGAACAATGTCTCCTGCAGCTGTCAGTGTTGTCGCCCGGCGTTGTTGCAGGGGGCGAAACTGAAGTTTGGGTCCGGAGCGCTACTGGGGTGATGAGCAGGACAATGACGTCACGATCTCCGGCCGCAGAAGATCATGGCGGAATGTGTTACTGCTGCCGCAAACCTCTCAGCTAATTTAGCGGGAGTCATTTATTTCACAGCATCTGGTCGGTAAGTTGTTAGCACCTTGTTATCGCCCCCCGGAGATAACATGCAGAAAGGATTAGTACTTTCTGAAGCTGAAAGGCTGCTGATGATAGGCTGATTGTGATGAAGAAGAGGAGCAAGTCCCAAAACCCCATATCAAGAGGAGGATGCCTTTTCAGGGGCATGGTTGAGCCCTTGACCAGAGGCAGGGCTGAAAGGATACAAGATGTGGGTAACCTCATACATTATTCTCCTTCTGACATGCACCTCTTGCTACCCTGCCCTCCCATCAGCACTTCACCCTTGTGCCTTCTTCATTTCACACACTCAAGAAATGCAGCCTGTCCAGCCAGTGGTCAACAAGAAGAGGCAACCTGCCCAGCTAATAGGACCACAGGTGGATGATTTCATCCCGGATACCCCTGCAAGCGGATGCTGTAAATGTGAAATTACAGCATAAAATGCTGGAAATACTCAGTTGATCAGGTAGCATGTCGACCTCAGACATGAATTCTGTTTTTCTCTCCACGGATGTTTCTTGACCTGCTGAGTATTCGCAGCATGTTCTGTCTTCTCGAAGAACTTTATTTACCATCTGAGCCTTTGTTAGCAACCAGCAGCATTCCCTACACACTTAAAACACTTTCCACATCTATTGGAGCAAGCCACCACTTCAATAAAATCAAAAAAAACAAAGCCTTACATTCAAACTCACCTGAATGATGTGTGTCAATTTAAGAACTGCAGACATTGCCACTGCTAGCCTGCTTGCCTGCCAGGTTAGCCTGCTGTGCTTGGGACCCAGCGCTGAATTCAGCGGCAGGGTCGAAGTTTGCGTTGGTGATGATTGACGTCTCCATGCTTACATTTATTTTTCCAGGGTGGTGCCAGTTACCAGCAGCGCAAAGGGGGAGAGGAATATGATGGCTGTCGCAGGAACCGCCACCAGCTGGCGAAAGAGCGACGGCTGCCATTTTATCACTATTTCATGCATGACTCCTTGAAGATGTAACAGCTCAGTGCATGGCCACTAGTATACTTGACATCCACATAAAGTTGAAAAGATGTGTTCAAAATCATGAAGTGTTTTGATAGAGTAAATAATGAGAAACTTTTTCCAGTGGCAGAAGGGTCAGTGACCAAAGGAGAAAGACTGAAGGTCATTAGCAAAAGAATCAGAGGCGACACGGGGAAACATTTTTTTGCACAGTGAGTTGTTATGATCTGGGATGCACAACTTGAAAGGGTGTAGAACCAAATTCAATAATAATTTTCTAAAGGGAATTGGATAAATACTTGAAAAGAAAAAAAACTGCTGGGCTATGGAGAGTGGGACTAATTAGATAGCCCTTTCAAAGAGCCAGCAAAAGCACGGTGGGCTGACTGGCCACTTTCTGTGATGTATCATTCTATGTAAAAATAAGCTATTATTGTCACTAGGCAATTTCTGACTTAACTTGTTTTTGAGCAAATGCTATAAAACAAAGAGAACACACTTACCACAGATACTTCTCATTGAATAATGCTGAATAGGTCTGATGTGTGAAGCCGGTTAATATGTTTACAGTAATGTATAATATCAGGATACTCTCAGAGACATAGCTGGATGAAAACATTTTAAAATCAGATTTACTCTATCTGACATCACAAAAAATACAGAAATCTCCCTGTTTGTTGTGGGTATCTAATTAACTGAAGTAACGCTACACAGTCTAAACTTTAACATGCCCACAGAGTTAATTGAAGAGTTGATCTCCTTTTATACAAATTTACAAGAGTTTAGATCAGTCACAGTCACTATGTCAGGTGACATGCCTTCCATAACAGATTGAAACAGTTATTCCCTGAGCTAAGATATCTAGGGGGTGAAATTACCCAGCGCCCTGTTTGGGGGCAGTAACCGAGTCGGGGCGACTTCCTGCACCTCACCTTAATAGGTATATTGGCCTCTACTGATACACTGAGGTGTACAAAAGCATGGGCCTTACGCTAAACATCCGTAAGACAAAGGTCCCCGCCACACAGCACAGCCCCCCAGTCATCAAGATCCACGGCGCAGCCCTGGACACCGTGGATCATTTCTCATACCTCGGGAGCATCTTATCAACAAGAGCAGACATTGACAACGAGATTCAACACCGCCTCCAGTGCGCCAGTGCAGCCTTCGGCCGCCTGAGGAAAAGAGTGTTTGAAGACCAGGCCCTCAAATCTGCTACCAATCTTATGGTCTACATGGCTGTAGTAATACTCACCCTCCTGCATGGCTCAGAGACATGGATCATGTACAGTAGACACCTCGGGTTGCTGGAGAAAAACCACCAATGATGTATCTGCAAGATCCTGCAAATCCCCTGGGAGGACAGACACACCGTTAGCGTCCTCGACCAGGCCAACATCCCCAGCATTGAAGCATTGACCACACTTGATCAGCTCCGCTGGGCAGGCCACATCGTCCACATGCCAGACACAAAACTCCCAAAGCAAGCGCTCTACTCAGAACTCCTTCACAGCAAACGAGCCAAAGGTGGGTAGAGGAAACGTTACAAGGACATGCTCAAAGCCTCCCTGATAAAGTGCAATATCCCCACCGACACCTGGGAGTCCCTGGCCAAAGACCACCCTAAGTGGAGGAAGTGCATCCGGGAGGGTGCTGAGCACTTCAAGTCTCATTCTGGAAAGCATGCAGAAATCAAGCTCAGGCAGCGGAAAGAGCATGCGGCAAACAAGTCCCACCCTCCCTTACCCTCAACGACTATCTGTCCCATCTGTGACAGGGACTGTAATTCTCGTATTGGACAGTTCAGTCACCTAAGGACTCATTTTTAAAGTGGAAGCAAGTCTTCCTCAATTCCGAGGGGCTGCCTATGATGATGGTGGGATTTCAACTGAGCTTTTGGAGTGGGAACTCCTGGGCCTCGAAATTGGGGAACGTTGGAAACTTGCCGGTAATATTGATGGTCAAGGATAACAGCCGCTGGCCGAGAGAGGGCAGAGTGCAGGCAGTACTGATATTTTGGTACAGCCTGCTCTTTAACACCAGCGGTGATTTTCTGGCGCATCGCGCTCTTCGCAGTGCTAATATCAGAAGGAGGCCAAAGGTTCCCTGTGTCTCCCGCTTGCAGTGTAGGGAAGCGGGGAAGAAAGGAACGATCCAGACATTTGCCGTACGTGCTCCAAAAAATTAGCTGCCTCCCGATGTTTGTCAATTTTTTATTTGTTTATGACATGAATGCAGATAAAAGAGCTTTTATCACAGATCATCTTCAATTGTTGCAATGGAGTTCATCCATTGATTGGTAAAAACATTATCAATTCATGAAAACTCAATAATTTACCTGAAATTATTCTTAGATAATACATATCCTGGAACATATAATGCTGGCTCATCACATATATTTCTCCATATAATAAATGAGTAACTGAAATGTCTATGTTCCCTGTTGTGCTGCAAAGACTGAGAGGTGCATGACTGCAAATGTTGTTCCCAGCAGTTAATCCTGTGGTGTCCGTTCATTTATTAAAGGGTTTATGAAAAATACTTGTATAAAGTATCTCATTTGGGTAGAGTCAGGTAGAGTCTCAATATTAAGTTTAGTTGATTACCTGGACGTATCCATCTGAAATCCATCTACGAGGCTTGTCATAAAGTACAGCCTGAATCCACCACCACAGATTACGAATGTATTGTGCTCATGTATGGTTTTCAAGTTAGGTAGATGGAATTATACTATTGACCCCTATCAATAAATGGAGTAACATTTAATTACCAAGAGCTGCATCAATGGAAGTGGATATGAATTTCACTGTGAGTGTTATGTTTTTTGCGGATGTTGAACACCGACTACTCTTTAGGTTCAGTTGTTGCATTGAGTATTGTTAAGAAATGGGTGAGTTTTTACTGAGGGGTGAAATTATTTACTGACCCACAAACACTGTAGGTCTCCCGGAAAGCTGCCTGAAAATGGAACCCCTTGTCCCCACCCCCCCTCCCTGCCCTCCCCTGCCCCTCAACCACCCCCCCCCGCCCCCGCACCCCCTCACCGCCACCCCAACCCCCGCCGCCATCCGCCACAAATGGGCAAAAAAATGAAAGTTTAAATGAAGAAAGGAGGCAAAGGAGCTGTTTGAAGTTCCAGAGTCCATCCTCATAAGTCCTGCCAGAAGCCTCATGGCCGTTAAAGGCACTGAAAAACCTTTTAGCGACAGCAAATAATGGCGCGATTTAGCGCAGGTGGCAATGCGAGCGGAAAACTCCAAAATAGAAAGCTGGTGTCAACTCGCCGTTGCATACCGGTTGACGTCACTCTCCACCTCATTAATGTACTCTCGCCGATAGCAGGCAAAGGCAGTACTGCCGACCTGCCAAAAATGGCAGCTGCTGCGGGAACCGCCATCAGCTGGCGGAAGAACGCCTTCCGCCATTTTATCACTATTTCATGACGGTAACAAGTGGCGCAAACCTCCTGAATTTCTAGGCCCTGGTATCAGAAGTCCCCACTACTGGTTCTGTATTCCTGATGACATTTGTCTTATTAGGGCTGAACAGAGATTCCATCACTTTTCAGGCAAGTCAAGATGCTTGACAAATTTTCTAGAATTTTTTGAGGATGTAACTACTAGAGTGGACAAGGGAGAACCAGTGGATGTGGTGTATTTGGACTTTCAAAAGGCTTTTGACAAGGTCCCACACGAGAGATTAGTGTGCAAAATTAAGGCACATGGTATTGGGGGTAATGTATTGACATGGATAGAGAACTGGTTGGCAGACGGGAAGCAGAGAGTTGGAATAAATGGGTCCTTTTCAGAATGGCAGGCAGTGACTAGTAGGATGCCGCAGGGCTCAGTGCTGGGACCCCAGCTATTTACAATATATATTAATGATTTAGATGAAGGAATTGAATGTAATATCTCCAAGTTTGTAGATGGCACTAAGCTGGGTGGCAATGTGAGCAGTGAGGAGGATGCTAGGAGTCTGCAGGGTGACTTGGACAGGTTAGGTGAGTTGGCAAATGCATGGCAGTTGCAGTATAATGTGGATAAATGTGAGGTTATCCACTTTGGTGGCAAAAACAGGAAGGCAAAATATTATCTGAATGGTGACAGATTTGGAAAAGAGGAGATGCAACGAGACCTGCGTGTCATGGTATATCAGTCATTGAAAGTTGACAAGCATGTACAGCAGGTGGTGAAGAAGGCAAATGGCATGTTGGCCTTCATAGCGAGAGGATTTGAGTATATGAGCAGGGAGGTCTTACTGCAGGGCCTTGATGAGGCCACACCTGGAATATTGTGTTGCGTTTTGGTCTCCTAATCTGAGGAAGGACGTTCTTGCTATTGAGGGAGTGCAGCGAAGATTCATCAGACTGATTCCCAGGATGGCAGGACTGACATATGAGGAGAGACTGAATCGATTGGGCCTGTATTCACTGGAGTTTAGAAAAATGAGAGAGGATTTCATAGAAACATATAAAATTCTGACAGGATTGGACAGGTTAGAGGCAGGAAGAATGTTCCCAATGCTGGGGAAGTCCAGAACCAGGGATCACAGTCTAAAGATAAGGGGTAAGCCATTTAGGACCGAGATGAGGAGAAATTTCTTCACTCAGAGAGTCGTTAACCTGTGGAATTCTCTACCGCAGAAAGTTGTTGAGGCCAGTTCATTAGATATATTCAAGAGGGAGTTAGATATGGTCCTTATGGCTAAAGGGATCAAGGGGTATGGCGAGAAAGCAGGAAAGGGTTACTGAGGTTGAATGATCAGCCATGATCTTATTGAATGGTGGTGCAGGCTCGAAGGGCCGAATGGCCTACTCCTGCACCTAATTTCTATGTTTCCATGTTTCTATATAAGATCCCCTGGAATCTTAGCCCCTGTTCGGCCTGATTCTCTGCTGCTCCTTCCCAAAGTAGACCTTGTGTCTTGTGATACTTGTAAGGCAATATGTTGCGCTGTGCATTGCTAAACTCCAACTTTAACGCAAACAGCAGAATAAAAAGTTCAGGTTTGTTTATGGTTTCACAAGGAAATAAAACACAAAGTAAACTGTGTTGTGATAATCACATGATCGATTCCTACTCATGGGTTCCCAGGACTCAGAGTTACATTTTAAAATTTCCATGGGCTAGCGTTTCCTCTCAAATTGCCCATTTACCGCCCAGTTACCTCCCGTTTTCATTGAAAATGGAAATTACCACCCGTTACCACCTACAATTACTGCCGGCATTGCTGCAAAGCGCCCGCTGACTTTGAAAAGATCCAAAAAAGTCGGAAAATTTCCTCCCAGCCCTAAATTCCATTGAAATCTGTTTTTTAAGGCCCAGTACCGCCCATTAACGCTGCGCTGGATACCGTCCATTTCTGGAGTACTTACCTGACTTAGGCCCAGTGTTAAGACTCCCTCCATTTTGCTTGCAGTTTCACAGTCGCCCAGAGGATGGTGGATAATGAAGAAAAGCCATTTTTCATGCAAATGTAATGATATGTGCTGTACATATTGGCCCTGAAATTGCGGTCAGAGGCTTCCCGAAGGCAATTGCCTCCGACCAGAGAATTTTTACGAAATTACCTGGTGGTCCCGGAGGCGCCCTGAATTCCAGTTAGGAGGCCTTCTCTTCCTGTGCTGCGAAGCGCACTCCCATCCTCGAGGTTCCCACGCAGTAGGTGCAGTCATGTGTGATTGCTCAACCAATCAGGTACAGTATTCTCAATTAATAGCAATGAGAACACCATATCTACGAGTTCTCATTGCTATAAATTGAGAAAAAAAAAAAATACAATAACACCAATTAAATAAAAAACATACCTCACATAATTAAAATTAATTGAAATTACAGTTAATAAATATCTTGGAGAAAAAAAAATTCCGAGATTTTTAGAATTTTTTAAAATTATGGTTTAAAATAAATTTAACGTAGTGAGCAGGGTTTTTAAAAATAAAATGTGTGCAAGGAGATCTGAGGAGGGTGGTGAGATCTGGGGGGGGGGGGCGGTGGGGGGGGTGTTGGGGTGGTGAGAAGGGAGTTACTCATTAGGTGTACATCCAAGTAACCATTGTTCACATGGCTTGACAGTGTGGTCGTGGGGCTGTTCAACTGTAGTGGGTGTCACAACTGTAATGTATGCACCTGTGAGAATGCTCACAGGTTGGTAGAGCTGTTGCATTGTAAGTGGCTTACCCAGTTATGTGATGTTCACAAGACTGAAGAAAATACCAGTCAGTTGTGTCTAGGTCATCTAAGATAAGGTATGAGTTTACAAGGGACACTGTCAATCACACATTTAAAGCTGTCTTTCCTAAAAGTTGTCAAATGGGATATATTTTCCCCTTCCCAGAAGTGAGTGAGACACAGTACAATAATGGTTTAGTTGAATAAAATTTTTATAAAAGTAGTAATTTTTTAAAATGTTAACAATGTAATAAAATAACATATTTTTGATGAATAAAAATTTTCACAACAACCATTATAAAGAACAAACAACAACAACAACAACAACAACATCAAAAACAATATAAACAGCCCTGAAAAGACCCTGCACCCTCTCACAATTCTACCTGTGGCCACCTTTCCCAATACCTTTCCTCCCCAATCACCCCTCACCCTTGGCTCTGACCCCTTCCTCCTCTTCCTGCTAACAAGACCCCTGGCCCTGCCCACGTCGGGACCAGAACGTTGTGCACTAGTAGAGAACATCGAGCGTGACTGCTGAGGAGGGGAGTGGTGCGGGTGGGGGGGGGGGGGCGAGAATGGAAGCACTATGTTTGGACGTTCTGGAGAAGATGGAGGCGCTAAGGACCCATCTTCATAATCAGAAGAAAATGCTTCCTCTCAACTATCAGGTGCTGTCACCATTGGCGGTATGGCACCTTGGGGTGCAGTGCCAAATCCCACAACCGTCGATTGCCGCATTGCATTGGCATTGACAGTCTGGGTGTTCTCCCTCACCACAGCAATCAGCTCCGCCATGTCTTCCTATTCACAGGCTGCTAAAGCCGCGATGTTTTCCGATAACCCAGCAATGGACTGGAGGAGCTCTCGAATCAATGCGATGCTCATCCTGAACAGTGCCACCACGTCCAGGCTAGCATCTGCCTGTCGCACAGAGTTCCTACTTTGGTGGACCGGCCACCGCGGATTCAACACGACGGTCAGTGTGCGCTGTTGCAGTCCGCTTGGTCCCGCTTCCTCGGACTGGAATCCAAGAAAGTTGGATTCCAACGAGGAACCGGTGGCCGCAGGTAGAAAGGATCCTTCAATCCTCTCTCCTCATGCAACAACAGCATTACATTACTTTGAGGAGTGTTCTCCTGCAGTTCTTCCAGCACCATCTCCTCCGTCTCCTCCACCACTATCTGTTGATTTTGTCTCCCCTGCAATAACTCCTCTCTGGGAGCGGCAGCTGGCTCCACCTGTGCAACTGTAAAAACATAACATTAATGGTTGGCGACAGGGGAGGGGAGGGGTCAGAGGTGACATCAGAGCAAATCACGTTGTGCAGGCTTATGTGGAGAACAAACATTTTTTATTGAGAATCATTACATCAAAGTATCATCAGCAAAGGATAGAGAAAGTGCATGGCATAACAAAACTTGAGTCCCAAACAGTCTGGTTTTCAAGTGACACAATGTGATCAAACAAAAAAATCATGTCAGAACTAACAATATTTCTTGGTCCCACCATTACATTACATTCTACATTATAGTGCCATAAGATTGAATTACATGACCGGAGTACAGTCCAGGCATTATGCAGACTGACCCTCAGGGACAACTGGTGCGGCAGCAACACAAGTGGCGCTGCAATCCTACGCCCCCATCAGGGCCGCAGCGCATTCCTCCAGGTTCATGATAGGAATAGTGTTGGGCGCACCACCGTCTGTTTTGCGGAGCTCCACCCTATTGCCGGCTAGTTTCTTCTGCAAAGGTGAGAAAAAATATGTGTGAACTAATTTGACAGCTACTAATACTGAGCACACACATACATACATACATACACAATATATTGATACACATCCCCAATTAACCATCCCCCAGTCTTCTCGTCAACGACTGCACGGTTTAAGTTTTGTTAGCATGCAAATATTGCATGATGAACACATTAAAATACAGAGCACTAACACAATGAGATCGATGATGAGAAATACAAATGACACCAAGCTTTACAACAGCATAAAATGTGTTACTATTCAAGAGTAAATCGTCAATGCATGATAAAAGTTAGTACTTACTCTTGCAGACCCAACGATGTCATTCCACCTTTTGCGGCACTGGTTCGGCCCTCGCATCACAGGCATGATGGAGGACACCGTCTCAGCGATCTCTCGCCATAAGCGCTGATAGACAAATTGTGATGGTTTACCTCGCCCACTTCGTATTAGCTGATGACAACGCGCCTCCACTTCGCCCACCAATGCCTCCTGGGCTTCCTCCAAAAAACGAGTGGCCCTTTTTCTCCCACCTAACTCCCTCTCCACTTGCATTGGTTGACTCTCCATTCTTTGTGTCATGTTTTTAACTACAATGTAACACCACTGTATTATTGTAATCACTCAACTTAGATGCACACCTTGACCACAAGGGGTAAACTTGTGGGAGACACTCCTTACCTGATCACACAGGTATATAAAGGGAGGTCCCACGCAAGGTCATCACTTCTGGAGTCCTGTAATAAAGAGTTAAGGTCACAGAGTAGCCTTGTCCCTGAAATGTGCCTCGTGTGGTTTCATGCTGTAGAGTAAGGACTTTACATTGGCGACGAGAAACGGGAATTCACGACCCACGAGAATGGTCACCGGTAGCACAGAGGAATGTATTGTGTTGGGGAAGACTGGGACGATTTTGTCAAGAGGCTTCAGCAAAGCTACGTAACTAAAGACTGGCTGGGGGATGCAGCGGCCGACAAGCGACGGGCTCATCTCCTGACCAGCTGCGGGCGAAAGACTTACGCGCTCATGAGGGACTTACTGGCACCCGAAAAGCCAGCGGACAAAACCTTTGAAGAGCTTAGCAAACTAATCGGGGAGCACCTCAAACCGGCGACCAGCATACACATAGCTCGTCACAGATTCTACACCCACTGAAGGACAGAGCATACCGGACTTTGTAACGGACATCCGGCGTTTGGCCAGCCTCTGTAAGTTCACAGACACCTGCAGGGGGGAGATGCTAAGGGACTTCTTTATCGAGGGTATCGGTCATGCGGGAATTTTACGCAAGTTAATTGATACCAAGGACTTGACCTTGGAAGCGGCAGCGTTGTTAGCTCAAACTTTCATGGCGGGGGAGGAAGAGACGAAAATGATTTCCGCACGCAATTCTGCCTCTAACGCGGCGATGGATCAGGGAGTCAACATCATCAATGCTACTCAGAGCCCCGCAGGCAGGCAGGGGCAGTCCGACATTTACCAGGCAGCAATAGATCCCAGAGCAGGATCTCAACAGAGACAATGACAGGCTGAACGGACGTTCATGCCATCACAGAGGACAATGCGGCTCGGGATGGGGCCATTGACAACCACTAATAGGGTACTTAAGAGCAGTCAAAGGGACAGTCAGCGTGGAATGCCTGGCCATTGTCTCTTTGTCTCCAACAATGGAAACTTTAACTCATGCTGGAGGTGTGGGGGAAAACACTCAGCCAGATCTTGCAGATTCTAACATTTTGCCTGCAGAAACTGCAATCTCAGTGGCCATTTAGCTCGAATGTGCAGAAAACCTGCAACCAGACTGATATATGAGACAGAGGGACCAGAAGAGGGTTCTGTGAGGCAGGATGACTTTTGGGGCAAATCAATGGATGCCGAGGTTCAGCGGGTCCATGCGGCGAATATTCACAGTTCATACACCAAAATGCCACCAATGATGATGAGGATTTTGTTGAACGGCATCCCCAGTACGCATGGAGCTGGACACTGGGGCCAGCCGGTCACTCATGGGCGTTCAGCAATTCGAGAAGCTTTGGCCACTCAAAGCCAGTAGACCCAAATTAGAATGTATTGAGACACAATTACGGACTTACACCAAGGAAATCATTCCGGTGCTAGGCAGTGCAATGATGGCTGTCACACACAATGGGTTAATGAACCGGCTGCCACTCTGTCCCGGGCAATGGTCCCGCTCTGTTGGGGAGGAGCTGGTTAGCCGAGATGAACTGGAAATGGGGGGGATGTTCACGCAATGTCCTCGGTGGAGCGAAGTTCCTGCTCACACCTCCTACAACAATTCGAGTCACTATTTCAACTGGGCATCGGGACTTTCACAGGCAGTAAAGTAGTGATACACATCACCCCGGATGCCAGGCCAGTGCACCACAAAGCCAGAGCGTTGCGGTATGTGATGCGGGAAAAAATCGAGAGCGAATTGGGCCGGCTGTTGCTAGATGGCATCATCTCGCCTGTTGAATTCAGCAACTGGGCGAGCCCCATCATTCCCGTTCTAAAAGCGGATGGCTCTGTCAGGATCTGTGGCGACTACAAGGCCACCATCAATCGGGTGTCCCTACAAGACCAATACCCACTTCCAAGAGCAGAGGACCTCTTCGCCACACTGGAAGGCGGCAAGCTGTTCACCAAGTTGGACCTCACTTCAGCCTATATGACCCAGGAACTGGCCGATGAATCCAAACTAATGACCACCATCACCACGCACAAGGGACTGTTTGCGTATAACTGGTGCCAGTTTGGCATTCGATCAACGGCCGTGATTTTTCAATGTAACACAGAAAGCCTGCTTAAATCCATTCCTGGAACGATCGTATTCCAGGACGACATCCTCATCACGGGTCGCGATACCGAGGAACACCTCCACAACCTGGAGGAGGTGCTACGCCGACTGGACCGGGTAGGCCTGCGGCTCAAAAAGTCTAAATGTGTGTTTTTAGCTCCTGAGGTTGAGTTTCTGGGCAGGAGGGTTGCTACAGATGGGATTCGGCCTACCGAATCCAAAACAGAGGCGATTCGATGAACACCCAGTCCGTGCAACACATCGGAACTGTGTTCATTCCTGGGACTGTTGAAATATTTCAGCAACTTACTGCCGAACTTGAGCACGTTGTTGGAGCGGTTACACATGCTCCTGTGTAAGGGTTGCGATTGGTTTTGGGGGGACTGTCAGGAATGGGCTTTCGATCGGGCGCGAAACCTACTTTGTTCAAACAAATTGTTGACCCTGTACGACCCCTGTAAACGTTTAGTTCTGACTTGTGATGCATCGTCCTATGGGATTGGGTGCGTGTTGCATCAGGGTAATGCTGAGGGTCAGCTGCAACCTGTGGCTTATGCCTCCAGGTCGCTCTCTCAAGCAGAACAGGGATATGGCATGGTCAAGAAGGAAGCACTTGCATGTGTCTATGGTGTAAAAAAAGTGCATCAGTACCTCTTCGGCAGGAATTTGAATTAGAGACGGACCACAAGCCACTCACATTGCTGTTGTCAGACAGCAAGGCTATCAATGGCAACGCATCAGCTCGCATACAGCGGTGGGCCCTCACGCTAGCTGCTTATGACTACTCCATCCGGCACCGGCATGGCACTGAAAATTGCGCTGACGCGCTCAGCAGGCTCCCACTGGCCACCACAGAGGGGGCAGCTGAGCAAAGTGCTGAGATTGTCTTGGCTGTCGATGCCTTTGACAGTGCAGGCTCCCCCATCACAGCCCACCAGATCAAAATCTGGACAAACAGAGACCCCCTCCTATCCTTGATTAAGAAATGTGTCTTGACTGGGGATTGGGTGCTCGCACACGGAGCATGCCCTGAGGGGGTCAGACCATTCCACAGGCGGATGGATGAGCTCTCCATCCAAGCCGACTGCCTACTATGGGGCAGCCAGGTAGTCATGCCCCAGAAGGGCAGGGAGGCATTCATCAGGGAGCTCCTCAGCGAGCACCCAGGCATTGTGATGATGAAGGCCATTGCCCGGTCACACGTTTGGTGGCCTGGAATTGATTCAGACTTAGAACACTGTATTCACAGGTGCACAACCTGTGCCCAGCTGAGTAATGCCCCCAGGGAGGCCCCGCTCAGCCCGTGGCCCTGGCCCACCAAGCCATGGTCACGCATTCACGTTGACTACACCAGCCCGTTCATGGGGAAGATGTTCCTCATTGTAGTTGATGCGTACTCGAAATGGATCGAGTGCATCATCCTGAATTCATGCACATCATCCACCACTGTGGAAAGCCTACGTGCGATCTTTGCAACCCATGGCTTGCCGGACATCCTGGCTAGTGGCAATGGCCCGTGTTTCACGAGGTATAAATTCCGGGACGGAACGGGCGGAACGGGCAGTCCAAATCATTAAGCAAGGTATGCTCAGGATTCAAGGACCCTCCCTACAATGCCGCCTATCACACCTCCTGCTAGCCTATAAATCCCGCCTGCACTCGCTCACGGGGGTCCCGCCCGATGAGCTACTCATGAAACAGACACTCAAAACTCAGTTGTCCCTCATCCACCCAGTCCTGACCGACATAGTTGAGGGAAGGCGCAAGTCACAAAATGAGTACCATGACCAAAATTCAAGGGGGAGATAGAAACATAGAAACATAGAAACATAGAAAATAGGTGCAGGAGCCGGCCATTCAGCCCTTCTAGCCTGCACCGCCATTCAATGAGTTCATGGCTGAACATGAAACTTCAGTACCCCCTTCCTGCTTTCTCGCCATACCCCTTGATCCCCCGAGTAGTAAGGACTTCATCTAACTCCCTTTTGAATATATTTAGTGAATTGGCCTCAACTACTTTCTGTGGTAGAGAATTCCACAGGTTCACCACTCTCTGGGTGAAGAAGTTTCTCCTCATCTCGGTCCTAAATGGCTTACCCCTTATCCTTAGACTGTGACCCCTGGTTCTGGACTTCCCCAACATTGGGAACATTCTTCCTGCATCTAACCTGTCTAAACCCATCAGAATTTTAAACGTTTCTATGAGGTCCCCTCTCATTCTTCTGAACTCCAGTGAATACAAGCCCAGTTGATCCAGTCTTTCTTGATAGGTCAGTCCCACCATCCCGGGAATCAGTCTGGTGAATCTTCGCTGCACTCCCTCAATAGCAAGAATGTCCTTCCTCAAGTTAGGAGACCAAAACTGTACACAATACTCCAGGTGTGGCCTCACCAAGGCCCCTGTACAACTGTAGCAACACCTCCCTGCCCCTGTACTCAAATCCCCTCGCTATGAAGGCCAACATGCCATTTCCTTTCTTAACCGCCTGCTGTACCTGCATGTATAGGAATAAATGATCCTGTATTCGTCCTCAATCACGCCATGGGGCCCAAATGGCTTGAAGGTACTGTAATTGGCAAAGAGGGGAATAGGATCATCGTGGTAAAACTCAACAATGGCCAGATATGCCATAACCATCTGGACCATATAAAAAAAGGTTCAGCATGGACACGGAGGAACCTGAAGAAAACCATGAGATGGAACTCACACTACCGCCAGCGAACGTGCAACAAGAGCAATCAGAAGAATGCACAATCCCTGAGGTCAGCCCAGACAGGCCGGAATCACCACGGGTGACAGACAGGTGACAGACACTCACATCAGCGTCCAACAACCAAAGCCCCAACTGCGGCGTTCCACGAGGGAGCGTAGACCACCTGAAAGACTGAACCTATGATCTCAGTAAGACTTTGGGGAGGGAAAAGGTGATGTCATGTTTGTAACTACAATGTAACACCACTGTATTACTGTATACACTCAACTCAGATGCACACCTTGACCACAGGGGATGAACTTGTGGGAGACACTCCTTACCTGATCACACAGGTTTATAAAGGTAGGTCCCATGCAGGGTCATCACTTCTGGAGTCCTGTAATAAAGAGTTAAGGTCACAGAGTGGCCTTGTCCCTGGAATGTGCCTCGTGTGGTTTCATGCTGTAGCGTAAGGACTTTACACTTTGCATATTGATGTATATATAATATATATATATTTCAATGTAAACAATTAATTATTTATTTATTATTACTATTATTTTTCAGATTTCTTATTATTATTTTAATTAATACTTATATGATTAATTATATTCTTTTATAATATTATATAATTCTGAAAATACTGAAGAATACTCCAAAGAAACAACCAAACCCCTCACAGCTCCTCTCCCACTAACCTCTGCAGCTTCCAACTGACAAGTGTTGTCCTTCTGTTGTCTGCACATGTGCGGGGTCACCCTTGACCCCAAAAATGCGGGATAATAGCCGTTTCAAGTCCTTTGAGCCAGCGGTTCAGCTTTCCTTCATACAGGAAAGCTGATTACCGAATTTGGGCCTGCTCTGGCCGCCCGCTGCACTTCACTCCCGCACCCCGATTCGCTGCTGCCGACATGGAGCACCTGAAAACTGCGGGAGCACACACCAGCGTCATTCCGGCGGTTGAAAAAGACACAACTGTCGGAACGCTGCTAATGATCAGGCGGGGGCAATGTAACAGGAAAATCCAGTCTATGGTGTCAGAAGTAGGATTCTGTTGCTTCGCCTCAAACTGGTTGTTTCAGTGGTGTTCTGTGCACTGATCACTTTAGTCCCTTTATCAGTGCTCTGAGGGGAAATATCAGGCAACATATCCCTGTTTTCACGTGTTGTCGTTGAAGTGCTGTTTCGCATGTTAGTTGTCAGCGGATCATTTGTGGGCGTCACTGAGATCTTTGGAGTTTTGATGAATGTCTCAGCGCTCTTTCTCAGATGTTTCCTATTTCTGCAATATTCACGGCCATCTTCTGTAATGACCTGATATGATTGAATGCCGACTTGTTTTTGAACCAGAGCTTTTTGCCATTCTTTGCTTTCTTGCATCTTTTGACTCTCACTGTTTCTCTTTCCTGCAGTGTAGGAAATGATGTAGTACCTCTGTTGTAGTAGTGTGCTTGTTCGGCATGGTTCCTTTCTTTGTTGACGATGACGTTGTGTATGATTCTTAGTTTGAGTAGTTCATTTGTGATTGGGATGTTTGTCTTTGTGCGGTGACTGAGTAAACATTGCACTGGCAAACTATCAAGGCCTTCAGTTGGTATGTTTCGCCAGATGAGACGTTTCATGTAGAAGTCGCCACAGTCTTTCTTTGTCTTCTTGATTAAATGCTTTGTGAGCTTAACCATGTTCTTAACATTTCCGTTGCTTTGTGGATATTCTGGTGAGCTTGTTGCATGATCGAATCCATATTCTGTGGCAATGTTTGTGAACTGTTGTGAGTTGAAGGGAGGTCCATTGTCGGATTGAACCTTGTCTGGAATACCGTGGTTAGAGAAGTGTTTCTTGAGGTGTTTGATGATGACAGTGGCATCTTTTTTTTCCGTGCGGATTGTCTATCTCAAAATAGTCTGAGTAGTAGTCCACTGTGCATAAGTAGTCTTTGCCATCGAGTGTGAATATGTCACAACCAAACTTTTCCCACGGTCTCTGAGGGAGGTCGTGACTTATCAATGGTTCTTTTGGTTGGTTCGATTGAGAGGTGTCACATGTTTCACACTTTGAAACATCGGGGCCGATTTTCATCGATGTCCCGCCCGCAGCCGGCGAGGTCCTGCCGAAAATGGCCGTTTTCTGGGCGATTCCTCTGGAACCGCCCATCTGTCATCGAGGTTCCGCCCACGTCATGGTGTCCCGCCCATCCATGCCGGATGTCTTTGAATGTCTATTTTGGTCACTTTTCGTGGCCTCCCGTCAACCTGCCGCCCGCCAGAAGGACCGCTCTGGAAAAGCAGGTCTGAGCTGGGGCGGCAGTCGGCCAGCAATCACACCTCGGGCGGGAGGGAAGGAGACAGAGAGCGGTGGCATGCAATGGGGCAACACTTGCACATCGGCTGGGAGGGAGTGCTGATGGCCATCACATCATGGCAGCCAATCGGATTCTGCACCATATCAATCAGTGGGACTGCTGGAAAGAAGTTAGGTCAATGTTGCATTACTTTCTTGCTGATGGTGATGTTTAAATTGGATGTGATAAAACCGACTGAAATGTGTCTAAGCTAATGGAGGCTTTTTTATTGCACCTTGTTAAAAGTCCTCCATTGAGAAGGCCAATGGTGAAGGGAATATTATTATGAGTGAGTGAAAAGTGTTCAGCATCTCACATGTTGTACATCCAAGCTGATTCATTAATTGCCTCGCACAATGTACTGCAATGTAACTGATGACCTTGTCATCTCAGGGGTGGCTCTCCTCCAACTTTGGCCTCACAAAAAGAGGGTTGAAGTGCAAGTCTTAAAGTCTGCCCTGCAACTTGATAAACTCGAGCAAGTGAATGGCAGCCTCCTGCATTCATTGTAGTCTTGCGATGGCCTGATGACAGGACCCATCATACACTGCAGTCAGATGTGGATGGGAAGATATTCCTGATGAAGCAGATGACCTGAGGGACAGATGTGTGGTCCGTGCAACGCACCACAAATATGACGTTAAAATGACACATGCACAAACAGAGGGTCAACAATGTGAGTGTATTTACAAGTGCACAATGACAAACGTTACATAATATTATCACATATACAGACATTTACATGAGGAAGCAACACCCACCCCTCTACCCGGCACCACCACCTCTCTTCTCCCCCTTGCAGCGATGCCCGATTTCCTCTTCCTCCCCACACTTACACGACAGAATAGCCCTCCCCTGCCCCTCACTGCCTCTGGTTCAGGAGGTTATGCAGAAGGGCAATGGGATGTGTGTAGACATGTGCGTCTCCGCGACAACATAGGGTGCGGGACTGAAGGCCCCGGGATCTCCTGCTCCTCCTGCATGCCTTGAGTGTGTGGGGTCGGACCTTGCAGCACCCATGCAGAAGCCATCCCCTGCCTTATGGCCTCAACACTTTCTGCTGCTCCAACACTGTGAGTAGGCGCTCTATCCTTTGATCGTGCTTCTAGGTGAATGTGGCAATGCTGGCAGCTATCCCAGCCATGGTCTGTTGTATATCGCGACCTGCCTCCACACCAGTGGTTGATAGCTGCACCTCTGACTCATTAGAACGAGCCGTCCTGCATCCGCAGGTGGTTGCTCGGGGCTGCTGGGTGCTGGGGCCTTGCTACCCTTTGAGCCACGGACTCTGTGCTTGCTTGAGCTTGCTTGAGTGGAGTCTGTTGGAAACGCCAGGAAATCTGAGCTCGACGCCGAGGTTCTATGGACACTTGGCTGACTTGGCAGGGGGCTGATGTCAGCTGCTTCTGTATCCTCCAGGTGAAGGGGCACAAATATGGGCCCTTGTTCCACTCTTTCCTCTTCTTCCTGGCCTTGTGTAGCAGAGGTGAGAGCAGTGGACATGGGTGATGTGGGCTGTGGGTGCAGGAAGGATCCGGTGTCCTCGCGTGTGGAGAACATCAGGGTGGGAAATGCTAGGATGTGACTGCATCTGTGAAGGCCAGAGGTTGATGGTCTCTCTCGATCCGTGGTGTCCGACTCAGTATCTGCAAGTAGAGGACAACATTTCAGTCTGTGGCAGGGGGGGGGGGGGGAGGGGGGCGGGGGCGGGGGAGGTGGTGGTGAAAGTGAGATAGGAACAATTCCATTTTACATTACGCCAGCAAGGAGTTCCATCTCTACATGTCCACGCCAATGATGGGCAACAAAGTCTGCGTTCAACCGCGAGTGCACTAACATTGCAAGTACTTTCATGCCATGACCGTCACTGACACCAGAGATGAGTGTAGCCTATCCTGCAGTAGCACCAGATCTGCAGAAATGTTTGTGGTTGGAATGCAATACTGACCCACCAATGCCAACGCACACTCCTCCAGCCTGGTGAATTGGACCACATCTTCTCGGCCCTCTCTGGTTGCACTCAGGCTTGCTTGTTTTCTCTGCACAAAGAAACGTTGCAGCCTTTACCCACTTTGCTCATGCCCCCCTCATACACGCCCACATACACACACACATCGCGCGCACAACTATTGTGGCCTTGGACAGGAGGGGTCAAATAAATTTGTACTCACTTTAGCTGCCACCACCAAATTGTTCCACCGTTTGTGGCATTGGTCCCCATTCCACTCCACATTACCCATTGCACTGACTATCTAACCTATGTCCATCCAAAGAAGTCGGTATTAAGCTGGTGGAGGCTTGTCACACCCATTCCGGGGGAGTTCGCTGTATCTGCACTCCACCTCTGTCGCTAACTCCTCCAACTCCTGCTCATTGAACCACTGGCCTCTGGGCCTGGTTCTGCCAGTCTTCATTTCTGCCCACTCATCGTCTTTGTTGCGAGGAATGACTGCTCAAGAGTCTGGGTATAAATTTGTCACCCTGCGACCTCTGCAACTCAGACTGGCCCCTCTCCAATGCCACCTCTGCTCTCTAACCTCCAATTCTCTCCTCTCTCTCTCCTTTCTCTCCGCTCTCTGTCTTCTCTATCTCTCCTCCCTCCTTTCTCTTCTCTTCTCTGTATCATTTTTCTCCTCTCTGTCTCCTCTCTCTCTCCTCTCTTCTCTGTGTTCTCTCTCTCCTCTGTCTCCTGTTTAACATAAGAGCACAATAAGAACTTAAGTAAATGTTGGTCCCTTAGAAGATGAGAAGGGGGATTTAATAATGGGAAATGTGGAAATGGCTGAGACCTTAAGCAATTATTTTGCTTCGGTCTTCACAGTGGAAGACACAAAAACCATGGCAAAAATTGCTGGTCACATGAATGTGGGCAGGGAGGACCTCGAGACAATCACTATCACTAGGGGGGTAGTGCTGGACAGGCTAATGGGACTCAAGGTAGACAAGTCCCCTGGTCCTGATGAAATGCATCCCAGGGTATTAAAAGAGATGGCGGAAGTTATAGCAGCTGCATTCATTATAATCTACCAAAATTCTCTGGACTCTGGGGAGGTACCAGCGGATTGGAAAGCAGCTAATGTAATGCCTCTGTTTAAAAAAGGGAGCAGACAAAAGGCAGGTAACTATAGGTCGGTTAGTTTAACATCTGTAGTGGGGAAAATGCTTGAAGCTATCATTAAGGAAGAAATAGCGGGACATCTAGATAGGAATAGTGCAATCAAGCAGACGCAACATGGATTCATGAAGGGAAATCATGTTTAACTAATTTACTGGAATTCTTTGAGGATCTAACGAGCATGGTGGATAGAGGTGTACCGATGGATGTGGTGTATTTAGATTTCCAAAAGGCATTCGATAAGCCACACAAAAGGTTACTGCAGAAGATAAAGGTACGCGGAGTCAGAGGAAATGTGTTAGCATGGATAGAGAATTGGCTGGCTAACAGAAAGCAGAGAGTCGGGATAAATGGGTCCTTTTCGGGTTCGAAATCGGTGGTTAGTGGTGTGCCACAGGGATCGATGCTGGGACCACAACTGTTTACAATATACATAGATGACCTGGAAGAGGGGACAGAGTGTAGTGTAACAAAATTTGCAGATGACACAAAGATTAGTGGGAAAGCGGGTTGTGTAGAGGACACAGAGAGGCTGCAAAGAGATTTAGATAGGTTAAGCGAATGGGCTAAGGTTTGGCAGATGGAATACAATGTCGGAAAGTGTGGGAAAAAACAGTAAAAGCGAATATTATTTGAATGGGGAGAAATTACAACATGCTGCGGTGCAGAGGGACCTGGGGGTCCTTGTGCATGAATCCCAAAAAGTTAGTTTGCAGGTGCAGCAGGTAATCAGGAAGGCGAATGGAATGTTGGCCTTCATTGCGAAAGGGATGGAGTACGAAAGCAGGGAGGTCCTGCTGCAACTGTATAGGGTATTGGTGAGGCCGCACCTGGAGTACTGCGTGCAGTTTTGGTCACCTTACTGAAGGAAGGATATACTAGCCTTGGAGGGGATACAGAGACGATTCACTAGGCTGATTCCGGAGATGAGGGGGTTACCTTATGATGATAGATTGAGTAGACTGGGTCTTTACTCGTTGGAGTTCAGAAGGATGAGGAGTGATCTTACAGAAACATTTAAGATAATGAAAGGGATAGACAAGATAGAGGCAGAGAGGTTGTTTCCACTGGTCGGGGAGACTAGAACTAGGGGGCACAGTCTCAAAATACGGGGGAGCCAATTTAAAACCGAGTTAAGAAGGAATTTTTTCTCCCAGAGGGTTGTGAATCTGTGGAATTCTCTGCCCAAGGAAGCAGTTGAGGCTAGCTCATTGAATATATTCAAATCACAGATAGATAGATTTTTAACCAATAAGGGAATTAAGGGTTCTGGAGAGCGGGCGGGTAAGTGGAGCTGAGTCCACGGCCAGATCAGCCATGATCTTGTTGAATGGCGGAGCAGGCTCGAGGGGTTTGATGGCCTACTCCTGTTCCTAATTCTTATGTTCTTATGTTCTTATGAAATCCCGGCATGCGTAGTGGAGGCCCTCCGAAAATACCTGAGTGGAGAGGCCTCCACCTAAAATACTCTCATGACATTTGCCGCCGAGTCCCGCTCCCGCCTGCCGACTGACACTCACTGTCATTCCCGCTGCCACCCACAGAACAGTGATGAAAGCGGCTCCCGACAGGACCCGGCAGCAGCGGGTGCCAAAAACGGACCTCCCACCCAGTGGCCGCTGAGAAATGGGTGGCCATCAATTTCAACCCCAAAGTCTTTTATGTCACTGTTCAGCCCTGGCCAGTAAATGGATTCTCTGGCACATCGAAGAGTGCTCTCGATGCCAGTGTGAGCAGCATGAAGTCGTTGACGAATGTCGGATCTCAGGGATTTTGGTATGACACAGCAATAGTCTTTGAAGCCTACACCATCCTGTTTTGTGAGTCCATCATAAACTTTGAAGTATGCATGCGTTTCAGGCGGGCGGGGCATTTCTGGCCATCCCTTTGTGATTCGTTGTATGATCAGTTGTAGTGTGGAGTCGCTTGCAGTTACACGTTGTATGGTAGTCAGTTCTTGTTTGGAGAGTGGGAGAAAGTGCACCATGTGGATGCATTCTGTATGAATGTAACCCTTGGCAACCTGTATCACACCACCACCAGAGGGCCTACCTGTTGGAGTCCCAAGGGATCAGGAGCACTGTATGTAAGCAGGCCTCTCACGCTATACCAGCACTCTGGAGTTCAATTAAAGGAGCTAAGGCCACACTTACTCATTGTTTACGGTACTCAATTTAATCCTTTATCATGAGCGTAACAATTGGCGATGAGGTAACGAACAACCACGCGAAAATGCAAAGAACTGTTGGTATCCTGGAGAAATTCACAGCAGGGGATGATTGGGAGTCCTTTGTGGAGAGACTCGTCCAATACTTCGTGGCCAACGAGCTGGAAGGGGACGAGAACGTTACCAAACGAAGGACGATCCTCCTCACCGTCTGTGGGGCAACAACCTATGGCTTCATGAAGAATCTTCTAGCTCCGGTAAAACCAACAACCAAATCCTATGAAGAATTGTGTACGTTGGTCTGGGAGCACCTAAATCCGAAGGAAAGCGTTTTGATGGCAAGATATCGGTTCAACATGTGTCAACGATCAGAGGGCTAGGAAGTGGCGAGCTACGTCGCCGAACTAAGGCGCCTTGCAGGAAATTGCGAATTTGATGGATTCCTTGAACAAATGCTAAGAGACTTTTTTTGTCCTTGGCATTGGCCATGAGGTTATCCTTCGCAAACTATTGACTGTTGAAACACCGAATCTGAGCAAAGCCATAACGATAGCCGAGGCATTTATGTCCACCAGTGATAACAGCAAACAAATTTTGCAGCATAAAGAGGTTTCATTTAGTACTGTGCACAAAGTAACGTTGTTTTCAAGCAGTAATATACATGGCAGTACATATAAACCAGCTGCTGCACGACCTAAGATGACCTAGAGTCTGCCATCAATTGTTAATGCGAGGCAGTTAACACCTTGTTGGCGTTGTGGAGGTGATCATCGGACTCATCAATGCCGCTTCAAACACATTGCGTGCAATGGCTGCAGAACAATGGGACACCTCCAGCGAATGTGCAGGTGAGCTAAAAACCCTGTAAACCTTGCAGAAGAAGATCGATCCATAGTGGATCAGGCTGAACTAAAGACTCGAACCAAGAAGCCAGAAGTGGATGGGGTAACACCCTTATCACAAAATTTCCAACGATTATGTTAAAAGTTGAACTGAATGGAATTCCAGTATCTATGAAACTGGACATGGGTGCGAGTCAATCTATAATGAGCAAAAATGCCTTCGACAGGCTGTGGTGCAACAAAGCACACAGCCCAAGCTCAGCTCCATTCACACCAAGCAAAGAACTTACACCAAAGAGCTGATCCCTGTAATTGGCAGCACAGAAGTAAAAGTCTCCTATGATGGAGCAGTGCACGAACTCCCACTATGGATCATGCCAGGGGATGGCCCCACTGTTCAGCAGAAGCTGTCTGGGAAAAATCCGCTGGAACTGGGACGACATCCGAGCGCTTTCGTCCGTCAACGACGCCTCATGTGCCCAGGTTCTGAGCAGATTTCCACCGTTGTTCGAGCCAGGCATTGGAAGTTTCTTGGGGACGAAGGTGCAGATCCACTAGGTTCTAGTAACACGACCCATCCACCACAAGGCAAGGGCGGTACCATATATGATGTGTGAGAAAGTGGAAATTGAGCTGGACAGGCTGCATGAGAGGGCATCATCGTGCTGGTGGAATTCAACGAGTGGGCCAGTCCAATTGTCACAGTACTCAAAGTTGACGGCACGGTCAGAATTTGTGGGGACTATAAAGTAACGATTAACCATTTTTCGCTACAGGACCAGTACCCGCTACCCAAGGCAGAAGACCTATTTGCGACTCTGGCTGGAGGAAAGACGTTCACCAAGTTGGACCTGACCTCGGCCTACATGTCACAGGAGCTGGAGGAATCTTCGAAAGGCCTCACCTGCATCAACACGCACAAAGGTCTGTTTATCTATAACAGATGCCTGTTCGGGAATTGTTCGGCCACGGCAATTTTCCAACGGAACATGGAGAGCCTGCTAAAGTCAGTTCCATGCACCGTGGTTTTCCAGGACAACATACTGTTCACAGGTCGGGACACCAACGAACACTTGAAGAATCTGGAAGAGGTTCTAAGTCGACTAGATCGCGTAGGATTCAGGTTGAATCACTCAAAGTGTGTTTTCCTGGCGCCAGAGGTCGAGTTCTTGGGAAGATGAATCGCCATCGACGGCATCAGACCCACTGACACCAAGACGGAGGCCATCAAGAACGCACCGAGACCACAGAATGAGATGGAGCTGTGGTCGTTCCTGGGACTCCTCAACTATTTCGGTAATTTCCTACCCGGATTAAGCATCTTGCTAGAACCCCTACATGTGCTACTGCGCAACGGAGATGACTGGGTATGGGGGAATTCACAAGAGGCTGTCTTTGAGAAAGCCAGAAATCTGTTACGTGCAAACAAACTGTTTGTTCTGTATAATCCATGTAAACGATTAGTGCTAGCTTGCGATGCGTCATCATATGGGAGTCGACGTGTGTTACAACAGGCTAACGAATCGGAGATTTTGCAACTGGTTGCCTATGCATCCAGGAGTCTGTCCAAGGCCGAAAAGGCCTACAGCATGATTGAAAAAGAAGCTCTGGCATGCGTTTATGGGGTGAAAAAAATGCACCAGTATTTGTTTGGTCTCAAGTTTGAGCTAGACACTGACCATAAGCCACTCATATCGCTATTCTCAGAGAACAAAGGGATTAACACCAATGCCTCTGCCCGCATCCAAAGATTGGCGTTCACGCTGTCGGCATACAACTTTGTAATCCGCCACAGACCAGGCACAGAGAACTGCGCTGATGCTCTCAGTCGGCTGCCATTGCCCACCACCGGGGTGGAAATGGCACAGTCAGCAGACTTGCTCTTGGTGATGGATGCATGCAAAAATGAAAAGCCACCCGTTACGGCCCGTCAGATCAGGACCTGGATCAGCCAGGATCCTTTAATGTCCCTGGTAAAAAAACTGTGTCCTCCATGGGAGCTGGTCCAGCCTTCCAATGGAGATGCAGGAAGAGATTAAACCGTTCCACAGGCACAAAGACGAAATGTCCTTGCAGGCAGACTGTCTCTGGTGGGGTAATCGCGTGGCCTTGCCCAAGAAAGGCAGAGAAACGTTCATACGCGACCTACATAGCACCCACCCAGGCACAGTAATGATAAAAGCCATAGCCAGATCCCATGTGTGGTGGCCCGGCATCGACTCAGATTTAGAGTCATGTGTGCGCCAGTTCAACACTTTCTCTCAACTGAGAAATGCACCCAGAGAGGCACAACTAAGTTTGTGGTCGTGGCCCTCCGAACCGTGGTCGAGGATCCACGTTGACTTTACGGGCCCATTTCTAGGCAAAATATTCTTGGTTGTTGTGGATGCTTATTCAAAATGGATTGAATGTGTAATAATGTCTGTAAGCATGTCTACCGCCACCATCGAAAGCCTGCGAGCCATGTTTGCCACAAACGGCCTGCCTGATGTCCTAGTCAGCAACATATGGGCCGTGTTTCACCAGTGCTGAATTCAAGGAATTCATGATCTGCAATGGGATCAAGCGCGTCACATCTGCCCCGTTCAAGCCCGCATCCAATGGCCAGGCAGAACGGGCAGTCCAAACCATCAAGCAAAGCTTGAAACGCGTGTCGGAAGGCTCCCTGCAGACCCGACTGTCCCAAATCCTGCTCAGCTATTGCACCAGACCCCACTCGTTCACCAGGGTTCTCCCAGCCAAGCTGCTCAAGAAAAGGGCGCTCAAAACAAGGCTTCTCTCATCCACCCTGATCTTCATGATCACGTCGAGTGCAGGCGGCATCAACAAAGCATGTAGCATGATCGCACAAACTTGTCACGCGATATTGAGGTCAATGGCCCTGTGTTTGTATTCAGTTATGGACATGGTCCCAAATTGCTTGCTGGCATGTCACAGCCAAAGAAGGGAGTTGGGTGTTTCAGGTCAAATTGGCCAACTGACTAACAGGCAGAAAGCATTTGGACCAAACCAAATTGTGGTTCACCAACACCAAACTGAATAGGACACCACCATCTTCGGCCCTACAACACACACACAAGTGACCACCAACATCACAGTTGACCACAAAGCCGAACTCACCATCCCCAGCAGCCCGGCAAGGCCAGCTGCCCAGCAGCCCAGTGAAGAACCAACCAACTCACCCACACCTGCAGTTGTACCGAGACGATCGACAAGGGAGCGTAATGCCCCAGATCGTCTCACCCTGTAAATAAGTGTACTATTGACTTTACGAGGGAGTGATGTTATGTATGTAACCCTTGGCAACCTGTATCACACCACTACCAGAGAGCCTACCTGTTGGAGTCCCAAGGGATCCTAGCATCCCTTGGGAGCATGGTATATAAGCAGGCCTCCCATGCCGTACCAGCACTCTGGAATTCAATGAAAGGACCTAAGGTCATACTTACTCATTGCATACAGTACTCAGTTTCATCCTTTATTATGAGCATAATACATTCCACTGCAATTTCTATCAGTGATCTCTCCACATTTTCAAGGTATGCGCGCGAGAGGGTGTCTGCTAGGTACATTTCTTTTCCTGGTTGATACTTTATTTCAACGTCATATTGGTTGATGCGAATGAGCTGATGTTGTAGTCACTTGGGTGCTGCAGCTAACGGTTTGCGTCATATAGCAACCAAAGGTTTATGGTCTCAATCAGGCCAACACCCCCAGCATCTGGCAAGAATTTTGCGAGGTACTTTGTCATGCTGACAGATTATTGTACACCTGCGATATCCTACGGTTTCTGCATTGTGTTGATTGCGACCACTTTGCTTGGGCCGGCTTTGAATCCATCACTAGACAGTATGTGTCCCTTGTTTTTCACTTGGGAGCTCTTTTTTCGAACTTATCGAAGTTTAGTTTGATGTTTCGCTCTCTGCATTTCTGCATGAATTTGCGTAAATTTGCGTCATGATCGTGATTGGCCTCTTTAAGTGTCTCACCGCGTCCAGTGATCAAGATATCGCCTGCAACCTTGTAGACTCCATCTAGACCCTCGAGGTTCTGGTCTAGCTTCTGCTGGGGCAGGACTGATGCCAAATGGCATTCTATTATATAAGTATCGTCCCCATGGAGTCTGGAAGGTCGTGAGGTAGAAGGGTTCTGAGTCTTTGCAGTTTGCTTTAGTGAAAATCTTTACATTTGACATCTGTGGCAAGATGTCATTGATCAGAGGAAGTGGATAGTGTCCACGTTTCAGGGCATTTTTCAAATGTTGAGGGTTGATACATACTCGTATCTGTCCATTTGATTTTTGCATGGTCACTAGACTGGATATCCAATCCGTCGGTTCAACCACTTTCGTGATGATTTGTAGTTTTTCCAAACGCTTGAGTTCCCCTTTTAGCGTTTGTTTGATCGCTATTGGCACCCGTCTGGATGGCATTACAGCTGGAGTCGCTGATTCATTCATTTCGAGGTGAACTGTCCCTGGCATGTGTCCAAGTCCCTTAAACACATCCGGATATGCATTGTTGACATCAGTTTTTGACGCGAGTGAGACGATTGCCTTGTTCGTAGTTTGCGATTCACGTGATTCATTTACCTGATATTCTGATGCTGCACTTTTATCAGTTGTAGCTGTTGAGCAATGCGTGAGCCAATCAATGGTACACTTTTGCCCTCAATGATCACAAAGGGCACAACATTCTTTTGCTTGTTCTTTGTATTTTCCAGTGGCACATTACAAGTCCCTACCACTGGAATGGCTGCATGGTTGTCATATAGTGACAGTATTGTCTTAGATTCTTTTATTTTGAAGCCTTTAAGTAAGTATCTAAGAGGTAGCACATTGCATGTGGCCCCACAATCTATTTGCATTTTTACCATTTGACCTTTAATGAAGAAGGTAGCCATAATCTTGTTAGGATACTTTCTGTCAGCATTGTCCTTGATTGTGTGATCAACTTTACCAAGCATCTTTATGGTCATGACTTCAAAATCAGAATCATAACTTTCTTCATATAGTGCATGAACTTTTGACTTGCCCTTATATTTAGGGTTATGTATAGACTTCTGACTCGATCCCCTTTGTCTTTGAGAAAAATGATTTAGCTTGCCGCAACTTGTGCAGGTTTTCCCATATTCTGGGTATCTGGTTTTTGACAGCTCATGACTTTTGCCATAATATCTGCAATTGTTTGTGAACTCTTTGTCTGTGAATTCTTTCTTTGTGGGTCGAGATTTTTGTCTGACAGCGTTGACATCTTCAGAGTCTGTTTTAGTGAGCTTCATGGTTTTCATTTGCGCAACTGTGGCCTCTGTAGCTTTACAGAGCATCACACATTTAGTGAGTGTTAGGCTTGATTCTTGCAACAGCCTCTTACGCAGAGTGTTAACAGGTATTCCGCAGACTATGCGGTCTCTGATGAAATCATCCCTCAAATTGCCGAAATCGCGTGGCAATGCTAGCTCTCTCACTTTCACGAGATTTCTGTCAAACCGCTTGTCCCCTTGTACACAGTTGTTAAAGTGGTACCGTTCACAGATAATGTTGGTTTTACTTTTACAGTGCTCTTCCCAGAGCTTCAAAATAATCTCAATTTCCTGCTTGTCTTCCTCTGATTTGTAGGTAAGATGATTGTGGATATCGAGGGCATCGCTGCCAATGGCAGTGATATACGTTGCAACCGTAACTCTATCTGTTTTTCCCACAATATTCGTGATAACTTCATAGCTGTCCCACAGCTGTTTGAATTTTTTCCAGTTGGCTTTCAAACCGCAAGTCACCTTCAATGGAGATGGGAGAGGAATGTGCGTGAGAGTTGGCACCGTGGTGGTCATGTTAGCTTGCTACAGTTTAGGACTTTGAGTTTGTCACATACACGTATACAGTTCAAATACCCCGAGGACTAGAGGAAGCCTAATAATAAAATATCGTGGCCATGTAATTGTAGAAATACTTTTTCAATCGAGGCTGTACAATAACTTATGCCACTTTAAGTTTACTTTACTCATGCCTCTCGATTATTTTACAAGTTTATGACTATTTATCGCCCTTCAGGGATCCAGGCGTGATGTGTAGGAAGCACGCTCTGCACTGCACTGCTTAACATCGATTTCGATCAGCTCAAAAAAGCCTTACAGTTCCAATATTTCGATCATAGATCAGAAGTCTCCGTTTCTAACACCATCCACATTTTCTAGATACAGACGGAGAAGTTGGAGTCACGTGGGCCTGGACAACCAATCAGGGTACAATATTCTCATTGATAGTATTGGGAACTCTGATTTTACGAGTTCCCATCACTATCAAAGCGAATATCCTCCTAAACCACCCAAACGCATCATAATAAATAAAAAAACACTGCTTGAATGGATATGGGAGAGGACGGTCCCGAGGTGGGAACATGCCCTGAGCCAGAAGGAGGATGTTGCTGCTGGCTCTCATGTGTGGTTGGCAATGGAGGTGCGGCACCTTGGGGTGCAGTGCGGTGCTTCCGGACCACGGGGAGCCCTCTGCCACCACTGTTCCTGGCTACCAGCTCCAGGCCCTCCTCCATCTCTTCCATGTTATACCTTATTTGTTGGACAAAAACCCGGTGCCAACAATGTTCTTGGTGCATAATAGGCTTTTTGCTGCTGGTGAATCTCTGTCGTTCTTCCCACAACAGCCAGACAAGCACACACCACAGCAACACACGCTTTCAGTGCCTCTGAGCTCCCTCTCTCTCTGTCTCTTCTGCGCATGTCATGATGTCACTTGACCTCCTGAATCGCGGGAATGGAGCGTTGCCATACAATTGCTAAGGACGGCCACACTTTACGGCAGAAGGTCAAAAAAATTTAACGCTACTGCCCATTTGATATCCGCTCACAGTAATGCCCATTTTCAAAAATGGAAACTAGGTGTTTTGAGAATGGGCAAGAAGCCGGTGATCTGAAAACCCTTTTTTAATGCCCACGCCGGAAAAACGCCCATATTTAGGCGATAAACACAAAAGTAAAGGTTCTAGCCCCATATATCTTAGGCATTTAATTTTGAGACAAGTGGTACTTGATCTGGTATTTAGACAATAACTTTTATCGAGGAAAGAAACAGATGGTGTACATTTTAATACATTTTGAGATAGCTGACTGGAAACATCTGTTGATAATCATATTGAATTTTTCTAATGTGTTTATTATAGTGCTAAAAGAAAATAGGGAATTATATCGTATGAGCACGAGTATCACATTCCTCTCTACTATTTTAATTGCACAGAGAGAAATTTGATATGGACACAGACATTTGTGCGATAAAATTGCTCAATTTTTACCCTGATAAATATGTAATATATATTATATATTTATTACATATATATATTATATATTTATTTGGGTAGATATTATTGTAAGCAGTTTTATTTTTGAGGCAGGTGGTACTTGGTCTTGTATTTAGACAATAACTTGTATCAATGAAAGAAACAGATGGTGAACATTTTAATACATTTTAAGATAGTTGACCAGAAACATCTATTGATAAGCATATTGAATTTTTCTAATCTCGATCGACCTTTGCTCCCTACCTGTCAGGAGGTACGAGCTGATGCTTTGTATAATATAGTTTGGGAACTTGCCTTATATAGGAATGGACCATTGGGGCGGGGGAGGTTAGGATCAGCAAATCTCTTAGATTTTTTAAATATATATATATATATATATAAACAGCATAGTGATTAAGATGTAAGTTTTACAAGCTTGTAGATGCTGATGTGAGTGCCAGGACAGTCTAACGTTGAAATCCACCCACCACATTTATAATAGGTTTGTTAATTCGAAGTAGAGCCCCTCTATAAATTATTATAATTAATAAAGAGCAACATCCCCACCTGCACCTGGGAATCCCTGGCCCAAGACTACCCAAAATGGAGGAAGAGCATCCGGGAGGGCGCTGAGCACCTCGAGTCTCATCGCGAGAGCATGCAGAAATCAAGCGCAGACAGCGGAAGGAGCGTGCGGCAAAGCATATACAGCACCCACCCTTTCCTTCAACCACTGTCTGCCCCACCTGTGATAGAGACTGTAATTCCGGTATCGGATTGTGCAGCCACCTGAGAACTCACTTTTAGAGTAAAAGCAAGCCTTCCTCAATTTCGAGGGACTGCCTATGATGATGATGATAGGTCAGTTCCAGCCAATTGTTCGACTGTGGAAAGATGCTAAATTTCACTATACAGCTATATCTATATGCTAGTACACATGCAGCATTCGAAGCAGCTCCAACACTTCTTGGAGCCAATAGGAAAGGTTCCAATGCTTCACTGTGAAGGGGGAAAGCAATGCCACAAAAACATTAAAAATGACTTAGAAAAGCTAATTCTTTATATGATAATTTCCCAAATGATTGTTTTGCAAACTTGGAATAAGCAAAGGGCCGAAATTGCCCCGCATCCTGTCTGGGGATGTTAACCTTCCGGGCCCGGGTAATTTATCGCCAGGGTGGGAAGTCCCGCCTCCGGTGTGGAATTGCCCTTTGCGCCATTCAAACGAGGCAGAGCGCTGTCTCAGGAGGGGTGCTCCTGAGGCGTTGGAACAGTGCTGAGGTCAGCGAGGTGCTGAAGAGACCCACAGGAAGCTCTGCGTAGTGCTGATGTGCCACAACATCCCTCTCCTTCAATTAAAGAGGCGGGCCCACTGCGGACTCTGCAGGCCCTTTGGTGGCCACCACTGGGCTGCCAGGGACAACCTTGATCAGGTAAGTAGCCCGGTACCCAAAAAGGAGTGCCAGGCTGCATGACATATGAAGAATGACTGGATCGACGAGGCTTATATTCACTGGAATTTAGAAGAATGAGAGGGGATCTCAAAGAAACATATAAAATTCTGATGGGATTGGACAAATTAGATGCATGAAGAATGTTCCCGATGTTGGGAAAGTCCAGAACCAGGGGTCACATAGAAACATACATAGAAACATAAAAAATAGGTACAAGAGTAAGCCATTTGGCCCTTCGAGCCGCACCGCCATTCAATAAGATCATGGCTGATCATTCCCTCAGCACCCTTTTCCTGCTTTCTCTCCATACCCCTTAATCCCCTTAGCCATAAGGGCCATATCTAACTCCCTCTTGAATATATCCAATGAACTGGTATCAACAACTCTCTGCGGCAGGGAATTCCACAGGTTAACAACTCTCTGAGTGAAGAAGTTTCTCCTCATCTCAGTGCTAAATGGCCTACCCCTTATCCGAAGACTATGTCCCCTGGTTTGGACTTCCCCAACATCGGGAACATTCTTCCCGCATCTAAACTGTCCAGTCCCGTCAGAATTTTATATGTTTCTATGAGGTCCTCTCACATCCTTCCAAACTCCAGTGAATAAAGGCCCAGTTGATCCAGTCTCTCCTCATATGACAGTCCAGCTATCCCTGGAATCAGTCTGGTGAACCTTCGCTGCACTCCCTCAATAGCAAGAACGTCCTTCCTCAGATTAGGAGACCAAAACTGAACACAATATTCCAGGTGAGGCCTCACCAAGGCCCTGTACAACTGCAGCAAGATCTCCCTGCTTCTATACTCAAATTCCCTACCTTTGAAGGCCAACATACCATTTGCCTTCTTCACCGCCTGCTGTACCTGCATGCCAACTTTCAATGACTGATGAACCATGACACCCAGGTCTCATTGCACCTCCCCTTTTCCTAATCTGCCGCCATTCAGATAATATTCTGCCTTCGTGTTTTTGCCCCCAAAATGGATAACCTCACATTTATCCACATTATACTGCATCTGCCATGCATTTGCCCACTCACCTAACCTGTCCAAGTCACCCTGCTGCCTCTTAGTGCCCTCCTCACAGCTCACACCACCACCCAGTTTAGTGTCATCTGCAAACTTGGAGATATTACATTCAATTCCTTCATCTAAATCGTTAATGTTTATTGTAAAGAGCTGGGGTCCCAGCACTGAGCCCTGCGGCACTCCACTAGTCACTGCCTGCCATTCTGAAAAGGACCCATTTATCCCGACTCCCTGCTTCCTTTCTGCCAACCAGTTCTCTATCCATGTCAGTACATTACCCCCAACACCATGTGCTTTGATTTTGCACACCAATCGGTTTTGAATATATCTAACGAGCTGGCCTCAAAAACTTTCAGTCTCAGGATAAGGGGTAAGCCATTTAGGACCGAGATGAGGAGAACTTCTTCAATCAGAGAATTGTGAACCTGTGGAATTCTCTACCACAGAAAGTTGTTGAGGCCAGTTGGTTAGATATATTCAAAAGGGAGTTAGATGGGGCCCTTACAGCTAAAGGGATCAAGGGGTATGGAGAGAAGTCAGGAGTGGGGTCCTAAAGTTGTATGATCAACCATGATCATATTGAATGGTGGTGCAGGCTCGAAGGGCTGAGTGGCCTACTCCTGCACCTATTTTCTATGTTTCTATGGTGGCATAGTCAAGATGAGGACCGCCATTTGTCGGGCCGATAGAAGAGTTGGCCAAGAAAAAAAAAATGGCGCCTGAAGCGCACATGACCTTACCTTTAAGGGGCGCCCCAGGTGGATGTCAGTGCCTCAAGATTAAGATTGATAGCTTTTTGTTATGTAAGGATATCAAGGGATATGGAGCAAAGGAGGATAAATGGATTTGAGTTGCAGATCAGCCAAGTTATAATTGAATAGCAGAGCATGTTCGAGGGGACCATAACACTTTACCTTCTTTTAATTCAAATCAAGAGGTAGAAGTTGCAACTGAATTCTGAATGTTTGTCCCAATGTAACATTTTATACAGTCTTACTCGAGGAGCTGAATGGCCGACTCTTGTTCCGATGTCATTTCCATTATGATTGTAATGCAAAAGTACTGACTATTTCTCCCAGCCCCCACTTCCTAGCCTTGGGATACCATGATGGCAGAGGCTGGAGCCTCAGCATAAACAGCGATTCACACCATTTTAAAATCGGCCCCTCGGTCATTTGCTTCGAGTGAAATTTGTTTATTTTTCCTTTTCATTCTCATTTTGAAAAAAAAACCTTTATATTTCCTTGTTTGTTTTCCTAAGGTGCACCATAGTATCATGGGGGCCAAATTGGTGAAGGCCCTCGCCTGCCCAAGTGCCACCCAAAGGACTGCCGATGGCCGCCGGGGTACCCGATGGTACTTTGGGTGGGGTTTTCATCAAAAAGGTCCTTGAAAAGGCGGCAGGCAGCAAAAGAGGAACTTATGCCGCTAATCTGGGCGGCAGCCGGTGGGAGCGCCGAATCTCGGTGCTCAAGTGCCGCCGAGGATGGAGTCGGGCCCACGGAGAGTCGAAGACCTGAAAAGGAAAATCATCAAAAAAAAAACATCGGAACACCTTCAGGGGACCCCAGCCAGCTAAGTCGTTGTAAAGAAAATTAAAAAAAAATGTTTAACCTTTTTTTTCAGCTCTTCATACTCACCGTTGGGGATAGAACAGCCTCCAGCCAGCGGTCTATCCCCATTCTGGCGTCGACTCCCGCCGACTCCTGCCTGCATCAATATGGCATCTCGGCGGGCGCGAGCTTAGTTGCGCCACTCGGCTGTCCGCTGACATAAGCGGGTGGTTCCTGATGGTTCTTCCCTCTTGCCCGCTCCACACCAAATGGAAAGTGGCACTGGGCGTATATTCAAGAGGCATCAGTGGCAGTGGGCGGCAGTCGGCGGCAGTGGGCAGTAAGGCCATCAATTTCGGGCCCATAGAATGCTACAGCACAGAAGGAGGCTATTTGGCCCATTGTGCCGCTGCCAGTTCTTTGAAAGATCTATCCAATGAGTCCTACTCTACTGCTCTTTCCCCATAGCCCTGCAATGTTTTTCTCTTCAGGTCTATATCCAAATCCCTTTTGAAAGTTACTATTGAAGCTGCTTCCATCATTCTTTCAGGAGGTGCATTCCAGATCATACAACTCTGGTTCTTTTGCCAATCACCTTAACCTGTATCCTCTGGTTACTGCCCCTCCTGCCAGTGGAAACAGTTACATCTTATCAAAACCCTTCATAATTTTGAACATCTCTATTAAATCTCCCCTTAACCTTCTCTGCTCGAAGAAGAACAATCCAAGTTTTTCTACTCTTTCTGCATTACTGAAGTCCCTCATCTTGTATACTTCCCTCCATTTTGAAAAACCATTGTTCACTGTTACTCTCTGATTTCTGTCTCTTAGCCAATTTCAAATCCACACTGTCACTGCTCCTTTAATCCCATTGGCTTGAATTTTGCTAACAATCTATTTTGTGACACTTTATCAAATACTTTTTGAAAGTCCATATACACAACATCAATTGCACTACCCTTATCAACCCTCCATTACTATACCATTTCCTTGCCTCTATTGCATTTGTGTCAATTTTTCTATGTTCCCAAACAAACCATATTCAGGTCATTTCTGACTAAACTCCACTTAATCCCAATATGTGGCTCACAGCCACAAGGAAATCTGTCAAAGTTATTTGACATAAGGTCCTCAGAACCAGCTAACCCAATGGTCTGGCTTTGATTCAACACAGGTCCCACAGATAAAAGCATTGTAAAAATCCACTGTGCCATTCATTCTTTCTAAGACTTCCTCTTAAAAGGTGATTAAGAAACTTAACATTATTAGTAATAGCAGATCATTATTAAATCAGGCTATGAAAAGTAATTATAATATTATTAATAATAATCTAAACCCTATTAGCTACCAGGCTAAGTTAGAAAGGTAAATTAATTGAAACTCAATTTATAATGAAATACATAAATGACTTACATTTAAAATTGATGTAATTCCAATTTCAAGATCAGATTAAATTGTAATAATTGTTTGTGGAATTTAATTTTAAAATAATCTTACACTAAATCTATTGCTTATCTCTCTATATTGTTTATCTCCTGGTCATTTCTCTCTGTTCTATTTCACCTTAAATACCTTTAGTTATTTCTGTTTAATTTTGATATTGTTAATAATTTCTCTGTTACACCTTCTCAGTCCCAATTGCTGTGTTGTTACATCTACTTACATCAGCTTATGTTCTCCTCAATTAGTCCATTTCCTTCTGATCACTTGCATTTTTATATTTCTCATCTATTCCTCTATGCCACCTTCCTTACCTGTGCTTTCTTGAACAAATTCAGAATTTAGATACAAATATTTTTGAAATAATAAACCTTGTTCACAAATTCTATTCATCCATTTATTCATCTGCCATTGAGCAGCTTGTACATTTTAAACAGCACGCTGACATCTGTCGAGAGAGGAAATTTAGAACCCACTTGTGTTCACTGATGAAAATAAATAAAATTGAATATAACGATGCATTGCTGGTCTGTCCAATCTCATTGCTTCAGTTAACTTTGGCCTCCCTGGACTGAGAAGGAAGGAGTGATAGTCAGCAAAACACTTGAACACTGCAGCCATCAGAATAAGGACGTTGACTGTACTTTAAGGTCAGGATATCTCACAGTAAAAGGTTGCTCATTTTCAGAAGGAACAAAAATTCAAGTGCACACAACAGATGCTTTAATTGTTAACTGAGTGGGGAACAATATATTCATCTACCAACTGCTCATTCAATTATTGAATGTTACATAAAAAATGAAACCTTTGGGGGAAATATAGATAAAATGTTTATACTGGTTGCAATGATGTGTTGCCATTATATTTGATACTAGTAAATAGGTTATGATCTGTTCAAATGGATTTATGAATACAAACAGTTTTAGTTTTGAATCCAACTGCATCCGGCCTTCCATTCAAACTTGGTAATAGAAAGTTGGGGCGGGAAGGTGCAGGCAGTGGATGGGTATAGTGTGGTTAGAGCCTATCATAAAAACATAAAAATTAGGAGCAGGAGTAGGCCATTTGGCTCATCGAGCCTGCTCCGCCATTCAATGAAATCATGGCTGATCTTCTACCTTAACTCCACTTTCCTGCACCCATATCCCTTGATTTTCTTAATATCCAAAAATCTATCGATCTCTGTCTTGAATATACTCACAGAATGAGCCTCCACAGCCCTCTGGGTAGAGAATGCCAAAGATTCAACATCCTCTGAGTGAAGAAGATTCTTCTCATCTCAGTCCTAAATGGCAGACCCCTTATTCTGAGGCTGTGCCCCCTGGTTCTAGATTACTCAAAAAGAGCAGACATCTGCCCTGCATCTACCCTGTCAAGCCCTGTAAGGATTTTGTGTGTTTCAATAAGATCACCTCTAGACAATATAGGCCAAGCCTACTCAATCTCTCCTCAGAGAACAATCCCCCCATCTCAGGAATCAGTCTGGTGAACCTTCATTGCACTCCCTCCATGGCAAGTATATCCTTCCTTAGGTAAGGAGAACAAAACTGTACACAATACTCCAGGTGCGGTCTCACCAGGGCCCTATATAATAGCAATAAGACATCATTACTCATACTCAAATCCTCTTGTAATAAAAGCCAAAATACCATTTGCTTTCTTAATTGCTTGCTGTACCTGCATGTTAACTTTCAGTGATTCATGTACAAGGACACCCAGGTCCCTCTGAACACCAACATTTCCCAATCTCTCACCATTTAAAAAATACTCTGCTTTTCTATTTTTCTTATCAAAGTGGATAACTTCACATTTCTCCACATTATATTCCATTTTCCATGTTCTTGACCACTCACTTAGTGTTGGGGTAAAAGGAATACTTCTCTCCCTCGAGGCGGACTACCTGATATAGGAACTCAACACCTGCCCTTTAGGTTGGGGTAAAAGGAAAACTTCTCTTCCTCGGGGCGGACTATCTGTTATAGGTAATCGACACTTCGCCCTTCGCCCTCCATGTAACGACCATGGAATCAAACAAACGAAACCTTCAGTTTAGCCGACTTTATTTCGAGCAAATGCAAGGGAAGGTTTAATCTTGGAATCTTCAAAGTACAAGAGATTTACAGTATAATTTATAAAGGTTTTGGAGAGGAGCTACCCTCCTACAAAATCATTGATAGATCTATTGCTATCAGCGGATTTACATTGATTTGTCGTCTCTTATCAGACTGGCTCTGAGTGGTACATGCAATTGCCCATCTCCCATCATATGTTAATTGTGCTTGTTCTGTGATTTGCACTTTGCCATAGTCTATATGATGCCTGAAGTAACGATTCCAAAATACTGACTTTCTTATCTCTTCCTCAGAGACTTCAAATCAAAATTGTAACTGCTGACTTCTGCTGTTTTGTTATGTGTTACTAAGGTTAATAATTTATTAACCATACAGTTTTAATTCATTATAAGTGTGTTATACCTACATAAGCAAGTGTTACATAGAATAGGCAATTATAATCAATACCATCACCGATTCCTCAGACCCTCCTAATATTGATTAGTTCACTACCTTCACCATTGTGTTCGACCACCTATCTGTCTGCTCTTTGCCTGCTACAACTGTATATCCCTTACAATTCCCCCCTAATGGCTCTTGGCTATATGCCCAAGATAGGCCATTTCCCAATTAATTCCTCATGGGTGAGCTTCCAAGGTTGTCCTTTCGCTTGAGTAGCACTTCTTCCCGAGCTGCAGGACCTATCTGTTGGCTTTCCCATGAAGATTAAACTAAGTAAGTCCTTTCTGCCGAACAGTCTAATTTCCCTTTATTCAATGTTTTAACTATAGTTCAAGCTAGTGCCTGCCTCTTACGTCATTTACATCTTTTTACAGGATAGTACTAGCAAGATGAGTTCCCTTGCACTACAACCAGTACATTTAGTCCAGCATAGTTCGTGTATAAGTCCTTTTTAGCCAACATTTACTAAGTGTTCGAATTATGCACCGCCTGGGGTATCCTCTGTTTCTTCTATCTTTCCTCCACCTGGGGTCTTCTCTATGTTGTCGAATTTTCTTTCTATGGGCCCAAGTTTCCACATGATTTGCACCTGATTTTTAGGAGCAACTGGTGGAGAACGGACTATCTTAGAAATCGCAATTCTCCACATTTTTTTTTCTGCAGTTCTAGTCAGGTAGAACAGTTCTACTTTGGAACAGAATTTTTTCTTTTAAAGGGGGCGTGTCCGGCCACTGACGCCTGATTTCAAAGTTTCCACAGTGAAAACGTACTCCAAACTAACTTAGAATGGAGCAAGTGAAGATTTTTGTACAACTGAAAAAACCTGTTCTACACATTAAAAAATTAGGCGCAGGTTACAAATTAGGCGTAGGGAATGGGGGGGGGGAAGTGAATTCATTAAATTCTACAATAAATCCTTAGTTATACTTATACAAATATTATACAAATAAATCCAACCTGAATAAACATTTATAAGCAAAGAAAAGATTAAATAAACCATGTTCCTACCTGTGTGAAAGTTCTTCAGGCAGGCCTTTAGGAAGCAGTTTGCCGTCGGGACCGAAGGCTGAACGGGCCGGGCCAGAGGTAGGTGGCGTTGGGTCGGGTCGGGGAGAGAGGTTCGGTTCGGGTCGGCGGGGGAGGGAGGGAGAGATGGGGAGAGAGAGAGGGAGGGGGAGGGAGGGAGAGAGGTAGGGGGAGGGAGGGAGGGAGGGAGAGAGGGAGGGGAAGGGAGGGAAAGAGGGAGGGGGAGGGTGGGAGAGAGGGACAGAGGGAGGGAGGGAGAGGGGGAGGGAGGGAGAGAGGGAGGGGGAGGGAGGGAGAGAGGGAGGGGGAGGGAGGGAGAGAGGGAGAGAGGGAGGGAGAGAGGGAGAGAGGGAGGAAGGGAGGGAGGTCAGGTCGGGGAGGGAGGTCAGGTCGGGGAGAGGGAGGTCGGTCGGGAGAGGGAGGTCAGGTCGGGGAGGGGGAGGTCAGGTCGGGGAGGGGGAGGTCAGGTCGGATCCAGTCCGGGGGCGAGAGTAGAGTCGGGTCGAGTCGGGTGGGAGTGGGAGCGGCAGCGGCAGACGCAGACGGGTTGAGTCGGGTCCGGTCCGGTTGGCGTGGGTGAGGGGAAAGCAGGAGCGGGAGTCAGCAGGAAGCAGGAGCTGGCCGTGGGAGGAGCCTTATTCACGCAGCCCCAGTGAGGCCATTCGGCCAGGGCTAGGGGCTGCGTGCTTCTGGCCCCTCCCACACAGTTTCGGGCGCCTGGAGCTACTGCACTTGCGTGCCCACTGTAGCGCACATGTGCAGAGCTCCCGGCACTGTTTTCGGCGCAGGGTCCTAGCTCCGCCCCCTACAGCTCCTGCTGCGCTGTGCCGAGGGCTAGAGGACCTGCAGGGAGGTGGAGAATACGGAGGTTTTTTTTAGGCGCACTTTGTGGCGCGAAAAACGGGCGCCCATCTTGGAGGGGCGCCCGTTTTTTATCGTGTGGAAACTTGGGCCCATTGTGTCAATTCAGTTTGAGTAATAGTTTTCTTGCAGCCCGATGCCCTTCGCATAGCCTCCTCGGGTAATGTCCATCATTGTCCCATCTATGGTTTCTTCCTTTAGCTCAGCGGTTATAATAAACCTGTTTATATCTGTCTCGTCAAGCAGAGTAAAGCAGAAGTCAGTATCCATAATGGTACATGCGGTGTTCCTTTCTTCATTTCAGTTGCCGTGGTGTTCATACATCAATCTCCATTTCCTCGTGGAACAGCGATAATTTCATAGTCCTGTGTTAGGGGGTGATAGTCAAGGTGCACCCGTCCACTTGGTCATATCCACAGTCATCTTTGATCATTCGTAGTGGATCTCAACATAAAGCAACTTAGTTATTTTTATAACAATCATCTATGCTGAGACTCTTAGTACTGTTGTTCTCTTCAGTTACATTTCTGGATTTTCATGGTACCGCACGCGAGTTTCTCCGACGTTTCTTTCCAATAATCCCTGTAAGGTTCGTGTTAGGGCGTCAACTCGATCATCTATCGTGTGTAGGTCTATAATGTTTACCGCCGCAACTCCTGCCATGTATCTCGCCGCGTATCCCGCGCTTACCATTTCTCGTATCCCTCTTTTTCCCTGGTCCCACTTTTTACCTGACCCTCTTTCCACTTTAAATTTCATGGTTTTTGATTCAGGGCCTTTAAGTGCTCGCAGGGTCAGGTTTCTATGCAGGTTTATAGTGTTGGGGATTATTTGCTGGCGTAACCCGAAGTGTATCTTATCCTTGGTCTTCCTTATCAATCCCCCTTTTGCCCCAGTGTTCATGGTTAGACACGTTTTTGGTGCTGGGGGTGTGGTTTTCAGGGCCCTGTTGCTAAAGTAGTGGGTGGGGCCGTGTTGGTGGGTCTATCTCGGGAGACAACCCTCCACTACCATCTTTGTTTCTCCTGATTATAAAACGCACCGCGGTCTTGTTCCCACTAAGTATTGGTCCCGTATTACTGGCCCATCCCCAATGTTGTTTTGTTTCCTTGTTACGTTGTTTTATGCCCATTATTTAAGTCTACTGTTGTTCTGTCCGACACCATCAGCGTTTTTGATTCTTTATCACAACTAATGTCACCTCAGTCCCTGTAATACAGGCCTTGCCATCCCTCAGCCTGTTGTCCTTGATATGAGGCTGCGTTACCCCACGTTGTTCCCATGAGCACCACAGTCTCGCAAAAAAACAATTTCTCGGTCGTCACTGGTTAGTTAGTGACCATGCTTTTTTAACTGGGTCCAGTGTTTCAACTTGCCGAGACCCCTTATAACTATGCATGTCACTTACCATCCTCCCCATCACCTGATTGGTCCCTTTGGGGTATTTGGACCTTTTGTTCCTTAGTGTCGTTCTCAAAGTCCTTGATTACTTGCTGATCTCTAGCCTGTGCTTTTAAGTCATAAGGTCCTTCGTCCTCGCTTCCTAAAACCAAGACTTCTGGCAGTCTGATTAGTTCAAAGGGTGTCAGTCCTGTCGTCTGACTAGGCATTGCCCTGAGCTTCATCAGTACTCGGGGTAACATGTCTACCGATCCCTTTCCAGTCTCTTCGATTGCCTTGGCTAGGGCCGCTTTTAAGGTCCTATTCATTTATTTCCCAATCCGGAAGATTCCGGATGATATGGGATATTTTTGCCTGATCCCTAGTAAAGCGCAGGCCTGTTTCATCACCTTCCCTGTGAAGTGTGTACCTTGATCTGAGTCCAGCTGTAGTGGCATTCCCCATCGGTGTATTGTAACTAAGCAATATGTCTTCCACTTATTGCTGGGTAATGGTCCAGTAAAATCTATCTGCAAGTTTTCCCAGGGTCCTTCTTGCCGGGGCTGATACCCCATTCTGACTTTTACTTTTCCCCCTGGGCTGTATTTTGCGCATGTCAGGCACCTTCTACAGTGGTCCTCTATATCTCTACCCATTCCCTTTCACCACCAGCATCTGGACATCGAGCTTATCATGTTGGTTCTACCTGTATGGACATAACGTGGTATAAATTTAGTCGGCTCCCCTGGATACATTCTGGGGCCACCACATTCCCGTCTTTCCTCCATATTCTGTCAGTCCCTTGTTGGGCCCCTCTCTGCTTCCACCCCTCCTTTTCCTGTGGAGTGGCTTCTCCCTGTACCTTAAGCATGTTTACTTCCTCAGGCCCGATTGTACATGCTCCGATCTGGGTCTCCCCGGCTAGTGTACCTGTCTCCTCTAACTGCTTGGCTGCCTCGTCTGCCCTGTTGATGTTGATCGGAAATCATGTACTACTCCAAAATCATACTGAATGTCTGTATAGATGTTTACTCTTTTTCCCTTAGCCAGCCTCAGAGCCTCAGTGAGAGCCATCGATTCAGCCACTTGAGCTGATATGCTCCCTTCTAACCGTCCTTCCCTTCTGACCTGTCCGCTGCTATCTACCATGGCCCATCCCATCCGTGGTGTCCCATTGATAGCACCGAGATCCATGTCTGCCTCTTCAAGTGGGATTTCACTAGCCTGACTACTTCCCTCGTCTTCTTCTGTTGGGCTACACTGATGTTCCTTTCCCTGCGTAATGATCCATCCCGTAGGGTTATTACAGTTGTCTTTTATTGTTCCTGTCCCATTGGGCGGGTGAGAATATTTGCGTGTCGGATACTGGTTTTAGCCTTCTTGTGTTAAGCAATTCTACTAAGGTATGCTGTATGTGTCCCACCATCATCCACATACTGCAAAAGAGTGCTTCCTTTTCCAAAATTCCTGATAGTACTCGATGAAATATGCTTAGGCTATTATGGAATCCCTTTGGCATTCTAATCCATGTGTATTGTTTTCCCTTTACGGTGAAGGCAAATTGTGGCCGGACTTGCCACTATCGGGTGTTCTGGGGGAGTCACCTTATTCAGGGCAGAATAATCGATATTCAGTCAGTAAGATCTGTCGGGTTTCTTTACCGGCCACATAGGTGAATTAATGGAGCCTATTATCTGTTTCACTACCCCTTGCTTCTCTAATTCCTGCACTATCTGACAGACCGCTGCCTCAGCTTTGGGTCTTAATTGGTATTGTCGGTGAGCTTTGTGTTCAGGTCCGGGAATTTTGATTTCCCTCTAAATTTTCCGTATCCTTTCTTTTGCTGCGGGCATTCTTTACTGCAGTGACCTTCTTGATTATAGTTAAAACATATTAGAGGGGCTGCGTAGGGGTGTTCCTCCTCCCCTTTCGCCTCTGCTGCTAAAGTAACTGCTGTTATTTTAGCTATCTTCTCCTGTTGTTCTGACTTTAACTCCTCTACGTGTTCTGCCCACTCCAAAGTGTCATCGTAATCATGCCCCACTTTAAATCTCAACTTAATTATCTTTTGATGGCCTTCTCCTAGCCCGTCTTTAAACATCCCGTGCTTGAGGAATTTTTGCTTTTTTTGCTACTGCTGTGCACTGCACTATCCGGCCGGTCCCGTCTTTTTATCTCTTTCAGATTATTTATCTTAGCTTCTAACTCTTGAATTTGTTTTGTTTGAGTATCTATTTCTTTTATCTGTCCTCTGTAGCACGTGAGTATTATTACATAGGCTTTCTCCGTTTTATTCTTACTCTGACTATCCCATCATTTTCTCTGTCTGTCAGGTGAGTCTTCTGGCTGCCATCCTTGCTCTTTCATTTCTTTTATTAAGAAACCAAAATTAATAATGTCCAGTATAAAACAGCTGTCACTGGAAAGGGTTAACTCCTTTACAGGTTTGTAAGAAGGCCTGACATCATTACATGACTTCACATAATTTTTTAAAAAACTTTTCCTGATATCAGAATTAGTTTTTTCCCACGTCTTTGTGCTTTTAAAACTTGCTTAGAAATTAGGAATCTGTTAAAACAGCAGAAATCATTGGTAATCCTGCCATTAGCTTTAAATAAAACATTCTCATTGGGAAAGACAGCATTTTAGATTAAACTCCAATTGTTTCTAAACTTCCAATTCAAATACCTGCCAAAGGTTTTTTTTTTAAATTGATTTAAAACAAGACCACACATTTTTAATAGCTATTTTGTTTACTGAAATCCAATTGAAAATAATGTACTGGCAACAGTGACTTATTTTTCTTAGCTCAGTAAATCATAGTCAAAACAATCAGGGAAACTGCCACACTTTTTACATTTTCACACAAGCTATATGCATTCCAGCATTTTGTTTTTTAAGGTCCCATTCACTGAGCAAATTTTGTGCTTTATTTCTCTCGGCACAAAAGCTAAAACTTCCGTGCTGGTTCCATTTTTTTTAAAATTGTCCTCTCAGCAACATTTTCTAATTCCCAGTTTTTTTCCTCCCTTTGTTGACTTCGCATAGCTTAGATCTTTTCCCCTTGTTTTCTCCAAAACCCCTCTCCTGCTTGTTTAGACTGTTTAGGACTTTTTCTCGATAAGCATCGTCCATTTTGAAAAGGTTTTCAAACACAAAATTTAAATCTCCTTAACTACAGTGAAATTTGCTCATAATTTAAAATCATTATCAACATAGAGTGTCTTTTATCTCTTTTCCAATATTCACACTTTGAAACAAAGCTGAGATTTCAATGTGGCCATTATGAAAGTTTGGCTTTCATTAGTTAATTACCCTCCAATTAAACCAATATCTTTTTCTCAGCCAATATCAACTAGTATTCAGTAAGTTACATCTTTTTCCATTTAAATCTCCTTTCTTCAAATCAGGTTTTGTATCTAACAAACATTTTATGCAGAGGGCTTGTGCCTCTGTGAATTTGTTAATTTAAACTACATGAGACAATCGCAAACACTTTTTTCCCCTAATTAGACGTTCAATGGTTTCCTTTAGCAGCTGTAGCTTTCAAGGTTGCATCTTTTATCTTTTGATAAACAAGCTGTCCTTTGTGAATTCAACAGTCATGCTTGATTGCACTATTCCTATCTAGATGTCCCGCTATTTCTTCCTTAATGATAGCTTCAAGCATTTTCCCCACTACAGATGTTAAACTAACTGGCCAAGAGTTACCTGCCTTTTGTCTGCCCCCTTTTTTAAACAGAGGCGTTACATTAGCTGCTTTCCAATCCGCTGGTACCTCCCCAGAGTCCAGAGAATTTTGATAGATTATAACGAAAGCATCTGCTATAACTTCCGCCATCTCTTTTAATACCCTAGGATGCATTTCATCAGGACCAGGGGACTTGTCTACCTTGAGTCCCATTAGCCTGTCCAGCACTACCCCCCTAGTGATAGTGATTATCTCAAGGTCCTCCCTTCCCATATTCCCGTGACCAGCAATTTTTGGCATGGTTTTTGTGTCTTCCACTGTGAAGACCGAAGCAAAATAATTGTTTAAGGTCTCAGCCATTTACACATTTCCCATTATTAAATCCCCCTTCTCATCTTCTAAGGGACCAACATTTACTTTAGTCACTCTTTTCCGTTTTTTATATCGGTTAAAGCTTTTACTATCTGTTTTTAAGTTTTGCGCTCACTATAAGATTTACACTCACTATAAGAACATAAAAATTAGGAGCAGGACCAGATTATATGGCCCCTCGAGCCTGCTCCGCCATTCAACAAGATCATCTCCACTTTCCTGCACTATCCAATTTTTAGTGGAACTAAAGGTACTGAGAACTCAGTACTCATACCGGATTTCAGAAGAGCAAATTTCTCCAAAATGACAGATGATTTGGAACGGATAAATTGGTTAACCCTCCTCAGTGGTGATGCAACCAATGTTGAATATAAATGGAAAGGTTTTAAGAATAAGATTAAAAATGTAGCAAACAAACATTTACTCAAAATCAAAAGAAGGACATGTGGTAAGGAAAAGCCAAGGTGGCTGACTGGGTATGTACAAAGATAAATAAGATGTAAACAGAAATGTATCTATAAATTAAAGAAATGTAACACTCAAATAAATAGGATTGAATACAAAGAACAACTAAAGAAAACAAAGTCTACTATTAGATCGGCAAAAAAGCTAATGGAAAAAAGGATTTTAGACAACTGTGGCAGTAATGGGAAAAGCTTTTTTAGTTATGTAAAGAGTCAGCGAACTATCAAAGACTGTCATCATCATCATAGGCAGTCCCTCGAAATCGAGGAAGACTTGCTTCCACTCTAACAATGATTTCTCAGGTGACTCTGTCACAGTGGCGCAGACAGTGGTTGTTGGGGAGCCTGGTTTGCCGCACACTCATTCCGCTTTCTGCGCATGATTTCCGCATGCTCGGTGACGAAACTTGAGGTGCTCAGCACCCTCCCGGATGCTCTTCCTCCACTTTGGGTGGTCTTGGGCCAGGGATTCCCAGGTGCTGGTGGGGATGTTGCATTTTATCAAGGAGGCTTTGAGGGTATCTTTGAAACATTTCCTCTGCCCACCTGGGGCTCGCTTGCCATGTCGGAGCTCTGAGTAGACTGTTTGCTTAGGGTGTCTTGTGTCAAGCATGCGGACAATGTGGCCCAACCAATGGTGCTGGTCGAACATGGTCCGTGCTTCGATGCTGGGGATATTGGCCTGAGCAGGAACAGTGATGTTGGTGCGTCTATCCTCCCAGTGGATTTGCAGGATCTTGCGGAGGCACGCTGGTGGTACATCGCCAGCACTTTGAGATGTCTGCTGTACACAGACTGTATCGGGCTACTGAAAGGTGTTCAAGGAAGGTTACAAATGACTCACTGAGTATGGTGGAAATATTAAATGAGCACTTTGCATCAGTATTCGCTCTTGAAGATGATGCTCGAATATTGGAATTTAATAATACTAGTTTTATCAGTAACATTAAGATAGATAAGCATAATGTTTTAGAAAGAATTAAGAACTTTAAAATAGATAGAGCAGCAGGGCCGAATGATATCCACCCGAGGGTCCTCCGGAAGATGTAACATGTGCTGTATTTTTAATACACTCTGAAATGGTTTCAGACAAGCAAATCCTGTACCCCGTATCACTGACGCCTCCCTGGATGTGCTGCTGGGGCTGTGAGGAGTAATAGAGAGAGTGTAAGTGGTTTTGCCGCTGGTGGTTTCAAATCACCCCTCTTACAATAGTTCTAGATACCGGAATTATAGTCGTGAACAGTAATATACAGTCATAGACAGATCTTTTCGGTCTCCATGCTTTTATTCAAGCTAAAACACACCTGCACCCAGTAAAAACACACTCTGGTAGTGTAATACAAACAAACAAAGCACAACACATAGTCTGGCCTGTCTAAACCGGCCCCTAACACAAAGTACCCACATTTAAAACACCCGTGCTCGGATTCAAAATTTCACCACTGAAATCTGTCCAACAGAATGTGCATACGCTTATGATCCTTGCAAAAATCTCCCCACTAAAAGCCCTAAGGTTTGGTTGGGATACATGACACCCTTTCACACTATGCGGTGGTCTTGAAGATGCGTGGGCTGGGATAAATGTTCACCAATTACCCCTCAGGTTTACTCGCTGCTTCTCCCGATGAGGCGTATCTTCTTGGTCCGTACCAAACTGTGGTATTCAAGTCCAGTCTCAAGATCAGCTTCCCAATTGAAGTAGCAAGGCTCTCTGGTGTTTCTTCTTTCCATTCCAGACAGAGTGTTTAGTCCTTGTGCATTGCAAGCAGGAGTAGAAGAGGGGAGAGAGAGAGCGAGCTGGTTGCAATTGCCGCTCTCTTATACCTGCAAGACTGCTTCTTTTCGCGGCAAAAGTCAAACTGTCCTTTCCCCTGAGGCAGTCCAACTGAAAAGCAAACTCAAGTTGGTGCCTGGTCCTTTGTTAACTGGGCTGTGTCTCGATGTGTGGCTCTGATGAGTCTGTGGTCAAATAGCTTTCCTTTGTCTTTCGATGGCCTGAAACCCCAGCCACTTTACTTAATGTCTCACTGATGGGTTCCCATTCCATGATAAAAGGCGGCCATCAACCAGGATGTTCCTGCTTTCAGCCATTCTCATTCCCGCCCAGCTGATGTGTATTCAAGTTAAACATGTTTGGACCTGCCCCAGCCAGCTCTTCTGCTGTACAGTGCATATAGTAGCAATGTTCAAAAAGTCCATAAAGTGTTTTTGCCGAATTCTTACAATAGCAACAGGAGGAAGAAGCCTGTAGCTGCAACTCCAATCTCATTCAATCTGTACCCTAGGATTGTCCCTTTAAATACTAGAGCTGAGATTGCATTATGTGGGTCCACATTATGCCTGCTGCCACTTAGTGCGCAGGAAACCCGGAAGTAAAATGCTAATGAGGCAGCTGCATTAAAAAGCCACTGACAGACGCGCTGAATTCTCCTCTGGGTTTTCTGCACGCAATCAGATCCCGCCCCCGCTGCTCCCAGCACATCACTAACCTAAAATCATTGTTCATTGTGGAAGGTATAAAGTGTAAGGGCCCAAAATTCAGGGCAACCAGAAAGCTGGCGGACCTATCTTTTTCCTGAAGAATTTTCCACCGGGATTGTTGAGGCGGACTTTCCGTCGATTTTCGGGACTTTGCCATTTTTTAAAAGTCAGATCAGAAGTCGGTCATAGTGATGGGGGTAGTGAGGCGGTAAGGCAAGCTGAGGGGTGGAAGTTGGGGCGGGATCGGGACTCCGCCACTGTCGCTCAGCGGCGGAGCAGTGGTGACGTCACAGTGCGTGTTAAAGGGGAGAGAATCCAGCATTTTTTATCTTCGGCTAATGGGCCAACAGGAAGGGTTTCAGCTGGGCCAGCGGCCTGGCACCCAAGAGGGGGTGTCAGGCTGCCCATTGGCAGCCTAGCCAAACCCGTGGACACCATTTTGCCAGCTGATGGGGAAGTCAACCGGCAAAAATAAAGACTTGGTGGCCGCAGCAGTGGGGCCTCCCCTTGAAGGGGCAATGATTATTTCTGGTGAATTTGGGTTGGTGTATTATGCAGGTGAGGGATAGCGGCGGTGCATGCTTTTATGAGACACTTGCGGCGGTCGGCAGTAGCGGGGCGAAAGTGGGACAGTCCAAAAAATGGGGACAGGCTGAAAAACCCCCTGACCTGAATTTGGGTCGGGGTGTCCAGTTGACCACAAAGCGGCAGCCACGGGATTCCGCCACATGGCCACCGCAAACGGGCAGTAACGAGTCTTAATGAGACCCTGAATTTCGGCCCCGAAGTTCGGTGCTCTCACACAAGGATGAAGGTGGGAAAATCAGCCAGCCACTCACAATTGGGTACTGTGGTGCACCTGCTAATGTTTGGGTATAGAGTAGCACTGATGCAGACTTGGGAATAATTGCTAATCCTATATTTTTATAGATGGAAGCGGATAACACAGATAGAATTCAGGAACATAAAAGAGGAACACTGTAATGGAAATAATGTGAGCATGATGCCTAGAATGCCCATGAGAAAGAACTTCTGTCTAAAGTTGTTAACGGCAGCTTTTTGGATATAATCAAATGTTCAATATGGATCAGGGATTATGCTACATTCACGAGGAAAGTCTATGGGTGACATTCAGGGTCAATGTGGAGTCATTTGGAAGTCTGATATATCTGCTGGCAGAATGCTGGTGTCACTGCTCAAGAGGCTGAATAGTTGATGTGGAGAAAGCCTGGAGCTTTTATCCATTTTATTATTTTTATTCTCAACATCCAATACACATCACACATCTCGATGAGTATCAATCGCAATTTAAAAAAATGCAAGCCTATCCTTTTCCTTTCTCTGTTTCATACCCAGAAAGCAAGTTTATCCTTGTTCGATTCCTAGTAATAATGGCAGCATTCAATTCTGACTATCTTGAACAGCCTAAATCAGTGAATATTTCATCTGCAGTTCCACATAAAACTTGTCAGCAGATTCAGCATTAAATCACATAAAGAATATTGAATGTGCCATATATCCCTGGGCATCTCTACACTAATCTCTCAGCTGTTAAAGAACAATTTGCCACAAAACCCTCAGGCTGGTACATATTTATTCTACCCGTGCATGAAATGAAAGAAATGTTGCTCAAGTGCTCAAAACGACCCCAAAGTAATGTCATGCTAAAAGTTTCCTCATGTGTGGCTTGATGGCACAACATGTTAACAAATTGCGTAGCAGAGCAGTAGGACATGGACTTATATACACAGGAGTGTTTAATCTCAGGCAGGCCATTGTTACGAACGAGTGATCACTGACTGTAGGCTAGTAAATTTCCCAGAGAATATGTCAACCCACACTGCTCTCTGTCTGTTTCCACGTAACTGGTCACAGAGCAGCACCATCAAATTCCTGCGAGCAGATCACTGCCATTTGTCTGAAATAAAGAATAGGAAATGACATAGAAGGTCGAGGGAGGGAGAAACATTTGCAATTATCTTACACTTTAAGTTAGGCTGCCAACATAGATCAAAGGACTTATTTTCTGAGTCTTGGTAAATTTTATGCTGGTTCCAGTCAAATCAACTCTCAATGGTCACTTTGTGGAGGTTTATATTTGAAGTGTTTTTGAACAAATAATTTATACATTTTAAAGTGGCAAAGCCTCATTCATGTCCTTATAAATTCATAACCCAGAGAGCCCACAGGAGTAAGCGAAAGAACCACTTTTATAATTTTCAGAAGTCGTAAGGCTTTCTTCTTGAGGGAGGAAGATAGACTATAGTGCTATCTTTTAATGTTAAATATTAATTACATTTAATAACTGGAATGGAGAAGAAAAGCTTAAACTTGCAAGGTTTGTAAAACTTACCAAAGAAATTTCAGGGCCATCGAGCCAGAATCCTTAGATTTGAAATGAGAGAGAGCCATAAGGTGATGTATAAGATACTAAGTGGAATAATCCTGAACATGCTTTCATTGGTGCAGGATTATGGGACACAGGTACAGGCCAAGTTCAAGGCTGATGTCAACAGGCAGTTCTTCATGCAAAATAATGAATACTTGGAATGGCTTTCAGGGTAGGGTACTGCAGACAAAGGGGGAAAAATTTGGGTTGTTTGAGCCTCCCTTTAATTATCCCAGTGCTAACAGGGCGCAAATGACCTCGCCCGGGCGCAGCGCCGCGACCAACTCCCGTAAAATTCCGCGGGAGTTTAGTGGCGGCGGTAACGGTTAGCGCCCCACTCCTACCGTTTGTGGCTTGGGCTGCTGCACCGGTGATGATGACATCGTCACCATGCGCAGCGACCTGTTTTCGCCCCGGAGCGCAAATTCGGTAGCGGCCCGTTAGGCTGCGGCGGGCTGTAAGCCGCTAGCGGGGCAATAATTAAAGAGGAGGTGCGGCGCTGAAAATGTAAAAAATGGCCGACTTACGAATCGCGGCCTTCTTCTGTGCAGATCGCAGGATCCGTGCTGCGATCTTGCAGCCCGACACTCCACTTGTGTGCCGGACTGCTGCCACAGCTCCTCGCTGCCTGGTGGTTAAGCGATGGCCGGTTCTCCTGCCTGCAGCTTGGCGCAGCGCTGGAAAATTTACATTGCTTAGTGTCCTGGTCCTGCACCCGAGAGGAAGTCGAGCGCGAGATTTTGCTCTCCACTTCCTCTCTGTAATAGAGCTCCACCTAGTGCTGATGTAACTGCTGATGTAAATACAATAAAAGGGTCATGTGACAAGGTCACATGACAAGTTCCTGTAGAGCTATCTTGCGTATGTGTGTGTTTGTGATGATGTAAAGAATATATCAGATTGGCAACATAGGATAGGATAGTCCGATTCCCTAGCTTAAATTTTTGTCGGTGGATCATCCAGCCAAACAACAGAGAGACTTTGACAGGTTCTTTTTTTTGTAGCACAGCTAAAAATCCAAGGTAAATTACAAACACAATTGGCTGAACTGAAGTGTCCAGATATCTATGCGTATGGGAATAATAGGGCACTTGGATGCATTCCATCATGACTGAGAGACTTTCGGAACATATGCGCAGTGGCTAGAAATGTTTTTCACCACAAATAGTATCATCAAAGTCCCCGATGATGAAACCTGTAACCGGGTGGTGACTAAAGGTATTCCTATCAAGCCAAGGGACACGCCGCTGACGGAGATTCTAACCAAGATAGACCAGCACTACTGAGCCCCTGGAAAATTTTGAAATTTATTGTTTTGGAATATGAAATCAATGAATTGACGAGAGTATCAGTGAGTACATAGTAGCGTTAAAAAAGCTATCCATTCCTGTCATTTTGGAAACATTCAGGACCAAGCATTGCATAACCGTTTTGTTTGTGGGATGAAAAATGAAGGAATCAGACGGAAATTGTTGACAACCCCTAACTTGAATTTTGATTTAGCTTATCAGGCAGTTATGTCGGATGGACATGGCCAATCAATACTCCCGAGAATCTTGCACCATTTCCAAATGTCAGACAGCAGAGGTGCATTGCCTGCAGGTTAGAAGTAAAAGGCAGTTGGCCCCAAGGCCTCAGCAACAGATCAAGGTAACAGAGCATTGCAGTTGTGCTATCAGTGCCTGAGACTAACACATTGCTCAAAGCTGTCCATATGTGAAGGCAAAGTGTTTCACCTGCAAGAAAACTGATCATCTTCCGAAGGCATGCCGACTTTCAATTCTAGAAGAATAAATCGCCAGGCACTACATAGCATTGAAGAAAAGCAACAGGACGAGTAGGTTCTGGAAATACACGTCATGAGGTGTACGAGAATATCTAACAGCGATTTGTGAAGTATCGTCATCCAAGGTGACGTTGCACGAACCAGGATACCCATGGAAATCAACACTGGTGCATCCATGAGCATTACTAGAAGTACTAGGATCACTATATCTTGACAAGTTGAGTGATTTTCCACTGGAAAAATTGAAGATAAAGCTGTGATACTAGTGAGGAGAGCAAATTCCTATGGTAGCATGTATCACTGTACTGGTGAAATACAAGGATCAGTTTTAGAGCTTGCCTCTCTTAGTAATGTCAGGAGACAAGCCATAATAGGTAGAAATTGGTTGGGAGCATTGAAGCTGGAATGGAATGAGATGTTTTGTGTTAAAATGAGATTTGCATCGAAGGATGATGTCATCAAGCAGTATCCAAAGCTGTTTCGTGAAACAGGCGATCCAAGGTTTCAAGGCGAGTGTCAGGATATAGAAGGATGCTAGACTGCAAGCCACGTCCCATACCACATACACTCAAGGAGAAAATTGAGCAAGAATTCAAAAGACTAGAAACTGAGAACATTATCTCTGTTGGATCTAATTAATTGGGTTACACCCATTGTTGTTGTACCTAAGTCAGATGGTAATACTCAAGCTATGTCCAGGTTGCCACCCCATCACAAGTTACACCCAATAGGGAAGAAGTGTTCTATTTTTCATACATTGATGAACCGCAAGTCACAGCTGAAGAGATTGGTAGATCATCCAAACGTGACTCAGTTATGTCAATTATGTATGATTACATAGGAAATGGCTGGCCAAACTAGGTATCAGAGAAAGATATTCATCCATACTTCATTCATAGGAATGAATTGTCAGTGGATAAATATTGTATCATGTAGGGAGGTAGAATAGTTATCCCAAATAAGTTCAGGTCCAAAGTGTTAGGAGATCTTCATGACCAGCACCTGACCAAGAGTTTTGCAAACAGTTACTTATGATGGCCAGATTTAGATAAAAATATTGATTACATCTTTAGTCAGTACACAACATGTCAATCGGTAAGCAGGAAACACCATCTGTACCATTACAGCCATGGAAATGGCATCCCAGGGTGTGGCAAAGGTTACATGTAGATTTTGCTGAGCTTGAAGGATAACAAGTGTTCATTGTAATTGATAGCCATTCAAAGTGGGTAAAGGTGCTTCCGATGATGAAAATAACAATAAAACACTAGACAATTTGCAACGATTGTTTTCTTCATATGGCTAGCCAGAAGAAACAGTGTCTGATAATGGGCCACAATTTTGTTCAGAAGAATTTGCACAGTTCATGAGCTTAAGCAGTGTAAAACCAGAGTTCCACCATACCACCCTTCTTCAGAGTGTAGAGTACAATTTGCCCTCATCATGCACATGTTGGATTCAAATCCAAGGAAACGGTAGTTGTCGTTGGATCACAAACAAGCAAATTTTCTCATTAATTATCTTAATACTCCTTGTACAACTACTGATAGAACACCAGCAGAGTTGTTTCTCAAACAACAGCCACTAACCAAGTTTGCGTTGTTAAAGCTGAACTTAGCACAGTCAGTAGAATAGAAACAATTAAGACAGAAAGAGAATCATGATAGAGGTAGAGTAAGAGAGAGAAGCATGAAATTGAATCAGAGGTTAGAGTGAAGAACCATCACCATAAATGGTTAAAGTGGTTACCAGGAAGAATAGTGAAGATATGTGGTCCTCGCACATATTTTGTCAAGATGTTTGATCATGGGCAGGTTAGGTTTATTCACATTGATCATATTTTACTTACAGATGTGTAAGGAGTTGAAAGTTGGAATGATTTGATTATTTCTGATGAGTCAGACAGTCTTGTTACAATTTGAGTTGCAGTTGCAAATCTTACATCAGATGTACTAGAAACAAATCCACAAAGTCAGAATTTAAGTCTGAAGTTGTAGAAAATTCAAATTTAAATCCAGGATTGGCCTTGGAGAAACACTCTCCTCATGATCAGCCTATAATGACTCTAAGTTCGACACCAAGTTTGGAAAGTTCTGTTCAAGAGTGAAGGTATCCTCTTCGATACAGAAAACAAGGGGTTAAGTTTGATTTGTAAATATGGCAAAATAAGTCCCATATCTTTTATTGTGTATAACCATGCAAGTTATGTATAATGGTTATTTTGTTATGATTACTTCTTCATTAAGGAGGGAGAAGTGTAAAATAGAGCTCCCCCTTGTGGACTACAACTCCACCTAGTGGACTACTGTGGTAATGCAACTACCTGCTGATGTAAATACAATAAAAGGATCATGTGACAAGTTCCTGCAGAGTATATGTGTGTGTTTGTGATGATGCAAGAAGAAATATCATACTTTTGGGGCGATACGCCCATTTTACCTCGGTGTGCGGGACTTCTCCATCTGGCGCAGGAATTCCCACCCCGCATCATGGAATTTCACCCTGAAAATATCTAAAGAAATGAAGCAACTATGCAGCTCCCGTTAGCGCTCCACTCTGTTGTCATCACCATGCGCAGTGCCCTGCTAGCGCTCTGGAACAAAGATTGTCCCTCACCCCCCAGTTTAGTGCCTGGCGCTGACAATGACAGCTTCAGGTGTCGGGTTTCAGTCAGATGAAATTTTAGTCAGCCAATAATGTTTCCTTCTTAGTTTCAAAAAGGCAGACAGGTGTTTTGACCGATTTGATCAATTTGCACTTCAAGGAGTGTTCTGCTCTTAAAATTTCCTGATTATCATTGAGGGCAGATTTGAAAGTCCAACATTTGGATCCTTTCATGAGGGCTCTGCTGGTACTGGACCGTCGGTGGAAACTGAAGCACAGAGAAAGAAAGCAAAATGCGGTCAGAGTTAGGAGGGGCAACAGGGCTCTCAACAAGAGGCTTTACGTCCCCTGAGTATTCCGGGAGCACTTCTCCTATAGCTGTAGCAAGACTTCCCTGCTTTTATACTCCATCCCCTTTGCAATAAAGGCCAAGATACCATTGGCCTTCCTGATCACTTGCTGTACCTGCATACTATCCTTTTGTGTTTTATGCACAAGTACCCCCAGGTACTGTGGCACTTTGGAATCTTTCTCCACTTAAATAATAATTTGCTCTTTGATTTTTTTCTGCCAAAGTGCATGACCTCACACTTTCCAACATTATACTCCATCTGCTAAATTTTTGCCCACTCACTTAGCCTGTCTATGTCCTTTTGCAGATTTTTTGTGTCCTCCTCACACATTGCTTTTCCTCCCATCTTTGTATTGTCAGCAAACTTGACTGCATTACACTCAGTCCCTTCTTCCAATTCGTTTATATAGATTGTAAATAGTTGGGGTCCCAGCCCTGATCCCTGTGGCACCACATTAGTTACTGGTTGCCAACCAGAGAATGAACTATTTATCCCGACTCTGTTTTCTGTTAGTTAGCTAATCCTCCATCCATGCTAATATATTACCCCCAACCCTGTGAACTTTTATCTTGTGCAGTAACCTTTTATATGGCACCTTGACAAATGCTTTCTGGAAATCCAAATACACCACATCCACTGGTTCCCCTTTATCCACCCTGTTCGTTACATCTTGAAAGAACTCCAGCAAATTTGTCAAATTAACTGCCCCTTCATAAAGTAGAACCACACAGTGCAGTAATACCAAGTAAACTAGTGCACTTCCCTTGTTAGCCTTACAACAGACCAACCCTTCCCATGGGCTAAATCCTCCCAGGACCCACCTAACTCTAAACCCCCCTCTGGTTTAATTAGGGCACACTGACACCCCCTCACATACTTACGTGGATTGGTTAGTGAGTGCAATTATTGAGTTCTCACCCAATCCGCCCTTCCTTGCTCGCTGGTCCTTCCTCAGCGGTTCGACTCCATGACCCCGTGCTTGACTGAAGCATGCGAGATCCAGGTTGAAGTTAAAGTCCATCAGGTTGTAGAAGCGAGGCTTCGCTCTTGGTCCTTATCGTCGAGAGGTGGGCAAACGTGCCTTCATGTAGGATGCAAGTGAACAAAGGGTCGAGCTTCCAAAATGCTCGACTGTTATACTCCTGTAATCAACAATTCTGGCTGGGTTTGGATGGTTCTGTTGTCTTGGGGAACCTGTCCATGGCTTCTTCAGGTCTTATTTCACATTATCTGAGATGTGCTAGGGTCTGAACAAATTATCATCATAGGCATTCCCTCACAATCGAGGAAGACTTGCTTCCACTCCTAGAATGAGTCCTTAGGTGGCTGAACAATCCAATACGTGAGCCACAGTCCCTGCCACAGGTGGGACAGACATCCGTTGAGGGTAAGGGAGGATGGACAGGTTTGCCACACATTCTTTCCGCTGCCTGCACTTGTCTTCTGCATGCTGTCGGCAATGAGACTCGAGGGGCTCAGTGCCCTCCCAGATACACTTCCTCCACTTAGGGCATTCTTTGGCCAGGGACTCCCAGGTATCGGTGGGATGTTGCACTTTATCAGGGAAGCTTTGAGGTTGTCCCTGTAACATTTCCTCTGTCCACCTTTGGCTCGTTTGCCATGAAGGAGTTTCGAGTAGAACGTTTGCTTTGGGAGTCTTGTGTCTGGCATGCGGGCAATGCGACCTGCCCACCAGAGCTGATCAAGCGTGGTCAGTGCTTCAATGCTGGGGATGTTAGCCTGGACGAGGACACTGATGTTGGTGCTTCTGTCCTCCAGGGGATTTGTAGGATCTTGCGGAGGCATCGTTGGTGGTATTTCTCCAGCGACTTGAGGTGTCTACTGTATATGGTCCATGTCTCTGAGCCATACAGGAGGGCGGGTATTACTACAGCCCTGTAGACCATGAGCTTGCTGGTAGATTTGAGGGCCTGGTCTTCGAAAACTTTTTTCCTCAGGCTGCCAAAGGCTGCACTGGCGCACTGGAGGTGATATTGGATCTCGTCGTCAATGTCTGCTCTTGTTGATAAGAGGTTCCCGAGGTATGGGAAATGGTCTATGTTGTCCAGGGTCGCGCCGTGGATCTTGATGACTGGGGGGCAGTGCTGTGCGGCGAGAACAGGCTGGTGGAGGACCTTTGTCTTACCGATGTTTAGCGTAAGGCCCATGCTTTTGTACACCTCAATAAATATGTCGACTATGTCCTGGAGTTCAGCCTCTGAATGTGCGCAGACGCAGGCATCGTCCACATAATGTAGCTCAACGACAGAGGTTGGGGTGGCTCTGTCACTGCCTCAGCTCCAGCGGCCGGCCTACATCCCCTTAGAGGCGGGCCTACATCCTTTCTGAACAAAGCCAGCCGATCAATGTCTGAAGGCTTCCCGAGTGAGTGTTAAATGGCCCATCAGTCCTGATTGCTGGACCGTTGTGGAGACAATGCAGGTGTCGGTCTTGTCCTAGCACCTTGCACTCTTCCCTAGACAATCTGGCTCCACACACAAAAGAATCCCTTAGCATTCCTAAGAGCACGCAGCTCTGACGTCACTGGCCGCTGGCAGGCCAGTGTTCAAATTATCATTTGGTCAGACCCATCTTCTCTCACCAGTTTCTGTGGGAGAGATCTGCCCCCACGTGTTTCTCCCAACTACAGGTTTCTTCCTAATCCAGTCCAGCCATCTTGTGTCACAGTATTTCAAAAGTCCTTTTCAATGTGTACAGCCAACAGAGATATAAACACAACAGTCCAGAGTTGACTTTGTCAACTTTCACAATGACCCTTGTGCAAAACCTTATATCCCCTCTTAAAACTTGCTTTGCCTATTCGACTGTTCCTATGTAGTGTCGCCCCAATGGCCGCAGCACGGCTGGTGGAAGGCTGCTGAGTGTCAGGGCCAGAGACTACTGATGGCCTCAACCTGCTCTGGGCCTGGAAGGCCCAGCTGTAGAATGCACCACCTCAAGCTGTGTGGTGGCAGTCTGGACTGGCTGGGTGACAGGCAGAGACAAGTGCAATGGCGGAGTGGCAGTGATGAAATCAGGAATGCTGTCATCCTGAGAGAGGTTCCTGCTCCACTGACCTACTGCCACTCCCCCGGGGCAGCACCTCAGCACCCCTTCCAATCTGCTGGAGCACAAATTGGTGACCTACTGCGACACCGTGAGATCCCTGGTCATCTGTGATGGACCCAGCGATGATGGCAGCAGTCAGAGCTCACATGGCATCGAGCTGAGACTGCATGAGTGTAACTATTTCTGCATTACAGCACTAAGACGTTGCGTTGCTTCCACCTGAGCTGCAATGGAGGCTGCCACATCGCCCATGGCACGAGTCATGATATCTAAGTCCGCATGGTCTCTCTGGGAGTCCACCATTGTCTGCAGACTGGAAATGATGGGCTCCATGGTGTGCACAGAGCTCTGTGCAATGTTGGAGGTGGTCTCCTTCACATTCCTTACCATTGCCGCGAGGCTTTCAGGCACCCTTGGCATTGCACCTATCATGTCAGAGTGCATGGCCATCACTCTTGGTATGAACACCTCCCCATCGAGGTTCTCATCTGAATCCTGTACAGCAGAACTTGTGCGCTAACTCTCCCTCCAGGGAGCTATCCTCGCGCTATCTTTTGCCCTTGGCTTAGCTGCAGCCCAATCATCTGTGATGCATCACCTAGAGCAGACCTGTCTACTAACCTAACCTCTAACGAATGCGTAGTGCAGTCTCTGAGCTGGTGTCTGCGGGTGAGAGATGCAATGACGCGGTGCTTGGTCCTCCTCCTCTTCTCCATCGTCACTCTCAGTGGGAGGCTCAGGGACAGGCTGGTCATCTGCTTCCTGATTATCTGAAAGCTTAAATGGTACATGACTCACGTTAAGGTGAGGGCAGGGGGCAGGAATGGAGCGAGGCAGGCAGACAGTATCAGGAGCTGGAAAGGTGAAGGCAGGGGGCAGGAATGGAGCCAGGCAGGAGACAGTATCAGGAGCTGGAAAGTGAGAAAGCCTTCTGGTGTGAGGGGGAAATGGGATGAGAACGATAGAGGGGATAAAGATACAATTGTTGCCCCCAGCGGGGTCGATGTCACCATTGGCTATGGCGCCCACCACCTGTGGGCCCATAAACTGCAGCACTCGCTCCTTGATGTCTGACAGCTGCTGGAGCTGGGGTTCAACCCCGCCTATCCTTTGCTGCCCCCTCCTATTGTGGGCCATCTTGGTCTGCAAAAGAAAGGAATGTGTGAGTCTGTGTCCAACTATGTGTCTGGGAGTTATGCCTTCCATTGTTGAATTGCTGTGAATGCAGGCAAGCCATGAGATGAGGATGTGAGTTTGAGTAGCTGCAGATCTTTGGTGGTTGAGTGGTGAGGGAGTGGTGGTTTGCACGGTGTGCACAGATAGAGTTTCAGATGCTGGTATGTCGGAGGTGTGGAAGCATGTACTCACCTTGACCATCCGACTGAGCTCATTGAACTTCTTACGGCACTGTGTGAGGCTGCGTTCAATGAGTCTACTGGCAGAAGCCTCCTGTGCCACTTCCCTCCAGATGGTCCTGAAGACGTGGGGCAATGGCTATTCCATTTGCCAGGAAGAGCGATTCCCTCCTTTGTTCGACTGCCCCATCAGCTGTTCCAATGCGGTGTCATTAAAACTACAAACTCTCTCTCTTTAATGTGAATTAGGAGCATCTCTAAGTTGGTGTCAGGTCGAATTCAGTTGGAAGAATGGTGAAAATGAGCAGCTGTAGGTGGATAGAACCTCTCCTTTAAGAGCTGGAATGAGCCAGTGTGAAGGATTGAAGGATGATTGCTGAATGCAACTCACCTGAAATTCGGTCATGCTCTGGTGGTAGTACACCTGTAGCGTCCCATTGAGGTAATTAGCACATGAGTTACCGCCATCCCCCCTTCCTTCCTGGGGTGCTAAAGCCCAAATTAGAAGATGTTAAGATTGCTTTGCACCTGGCATTAATTTTCAAAATTTAAAACGTTAACGCCCCAAATGGGGGCTACTGAATTTCTCCTGCAATGTCTATCAAGAGGCAGATTTATGCAGTGTTATAAGCACCATACGTATCTATGAAAGGATAAGCTGGAAGAGCTGAGTGGCCTCTCTCATCTGCAGTTAGGAACATACAAAAACGACAGATAGAAAAAGACCAGCTGGTCCATCAAGCCTGTCCCATTCAGTTATGTTACAACTAAATATCGTGACACTCAATACTTCTCAATCATAGAATGACATAGCACAGCAGGAGGCCATTTGACCCATCCTGCCTGTGCAGGCTCTTTGGTAGAGCTATCGAATTAGATCCACACCCCTGCTCTTTCCAAATAGCCCTGTAATTTTTTTTCCCTTCAAGTATCTATCCAATTCTCTTTTGAATGTTACTATTGCATCTGCATCCACCTACCTTTCAATCAGTGCATTTCAGATCATACCAACGCACTGTAAAAAAAAAAGATGTTTCCTCATGTCGCCTCTGGTTGTTTTGCCAATCACCTTAAATCTGTGACTTCTTGTTACCAACCCTTCTGCTACTGGAACAATTTCTCCTTATTTACTTAAAACCATTCATGATTTTGAACACCTCTATCAAATCTCCTCTTAACCTTCTCTGCTCTAAGGAGAACAACGCCAGCTTCTCCAGTTTCTCCACATAACGGAAGACCCTCATCCCTGGAATTTTTTATTATTCATTCCTGGGATGTGGGCATCGCTGGCAATGCCAGCATTTATTGCTCATCCCTAATTGCCTTTGAGAAGGTGGTGGTGAGCTGTCTTCTTGAACCGTTGCAATCTGTGTGGTAACGGTACTCCCATAGTGCTCTTAGGGAGGGAATTCCAGGACGATAAAGCAACGGCAATATATTTTCAACTCAGAATGGTGTGTAACTTAGAAGGAAACTTGCAGGTAATGGTGCTCCCATGTGCCTCCTGTCCTTGTGCTGAAGGGTGCAAAATTCATGGGAAACTACCCCAGTGTTTGGACTCATTGGAAAATAAATTTAATTTGGAACTATCTACCAGAAAGTTTGAAATCCTAAAGTACACATGGAAGAAACTATGAACTTTAATCGAATTTGGGATTTTACATGACAAATTTAGTCTGTGTGGGCAGGGCTAGAGAACTAAATGATAGCTATCCTACAAAGAAACCAGTTTGAGTATTGAAGCTGTCTGGGGTATTGAAACTAAAGTAAATTGTCTAGAGAATTATGGATACTCGAAAATCCTTCTCCACAGGAGACATTAACATAGCAACAATTAACCCAGAGATAGCTAACCATCAGCCTGAATCTAGAAAGCCATTTCAGCATATGCATAACAAACAAAGGTCCAGCCAGCCCACATGAAAAATACCCAAGCACAAACACACATTGCAAATACCAAATTAATATTTCCATCAAGGAACAGATTTAGAAGATCGACACACCCGAGACAAGTTAGCATCTTAATGAGCCGCCAAAAATTAAACAAAGAATCCGGGCTGATTTGGCGCAAAGATTAGAACAGCTCCAACAGTATAACTGGGCCCTGTTTTAACAAAGGGTATGCTACTGCCTCAGAAGACACTGCTAGGGATGCTTAGCATCAAGAAGGGAGAGAGAGCACCGCAGCAGTTGTAACTCACTTCTCCAGCCTCGACGTCTTGAAATCGGAAAAACATAGAAACCTGGATATAGAAATTAGGTGCAGGAGCAGGCCATTAGGCCCTTCGATCCTGCACCGCCATTCAAGAAGATCATTCAACCTCAGTACCCCTTTCCTGCTTTCTCTCCATACCCCTTGATCCCTTTGACCGTAAGGGCCATATCTAACTCCCTTTTGAATATATCTAACGAATTGGACTCAACAACTTTCTGCGATAGAGAATTCCACAGTTTAACCACTCTCTGAGTGAAGAAGTTTCTCCTCATCTCGGTCCTAAATGGCTTACCTCTTATTCTTAGACTGTGACCCCTGGTTCTGGAACTCACCAGCAACGGGAACATTCTTCCTGCCTCTCACCTATCCAATCCTGTCAGAATTTTATATGTTTCCATGAGATACCCTCTCATTCTTCTAAACTGCAGTGGATACAAGCCCAGCTGATTTAGTCTCTCCTCATATGTCAGTCCTGCCATTCTGGGAATCAATCTGGTGAACCTTCGCTGTACTCCCTCAATAGCAAGAATGTCCTTCCTCAGATTAGGAGACTAAAACTGAGCACAATACTCCAGGTGTTGCCTCACCAAGGCTCTGTACAACTGCAGTAAGACCTCCCTGCTCCTATACTCAAATCCTCTAGCTATGAAGGCCAATATGCCATTTGCCTTCTTCACCACCTGCTGTACCTGCATGCCAAACTTCAATGAATGATGTACCAAAAAGGAAGGAAAAACATCACCATCGCGGCAGCAACCGACCATAGCCAACGTGGTACCACCAAAACCACCGTGATCGACCAACTTCGAAACAAAACTCCACAAGGAAGAAACTGAAGAATCGAAAGTTTCCACTCTACAATCTAAGTCCTGACTATCAACAGGTGAAAACAATACCTAAAGAGACTTCAAACCTATTTCTAACGAAAGAAAACGGGTACTTACCCCATAAGTCCAAAACACGCCATACCGCATCAGCGGACACCACCCAATTGAAGATTGTGCAAAAAGAATTATTTTCCGACATTCGGGGTATGACAAGCAGAACCTACAGAATCCAGCGAACCCTGAAATCGTGAACTACCGCCAACTGACCATAAAGGATTGGTAAGCATAATCCCTGTTTGCCCTGAAGTCTAACTAGTCAGTGTTAGGTATTGGAAAGTGGGAGGTGTATTATTCACTGTAACCCCTTTGAATGTGTGATGTACTGTTCTTTATTAGAGTAATTATAAGTTTGACATTGTATAATTCTTGTCTTTAATAAAATCAAAATTCTTTTGCACCAAACCAGTTGTCTCTTGCACTTTATCACATCCCCCAAATAAATCCAGAGTCTAGAACCCAAGGGTGTGGGAGCGATTTGAACTGCTCAGAAGGTCAGAGGTGCACCTGACCCCCGAGACCACCCCTTACAGTCCTTCTAAGTGGCAGAGATTGTCAGTTTGGGAGGTGCTGCCAAAGAAGGCTTGGTGTTGAAGGACGGTGTCAAGCTTCTTGAGTGCTTTTGGAGCTGCACTCATCCAGGCAAGTGGAGAATATTCCATCACACTCTTGACTTATGTCTGGTAGATGGTGGAAAGGCTTTGGGGAGTCAGGAGGTGAGACACTCGCAGCAGAATACCCAGCGTCTGACCTGCGCTTGTTGCCACAGTATTTATGTGGCTTGTACAGTTAAGTTTCTGGTCAATGGTGACCCCTAAGGTGTTGATGGTGGGGGATTCGGTGATGATAATGCAGTTGAATGTCAAGGGATGCTGGTTAGATTCTTGCTTGTTGGAGATAGTCATTGCCTGGCACTTGTGGGCAGTGAATATTACTTGCCACTTATCAGTCCAAGCCTAAATGTCTTCCACGTCTTGCTGCATTTCCTGAGGTGTTGCAAATGGAAATGAACACTGTGCAATCATCAGCAAACATCACTATTTCTGACCTTATGATGAAGGGAAGGTCATTGATGAAGTAGCTGAAGATGGTTGGGCCTAGGACCCTGCCCTGAGGAACCCCTGCAGCAATCTTCTGGGGCTGAGATGATTGATCTCGAACAACTACAGTCATCTTCCCATTCACTTTAATTTTACTAGGGCTCCTTGATGCCACACTCTGTGAAATGCTGCCTTGATGTCAAGGGCAGTCACTCAAACTCACCTCCGGAATTCAGCTCTTTTGTCCATGTTTGGACCAAAGCTATAATAAGATCTGGAGCCGAGTGGTGACGGCGGAACATAAACTGTGCATCGGTGACGAGTATATTGATGAGTAGGAGCAGTTTGATAGCATTGTTGATGACATCTTCCATCATTTTGCTGATGATTGAGAGTAGACTGATGGGGTGGTAATGGGTAGGATTGAATTTGTTCTGTTTTTTGTGGACAGGGCATACCTGGGCAGTTTTCCACATTGTTGGATAGATGCTAGTGGTGTATCTGTATGGGAACAGCTTGGCTAGAGGTGCAGCTAGTTCTGGAGCACAAGTGTTCAGCACGCCATCCAGGATGTTCTCGGGGCCCATAGCCTTTTCTGTATCCAGTGCGCTCAGCCGTTCTTGATGTCATGTGGAGTGAATCGAATTGACTGAAGGCTGGCTTCTATGGTGGTGGGGACCTCAGGAGGATGCCGATATGGATCATCCACTTGACACTTCTGGCTGAAAATATTTGCAAACACTTCAGCCTTGACTTTTGCACTCGCATGCTGGGCTCCACCATCATTGAGGATCGAGATATTCATAGAGCCACCTCCTCCCGTTAAAAAAGAAGGAAAGACTTAGATTTGTAAAGCGCCTTTCACGTCCACCGGATGTCTCAAAGAGCTTTACAGATAATGAGTAATTTTGGAATGTAGTCACTGTTGTAATGTGGGAAACGCAGCAGCAAATTTGCACAAAAGCAAACTCCCACAAACAGCATTGTGATAATGACAGAACAATCTGTTTTTGTTATGTTGATTGAGGGACAAATATTGGCCAGGATATCGGGGATAACTCCCCTGCTCTTCCTTGAAATAATGCCATGGTATCTTTTACGTCCACTTGAGTGAGCAGACGGGAGCCCGTTTTAACGTCTCATCCGAAAAACGGTACCTCCGACAGTGCAGCACTCCCTCAGCACTGCACTGGAGTGTCAGCCTAGATTTTTTGTGCTCAAGTCCATAGAGTGGGATCGAAACCTACAAGCTTCTGACTCAAAGGTGACTGAGCCACAGCTGACATTGTTAGTTGAGTAATTGTCGACCACCTTTCATGACTGGATGTGGCAAAACTGCAGAGCTTTTATCTGATCCCTTGATTGTGGGATCGCTTAGCACTGTCTCTGAAACAATCATTCACTGCTAATCTGCTTTCTGTCCCTCAGTCAATTTTATATCCATGTTGCCACTGTCTCTTTAATCCCATGGGCTTTAATTTTGCTAACAACTCTATTATGTGCTACTTTGTCAAACGTCTTTTGAAAGTCCATATACACAACATCATTCACACTACCCTCATCACGCTCGGCATTAGTTCATCAAAGAATTTGACCAAATTGGTCAAACACAATTTGCCTTTAACAAATCCATGCTGGCTTTCATTTATTCGCAACATTTTTCCAAATGCCAAATAATTTTGTCCCGGATTATTGTCTCTAAAAGTTTCCTCACCACTGTCATTCGGCTGTCTGGCCTGTCATTGCTGGATTTAAAAAAACTTGGTTATTCAGGGAAAATAAATTCCTCTCCAGCCCTCAAAGGTGAGTAAAAATGTGTTTCAGGAGACAAAAGTTACTACGAGAGACATCACCCTGAACAGGGAGATTGATACTCAGTTTAATATATTTTCTGAAGGAAGGCATCTCGCACAATGTAGCACTGAAGCATTAACCTAATTTACTTGCTCAAGTCTGGCGTGGGTGGGGTGGGGGGGCATTGAATCCACAGTCTCCTGACCCAGAGATGAGGTACCAACCTGTTGAAGTTGGATGGCTGATTTATTGCTGGCTGGTGGAGCTGAAAATGAGTCCACTCAGCTTGTGATAACTGTACATAGTTATAATTGCATAACTGACTAGCGTGTCTTACTGCCTGTCAGCCTGAACAGACGGCCTAAAATGTCAAATTTTTATTTGAATTCCCGCTTGTGGCTAATTTCCTAACAGTTTGATAACGTTCTGAAAGTGATGTATAGGGATAAGCAAAATAACCTTAGTTTAAAGAATTATTTTGGTCATATTTTTCAGCTTTAGCAATCTGTTACCATCCATAATCCCATTACTTATTTGCTAGGTAAAACAATTGTATAATATTAGTTATTTATGCATGTACTACTACTGGCTCTCTGGTCCTGGCTACCATTCTGTTGTGTATGTAATAACTCAATAGACTGAATACTGTGAACTCCGAACAGGTACAAACCTGACTCTATTAGGGCCCAAAGTGATTACATTACAAGATGGCTGGACTTTTATACCTGGCCCGCAGACACGTGCACACAGCCCAATGATCTCTGACAGTGGCGCCACCTGGTGGCTAGTAAATCCAATCATACATACATGACACATTCCATCTATATTGCTGCTTCTCCATGTGACATTTACCTTTAATTTATTTTTCTTGAGTTAATGGAAAAGAAAAAATTGCATTAGTCTAGTGCCTTAGCATGACTCTCAGAAACATTACCAAGTATTTCACATAACAACAACTTATATTTATATAGCACCTTCAAAGTAACAAAATGTCCCAAGGCACTTCCAAGGAGTAGAAAAGGATAGGACAAAAAACTTGACACCGAGCCACATAAGGAGAAATTAGGGCAGATAACCAAAAGCTTGGTCAAAGAGGTAGGTTTTAAGGAGCGTCTTAATGGAGGAAAGATAGGTAGAGAGGCTGAGAGGTTCAGGAAGGGAATTCTAAAGCCTAGGATCTAGGCAACAGAAAGCAAGGCCACCGATGGTTGAGCGATTATAATTAGCAATGCTTAAGAGGACAGAATTAGATGAGCACAGATATATCGGGGAGTTGAATTACCTTGACATGCAGTTCTTGTGATGTAGGTAAACACAGCAGATATTCTCTCAGAGCAGTTTTCAACAAACAGTCATGAGGAGAGGTATTAGTTTTTGTTGATTTTTTTAGAATCATAGCGGGGTGAAATTGCCCCACGCCCCGTTTGAAAGCAGTAACCTTCCGGGGCCGGGTCATTTATCACCTGTCCCAGAAGTTCCGCCCCTGGCGGAATGGAGGTGGAGTGAGATAGGAGGCACTCCGTGTCCGAGGATGGGTGCTCCCGGGGCGGTAGCCCAGCGCCGCGCCGGCAACTTCAGCGCTATGACGTGCCTTTGCTGGTTCTTTCAAAGAGCTGTGCAATTTAATCCCATTTTTATTCCAATTTTGTTGAGGGAATAATGTTGGCCAGGACTCACGGAGAACTCTCGGCTCTTCTTTCAACAGATTCATTCAATCTTCATCATTCACCTGAACCACGAAAGCAGGTAGACAGGGTCTTAGTTTTAACTTCTCGCCTGAAGGATGGACATTGTGTAATCTCACTGAGAACATTCATTTTAACAGTTTAGAGATTGTCTTTTGGAACTAGGATTGCCCTGAATAGAAAGAGTAGAGGGTAATAGCAACATAACCCGCCCAGCGGGGAGCTGATGGTTAGAATTGGGCCTGCCTCCCATCGAAGTCAATGGAAAGTAAAATCGGGCAGGGTGTAAAATGGCCGGCTGATCTGATCCCGTAAGTTTCCCGCCAAGTGGGCTCGGTTAAAATTGTCCCTGCAAAGATTAGGAATGCTGTCAAGCTTTAAATTCTAATTATGTTTCTGCAGAAGAATATCGGTGATTGTTGAAGATAATGGAAGGCAAGTTTTATGGTGCAGTCAAATTTTTTATTCTATCTAAGTCTCTCAAGTATACTATAACCACATTTTCATTCAATAATAAATTTAAAACAAGGCAAAGTTTGAAAGTACTAACTAACCATATATTTCTTCATCTCTCTGGGCCTATTGTGCAGAGCTTTTAGGTGACTTTTGAAATATCATGAAGCTAAAACCTGTTTGAAGAATATGGTCATACATTTTTTATTACAATTGTTCTTTGGTTATCACACATTGTCCTATATCTCCTATCTAGAAGTGAAAAACCTTGGAGTCTAATTTTAAAAGGGTCGAAATTGATGGCCTTACCGCCCACTGCCGCCGACTGCCGCCGACATTCCTCTGGTCGAATCGCCCAGTGCCAGTTTCGACATGGCCTGGAACAGGCGGGAGGGGAGAACCGCCGGGAAGTACCCGTTGACGTCAGTGGACAGCCGATTCACGCAACTGAGCTCCCACCCATTGAGATGCAATATTCATGCGGGTGGGAGTCGGCGGAACTCGGTGGCAGAACGGGGTTGGACTGCTGGCTGGAGACTGATCTCTCCCCGACGGTATGTAGGAAGATGCTGAAAAAAAGGTTAGTGAACTTTTGTAATTTATTTATTTACAGCGACTTACCTGGATGGGGTCCCCTGAAGGCCTTCAGATGTTTGTTTTTTGTTTTGCTTTTTCTTTCCAGCTCTTCAACCCTCTGTGGGCCCGACTTCATCCTCGGTGGCACTTGGATGGCAAGCACCTTTGCCACTAAGATTGGGTGCTCCCGCCCACTGCCACCCAGATTGGCAGCGTAAGTCGCTCATTTGTCGCCTGCCGACCTTCGAGGGCCCTTCTTCATGAATATTCCGCCCAAAGAACCGCCAGAGACCTCGGCGGCCATCAGCAGTTCTTTGGGCAGCACTTGGGAGGGCGGAGCCCTTCATTAATTTCAGGCCCAAAGATTGGTAGCACTGTAGTGAGAATTGCTGGAGAACTCTGCTCTCCTTTCAGCAGATTCACAGAATCTTCAACAGTCACCTGAACCACCAGAACAAGTAGACAGGACTTTAGTTTTAACTTCTTGCCTGAAGGATGGACACTGTGCAAAGGATATAATTCACTGAAATGATCAATGCCTGGTAGCTTTTCTTTGTATTGCCATGGATTGTGAGCTTCCATATTTATATGTGATTAGCTGATGCTAAAGGTATGTAGGGAGTATACAGATATTCAAATAGATTCTTATTCAACCTCAGTGAGCAGATGATATTTTTGATCAGGCTTTTTTCCTATTATGTCTCAAACCACATTTTGTTTGGGGTTGGGGCAAACTTCCACTGCCTCAATAAGATACACTATCTGGCCTCAGTTAAAAGAAAGAGTAGAGGGTAATAGCAACATAACCCGCCCGGCATTTAAAAGAAAGCCCAGGGTTAGGTCCAGAAAGAGAATTATGCAGAAATACTCTGGGTGGAAGTGTTCGAGGTCTGATTCTATGGCACGCTCGGTTATCCTTCTGATATTGTGCTGCACCTTCTGTCAGTTGGGCTGAATCTTTCACCAAGGAAAAAGATGTGCCTCTCCGCTCTGCTGAAACTCAACTGCGAGAACAGATCAGAGTAAGATATCTCTGCACTTTGAGCTTAATGAGCTCTTTTTATAATTTATTGCAGATGGAAACTATGTTCTAAACAAAAGAACATAAGGAATAGAAGCATATGGCCCCTCGAGCCTGCTCTGCCATCCAATAATGGCTGATTTGATCCACTTCCCTGTCTGCTCCCCATAACCCTTGACTCCCTTGTTATTCAAAAATCTGTCTATCTCCACCTTAAATATACTAAATGACCCAGCATCTGGGGTAAAGAATTCAAAAGATTCATGACCCTCTGAGAGAAGAAATTCCTCCTGATCTCCCTTTTAAATGTGCAACCTCTTATTATGAAAATATGCCCCATAGTTCTAGATTCCCCCATGAGGGGAAACATTCTCTCTACATCTATCCTGTCAAGCCCCTTCATAATACATTTCAATAAGATCACTCTCATTCTTCTAAACTTCAATGAGTTTAGGTCCAACCTGCTCATCCTTTCCTCATAAGTCAACCCCTTCATCTCAGGAATCAACCTAGTGAACATTGTCTGAACTGCCTCCAATGTAAGTATATTCCTCCTTAAATAAGGAGACCAAAACTGTATGCAGTACTCCAGGTGTGGTCTCACCAACGCCCTGTACAGTTGTAGCAAGACTTCCCTACTTTTATACTCCATCCCCCTTGCAATTAAAGCCAACATTCCATTTGTCTTCCAAATTACTTGCTGTACCTGCATGCTAACTTTTTGTATTTCATGTACAAGACCCCCAGATCCCTCTGTACCACAGCATTTTGTAACCTCTCTCCATTTAAATAATTATTTGCTTTGTTATTATTCCTATCAAAGAGGATAACCTCACATTTTACCACATTATACTCCATCTGCTAAATTTCTGTCCAGTCACTTAGCCTATCTATATCCCTTTATAGACTCTTTGTGTTCTCTTCACAACTTGCTTTCCCACATGTATTTGTATCATCAGCAAATTTGATTACATTACACTTGGTCCCTTCATCCAAGTCATTAATATAGATTGTAAATAGTTGAGGCTCCAACACTGAGCCCTGTGGCACCCCACAAGTTAGTTTGCTAACCTGAAAATGACCCATTTATCCTGACTTTCTGTTAGTTAGCCAATCGTTTATCCATGCTAATATATTAGCCCCATCCACATGAGCTTTTATCTTGTGCAGTAACCTTTTATGTGGCACCTTATTGAATGCCTTCCAGAAATCTAAATACACTACATCTACTGGTTCCCCCTTATCCACCCTGCTCATTACATCCTCAAAGAACTCTAGAAAATTTGTCAAACATGATTTCCCTTTCATAAAACCATTTAGACTCTGCTTGACTGTATTATGTTTTTCTAAATGTCCAGCTACTACTTCCTTAATAATGGACTTCATCATTTTCCCAATGATAGATGTTAGGCTAACTGGTCTATAGTTTCCTACTTTCTGTCTCCTTCCTTTCTTAAATAGGGGCATTACATTTTTGGTTTTCCAATCCACTGGGACCACTCCAGATTCCAGGGAATTTTGGTAGATTACAACCAATGCATCCAGTATCTCTGCAGCCAGACTCGAGGATGCAGGCCATCAGTTCCAGGGGACTTGTCCACCTTTAGACCCTTTAGTTTGCCTAGTACTTTTTCTCTAGTGATAGTGATTCTCTGCTTTGCAAATAAGTTTACTTTCATTGTTAAACAGGCACCCTCAAGATCATCAAACACTTGATGATAAAGCACAAAATACTATCCTGAAGTATTATTTAGGTGGATTTTGGACATCTTGAGGGAGAAATTCGGCCACGCCTCTGTTGCGGCGTTAATCCAGGCGGAGTGCTACTTTTGAAAAAGTTTGCGCCCTCCGCCCAGAAATTCATCAGAATCGAACGAAGAGCTGACAAGTGCGCTAAATCAACTGTTGCACACTAGAGCTGGGTGGGGGCGGGGGGGGTGGTGCGGGCGGGGGGCATGTGATAACGAAAGTTTGGTTGTTAAATTTTGCGGATCCATTGCGCATGCACCGATCTCTGATTCAAATCCCGGAAAAATCAGAGTCTTAGTAGCGCGGCAAGGTAAGTTAGCGCCTGAGCAGTTCTATCTCCACAGGGTCATCAGAGCGTAAAAATGGAGGAGCAAGGAGGATGCCAGCTATCTCCCCACTTCTCGCCTACCGCCCTTGATGCCTTGCTGGAGGCAGTGGAGAGTCGCTGGAATGTCCACCAGCCTGCAGGGTCTGACAAGTCTGTGGAGGAAGGTGGCTGAGCATGTTACAGCCCGGAGTGCGGTGCCCACAACAGCAACGCAATGTCGCAATACATTCAATGGCCTGACTATGGTCATCAGGGTGAGTACCCTTTCCATTCACCTTCCAATGCCTTCATATGATCCTCACTGTCTCGCAAAATGTAAAGATTTTGCACTGCCTACCCCTGCTCTATGTCTACCAGGCCATGCTCCTCTCGCTGAAGCCAGCCTAAGACCTCTCCATTGCCTCATCAGACATGCCCTGCCCATCCAAGTGTCTCTCACCTTCTAGCTCCTTACTCAGCCTGAGCCTACCTAGCAGCACCTTTCAACTCTTCATATGTGGTCCCAGTCCTGAGCCTCATACGTACTGGTAGTTACTTATGCCCCAGACCCACTGTTCACACATCCACTGTGCAATGACACGCAGGATGAAATACAGATATTCACACTTCCTCATGTTACTCATGAGTACCCGACTGCAGACACATGTGGCACACCAGCACCTACACAGGAACTAACAACTTTTTGTTTTTGTCATTGCAGGTCAAACTCGTGCACAATATGCATGAGCTGAATCTTAGAGGCAGAGGTGAGCCCTTCCTCCAGGACCTCACCGATGTGGAGGAGCGAGTATCCACCCTCATGGGTGCTGCAGTCATGGAGGGTAGGGAGGCAGAGCCCCCATCGACAGTGAAGGTATGTGAATGAGATGGCCGTTTTGTGTGAGTCCCCTTAGCCTCGAGGCCACATGCCTTACAACATGTTGCAACCAAAATAACGATGCCCGCCTACTTCCTGCCCTCCTGCCCCCTCCCCAGCTGATAACCACACTTCTGTTGCTTTGAGCTTACAGATGATAATCCAGAAGAGCACCAGCCAGCATGTCAGTGGACGTTTTCAGACGACACAGAAGATGACGAAGAGGAGGTAGAGAGCAGTGTGCCGGGACAGCATGACACATCCTCATTGGGAGCGATTGGGGAGACCACCTCGGTGGAAAAATCCATCTTCCTGGTGTTGCATGAAGCTGAGGCTCCTGGCCCCAGAGGCTTGCAGCAATGCCCAGTGCGAGGGGAAGCTCGGGGACCAGCTCTCCGGAGGGTAAGTCAGCCCAAAAGCCCTGCTCACAGACAGGCAGATGAGCACTTGGAGTTGCAGGCTATGTTCAGGGAGTCAATGCAGATGCAACACGAGCTAATGGGTGCATTGGCGAGGATTCTGCGGAGCGTGGATGCACTTGTGTTGAGAGTGGTGGAGGCCGCCTTAACATTTGTATTTGCGTCTCAGGAGCACATCGAGCCCATGTGACCATGGGATCCCAGACATGATGGCGTGGGCCATGGCTGACATGGCAGTCGCCATTGAACAACAGGCCAAGACCACGCTACATCTCCATCCTGCCATGTCATCAGTGCATAGTGGCATCTAATATGTCCTTACTAGACAGTATAAATGCACACGAGGCCCATATTTGAGAAAAGATCACTCTGTGACCAGTTACCTTTAATACCAAGACCTCAAGAGCTAGACGGTGGGTGGAGCTTCCCCTTTTATACCGGAAAGTCCAGGTTAGGAGTGTCTCCCACAAGTTCGCCCCCTGTGGTCAGTGTTTTCAAGGTGTACAACTTAGGTCAGCTTATACATGGGTTACAATGATAGTTGAATACATGACATCACCTCCGCGCCAAAGTCTTATTGGGATCACAGGTTAAGTCTCTCTGGTGGTTTACGTTCCCTTGTCGAGCACCTGAGTTTGGACTCCGGTTGTTGGACGCTGGCCTGAGTGTCTGCTGTTTGCGGTGCCTCAGGCCTGTCCGGACTGCCCACAGTGACTGGGCTCTCCTTCACTTGGTTCTGGTATTTGGTCATCTGTGGTGGAGTAAACTCTAGGTCGTGTTCTTCCTCTGCTTCTTCTATGGGGTTGCTGGACCTCCTTTTAGTTTGATCCACGTGTTTGCGGCAGATTTGTCCATTGGTAAGTTTAACTACCAAAACCCTATTCCCCTCTTTGGCAATCATAGTGCCTGCAAGCCATTTGGGCCCTTCAGCGTAATTAAGGACAAAAATAGGGTCATTGACATCAACACATCGCGCTCTCGCATTCCTGTCATGGTAGTCACATTGTGACTGACGCCTGCTCTCAACAATTTCTTTCATAGTAGGGTGTATAAGGGAAAAGCCTGGTTTTGAGCATCCTTTTCATCAGCAGCTCTGCGGGTGGAACCCCTATGAGCGAGTGTGGTCGGGATCTATTGGCCAACAGGAGGCGTGATAAGCGGCTTTGTAGGGAACCCCCTTGGATTCTGAGCATTCCCTGTTTGATTATCTGCACTGCTCGTTCCGCCTAGCCATTTGAGACCGGCTTGAAAAGTGCCGTTCTGACATGGTTGATTCCATTGCCTGCCATGAAGTCCTGGAATTCAGTGCTTGTGAAGCATGGGCCATTGTCGCTGACTAAGACATCCGGTAGACCATGGGTGGCAAACATTGCCCACAGACTTTCCACCGTGGCAGAGGATGTGCTTGAATTTAAAATGGCACACTCAATCCATTTGGAGTAGGCGTCTACTACAACCAAAAATATTTTTCCCATGAAAGGACCTGCGTAGTCCACATGGATGCGTGACCATGGCTTGGCGGGCCAGGACCAGGGGCTAAGGGGGGCTTCCCTGGGTGCGTTACCCAGCTGAGCACACATGTTGCACCTGCGAACACAAAGTTCCAGGTCTGCATCTATCCCTGGCCACCAAACGTGTGACCCGGCAATTGCCTTCATCATGACAATGCCCGGTTGCCATTGTGAAGTTCTCTGATAAACACCTCTCTGCCCTTCTGGGGCATGACTACTCGGTTTCCCCACAGTAGGCAATCGGCCTGAATCGAGAGTTCATCCTTGCACCTGTCATGTATCTCATATTACTGCATATAACTGTATCTTAACATGCTATACATGACGGTAACTAGATATGACCTGCAACAATAAGCATACCTTACCACTAGGGGTGCACTTGCAGGAGACACTCCATACCTGTTCCATTGAGGTATATAAAGAGAGGTCTCAGGCAGGTGCAGCACTGGAGAGTTGGAATTAAAGGTGCAGGTCCTGAGTGACCTTGACTTCAGCATGTGTCTCGTGTAAGTCAGTACATTCGAGTCAAGACTTAACAGAGGCGACGAGGTATGGTATCACAGAATCCACAGAATGGCTAGCTGCAGCTCAGATGAGAAATACAATGCTGGAGACAATTGGGATGACTTTATAGAAAGGCTCTAGCAAAGCTCTGTGACCAAAGACTGGTTGGGCGTCGAGAAGGCAGACAAGAGAAGAGCCCATCTCTTGACCAGCTGTGGCTTGAAAACATACACTTTAACATGACCTGCTGGCACCCGAGAAACCAGCAAGCAAGTCATTTGAGGAGTTGAGCACACTGGTGATAGACCACCTGAAACCAGCGAGCAGCCTACACATGGCCAGACACAAGTTCTACAACTACAGACGCTGTGTGGGCCAAAGCATACCCGACTTTGTGGCGGAACTTCGAAGGCTGGCTAGTTCATGTGAGTTCCCCAATGAACTAAGGAGAGAAGTACTGAGAGACTTTTTTATTGAAGGAATAGGCCACGCAGGCATATTCCGAAAGCTTATAGAGACTAAGAACTTGACTCTAGAGGCAGCAGCACTGGTTGCACAGACGTTCTTGGCAGGCGAAGAAGAAACTAGGCTGATCTATACTTCGTGTACGACAACCAACGAGGCATCGGAACAAGGGGTTCACATTGTGAAACAAACCGCTACCCCCACACATAGACAAAGGCAGGAGAGCAGGCCTTCAACAGCAGACAGTGGCACCAGAAGCCATCAAAATTAAGGACCACATGAACAGCCGATCACATCTCATCAACCCACAATGTGAGCAATCAACAACAGATTGAGAGAAGCTCAAGGGAGATCAGTCAGACGCAGCTCATCCTTCGGAAACAATGGAAACGATCTGTGTTGGAGATGTGGGGGAAGGCACTCAACCAGGGTGTGTCGATTTCAGCATGCCGTTTGCAGAAACTGCAACTACACAGGGCATCTGGCTCACATTTGCAGAAAAACAGCAGCTAGGCTGGTATATGAATCGGAAGGGTCGGAAAGCGGACCAGAAGACGGTTGAACAGTGCACGGGACGCCGAGGTACAGCGGGTTAAATCGATCAATGTCCACTGTTCTTACACCAAGGTGCCTCCAATTATGATGAGGGTTCTACTCAATGGGATACCCGTCAACATGGAACTGGACACGGGGGCCAGTCAATCCCTCATGAGCGTTCAACAACTTGAACAGCCATGGCCGCACAAAAGCAACAGACCAAAACTCACAAAGATCGACACCAAACTAAGGACCTAGACTAAAGAAATCGTCCCAGTCCTTGGCAGCGCCATGCTCTCAGTCACACACAAAGGGGTGGTGCACCAACTTTCCCTGTAGATTGTCCCCGGGGATCTCCCAGACCTGTTGGGGAGAAGCTGGCTAGCAGAACTTAATTGAAATGGGATGATGTTCATGCCATGTCGACAGAGTAATGGACCTCCTGCTCAACAGTTCTCAGCCGTTTTGAACATCTCTTTCAGCCTGGTGTGGGCACCTTCAAAGGGGCTAAAGTTAGAATCTACATCACGCAGAATGCCAGACCGGTCCATCACAAGGCTAGAGCTGTGCCTTATGTGATGAGGGAAAAGATTGAAAACGAACTGGACTGGCTTCTGCGGGAAGGCACAATTTCTCCTGTGGAATTCAGCGACTGGGCAAGCCCCATCATCCCCGTCATGAAGCCTGATGGATCCGTGCGAATCCGTGGGGATTACAAGTCTACCATAAACAGAATCTCCCTACAGGACCATTACCCGCTGCCCAGAGCGGAGGACCTATTTGCCATGTTGGCTGGAGGAAAACTTTTCTTGAAACTTGACCTCACATCTGCGAATATGACGCAAGAACTGACCGAAGAGTCTAAGCCACTCACCACCATCAACACACATCGAGGCCTTTTTGTGTACAATCGATGCCCATACGGCTTCAGGTTGGCAGCTGCTATATTCCAGCGCAACATGGAGAGTCTGCTCAAGTCCATCCTGGGGACGGTTATGTTTCAAGATGACATGCTCATCACGGGCAGGGACACCGACTCTCATCTCCGCAATCTTGAGGAAGTACTATGTAGATTGGATTGGGTAGGCCTAAGAGCTAAGAAATCCAAGTGTCTGTTTCTCGCGCCTGAGGTTGAATTTTTGGGCAGAAGAATTGCCGCTGATGGAATCCACCCAACCAAATCCAAAACCGAAGTGATTCGCTTGGCACCCAGGCCCCGGAATGTCTTGGAACTGTGCGCCTTTCTCGGGCTACTCATTAACTTTGGGAACTTTATGCAGAACTTGAGCATGCTGCTGGAGCCTCTCCACGTGCTACTCAGAAAGGGATGCGATTGGTTTTGGGGGGACGCCCAAGAACGTGCCTTCAATAAGGCATGCAACCTTCTATGTTCCAAGAGTGTTTTAGCTCCTTACGTGTGATGTGTCAGCATATGGGGTCGGGTGCGTTTTACAGCACATCAATGATGCGGATAAATTGCAACCCGTTGCTTATGCCTCCAGGTCACTTTTGCGGGCGGAGGATGGGTACGGTATGGTTGAGAAGGAGGCGCTCGCGTGCGTGTACGGTGTCAAAAAGATGCACCAATATCTTTTCGGTGCCAAGTTTGCATCAGAAACTGACCACAAACCCCTCACGTCCCTACTATCCGAGTGCAAGGCAATCAACGGCAACGCCTTGGCGCACATTCAGCGGTGGGCACTCATGCTGGCGGCTTACGACTACACGATAAGGCACAGACCAGGCACAGACAACTGTGCCGACGCGCTTAGCAGGCTAGCCCTGGCGACCACAAAAGGGTCCGATGAACAGGACTGTGAGATGGTCATGGCAATCAATGTCTTTGAATCTACAGGTTCGTCCATGACGGCTTGCCAAATCAGAGCCTGGACGACCAGTGACACCACGTTATCTCTCGTTAAAAGATGCGTTTTAACCAGAGGCTCGCGATGCCTGCCCCGAGGAGGTCAAACCCTTCCATAGGCGCATGCATGAACTCTCATTACAGGCAGACTGCCTGATATGGGACAGCCGAGTAATTATGCCCTTAGGAGGCAGGGAGGTGTTTGTCCGGATGCTCCATTGCGAGCACCCGGGGATCGTCCTTATGAAGGCCATAGCCAGATCTCATGTCTGGTGGCCTGGCATTGTCGCGGACTTGGAGCTCTGCATCCATCGGTGCACCATTTGTGCCCAACTCAGTAATGCCCCCAGGGAGCTCCCCCTAAGCCCCTGGCCCTGGCCCACCAAACCGTGGTCGCGGGTGCATGTAGACTATGCGGGCCAATTCATGGGCAAAAAATTCCTCGTAGTCATTGATGCATTTTCAAAGTGGATCGAGTGCACCATTATTAACTCGAGCACCACCTCCACCACTGTGGAGAGCCTTAGAACCATGTTTGCAACACACGGAATTCCTGACATATTGGTCAGTGATAATGGTCCATGCTTCACCGGCGCAGAATTTCACGATTTTATAGTTGACCACGGCATAAATCACGTTAAGACGGCACCGTTCAAGCCGGCCTCCAATGGCCAGGCGGAGCGAGCAGTGCAGATCATTGAACAAGGCATGCTAAAAATCCAAGGTCCCACGCTGCAGAGCCGCCTGTCGCAACTGCTGCTGGCTTACAGATCTCGTTACAGCATTCATTGACTGGGGTTCCCCCCGCGCAACTATTCATGAAACGAACCTTAAAGACCAGGCTCTCGTTAATCCTCCCAGACATGCATGAAATTGTTGAGGCTAAGCATCAAGAGCTAACTGAGTACCATGTCCGAAATTCGAGGGGGAGGTGGAATGAGATAGGGGACAAAGTGTTTGTGCTAAACTATGGCCGGGGTCCCAAATGGCTTGCAGGGACAGCAACAGACAAAGAGGGAAACAGGCTACTGGTTGTACAAATGGACAATGGCCAAACCTGCCGGAGGCATGTAGACCAAGTAAAAAGTAGATTCATTTATAACACTGAAGAACCAGAGGCAGACTACAATGTGGGGACTCACACCACACCTGGTGGACAGACAGGTGGAACAACCTGAGGAAAGGGCAGTCTCAACAGACAGCCCAGGCGAGATATCAGCAATCAAACTGAACGAAAAACAGGCACCAAGGCAAACAACTGAAACACAACTAAGACGCTCCACGTGAGAGCGCAGACCACCTGAGAGACTGAATCTATAAAGGCACTGAGACCATGGGGGGGGGGTGTGATGTCATGTATCTCGCATTACTGTATATAACTGTATCTTACCATACTATACATGACTGTAACTGGATATGACCTTTTACAATAAGCATACCTTACCACCAGGGGTGCACTTGCAGGAGACACTTCATACCTGTCCCACTGAGGTAGATAAAGAGAGGTCTCAGGCAAGTGCAGCACTGGAGAGTTGGAATTAAAGGTGCAGGTCCTGAGTGACCTTGGCTTCAGCATGTGTCTCATGTAAGTCAGTACATTAGAGTCAGGACTTAACGGTTTAAACTCCTCAGGGCATGCCCCGTACGTGGCTGCCCAGTCCCCATTCAGGACACATTTCTTAACTAAAGACACTAGCGGGTCTTTATTTGTCCAGACTTTAATCTGACGGGCTGTCACAGGTGAGCCTTTGCTTTCGAAAGCTTCAAAAGCCAAGACCATCTCAGCATCATGCTCAGCTGCCCCCTCAGTGGTGGCTAGTGGTCGCCTGCTGAGTGCATCGGCACAGTTTTCAGTGCCTGGTCTACGCCGAATTGTGTAGTTATAGGCGGCTAGCGTAAGTGCCCACCTCTGTATGTGGGCCAATGCATTCGCATTTGTGGCCTTGTTGTCGGCCAAAAGGACGTTAGGAATTTGTGATCTGTCTCCAGCTCAAATTTCCTGCCAAACAGGTACTGGTGCATTTTTTTTACTGCATATACACATGCTAGTGCTTCCTTTTCTACCATCCCGTAGCCCCTTTCTGCCCGGGACAGACTTCTTGGGGCATGAGCTACCGGCTGTAACTGACCATTGGCATTCACATGCAGCAGCACACAACCGACCCCATAGGATGACGCATCGCATGTTAAAACTAGTTTCTTACACGGGTCATATAACGTTAAGTTTGTTGCAGCATAATAAATTGCGTGCTCTATCAAAAGTCCTTTCCTGGCTGTCCCTCCAGACCCAAGCCCGATCTTTGCAGAGGAGCACATGTAGCGGCTCTAACAGCGTGCTTAATTTGGGAAGAAAGTTGCCAAAATAGTTCAGGAGCCCCAGGAACGAACGCAGCTCCGTCGTGTTACGGGGTCGGGGTCAACTCTCTGGATCGCTTCCGTTTTGGACGCAGTATGTCTGATCCCGTCTGCTGCTAGCCTCCTCCCCAGGAATTCTACCTCTGGAGCTAAGAAGACACACTTCGCCTTTTTCAATCGCAGCCCGGTCCAGTCTGCGTAGCATCTCCTCGAGGTTGCGGAGGTGTTCTTCAGTATCGCGACCCGTGATGAGGATGTTGTCCTGAAAAACCACCGTCCTTGGAATCGACTTGAGGAGGTTTTCCATATTTTGCTGAAAGATTGCGGCGGCCGATCGAATCCCGAACGGACATCTGTTATACTCAAACAACCCCTTGTGTGTCGTGATGGTGGTCAGCTTCTTTTACTCACTCGCCAGCTCCTGGGTCATGTAAGCTGAGGTCATGTCCAATTTTGAAAAAAGTTTGCCACCGGATAGCATCGCAAAAAGGTCCTCCGCTCTCGGTAGCGGGTACTGGTCTTGGAGTGACACCCAATTGATGGTGGCCTTGTAATTGCCACATATCCTGACCGACCCATCCGCCTTGAGCACCGGCATGATCGGGCTCACCCAGTCACTGAATTCGACTGGCGAGATGATGCCTTCCCTCAGCAGGCGGTCCAATTCGCATTCTATTTTTTCCCGCATCACGTACGGCACCGCTCTGACCTTGTGGTGTACTGGCCTGGCGTCCGGATTTATGTGAATCACTACCTTGGTCCCCATGAAAGTGCCGATGCCAGGCTGAAGTAATGAGTCAAATTTGTCCAGGACCTGTGAGCATGATACTCACTCCACAGAAGAAATTGCATTAACATCACCCCATTTCCAGTTCATGACAGCAAGCCAACTCCTCCCCAGTAGTGCGGGACCATCCCCCGGGACAATCCACAGTGGCAACCTATTCTCCAAATCTTTGCGGGTCACAACTACCGTGGCACTGCCTAGCACCGGAATGATCTCCTTTGTATATGCCCGTAGCAGTGCGTCAATCGACAATAATTTTGGCCTCCTGGCCTTGGACACCCACAACCTTTTGAACTGTTTGAAACTCATCAGGGACTGGCTGGCCCTTGTGTCCAGCTCCATTAATACTGGGATGCCATTGAGGAGCACTTTCATCATTATCGGTGGCGTCCTGGTATATGAACTGTATATGTGCTCCACATGAACTCGCTGAACTTCAGCTTCAAGCGATTTCCCCCAGTACTCATTTGGCCTCGTAGGGCTTACATTGGGCCCGTCCTCCTCGTACATCAACCTGGCTGCAGGCTTCCTGCACATACGCGCCAAGTGACCGCTGACGTTGCAGTTTCTTCAGGTATATTGCTGATACCTGCAAGCTCTGGCTGGGTGTTTGCCTCCACACCTCCAGCTTGAGCTGGAGGCCCCATTGTTGGAAACAAAAGGTCCATTACCAGTCGATCACCTCTGACTGTCTCTGTAACTGTCCTTAAGCGCACCATTAACAGGTGTTGATGGCCCCATTACTGGCCGCATTGTCCATTGCGATGGCATGAATCGCCGTTCAGCTAGCCATTTTCTCTGCTGAATTCCCCCTTTGGGTTCGACTGCATGCTGGGGCATGTCCGATTGCACCTTGTCTGCCTAGAGAACTGTGTGCCGCGTTAACAATGTTGACTCCCTGGTCATTTGCCGCATTTGAGCCAAGATTTTTGCCATAAATCATTCTGGTCTCTTCCTCTGCTGAGATAATAGTCTGGTTATCATAGCCGCCACTTCCAAGGTCAAGTCTTTGGTCTCAATCAGTTTCCTGAAAGCCCCAGCATGCCTGATGCCCTCAATAAAAAAGTCTCGCAGCATCTCCGTTCTGCATGCATCTGAGAACTTCCATAGGCTCGCCAGTCGCGCGAGATCTGCCACGAAGTCTGGAATGCTTTGCCCTTCTCGCCGCCGGTGTGTGTAAAACTGGTGCCTCGCCATGTGCATGCTGCTTGCCAGTTTAAGGTGTTCCCCGATCAACTTACTGAGCTCTTCGAACGCCTTGCCCGCTGGCTTCTCTGATGCTAGAAGGTCTTTCATCAGGGAGTACGTTCTGGATCCACAAACCATCAGGAGATGAGCCCTGCGTTTGTCAGCCGAATCCTGTCCCAACCATTCCTTAGTGACAAAACTTTGCTTTAGTCTCTCAATAAAGTCATCCCAATCATCACCAACACAGTACGTCTCTTCTGTGCTGCTCGTGGCCATGCTCGCGTAGTTTAAATCCTAGTTTCTCGTTACCAATAATATGTCCTTACTATACAGTATAAATGCACATGAGGCCCATACTTGAGAAAAGATCACTCTGTGACCAGTTACCTTTATTATCAAGACTCAAGAGACAGACGGTGGGTGGAACTTCCCCTTTTATACCGGTACATCCAGGTTAGGAGTGTCTCCCACAAGTTTGCCCCCTGTGGTCAGTGTTCTCAAGGTATATAACTTAGGTCAGCTTATACATGGGTTACAATAATAGTTGAATACATGACAGCATCAATGTACTGTGTGCTCTGATGCAGAGTCAAATTGATGCTACACAAGCACTGACTGCTGCCATTGTGTCTGGGTCCCCATCAGTCCAATGGGGAGGTAACGGTGCAGAAGCAGGCCAGCAATCTGCACTCCAACAGATTGCTCCAGATGCTGAGGCTCTGCCCCGGGGGAATGGCAGCAAGTCGGTCGAGATGGAATCTGATGTCCTCTCTCAGGAGGACATCATTCCGTCTCTGACCAATGCCATTCTGCCTTTCCACCTGCCGTGGTCTGCACCCCAGCCATCCAAGACTGTTGCCGCCCATTCTCAGACAGTGCTGTCAGCAGCCGGGCCTTCCAGGCCCAGAGCGTCTTGCTGGGTCATCTATCTTGTTTCCCAGACACATAGCAGCCCTCAAGTGGTCTTGCTGCAGGCACTGAGGACCCATTGAGGAGGAGAGAAGGTGGGGAGCGGGTGAGGCAGAGAAGTTGGAAATGCCAGCAGAAGATGCACTGAGTAAGTGTGTCCCCATGGGACCTATGTACATATGTTGGGAAGTTTCATCATCTGTTTTGTTTTTTGAAGGGGCGTGTGCTTAATTTTGTTTTATTGGAGGGTGTGGGATTTTTGGGGTTGTTTGAGGCATGTTTGCCAAATAAAATGGCAGTTGAACCATTTCCTTCAGCCTCTGGTGTCTTATTGTTCAGTTGTGAGGGAGATGTGGTATTATCGTGGCACAATGCGCAGTCATTATTAGTTGCCTCCCTCAGCTACCTCCATTTAAGCAAAGTGCTCCCTTATGAGCCACCGCTGAATAGCCATGGTGCCACCAACATTGACAGGCTGCCTCCTCTATAGCTGCTGCTGGTCCTCGTCATGTTCCTGGTGATTCGTAGTCTTGTCAGGCTTCTGTTACTCTTCCTCTTCCTCCTCCCCCTCCCCCTCCTCCTCCTGAGGTGGGCCTGCGATCCCCACTGGCAAGGCCTGGGCCCTCAGGATAGCCAAGTTGTGCAGCATGCCGCTCAATGAATAGTGAGATCTGTTGAGGGGAGTATTGAAGGCTGCCACCAGAGCATTCCAGGCATCGGAATCGCTGCTTCAGCAGCCCTATTGTCTGCTCTATGATGTTGCAAGTGGCGGCATGGCACTCATTGTAATGCTCCTCCGGCTCAGTGATGGGGTTGCGGAGGGGATCATTAGCCAGATGTCCAGGCTGAATCTCTTGTCCCTGAGTAGCCAGCCTCGGCCTTGTCATGGTGGCTCAAACAGTCGAGGCACAGTGCTCTCCTGCAGGATAAAGGCATCATGTGTGATTCCAGGATAGAGAGCATTGACTGCAAGGATGCGCTGCATGTGGTCACACACCAGCTGCACATTTAAGGAGTAGTATCTGTTTCTTTTTCTGAAAACCTCTGCATTCTGGAATGGTGGTCGCAAGGTTATGTGCGTGCAGTCAATTGCTCCTTGCACCCTAGGGAAGCCCACTACCCTGGCAAATCCACATGCATACTCATCCTCTTTCTCTCTGGCCCACTGGAAATAATGAAGTTCATTCTGTCTGTGTAGAGTGCCTGAGTGATGTCGCGGATGGAGCGATGAGCTGCGAATTGTGAGACGCTGTATATGTTCCCTGATGCTGCCTGGAAGGAGCCGGAAGCATCGAAGGTGAGTGCCAACGTGACCTTCACTGCAATGGGCAGTGCAATCCTGGTGCTGATGTGAGGCTGCAGACTGCCTTCAGGAGATTGCATACCTCTTTAACTACCTCCTTTCGGAAACGCAGCCTTCTGACATACTGCTCCTCCGACAGGTCCAGGTATGAATGGCCACCAGTTAAGCCATGTGGGGGTATGGCCTCCTGCCCCAACGTCTAGGGGCTTTCCTCCTTCGGCCGCCGACATGGCCAACAGCCCTTCTCTGTTGATGACGCCTTGCTAGAGCATGTACAATGCGACGCTGGTGGCCATGCTCTGTGTAAACGTTGCATTGACTGTGATCTCTAAAGTAAGCGCTTCCTCATCCCTTTAAGTAGCCACCAGTTAATGACTATTCAAGCCTGTACCGACTATTTTTCCAGATGTTGTTATTTGCAGGTGCTCAAAGAGGCGCACGCACCAAATGTAGTGACCGGGCCCATGTGTGCGCGTAGAACCAGGATTACTTCATGATCGGAGTGATTGTCAGCAGCCAGGTGCTAATGGTTTGTGGCCCCGGTGCCCCGCTAATAAATTTCCCATCAGGACGCTAAAAGCTGCGCGCCCGGTCGCTAATCTCTACTGCTCACATTAACACACCCGCTGGCCACTAACTGAGGCATTAGACAACCGAAAATCCAGCCCCTTGTCTCCTCCGAAAGGAAAGTGGGGAAAGTAGATGATATATTGCCGCCTGCTCAGCAAAGCAAAATGTCAGTTATGAGCGAAAACACTGTAAATGTTTTAACGGCGACATTTAGGAATGTAGCTGGGGTATAGTCTGGGCCCTGATGTGGATGCACTTAGCGGTAAACATTGATGGAGTGCATTTAAATCTGTAGTAGTTAAAATGATCATAATGATTCTTAGAATGGAAGTAGCTGATGATAAATGGCACAAGGTCCATTAACCAGTGAAAGTGCTTTCATCTCTCACAAGCATTTGAGCATCTCCCCTCCCGCTAAGAACATGGAAATGTTCATGTTGAAGAAATTGAAGTGTCCGAAACAGGCACAGTGGTTTTGAATAATGGTGGAGGGTTTTCCATCAATTTTATCCCCATGACAGAAAGTTGTTTAGCATGCAAATGACCATTCAGGATAATATATGTTGTTGATTGTAATAATGATATGAAAGTGTTTTGGATACTGTACTGCAGCAAATTCAGTCTACAGTGTTAAAGCTGGGAAATTTAGCAGTGCCACATTTTAGGATACATATAGGTTCATTAAATGAAGGTATTTTTTTTACACATCTATGTGTAACTTTACTTGGCATGCTTTCTGTGAGATTGGGTGTGTTACAACTAAGGAGCCAATTAGATGCACCTATAGTAATGCTGCTGGTCAACTTATTAAACTGATAATCAATCAATTATTGTAAAGTATTATCACATGGTGTGGTATGAGCATGTTCAGTTTGCTCTGGCCGAGTCAAGCAATCACATGGACTCACAACTCATCGTGTCTCTGTCTTTCATTTTTTCTACCCACATATATTGTAGTTTGGCAACGAGGATGAGACACTAAAGCCATTTTTAGAGACCATGGAAGGACGCCGTGTTCAACCTTCAAGTGGACAAATTTAAGGTGAATTTGGGACACCTAAACTGAATGTTTGCAATATTTTACCATTAATGTTCATGCAGAATCATCTGTGCTTCACCTCCGTTTGTATGTATACACAGCAAAAGCAGCATTGCTTCTCACAGATATACAGGTAGTGTGCTGAGTCACTGTTCGAAGGGATCAGGATAATCATGGCCGCACCTACAGGATCAATTGGAAGCCTTGGCATGTATGACCGAGCTTGTGAACCATTCAGTTCGTACATTGAGCGAATGGAGATTTCTTTAGGGCCAATAATATTATTGAGACCGAAGTGCAGATGAGAAAGTTCAAGCTCAAAATAAAGTAATTTGTGAATGGAAAAAAACAATTTTTCTAATGGAGGTGAGGTCAGGCTAGATGTCAATGGAACATTGCCAAACCACTCGAGTCACTGAAAGTGAAGGATGCATCGTTTGAAGACATTGTCGAGAACTTCGAGGACCATTTAGAAATAGCAGAGAGCTATAAGTTTGGTACCAGAAACCAAAACAAAGTGAAACCATCAGTGAGTACATTGTAGCTCTTAAGAACCTGGGGCTGAAATTGCCCCTTTGCGCAAGGCTTGTTAGTCCCTCCGGCCAGTGATAACGGGGCGATAAGTGGTTTGCACACGGAGGCAGGCGGTGGAAGCGACCCGGCCGGAATTGCCCCCGGGATGCCACGGGCAAAAATGGCTTTGCACCGTGCCCTGTAGTTGGTGCCCTGGGTGGCAGCGCACACGGTGGTGATGTCATCACCATGCGCACCGACATCTTATTGCCCCACGCCAACTCACTTGCGCCCCGCTGGAGAAATTGTCCCATGGGAGCATGGTCGGTGCCGGGCGATGCCACCGACAGCTTTATGGGGCACAAAGCTGTCGGTTGCTAGGCCTCCCGTAAAGGGCCTAGCACCACAGCCGCCATCTTAATTTAATTGTCAGCCGACTCTGGAGTCGGCCCAACACTGGCGTCCAATGGTTAGTCCGGGCCCCTCTTGCGTGTTGGACCACCGGCCTGGCCAAAACCCTCCATGGTGGCCCAGTGGGTGCCACAGATTGGCCCTTGGTTTCGTAGTGTCCCTCCTCTTTGAGAGTGGGAGGGACGTTGCGACGTGTCAGTGCAGCACTGACCTACAGCGCCACACTCCCACTTCCTTTCCGCCCGAGAGCACCAGCATAATTTTTTCAACTTCAACTGCCCAATTCCGGAGCTCCTGCTGCTGCTGCCGTCGGGCGATAAAAATCTGATAATTCAAATTATGCACCCCAAACCCAGCTTAGGGCAATTTCTCTCCCCTCCACCCTGTCTTTACATTGTAACTTAGGCACATTTTTGGATTATACATTGCGAGATACGTTTGAGAGTGGATTGTTGGATGAGCGCGCAAAGTTCAAGTTACTGAACACTCTGAACCTAACGTTTGAGATAGCTTGCAAAATTGCCCTATCTATAGACATGGCATCTAAGAATGTGAGGAAGCTCCATCCAACTCAAGTGACTATTGCAGCTGAGGTCTATAATCACAAAACCACCGCCAAACCAAAAGCTGTGAGACCGAGACAAAAGCATGTCAGCGAGAACAGTGCAGTGAATTGTTAACATTGCCACAGTCCTGCCAATACAGAAATACAAAGTTTTTTCACTGCCAGAAGCAAGCACATATTTCAACAGCTTTCAGAGCTAGATCTAAAGCAGGAAGTAAGATCAATTCTAGTGGCAATGCAAAGTAGCAACAAGAAAAGGGAGGAGTTCACAATATTGAAGTGAACACACTTGATGTTGAAGAACTAGGCATCTATAATATCTATGGCACAAGCGGCAATGCTAGCAGTCGTGACAAAGACTTCTGTACAAAAACTTTTGATCAACGAGCAATATATTAATATGTGTATCAACACGGTGGTGGACTGCTCTATCATGAGTAAGCACACATATGAGAGTAAGTTTAATCAAGCACCACTTACAAAGAGTACTGTAGAGTTAAAAACCTATGCCGGAGAAATCCTAGAGCCATGTGGACAAATAGAATGTACAGTTCAACACAATGGCCAGTCAGTAAAGTTCCCTATTATTGTAGCCAGCTACAACAGGCCAACTCTCATGGGCAAAGACTGGTTGAGAAAGTTAAAAACTAGACTGGAAAAATATCTTCAGCGTAGATGCTTCAAAGAAGTGACGCGACACAATGCTGAACAAGTACAAAAGCATTTTCACAGACAGTTATGAGGGCATCACTGGAGATAACGTGCATATCCACATCAGGTCCAACGCGAAGCCTGTCTATTATAAGGCCAGAGGTGGAAACAGAATCATCTTTGAGTTCTGCAGCAAAACAAAACAGCCTGAAAATTGATTCAACACCAAAACCTTCTGTTAGGAGATCAGGAAGGCTCTGCAAACCTGTTATTAAACTGGATTTGTAGTTCAGTTAAAAGAAAAAGTGCCAGATGTTTTTGTCATGTAGAACATGCAATACTGGGAAAGGTGGGACCATAGTTTTGTTGTATTTGAGAGGGGAATACATACATTTTTTGAAGGTGGAATGCAGTGTAATGTATTATCACATGGTTTGGTATGAGCATGCTCAGTTTGCTCTGGCCTAGTAAAGTAAGCACATGGACTAGCAACTCAGCGGGGGAAAAGTTGGGCTCCTTTGCACCCATTGTTAGCGCCACCAGTGGGTGATAACAGGGCGCTAAGGGCTTACCGACCAGGCACGGCAAAATCACCGGCGACCGCGAACTTCCATGGCAGGGTAGCACTGGCACTAAAACTTATCACCTCAATCTCTTGCGTCCCGGAGATTGTGACATCATCCATTACACAGCACCCTGTTATCTCCCCAGAGATAAAATTTGCTTCCGCCCGCTGCAGCATCGCCGGGTATCAACAACGGCAGCTGCAGGAGGTGTTGTCATCTTTGCTGGCCACTTGGGGAGCGCTGATTAAATGCAGTGCTGGTCAGGCAGGACAAAATTTAATTCTGTCCCCAGTGTGTTAGATTTTGCTTTTTATGTACCCCGTGATTGCTCAGCCCAGCATTCTCTTGGCGTGCTTGGGGCTGCTATGCGCTTATCGCAGGTGCCGTCACCCACCATTTACAGCCTTAGGCTTCAGTGAACTTAGCATTTACCTTTCCCTTCAAATGAGGAAGGAGCCTGTAAAACTGATAGCGCTGCACGGAACATTGTGCAACACTCTGCCTCTACCGCCCCTCTCACTCCCTTTAGCACTCCAAGCAAAGTGGTAGCACTTGATTTAGAGGTCCACTTCGCTTTTGAAGTGCTAAAGCGGAAGTTCCCGTTAGAATCAATTGTGTAGCGCCCGGCGATACTTTTGTGCTCCCTCAAAAGTTATTTTAAAGTCCTTACTCTACAGTATGAAACCACACGAGGCACATTCTGGGGACAAGCTCACTCTGTGACCTTAACTCTTTATTCCAGGACTCCAAAGACAATGGCTCTGCGTGGGACTTCCTTTTTATACCTGTGTGATAAGGTAAGGAGTGTTTCCCACAAGTTCACCCTTTGTGGTCAAGGTTGCATCTAGGTTGAGTGTATACAGTAATACAGTGGTGTTACATTGTGGTTACATACATGACATCACCTCCCCCGCTCCCCTCAAAAGTCTTATTGGGATCATAGGTTTAGTCTTTCAGGTGGTCCATGCTCCCTCGTGGAGCGCCGCAGTTGGGGCTCTGGTTGTTGGCCACTGATGTGAGTGTCTGTCACCTGTGGTGATTCCGGCCTGTCCGGGCCAACCGCAGAGACTGTGCATTCTTCTGATTGCTCTTGTTGCACATTCACTGGCGGTGTTGTGAGCTCCATCTCATGGTCTTCTTCAGGTTCCTCCGTATCAATGCTGAAACTTTTTTTTACTTGGTCCAGATGCTTACGGCATATCTGACCATTGTTGAGTTTTACCACAATGACCCGATTCCCCTTTTTGACAATTACAGTCCCCTCAAGCCATTTGGGCCCTATGGCGTGATTGAGGACGAATACAGGATCATTTATTTCTATACATCTCCCCCTCGCATTACGGTCATGGTACTCGTTTTGTGACTTGCGCTTGCCCTCAACTATGTTGGTCAGGACTCGGTAAATGAGGGACAGCCGTGTTTCGAGTGTCCAGTTTATTAGTAGCGCTGCGGACGGGACCCCTGTGAGCGAGTGTGGTCGGGATCTATAGGCCAGCAGGAGACGCGATAGGTGGCATTGTAGGGAGGGTCCTTGAATCCTGAGCATACCTTGCTTAATGATTTGGACCGCACGTTCCGCCTGGCCATTGGAGGCCGGCTTGAACAGCGAAGTCCTGACGTGGTTGATGCCATTGCCCGACATAAACTCTCGGAATTCGTAGCTTGTGAAACATGGGCCATTATCACTCACCAGGATGTCCGGCAAGCCGTGGGTTGCAAAGATCGCACGTAGGTTTTCCACGGTGATGGATGACGTGCATGAATTCAGAATGTTGCACTCGAACCATTTTGAGTATGCATCTACCACAATAAGGAACATCTTTCCCATGAACGGGCCCACATAGTCAACATGAATGCGTGACGATGGCCTGGTGGGCCAGGGCCATGGGCTGAGCGGGGCCTCCCTGGGGGCATTTCCCAGCTGGGCACACATCGCGCACCTGCGAACACAGTGTTCCAGGTCTGAATCAATTCCAGGCCACCAAACGTGTGACCGGGCAATGGCCTTCATCAGCACAATGCCTGGGTGCTCGCTGTGGAGTTCCCTGATGAATGCCTCCCTGCCCTTCTGGGGCATAACTACCTGGCTGCCCCATAGTAGGCAGTTGGCTTGGATGGAGAGCTCATCCATCCGTCTGTGGAACGGTCTGACCTCCTCAGGGCATGCTCCGTGTGCGGGCGCCCAATCCCCAGTCAGGATACATTTCTTAATCAGGGATAGGAGAGGATCTCTGTTTGTCCAGATTTTGATCTGGCGGGCTGTGATAGGGGAGCCTGCACTGCCAAAGGCATCGATAGCCATGACCATCTCGGCGCTTTGCTCCGCTGCCCCCTCAGTGGTGGCTAGTGGAAGCCGGCTGAGCACGTCTGCGCAATTTTCAATGCCGGGCCGGTACTGGATGGAGTAGTCATAAGCAGCCAGCGTGAGAGCCCATCTCTGTATGCGAGCAGATGCAGTGGCATTGATAGCCTTGCTGTCTGACAACAGAGATGTTAATGGCTTATGTGCCGTCTCTAATTCAAACTTCCGACCAAAGAGGTACTGATGCATTTTTTTTACACCATAGACACATGCAAGCGCTTCCTTCTCAACCATCCCATATCCCCGTTCTGCTTGAGAGCGCGACCTGGACGCATTAGCCAGGTGCTGCAACACGCTCCCAACCCCATAGGATGATGCATCACATGTCAGAACCAATTTTTACAGGGGTCGTACAGGGTCAACAACTTGTTTGAACAAAATAGGTTTCGCGCCCGATCAAAAGCCCATTCCTGACAGTCCCCCCAAAACCAATCACAACCCTTATGCAGGAGCACGTGTAGCAGCTCCAACAATGTGCTCAAGTTCGGCAGAAAGTTCCCAAAATAGTTCAAGAGTCCCAGAAATGAACGCAACTCCGATGTGTTGCAGGGCCTGGGCGCTCGTCAAATCGCCTCTGCTTTGGATTCGATAAGCCGAATCCCATCTGCAGCAACCCTCCTGTCCAGGAAATCAACCTCAGGAGCTAAGAACATACATTTAGACTTCTTGAGTTGCAGGCCTACCCGGTCCAGTCGGCGTAGCACCTCCTCCAGGTTGTGGAGGTGTTCTTCGGTGTCTCGACCCGTGATGAGGATGTCGTCCTGGAATACGATCGTTCCAGGAATGGATTTAAGCAGGCTTTCCATGTTTCTTTGAAAAATCGCGACCGCTGATCGAATGTCAAATGGGCACCTGTTATAAACGAACAGTCCCTTGTGTGTGGTGATGGTGGTCAGTAGTTTAGATTCGTCGGCCAGTTCCTGGGTCATATCGGCTGAAGTGAGGTCCAACTTAGTGAACACTTGCCACCTGCCAGCGTGGCGAAGAGGCCCTCTGCTCTCGAGAGCAGGTATTGATCTTGTAGGGACACCCGATTGATGGTGGCCTTGTAGTCACCACAGATCCTGACAGAGCCATCCGCTTTTAGGACGGGAGCGATGGGGCTTGCCCAGTCGCTGAATTCAACAGGCGAGATGATACCCTCTCTCAACAGCCAGTCCAATTCGCTCTCGGTCTTTTTCCGCATCACATACGGCGCCGCTCTGGCTTTGTGGTGCACTGGCCTGACGTCCGGGGTGATGTGTATCACTACTTTAGTGCCTTTGAAAGTCCCGATGCCAGGTTGGAATAGTGAATCGAATTGTTGTAGGACTTGTGAGCATGAACTTCGCTCCACAGATGACATTGCATGAACATCCCCCCATTTCCAGTTCATCTCGGCGAACCAGCTCCTCCCCAACAATGCGGGACCATTGCCCGGGACAATCCAGACCGGCAGCCGATTCACTAACCCATTGTGCGTGACAGCCAACATTGCACTGCCGAGCACCGGAACAAAGGTAACATTTGCTAATGCAGTTCGGGAGTGTTTAAACTAAAATGGCAGGGGGATGGGAACATATGCAGCGAGATAGGGCGAAGTAATATGGAGTCAGAAACAGATGGTAGAAAGGTAAAAAGCAATAGTGGAAGGCCGCGTAAACAAAGGCAAGAAACAAAAAGAGCCACACGACATCATAATTCTAAAAGGATAAAGGGTTTTAAAAAAACAAGCCTGAAGGCTTTGTGTCTTAATGCAAGGGGAGTATCCGTAATAAGGTGGATGAATTAACTGTGCAAATAGATGTTAACGGATATGATGTGATTGGGATTACAGAGACGTGGCTCCAGGATGATCAGGGCTGGGAACTCAACATCCATGGGTATTCAACATTCAGGAAGGATAGAATAAAAGGAAAAGGAGGTGGGGTAGCATTGCTGGTTAAAGAGGAGATTAATGCAATAGTTAGGAAGGACATTAGCTTGGATGATGCGGAATCTATATGGGTAGAGCTGCAGAACACCAAAGGGCAAAAAACGTTAGTGGGAGTTGTGTACAGACCTCCAAACAGTCGTAGTGATGTTGGGGAGGGCATCAAACAGGAAATTCGGGGTGCATGCAATAAAGGTGCAGCAGTTATCATGGGAGACTTTAACATACATATAGATTGGGCTAACCAAACTGGAAGCAATATGGTGGAGGAGGATTTCCTGGAGTGCATAAGGGATGGTTTTCTAGACCAATATGTCGAGGAACCAACTAGAGGATGGGCCATCTTAGACTGGGTGTTGTGTAATGAGAGAGGATTAATTAGCAATCTCGTTGTGTGAGGCCCCTTGGGGAAGAGTGACCATAATATGGTGCAATTCTACATTAGGATGGAGAATGAAACAGTTAATTCAGAGACCATGGTCCAGAACTTAAAGAAGGGTAACTTTGAAGGTATGAGGCATGAATTGGCTAGGATAGATTGGCGAATGATACTTAAGAGGTTGACTGTGGATGGGCAATGGCAGACATTTAGAGACCGCATGGATGAACTACAACAATTGTACATCCCTGTCTGGCGTAAAAATAAAAAAGGGAAGGTGGCCCAACTATGGCTATCAAGGGAAATCAGGGATAGTATTAAAGCCAAGGAAGTGGCATACAAATTGGCTAGAAATAGCAGTGAACCTGGGGATTGGGAGAAATTTAGAACTCAGCAGAGGAGGACAAAAGGTTTGATTAGGGCAGGGAAAATAGAGTACGAGAGGAAGCTTGCAGGGAACATTAAGACAGACTGCAAAAGTTTCTATAGATATGTAAAGAGAAAAAGGTTAGTAAAGACAAACGTAGGTCCCCTGCAGTCAGAATCAGGGGAAGTCATAATGGGGAACAAAGAAATAGCGGACCAATTGAACAAGCACTTTGGTTCGGTATTCACTAAGGAGGACACAAACAACCTTCCAGATATAAAAGGGGTCAGAGGGTCTAGTAAGGAGGAGGAACTGAGGGAAATCCTTATTAGTTGGGAAATTGTGTTGGGGAAATTGATGGAATTGAAGGCCGATAAATCCCCAGGGCCTGATGGGACTGCATCCCAGAGTACTTAAGGAGGTGGCCTTGGAAATAGCGGATGCATTGACAGCCATTTTCCAACATTCCATAGACTCTGGAGCAGTTCCGATTGAGTGGAGGGTAGCCAATGTAACCCCACTTTTTAAAAAAGGAGGGAGAGAGAAAACAGGGAATTATAGACCAGTCAGCCTGACATCAATAGTGGGTAAAATGATGGAATCAATTATTAAGGATGTCATAGCAGCGCATTTGGAAAGAGGTGACATGATAAGTCCAAGTCAGCATGGATTTGTGAAAGGGAAATCATGCTTGACAAATCTTCTGGAATTTTTTGAGGATGCTTCCAGTCGAGTGGACAAGGGAGAACCAGTTGATGTGGTGTATTTGGACTTTCAGAAGGCTTTCGACAAGGTCCCAAACAAGAGATTAATGTGCAAAGTTAAAGCACATGGGATTGGGGGTAATGTGCTGACATGGATTGAGAACTGGTTGTCAGACATGAAGCAAAGAGTAGGAGTAAATGGGTACTTTTCAGAATGGCAGGCAGTGACTAGTGGGGTACCGCAAGGTTCTGTGCTGGGGCCCCAGCTGTTTACATTGTACATTAATGATTTAGACGAGGGGATTAAATGTAGTATCTCCAAATTTGCGGATGACACTAAGTTGGGTGGCATTGTGAGCTGCGAGGAGGATGCTATGAGGCTGCAGAGTGACTTGGATAGGTTAAGTGAGTTGGCAAATGCATGGCAGATGCAGTATAATGTGGATAAATGTGAGGTTATCCACTTTGGTGGTAAAAACAGAGAGACAGACTATTATGTGAATGGTGACAGATTAGGAAAATGGGAGGTGCAATGAGACCTGGCTGTCATGGTACATCAGTCATTGAAGGTTGGCATGCAGGTACAGCAGGCGGTTAAGAAAGCAAATGGCATGTTGGCCTTCATAGCAAGGGGATTTGAGTACAGGGACAGGGAGGTGTTGCTACAGTTGTACAGGGCCTTGATAAGGCCACAACTGGAGTATTGTGTACAGTTTTGGACTCCTAACTTGAGGAAGGACATTCTTGCTATTGAGGGAGTGCAGCGAAGGTTCACCAGACTGATTCCTGGGATGGCGGGACTGACATATCAAGAAAGACTGGATCAACTGGGCTTGTATTCACTGGAGTTCAGAAGAATGAGAGGGGACCTCATAGAAACGTTTAAATTCTGATGGGTTTAGACAGGTTAGATGCAGGAAGAATGTTCCCAATGTTGGGGAAGTCCAGAACCAGGGGACACAGTCTAAGGATAAGGGGTAAGCCATTTAGGACTGAGATGAGGAGAAACCTCTTCACCCAGAGAGTGGTGAACCTGTGGAATTCTCTACCACAGAAAGTTGTTGAGGCTAATTCACTAAATATATTCAAAAAGGAGTTAGGTGTAGTCCTTACTACTAGGGGGATCAAGGGGTATGGCGAGAAAGCAGGAATGGGGTACTGAAGTTGCATGTTCAGCGATGAACTCATTGAATGGCGGTGCAGGCTCGAAGGGCCGAATGGCCTACTCCTGCACCTATTTTCTATGTTTCTATGTTTCTATGGAATGATTTCTTTAGTGTAAGTCCGTAATTGTGTCTCAATATATGCTAATTTGGGTCTACTGGCTTTCAGTGGCCACAGCTTCTCAAATTGCTGAACGCCCATGAGTGACTGGCTGGCCCCAGTATCCAGCTCCATGCGTACTGGGATACCGTTTAATAAAACCCTCATCATCATTGGTGTTGTTTTGATGTATGAACTGTGAATATTTGTCACATGGACCCGCTGAACCTCGGCGTCCATCGATTTGCCCCAAAAGTCATCCTGCCTCAAAGAACCCTCTTCTGGTCCATCCGCCTCATATATTTGTTGCAGGCTTCCTGCACATTCGAGCTAAGTGGCCACTGAGATTGCAGTTTCTGCAGACAAACTGTTCAAATCTGCAAGATCTAGCTGAGTGTTTTCCCCCACACCTCCAGCATGAGTTAAAGTTTCCATTGTTGGGAACAAAGGGACTATGGCCAGGCATTCTGCGCTGACTGTCCCTTTGACTGCTCTTAAGTACCCTATTAGTGTGTGTTAATGGCCCCATCCTGGGCCGCATTGTCCACTGTGATGGTGTGAATGTCCGTTCAGCCTGCCACTGTCTCTGTTGAAGTCCTACTCTGGGGTCTATTGCTGCCTGGGGAGTGTCGGACTGCCCCTGCCTGCCTGCGTGCGGGGCTCTGAGTCACATTGATGATGTTGACTCCCTGATCCATTGCCGTGTTAGAGGCAGAATTGCGTGCGTATATTATTTTCGTCCCTTCCTCACCCGCCATGAAAGTTTGAGCTATCAACGCTCTCACTTCCAAGGTCAAATCCTTGGTCTCAATTAATTTTGCAGAAAATTTCCGCATGACCGATGCCCTCGATAAAGAAGTCCCTTAGCATCTCCCCCCTGCAGGCATCTGTGAACTTACAGAGGCTGGCCAAACGCCGGAGGTCCGCTACGAAGTTCGGTGTGCTCTGTCCTTCACGACGTCGGTGGGTGCAGAATCTGTGTCAGGCCATATGCATGCTACTCGCCGGTTTGAGGTGCTCCCCGATCAATTTGCTAAGTTCTTCAAAGTTTTTGTCCGCCGGCTTTTCGGGTGCTAGTAAGTCCTTCATGAGCGCGTAAGTCTTTGGTCCGCAGCTGGTCAAAAGATGAGCCCTTCGCTTGTCGGCCGCTGCATCCCCCAGCCATTCTTTCGTAACGAAGCTTTGCTGAAGCCTCTCGACAAAATCGTCCCAGTCTTCCCCAACACAATACCGTTCCTCTGTGCTGCCGGTGGCCATTCTCGTGGGTCGTTGATTTCCGTTTCTCGTCGCCAATGTAAAGTCCTTACTCTACAGTATGAATCCACATGAGGCACATTCTGGGGACAAGATCACTCTGTGACCTTAACTCTTTATTCCAGGACTCCAAAGACGATGACCCTGCGTGGGACCTCCCTTTTTATACCTGTGTGATCAGGTAAGGAGTGTCTCCCACAAGTTCACCCCTTGTGGTCAAGGTGTGCATCTAGGTTGAGTGTATACAGTAATACAATGGTGTTACATTGTGGTTACATACATGACAGTTATCGCCCCTAATGGAGCGCTGCACAATTTCTAGCCCATTGTGTCTCAGTTGTTCTACCCACATATATTACAATTATTCAGCTGTAACCTGAAGAAGGTGACAAATACTTCCCTGGGTTAGTGTCTGATTCTTTTTGTTCCGATTGAATTAAGCAAATGTGCATGAATCCCCAGGTTCCCAATGTCCTTGCTTTAACTCAAGTCCATAATGACAACAACTCTGCTTTTGTACATATAAAAAAAATAGAAACCCATGTTGAATTAATTTAAGTGCTTCTTGCTGTCCTTTTTCATATGTCTTAAAAACACACGTGCACTAACTCAACAAAGGGGCCAGAAATTTTTCAGCAATGTAAGATTAATCCCATATAACAGAGCTCAACACAAGTGAAATAAATGTATTACTCTGTCATAGATAGGAAATCCAATGAAGTGTTTAAAAGGTAAAAACTGCAAATGCTGTAAATCTAGTTTTTAACGTGTTGACCCTGAGTGCATAATCATTCAGAATACAAAGCAGGTTCCACTTTAGTTCCAGATGGGGTTGAGCTTGGGTGGTGGGGGATGGGGGCCGAGTGCGAAACACATTCGTGGGACATAATTTGAGACCCAGGCTGTTTTAACTCCCAAACCTAATGCTATCAGTCCACCCTGCCCAGAACAGGTGGCAAGTGGATGCCTTTCCTTGTGGCACTCGCAGAAGCATTCCTATTCTTCCTTGCCCCACAAAGGAAAATAAAAACCTTATCAGGTTGGGCCTTTTCATCTTCCCCGGAGTTCCCCATTCTCTTCAGCCTGATAGGGAAGTCTTCCCGCTCAAGCCCCGAGTTACAATCGCGGTCGGAGCCCAATGACGTCATCGGACCACAATCTTCACATTTAAAGAAGGGTCCCATGAGCTAAAGCCTGATTAAAATTCACAGTCAGTGGGATATAGGCGGCTTTACAGCGGTGATGTAACTCCTGTCATTTTAACAGCCCACACGCCAAATATCCACCGATATTGGGGATAAAATCACACCCAATACATTAACATAATTTGGTGCTATTACTCTTCAATTCTGCCCTAAAATCATAAAATCATAGAAATTTACAGCACAGAAGGAGGCCATTCAGTCCATCATGTTTGCGTCAGTTGAAAAAGAGTTATCCAGCCTAATTCCACTTTCCAGCTCTTGGTCCATAGCCTTGCAATTTACAGCACATCAAGTGCAGATATGCTACATCGCAGCAACATAACTGGCCGTGACATCGATGATAAAACATGTTCTAGGTGTCCACATAAGGTCGTTTGTGATGTATGAAACTTATTTTTTGTATCATAAAAAAACTGTGTTCTGGACTCCCCCTGCCAGTCTATGTAATTGTCTAACTTCTCCACTCTCTCGTTGTTTTAGTCTGTTTTACACATCTTCGCGTTCCTTTCACTGCTGTGAGCTCAACTCTGAACATAATCACTTTTCTGGTAAACTTAGGAATTTAGGAAGAAACCATTCATTTACTGCCAATCAAGCCTTGGACAAAAAAAACTTAATGCAGATCAGTTGGGCCAATGGTAGCAGGGCCCATACAATTACATGCAATACGTGAGCAGTGTACAAAAATAGTGCTGCACCTGACATCAGTACTGTGCCCACGATTCCTTGGACATTATTTGCATCTCCTGACAGAGTGGCAAAGAAGGTGAAGGTTAGAACATACCATGATTATTGATACTTTCTTTCCAGAAAGCTCCACTGCTCACAGCCTTCGGTGTCTCTGTCACCACTCCCCCCAGTAACTGATTAGTGACCTGAAAGCAGACAAGACCCGCTGGCCCCACAGTAATGGAAGTGTTTCTGTCTGAGGTCCATCCATCTGGAGTGTGAACGTACAGCGATGGAGAGCCACCTTGTGTCCCAGTTCCAAACAGTCGTTTGCCTGCCTCAGCAACCATTTAAATGAAGCACCAGACTAGTAAGCCAAATACAGAAGTGAGTCACAGTTAGTAAGGGGAGATGCCACAGTGGAAAGTGTTAGATTAATAGTAAGACATTATAATTCTGTGAAATTGGATCCGAATGTTGCTTTGTGCGGTGTTCACATAAAGATCATGGAGATGTGTATTTTGTACTACATGAAATGTTGATTAGATGGTCCACAGATGGTAAATGGTCTGGCTTCTTCGGGTGCTTTTATTGTTTAGGGTAGTTAAGATGGATGGAAGGTAAGTTTCAAGGACCGAAATGGTCAGGAAAATGTTTCCACAATCAGGCAGAGAAACCAGTGACTCTTCTGTGAAACTGAACAGGCCGAGTTAAGAGGTGTGTGTGGGGGAAGGCAGTGGTGGGGGCAGGGGGGCAAGTCGAGAGACGATCCCAGGGGAGGGCCATGCCGGGTTGGGAACTGAGCAACTTGAATTTTACGGGGCCATCAAAGTATTAATTCTTTAAGGCTAGAAAACTTAGCTGCCCCATTTATGGAGCAGCCTCCAGTGGTCCCTTTATGGACTGCCAGTCAGGCCACTACTTCCAGTACCACTGCTGAGATGATTAAGATGATTAAAGGAATTGTTAGGGTAGCTAGGGAGAAATTATTTCCTCTGGTGGGGCTGTGCAGAATAAGGGGGCATCACCTTAAAATTAGAGCCAGGCCATTCAGAGACAGTGTCTGGAAGTACTTCTTCACACAATGATGGTGCAAATCTGGAACACTCTCCCCCAAAAAGCTGTTGAGTCTAAGGGCCAATTGAAAATTTCAAAACTGAGATTGATAGATTTTTATTAAGCAAGGGTATCAAGGGTTACGGAACTAAAGTGGGCCAATGGAGTTCAAATACAGATCAGCCATGATCTCCTTGAATGGCGGAACAGGCTCGAGGTGCTGAATGGCCTATTCTTGTTCCTATTGACAACATAGGATCCCAATTGATCCCATTGTATAATGAGACTCTCACCTGTTCCCCACAGGAATCTTGATCACCTAATAGAAGGCCCCAATCAAATTGGCAGTGGGCAGAACAACTGTACGAACAGGGAGATGTATTCTGTCTCCGATTTTAAGCATGCTACTGCATGCCCGCATGGGAGCTTATTGCAGTCAGGCAAGAAAACAAAGTATTTTCAGCAGCTAGTTATCTTTTTTGTAAAATCTTCAGTTCTCACCAAAATTCTGCGATTAAGGAACAAGGTCCATATCATCATATTTATTAATTGAGGTGAAGCAGATACAGGATTTTAGCAGAATTTCAATTAGTCATTATTTCCAGATTCAGGCATATAAACACACACAGAATCAATAAAGGAACAAACTGTTTTAAAAAATAAATCAACTGATAGCAATTTGAAATAAAGCATAATGTAGAAAGAATGCAGTCAAACCTTGATAAACACATTCCTGATAGAGGAATCATCTGATTTATGCACATAATGTCAGTGCTTCAAATCACTTTTCTATTTGCTTCTATTATAGAGAATTCCTAATTCATGAATAACATTTCAACACAAAAATCTGATCATTGTGAAATGTCCTTAGTTCTTTTATCATTTAATGCCCTGTGTCAGCTATTGCCAATCTATTACAGTGAGAGAACAGCACATAACAGAAGTGTAATCACTATTTTTGTAAAACGTAAGTTTATTTTGAAGTGTTCTTTGATGTTTTGAATGGATTGAATTGCTGAAGAATTCATTACAACATGAGAATTAAAACATTTGCCAATTGGTATCTGCAGTTAATAGAAATCTTTTTCCAAATAGGAAACTGGAGTAATGTAAAGGGCCCCATTTTCAGACTAACCATAATTTTCTGTAAGAAAATGTTACTTTATTGCAGTTTCACCACAGTGCAGCCTGTTTAGATTATGTAGTCTTGCTATAGTATTATATAGTAAGAACATAAGAAATAGGAACAGGAGTAGGCCATATGGCCCCTCGAGCCTGCTCCGCCATTCAATAAGAACATGGCTGATCTCCATGGACTCAGCTCCACTTCCCCGACCGCTCCCCATAACCCCTTATCCCTTTATTGTTTATTTCTGTCTTAAATTTATTCAATGTCCCAGCTTCCACAGCTCTCTGAGGAGCAAATTCCACAGATTTACAACCCTCTGAGAGAAGAAATTTCTCCTCATCTCTGTTTTAAATGGGCGGCCCCTTATTCTAAGATCGTGCCCTCTAGTTCTAGTCTCCTCCATCAGTCGAAACATCCTCTTTGCATCCACCTTATCATGCCCCCTCATAATCTTATACATTTCGATAAGATCACCTCTCATTCTTCTGAATTCCAATGAGTAGAGGCCCAACCTATTCAACCTTTCCTCATAAGTCAATGCCCTCATTCCCGGAATCAACCTAGTGAACATTCTCTGAACTGCCTCCAAAGCAAGTATATCCTTTCGTAAATATGGAAACCAAAACTGCACGCAGTATTCCAGGTGTGGTCTCGCCATATATCTGTAGTAAGACTTCCCTGCTTTTATACTCCATCCCCTTTGAAATAAAGGCCAAGATACTATTGGCCTTCCTAATCACTTGCTGTACCTGCAAACTATCCTTTTGTGTTTCATGCACAAGTATCCCCCAGGTCCCTCTATACTGCGGCACTTTGCAATCTTTCTCTATTTAAATAATAACTTGCTCTTTGATTTTTTTCTGCCAAAGTTCATGACCTCACACTTTCCAACATTATACTCCATCCGCCAAATTTTTGCCCACTATTTAGCCTGTCTATGTCCTTTTGCAGATTTTTTGTGTCCTCCTCACACATTGCTTTTCCTCCCATCTTTGTATCGTCAGCAAACTTGGCTACGTTACACTCAGTCCCTTCTTCCAAGTCATTAATATAGATTGTAAATAGTTGGGGTCCCAGCACTGATCCCTGTGGCACCCCACTAGTTACTGGTTTCCAACCAGAGAATGAACCATTTATCCTAACTCTCTGTTCTCTGTTAGTTAGCCAATCCTCTATCCATGCCAATATACTACCCCCAACCCCGTGAACTTTTATCTTGTGCAGTAACATTTTCTGTGGCACCTTGTCAAATGCCTTCTGCAAGTCCACATACACCACATCCACCGGTTTTCCTTTATCCATCCTGTTTGTTACATTCTCAAAGTACTTACAGCACAGAAACAGACCATTCGACCCAACAGGTCCATGCCTGTGTTCCAATGAAAGCTTTAATAGAGTCATAAACAACGTCTAATTGTGGATCAAACATTCCAATTGAAACAGTTTCGAGGGTTAAATTAAATTAGTTACAGCTTGTCTGCCATTTTCCATTTTTTGAGATCCTTACCCACTGATGCTAAAAGCTCAATCTGAATAGAGAGCCATATATCAAAGTTTGCCAATGACACTAAGATTGGTCATACAGTAAGCATTAAATTACAAAGAAACATTGATAGATTAAGTGAGTGGGCGAAACTGTAGCAGATGGATTTCAACGTAGGTAATTACAAGGACATCTATTTTGGACCAAAAACGGATAGAACCAAATATTATTTAAATGGTGAAATTCTAGGAACAGTGGAAGTCCAAAGAGATTTAGGGGTCCCTGTGCACAGAAAATGTAACAGTCAGGTACAAAAAATACTCAAAAGGGTTAATGGAAGTTAACCTTTATATCTAGAAGGCTAGAATATAAAAGGAAGGAAGTTTTGCTACAGCTATACAAAGCCCTGGTTAGATCACATCAGGAGCACTGTGTATCGTTCTGGGCACCACACCTTAGAAAGATTATACTGGCCTTGGAAGGAGTGCAGCGCAGATTCACCAGAATGTTACCAGGACTCCAAGGGTTAAATTATGAGGAGAGATTACATAAACTAGGCTTTTATTCCCAGAAATATAGAAGGTTAAGGGGTGATTTGATTGAGGTTTTTAGGATTTTAAAAGGAATTGATAAGGTAGATAGAGAGAAACTTTTTCCACTGTTGCGGGAGTCTAGGACAAGAGAACATAACCTTAAAATCAGACCCAGGCCATTTATGAGAGAAGTTAGGAAACATTTCATGCAAAAGTTGGTAGAAGTGTGGAACTCTAACCCACAAAAAGCAGTAGATGCTAGCTCAATTAATAATTTAAAATCTGAGATCGAAAGCTTTTTGCTAGCCAACAGTCTAAAAGGATATGGAGCCAAGGCAGGTGTTTGCAGTTAAGATACAGATCAGCCATGATCTCCTTGAATGATCTCATTTTGAGGGGCTGAATGGCCTAATCCTACTCCTATGAACTCATTCTTACTGCAGTCCATAGCCTCAGTGAATTATCACAGAAATGACTATGGAAAAATTCAGGACCGAGACCAGACCACAATAAGCTTTGTGCTTACTGTTAATCAGGTGGGGTATTCTAGGGTTGACCCTCATTTAATATTCAAAGCAAGCTAGCAGCCAAGATGGGCATGATATTGGGAACTCACCAAAGTATAGGAGTGAAAAATCAACCTTTCATCAGTTATTAAGATATAAAGGAAGAATTTCCACTGGCAGTTCACCGATTTTATAAATATGGATGTCTGGCTGCTTTCCTGGTGACCAGGGAGGGTTTTGGCCGGGCCAACAGTCCTGTACCCCAGAGGGTGTGCCAAGCTGCCTGTTGGCGGCCTGGCCGAACCAGCGGCTGCCAAAAATAAAAACATGGCAGCTATGGTGCAAGGCCCTCCCCTTTAAGGATGGATGGGGCGACCCAGCCACCACAGATTTGTGACCCGCAAAGCCGTCGGAGGCATTGCCCCTGCACCAACCTTGCTCCTGGGACAAAAACTGCGAAGCGTGGAGCAAAGCCATTTTCGTCGCCGCCATGCCAGAGGCAATTCCGGGTGGGTCGGTTGCGTCGCCTACCCCCGTGCAAAAAGTCCTTATCGCACCGTTAGCTCTTCCCGGAGGCGCTAAAGACCATTTTGGAAAGGGGCAATTTCAGCCCCTAAGATTTTTAGTGGGATACCAGGCAGCCTTGATTGTTGAGGTCTGATTGAAATCCTTCATAAAGCTTGCTAAATGTTATAACAATTTCAGACTGAGATCGCTTTTTCAGAAAATTATGGGATTGTTATATTTAGGCTACTTAAATGTGATGATAAACTGAAGCTGTTGAATACTTCTGGAGATAAAATAGAACTATTGGAGGCAGTCATCATGCATACTTAAATCCTGCATGTTCAGGAAAAACAAAGGATATGATTCATTGGTATTAAAAGCATGCGTGCATTGATTCATATCTCAGCAGCTCCATTGTACTTTATAAAATTGAAAGTCAATTTTGTGGCTCCATTCTGCTTTAATGACAGGGAATATGCTTTGGTTGTTGCAGGCATTCATTCCCCAAAGAATTCAAAGTGCTAAGATGACTAACAAGTGTACAGCTGGTTAAAATAATCAGAAGTGAACGTAGAAGATGGGGCAGGAATAACAGATTGCTAATTCAGTCTTGTAACTGAGGATGGACTATGAGAATCATTTTCCAATCCTCTCTGGCTACAAGTGTGGTGCCGGAGGACTGGAGATGGCTAACTTTGTACCATTGTTTAAAAAGGGAGAAACGGATAGACCGAGTAATTGCAGGTCAGTCAACCTAACCATGGTGGTGGGAAAATTATTGGACAAATTCTTAGGGACAGGATAAATCTTAATTTAGAACGACACAGATTAATCAAGAACAGTCAGCATGGATTTGTTAAGGGAAGGTCATGTCTGACTAATGTGATTGAATTTTTTGAGGAGGTAACTGTCATGTATCTTACATGGCCACTGTTGGTACTACATCAAGGTGTGCTACCAGAGGGCACAGCAGTGGGAAACTCGTGCGTGCCTGGTCTAGTATAAAAGGCAGGCCACCAGATGTGATCGTCACTCTGGAGTTAACTAATAAAGGACTAAGGTCACTACAGTTCCAGTACAACACACTGCCTCATGGAGTCATTGTTAGAGCATCTAAGGGCACAACAACTGGCGACAAGATTACGAACTTTCACACGGAAACGGCTATCCTTGGTATGTTGCAGCAGTTTACCGATGGTGATGATTGGGACACCTTTGTGGGAAAGCTAGAGAACTTTTTCACAGCAAACGACCTGGCAGGAGACAACCTGGCCGCACTGGCTGATAAGCGCCACGCTATCCTGCTAACCAGTTGTGGGCCCAACGTCTATGGCCTCCTCAAGGACTTTCTGGCACCAGCAAAGACAACGACCAAGTCATACAAGGAGCTCATAACCCTGATCCAGGAGCAACTCAAGCCCAAGGAGAGCATCCTCACAGCCAGACACCGTTCTATACCCACCAACGGCCCAAAGGCCAGGAAGTCGCGAAGTACACCGCAGACCTCAGGAGGCTGGCGGCACCGTGCGAGTTCTGCACCCATCTCAACGAAGCACTGCGGGACATTTTTGTCATTGGAATTGGCCATGAGGACCTTTTTCACAAGCTACTGTCGGCGGATAACACAGTCACACTGCAGAAGGCCATCTCCGTGAGCCAGGCATTCATGACCTCGATCTGCATTTCTAGGCAGATGTCTCACCCTCAGGACTCAAACCCGGCACAGAGTGGCGTTGTTCAGGAGCTGGACTGTAGAGCGCGAATCCTATCAGGGAAGAGAGAAGAGGCCCCCGAGTCCCTTAACTCAGAGTCCGCCAATGGGGGCTAATTGAGTAACACCATGCTGGCATTGCGGAGGGAATCACAGGGCTCATCATGGCGCTTTAAACACTATGTTTGCAAAGGCTGCGGCACAAAGGGCCATCTCCAGCAAATGTGTAAGAGAAATAGGACTCACTGTGTCGATGAGGAGTCGGCAGATGGCCATGAATCCAGCATGGATTATGAATTGTTAGACAGAGAGGCAGCCCAGTCCCACGGGGAGGTACATAGCATGTTTACCTGCACCACCGAGTGTTCCCCACTGAAGATGGAAGTCGAGATAGAGGGAAGTCCAGTCTTCATGGAAGTGGTCACGGGGGTGAGCCTGTCAGTGATGAATCAAGGAGCCTTTGAGAGGCTATGGGACAATCTGGCTGAACGACCCGAGTTGGCCCCGGTTCAGGCAAAACTGCGCACCTACACCAATGAAATCATCCCAGTCATTGGTAGTGTGAATGTAAAGGTACTCCATGATGACGCGGTGCACAAGTTACCTCTGTGGATTGTTGCAGGTGACGGACCAATGCTGCTCGGCAGAAGGTGGATGGAGCAGATCCAGTGGAAATGGAAAGATTTTACCCCTCCAGCGATCGAAGCCCTCTGTGCTCAGAGGCAAAGCAAGCCCTCACCTGAGGGTGAAACCGGCATCGATGAGCTGACCAGCACGGCATCCGAAACACAGACCACTCAGCACGACTGTGTGGAGATGATCCAGCTGAGACGACCCGAACGCACTTTCCAGGCTCCAGTGGCAGGACTCCGGAGGGAGAAAATCAGATCCAGCAGCGACTTCCCAACTATGGAGGCAGAACCCGGGGAGAAGAGGATCACCACAGTCGACATCGTGGACGAAGAAAAGATAGCGCCCGAACCACGAGGCAATGCGCTGAAGACAAAGATGGCCTCAGCCAGACTACGAGGTGCAGTGCTGATGGAGCAACATGTGGCACCGAATGGAGAAGCAGATTGAGGTAAAGCAAGCAAGGCTCTCTTAAAGGAGGTCTGCAACCCACTACAATTAAAGGGACAGTTGCACACAATTAAGCAATGTAACAAGAATTGTAAGTTAGAAACTAAAGTTGTAACGGATTATGCAAAGTGTGTAACTGACCATGTAAAATGTGTAACTGATAATCAGAATCATATACATGCAACCAGCGAGGAAAAGTCACGCGATTATGTACAATTTGTCATTGATGATTTGAACTGTGCATATGCAACCATCGAGGAAAAGTCGCCCGATTGTGATCAGACCCCTAGAGTGTCCATTATAAGTAAGGAAAAGTTGTGCGATGCAGGATTCCCATCACACGCAGCCAATGCAGCGGGCAGACACCCATCGGGTGCACACAGGTCCAGCAAGCTACCCAATGCTGTAGCCTGCGTCCCTGGGACCAGAGTTATGCACCACGAAGTGTGGCCACAAGCATCCGACACACATGAGCTGCGAAGCAAGCGACCTCAGCAGGGCAAAGGCACCGGTAATGATACCATGCCCTGGGTCGGCTCCATCTCTCACGCAACCGATGGCACCAACTGCCACGAGCCTGAAGGAGCAAACTGCACCAAGGCCATACCCCTAGATGTAGGGTCACCCGCCACTGTTACCCCAGAGGAAACAAGCACCAACCGGGATCTCAAACCAAGCGATGCTCAGGCCAGTGAGTCAGCAGTTTGCTGTGCACTGCTAGGCAACAACTCCTCAGGGAGCAGCTGGGACCCAGGGCATAAAGGACGGAGGTGGGGGGTCACAGACATCTGTGAACCTGCCTGATGCTAAGGACCACAGCAACAGCCCCGAGAGCAGGCTACGCGAGCCAACCGACTTCCCACTGCCAGCACCGGGCACTGAACTGCCACCAGACTGAAGAGACCCCACCAAGTAGCTTTGGAACTAGCTTGTCCTTACGCACCGGTCACCGCATCGTCAAGGCATCTAACGCTCTTATTGCACCACGGAACCACACGCAAAAAAAAAATGCTAAACCCACTTACCTGAACTTGAATGTACATTAATGCCAGGAGCCCCTGCCACACCAACGTGGGAGGGGGGGGGGTGGGGTGCGGTGAATGGAGTGGTCAGGAACACACACACACATAAACAGCAACCACCAGCATGCTACTGCGCCAACTACCCACTCAAGGTTGAGCCGGCCCGCCAGAGGTCCACCAGATAGAACCCATATAGAGCTAAGTCCAGAGCATAGTTAATGCAGAGGCGATTTGCACTGAGGGTTCAGGGGGGAGTGATGTCATGTATCTTATATTGCCACTGTTGGTACTATATCAAGGCGTGCCACGAGAGGGCACAGCAGTGGGAGACTCGTAGATTACTTGTACAGGTGTGCCTGGCCGAGTATAAAAGGCAGGCCACCAGGTGTGATCCTCACTCTAGAGTTAACTAATAAAGGACTAAGGTCACTACAGTTCAAGTACAACACACTGCCTCGTGGAGTCATTGTTAGAGCATCTAAGGACACAACAGTAACAAGGAGGGTCGACGAGGATAGTGCATTTGATGTGGTTTATATGGATTTTAGCAAGGCTTTTGATAAGATCCCACATTGGTCACAAAAGTAAAAGCCCATGGGATCCAAGGCAAAGTGGCAAGTTGGATTCAAAGTTGGCTCAGAGGCAGGAAGCAAAGAGTAATGGTCAATGGGTGTTTTTGTGACTGGAAGATTGTTTTCGGTGGGGTTCCGCAGGACTCAGTACTAGATCCCTTGCTTTTTGTGGTATATAACAATGATTTAGATTTTAATGGTAGAGGTTATAATTAAGAAGTTTGCAGCTGATACAAAAATTGGCCATGTGGTTGACAATGAAGAGGAAAGCTGTAGACTGCAAGAAGATATCAATGGACTGGTCAGGTGGGTAGAACAGTGGCAAATAGAATTCAATCTGGAGAAGTGTGAGGCATTGCATTTGGGGAGGGCTAATAAGTCAAGGGAATAAATGATAGGACACTGAGAAGTGTAGAGGAACAGAGGGACGTTGAAGTGTATGTCCACAGAGCCCTGAAGGTATCAGAACAGGTAGATAAGGTTTTTAAGAAGGCATTCGGGATACTGGCATTTATTAGCTGAGGCATAGCATATAAGAACAGGGAGGTTATGGTTGAACTGTAGAAAACATTAGTTAGGTCACAGCTGGAGTACTGTGTCAATATACAGATGACGCTTGTGTTTGTGCACACTCGGAGTCGGAACTCCAAACCATCGTTGACACCTTCACTGAAGCATACGAGAGTCTGGGCCTCACATTAAACATCAGTAAGACAAAGGTCCTCTACCAACCTGTCCCCACCACACAGCACTGCTCCCCAGTTATCAAGGTCCACGATGAGACCTTGGACAATATGGACCATTTCCTCTACCTTGGGAGCCTACTATCAGCAAGGGCAGACATCGATAACGAAATCCAACATCGCCTTCAGTGTGCCAGTGCAGCCTTCGGCTGCCTGAGGAAAAGAGTGTTCGAAGACCAGGCTCTCAACCTGGCACCAAGCTCATGGTCTACAGAGAAGTACTGAGACCCACCCTCCTATTTACATCAGAGACATGGACTATGTACAGAAGGCACCACAAAGCACTGGAGAAGTACCACCAACACTGCCTCTGCAAAATCATGCAAATTTATTGGCAGGATAGGTGCACCAACGTCAGCGTTCGTTCTGATGCCAACATACCCAGCATCAAGGCATTGACCACGCTCGACCAGCTCCGCTGGACGGGCCACATTGTCCACATGCCCGAAGTTGGACTCCCGAAACAAGCACTCTACTCCGAGCTACGTCGGGGCAGACGAGCCCCAGGAGGACAGAGAAAATGCTTCAAGGACACCCTCAAAGCCTCCTTGAAAAAATGCAACATCCCCACTGGGAGCACGTGGAAGCCAAGCACAAAAAGCGGAAGGAGCATACGACAAATCAAGCACCCTAGCCATCCATCCCTCCAACCACCATCTGCCCCACCTGTGACAGAGACTGTAGATCCCGCATTGGTCTCATCAGTCATTTTAGTGTGGAAGCAAGTCATCCTCGACTCTGGGGAACTGCCGAAGAAGAAGAGTACTCCATGCAGTTCTGGCCACCACATTACAGGAAAGACGTGATTGCACTGGAGAGGGTTCAGAGGAAATTTACGAGGCTGTTGCCTGCACTGGAGAATTTTAGCTGTGAGGAAAGATTGGATAGGCTGGTGTTGTTTTCTTTGGAACAGAGCAGGCTGAGGGGAGACCTAATTGAGGTATAGGCCGGGGAGCAGGCCTGGGAGTGGAAGGAGCAGCATGGCGGCATACCACTCCAGGGAGCAGCATGTGCTGGAGCAGAAGAGCGACAGCAGTGAAAAGGGACATCACCAAGGTCCAGATCAATGATTTCAGCGTGGGCAGGAAGAGCAGGAGCGGCGAGGTCGGGACGAAGGAGCGGCGAGGTCGGGACGAAGGAGCGGCGAAAAATTGTAAAGGGATGTGATCGGGGCCCAGGAGAGGCATAAATTTGGGACCAGAAGATGCGAGGGCCCAGGGGCAGCATGGGCCAACCCACACTACGATATGTGTGCGCACTAGGTCCGTGCAGCAGAACTAGTCTCCAGTCGTCTTGGTTAATCCTTGCTACTGGATCTAGCTCTGTCAAGCCCGTGTGGTGGCTGGTGTGCAACGGCCACCACACGTTAAAAAATCCACACACAGGCATCTTCCACCCTTCAAGATTTAGTTCGGAATTTTAGGTCCTTCATTGAAACACCTGTGAACTTTTTGACGTGGAAGCAAGTCATCCTCGATTCGAGGGATTACCTATGATGATGATGATGATGATGGGTATAAAATTATAAGGGGCCGAGATAGAGTGGATATGAAAGACCTATTTCCCTTAGCAGAGAGGTCAATAACCTGGGGACATTGATTTAAAGTAACTTGTAGAAGGTTTAAAGGGGATTTGAGGAGAAATGTTTTCATCCACAGGGTGTTCGATGTCTGGAACTCACTGCCTGAAAGGATGGCAGAGGCAGAAACCCTCATAGCATTTAAAAAGTACTTGGATATACACTTGAATTGCTGTAACCTACAATGCTACGGACCAAGAGCTGGAAAGTGTGATTAGGCTGGATAGCTCTTTGTCGGCTGGCATGGACATGTGCTGTAAACTTCTATGATTCTATGAAGAAGCAAAAAAATTCAGCAGGAGACTTCAAATGTGTTCTAGGTGCACTATTGGAGATAATCGCATAATCCGCTACGTAGAGTATATATATTTGGGAAAAATAATGTCGAGAAGCAGCCGGAGCCTTCTGAAGGAATATTAGGCTGGATTTTTGGCTTTTTGGATTTCGGGGCATTAATCACGGTTAGGTGTTAAAGTTAGCGCCTGAAAATAGTTTCTGCCTTCGACTGCAAGTTTTGGCAAAAATGTAAGTTGGAGGAGCATTGGTATTAAGTCAGGCGTTGCACAATGGACTTCGTGCACCTGAGCCGAAACTTGCGGCATTACAGGAGGTGGCTATTTTGTGCATGCGCAGTGAAAATATTTTTCCCCCAGCTCAAAAGCTAATTCAGGGTGCAGCAGCTTCCTGCGCATATGCGCATATGAACCTCCCCACTTCTGCCACTTCTGCAGAGATGGAGGAACAGGAGGGAAGGCAGCATTCCATGTGATTCTCGAATGAGGCGAGTGAGACCTTAGTCCACGCAGTAGAGAGTAGGTGGTCCTCATTCCATCTTGCTGGGGAAGCCAGATCACTCCCACCTGTATTTAAGGGTCTGTGGAGGAAGATAGTACAGGAAGTCTCTGCTGCAGATACTGTGCCCAGAACTGGGGCGCAATGTCGAAAAAAGATCAACGACCTTACCAGCTTCATCAGGGTGAGTACCATTCACATTTATGTATGCCTCCTTTCCTTTAAACATAAATCTCAAACACTAAGTAAAGTCTTTCGTGCACATGGTCCCTCACAAAAGTCTTGCTGTCTGCGGGGTGGGTTTCACAATGCATAAGAAAGATGAAGGTTTACTTCTGCACTCACTGCCTTCTCATGATCGATGCACATGAACTCATTAATTTACATCCTTCCTCGCAATACACTCTCTCTGCTGCTATCGCTTTTAGAAAGATCACATATGTTATATCCCTCTAACCTTCTAACAATCGCTCACCAAGCTCATGCAACATCCAAACAGATTGAATGGAAGCCACGAGAACATTCACACAGTCTCACCTATTGTACTATGGTAGGCATATGTGCCACAACAGGAGAGAAATCCTTTCTGAACGCTTCCTATTTTTCTCTTTGCAGTCGCAGCACTCCCACAACAGGAGGGAGCAGCTGTGCACAGGCGGGGGGGCCGCCTCAAATACCACTGATGTCGAGGAATGGGTGTCGGCCCTCATTGGAGTAGCAGCTCGAGCAGTTGCCGGGGGTGATATGGAACCCCCTTCGGGTAATGAGGGTATGTAAATGGACAGGGCGCCTGAAGAGACTGCATTGAGATGTATAATGAAGTGGTGGCGGGTCTTCAAATGAACATGTGCAATGCCATCTTCCTCATGTCACCCTGCCCCCTCTCCTGCTGCTAACCACATGTATGTGTTCATGTGCTTGCAGAAGATCAACCACAATCGTGCCAGCCTTCACAGGACATATCAACCTCAGGCCATGGTGGTGATGACAAAGTTGCAGACACAACCAACATCACTGAGCTGCTGAGCCCACCAGTTGGCCCTTCTCAAAATTCCTCATCTGGCGATGATGAGATTTTTCAGGGGTTTGAGTCTTTGGAGGCTTCTGGCCTCAGTCACCTACAACAATGCAGTGCGAGAGGGCAATCTCGCAGGCCAGCTCTCCGGAGGGTGAGTCGGAAAAGTCGGACTGCTCAACGACAGGCAGACATGGAACTGGATTTGGTGGAACTGTCCAAGGAAAACACAGGAATGCACTGTGAGCTTATGGATGCATTTGGATGGATCCCAGAGAGCATCGACAAGCTTACTGCAATAGTTGAGGAGGCAGCGTCATGGATTGTCAATGCACCTTAGGAGTCCAGCGAGGCGGTCATTGCCCACACACAGAGGCTGGTGGCCTCGAGCAGTGGCGTTCCAGATTGCGTGACGCGTGTCACCTCACAGCCTTAATCGCATCACAGGCACAAGCTACACTTCAGCTTGGTGATGTGATGCGGTCAATGACTGCTGCCATCCTCTCTGCATTCCCCACTGTCCAACGGGGAAGGGATGGTGCCGAAACAAACCAGAAAGTTGTGGAGACACATCGTGCTCCGAATACTGAGGCCCAGGCACATCGGAGAGTCAGTGGATCCCAGGAAATAGAAGGTGCTGTCCTTCCTCAGGATGACAGCATTCCGGCTCCCACCACTGACTCGCCAACCATGCACTATACACGGTCGACATCCCAGCCACCAGTGACTGCTTCTGTCGATGATGAAGCACAGAAGTCTGTAGCCGGGCCTTCCAGGCCAAGGGCTGGTCCAGAGCATCCTCAGATGCCATCTGCATTGTCTGCCCACCCAACACAGCAGCCCTCTGGCAGCCTTGCTGTAGGCACTGAGACCTCACTGAAGAGGAGTAGCTGATAGGGAGGGAGCTGATAGGAAGGAGGGGGGTGGGGGGGGATGTGTGGCTAAGAGCCATTAAGGACTGGCATAAAGTTGAGCTCATGCATTTATGTAGAATTTTTCAAATTGTAAATAATTGTGTTTTAAGAAATGGCTTATTTTGCATTGATGTGCTGCAGGAAGCAGTATTGTGTTTAGTTAGTTTTGGTTTAATCATTGTATCATTTTGGGTTGTTGGGAGGGTATTGTTCATTATTGATGTTTATAAAAATGTTTCTTTGACCTTTGCCATTGGTGTCTTGTGTCTTATTGAAGAATTCAGTGTAGATGAGCCGTCATGGTGGCAGAGAGTCACGAGTTAAAGCTGCAACCCTACCTTCCCCATTCAAGCAAACCAGTCAATGATGACCTGGCGAAATAAGGCTCTTGCTGTGGCCGCATCTCGCCTCACCTGTGGTTGTGGTGGATCCACAATGGATTCCTCGCCCTGCTCGTCTTCCTCGTTCTCTTCCTCCTGAGGTGATCCTGCAATCCTCACTGGCAATGCCTAGCTCCTCATGAAGGCTAATTGTGTAGCATGCAGCACACTACAATGAATTCGGAGACCTGTTGAGGGGAGTATTGAAGGCTGCCTCCAGAGCGGACCAAGCATCGGAAGCACTGCTTGAGCACCCCAATTGTCTGTTTGATGATGTTGTGGGTGGCTGCATGGTTATCATTGTGCACTTCTTGGCTTCTGGGGTTCTGGAGGGGGGTCATGAGCCAGGTGGCCAAGCGTAACCTTTGTTCCCGATCAGCCAGCCCTGCCCTTGTCTTTGTCGCTGAAACTTTCATGAGCCACTGATCTCACACAAGATGAAAGCATTATGTGTGCTCCCTGGATAGCGGGCATTCACTGTGAGGATTGCTGCATGTGGTCTCAGACCAGCTGTACGTTTAGGGAGAATTATCCTTTTCATGTTTCTGAAGACCTCTGCATTGTGTAATTGTGCTCGCAAGGCCATGTGTGTGCAGTCAATGGCTCTTTGAACCTTGGGGAAGCCTGCAATTCTTCAAAACCCGGCCATTCTGGCTGCTCATTGGAAACTTTAGGAAGTCCATTCTGTGTGTGTACAGGGCCATTGTAACCTGGTAAATGCAGCAATGTGCAGCATGCTGAGAGATACTGCATATGTCCCCTGCTGCTGCCTAGAAGGAGCCGAAGGCATAGAAGGCCATCGCCACTGTCACTTTCACCTCGACGGGCAGCACAGTCCTGTTGGCACTGGTGGGCTGTAGGTCTGCCTGTATGAGCTGGCATATCTCTGTCAGCACTTCTTTTCAGAAGCACAGCCTTCTAATGCACTGCATCTCAGAGAGCTGAAGGTATGAGCGATGTTCCCTGTCAACCCGTGGATGTGGCGGCGGTGGGGGCGCAAGGCCTCCTCCCCATACATCTGCGACCTCTTTGAATCCATGGCCCAACATGGACTAGAACCCTTCTTCCAGCTTGAAGCCACCTGCCAATAACAACCAGCATGATACGCCAGTGAACTAGTATTGCCCCCATTGAAATCTCTTACTGACCTTGTAAACAAAATGTCATGGCACATAAAAGTGCCATTTGCAACTCAGAGCCACACGCAGCATTCTGTGCGCAACCGTAGCAGTCGCTGACAACTGCGACATAACATCCTCCAGCCTCCATTTAAATATGCCACCATTAGTGCCTGCTGCACTCTGGGACTGCCTGGTTTTGTCAGGTGTTTCCTGGGGTGGGCGTTAAATGAGGCGTTAAGGCTGAAATTCCATCTGAGGCACTAGCGCAACATTGCACGACAATTGACGTCATCATCACGCTAAAATCGCAGGGTGGGGCGCTAAAATTTTGCGCCATCGCAAACCAATAGCCGAAACTTCCGGCAGGACAGTAAATTCCGGACGTCAAGCATAACGCCCAAAAACAGCATTTACTGCTGCGACGGTGCGCCGAAAATTCAGCCATAGAGAATATTCTAACACTTAATGTATCCAATTGACTCAGAGCTTTTCATTGCGACGTATATGAAAGTTTCTCAGCAGTTAACTACTAAAATTCTAGCCTCCAGGTTCAAAATAGTAAGGTTGAGTAAATGGGGATCAAACTCTGAAATTCATGCAATGAATTCTAATTATTCTAATTAATTCCAATAAACATATCTTAAAATCATCACAGATACTTGACAAAAGGTCAGCCTTGTCAGTCATGACTCAGATAATAGCGCTCTTGTCTCTGAGTCTGAAAGTTATGTGTTCAAGTCCCATTCCAGAATCCTAAGCACATAATCTAGGCTAATGCTTCAGTGTAGTACTGAGGGAGTGCTTCATTTTTGGCAGTGTTGTCTATTGGATGAGACGTTAAACTGAGGTGCTGTCTGCCCTCTCAGGTGGAAGTAAAAGATTCCATGGCATTATTTTGAAGAAGCGCAAGGGAGTTTGCTGAATGTCCTTATCAATATTTATCCTTCAATTAACATAACTGAAAGACAGATTATCTGGTCATTATCTCATTGCTGTTTAAGAGTCCTTGCTGTGCGCAAATTAGTTGCCGCGTTTCCTACATTACAGCAGTGCCGACACTTTAGAAGTACTTCATTAGTTGTTAAGTGCTTTGGGAGATCCCGAGGTCATGAAAATTGCTATACAAATGCAAATTATTCTGGCCGGATTTTCAGTTGGGTGGATTTTCAGTTGTTTAGTGCCTCAGTTAGCGGCCTGGAGGGGTGTTAATACGGGAATTACAGCTTACTGACCGAGCGCGCAGCTTGCAGCACCCCGCCGGATATTTCGTTGAGGCTTAGCGGTGACGACAAACCCGAGTGCCTGGTTGTTGACTTTCAGTCCGATCATGACGTCAGTCCTGGTGCAATGACCATGCTCGTGTCCTGCTCACTAAATTAGTTGCGGCCACCTCATTTAGAGACCGCCCCTAATCACACCTGAATAAACAGTCGGTACAACCTTCCATAGTCGCTAACTGGTAGCTATTTGAAGGGATAAGGAGGCTCTTCCCTTGGAGGTCATTGTTAGTGCAACTTTTACACAGAGCACGGTGCTTGAGCCTCCGAGTTTGCAGCGGCAGACAGACCTAACATTACAGCTTGCTAACAACTGAAGTAGAAAACTTTCATGGGTGCATTACTATGATGCCAGCGTCGCGGTCTACATGCTCTAGTAAGGTGGGAAGAGAGAGAAGGGCTGTTGGCTATCTCGGCGGGCGAAGGAGGAGAGCCCCTCGATGTTGGGGCAGGAGGCCTTAACCCCCACAGCTTTACCGACGGCAATGCTCATACCTAGACCTCTCCGAGGCGTAGTGTGTCAGAAGGCTGCGCTTCCGAAAAGAGGTAGTTACAGAGATATGCCATCTCCTGCAGGCAGACCTATAGCCTCACATCGGCACCAGGATTGCACTCCCCTTCGAAGTGAAGGTCACAGTGGCACTCACCTTCTATGCCTTCGGCTCCTTCCAGGCTGCATCAGGGGACATATGCTACGTCTCACAATTCACAACACATCGCTGCATCCGCGACGTCACACAGGCTCTCTACACACGCAGACTTCATTAACTTCCTGATGACCGTGGACAAACAGAATGAGCGCTCATGTCATTCTGCCAGGATAGCGGGCTTCCTGACGGTGCAAGGAGCAATTGACTGCAAGCATGTGGACTTGCGAACAGCATTGGAGAAAGCAGAGGTATTCAGAAACAGAAAGGGATACCACTCCCAAAATGTGCATCCTGGAAGCGCACATGATGTGTTTATCCTGCGGGAGAGCACTGTGCCACAATTGTTTTAGCCACCATGGGAAGGCCGAGGCTGGTTGCTCGGGGACAAAGGAATACAGTCTGACCAACTGGCTAATAACACCCCTCCGCAACCCCACCACAGAGCCAGAGGAACGCTACAATGAGAGCTATGCCGCCATCCACACCATCATAGAGCAGACAATACGGCTGCTGAAGCAACAATTACACTGCCTGGACACAACCTTCAATATGCCACTGACCACGTCTCGCGATTCATTATGGTGTGCTGCATGCTGCACAACTTGGCCATCATGAGGATCCAGGCCTTGCCAGTGGGGATTGCAGGCACACTTCAGGAGGAGGAGGAGGAGGAAGAGGAACAGGATCCTGGCAAGGTCCGAATGTCCAGCAAGGCGAGGAGGGCTAGCAGCAGCCACGGAGGAAGCAATGTGCCAAATGGTGCCGGCACAAGCGCCACGCAGCAGCGGCTCATAATGCATCAGTTTGCTTCAGTGGAGGAAGCTGAGGACTGCAGATAATAATGACCACACATTATGCCACGATAATGTCACATCTGCATCACAAGGCCACAGCCATACACCAGAGGCTGAAAGAAAAAGTCAAAGTAACATTTTATTTACATCCCTCAAACAACCCCAAAAAGCCCAAGCCCGCAAATAATAAAAGCTGGAGCTAATGCCATTTCAAACACCAGAATACATAACCACTATGAACAACATATGTGCAAATGCCAGTTCTCGTTCAGCCACAGTATCCATGTGCCATCTTAGCCAGAGACCCTTACAACAGTGGCAGGCATGCAAGAACACCAAAGAGATTTAGACAACCATTTGTAGTCATGGTTACACACGTGATTACTGCATCTTCCGCAGGCATTTGACACCCCTCTGCCTCACCCCTCTCCCATAACATCATCATCATCATAGGCAGTCCCTCGGAATCGAGGAAGACTTGCTTCCACTCTAAAAATGAGCCCTTAGGTGGCTGAACAGTCCAATACAAGAACCACAGACTCTGTCACAGGTGGGCAGATAGTCATTGAGGGAAAGGGTGGATGGGACACGTTTGCCGCACGCTCTTTCCGCTGCCTGCGCTTGGTTTCTGCATGCTCTCGCCGATGAGACTCAAGGTGCTCAGCGCCCTCCCGGATGCACTTCCTCCAATTAGGGCGGACTTTGGCCAGGGACTCCCAGGTGTCAGTGGGGATGTTGCACTTTATTAGGGAGGCTTTGAGGGTGTCCTTGTAACGTTTCCTCTGCCCACCTTTGGCTCATTTGCCGTGAAGGAATTCCGAGTAGAGCGCTTGCTTGGGAGTCTCGTGTCTGGCATGCGAACAATGTGGCCTGCCAGCGGAGCTGATCAAGTGTGGTCAGTGCTTCAATGCTGTAGATGTTGGCCTGGTCGAGGACGCTAACGTTGGTGCGTCTATCCTCACAGGGGATTTGTAGGATCTTGCAGAGACATCGTTGGTGGTATTTCTCCAGCGACTTGAGGTGTCTACTGTACATGGTCGATGTCTCTGAGCCATACAGGAGGATGGGTATTACTACAGCCCTGTAGACCATGAGCTTAGTGGCAGATTTGAGCGCCTGGTCTTCAAATACTCTTTTCCTCAGGCAGCCGAAGGCTGCACTGGCGCACTGGAGGCAGTGTTGAATCTCGTCATCAATGTTGGCTCTTGTTGATAAGGGGCTCCCGAGGTATGGGAAATGGTCCACATTATCCAGGACTGCGCCATGGATCTTGATGACTGGGGGGCAATGCTGTGCGGCGAGGACAGGCTGGTGGAGGACCTTTGTCTTACGGATGTTTAGCATATGGCTCATGCTTTTGACGCCTCAGTAAATATGTTGACTATGACTTGGAGTTCAGCCTCTGTATGTGCGCAGACATAGGCGTCGTCAACGTACTGTAGCTTGACAACAGTTGGGGTGGTCTTGGACCTGGCCTGGAGACGACGAAGGTTGAACAGGTTCCCACTGATTCTGTAGTTTAGTTCCACTCCAGCGGGGAGCTTGTTGACTGTGAGGTGGCGCATTGCAACGAGGTAGATTGAGAAGAGGGTTGGGCAATGACGCAACCCTGTTTCACCCCGGTCCAGACGTGGATTCAACGACCTTACAAAGGCCTTTCACACTGTCAACTGCGAGGGTCTATGGAGCGTCCTCCTCCGTTTCGGATGCCCCCAAAAGTTCGGCACCATCCTCTGCCTGCTCCATGACAAGGTGCAGGCCGTGATCCTTACTAACGGATCCATTACAGACCCTCCCATAACAACAACAACAACATAGTTATATAATCGCCTTTAACGTAATAAAACTTACCAAGGCATTTCACAGGAGTGTTTTAAGATAAAACAAATCAACTAGACACTGAGCCACATAAGGAAACGTCCATCTCATTCACAAACTGTCACTGTCGAGTAGGGGCTCTGCTTCGCCGGCCACAACCGCCATGACTGGTGTGTCCTTGGACACTTGCTCCTCCACGTCGGTGAGGTCCTGGAGGCCAGGCTCCCCTCCTCTGCTCTCACCTGTTGTGAGCCAGTTTGACCTGCAATGAGCAAAACAAGACATTATCAACGGGTCTGTAGCTACTTGTGTGCCACATGTGTCTGTAGTAAGTGCCTCGATACTAATGTCCTGAGGTGTGAATCTCTGCATCTCAGCCTGCGTGGCAGTGCACAGTGGATGTGTCAATGGTGGGATTTGGGGACAAAGAGCTACGAGTAAGTATGAGGCTGAAGACCTGTGACTGAAAATGAAGAGTTAAAAGGTGTTGGTAGGTGGTCTCAGGCTGAGTCGGGAGCTAGAATGTGAGATGCGCTTGGATGGGCGGGGCATGTCTGATGAGGCGATAGAGAACTTTTAGGGTATCTCCAGCAATGAGGAGCTTGGCCTGGTACACATAGAGAAGAGGTGGACAGTGTAAAGCCTTTAAATTGTGTAAGACAGTGAGGCTCACATGAGCGCATTGTAAGAATAGAAAGAGTACTCTTCCTGATGATCCCAGTAAGGCCATTGAATTTTTTGCAACATAGTGTCGCTGTTCTGGCTACCGTGTCGTGGGCAGAGACGTGCTGGGCCACCTCCCTCCACAACCTTCTGAATACTCTTGGCGGTGCCCTTCGTCCCCCTCCAGGCTGTAGCAGTTTGCTGCGCCTCTCCACAACCTCAAGCAAGGCCTCAAGGGCTGTGGCCTAGAAGCGGTGCACTCACTGCCATCCTCCTTGCTCCTACATCTTCCCACTCTTAAGACACTGAGGATGTGGAGCTCTGGATGTGCATAAGTACCTTTCCCTGCCTTTAAGGCTTGGCTTTGCACGGGATGTGAATCGGACTTCGGAGCATGAGCAATGGTTTCCAAAATTTTGCGCCAAGGTTTTCATTAGTGCTGCCCAGGTCAGATGTGTAGCAGCCGATTTCACCCCCCCTCCCCAGCCACCCGCCCCAGGTCAGGAGTGTAGCGGCCGATTTCACCCCCCCTCCCCAGCCACCCGCCCCAGGTCAGGAGTGTAGCGGCCGATTTCACCCCCCCTCCCCAGCCACCCACCCCAGGTCAGGAGTGTAGCGGCCGATTTCACCCCCCCTCTGCCCCAGGTCAGGAGTGTAGCGGCCGATTTCACCCCCCCTCTGCCCCAGGTCAGGAGTGTAGCGGCCGATTTCACCCCCCCTCCCCAGTCACCCGCCCCAGGTCAGGAGTGCAGCGGCCGATTTCACCCCCCCTCCCCAGCCACCCGCCCCAGGTCAGGAGTGTAGCGGCCGATTTCACCCCCCCTCCCCAGGTCAGGAGTGTAGCGGCCGATTTCACCCCCCCTCCCCAGCCACCCGCCCCAGGTCAGGAGTGTAGCGGCCGATTTCCCGCCTCCCCTGCCCCAGGTCAGGAGTGTAGCGACCGATTTCACCCCCTCCCTGCCCCAGGTCAGGTGTGTAGCGACTGATTTCACCCCCCCTCCCCAGCCACCCGCCCCAGGTCAGGAGTGTAGCGGCCGATTTCACCCCCCCTCCCCAGCCACCCGCCCCAGGTCAGGAGTGTAGCGGCCGATTTCACCCCCCCTCCCCAGCCACCCGCCCCAGGTCAGGAGTGTAGCGGCCGATTTCACCCCCCCTCCCCAGCCACCCGCCCCAGGTCAGGAGTGTAGCGGCCGATTTCCCGCCTCCCCTGCCCCAGGTCAGGTGTGTAGCGGCTGATTTCACGCCCCCGCTCCCCCCCACCCCGCCAGGTCAGGTGTGTAATGGCCCTCTTCAGCTTCTGGTCTGATTACAGCAAATTTCTCTGCGGGAGGTGCAAACATTTTAAAGGCACTATACTTCCCACTCCGCCAGGATTAACACCTCAAAATGGGATTTACCAACTTTCTTTTGAGGAAGTGGAGCTGTGGATGCACATACCTTTTGTGGTGTATATAGGCACCTTTAGTAATGACTCCACAAGGCAGGGTATGATACTTAAACTGTGCAGACCTGTAGTCCTTTATTTGCAGCTCCTGAGTGACGACAAGAAGCTGTGAGTTCCCTTTTATACTGGGTTACCTGCCGTGTGCAGGCACCCCCTAGGTCTCCAGCAGCAGCACCCTCTGGTGTACCGGTAAGGTGTGTGCAGTATAAGGGTACATTCAAAGTGGCATAACAGTGTTACAGACCTCTCACATCAACAGGCATACATACACAACAATACTCCCCCCTGAGCATTTTTCATATCCTTATTGTCATGACCAGAGGAGGTAATCAGTGGTGGGCTATGGGAGGTTGTGGTGAGGGTTGTGTGGTTGCCAGGTGTGACCCCTGTGCTTGAGGCTGGCCTCATACGTTTCCCCTCCCTCACACACAAACCAAGTGTGTGTCACTGTTGTGGGATCCCTCGGGGAGGTAGCCACGGCAGCAGTGGGTGGCGTGTATACACTGAGATGTGGGTAATTGTGGGGTGGTGGGCAGGGCCACAAGACTGGGTGGGTTCCTTGTCCACCAATTGGGATGAGGGTCAGGTCATCCCAGGGTTTGCTAGGGAAGCTGGAGGGTATTGGTCTCATGCTCCTGGTGTTGGCCCTGGTGGCCAGGGGCTGTAGGGCTGGTCTGGTGCAGGTTGCCATTGGTGGTGGCTGGGCTGCCCATTAACCACTGTCCCTGTAGTGGGTCTGCTCCCACTGCCTGTGTGCGTGTCCTGTAAGGGGCATCACATTCGTTCCAAAGGTCCAGGCTACATGGTCAGGTAACCTGCTGGACCTGGGGGTCTCCCACAGGGGGATTCCATTGGCATCAGCATGGTCCCTGTAGGATCCAATGTCCTTTGGCAGTGTCCTACCGGTATATATGACACCTTGGCTCTGATCACACATAGTCGAGCCTGCATTATATATTCTAGCATTTGCATCACTTTTGGGTGTCCTGGTTTCAACAGACATGGTTACATTCGGCATTTCACAATCTCTAACATTACTGGGACCTTCGCTGGCTACAATCCACAGGGGGAGTTTGTTCAACACGCCGCCCTGGGAGACCTGGACGTCTACGCTGCCTACGATTTGGATTTTACCTATGGTGTATGTGAACAGCTTTGCCTGGACAGGAGACAGTTTTGGTCGAGTGGCAGGATTCATCCAAATTTTTTCAAAGGTCATTTGGCTCATCACAGACTGGCTCGCCCCTGTGTCGATTTCCATGGAAACTGGGACCTCGTTGATGTCCACTTCCATTGTCCACGGAGAACTTTCGGTGGAGCAGTTAAAGATTCCAAACTCTACTTCCAGGTTTTGAGCAACTTCCTCTTCATCTGTGTCAGAGCCCGGTTGATCAGCCAGCTCATCAGAGACGCGGTGAGTAAAGCGTTTTCTGCACATTCTCTGAAGGTGCCCTTTCTCTTTGCAGCCTTTGCATGCATAGTCTTTGTAGCGGCACTGGTGGGCCCTGTGGTTTCCTCCACAGCGCCAGCACGGGGCCATCCGGTTTGCCCCATGTGGCGGACTCAGGGTTGCGGGACTCGGGGCAGCATTTCTGCCTTTAGAAGTATCCATGCAGTGCACTGCGCTCGCCTGTTTAGAGTCCTGGGTCAGTATTCCTTGGAGTCACCAGCCAAAATCATGTAGGCCTGGCTCACTTGGATTGCTTTCTGCAGGGTGACCGTGATGTCAGCTGAGAGCAATTTGTATAGGAGGCCTTCGTGGCCGATTCCGATGACAAATATGTCCCTTAGTGCTTCATTAAGGTGGTCACCAAAATCACACGGTGCAGCTAGTCTTCTTAAGTATGCAGCATACTTGGCAATTTCTTGGCCCTCAGGTCGCCGGTAATTGTAGAACCGGTGCCTGGCTGTGAGGATGCTTTCTTTCGGTTTTAGTTGTTCCTGTATGATTGTTACAAGTTGCTCATAGCTCTTGGTGGTTGTTTTCTCCGGGGCTAGTAAGTCCCTGACGAGACCGTAGATGGTGGCCCACAACTGCTAAGCAGGATGACCCTGTGTTTGTTCGGTAGTGTAGCCGGTGTGTCCCCGTCCAGGTCGTTGGCTACAAAGAAATGTTCCAATCTTTCCACAAAAGCGTCCCAATCTTCCCCCTCTGTAAATTGCTGGAAGTTGCTGAGGTTAGACATGTTGAGCGTGTAGTTCGTGACTTCGTATTCCCGTCGCCAGTAGTAGTGTATGTAGGCACCTTTAGTAATGACTCCACGAGGCAGGGTATGATACTTAAATTGTGCAGACCTGTAGTCCTTTATTTGCAGCTCCTGAGTGACGACAACAAGCTGTGTGTTCCCTTTTATACTGGGTTATCTGCTGTGTGCAGGCAACTCCTAGGTCTCCAGCAGCAGCACCCTCTGGTGTACCGGTAAGGTGTATGCAGTGTAAGGGTACATTCAAAGTGGCATAACAGTGTTACAGACATCACACAGTAAACAGGAATGCATACACAACACCTTTGTTTCTTAAAAGTAAGTAGTTGCCGTTTAAATCTAAGTACTGGTTAAAATTTCGCTTCGATTTGACATTTTTTGTAAAGCATTTTCAAGGATACAAGAAATCAAAGGAAGCAGTTATACGATCACTTTTGTGTGGATTTGAAACAGTTTCAGACAGACCTTGGAGCAGTGGCAGTACAACAGGAAAGTCGAATCCCAATGTGACACTTGAGTTAAGAACAATCAGGAGATGTGAGAGCCATGTCAAATTCATATGCAGTGCTCCTTTGTTTCTGTCTCGAACGTGATACACAGCCAACAGTATAACTAAGCTTTGCCAGCTGAACATCATACTCCATCTATAACCACCTGAGACCGCCCGTGGCAGTCTATGTGCAGCTAAACAGTAATGATGACCAGGAGCCCTACTAAAGTCAACTGGGGATAACCAAAATATTAAAACAGATAAGAGGAAGCTGGAAAGGTGGATTGCTGAATGCAGCAAAATGGATTAAAATCTATTTTTAACTATGTGCAAAGCAGATGGTGTGTTAAAGACAGATAGACTGATTAAGATATGGAGAAATATCAAGAGAGATCAGTATATAGCAGATATGTTTAGTTAATTCTACATGCCCGTCTTCATAAACAACAAATGTGGACATGGTGTAAACCAAGTTAAACTGAATTTGGAAATCTCTGATACAGATAGATATCGGTCAAACTCAAAATATCACATTTTTAACAGGCTACCCAAGACCAGATGGACTACATCCTGGAATCTTCAAAATAAATAGGGGTGGGGGGGGGGAAAGATGCAAGTTAACAAGCCTCCAAACAGATTAGAGATGATGGGCCTGAACTTGCGGTCGGAGGCTTCTAATCCGCAATAAGATCCGTGCCTACCTTCTGCTTCTGGATCCAAGCAGACTCGTGCTCCTGGGTCTCTACACATAGGCATGTGCAGAGGCACACGTATCCCGGGACACAGATGGTTTGTTGGCGCACCTGGGATCACGTGGCCAGCCCAACCAATGAAAGAAGGGGGATCCCCATTCATGCTTATGAGGATTGCATACGGAGTGGGGATGGATAGGGATCACATAAATTTCACACTTACATAACAAATACATGTTTTTAAATTACATATTTAAAATTAATTAAAATACAATTTAATTAAACATTTAAAACAAAAAGTTTTTGAAAATAAATTAATATGTTTTGAAGGGCCTAAAAATAAACTTAACTTATTTGTTTTAATGTTTAAATAATTGAAAAATAATTATTTTTAGATTCATTTAAACTGCTTTTACCAGGCATAAGAATTTCTCAGGCATTCACTGGGCTGGAGTTGGTCAAATAGCCCAACTTTCTGCGCACGAATACCCTTTTCTAGGGGATGGCTAGTTTCTTGACAGATCGCAAGTTCTGGGTTTTCGAGCATGCGCTTTGCGGGGGAAAATCCGGAACTTGCAGGCCCTTCAGGGTGTGTATGCACCATGTACGCACCTGAAGGCACCTGAAAAAACAGGCAAACAAAATTGCTTTCCTCATAGAGTAGTAGACTTGTAGAACACACGTTTATCAGAAGTTATTAATGCAGGATCCGTTACTTCCCTCCCAATGGTAAAAATTGGATTATAAAAGATAAAAATCCAGAACTGCATTACAGCCTGCTAAAAGAGCTAGGCAGGAAAGGGTTAATTCACACATTGCAGCCAAACCATCACACATCATGAGAGACAATGATACAGGATATCTTCCATCGATCTAAATCACCAGACGATGGCCATTCACACATTCAATGGTCCCGGCTATTGCAACGAAACTATGACTCATTGAGAGATTGGACATCATCAGAGCACCAGAAGAGAGACATCCACACCTTCAATGGTTTTCTGCCTGGACCAGAGAGTGGATGTCAGAGACAATCCACACAGACAATGGCATCAAAAGAGAAACATTTACACCTTCAATGGTTTTCTGTCTGAAAAGTTACAGGGACATTCACACATTCCTCGGAACTCCTTCACGGCAAACGAACCAAAGGTGGGCAGAAGAAACGTTACAAGGATACCCTCAAAGCGTCCCTGTTAAAGTGCAACATCCCCACCGACACCTGGGAGTCCCTGGCCAAAGACTGCCTTAAGTGGAGGTAGAGCATCCGGGAGGGTGCTGAGCACCTCGAGTCTCATCGCCGAGAGCAGGCAGAAACTAAGCGCAGGCAGCGGAAGGAGCGTGCGGCAAACCAGTCTCTCCACCCACCCTTTCCTCCAATGACTGTCTGTCCCACCTGTGACAGAGACTATAATTCCTGTATTGGACTGTTCAATCACCTAATCATTTTAAGAGTGGAAGCAAGTCTTCCTCGATTCCGAGGGATTGCCTATGATGATGCCTCAACCATCGATATCAAGGAAGGTTCTGCATTGTGGTGCACAGCGGGAGAGCTGATATCACAGGAGGGAACAGGAAATCTGCTTCGGGATCACAAGCTGGTTTTTAGAATAAAGAAGATCTATTTTTGAAGGCACAGGAGTAACACAGGAACAGAATCGAAACAGCAACAGAAAACAGCGGTGTGTCTTCGAGACACAAGCTGCAACTAAGGGCCGACTGTCAACCTCAACAGCCAGCCGTGGAATTGGTGATTGTATGTTATTTCCAGTCAAATCATCGAAGGGTTTTGTGATTTAGTCTGGGTAACTTTGGGCCCAAGTTTCCACACGATAAAAAATGGGCGCCCCTCCGAGCTGGGCGCCCATTTTTCGTGCCTAAAACGGCGCCTAAAAAAAAATCGCGATTCTGGTGCGCCCTGCAGCTCCTTGTCTGCCTGGCGCGGTGCCCAGGGGGGCGGAGCCTACACTCGCGCTGATTTTGTAAGTGGGAGGGGGCGGGTACTATTTAAATTAGTTTTTTTCCTGCCGGCAACGCTGCACGTGCGCGTTGGAGCATTCGCGCACGCGCAGTGTGAAAAAAACATTGGCACTCGCCCATTTTTGTAGTTCTTTGTAGCTGTTTAATTTTTGAACATTTTTTTTAATAAAAGCACATTGCGATCAGCACATCAGCACTTGCAGCCTTCTCACTGTCTCCTTCCCCCCACCCCCGCGGGAAGAACGGGCACCTCCTTCCTCCCCGTGGGAAAGAACGGGCGCCTCCTCCGCCCCCCCCGCGGGAAGAACGGGCGCCTCAGGCTGACTGCAGCATTCTCCAGAAGCACTTTCACACAGGTAGGAAGATGGTTTATTTAATCTTTTCTTTGCTTATAAATGTTTATTCAGGTTGGATTTATTTGTATAATATTTGTAGAAGTAAATAAGGATTTATTGTAGAATTTAATGACTTCGCTTCCCTCCCCTCCCCTCCCCCCACCTCGTTCTGGACGCCTAATTTGTAACCTGCGCCTGATTTTTTAATGTGTAGAACAGGTTTTTTCAGTTCTACAAAAATCTTCACTTGCTCCATTCTAACTTAGTTTGGAGTACGTTTTCACTGTGGAAACTTTGAAATCAGGTGTCAGTGGCCAGACATGCCCCCTTTTGAAGAAAAAATTCTGTTCCAAAGTGGAACTGTTCTACCTGACTCGAACTGCAGAAAAAAAAATGTGGAGAATTGCGATTTCTAAGATAGTCCATTCTCCACCAGTTGCTCCTAAAAATCAGGCGCAAATCATGTGGAAACTTGGGCCCTATGTAACAGTCAAATCGCGAACGGGTTTAATTGTGTCAAGTTATGCCGATGCAAATTACTCTTTTGTAGGGGTTTGCATTTTGGGGTTTGTTGGTCCAATATAAATCATATATACTGGGGAGGTAATTGTGCGTATATTCAATAAAACAAATGAATCTTGGTTGAGCCAAAACCCTGTGCTGTGTGTATTTTGTTTTTATAAATCCGGAAGTCAAAGAACTGTGTAACATTTGACTAGGTATTTAGAAACCCTTACGTTAATTCTGCATCAGCTAACTTTTTCAAAGGGGCTGGATAAACAGCTAGTTAGGAAAGAGATTAATTTTATTCAAGTAAATGTAACAGTCAAAGATAAATGACACAGTATTGTCTTAGTCTTGGAGGCTTCATCTATGGTTATTTAATTTCAGAAGTTTAAATAAATCAGGGAGAATCTATGGGCCCAAGTTTCCACATGATTCGCGCCTAATTTTTAGGAGCAACTGGTGGAGAACGGACTATTTTAGAAATCGCAATTCTCTACATTTTTTTTTCTGCAGTTCTAGTCAGGTAGAACAGTTCTAGTTTAGAACAGAATTTTTTCTTCAAAAGGGGGCGTGTCCGGCCACTGACGCCTGATTTGAAAGTTTCCATAGTGAAAACGTACTCCAAACTAAAGTAGAATGGAGCCAGTGAAGATTTTTGTAGAACTGAAAAAACCTGTTCTACACATTAAAAAATCAGGCGCAGGTTACAAATTAGGCGTCCAGAACGAGGTGGGGGGGAGGGGGGGGGAAGGGAACTCATTAAATTCGACAATAAATCCTTATTTATACTTCTACAAATATTATACAAATAAATCCAACCAGAATAAACATTTATAAGCCAAGAAAAGATTAAATAAACCATCTTCCAACCTGTGTGAAAGTGCTTCAGCCAGGGAGAATTCTGCAGCCGTTCGTGCCACTGAGCGGGAGGGGGAGAGAGAGAGAGAGAGGGAGGGAGGGAGGGAGGGAGAGAGAGAGAGGGGGGGGGAGAGAGAGAGAGAGAGGGGGGGGGAGAGAGAGAGAGAGGGGGGGGAGAGAGAGAGAGAGAGAGGGGGGGTGAGAGAGAGAGAGAGGGGGGGGAGGGAGGGAGAGGGGGGGGAGGGAGGGAGAGAGAGGGGGGGAGGGAGGGAGGGAGAGAGAGAGGGGGGGAGGGAGAGAGGGGGGAAGGGAGGGGGGGAGGGAGAGAGAGGGGGAGGGAGAGAGAGAGAGGGAGGGAGGGAGAGAGAGAGAGGGAGGGAGGGAGAGAGAGAGAGAGAGGGGAGGGAGAGAGAGAGAGAGGGGAGGGAGAGAGACAGGGGAGGGAGAGAGAGAGAGGGAAGGGAGAGAGAGAGAGGGGAGGGAGAGAGAGAGAGGGGAGGGAGAGGGGGAGGGAGTGGAGGGGAGGGAGGGAGGGAGGGAAGGGGAGGGGGAGGGGAGGGGAGGAGGGGAGGGAGGGAGGGAGGGAGAGAGAGGGGGGAGAGGGAGAGAGAGAGAGGGGTGGAGGGAGAGAGAGAGAGGGGGGGAGGGAGGGAGAGAGAGAGAGAGAGGGGGGAGGAGGGAGAGAGAGAGAGAGGGGGGGAGGAGGGAGGGAGAGAGAGGGGGGGGAGGAGGGAGGGAGAGAGAGGGGGGAGGAGGGAGGGAGAGAGAGGGGGGGAGGGAGAGAGAGGGGGGGAGGGAGAGAGAGGGGGGGAGGGAGAGAGGGGGGGAGGGAGGGTGAGAGGGGGGGAGGGAGGGGGAGGGGGAGAGGGGGAGGGGGAGAGGGGGAGGGAGAGAGAGGGGGGAGGGAGAGAGAGGGGGGGGAGGGAGATAGGGGGGGAGGGAGAGAGAGGGGGGGGAGGGAGAGAGAGTGGGGGGGAGGGGGAGAGAGGGGGGGGAGGGAGAGAGAGGGGGGGGCGTCGGGTCGGGGAACAGGAGCGCGGGTCGGGTCAGTCGGGCAGGGGGGGGGAGCGGGTCTCGGGTCGGGGCCGGGAGGGGAGCGGGTGTCGGGTGTCGGGTCTCGGGTCCGAGGGGGGGGGGAGCGGGTGTCGGGTTGGGGGGGGGGGGAGGAGTGGGTGTCAGGTCTCGGGTCGGTGCGGGGGGGGAGGGGAGCGGGTCTCGGGTCTCGGGTCGGGGCGGGGGGGGGGTGGGGGGAGCGAGTGTCGGGTCTGGTCGGGCGGGGAGCAGGAGCTGGCCGTGGGAGGAGCCTCATTCACGCAGCCCCAGTGAGGCCATTGGGCCAGGGCTAGGGGCTGCGTGCTTCGGGCCCCTCCCACACAGTTCGGCGCCTGGAGCTACTGCACTTGCGTGCCGACTGTAGCGCGCATGTGCAGAGGTCCCGGCACTGTTTTCAGCGCAGGGACCTGGCTCCGCCCCCCCACAGCTCGTGCTGACTGCACCGAGGGCCAGAGGACCTGTAAGTAGGTGGAGAATACCGAGGATCTTTTTAGGCGCCGTTTTACGCGCGAAAAAACGGGCGCCCAGCTCGGAGGGGCGCCCGTTTTTTTTCTTGTGGAAACTTGGGCCCAATGACACTGCAAATTGTGCCTGGTTGGTTGGAAGGTGCACACTCAAAGGGCAGAATGGAATTTTCCTGTCCTTTCTTACTTACGTACACATTCAGTTTGCAATAATAACCAATGCTAGTGATTTACAGAATAAATGAAATAAAACAGGAGTTGAAGTGAAAGCAGTGGACTTAGCTCACTGAGGCCTTTATTAAAGCCTTTATTTTTTCTGGACTGATTTAGTTGCCCACCTTACACAGATGGTTGCCTCCCAACTATATGCAAATCGGGGACAGAATCCTGAAGGCCTCTTAATGGCCTACTGAGTGGAGCATCCACAAGAATGCTTTGCTCAGGAGAAGCAGAAGTGGAAGTACAAAACGAATCTTTGTGGAGACAAAATGTGTGCCTCTTCCGGGCCACACAGAGAAAAATTGTGCCCCTTCTGTATTCAGAAAACACTCCTGAAATCCTCTTTTCCCCTCTCCCAATCACTCCAGATGGGCCGGAACCCAGCTAGCAGCTTGCCTGCCACAATTAAAAGAGGCCCGGCTGATACAATTGACCGGGCCGCTCGCACCAAACACACCAACCCCCCGCCGCCCCCCACACACTCCGGTCGGTCAGCCACTGGAAAACTCTCCACTGGCTGGAGTCATGCCTGGCACAAAGGAAGATGTTTATGGTTGTTGGAGGTCAATCATTCCAGCCCCAAGACATTGCTGCAGGAGTTCTCCAGGACAATGTCCTAGGTCCAACTATCTTCAGCTGATTCATCAATGACCTTCCCTCCATCATAAGGTCAGAAGTGGGAATGTTCGCTGATGAATACAGTGTTTAGTTACATTCGCAACTCCTCAGATAATGAACCAGTCTGTGCCTGCATGCAGCACGACCTGGCGACAGTCAGGCTTGGGCTGATAAGTGGCAAGCAGCATTTGTGCTACCCAAGTGCCAGGCAATGACAATCTCTAACAAGCGAGAGTCTAATCCTCTTCCCGTGATATTCAACAGCATTATCATTGCAGAATCCCCCACCATCAACATACTGGGTTTCACCACTGACCAAAACTTAAATGGACAAGCCACATAAATACTGTGACAACAAGAGCAGGTCAGAGGCTGGGTATTCTGCGGCGAGTGTCTCACCTCTTGACTCCCCAAAGACTTTCCACCATCTACAAGGCACAAGTCAGGAGTGTTATGGAATACTTTCCACTTGCCTGGATGAGTGCAGCTCCAACAACACTCAAGAAGCTCAACACCATCCAGGAAAAAGCAGCCCACTTGATTGACACCCCATCCACCACCTGAAGCATTCACTCCCTCCACCACTGGCACACCGTGGCTGCAGCGTGTACCATCTACACAATGTACTGCAGCAACTCACCAAGGCTTTTTCGGCAACACCTCCAAAACACGTGATCTCTACCACCTAGGACAAGGGCAGCTGGCGCATGAGAGCACCATCACCTGCAAGTTCCCCTCCAAGTTACACACCATCCTGACTTAGGAATATATCGCAGACCCTTCATCATCACTGCGAAAAAAACCCTGAAACTCCCTTACTAACAGCACTATGGGAGCGCCTTCACGACAAGGACTGCAGCGATTCAAAAAGATGGCTCAACACCACCTTTTCAAGGGCAATTAGGGATGGGTAATAAATATAGACCAGTTAGCCTAACATCTGTGGTTGGGAAAATGTTGGATTCCATTATTAAAGAAGCGGTAGAAGGATATTTGGAAAAGCAAAATTCAGTTAGGTAGAGTCAGCAGGGATTTATGAAGGGAAAGTCATGTTTGATAAATTTGCTGGAATTCTTTGAGGATATAACGAACAGCATGGATAAAGGGGAACCAGTGGATGTTGTGTATTTGAATTTCCAGAAGGCATTTGACAAGGTACCACATAAAAGGTTACTGCACAAGATAAAAAGTTCACAGGGTTGGAGGTAAAATATTTGCATGAATAGAGGATTGGCTAACAAACAGAAAACAGAGAGTTGGGATAAATGGTTCATTCTCGGGTTGGCAATCAGTAACCAGTGGGGTGCTGCAGGGATCAGTACTGGGACCCGAACTATTTACAATCTATATTAATGATTTGGAAGAAGGGACAGAGTGTAATGTAGCCAAGTTTGCTGATGATACAAAGATGGGAGGAAAAGCAATGTGTGAGGAGGACACAAAAAATCTGCAAAAGGACATAGACAAGCTAAGTGAGTGGGCAAAAATTTGGCAGATGGAGTATAATGTTGGAAAGTGTGAGGTCACGCACTTTGGCAGAAAAAATCAAAGAGCAAGTTATTATTTAAATGGAGAAAGATTGCAAAGTGCTGCGGGGCCTGGGGGTACTTGTGCATGAAGCACAAAAGGTTAGTATTCAGGTACAGCAAGTGATCAGGAAGGCCAATGGAATCTTGGCCTTTATTGCAAAGGGAATGGAGTAGAAAAGCAGGGAAGTCTTGCTACAGCTGTACAGGGTATTGGTGAGGCCACATCTGGAATACTGCGTGAAGTTTTGGTTTCCATATTTACGGAAGGCTTTAGAGGTAGTTCAGAGAAGGTTCACTAGGTTGATTCCGGAGATGAGGAGGTGGATTTATGAGGAAAGGTTGAGTAGGTTGGGCCTTTACTCGTTGGAATTTGGGAGAGCTGATCTGATTGAAATGTATAAGATTTTGAGAGGGTTTGACAAGGTGGATGCAGAGAGTATGTTTCCACTGATAGGGGAGACTAGAACTAGAGGGCATGATCTTAGAATAAGGGGCCGCCCATTTAAAACTGCGATGAGGAGAAATTTCTTCTCTCAGAGGGTTGTGGATCTATGGAATTCGCTGCCTCAGAGAGCTGTGGAAGCTGAGACATTGAATAAATTTAAGACAGAAATAGACAGTTTATTAAATGATATGAACATAAGAACAGAAGAATTAGGAACAGGAGTAGGCCATCTAGCCCCTCGAATCTGCTCCGATTTCAAAAAGATTATGGTTGATGTGGCCATGGACTCAGCTCCACTTACCCGCCCGCTCCCCATAACCCTTAATTCCCTTATTGGTTAAAAATCTATCTATCTGTGATTTGAATACATTCAATGAGCTAGCCTCAACTGCTTTCTTGAGCAGAGAATTCCACAGATTCACAACCCTCTGGGAGAAGAAATTCCTTGTCAACTCGGTTTTAAATTGGCTCCCCCGTATTTTGAGGCTGTGCCCCCTAGTTCTAGTCTCCCTGACCAGTGGAAACAACTTATTTGTCTCGATCTTGTCGATCCCTTTCATGATTTTAAATGTTTCTATAAGATCACCCCTCATCCTCCTGAACTCCAACGAGTAAAGACCCAGTCTACTCAATCTATCATCATATGGTAACCCCCTCATCTCCGGAATCAGCCGAGTGAATCGTCTCTGTACCCCCTCCAAGGCTAGTATATCCTTCCTTAAGTAAGGTGACCAAAACTGCATGCAGTGCTCCAGATGCGGCCTCACCAATACCCTGTACAGTTGCAGCAGGACCTCCCTGCTTTTGTACTCCATCCCTCTCGCAATGAAGGCCAACATTCCATTCGTCTTCCTGATTACCTGCTGCACCTGCAAAATAACTTTTTGGGATTCATGCACAAGGACCCCCAGGTCCCTCTGCACCGCAGCATGTTGTAATTTCTCCCCATTCAAATAATATTCCCTTTTATTGTTTTTTTTTCCAAGGTGGATGACCTCACATTTTCCGACATTGTATTCCATCTGCCAAACCTTAGCCCATTCGCTTAACCGATCTAAATCTCTTTGCAGCCTCTCTGTTCCTCTACACAACCCGCTTTCCCACTAATCTTTGTGTCATCTGTAAATTTTGTTACACTACACTCTGTCCCCTCTTCCAGGTCATCTATATATATTGTAAACACTTGTAGTCCCAGCACCGATCCCTGTGGCACGCCACTAACCACCGATTTCCAACCCGAAAAGAACCCATTTATCCCGACTCTCTGCTTTCTGTTAGCCAGCCAATTCTCTATCCATGCTAATACATTTCCTCTGACTCCGCGTACCTTTATCTTCTGCAGTAACCTTTTGTGTGGCATCTTATCGAATGCCTTTTGGAAATCTAAATACACCACATCCATCGGTACACCTCTATCCACCATGCTCGTTATATCCTCAAAGAATTCCAGTAAATTAGTAAAACATGATTTCCCCTTCATGAATCCATGTTGTATCTACTTGATTGCACTATTGCTATCTAGATGTCCTGCTATTTCTTCCTTAATGATAGCTTCAAGCATTTTCCCCACTACAGATGTTAAACTAACCGGCCTATAGTTACCTGCCTTTTGTCTGCCCCCTTTTTTAAACAGAGGTGTTACATTAGCTGCTTTCCAATCCGCTGGTACCTCCCCAGAGTCCAGAGAATTTTGGTAGATTATAACGAATGCATCTGCTATAACTTCTGCCATCTCTTTTAATACCGTGGGATGCATTTCATCAGGACCAGGGGACTTGTCTGCCTTGAGTCCCATTAGCCTGTCCAGCACTACCTCCCTAGTGATAGTGATTGTTTCAAGGTCCTCCCTTCCCACATTGGCATGGTTTTTGTGTCTTCCACTGTGAAGACCGAAGCAAAATAATTGTTTAAGGTCTCAGCCATTTCCACATTTCCCATTATTAAATCCCCCTTCTCATCTTCTAAGGGACCAACATTTACTTTAGTCACTCTCTTCCGTTTTATATATCGGTAAAAGCTTTTACTATCTGTTTTTATGTTTTGCGCAAGTTTACTTTCGTAATCTATCTTTCCTTTCTTTATTGCTTTCTTAGTCATTCTTTGCTGTCATTTAAAATTTTCCCAATCTTCTTGTTTCCCACTAACCTTGGCCACCTTATACGCATTGGTTTTTAATTTGATACTCTCCTTTATTTCCTTGGTTATCCACGGCTGGTTATCCCTTCTCTTACCACCCTTCTTTTTCACTGGAATATATTTTTGTTGAGCACTATGAAAGAGTTCCTTAAAAGTCCTCCACTGTTCCTCAATGTGCCACCCTTTAGTCTGTGTTCCCAGTCTACTTTAGCTAACTCTGCCCTCATCCCACTGTCGTCCCCTTTGTTTAAGCAGAGTATGCTCGTTTGAGACACTACTTCCTCACCCTCAATCTGTATTACAAATTCAACCATACTGTGATCACTCATTCCGAGAGGATTTTTTACCAGGAGATTGTTTATTATTCCTGTCTCATTACACAGGACCAGATCTAAGATAGCTTGCTCCCTTGTAGGTTCTGTAACATACTGTTCGAAGAAACAATCCCGTATGCATTCTATGAATTCCTCCTCCAGGCTACCACGTGCGATTTGATTTGACCAATCGATATGTAGGTTAAAATCCCCCATGATTACTGCCGTTCCTTTTTCACATGCCTCCATTATTCCCTTAATTATTGTCCACCCCACCATGAAGTTATTATTTGGGGGCCTCTAAACTACGCCCACCAGTGACTTTTTCCCTTTACTACCTCTAATCTCCACCCACAATGATTCAACATTTTATTCATTAGAGCCAATATCATCTCTCACAACCACCCTGATATCATCCTTTATTAACAGAGCTACCTCACCTCCTTTCCCTTCTTGTCTATCCTTCCAAATTGTCAGATACCCCTGTATGTTTAATTCCCAGTCTTGGCCACCCTGCAACCACGTTTCTGTAATGGCCACCAAATCATACCCATTTGTAATGATTTGTGCCGTCAACTCATTTACTTTATTTCGAATGCTGCGTGCGTTTAGGTAAAGTGTTTTAATACTAGTTTTTAAACCATGATTTTTAGTTTTGACCCCTCCTGCAACCCCTTTATATTCATACATATTGTCCCTTCCTATCACCTTGTGGGTTACACTTACCCCAGTGCTACTCTGCTCTGTTGCCTCCTGCCTTTTGCATTCTTTCTTGGGGTCCTGTTCATCTGCGCTCTCACCCACTCTAACTAGCTCAGAGCCCTCTCCTGGGTTCCGAATACTCCTCGCATTGAGGCACCGAGCTTTCAGGCTTGCCTTTTTATTACACTTTGACCCTTTAGAATTTTGCTCTACAGTGGCCCTTTTTGTTTTTTGCCTTGGGTTTCTCTGCCCTCCACTTTTACTCATCTCCTTTCTGTCTTTTCCTTCTGTCTCCATTTTGTTTCCCTCTGTCTCCCTGCATTGGTTCCCATCCTCCTGCCATATTAGTTTAACTCCTCCCCAACAGCACTAGCAAACACTCCCCCTAGGACATTGGTTCCGGTCCTGCTAGGTGCAGACTGTCCGGTTTGTACTGGTCCTACCTCCCCCAGAACCGGTTCCAATGCCCCAGGAATTTGAATCCCTCCCTGCTGCACCACTGCTCAAGCCACGTATTCATCTGCGCTAGCCTGCGTGGCACTGGTAGCAATCCCGAGATTACTACTTTTGAGGTCCTACTTTTTAATTTAGCTCCTAGCTCCTTAAATTCGTCTCGTAGGACCTCATCCCTTTTTTTACCGATGTCGTTGGTACCAATGTGCACCACGACAACTGGCTGTTCTCCCTCCCTTTTCAGAATGTCCTGCACCCGCTCCGAGACATCCTTGACCCTTGCACCAGGGAGGCAACATACCATCCAGGTGCAAGGGAATAAGGGGTTATAGAGAGCGGGCCGGGAAGTGGAGCTGTGAGTTTCTATTGAGCAAAGCTGGATGTTCAATTGATCAACTTAAATTTAGTAAAGTTTAGGCCTGTTTAGGTTGGTGTTTTCCATAGTGTGATGACTGTCTAACTTAAACAAAGAAGCTGGATTTTCAATTGAAAATATACTTCAACATTGCGTTTGATTTCTGCACATCAACTGGACAAAACAAAAAAATATGGAACTCACACACACGGTGTTATGATTATCACACGAATGTTATCATTTTTTATCTTGAGCAAATCAGTATTGAAGTCTAATGCTGAAGTTTGATAAGTTTTTGTTAATGTCAAATCCTATTTGTGCAGAAAACATAACCAATCCGTACTTCCTTATCTGTATGGCAGGGGGATGGGAACCAATGCAGGGAGACAGAAGGAAACAAAAAGGAGGCAAAAGCAAAAGACAGAAAGGAGATGAGGAAAAGTGGAGGGCAGAGAAACCCAAGGCAAAGAACAAAAAGGGCCACTGTACAGCAAAATTCTAAAAGGACAAAGGGTGTTAAAAGAACAAGCCTGAAGGCTTTGTGTCTTAATGCAAGGAGTATCCGCAATAAAGTGGATGAATTAACTGTGCAAATAGATGTTAACAAATATGATGTGATTGGGATTACGGAGACGTGGCTCCAGGATGATCAGGGCTGGGAACTCAACATCCAGGGGTATTCAACATTCAGGAAAGATAGAATAAAAGGAATAGGAGGTGGGGTAGCATTGCTGGTTAAGGAGCAAATTAAGGCAATAGTTCGGAAGGACATTAGCTTGGATGACGTGGAAGCTATATGGGTAGAGCTGCAGAATACCAAAGGACAAAAAACGTTAGTGGGAGTTGTGTACAGACCTCCAAACAGTAGTAGTGATGTTGGGGAGGGCATCAAACATGAAATTAGGGGTGCGTGCAATAAAGATGCAGCAGTTATAATGGGTGACTTTAATATGCACATAGATTGGGTTAACCAAACTGGAAGCAATACGGTAGAGGAGGATTTACTGGAGTGCATAAGGGATGGTTTTTTAGACCAATATGTCGAGGAACCAACTAGGGGGGAGGCCATCTTAGACTGGGTGTTGTGTAATGAGAGAGGATTAATTAGCAATCTCGTTGTGCGAGGCCCCTTGGGGAAGAGTGACCATAATATGGTGGAATTCTGCATTAGGATGGAGAATGAAACAGTTCATTCAGAGACCATGGTCCAGAACTTAAAGAAGGGTAACTTTGAAGGTATGAGGCGTGAATTGGCTAGGATAGATTGGCGAATGATACTGAAGGGGTTGACTGTGGATGGGCAATGGCAGACATTTAGAGACCGCATGGATGAACTACAACAATTGTACACTCCTGTCTGTCGTAAAAATAAAAAAGGGAAGGTGGCTCAACCGTGGCTATCAAGGGAAATCAGGGATAGCATTAAAGCCAAGGAAGTGGCATACAAATTGGCCAGAAATAGCAGCGAACCCGGGGACTGGGAGAAATTTAGAACTCAGCAGAGGAGGACAAAGGGTTTGATTAGGGCAGGGAAAATGGAGTACGAGAAGAAGCTTGCAGGGAACATTAAGACGGATTGCAAAAGTTTCTATAGATATGTAAAGAGAAAAAGGTTAGTAAAGACAAACGTAGGTCCCCTGCAGTCAGAATCAGGGGAAGTCATAACGGGGAACAAAGAAATGGCGGACCAATTGAACAAGTACTTTGGTTCGGTATTCACTGAGGAGGACACAAACAACCTTCCGGATATAAAAGGGGTCGGAGGGTCTAGTAAGGAGGAGGAACTGAGGGAATTCCTTATTAGTCGGGAAATTGTGTTGGGGAAATTGATGGGATTGAAGGCCGATAAATCCCCAGGGCCTGGTGGACTGCATCCCAGAGTACTTAAGGAGGTGGCCTTGGAAATAGTGGATGCATTGACAGTCATTTTCCAACATTCCATTGACTCTGGATCAGTTCCTATGGAGTGGAGGGTAGCCAATGTAACCCCACTTTTTAAAAAAGGAGGGAGAGAGAAAACAGGGAATTACAGACCGGTCAGCCTGACATCGGTAGTGGGTAAAATGATGGAATCAATTATTAAGGATGTCATAGCAGTGCATTTGGAAAGAGGTAATATGATAGGTCCAAGTCAGCATGGATTTGTGAAAGGGAAATCATGCTTGACAAATCTTCTGGAATTTTTTGAGGATGTTTCCAGTAGAGTGGACAAGGGAGAACCAGTTGATGTGGTATATTTGGACTTTCAGAAGGCTTTCGACAAGGTCCCACACAAGAGATTAATGTGCAAAGTTAAAGCACATGGGATTGGGGGTAGTGTGCTGACATGGATTGAGAACTGGTTGTCAGACAGGAAGCAAAGAGTAGGAGTAAATGGGGACTTTTCAGAATGGCAGGCAGTGACTAGTGGGGTACCGCAAGGTTCTGTGCTGGGGCCCCAGCTGTTTACACTGTACATTAATGATTTAGACGAGGGGATTAAATGTAGTATCTCCAAATTTGCGGATGACACTAAGTTGGGTGGCAGTGTGAGCTGCAAGGAGGATTCTATGAGGCTGCAGAGCGACTTGGATAGGTTAGGTGAGTGGGCAAATGCATGGCAGATGAAGTATAATGTGGATAAATGTGAGGTTATCCACTTTGGTAGTAAAAACAGAGAGACAGACTATTATCTGAATGGTGACAGATTAGGAAAAGGGCAGGTGCAAAGAGACCTGGGTGTCATGGTACATCAGTCTTTGAAGGTTGGCATGCAGGTACAGCAGGCGGTTAAGAAAGCAAATGGCATGTTGGCCTTCATAGCGAGGGGATTTGAGTACAAGGGCAGGGAGGTGTTGCTACAATTGTACAGGGCCGTGGTGAGGCCACACCTGGAGTATTGTGTACAGTTTTGGTCTCCTAACCTGAGGAAGGACATTCTTGCTATTGAGGGAGTGCAGCGAAGGTTCACCAGACTGATTCCCGGGATGGCGGGACTGACCTATCAAGAAAAACTGGATCAACTGTGCTTGTATTCACTGGAGTTCAGAAGAATGAGAGGGGACCTCATAGAAACATTTAAAATTCTGACGGGGTTAGACAGGTTAGATGCAGGAAGAATGTTCCCAATGTTGGGGAAGTCCAGAACCAGGGGACACAGTCTAAGGATAAGGGGGAAGCCATTTAGGACCGAGATGAGGAGGAATTTCTTCACCCAGAGAGTGGTGAACCTGTGGAATTCTCTACCACAGAAAGTTGTTGAGGCCAATTCACTAAATATATTCAAAAGGGAGTTAGATGAAGTCCTTACTACTAGGGGAATCAAGGGGTATGATGAGAAAGCAGGAATGGGGTACTGAAGTTGCATGTTCAGCCATGAACTCATTGAATTGCGGTGCAGGCTAGAAGGGCCGAATGGCCTACTCCTGCACCTATTTTCTATGTTTCTATGTTTCTATGTATCTCCTCCCAAACGTGTGGTTGTCTGCAGGCCAAGTTGTCTACTCTCATGGATGAAGGATTTGCATAGATTGTAATCAATCGTCGATGAGGAGAAAATAAAAAAATCTGTGCAGGTTATTAAAAGAGATCACAGATTAGAATTTGCTTTGATAGACTTTGCAATTTCATCATTAAATGTGCATGAAATGTATTGCATGTAACAATATTTCAGGCTATTGACAACCAGGGCAGTTGAAGAACTGTAATCATTCTGAAACATTATAATTTCCTGTCAGTTTTTGTAACATGTAATGATCATTTACTTTTTCTTATAGAATTTTTTACTCAACTTTATCTTCCATATGCTGTTTGTATACAAGCCTCAAGAAAGGATATGTTTGAATCCCTATATTTGAAGACTTACGAGCCTGAAACTGAAAGTAAGGTGACAGTGCAATTGGTTCCATCATCTCCCTCGTTAAGGCATAGAATTTCGATCATGCCTAAAAACAGGTGGGAAGGGGGCATGCTGCGCATTGCACGAGCCTGTTCATATGATCTCAGGGACCACGTGATTTTGGTGCTGACAGCTCAGTATTATGACTCAGGCATACAGCCAGAGCTACACGTGCTATTCATTGGCTGTACATCTGTTTGGTGGGCGGGTTGGGGGTGGGCGGGGCGGGTGGAAAATCAGACTCGATTGATGTCACTTAAAGGTAGCCAGCTCCTCTTAAAGCTGGAAGGTGCACTCTGACTGCAGAGAGCAGAGAAATGTCACATGTTACATGATAATGAGAGGGCCCAACTAGGTGGATGCAGAGAGCATATTTCCACTCATAGGGGAAATTAAAACGAGGGGACATAGTCTTAGAATAAGGGGTTGTCCATTTAAAACTGAGCTGAGGAGAAATTTCTTCTCTCAGAGGATTGTAAATCTATGGAATTCTCTGCTACATAGAGCTGTGGAGGCTGGGTCATTGATTATATTTAAGGCGTTGATAGACAGATTTTTGAGCGATAAGGGAGTAAGGGGTTATGGGGAGCGGGCAGGGAAGTGGAGCTGAGTCCATGATCAGATCAGCTATGATCTTATTGAATGGCGGAGCATGCTTGAGGGGACAAATGGCCTACTTCTGCTCCTATTTCTTATGTTCTTATGTACGTATGTGGAGAAATGGCTGTAAGAGTCCTCTTTCCCCATAGCACTGAATTTTTTTCCTTATCGAAAATTGCTCATTGTGGAAATGCCCCTTAGTTCCCAGCAACAATAATGAGAGACAACTATCTCATACTGATGCAAGGCAAATATTTCTTAGATGTAGGTGCAGTGAAGCTTACCAGAGCTTTGCTGCAGGGTATAGTTCGAATAACAAATTAAGTTCACTTTGCCCGACAAACTTTCAAGGTAGCAACAGTTTATTGTAACCCTTCAAATTGCAGCCAATTCTAAAACACTCAGGGGACTAAATCTAAGGTCAGTCAAGCTTAGCCAGGGGTACACTTTGCAGACTGTTTACTGATAAAAAAATTCTAGATGTGTCCTGTTTCTTATTTTGAGATATAATTAACCAATGTCTATCCTATTTATCTAAAGCCACCAATTTAAAAGGAGCCTTATTCTTTTATATAATAGATTTCCTCTTAGCTAAATCAAATTAAAACTTGTTAAATAGCTGAACTTAAAATTGACAATTTGGGAGAATATTCCTGATGGTTTCTAGAATATGTGCACACTTGGTTTCATTAAGAGCACAGATACGATTGTGTAATAATAATATAAAAAAGATAAATAGGAACAAGACTCCAGAGAAAGGCTGATCTACTGCAATATACTCAACTAATTAGTTCTAAGGATTACAGAGCTCTGCAAGGGTTTAAGGACACCGATAGTAAGTGTGATAATCATGAAGTTACAGCACATATATACATATTTTATTTGCATCCTCGTGAGGATGAAGCCACTCTTCAGCCAATTCACTCCACGTGAAATCAAGAAACGGCTGAGTGCACTGGATAAAGCAAAGGCTATGAACCCCAATGACATCCCGGCTGTTGTGCTGAAGACGCGCGGACCGAACTTGCCCACCGCTGGAAAAGTGGTGCATCTACCCGGTTTCAGTTGTTTTTACTGGCGCAGTGAATGCGGTGGCCTTTTGAGCGAAATTCCGCTCTTTGTTTTTTTCTTCCCAGCGGACCAGGATTCGGTCATAATGGGGGCGGATGTGCGGCGGTGAGCGGAAGTTCACACACTGGAGGGGCAGAAGTTGGGGGCGGGTGGAGTGTCCGCTGCTGTCGCTCATCAGCGTAGCGCCGATAATGAGGTCACGGTGCCACATCACCCATCTCTCCCATTCACTTAAGGGGGTGAGACGCTGTGATTCTTTACGTTTGGTCCACTGGGCCACCAGGGAGGATTTTGGCTGGGCCAGTGGCCTAGCACCCAAGAAGGGTGCCGGACTGCCTGTTGGTGGCCCGGCCAAACCCGGGGGCATAATTGTCGGTCCAACACGGCAGTTGGTCCACAAAAAAAAACATGGCGACAGTGGCAGTAGGTCTTCCCCTTTAATGGGAGCCGCTACACCATTTTAGAAGCACTCCAACCTCAGTGTACCAGCAGAAAAAGCTGCCGGTGGCACCGAGTGGTGGGAACAAGATTTTCTCGGCTTAATTTCGCGATCGGTGGGTAGGAACATCGACATTGCATGCTCTGATGACGCACTTAGGATGGATCGGCAGCAGTGGAGTAATAGTGGGGGACGCGGGTCACCGCCGGGATGCCCCAGGAGCAGATTTTTCAAAATAGCAGCCATTCCACAAAAAATTGCACTCCATAGCATGTCCGCCATTTTCTGGCGGTAACAGGCCTTAAGGGGACGGGCAATTTTGGCGCCTTGTGCTCCAAAACTAGCCGTGCATCTAGCCAAGCTGTTGCAGTACAACTAAAACACTGGCATCTATCCAACAACGTGGAAAACTGCCCAGGTATATCCTGTCCACAAAAAGCAGGACAAATCCAATCCAGCCAATTGCTGCCCCATCAGTCTACTCTCAATCAAAAGCAAAGTGATGGAAGGGGTCGTCGACAGTGCTATCAAGCAGCACTTACTCACCAATAACCTGCTCACTGATGCCCAGTTTGGTTCCACCAGGAACACTCGACTCCAGACCTCATTACAGCCTTGGTCCAAACAAGGACAAAAGAAATGCATTCCTGAGGTGAGGTGAGGGTGACTGTCCTAGACATCACGGCAGCATTTGACCGTGGGTGGCATCAAGGAACCCCAGTAAAATTGAAGTCAGTGGAAATGAGGGGGAAAACTCTCAACTGGCTGGAGTCATATTTAGCACTAAGGAAAATGATTGTGGTGGTTGGAGGTCAATCATCACAGCCCTAGTACATTTCTGCAGGAGTTCCTCAGGGCAGTGTCCTAGGCCCAAGTATTTTCAGCTGCTTCATCAAAGACCTTCCCTCCATCGTAACGTCAGAAATGGGGATGTTCGCTGATGACTGCACAGTGTTCAGTGCCATTCGCAACTCCTCAGATAATGAAGCATTCCATGCCCACATGCAGCAAGACCTGGATGACATTAGGCTTGAGCTGATAAGTGGCAAGTAACATTCATGCCACACAAGTGCCAGGCAATGACTATCTCTAACAAGCGAGAGTCTAACCACTGCCCCTTGACATTCAATGGTATTACCATCACTGAATCCCCCACCATCAACATCTTGGGGGTCACCATTGACCAGAAACTTAACTGGAACAACCACATAAATACTGTGGCAACAAGAGAAGGTCAGAGGCTGGGTATGCTGTAGCGAGTGTCTCACCTCCTGACTCCCCAAAGCCTTTTCACCATTTGCAAGGCACAAGTCAGGAGTGTGATGAAATACTCTCCACTTGCCTAGATGAGTGCAGCTTCAACAACACTCAAGAAGCTCAACATCACTCAAGACAAAGCAGCCCGCTTGATTGGCACCTCATTCATCACCTTAAACATTCACTCCCTCCATCATCAATGTACCGTGGCTGCAATGTGTAACATCTACAAGATGCACTGCAGCAACTTGCCAAGGCTTCTTCAACAACACCTCCCAAACCCGCGACCTCTACCACCTCGAAGGACAAGGGCAGCAGGAGCATGGGAATACCACCACCTCCGTGTCCCCCTCCAAGTCAAACACCATCCTGACTTGGTTCATTACCGTTGGGTTAAAATCCTGGAACTTACTCCCTAACAGCACTGTGGGAGTACCTTCACCACATGGACTACAGCAGTTCAAGAAGATGGCTCACCACCATCTTTTCAAGGGCAATTAGGGATGGGCAATAAATGCTGCCCATGGCAGCGATGCACACATCCCATGAATGAATAAAAACAACTATGAGTACAATTCATTTTACTCCACAATTTATTGCTGTCTCAAGAGTTAAGTCATTTCAATTATCTGATGCAGAAATTATTTATTTTAGAAAGGTAATAGATTAGAGAACCAGAAGCTATTACATTCGGCAAATTAAAAGTGCCCAAAGGATAACAGTTGCAAATGCAAAGAATTTGGTTTAAGGAGATGCTTCCTTATAATATTCATGAAGAGCATGTAATTTGTCCTGGAGATCACATTTTATCCCTGGTTACCTGACTAAGCCCTTCTGTGCTGGCCTATTTATTGGTTCTTGATCCTCCAGAGAAAAATTGATAGATTTTTAAATCTGTACTAGATCTGCTGGCAGCAATACAGAAAACAGGATAAAAACTAACATCTGAGAGTGCAACATTGTTAGTGAATGTATTTACACTTAGTCAAAAGATAAAAGTGGTAAATTATTTTAAACAACTGAACAAAATTCCAAAAACAAGAGAATTACATTACAGGTACAGTAGAATGGAGAATAACATTTACTGAAGTTGTTATGAGCCACCAGTTGAATCACGCCTCAGGAAGATCTGCTGCAGGTCATATGTGTAAACAGAGGTCAACTCATGCAATGTATTGGCTGTGCAGTAAAATATTTAAACTTTCAATTAAAATGTAATATTTATCACCTCACAACCTTCCGGACACAACATCAAGTTCAACAATTTCAGATCATAATCACTGTTCCATTTTTCCAGAGAGCAGGTGCTGGTAATGGTTCTATTGCTGCCATTACCAGCTAATCCAGACCCATATTTTGTTCCTTTACCACACCCCCTTTTGCCTTGCATCATCATCCCTTTTATCATTTAATCACTACTGCCTTCCACTCTGTCATAGACCTTCCCTTTTGATCTTTCCTCCTCACCCCTCTTTCCCTGCTTCTGCACTTGCTCAAAACCTGTTACATCTGTAACTTTTTTCCTGTTCTGATGAAAAGTCATCAATCTGAAATGTTAACTCTGTGTCTCTCTCTCCAGAGATGTTGCCTGACCCACTGAGTATTTCCAGCATGTTCTGTTTATATATAAATAATTATCAGTCCATCAGTACAAACAGCAAGAAGTTGCATTTCTATCCTCGTCCTCTGGTAAAGAACATCTCACAGGACAAAGGTGGACACCAAACAAGAGAGAAAAGACAAATAAAGATTGTGACAGTGGATGAAAGCTACAGAGATCTTTCTTGCATGTTTGTATATAAAGAAACGCACATATTTACATATCGTACGTTGTCTTCTTCTCCTTCTTCTTAGGCAGTCCCTTGGAGTTGAGGATGACTTGCTTCCACATTAAAATGAGTTCTAAGGTGACTGATGAGACCAATGCAGGATCTATAGTCTCTGTCACAGGTGGGGCAGACAATGGTTGGTGGGATGGGTGGATGGGGTGCTTGATTTGTCATACGCTGCTTTCGCTGTTTGTACTTTGCTTCCAGGTGCTCCCGACAGAGAGACTCAAAGTGTTCGGCACCTTCTCGGGTGCTTCTCCTCCGCGTTGAGCGGTCTTGAGCTAGGGATTCCCAAGAGACAGTGGGGATGTTAGATTTTTTCAAGGAGGCCTTAAGGGTGCCCTTGAAGCATTTTCTCCACCCTCCTGGGACTCGCCTGCCGTGATGTAGCTCAGAGTAGAGTGCTTGTTTCAGGAGTCTAGTATTGGGCATGCGTACAATGTGGCCCGTCCATCGGAGCTGATCGAGTGTGGTCAATGCCTCGATGCTGGCGATGTTGGCCGGAGAGAGAACGCTGACATTAGTGCGCCTATTCTGCCAATGAATTTGCAGGATTTTGTGGAGGTAGCATTGGTGGTACTTCTCCAGTGCTTTGAGGTACCGACTGTACACAGTCCATGTCTCTGAAGCATATAGGAGGGAAGGTATCCCTACTGCTCTGTAGACCATGAGCTTGGTGCCGGGTTTAAGATCCTGGTCTTCAAACACTCTTTACCTCAGGCGGCTGAAGGCTGCACTGGCCTTGATCAGATCAGCTATGATCTTATTAAATGATGGAGCAGGCTTGAGGGGCCAAATGGCCTATTCCTGCTCCTATTTCTTATGTTCTTTATGTTCCTCTCAGGCGATGTTGGACTTCGTCATCGATGTCTGTCCTTGCTGATAGTAGGCTGCAAGATATGGGAAGTGGTCCACCTTGTCCAAGGATCTTGATAATTGGAGAGCAGTACTGTGTGACGGGAGCAGTTTGGTCATGAACCTTTGTCTTACTAAGGTTTAATGTAAGACCCAGACTCTCCTATCTTTCAGTGATGGTGTCAACAATGGTTTGGAGTTTGGACTCCGAGTGTGCACAAATGCAAACATCATCTGTATATTGTTATTCAGTGACGGAGATTATAACAACCTTGGATCTGGACTGGAGATGTCGGAGGTAGAAAAATTTCCCGCTTGTTCTGTAGATTAATTCCACTCCAGCGGGGAGCTTGTTAAAGGTGAGATGAAGCATTGCAGCGAGGAAGATTGAGAAGAGCATTGATGCAATGACACCACCTTGCTTCACCGTGGTCTGCACTTATATTGGGTCTGTGGTGGATCTGTTGGTAAGAAGCATGGCTTGCATGTCATCACGAAGCAGGCAGAGGATGGTAATAATTTTTGAGGACTGCAGAATTTGAGAAGGACACTCAATAATCCCTCATGGTTGACAAAGTTGGAGGCCCATGAGGTCAAAGAAAACCATGTACAGAGGTAGATGCTACTCCCCACATTTTTGTTGGATATGTTGCGTTGTGAAGATCATGTCCATTGTGCCCCTTATGGGCGGAATCTGCATTGCGACTCTGGGAGGAGCTCTTTAGCCACATGGAGGAGATGATTGAGGAGGATTCCTGCGATGATTTTCACTGCGGCAGACAGGAGGGAGACTCTTCTGTAATTACCATAGTCGGACTTGTCACCTTTCTTAAAGATGATCACGATTACGGCGTCTCTGAGATCCCCTGGTGCGCTCTCCTTTTCCAGATAAGAGAGGTGAGGACATGGAATCATGCCAAGAATACTTCTCTGCCATGCTTTAGTACTTCAGCAGGGATCCCAGCTACTCCTGAGGACTTGTTGCTTTTCATTTGTCAGATGACCTATTCAACCTCATGCTGAGCTGGGATTGTGCTGAGATGATGACGGGTAGTATGCTGTGGGATGGAGTTAAGGACACTCACATGAAAGACAGAGTCTTGGTTGAGGAGATCTTCGAAGTGCTCCTACCAGCGGACACTGACTGCCTCTCTGTCCTTGATGAGCACCTCTCCATTCTTAGCTCTCGGTGAGATAGGACCTTGGATGCTTGGGCCGTAGGTGGTCTTGACTCCACTAAAAAATCGTGATTGTCAGCTAGTTACTGGATCTCCTGCGCTTTTTGCACCCACCATCTGTTCTTTAGGTCAAGAATTTTTTTGTTGGACGTTGGCCTTCAGTTGTCTGTAAGTCTGCTTTCTTTCACTCGAGTTGTGGTGTTGTTTCCAATTCAAAAATGCCCTGCGTTTCCGGTTTATTAGTTACTTGATCTCTTGGTCATTCTCATCGAACCAGTCTTGATGTTTTCTGGTAGAGTAACTAAGAGGCTCTTCGCAGGTGCTGGTTATGATGGACTTGCGGGCAGACCAGGCACTGTGGACAATCCACTGCTCTGGTTCATTGGAAGTCGTCAGCTTGGCTGTGAGGTGTTGGCTGAATAGGGCTTTCTTTGCAGGGTCTTTGAGTGCTTCAGCATTGATCTTTTTTGCGGCAGCATTTCTGTTGCCCCCGCCATTTTGAAGTACATCGATGGAGATAACAGAGCGGATTAGGTGGTGGCCAGTCCAGCAGTCGTCAGCTTCTGTCATGGCGCGAGTGATGCGGACATCCTTGCGGTCCCTCGCTCGGATGATGACGCAGTCCAGTAGATGCCCGTGCCTGGTGCAAGGGTCTTGCCTGGAGGCCTTGTACTTGTCTTTCTGATGAAAAGAGGTGTCGATTACCTCACTACTGTGCAACTTGTTTACTGTTTTCTAGTTGGTTATTGATATAGTGCAACAAAACTAGGCTTGAATAATATAGTAATCAATCTAGATGGCAGGGTAAGTATCTTGTTCCGGATAAGACCGAAACCACAATTCATTATTCCTAAGCTCCAGGCTATGAAAGTTTATCTGTAGATGAACTCAGAATATTTGTTCCCAGTGGATGCAGTATTAAGGCAAGTAAGAGGGATAGTTTATCTTCCACAGCACTGGAGTCACACAGTGAGAAGGTCGTTGCTGATTACTATTACATTGCAACAAGGTTTTATTCCCTTCATTTTCTCCAGTTGCTAGAGCAAACATTTTATTTTTATTTTGGAGAAAACGAGTGGATGTTTTCATCAGAGGACTTTTGTTCCTGTATTTGTTACTGCATGTTTTCTATATGATCTTGTGTATTAGTTCAACGCAATTCTTTTGGGCTCAATTTTCCTCAAACCCGTTTTCTGGTGTATTGCCAGAGTTACGCCCATTTTTCTAGGCCAGAAATGCGGCAGATATAATTTGCCAAGATTTCCCCAATGTATAATTCTAATTTGGCACCGTGCAGTTTGGCCAGTCATTTCAGGAGGTGGAGCCTGCAGTCTGCGCCGAAAAACGAAGCCACATGCACGAAAAATAAAGTTACGTTTTTGACATCATTCCAATGGACGCGCATGCTCAGTACAGCTCGGATTTGGCAATCGGACATTTTTAAAGAGCCAGTTGTGTGTGTGAGAAGGAGTGCTGTGTGAGAGCATTGTAAAAATGGCAGCTGGAGCAGTACAAGATGCAACGCGGTGCAAGGACCAAAAATTTCTTATAGGAAGAACTGGAGGCACTAGTTACTGTGATTGAGAACAGATGGCAGGAGCTGGACACTAGCAGAGGTCACATAAAAGTTCCACCCAAAGAAATGAAGAAACACTGGAACCAAGTTGCAGAAGATTACTGTGCAATGGTGACCACCACAAGATATGGAGGCCAGTATAAAAAGAAGTGGCAAGACTTTGGTCAAGTAGTTAGTGTAAGTAATATTTTCATTTATTCAATGGAATTGCAATTGCAAATGAGACTATCTGTATGTCCCACCCAGCAGAAAGTCACCCGCTCTAAAATCTTGCATTTTCATCTTTGCAGAGGGAGGTGGTACATACTAAAAGGGAAAGAACTCGAACAGGAGGAGGCCCAGCAAATCTGCACCCACTTACACCCTTGGAAGAGAGGGTTGCTGCTTTGATGGGTCCTGCCTGGAAAAAAGCATCAGTACTGCACAAGATGGGCCCACACTCGAGGGCGAGGGTAATCCTACAAATTAATCGTCGTTCTTCAAATCAGCCTGCTGCTTGGCCTGCGCTGTGTGAGCCTACTCATGCCACCCACCTTGCCGCCTCCTCTACTGCTAACCATTTGACTGTTCTGTTATATTTAGCAGAACTTGAGGCCAATCCTGACGATACAGAAGAAGATTCAGACGCGAATGAGCCTAAAGAGGAGAATATCTTCCAATCCAACCCTCCAGAACAAGAACATGGGGGTGAGGGGGAGGGGGAGGGGATGGAGTTGGATGAAGCTCCCACTGTTGTACTAACTTTGGAGGAGGTGCCGCTCATGGAGGTGACAGCCCCTTCCGTGACTAGTGGTTTGAGTGTTGGTGGGACATTCCATGGTTTCACACATTCCGAGGTTGCGGGTCCCAGTGTTGGGGTGTAGCGAGGCACACCCAGGGCCCCACCGTCCCAGGTTGCGGGTCCCAGTGGTGTGGTGCAGTGAGGCACACCAAGGGTCCCACCTTCCGAAGTTGCCAGTCCCAGTGGTGTGGTGCAGTGAGGCACAACCAGGGCCCCACCTTCCAAGGTTGCGGATCTGAGTGATGGGGTGCAGCGAGGCACACCCCGGGTCCCACCGTCCCAGACTGTGGCTCCCAGTGTTGGCTTGCAAGCCACACCCATGGGGAGGAGGGAAAGGAGAGCTTGACCGCACTCTCATGAGGTACAGGATCTAACAGATGTGCTTCAGATGATGTCATTGAGTGCGGAGAGCATTGACCTTACTGATCAGTCCTGGACGCCATCAGTGGGGTGAGTAATGAGGGAGTGGGACTGTCGGGAGAAGTAACAGCAGTGACATGAGAAATGGGAACGATATCCGGGACCATCAGTGAGGGAATAGTGACCATGAGGGAGGTAATGTCAGAGGTAGTGCAAACCAAGTCACTGACCATGAGGGAGGGACTGTTACAGGTCGTTGAGACACTGTCAGGGCGCATGAGGGACAGCAGTTGAAGTTAGCTGTTGCAATAAGGAAACACGCCCAGACACCGCGCCCATTGACAGAATCAACTGTCACTCCCTCTCCAATCACCACACCAGCCTCTGAAGAGCCCCAAGCCAGGCCCTTCAACTTGCCACATGACGCCGACGCCAACCACCTGCTCAAGCAGTGTGCAGTACCTGAGATGTTAGAAAGAATAAGCTTGGTACCAAGCCGAGAAACACTGCACCACCGCCTGCAGGCGGGGGGTGATGGAATGTCCAAGACCAAGCGCAATGGGCGGTCTTAGAATAAGGGGGAGGAGAGATGGGTGCAGCCTTTCTTTGCTGCTGTTGTTGTTGTTGCTGTTATTATTATTATTGGTACTGTTGTAACTGTTCTCAAATTAAAAGTTTTTGTAAGTTATGTAAATTTACAAGTTTATGCGATCTTAAAGTTTTTTGTGATCTTAAAGAGTGATCTTAAAGTAAAGTTTGATACAAGAATAATTTTATTACAGTTAAGTTAAGTATATTGTAAACTTTTGAATAAAATTTATTTTACATTAAAACTGAATCATGTTCCATTCAGACAACACAACATTACAAAACAGCTCCAAACAGTAAACATATGTTCATGTGGAATAATTGTCGCTGAGCCCTCAGGCATCAGCAAAGTGTTCACGGATGAGCTGCTGGCGCAAGGCTTGAGCAATCGTTAAAGGGGCACGACGGCCCGCCCTCCTCCGCCAACGTGCTCCGGACTCAGGCACTTGAATGGCTTCCTCGTCCTCGTTGTCCTCCTCCTCCTCCTCCTGCTCGTCATCTGCATTTTCCACATCATTATCATCAGCCACTCTCACCGCAGGTGGGTCTTCCACTACCAGCTGCTGCTGCCTCATGATGGCTGAGTTATACAGCATGTAGCACACAACAGTGAACTGACCGACAATCTCAGGGGAGTACAGCAAGTCGCCTCCGGAATGGTCCAGGCATCGGAAACACTGCTTCAATATGTCAATGGTCCTCTCTATGATGCTGTGTGTCACAATGTGCGACATGTTGTATTCACGGTCAGCTTCCGTCTGGGTTATGCGTAAGGGCGTCATGAGTCAGGTGGCGAGGCCGTACCCATTGTCTCCCAGTAGTCAGGTCTACCCTTCTGGCTGCTGCTGCTGAAATATGCCAGATATAATGATGTCGCGTAGGATGAACGCAACATGGCTGCTCCCAGGGTATCTTGCATCGACTGACATGATATGATGCATGTTGTCACACTTGAGCTGCACATAAATGGAATGGAAGCCTTTTCTGTTCCTGTACATCTCGGAATCCTCCAATGGTGCTCGCAAGGCGATGTGGGTACAATCAATGCAGCCCTGTATCTTTGGGAAACCAGCAATCCTGCGGAAGCCCACAATCCTGTCATGGATTTCTTGAGCGGTCATGGGGAATTTATGAAGTAATTCCTATGTGCATACAGTGCAGCCGTGACTTGGCGAATGCAGATATGTGTTGCATGTTGAGAACTGGTACACACATCCCCAGTTGTAGCTTGAAACAATCCGGCGACATAGAATGAAAGTTGAGCTGTAACCTTCACTTCAACTGACAAAGCAGTCCTCCTGTTGCTTCTAGGTTGCAGATCTGCTTTGATCAACTCGCAGATCTCAGTTACAATTTCTTTGCGGAAACGCAGCCTTCTGACACTTAGGTGGAGGTACGAATGCCTGTCTCGATATACCCAAGGTAGGTAAAGCCTCCTGCCCAGTAACCTATGGGCTCTGATGTTCCTGATGTGATGAAGTCCAATCAATTGTCTCCTACGTAACACCATGATGTAGAAGGCTCGCACAAGATGTGGTATTGTCAGTATTGCCCCCATACTGAAATTTAACCTTTGAAAGAAGCTCAAAACGGCAAGAAAGCAGGCAGGACAGGTTCGCAGTTCTCTCTCTCCCCAAGGTCTGTATGGATGGACCATACCCAAAGGTCTTGTGACTTCTCCTCTCCACCCCCCCGTTTACTAATTGGAGTCTTGTGACTTCTCCTCTCTCCTTCCCCACTTTACTAATTAGAGCCGTGTGACTTCTCCCCTTCTCTCTCCCTCCCCGCCCCCTCCTCCCCCCCCCCCGCCCCCTACTCATTGCAGACTTCAGTGCAGAAAGCACCTCGCTCCCCGGTCTCCAAGCCTTCCGATCGTCACCTCGCTCTCTCTCTATCCTGCCCCTCCCCCCCACCCTCCCGCCATCCCCCCACAGCTTGTTTTGTAGCTGAGCCCCAAGCCCCTGTGTCTGGGCGTGGGGCCGATTCTGCCGGCCAAAGCTACAACCCTCCAGCCCTGCTTCAAGACGCTTGCTGGTGGCGTATGAATGAGTAAAAAAATGAGAGAAGTTTTGAAATCCAACAAATTTACACTTCTACATTGACAGATAAAAAAAAATTGAACTTTATTATTGATTTTGACAGTGTTCTTGACTTCCTCCAAAATCTTCGATTTAAAAACAATGGCATCTTTCAGCGTTGATTTGTGAATGTGCGCTGGTTTTCTTAACTCACCAGAAGGTTTTTTGGGAGTGGCCAGATACACCGACATAAGAGAAAAAAATGTTGGCCAAACTGCGAACATTTGAAAAAACCGGTGCAGACATGAAGGAACATGACGTGAAACAAAACTGGCCTAGAAAAATCGTAACTAAGTCAGTTACTCCAGCGCAGATTGCATTGGGAAACTTGGAAAAAAATAAATACACCAGAAAAAAACGGCGCACGACAAAAAAAACAGCGCAAATGAACGAGGAAATTTGAACCCAATTATCCCTACTGCACAGAGAAGCTGAAAATATTTTTTTACTTTGTTTATTGTAAATTATGAATTCAAATGGTTAAATTGTAGTGCCGGTATCACTATTTACTGTTTTTATATATATCACATGACGAAGTCTATTTCATATCACGTCCATTCTCGAGATGACTGTTTTGTATTATAAGACCTGTCATCATCAACGCAGAAACTGAGGGACCTTAAAAGCTGAAATATAATTTTTTTTTAAATTTCTCCTTAAATTGGTGATTTGTAGACATGGCTTGTCTGTTCTACTGGGACAGCTGTCTGAACTTACCATCAATTGTAACATAATCACCATAATCATTGATACAAGTACTTAGTGATACCAGTGCTGCATCTTGTTTTTCCCTCATGCAAAATAATAACGGCCCTGAAATCCCGGCCTCCCCGGGTCCGTACGGAATGCGTATGGACCCGGGAAGGCATCGGAAAAGCCGGTTTCCGGCACACAATGCTCATGCGCTGAAAAACAGCTTTTCCGATCTGTCAAGTATCTGACTTGACAGATGGCCACATCTTGGGATTGAGCACATTCCCACGGCAGAGGTTGGGCTATTTGCCCATCTCTTGCCCAGCGAATGTCCTTAAAACTCTTGCGCCTGGTAAAAGCAGCTGCACAGCCTAAGAGTTTAAAAACATGTCAAAAACATATTGAAATAAAATTTTAAAATACATATTTATATTAAAAACCATACCCACTCAGGTAATTTTATGTTAAACCATAATTAAAACTTTTTTTAAAAATTGGCAAAATTTTATTTTCAAAAACATTTCTATTAACTTTAATTTCTATAATGTATTCATGTGAGGTGTTTTTTTTAATGTTTTATGTAGTGTTTGGGTATTTGAGGGTATTTAACTAAAAATGTGAGATCCAAATCATCTTAACTCATCAGTTCATCTTTGGTTGGAGTAAATCACCGGTGCTTCCAATCGTTTTCTGTTTCCATTGCTTCAAGCCTTAACTATTTTACCCAAATTTTGTTTTACTCTATATGTTCAAACATCTCACTCCAAATGCAAAATATTTTAATAAAAAATAAGCTATAGAAACATAGAAACATAGAAAATAGGTGCAGGAGTAGGCCATTTGGCCCTTCGAGCCTACACCACCATTCAATAAGATCATGGCTGATCATTCACCTCAGTACCCCTTTCCTGCTTTCTCTCCATACCCCTTGATCCCTTTAGCCATAAGGGCCATATCTAACTCCCACTTGAATATATTCAATGAACTGGCATCAACAATTTTCTGCGGCAGGGAATTCCACAGGTTAACAACTCTCTGAGTGAAGAAGTTTCTCCTCATCTCAGTCCTAAATGGCCTACCCCTTATCCTAAGGCTGTGTCCCCTGGTTCTGGACTTCCCCAACATCGGGAACATTCTTCCTGCATCTAACCTGTCCCGTCCCGTCAGAATCTTATACGTTTCTATGAGATCCCCTCTCATCCTTCTAAACTGCAATGTATAAAGGCTGGAGTTGATCCAGTCTCTCCTCGTATGTCTGTCCAGCCATCCCTGGAATCAGTCTGGTGAACCTTCGCTGCACTCACTCAATAGCAAGAACATCCTTCCTTAGATTGGGAGACCAAAACTGAACACAATATTCCAGGTGAGGCCTCACCAAGGCCCTGTACAATTGCAGTAAGACCTCCCTGCTCCTATACTCAAATCCCCTAGCTATGAAGGCCAAAATGCCATTTGCCTTCTTCACTGCCTGCTGTACCTGCATGCAACTTTCAATGACTGATGAACCATGACACCCAGGTCTCGTTGCACCTCCCCTTTTCCTAATCTGCCACCATTCAGATAATATTCTGCCTTCCTGTTTTTGCCACCAATAACCTCACATTTATCCATATTATACTGCAACTGCTATGCATTTGTCCACTCACCTAAACTGTCCAAATCACCCTGCAGCCTCATAGCATCCTCCTCACAGCTCACACCGCCACCCAGTTTAGAGTCATCTCCAAACTTGGAGATATTACACTCAATTCCTTCTTCCAAATCATTAATGTATATTGTAAAGAGCTGGGGTCCCAGCACTGAGCCCTGCGGCACTCCACTAGTCACTGCCTCTTATTCCGAAAAGGACCGGTTTGTCTCGACTCTCTGCTTCCTGTCTGTCAACCAATTCTCTATCCATGACAGTGCATTATCCCCAATACCATGTGCTTTCATTTTGTACACCAATCTCTTATGTGGGACCTTGTCAAAGGCTTTTTGAAAGTCTAAATACACCATATCCACTGGTTCTCCCTTGTCCACTCTACTAGTTACTTCCACAAAAAATTCCAGAAGATTTGTCAAGCATGATTTCCCTTTCATACATCCATGATGACTTGGACCAATCCTGTCACTGCTTTCCAAATGCGCTACTATTTCATCCTTAATAACTGATTCCAACATTTTCCCCACTACTGATGTCAGGCTAAACGGTCTATAATTACCCGTTTTCTCTCTCGCTCCTTTTTTAAAAAGTGGTGTTACATTAGCTACCCTCCAGTCCATAGGAACTGATCCAAAGTCGATAGACTGTTGGAAAATGATCACCAATGCTTCCACTATTTCTACCACCACTTCCTTAAGTACTCTGGGATGCAGACAATCAGGCCCTGGGGATATATCGGCCTTCAATCCCATTAATTTCCCCAACACAATTTCCCGCCTAATAAGGATATCCTTCAGTTCCTCCTTCTCACTTGACCTAAGGTCCCCTAGTACATCCGGAAGGTTATTTGTGTCTTCCTTTGTGAAGACAGAACCAAAGTATTTGTTCAATTGGTCTGCCATTTCTTTGTTCCCCATTATAAATTCACCTGAGTCCAACTGCAAGGGACCTACGTTTGTCTTCACTAATCTTTTTCTCTTCACATATCTATAGAAGCTTTTGCAGTCAGTTTTTATGTTCCCAGCAAGCTTCTTCTCATACTCTATTTTCCTCCTCCTAATTAAACCCTTTGTCCTCCTCTGCTGAATTCTAAATTTATCCCAGTCCTCAGGTTTGCTGCTTTTTCTGGCCAATTTATATGCCTCTTTCTTGGATCTAACACGATCCTTAATTTCCCTTGGTAGCCAAGGTTGAGCCACCTTCCCTGTTTTCTTTTTACTCCAGACAGGGATGTACAACTGTTGAAGTTCATCCATATGCTCTTTAAATGTTTGCCATTGCCTATTCACCGTCAACCCTTTAAGTATCATTTGCCAGTCTATTCTAGCCAATTCACGCCTCATGCCATCAAAGCTACCTTTCCTTAAGTTCAGGACCCTACTTTCTGAATAACTGTGTCACTCTCCATCTTAATAAAGAATTCTACCATATTATGGTCACTCTTCCCCAAGGGGCCTCGCACAACAAGATTGCTAATTAGTCCCTTCTCATTACACATCACCCAGTCTAGGATGGCCAGCTCTCTAGTTGGTTCCTCGACATATTGGTCAAGAAAACCATGCCTAATAAATTCCAGGAAATCCTCCTCCACTGCTACCAGTTTGGTTAGCCCAATCTGTACATAAATTAAAGTCACTCATGATAACTGCTGTACCTTTATTGCACACATCCCTTATTTCTTGTTTGATGCAGTCCCCAACCTCACTACTACTATTTGGTGGCCTGTACACAACTCCCACCAGCGTTTTCTGCCCTTTGGTATTGCGTAGCTCCACCCATACAGATTCCACATCATCCAAGCTAATGTCCTTCCTTACTATTGCATTAATTTCCTCTTTAACCAGCAACGCCACCCCACCTCCTTTTCCTTTCTGTCTATCCTTCCTAAATGTTGAATACCCCTGGATGTTGAGTTCCCAGCCTTGGTCACCCTGGAGCCTATCTCAAATACATTCTACACTTTTGCAAAATAGCCTTATGGGCAAGTACCAGCAAAAATAAATGGCAGATATATAAGATCATTAAAACCTAGATATTCCTCTGTCTGCTATTTTAATGCAGGCATGAATCCATTTAATTTAAGTAGTGAGTATAGAGCCTATTCCAATACCATCTTGGCCTAGTTAATTTATTTTGCAATAATTAATGTTTAGATTTAATTTTATCAGGGCTTCAGTGTATTAGGAGTAGACTGATGGAATGCTGCAGAATAGAGACAGTTGTAACTTTGCAGTAATTTGTCAGCTCAACTTCAATTTGCTGAAATCTCACCACTGACTCTCTAGGTGAAAGAAAATGTGGCATTGTCTGATTTTTCCAATAGAAAGTCTGGCCTGAAACTGGCTTCATATTTCTCAAAAATAATTGCCATCGTGATACTTGCTGTTTCGCGAGTGTGCCTGCACTTTAATGAACATGTTTAGAAGGTGTAATTAGGAGATTCAGTCAGTGTTCAGAGATTGGAGTTTATTGAGTGAATGCACCAATTGTTTTTGACATTTAGAATATTGTTCCAGCTTTTTACTGTAAGAGGCTAATCACTTAAAAATAACAGGAATGTTATTCCATTCAGTTCATGGTAAGCAATTTTAAATTAAAACATCTAGGCTGGGAATAATTTTGATTCACTCAGTCGTAATCAGGATATAGTAATCCTGCATTTTTTAGATTTTTTTTAAAGCTTCCCCAAAGCCCACTGGCACTGACCGCCCAATGTAGAACTAAGTTAAACAGACCAGTCCATCGCAGGTTCATTTCTTAGTCCCTGATCTCAGCGTGGGCAGTAGTTGGGTCCTTACAATTGGCTTTGATATTCTACACTATGACGACAAGGTAAAGCAGCCTACCCACCAACTCCTGACCGCTATTCAGTTGCCCTGCCGGATAGTGTCCTTGTACAGATGTCAGGTGAAAACAGCTAAATAACCTGTCTACAGTCACTGGCTGGACACATGAAGAGTGGCTATCTGCGTGGGGCACAAGAGGGCTTCCAGTGGAATTATACTCAACAAGATTCAGTGCCTTCTGGAGAGGAGGGAAGAACATTGAAAAAATATACTACAGCATTTATCGTTGTTAGCAAGTCTTTAATAATCAAAAACTTACATAACAAATAGATTTAATCTGTCACATTGTTAATTAAGGATATAGACCTCAGACATAAAGACATTCTATTTAATACATCAAGATTTTGAAAGCAACGATTGAATTACTTTGACAGTTTTTAATATAACTATGGTAGAAAAGCATAAATAAGAATATCTGTGGTTTTATAAATAGGCATATGACAGATTTAATTTAGCAAAGATAACAAAATCTGAATGTTTAAATAGAGGGTTTGTTTAGTGCATTGACAAAGCTTGCTTTCTGTAGTCAAAAGTCTTTTGCAACTTGACAACACATATGGGTTGATGTTTAACATGTATTTTGTTTCTAATCTCGAAGCTATCTGCACAGCTCACTATGACCAAATTGAAAGTTTGGTCAATCTCAGGAATAGACTAAAAATCATACATAACTGATAAAGCTATTTTCTGTTTACAAGTTCGAATTTTAAGTTGTTACATTTTAGAACTTGGAAGGAGACCTATTTGATGTGGATAACACAGTAAAATCCAACAACTATAAATTGAGGGATAGATGTTCAACTTGCCACCCGGATGTTAAACTGAGGTTACGGATCTACCGCCCATTATAGAAACTGGCCAATTTCATTTCTATTGATTTCAACGTAAAAGGTGCCCAATCTGCATGGCATTTCTTATGCCTTGGAGGCAAGTTTGAAATCTACCCCATCGACCTTTATGACTCTCCTTAAGACCTCATCCTTTGATCAAACTCTTGGTGACCCCTTCTCATCTCCTCTTCTTTGGTCCTGCATTAATTTTCTTCGTTCCCATATAACTGCAAGTTATTGTTTGTCGTAAAAATGTCAAAGATTATCCCGATCGTGCAATTTGTGTCATTCAGTAACTTGAGGAACAAATGTTTCTATTCAAATGGGACACAGCTGGTTGTGTGGCTCTTGACTGCCTACCCCCTCACCCCCTCCCCCCCCCCCACTGCCACCCCGCGCCTCCCCCCACCCCCACCCCCCGCCCACCCCAGTGAATTCATTGAGAGGAACCAGAAGCTAAAAGTGTATATGTGTTTTTTAAGTATGTTTTGGTAACTTTACAATTTATGTTTTCCACCATTTTAAGCATGGTTTCAATATTGGATATAATTAAATATTGGCAATTGTTATCACACTGAAGGAAATGACAGATTATGGTGGGGTTGGCTGGGAAAATAGCCCTTGGTGTGTCCACCAATATGGTGCTAGCTGCGATAGTAGAAACATCATTTTTAATTCCACTCTTATGACTCCATGGCAGGAGGATTTCCTCTGTGTGTTATTTGTAGCAAGATCAGAAAGATATTTATAACATTTTAAACCTTACTATAATATTGCATAATCCCTATATATTGGCAGACTTATTCTTTGCTTCCTGCTGGTGGCTTTAACATGTCATATACATAAGTGCTGTATTAGTAATGGACCTTTTTAATATGTGTTTTTCTTGTTACGCTGCAAGATGATTGCAGAATTAACATATTGACTGTTGTACCTGTCTTAAGTATGACAGTTTCTTGCACAGAAGCTGGTAGTCTGTTACCTGCTAATGATTACATTACTCCTTGCCGCACATGTGTACTTGTGGTAAGAATCATTCACTGGTGCAAGTTTTTATCTCTCGTATCCTTTATATCTTCATCCAGGAGAAGTGGGGGGTCTTCTTTTCAATTGGGGAACACTATTTTAACTGCCTTTTCTGGCTCAGACAGTGTATCTCCGACTGCCTTCAGCTGCCAAGCCCAAAGCTCCTCTCCGCTTCTCAACCTCTCTCTCGCCTCCTTGAAGAAACTCCTTAAAACCTACCTCTTTGATCAAGCTTTTGGTCACCTGTCCTTAATGCTCCTTTTTTGGTTCAGTGCCAATTTTTTTTCTGATTAAGCTCCTGTGAAGCATATTGAGGCATTTTACTATTCTAAAGGTGCTATATAAATATATGTTGTTGTTGTTGATTGCTTTTTTCAGAGTGGCTATGCAATATAAGGTAAATTCAGCAATGCTGCACTCACAGCACAAAGCCTCAATCTACTGCAGACAATCGGGTGCATAGGTTTGTCTTTCTGAATTATGGCACTCTGAAATATCGGCCAATAAACTTTAATCCCCCGAAAGTCGAATGCGCCAATCTCCATGGCCGTTTCTTCTAACTGTGTTCCCATTGAGTGAGGCTCTGTGCTGAGAGTGTAGCCCCTTTTATTCAAGAGGTACATGTCATTAGACCAGACTGTGCTGTTTTCTGAATCTATGTCTGTTAGCTGCTTCAGAATAATAATTCACTTCGGTACAATGAAATCTATCTGAACCAATTAAGGGCACCATTATGTTGATGGCCCATGAAGTAACTTATTTATTCTGTACTATTTTCCTTAATGATCTGCCTTAAATTGTTTTATTTGGTAATTGAGGTAAAGTTAGTTTTGTTACACTGTTGCAATATCTTGTGCTTAAATGATTCATTTTTGAAACATAACCATTGGCTATCTAAAGCAATGGTCATTACTATGATGTTGTGGGGCTGAATAAGAACGTGCTGACAAAGAGACTATTACATTAACAATGGCACTATGTTCTTGTACTCTCCCATAACTGTATCAAAATAAGTTTGAAATATGTGACTGAAATGGAATTGATCATTTTAATAAATAGGCTCTTTAGTCTTGGGCACTAGCCCATTTATATTATCATATGATTTGCCTATTTCAAAATATATTTCATTTTAAGAAGTGATAGCAATATTAATGGAATACATTGATTTATATGAGATAGATTTTATTCTAATTATTTTTCACTGAATATATTGAACACATTAAAAAGTGTTATAATATGCACAACACCAGAGGCCATGGAAGTTTATTGACATTTTTAACTATGTGAAAAATATTCAGGGTTGCAGGGCTGATGTTAACTCGGTCCTCCAAGCGGGAATGGGGTGGTAGCTTTCCTAAAATCGGAGTGCTCCAGCTACCAGCCTGCTCCTGTCTGTCACCATTTTGTCCAGGACCATACAAGGGCAGTCCAATCACCCATGTGAACCTCATTAAAGTATGCAAATCAGAGTTCTGGGACATATATAGGACTCCAATTGCAATTTTGAGGTATGAATAGGCGGAGCGTATGTGGCATATGCTCTGCCCATTTGTATCGGGTGGCTTAGTCAGTGATCTTTAATGGCTGCTTACAAAAGGCCTGGAAAAATCAATTTCTTTTGGTGTGGGGTGTAAAGACTGGAGGCATCGAACCCCAAAGGATTTATTGGACATTGTCTGGACATTGCATTTAATAATTTTCTCACTGCAGAGAAAGCTGGAAGCTGTTTGTGGGAAGGGCCCAAGTGCGGCTCCATGTTGGATTTAGAATGATGGGCAGGGAGTCTGGAATGACAATGGCCAACATAGAGAGCTATTAAGCCTAGACTGCCTGGAAGCGAAAACCCATCACTGGACACAAACACAGGAATCCTCGAAAACAAGGAACTTTATTGGGTAAAAGCAGAAGACATACCAACAGGAAACCTTGAAACAAAGGCCAAAGGAAGACACACCCACAGGAAGTCTCAACAGCAATGACCCAGAAAGGGCAAACAGATTTGGATATAAAAGGTGGCTGCTTCACCCCTACAAGAATCCAAACCTGCATATTGAGACGGAGAGAAGAAACGAGAAGAGACACCTTTTCACAAAAAGAAGCAGCGAGTAAGCCAGTGAAATCGGTGAGCATTTCTGCACACACATCTTTTAAGATCAAAGCCACAGTGTGAGGGGGTATCATGCGTTCTCCCAACCAAATTTTTAGGGGTTTACAGGGGAGGTGTTTTAGACATTGGGGTACTTCGCGTTAGGGGCCTGTTAGACAGGCCATACTGTGTATTGTACTAAGAAACATAGAAACCTAGAAAATAGGTGCGGGAGTAGGACATTCGGCCCTTTGAGCCTGCACCACCATTCAATATGATCATGGCTGATCATGCAACTTTACTGCCCCATTCCTGCTTTCTCTCCATACATCTTGATCCCTTTAGCCATAAGGGCCAAATCTAACTTCCTTTTGAATATATCGAACGAACTGGCCTCAACAACTTTCTGTGGTAGAGAATTCCACAGATTCACAATTCTCTGAGTGAAGAAGTTTCTCCTCATCTCAGTCCTAAATGCCTTACCCCTTATCCTCAACTGTGACCCATGGTTCTGGATTTTCCCAACATCGGGAACATTCTTCCTGCATCTAACCTGTCCAGTCCCGTCAGAATTTTATGTTTCTATGAGATCCCCTCTCATTGTTCTAAATTCCAGTGAATATAAGCCTAGTTGATCAAATCTTTCTTCAAATGTCAGTCCTGCCATTCCAGGAATCTGTCTGGTGAACCTTCGCTGCACTCCCTCAATAACAAGAATGTCCTTCCTCAGATTAGGAGACCAAAACTGTACACAATATTCAAGGTGTGGCCTCACCAAGGCCCTGTACAACTGCAGTAAGACCTGCCTGCTCTATACTCAAATCCCCTAGGTTTGAAAGCCAACATGCCATTTGCCTTCTTCACTGCCTGCTGCACCTGCATGCCAACTTTCAAAGACCGATGAACCTTGACACCCAGGTCTCGTTGCACTTCCCATTTCCTAATCTGTCACAATTCAGATCAAAATTCTGCCTTCTTGTTTTTGCCACCAAAGTGGATAACCTCACATTTATTTACATTATACTGCATCTGCCATGCATTTGCTCACTCACCTAACCTGTCCAAGTCACCCTGCAGCCTCTTAGCATCTTCCTCACAGCTCAGACTGCCATCCAGCTTAGTGTCATCTGCAAACTTGGAGATATTACATTCAATTCCTTTGTTTAGTTCATTAATGTATATTGTAAATAGCTGGGTCCCAACACTGAACCTTGCGGTATCCCACTAGTCATTGCCTGCAATTCTGAAAAGGACCTGGTTATTCCTATTCTTTGCTTCCTGTCTGCCAACCAGTTCTCTATCCACATCAATACATTATCCCCAATACCATCTGCTTTAATTTTGAACACTAATCTCTTGTGTGGGACCTTGTCAAAAGTCTTTTGAAAGTCCAAATACACCACATCCGCTGGTTCTCCCTTGTCCACTCTACTAGTTACATCCTCAAAAACTTCCAGAAGATTTGTCAAGCATGATTTCCCTTTCATAAATCCATGCTGACTTGGTCCGATCCTGTCACTGCTTTCCATCCTTAATAATTGATTCCAACATTTTCCCCACTACCGATGTCAGGCTAACCGGTCTATAATTCCCTGTTTTCTCTCTCCCTCCTTTTTTAAAAAGATGGGTTACATTAGCTACCCTCCAATCCATAGGAACTGATCCAGAGTCTATAGAATGTTGGAAAATGACCACCATTGCATCCACCATTTCTAAGTACTTCCTTAAGTGCCTTGGGATGCAGACTATCAGGCCCTGGGAATTCATCGGCCTTCAATCCCATCAATTTCCCGAACACAATTTCCTGACTAATCAGGATTTCCTTCAGTTCCTCCTTCTCGCTAGACCCTCGGTCCACTAATATTTCTGGAAGATTATTTGTGTCTTCCTTAGTGAAGACAGAACCAAATTATTTATTCAATTGGTCTGCCATTTCTTTATTCCCCATTATAAATTCATCTGATTCTGACTGCAAGGGACCGACATTTGTCTTCACTAATCTTTTTCCCTTCACATAGCTATAGAAGCTTCTGTAGTCAGTTTTTATGTTCCCTGCAAGCTTATTCTCATACTCTATTTTCCCCCTCCTAATTAAACGAGTTGTCCTCCTCTGCTGAATTCTAAATTTCTCCCAGTCCACAGGTTTGCTGCTTTTTCTGGCCAATTTATATGCCTCTTCCTTGGATTTAACACTTTCCCTAATTTTCCTTGTTAGCCACGGTTGAGCCACCTTCCGCATTTTATTTTTACACCAGACAGGGATGTACAATTGTTGAAGTTCATCCATGTGATCTTTAAATGTCTGCCATTGCCTATCTACTGTCAACCCTTTAAGTATCAGTCGCCAGTCTATCCAAGCCAATTCACATCTCATACCATTAAAGTTACCTTTCTTTAAGTTCAAGACCCTAGTATCTGAATTAACTGTGTCACTCTCCATCTTAATGAAGAATTCTACCATACTATGGTCACTCTTTCCCAAGGGGTCTCGCACAACAAGATTGGTAATTAATCCTCTCTCGTTACACAACACCCAGTCGAGGGTGGCCAGCTCACTAATTGGTTCCTCAACATATTGGTCTAGAAAACCATCCCTTATACACTCCAGGAAATCCTTCTCCACCGTTTTGCTACCAGTTTGGTTCGACCAATCTATATGTAGATTAAAGTAATCATGATAACTGCTGTAGCCTTATTGCATGCATCCCTAATTTCCTGTTTGATGCCATTCCCCACCTCACTACTACTATTTGGTGGTCTGTACACAACTCCCACTAGCATTTTCTGCCCTTTGGTGTTCCGCAGCTCTACCCATACAGATTCCACATCATCCAAGCTAATGTCGTTCCTTACTATTGCGTTAATCTCCTCTTTAACCAGCAATGCTATTCCACCTCCTTTTCCTTTCTGTCTATCCTTCCTGAATATTGAAAGCACTGAATGTTGAGTTCCCAACCTTGGTCCCCCTTGAGCCATGTCTCCGTAATCCCAATTACATCATATCCATTAACAGCTAGCTGCGCAATTAATTCCTCCACCTTATTACGAATGCTCCTCGCATTGAGACACAGAGCCTTCAGGCTTGTTTTTTTTAACCCTCTTTGTCCTTTTAGAATTATGTTGTAATGTGGCCCTTTTTGATTTTTGCCTTTGATTTCTCTGCCCTCCACTTTTCCTTATCTCCTTGCTACCTTTTGCTTCTGTCCCCATTTTACTTCTCTCTGTCTCCCTGCATAGATTCCCATCCCCCTGCCATATTAGTTTAAGCCCTCCCCAACAGCACTAGCAAACACTCCCCCTAAGACATTGGCTGCAGTCTTGCCCAGGTGCAGACCATCTGGTTTGCATTGGTCCCACCTCCCCCAGAACCGGTTCCAATGTCCCTGGAATTTGAATCCCTCCCTCTTGCATCATTCCTCAAGCCACGTACTGTATTTATTTGTTTTACACACCAGGGTGTGTGTAGTTTTACTGGGTGCAGGTATGTGCTTTAGCTTTAATAAAGCATTGCTGGTTGAGACCGAGGTATTTGTCTGTGACTCATTCATTTGTTCAGTACAGTAATCACTCCCAGATCTAGAACTAGTGTAACGTGGGGGGGGGGGGTGTTGAAAACACCTAAGGGAGACCACTTACAGGGGAGAAGGAGCAGGGATGGACCTTCTTAGGCCCCCTAAAATGTCCAACCCATCTGAGCTGCCCCCCCCGAGGGATTGCTTCTCCTACCCCTCCCATGCTCCGCCTGTCAGCCAGCTCCAGGGTAGCTGGCCAAGTTCCTGCCCTCACAGGACTGGTAAACTCTAGCTTGCCAGCAGAATGGAAATAAGGTCCAGGCCTCTAATAGTTTGGGCTTCCCACTGTCAAAAATGTATGTGCGGCAGGTGTGTTCTCTCCCCTGCCCATCTGTTCTATGCTGGTTAGTTAAAATAGGTCCTAGTATCTCTATGTACTTGTTCCTTCAATCAACCACCAATAATGCATTAACCAATCATTTACCTCATTGCTTTTTTTGAGATCATGCTGTGTATTTAATGGATGCCACATTTGCCTGCACAACAATAGTGGCTGCACTGCAAAGTAATTCATTGATCTGTATCTTAATTCTCCAAAATGGGGGGTGGGTTGGGTTCATGTCAGAGGTAGGTTAAATGCAAAAAATCTGAAACAGGAATCCAACTCATCTCAAACTCGCCCACTTCTGATTTTAACGGTGACAGGATGAGGGGTGGGCGACCAATCTGCTCGTGGGAGGCGGGTTAGTCATTCAAATAATAGAGTGAGTCTGGCTGCCTTCATTTTAACAATAATTCTGTATTCAAATCTTGTCATCCGGGTTTCCCAGGACTCAGGAAATTCAACAGATGAAAGGAGGAGAGAAGGGCTGAATCCATTAGGTAAGTGCTTTTACAGCACTGCTTGTGGGCTTGGAGTAGCAGGAGTGCTTCCTCCTTGTAATATATAGCTCCATCTAGTGGACTACTGCTCCACCTAAGGGACTACTGTGGTAATGCAGCCATTGCTGTAAATACAATAATCATCATCATCATAGGCAGTCCCTCGGAATCGAAGAAGACTTGCTTCCACTCTTAAAATGAGTCCTTAGGTGGCTGAACAGTCTAATACGAGAGCCACAGTTCCTGGCACAGGTGGGACATGTTAGGTCTTGAATAAAGAGTCAGACTAGATACTGCAAGCTCAAAGCAAGTGTGACCGTAGTCCTTTATTACGGATCTCAGAGTGCCTCTCCAGCCTGTGAGGCCTCCTTGTATACAAGTGCTCCCAAGGGATTGTGGGATCCCTTGGGACTCCAGGGGACAAGCCCTCTGGTGGTTAGACATGGTAATTACAGGTTTACATACATAGGGGATCAAGGGGTATGGCGAGAAAGCAGGAATGGGGTACTGAAGTTGAATGTTCAGCCATGAACTCATTGAATGGCGGTGCAGGCTAGAAGGGCCGAATGGCCTACTCCTGCACCTATTTTCTATGTTTTCTATGTTTCTATAACACTCCCCTCCCCCCCCCCCCCAAGTCAATAGTGTAACTATTAACAATGTGAGTCGATCTGGGGCCTTCCTTTCCCTGGTTGATCATCTCGGTGCAAATACTGGTGTTGGTGAGTCGTTTGTTGGGCTTTCGCTGGGCTGCTGCGCAGCTGGCCTTGCCGGACTGCTGGGGGTGACGGGTTCTGCTTCGTGGTCAACCGCTTGGTCGGTTGCCACTTGTGTGTATGTTGGAGGGTCAAAAAAGGTAGAGTCTATTGTGGGCTGTTCTGGATAGTCCATAAATCTGAGTTTGGTTTGGTCCAAGTGTTTTTTGCAGGTGAGTCCATTTGCGAGTTTGACCACAAACACCCTATTCCCCTCTTTGGCCAAAACAATACCTTGGGACTCCAGGGGATAAGCCCTCTGGTGGTTAGACATGGTAATTACAGGTTTACAAACATAACAACACTTCCCCCAAAGTCAATAGTGTAATTATTTGCAAAGTGATTCGATCTGGGGCCCAGTTCATAGTTCATTGCAAATACAGGATCATTTACTTCAATTTCTCGTGACACATTTGCGCGATCATGATATGTATTCTGTTGAAGCCGCCTGCTCTCTGCCTGTTCATGTAGATCAGGATGGACTAACGAGAGCCTTGTCTTAAGTGCCCTTTTCATGAGCAGTTCAGCGGGAGGGACCCCGGTGAGCGAGTGGGGTCTTGTGTGGTAACTAAGCAGGACTCGGGATAAGCGAGTCTGCAGTGAGCCTTCAGTTACCCTTTTCAAGATCTGCTTGATTGTTTGAACTGCTCGTTCTGCCTGACCATTGGACGCTGGTTTAAACGGGGCAGACGTGACATGTTTGATCCCATTGTGGGTCATGAATTCCTTGAATTTGCCACTGGTAAAGCACGGCCCATTGTCACTTACAAGGACATCAGGCAGGTCGTGTGTGGCAAACATGGCCCGTAGGCTTTCAATGGTGGCAGCAGACGTGCTTGCCGACATTATCAAACATTCAATCCACTTGGAGTACTCATCTACAACCACTAAAAACATTTTTCCCAAGAATGGGCCTGCATAGTTGACATGAACCCTAGACCACAGTTTGGAGGGCCAAGACCATAACCTTAGTGACGCCTCCCTGGGTGCATTGCTTAACTGGGAACATGTATTACATTTGTGCACACAGGACTCTGAGTCTGCATCGATACAGGGCCACCACACGTGGGATCTGGCTATCGCTTTCATCATTACAATGCCTGGGAGATCACTAATGAAAGTGTCCTTGCCGTTTTTTGGCACAACGACCCGATTACCCCATAGGAGGCTGTCTGCCTATATAGACATTTCATTTTTGCACCCCTGGTACGACTTTATTTTTTCCTGCATCTCTAACAGGATACTAGACCAACTCCCATGGAGCACACAGTTTTTTACTTAGGACAGTAAGGGGTCCTGGCTCGTCCAAGTTCTAATCTGTCGGGCGGTAACAGATGATTGCTCACTCTCGAATGCTTCCATTACCATAACTAGATCTGCAGGCTGTGCCATCTCCATCCCGGTGGTGGACAATGGTAGCCTACTGAGAGCATCGGCACAGTTTTCTGTGCCTGGCCTGTGGCAGATGGCATAGTTGTATGTGGACAATGTGAGCGCCCATCTCTGGATGCGGGCCGATGAATTCATATTTCTCCCTTTATTTTCAGGAAAGAGGGATATAAGCGGCTTATGGCAGTTTCCAATTCAAATTTGAGCCCGAACAGATAATGATGCATTTTCTTTACCCCGTAAGCACACGCTAACGCTTCTTTTTCGATCATACTGTAGGCCCTCCAGTTGCAATTTCCCAAATTCATTAGTTTGTTGCAATACACACCCAACCCCGTATGACGACGCATCACATACTGGTACCAAACGTTTACGTGGATCGTACAACACAAGCAATTTGTTTGAACATAACAGCTTCCTAGCTTTTTCAAAGGCATTTTCTTGGCTTTTACCCCATACCCATTCATCTCTTTTACGCAGTAAAGAGTGCAGGGGTTCTAACAATGTGCTAAGACCTGGTAAGAAGTTACCAAAATAGTTCAGGAGTCTTAGAAACAACGCAGCTCCATCATGTTTGGTTGTCTTGGTTGATTTTGATTGCCTCTGTCTTCAAATCAGTGGGCCTGGTGCCGTCCGCTGCGATTCTTCTCCCCAGGAACGCCACTTCAGCTGCCAGGAAAACGCACTTCGAGCATTTTAGCCTGAGCCCCACATGATTAAGCCAACTAAGAACCTCCTCCAGGTTCTGCAGGTGCTCGACGGTGTCCCAACCTGTAACCAAGATGTCCTCGAAGACCACGGTGCGTGGGACCAACTTCAGCAAGCTTTCCATGTTCCTCTGGAATATCACCGCAGCTGATTGAATCCAAAACGGGTATCTGTTGTAAATGAAAAGACCTTTGTGCGTGTTGATGCAGGTGAGGCCTTTCGACGATTCCTCCAGCTCCTGCGTCATGTATGCCGAGGTCAAGTCCAGCTTCGTGAATGTTTTCCCTCCCGCCAGCATCGCAAATAGGTCGTCTGTCTTGGTAGTGGGTATTGATCCTGCAGTGAGAAACGATTGATAGTTACTTTGTAATCATCAAAGTTTCTGACTGTGCTGTCTCCCTTGAGGACTGGAACAATTGGACTGGCCCATTTATTGAATTCGATCGGCGAAATGATGCCCTCTTGTTGCAGCCTGTCCAGCTCGATCTCCACCTTCTCTCTCATCATGTAAGGTACCGCTCTTGTTTTGTGATGGATGGTTTGTGCCCCGGAATCAAATGGTTCTGCGCTTTTGCTCCTTGGAACTTCCCGATGCCTGGTTCGAATTGCGCAGGGAACTTGCTTTGGACCTGGGCACATGAGGTGTTGTCGACGGACGAAAGCGCTCTGACGTCGTCCCAGTTCCAGCGTATCTTTCCCAGCCAGCTCCTGCCAAACAGCATGGGGCCATCGCCTGGTACCACCCAGAATGGTAAATTGTGCACCACTCCATCATAGGAGACTTTTACGGTAACACTGCCAATTACGGGAATCAGTTCCTTTGTGTACATTCTAAGTTTGGTACGAATGGGAGTCAGGACTGGCCTTGAAGCCTTGTTGCACCACAACTTATCAAAAGTCTTTTTACTCATTATGGACTGGCTTGCGCCCGTGTCCAGCTCCATGGACACCAGGAATCTATTAAATTCAACCTTCAGCATTATTGGGGGACACTTTGTGGTAAATGTGTGCAGCCCATATACATCTGCCTCCCCAGTCTGAGGCTCTGGTTCATCATGATCCATCGTGGATCTGTCCTCCTCTGCAACATAGTGGTTTGCAGGATTAGTAGGGTTTGCAGCTTGCCTGCACATACGTTGGAGGTGTCCCATTGTTCCACAGCCCTTGCAAACGTATCCTTTGAAGCGGCATGAATGGAATTGATGATCACCCCCACAGCACCAACAAGGTGTTAATTGCCATGTACTCACCACCCTTGATGGCGGACTCTGAGTCATCTGCGGACGTGCAGCTACAGGCATGTAAGTCCTGCCATGTGCATTTCGATTCGTAAACAATGTTACTTTGTTCACAGTACTTGCAGCAGCATGAGTGTGCTGGGAAATTTGGTTGGTATTGTCACTGGTGGAGATAAACGCCTGGGCTATCGCAAGGGCTTTACTCAAGGTTGGGGTCTCTGCAGTCAAAAGTTTGCGCAGTATTACTTTATAGTCAATGCCAACTACAAAGAAATCCCTGAGCATATGCTCCAAGTGTCCTTCAAATTCGCAGTGTGCTGCAAGGCGCCTTAGCTCGGTGATGTAGCTCACCACTTCCTGGCCTTCAGACCTCTTGTATGTGCAGAACCGATACCTCGCCATCAGAATGCTTTCCTTTGGGTTTAGATGCTCCTGGACCAGTGTGCACAACTCATCGTATGATTTGTCTGTGAGTTTTGCTGGAGCGAGCAGGTTTTTCATGAGATCATATGTTGGTGCCCCGCAAACGGTGAGGAGAATCGCCCTTCGTTTGGCAGCGTTCCCTTCTCCTTCCAGCTCGTTGGCCACGAAGTATTGGTCAAGTCGCTCCACGAAGGTTTCCCAATTATCTCCCTCTGAAAATTTCTCCAGGATGCCCACAGTTCTCTGCATTGTTGCGTTGGAGTTCATCATCTGTATCTCGTCACCAGTTGTTAGGTCTTGAATAAAGGGTCAGACTAGATACTGCAAGCGCAAAGTAACTGTGACCGTAGTACTTTATTACAGATCTCAGAGTGCCTCTCCAGCCTGTGAGGCCTCCTTATGTATAGGTGCTCGCAAGGGATTGTGCAATCCCTTGGGACTCCAAAAGATAAGTCCTCTGATGGTTAGATCTGGTAATTACAGGTTTACATACATAACAGGACAGATAGTCGTTGAGGGAAAAGGTGGGTGGGACAGGTTTGCCGCATGCTCTTTCCGCTGCCTGCGCTTGATTTCTACATGCTCTCGGCGATGAGACTCGAGGTGCTCAGCGCCCTCCCGGATGCATTTCCTCCACTTAGGGAGATCTTTGGTGAGGGACTCCCAGGTGTCAATGGGGATGTTGCACTTTTTCAGGGAGGCTTTGAAGGTGTCCCTGTAACATTTGCTCTGCCCACCTTTGGCATGTTTGCCATGAAGGAGTTCTGAGTAGAGCGCTTGCTTTGGGAGTCTCATGTCTGGCATGTGAACAATGTGGCCAGCCCAGTGGAGCTGATCAAGTGTGGTCAGTGCTTCAATGCTGGGGATGTTGGCCTGGTTGAGGATGCTAATGTTGGTGTGTCTGTCCTCCCAAGGGATTTATAGGATCTTGCGGAGGCATCGTTGGTGGTATTTCTCCAGCAACTTGAGGTGTCTACTGTACATGGTGCCATAAAGACATCAGGTGACAGGTCACCTGACAAGTTCCTGTGTTAAGAGCCATCTTGTAAAGTCTGTGTGTTGTGATGTCATAGAAAAAATACCAGATTTGCCGATAAAGGATCGGATTGCTGGATAACCTAGCTGAAATTTTTGTTGGTGGATGATTCCAGCCAAACAACAGAGAGACAAGAGAAGTCCTTTGTTTGCAGAACAGCTAAGAATCCAAGGTTAATTATAAGCACAGTTGGCTGAACTGCCACAGTCCAAATGGCCGCACCTATGGGAATAATAGGGCACTTGAGTGCATTTCAATGCAACTGTGAGACATTTGGAACATATGTGGAGTGGTTGGAAATGTTTTTCATCGCAAATTGTAACATCAAAATTGTCCTCGATGATGAAAACCGTAACCAAATGGCTTTAGAAAAAAATGGGCTATTTTCCTGACTGAAGCAGGCCCTGAAAAATGTACTTGTTCCCGTCAAGCCAAAGGACACATCACTTATGGTGATTCTAAGCAATTTAGAATGATACTACAGTCCTGAGCCCCTGGAAATTGCTGAAAGTTAACATTTTGGAATACAAAATAAATTCACCGATGAAAGTATCAGTGAGTATATTGTAGCATTAAAAAAGCTATCCATTCAATGTCATTTTGGAAACTTTCAGGACCGAGCATTGCGTGACCATTTTGTTTGTGGAATGAAAAATGAAGCAATCAGAAGGATGTTGTTGCCAACCCCTAACTTGACTTTTGATTTAGCTTGTCAGACAGCTATGTCATTGGATATGGTCGACCAATATTCCCGTGAATTTTGTATGATTTCCAGTCATCAGACAACCGAGGTGAATCGCCTGCAGGTTAAAAGAAAAAGACAGTTGGGTCCCAAGGCCTCAGCAACAGGCCAAGGTAACAATACATTGATGTCTTGCTATCGGTGTCGGGACAACACGTAGCTCAAAGTTGTCCATATATGAAGGCAAAGTGTTTCTTCTGCAGGAAAACTGGACATCTTGCAAAGGCATGCCGACTGAAGATTAAACCAACTTTCAAGACTATAAGTAGAAGTCCCCAGAGACAAAATAGCATGGAAGAAAAGCAACAGGATGAAAAGATCTATGTCATTAGGAGCATGAGGGTATCTAACAGCAATTCAAAAAGTATCGTCATCCAAGTAGATGTTGCAGGAACCAAGATGCCCCTGGAAATCGACACTGGCGCATCCATGAGCGTAATACCGAATCGCTATATCTCGACAAATTGCGCGATTTCCATTGGAGAAATCCAAGGTAGAGCTGAAAGACTACTCAGGAGAGCAAATTCCTTTAGTAGGTCGTATCACCGTACCGGTGAAATACAAGGATCAATTTCAGAGCTTGCCTCTCTTAGTAGTTGCAGGAGACATGCCTGTCTTACTAGGTAGAAATTGGTTAGGATCACGGAAGCCGGATTGGAATGAGATTTTTTGTGTTGAAATGAGATTTGCATCAAAGGATGGTGTCATCAAGAAGTATCCGAAGGTGTTCTGTGAAACAGGCAGACAAGGCGATTGTCAGGGTACAGAAGGATGCTAGACCAGTTGACTGCAAGCCACGTTCCGTACCATATGAACTCAAGGAGAGACTTGAGCAAGAACTCAAAAGGCTAGAAACTGAGAACATTATCTCCAAGATAGATCGATGTAATTGGGCTACACCCATTGTTGTTGTATCTAAGTCAGATGGTAAGGTAAGGTTGTATGGTGATTATAAAGTAACCATAAACCAGGTTCTGGAGGGTAATCTCCCCAATTCATTGTCAAATGTAGAAGATTTGTTCACAATGCTGACAGGTGGTCAGATCTTCTCAAAGTTGGATTTCACAAATGTATATTTACAACTTGAACTAGATGAGGAGTCCAAGTCATGCTTGACTATAAATACCTATCTAGGCCTATATCAATTTAATAGGCTACCATTTGGAGTGTCTTCTGCTCCCGCCATATTCCAAGGGGTGATGAACCAGATTTTGGTATTGAAGGGGTAGTATGTTATTTAGATGACATATTAATTTCAGCACCAACCAGGTAAATCCATAATAATATATTGAATGAAGTGCTCAAATGGCTAGAGAAGCACAGAGTACCAGTGACTGCTCACAAGTGTGAGTTATTTCCAAAATCAGTGGAGTATTTAGGGCACAGAGTAGACAAAGATGGTTTACATCCAACCAAGGGAAAGCCAGATGCAATTAGAAATGCACCCACTCCCAAGAATGTCGCAGAACTTCAATCATTTTGGGGTTTTTAAAACTATTATGGGAAACTCCTACCAAATTTTGCGACAGTGTTACATCCACTGAATGAGCTGTTGAAAAAACAGGTCTATTGGAAGTGGACAGAAGAAAGCGTTGAAGTATTCAAGGAGTGTAATAGCCAGTTGGTAGAGAGCACCATGTTAGTTCATTATGACATATCTAAGGAGTTCAAGCTAGCCTGTGACACCTTTCCATATGGAGTTGGGACAGTGATCACTCATGTACTACGTAGTCGGGAAGCGAGACCAATTGATTTTGCTTCACGCACTCTCAGTGCCAGTGAGCGGAATTATGCGCAAATCGAAAGGGAAGCTTTGGCATTAATTTTTGGGGTGAAGAATTCCACAAATACTTGTATGGTCATAGGTTTACCATCGTTACGGACCATAAGCCCCGGACAGCAATCCTCCAACCAAAGTCCCAAGTTCCAAGCTTAGCTGCAGCCCGAATGCAGAGATGGGCTTTGATTTTGTCATCATATACATATGACATTGAGTACAGATAACCAGCTGATCACAGTAAAGCTCCAGGTTGCCATCCCCATCACAAGATACACCTAATAGGGAAGAAGTGTTCTATTTTTCATAAATTGATGAGCTGCCAGTCCCAGCTGAAGAGATTGGTAGAGGAACCAAATGTGACCCAGTTATGTCAAAGTTGTATGATTACATAGCAAATGGCTGGCCAAGCCAGGTGTCAGAGAAAGATATTAATCCATTCTTCATTTGTAGGAATGAATTGTCCATGGATAAAGATTGTATCATATGGGGTGCAAGAGTGGTTATACCAAATAAATTCAGGTCCAAATTATTAGGAGATCTTCATGACCAGCACTTGGGAATGTGCTTGACTAAGAATTTTGCATGCAGTTACTTATGGTGGCCAGGTCTAGATACAAATATAGAGTACATCATCAGTCAGTGTACAACATGTCAATCGGTAAACAAGAAACCATCATCAGTACCATTACAGCCACAGAAATGGCTTCCCAGGATGTGGCAAAGTTTATATATCGATTTCCTGAGCTCGAAGGACAGCAATGTTCATTGTGATTGATAGCCATTCAAAGTTCGTAGCGGTGTTTCCAATGCGGAAAATAACAACATGTAACACATTAGACAATTTGTGAAGATTATTTTCTTCATATGGCCTCCCAGAAGAAATTGTGTCTGGTAATGGACCACAATTTTTTTCAGAAGAATTTGCACAGTTCATGAGCAGAAACGCTGTGAAACATACCAAGGTTCCACCGTGCCACTCTGCTTCAAATGGTGCAGCAGAGCGCACAGTACAAATTGTAAAATGTGCCCTCATCAAACAAATGTTGGATCCAAATCCAAAGAAACAGCAGTTGTCGTTGGACCACAAATTGGCTAATTTTCTAATTACATATCATAATACTCTTCATACAACTACTGGTAGAACACCAGCAGAGTTGTTTCTCAACAACAGCCACAAACCAGCTTCTCGTTATTAAAACTAAACTTGGCACAGTCCGTAGAAGATAAACAATTAAGACAGAAAGGGAATCATGATAGAGATAGAGTAGAGAGATAAGTTTGAAATTAAATTAGAAGGTGGGAGTGAAGAACCATCACCATAAATGGTTAAAGTGGTTACCAGGAAGAATAGTGAAGATATGTGAATATGTGATCCTCGCACATATTTGGTCAAGATGTTTGATCATGGAAAGATTAGGTTTGTTCACATTAATCATATTTTACCTACAGATGTGGAAGGAGTTGAAAGTTGCAATGATTTGATTATTTCTGACTCATCAAATAGTCTTGTTACAAGTAGAGTACCAGTAACATATCCTGCATCAAATGTACTGGAAACAAGTCCAAGAGAAAGTCAGAATTTAAGTCTGTGTCCGAGTCAAGCAGACAAGCAGTCTGAAGTTGTAGTCAGTTCAAATGTAGATCATGGGTATCCCTTGGAGGAAAACTTTCCTCAGGATCAGCCTAGAATGAGTCTAATTTCGAAACCATGTTTGGAAGGTTCTGTTCAAGAGCAAAGGTATCCTCTTCGAAACAGAAAACAAGTGGTTAAATTTGATTTATAAATATAGCAAAATAAATCCATATCTTTTGTTATGTATAACCATGCAAGTTATGGAAGATAATTGTTTGTTATAATTACTTCTTCATTAAGGAAGGAGAAGTGTAATATATAGCTCCATCTAGTGGATACTGCTCCACCTAGTGTACTACTGTGGTAATGCAGCCATTCCTGTAAATACAATAAAGGCATCAGGTAACAGGTCACCTGACAAGTTCGTGTTTTAAGAGCCATCTTATACAGTCTGTATGTTGTGATGTCGTAGAGAATATACCACACTCCCGGCCCATCTAAGCCACCCCCCATGATCAATCTGCTCCCCCAACCACCATCTGCTCCCCCTGACCACAATTTAAATCCCCCTGCCCCGCAATTGAGCCCATTCACATGATCTGGAACCCCCCACAATCGGGACCACCCATGTAACCGGGACCCCATCTACAATCCCTACTAACCCCTCCCCCCTCATTCCCCCCCCACTGGACCAAACTGCTCTCTTCAGCTGCGTCCTCGTGCTGCAGGCCTCCAGCCTGTCAATCAGGCTTCCTATGGGCAGGTAACCAACAGAAACAAATTAAAAAGAGCCCTGTAGTTAAAAACTGCAGGAGATTCAGGAAACCCATAAGAATTTCCGACCTCAAAACAGCCTCCCCGCCTCCGGGCTAAAATCTACCCTATTGTATGTGAAAACCTTTTAGATGTTGTTAGGCACTATACTAATGCAAGTCTTCCTTACCTTTTGTTTTTCTCTCATCTTTCCTTCCTTTCTTCCTTCCTCCCTTCCCTTGCTTTTACTTATTGTCCCTTTCGCTCTCTTTCTCTATAGCTTTAAAAAAGCACAAGGGCGCAAGATTGCAGAGTCTTGTGATATCTATTTTGTGCCAGCATTTTATGGGGAATTATATTAATTTGTTTATTCTTGAACCTGCAGCATAATGATTTGAATTTTTATTGGTATTGACTAAGAAAATTGACAGCTAGAACCACACAGCAGCTCAACCTCAGCAAAGTACCTTGTGGGGAAGTAGGATCCTGTCAGATACATCACAATTTTACAATCACTTTTAATTTGTTGAGCTTTGTCAGATAGACATGAAATATGTCTAATATTGTAATAGGTTTTCTATGTAAACTCATAACATGCTATATAAAAAGAGAAGATAGAGGAAGAAATTAGATAAGTACCACAACCAGATATTGAAATGAGCTCACAGCCTCTGGTTTAATGAAAATCGCGCTGCAAAAGAAAAAGGCAGAGAAGAGGATTTCCCTGCTGAGTTCCAAAATAAGAAAAGAGTTTGTCATTAGCTTACCGGAGATACAAGTCCAAGATCAGCATCAAACTGCATGATTGTCAAACAAGTTCCAATGACTGGCTATATCTTCCATTGCATCTAATCTAATTCCTCCATTTGAGAAGATCAAGATGATGACCTTCATATTTGCTGAAATGTTATCTGAAATCCCAGATCTAGTCACAGAAGATCCATTAGTGTGAATGAACAAAATTAGATAAATCACAATCAGGGACAAGGCAGTTAAAGATTTCCTTCAAAAGCTTTATCTCACAAAATCTGCTAAGGCTAAGGGTATAACTGCTTAGGTTCAAGCCCTGTTCCCAGAGTTAGCTTAACCCTGGCTCATGTATTTCAACTGTACCTTTTAAGTATTGGGTCTAATTTGAGTGCAAGGCACAAAAAAGCTTGCCTTGCCACAAAAAGGGATCAATGTGAGATTCTACCAATGGGTTTTAAACAATAATATTGCTCTAGATAACTTGTCCTGTTTTCCTACCGCTTTGATGTTCAGAATGCTCAGTGAGGAAATACTTCAGTTAAGTTACTCTGGGTTGCCTTTGGTTTGGTCATAAGTATAAGATAGAGAACTAGGGGTCATAAATAAAAGATAGTTACTAATAAATCCAATAGGGAATTCAGGAGAAACTTCTTTACCCAGGGAGTGCAACTCACCAGCACAATGAGTAATTGAGGCAATTAGGATAGATGCATTTAAGGGGAAGCCAGATAAGTACATGTAGGTGAACGGAATAGAAGGATATGTTGATAGGGTTAGATGAAGGAAGGTGGGAGGTGTAATAGAGCTCCCACTAGTGGACTACTGCTCTATCTAGTGGACTGCTTGACCTAGAGTTTTGCACACAGTTACTTATGATGGCCAGGTTTAGATAAAGAAGTAGTGTACGTCATTGGTCAGTGTACAACATATCAATTGGTAAACAAGAAACCACCATCAGTACCATTACAACCATGGAAATGGCCTCCCAGGGTGTGGCAAAGTTTATATATCGATTTCCTGAGCTAGAAGGACAGCAATTGTTGTGATTGATAGCCATTCATAGTGGGTAGAGGTGTTTTCGATGCGGAAAATAACAAGTAAAACACTAGACAATTTGCGAAAATTGTTTTCTTCATATTGCCTCCCAGAAGAAATTGTGTCTGATAATGGGCCGCAATTTGGTTTTTAAGAATTTGTACAGTTCATGAGCAGTAACGGTGTGAAAAATACCAACGTTCCACCATACCACCCTGCTTCAAATGTTGCAGCAGAGCGGACAGTACAAATTATAAAATGTGCACATAATCAAGCAAATTTTGGCTCCAAATCCAAAGAAACAGCAGTTGTTATTGGACCACAAACCAGCAAATTTTCTAATTATCATAATACTCCTCATACAACTACTGGTGGAATACAACCAGAGTTGTTTCTCAAACGACAGCCAAGAACCAAGTTCTCATTGTTAATGCCAAACTTGGTACAGTCAGTAGAAGGGAAACAATTAAGACATAAAGAGAGTCATGATAGAGGTAGAGGTAGAGGTAGAGAGAGAAGTGTGAAACTGAATCAGAAGGTGAGAGTGAAGAATCATCACTATAATTATTAAAGTGGTTACCAGGAAGAATAGTGAAGATATGTGGTCCTCGCACATATTTGGTCAAGGTGTTTGATCATGGAAAGGTTAGGGTTGTTCACATTGATCATATTCTACCTACAGATGTGGAAAGAGATGAAAGTTGGAATGATTCAATTATTTCTGATGAGTCTGATAGTCTTGTTATAAATAAAGAACCTGGAGCAAATCCTACATCAGATGTACTAGAAACAAGTCCGAGAATGTCAGAATGTAAGTCTGAGTCGAAGTCAAGCGGACAAACAGTCTGAAGTTGTAGAGAGTCCAAATGTAGATCAAGGTCTGCCTTGGAAAAAACTCTCCTCAGGCACAGCCTAGAATGAGTCTAAGTACTGCAACAAGTTTGGAAAGTTCTGTTTGAGAGCGAACGTATCCACTTCGAAACAGAACACCAGCGGTTAAGTTTGATTTGTAAATATGTCAATATAAGTCCAAGGGGCTGAAATTCAGCCTCCCAAAAAGGTCACTTACTGTCAGAAAGCGGTGGCTAGGCTGCAGAGTCGAGCAGCTGCCGACTTCCCGTCCAATGGCCGCCACGATCGAAGTTCACCTCAGGGAATTTTCTGATGGTCCCCACTTCTGCCCCGCTACTGCCAACCATCTGAAGTGCATCATCAAAGTGCACACTGCTGCTCTCCTGAACCTCCATGGCATCCCCCGCGAAATTTAGGTGAACAAAATCCATGATCTGCCACGCGGTGCACCTTCTGTTCTGTGTGTGAGCCATGGCAGCGTGGCGGCCCTTCAAGGGGAGGGCACACTGCTGTGGCCGCCATGTTTTTTTTTGCCGGTCAATTTTCTGATCGGCCGGCCAATTATTGCCCCGGGTTTGGCTGGGCCATCAACAGACAGCCTTGCACCCCCTCTTGAGTGCCAGGCCACTGGCCCAGTGGAAATTCTCCCTGGTGGCCCAGTGGGCCAAACCTAAACAATCGTTGATTCTCTCCCCTTTAAATGCGTGGAGATGGAGTGATGCACACGTGCAATGACTTCACCACTGCTCCGCCACTGACTGGCAGTGGCGGAGGCTCCATCCCGCCTCCAATTCCGCCCCTAACCAGTACTTACCGCCCCCATTATGACCGACTTCTGGTCCGCTACAAAAAATTGGCAAAGAGCTGAAAATGGATCAAGAACCCAGCTTGTCTGACGTGACGGTAAAAACCCTTGGAAAACGGTAGGTGAGCCAGGTTTCCAGCGGGGGTGAATTTCTACCTCCATATCTTTTGTTGTGTATAACCATGCAAGTTAGTATGATGATTATTTTGCTATGATTACTTATTCAGTAAGGAGGGAGTAGTGTGATAGAGCTCCCCGAGTGGACTACCAATGTACTGCAAATACTGATGTAAATAATAAAGGATCATGAAGCAAAGTCACACGATGACAGTTTTCTGTTAAGAGCCATCTTGTGTGTGTGTTTCTTAGTGATGTCATAAGAATATAATCACAGGAGGAGGCTCATGTGGAGAATAATCAGCAGCATAAACCAGTTGGGCTGAATGGCATGCTTGTGTGCTGCACATTCTATGTAATGCAGAGGACCAATCAACAAAACCAATAGAATGTTGAAGTGAAGTACGTCAGATGAAATCTTGATCAAACTGTATGGTGCTCTGGTCAGATCATACATGTGGCACTGCATCCAGTTCTCCTTTCTGATAAACAAGGGAGATACTCGAACACTCAAGGTAGTGAAGGGAAGAGCCATGTGGCTGATCCCCAGCATTACGGGCTTGAATTATGAGGAAAGATTAAAGACATTTGAGCTTTTCAACCTGAAGTGTATACATCGGATAAGTACATAAGATAGTAAATGGTAGGGAAAAAGTTAATCCAGAATTCCTTTTTAAATTAAACTGTAGGTGTAGGACAAAAGGCTACAGGTTGAAACTAGTAAAAGATAACTTTAGGACTTGATATCAGGACATTCATATTCATGCTGATAGTGATCAACACTTGGAAGTGACTTTGAAGCAGAACGGTAGAGGTAAAAACCTGGAATCATTTAAGAAAGAATTGGATGCAGTAATCACGGGATTGTAGGGCAGTTCTGGATGGAAGAATTAGAATGGAGGAAATGGCCTTCCATACCTGTCTGTATCTCATTATCTTGTTAGGCCAAGTACATTGACACACAAGAAAAACTCACTCTCACTTAGTTATGACTCACAAGCCATTATGCAAATAGCAATCAAAAATCATAGAAATAAAAATGCAGCAAATGAGAATCAAATTATCAGAGATCATTCACTGAAAATCCCCCCAAGAGTCCAAGGCACCTTTCTGAAACAGGTATTAGGCCCCTTGTGTTGTGTATGGAGAAAGAGTCAGACTGAACAGTATGAGCTTAAAATAAAGTATGACCTTTGTTCTTTATTGCAGGTCTCCAGAGTGCCTCTCCAACCTGTGAGGCCTCCTTAAATACCTGTGCTCCCAAGGGATTATGGGATCCCTTGGGATTCCAAGGGATGAGCCCTCTGATGGCTGTACAGAGTAAATACAAGTTTACATATATAAAAACACTACCCCCCCCCTAAAAGTCAACAGTGTAACTATTTACAATGTGAGTCGATCTGGGGCCCTTCTTGCCCTGGTTAGAAACATAGAAACATAGAAAATAGGTGCAGGAGCAGGCCATTCAGCCATTCTAGCCTGCACCGCCATTCAATGAGTTCATGGCTGAACATGAAACTTCAGTACCCCCTTCCTGCTTTCTCGCCATAACCCTTGATCCCCCGAGTAGTAAGGACTTCATCGAACTCCCTTTTGAATATATTTAGTGAATTGGCCTCAACTACTTTCTGTGGTAGAGAATTCCACAGGTTCACCACTCTCTGGGTGAAGAAGTTTCTCCTCATCTCGGTCCTAAATGGCTTACCCCTGATCCTCAAACTGTGACCCCTGGTTCTGGACTTCCCCAACATTGGGAACATTCTTCCTGCATCCAACCTGTCTAAACCCGTCAGAATTTTAAACGTTTCCATGAGGTCCCCTCTCATTCTTCTGAACGCCAGTGAATACAAGCCCAGTTGATCCAGTCTTTCTTGATAGGTCAGTCCCGCCATCCCGGGAATCAGTCTGGTGAATCTTCGCTGCACTCCCTCAATAGCAAGAATGTCCTTCCTCAAGTTAGGAGACCAAAACTGTACACAATACTCCAGGTGTGGCCTCACCAAGGCCCTGTACAACTGTAGCAACATCTCCCTGCCCCTGTATTCAAATCCCCTCGCTATGAAGGCCAACATGCCATTTGCTTTCTTAACCGCCTGCTGTACCTGCATGCTAACCTTCAATGACTGATGTACCATGACACCCAGGTCTCGTTGCACCTTCCCTTTTCCTAATCTGTCACCATTCAGATAATAGTCTGTCTCTCTGTTTTTACCACCAAAGTGGATAACCTCACATTTATCCACATTATACTTCATCTGCCATGCATTTGCCCACTCACCTAACCTATCCAAGTCACTCTGCAGCCTAATAGCATCCTCCTCGCAGCTCACACTGCCACCCAACTTAGTGTCATCCGCAAATTTGGAGATACTGCATTTAATCCCCTCGTCTAAATCATTAATGTACAATGTAAACAGCTGGGGCCCCACCACAGAACCTTGCGGCACCCCACTAGTCACTGCCTGCCATTTTGAAAAGTACCCGTTTACTCCTACTCTTTGCTTCCTGTCTGACAACCAGTTCTCAATCCACGTCAGCACACTACCCCCAATCACATGTGCTTTAACTTTGCACATTAATCTCTTGTGTGGGACCTTGTCGAAAGCCTTCTGAAAGTTCAAATATACCACATCAACTGGTTCTCCTTTGTCCACTTTACTGGAAACATCCTCAAAAAATTCCAGAAGATTTGTCAAGCATGATTTCCCTTTCACAAATCCATGCAGACTTGGACCTATCATGTCACCATTTTCCAGATGCACTGCTATGACATCCTTAATAATTGATTCCATCATTTTACCCACTACTGAGGTCAGGCTGACCGGTCTATAATTCCCTGTTTTCTCTCTCCCTCCTTTTTTAAAAAGTGGGGTTACATTGGCTACCCTCCACTCCATAGGAACTGATCCAGAGTCAATGGAATGTTGGAAAATGACTGTCAATGCATCCGCTATTTCCAAGGCCACCTCCTTAAGTACTCTGGGATGCAGTCCATCAGGCCCTGGGGATTTATCGGCCTTCAATCCCATCAATTTCCCCAACACAATTTCCCGACTAATAAAGATTTCCCTCAGTTCCCCCTCCTTACTAGACCCTCTGACCCCTTTTATATCCGGAAGGTTGTTTGTATCCTCCTTAGTGAATACCGAACCAAAGTACTTGTTCAATTGGTCTGCCATTTCTTTGTTCCCCGTTATGACTTCCCCTGATTCTGACTGCAGGGGACCTACGTTTGTCTTTACTAACCTTTTTCTCTTTATATACCTATAGAAACTTTTGCAATCCGCCTTAATGTTCCCTGCAAGCTTCTTCTCGTACTCCATTTTCCCTGCCCTAATCAAACCCTTTGTCCTCCTCTGCTGAGTTTTAAATTTCTCCCAGTCCCCAGGTTCGCTGCTATTTCTGGCCAATTTGTATGCCACTTCCTTGGCTTTAATACTATCCCTGATTTCCCTAGATAGCCACGGTTGAGCCACCTTCCTTTTTTTATTTTTACGCCGGACAGGAATGTACAATTGTTGTAGTTCATCCATGCGGTCTCTAAATGTCTGCCATTGCCCATCCACAGTCAACCCCCTAAGTATCATTCGCCAATCTATCCTAGCCAATTCATGCCTCATACCTTCAAAGTTACCCTTCTTTAAGTTCTGGACCATGGTCTCTGAAATTACTGTTTCATTCTCCATCCTAATGCAGAATTCCACCATATTATGGTCACTCTTCCCCAAGGGGCCTCGCACAATGAGATTGCTAATTAATCCTCTCTCATTACACAACACCCAGTCTAAGATGGCCTCCCCCCTAGTTGGTTCCTCAACATATTGGTCTAGAAAACCATCCCTTATACACTCCAGGAAATCCTCCTCCACCGTATTGCTTCCAGTTTGGCTAGCCCAATCTATGTGCATATTAAAGTCACCCATTATAACTGCTACACCTTTATTGCATGCACCCCTAATTTCCTGTTTGATGCCCTCCCCAACATCCCTATTACTGTTTGGAGGTCTGTACACAACTCCTACTAACGTTTTTTGCCCTTTGGTGTTCTGCAGCTCTACCCATATAGATTCCACATCATCCAAGCTCATGTCTTTCCTAACTATTGCATTAATCTCCTCTTTAACCAGCAATGCTACCCCACCTCCTTTTCCTTTTATTCTATCCTTCCTGAATGTTGAATACCCCTGAATGTTGAGTTCCCAGCCCTGATCATCCTGGAGCCACGTCTCCGTAATCCCAATCACATCATATTTGTTAACATCTATTTGCACAATTAATTCATCCACCTAAATGCGGATACTCCTTGCATTAAGACACAAAGCCTTCAGGCTTGTTTTTTTAACACCCTTTTAGAATTTTGCTGTACAGTGGCCCTTTTTGTTCTTTGCCTTCGGTTTTTCTGCCCTTCACTTTTCCTCATCTCCTTTCTGTCTTTTGCTTTTGCTTTTGCCTCCTTTTTGTTTCCCTCTGTCTCCCTGCATTGGTTCCCATCCCCCTGCCATATTAGTTTAAATCCTTCCCAACAGCACTAGCAAACACTCCCCCTAGGACATTGGTTCCTGTCCTGCCCAGGTGCAGACCGTCCGGTTTGTACTGGTCCCACCTCCCCCAGAACCGGTCCCAATGCCCCAGGAATTTGAATCCCTCTCTGCTGCACCACTGCTCAAGCCACGTATTCATCTGCGCTATCCTGCGATTCCTACTCTGACTATCACGTGGCACTGGTAGCAATCCCGAGATTACTACTTTTGAGGTCCTACTTTTAAATTTAGCTCCTAGCTCCTTAAATTCGTTTCGTGGGACCTCATCCCTTTTTTTACCTATGTCGTTGGTACCAATGTGCACCACGACAACTGGCTGTTCTCCCTCCCATTTCACAATGTCCTGCACCCGCTCCGAGACATCCTTGACCCTTGCACCAGGGAGGCAACATACCATCCTGGAGTCTCGGTCGCGGCCACAGAAACGCCTATCTATTCCCCTCACCATTGAATCCCCTATCACTATTGCTCTCCCACTCTTTTTCCTGCCCTCCTGTGCAGCAGAGCCAGCCATGGTGCCATGAACTTGGCTGCTGCTGCCCTCCCCTGATGAGTCATTCCCCTCAACAGTACTCAAAACGGTGTATCTGTTTTGCAGGGGGATGACCACAGGGGACCCCTGCACTACCTTCCTTGCACTACTCTTCCTGCTGGTCTTCCATTCCCTATCTGGCTGTGGACCCTTTCCCTGCGGTAAGACCAACTCACTACACGTGATACTCACGTCATTCTCAGCATCGTGGATGCTCCAGAGTGAATCCACCCTCAGCTCCAATTCCGTAACGCGGACTGTCAGGAGCTTGAGGTGGATACACTTCCCGCACACATAGTCGTCAGGGACACCGGAAGCGTCCCTGAGTTCCCACATGGTACAGGAGGAGCATAACACCCGACCGAGCTCTCCTGCCATGACTGAACCCTTAGATACACTTAAATTGGCAACAACAATGTTAAAAGTTACTGACTAATATAAGAAGAAAAAGAAAAACTACTCACCAATCACCAGCCAATCACTTACCCACTAGGCTGTGACGTCACCTTTGTTTCTTTCTTTGCCTTCTCCCTGTAGCTGCACCGGCATGCCTCTCGCCGACCCCGGACTCGCGCTGCTCCGAGCTCCTGCCTCCTCGACTGACTGCTCGAACTGCTCGACTCCCGTTGGCCTTTATAGGCCTCTCGCCGACCCTGGACTCGCGCTGCTCCAAGCTCCCGCCTCCTCGACTGACTGCTCGAACTGCTCGACTCCCGCTGGCCTTTATAGGCCTCTTGCCGACCCCGGACTCGCGCTGCTCCGAGCTCCCGCCTCCTCGACTGACTGCTCGAACTGCTCGACTCCCGCTGGCCTTTATAGGCCTCTCGCCGACCCCGGACTCGTGCTGCTCCGAGCTCCCGCCTCCTCGACTGACTGCTCGAACTGCTCGACTCCCGCTGGCCTTTATAGGCCTCTCGCCGACCCCGGACTCGTGCTGCTCCAAGCTCCCGCTTCCTCGACTGACTGCTCGAACTGCTCAACTCCCGCTGGCCTTTATAGGCCTCTCGCCGACCCCGGACTCGCGCTGCTCCGAGCTCCCGCCTCCTCGACTGACTGGTTGATCGTCTCGGTGTGAAAGCGGGTATTGTTGAATCATTTGTAGGGCCCTCGCTGGGCTGCTGTGCAGCTGGCCTTGCTGGGCTGCCTGGTGTGTTGGGCCTTGCTGGGCAACTGTGGATGATGGGTTCTGCTTCATGGTCAACCGTGGTATTGGTTGCCACTGGTGTGTATGTTGGGGGATCAAAGAAGGTAGGGTCCAAGGTGGGTTGCCCAGGATAGTCCATGAATCTGAGTTTGATTTGGTCCAAGTGTTTCCGGTGAATGAGTCCATTTGAAAGTATGACCCGAAACACCCTGCTCCCCTGTTTGGCCAGGACAGTGCCGGGAAGCCATTTGGAACCTTGTCCATAACTCAATACAAATACAGGATCATTGATTTCAATCTCACGTGACACAATTTGCGCTATCATGGTATGCACTTTGTTGAAGCCACCTGCTCTCAACCTGTTCATGTAGATCAGGATGAACTAACAAGAGCCTTGTCTTAAATGCTCTTTTCATGAGCAGTTCAGCAGGTGGGATCCCAGTGAGTGAGTGGGGTCTCGTGCGGTAGCTCAGCAGAACTCGGGATAGGCGAGTCTGCAGTGAGCCTTCAGTTACCCACTTCAAGCCTTGCTTGATGGTTTGCATTACTCTCTCTACCTGACCATTGGACGCTGGTTTAAAGGGGGCAGATGTGACATGTTTGATCCTGTTACGGGTCATGAATTCTTTGAACTCAGCACTGGTAAAACATGGCCCGTTGTCGCTCACCAGGACATCGGGTAAGCCGTGAGTGGCAAACATGGCCCGCAGGCTTTCAGTAGTGCAGCGGACGTGCTAGCTGAAATGATCTTACATTCAATCCACTTGGAATACACGTCTACAACCACAAGGAACATTTTACCCAAGAACGGGCCTGCATAGTCGATGTGTACCCTAGACCATCGTTTGGAGGACCAAGACCATAAATTATCGGCGCCTCCCTGGGTACATTGCTTAACTGCGAGCATGTATTACATCTGTGAACTCTAAGCAGGACTCTAAGTCCGCATCGATACCGGGCCACCCCACAGGAGATCTGACTATCGCTTTCATCATTACGATGCCTGGGTGGGTATTGTGGAGGTCATTGATGAAGGTGTCTCTGCCATTCTGGGGGACCACTACTCGATTGCCCTTCAGAAGGCAGTCTGCTTGTATAGATATTTCAACTTTGCGCTGCTGGAATGACTTTATCTCCTCCTGCATTTCCACTGGGACACTGGACCAGCTCCTGTGAAGCACTCAGCTTTTCACTAGAGATGATAAGGGATCCTGGCTTGTCCAGGTTTTGATCTGCCGGGCAGTGACGGGTGATTGCTCACTCTCAAATGCTTCCATAACCATGGCTAGATCTGCGGGCTGCACCATTTCCACGTCCGTGGTGGGCAATGGCAGCCTACAGAGAGCATCGGCGCAGTTTTCTGTGCCTGACCTGTGGTGGATAGCTTAGTTGTATGTGGACAACATGAGCGCCCATCTCTGGATGCGGGCCGAAGCATTGGTATTTATCCCTTTACTCTCGGAAAACAGGGATCTAACTGGATTATGGTCAACGTCCAATTCGAATTTTAGCCCAAACAGGTACTGATGCATTTTCTTTACCCCATAGACACACACTAACGCTTCTTTCTCAATCATACTGTAGGCTCTCTCAGCCTTCGACAGACTCCTGGATACATAAGCAACCGGTTGCAGTTTTCTGAAATCATTAGCTTGTGCAATACACACTCGACGCCATATGACGACGCATTACATGCTATTACTAAACGCTTACATGGATCAGACAACACAAGCAATTTGTTTGAGCATAACAATTTTCTCGCTTTTACAAAGGCATTTTCTTGGCTTTTGCCCCAAACCCATTCATCTCCTTTTCGTAGTAAGACATGCAGTCATTCTAACAGTGTGTTGAGACCCGGTAAGAAGTTACCAAGGTAGTTCTGGAGTCCCAGAAACGACCGCAGCTCCGTCACGTTCTGTGGCCTCAGTGAGTTCTCGATTGCCTCCGTCTTCACGTTGGTGGGCCTAATGCCGTCCGCCGCAATCCTCCTTCCCAAGAACTCCACTTCAGGTGCCAGGAAAACGCACTTCGAGCATTTTAACCTGAGCCCCACGCGGTTGAGTCGACTAAGAACCTCCTCCATGTTCTGCAGATGCCCGATGGTGTTTCGACCCGTGACCAACATGTCGTCCTAGAAGACCACGGTGTGGGGGACCGACTTCAGTAAGCTTTCCATGTTTCTCTGGAATATCACCACTGCTAATCAGATTCCAAATGGGCATCTGTTATAAATAAAAAGCCCTTTGTGCCTGTTGATGCAGGTGAGGGCCTTCGATGATTCCTCCAGTTCCTGCCTCATGTAGGCTGAAGTCAGATCCAGCTTCGTGAACGGTTTTCCTCCCGCCAACGTTGTAAAGAGATCATCGGCCTTTGGTAGTGGGTATTACTCCTGCAGGGAGAAATGATTGATAGTTACTTCGTAATCGCCACAGATTCTGATGGTGCCGTCTCCCTTGAGGACTGGGGCGATTGGATTGGCCCACTCATTGAACTCGATCGGTGAAATGATGCCCTCTCTTTGCAGCCAGTCTAGCTAGATCTCTACCCTTTCTCTCATCATGTACGGTACTGCTCTCGCCTTGTGATGGATGGGTCGTGCCCCCGGAATTAGGTGAAACTTCACTTTTGCTCCTTGGAATTTCCCGATGTCTGGTTCGAACAGCGAAGAAAATTTGTTTAAGATTTGGGCACACGAAGTGTCGTCAGCAGGCGATAGCACTTGGATGTCGTCCCAGTTCCAGCATATCTTTCCCAGCCAGCTCCTGCCAAGCAGCGTGGGACCATCGTTCGGTACCACCCAGAGTAATAGCTTGTGCACCACTCCATTGTAGGAGACCTTTATGGTAGCACTGCTGATTACAGGAATCAGTTCTTTAGTGTAAGTTCTTGGTTTTGTGCGAACTGGAGTTAAGACTGGCCTTGAGGTCTTGTTGCACCACAATCTTTCGAAAGTCTTTTTGCCTATGATGAACTGGCTCATGCCCGTATCCAGCTCCATTGAAACCGGGAGTCCATTTAGTTCAACATTCAGCATAATCGGGGGACAATTCGTGGTGAATGTGTGCACCCCATGTACTTCTGCCTCCTCAGTCTGAGGCTCTATTTCGTTGTGATCCTCCGTGGATCTGTCCACCTCTGCAACATGGTGGTTTGCAGGTTTAACAGGATTTTCAGCTCGCCTGCACACTCATTGGAGGTGTCCCATTATTCCACAGCCCTTGCAAACGTACCCTTTGAATTGGCATGAATGGAAATGATGATCACCCCCGCAGCACCAACAAGGTGTTAATGGCCTTGCATTCATCACCCTTGATGGTGGACTCTGAGACATCTGCGAACATGCAGCTGCAGGTATGTGTGACCTGCCCTGTACGTTATGATTCGAAAACAACATCACTTTGTTCACAGTACTTGTAGCAGCACTTGTGTGCTGAGAGATTTACTTCGTATTGTCACTGGTGGCAATGAACGCCTGGGCTATTGCTATGGCCTTACTCAAGGTTGGGGTCTCTACAGTCAAAAGTTTACGAAATATGGTTTCGTGGACAATGCCAAGTACGAAAAAGTCTCTGAGCATGTGCTCCAAATATTCTTCAAATTCGCAATGTCTTAGCTCGGTGACATAACTCGCCATTTCCTGGCCTTCAGAACTTTTGTAGGTGTAAAACCGGTACCTCGCTATCAGAACGCTTTCCTTCTGGTTCAAATGCTCTCGGACCAGTGTGCACAAATCGTCGTACGATTTCTCCGTGGGTTTCACTGGAGTGAGCAGATTCTTCAAGAGGCCATACATTGGTGTCCCACAAACGGTGAGGAGGATCGCATTTCGTTTGGCAGTGTTCTCTTCCCCATCTAGCTCATTGGCCACGAAGTATTGGTCGAGTCGCACGACAAACGTTTCCCAGTCATCTCCCTCCGAGAATTTCTCCAGGATGCCCACTGTTCTCTGCATCTTTGGGTTCGTTATCTGTATCTTGTCGCCAGTTGTTGTGTATGGAGAAAGAGTCAGATTGAACACCGTGAGCTCAAAGTAAAGTGTGACCTTAGTCCTTTATTGCAGGTCTCCAGAGTGCCTCTCCAACCTGTGAGGCCTCGATAAAACCTGTGCTCCCAAAGGATTATGGGATCCCTTGGGACTCCGGAGGCTGAGCCCTCTGGTGGCTGTACAGAGTAAATACATGTCTACATATATAACACCTTGAATATGCAAAATAGGTTCTCATGCCCGTTTTAGGACCAGACGTGCCACCCACTTTGCGCCGGTTTCCAGCGCTACACAAGTTTCTCCTCCCACATTTCTATCATGCCTCTAGGTCGCACTTTGATCCGTGTTTCACATTATAAAGCTACCTGTCACTCCGTCATGCCTGCAACCTTTCACTTCTATCAGTAGAGAGAGCTTCATAAGCTCCACAAACTGCAGATCCCCATAACATACTTACAGCAGCATTATTCTGACAGGCTCATAGCTCCAGGATATATTCTCAAACCTTCATCCTTTACCTGTAAATTTTGAACAACTACTCACAATTTTCTTTGTTCCTTGCTTCAGTTTCCCCCTTTCTGTGGGGTTATGAGAGGTGGCTTTTCTGGCCACAATACCCATTTCCCTCCCTTCAGGGCCTCCCATTGCATTTGACTGCCTGCTGAAATCTTTGCCTTGCCATGATTTGTTGTCTGTAACTTTTGCTGACTTGTTTCTGGCTTCTGCTTTTAGCAATATGGCAGGTTTCCCCTTTCTCAGAGAGATTGATTCTTCAGGTCTTCCTGCCACCTTCTCTGGCCAAAGACAGGAGTTTGACTGCCTTGGGCCGACTGCAAACATAAATGGATGTCTAAATGGTTTTCAACAAGCGTTTTGATCGGCTTAAAATTTTGACCTCTTTGTTTTATGCAACACTTAGTGCTGCAGGGGTTCATTCGCAGCCTGTGAGGCTCAACTACTGTCCCTGCTTCCCCTTTGTGTAGATGCACGGTGGACACACGCAGTTTCTATGTGCACTGCTTTTGGAGGATGCGGCATATCTTTGCTCTCACATTTGCTCTCGGAATTTCCATGGGCAATGCCATGGGAATCCACCAGTTACTGTTGAATAGCCAACACATCACACATTAGATTAGCACTTATTCTACCTACTGCCTGGTCCTTTTCCTACAGTCAAAGTTACCTGTAATGTATTTTCAAACAAATACTACTGAGATTTTTCTGTGTGTGTGTGTTGTGTTCAGTAATAATTTTCCTCTACACTAGTACCCAATTTTAAAATGATTTCCTCTTGCTTTTGAGGTTCCCATGACTCATTCATAGAAACATAGAAACATAGAAACATAGAAAATAGGTGCAGGAGTAGGCCATTCGGCCCTTCTAGCCTGCACCACCATTCAATGAGTTCATGGCTGAACATTCAACTTCAGTACCCCATTCCTGCTTTCTCGCCATACCCCTTGATCCCCCTAGTAGTAAGGACCTCATCTAACTCCTTTTTGAATATATTTAGTGAATTCGCCTCAACAACTTTCTGTGGTAGAGAATTCCACAGGTTCACCACTCTCTGGGTGAAGAAGTTCCTCCGCATCTCGGTTCTAAATGGCTTACCCCTTATCCTTACCCCTTCACCATTGATGTACCTATATGGATGGGTAGATAAACTCCTTACACTTCCCCCTTGCAATATTACAAGGCAAAGCATGATATCAGCCTGACTTGATTTGGCAATTTATTTTCTATCCATCCCTGCATTACTACTGCCAGATCTGCCCCACACAGCAGAGAGATATTTATTGCAATTTTATCTTCTCATATTATTTGGCTTTAAGAGATTAATTTAAAAAGTTGAGATGCGCTGGTGTTGAGATTAGGTTATGGGATATTAGTTGATGACCACTGATGAATCTGTCTGAAATTTCCCCTCTCTCTGCTATTTTAGCAAAGGTGTAAAGCCATTGGTTTTCAATAGGTTATTGTCACTGCCACAAGAGGAATTTTAAATGTGTCTGTGTTCATCTGTTTCTCACAATGCAAATTCAGAGCCCTGTTTACAGGGATTTTTTAAATGTTATTTCTGCCCATGAAATTAATTGATAAGCAACAAACAACTTGTTGTTTAAATATTTAGAATTCTATCCTCATGCAAAGGAGTCCTGAAAGGTTTGGAAGCAATGCTCATTAGCGCTTTTTAATGGTTTTGTCAATTGAGGTGTGATGATTGAGGCATTTCAAATATTAAAAGGATTCAATAAGGTAGATGCAGAGGCTGGAATTTTCACAGGTAAGAACGGGTGGGTGGGAGGCGTGAAAGTTGAAAAAATGTGAACCCCGATTCCAACCCGTCCAACTCAGGTGGGATGGGGGGTGCAGGCTGCCAATGCGCTGCCAAGAGGCAGGTTGGCAATTTAAATATTATAATGAGGCCTGAAGCCTTTACTTTAACCTGCTTTGCAGGTTTTACTGCAGGGGATCCCAGGGCTTGGGATTCCTGGTGACTGCAACAAGGCAGCCTTCCTGATACTAACTGTTTATAAATGACTTAAAATTATTGTATATAACTGGAAATCTCAATAGTTTCTACTTTTGATGCTTCCTTGTGTCATCAATGACTCCAACATCACTCACCCAGATTTTACATTACTTTTTTTTAAACTTCTATTCGGCTGTAAAAAGAATTCTACTGCTTCAGATCAATCAGCTTGGTACTTTCAACGGGAAATTATTGAAAAGAAATCAGAGACAAAAACAGTACAATATAAATCTGAAATATAGCTATTGTTCCATGTTAATAATAAAGAAGTGAAAAAAAATCATGTTTCACAATTCAAAAATTGTGTCCAACTAAATGGCTCCTATTAAAATGTACAGGACCTATAAAATGGGAGGAAAAGCAATGTGTGAGGAGAACATAAAAATCTGAAAAAGGTCATAGACAGGCTAAGTGAGTGGGAAAAAATTTGGCAGATGGAGTAAATGGTGGAAAGTGTGAGGTCATGCACTTTGGCAGAAAAAATCAAAGAGCAAGTTATTATTTAAATGGAGAAAGATTGCAAAGTGCCGCAGTACAGCAGGACCTGGGGTACTTGTGCATGAAACGCAAAAGGATAGTATGCAGGTACAGCAAATGATCAGGAAGGCCAATGGTATCTTGGCCTTTATTGCAAAGAGGATGGAGTATAAAAGCAGTGAAGTCTTGCTACAGCTATATAAGGTATTGGTGAGGCCACACCTGGAATACTGCGTACAGTTTTGGTTTCCATATTTATAAAAGGATATACTTGCTTTGGAGGCAGTTCAGAGAAGGTTCACTAGGTTGATTCTGGGGATGAGGGGGTTGACTTATGAGGAAAGGTTGAGTAGGTTGGGCCTCTACTCATTGGAATTCAGAAGAATGAGAGGTGATCTTATCGAAATGTTTAAGATTATGAGGGGGCTTGACAAGGTGGATGCAGAGAGGATGTTTCCACTGATGGGAGAGACTAGAACTAGAGGGCATGATCTTAGAATAGGGGGCCACCCATTTAAAACAGAGATGAGAAGAAATTTCTTCTCTCAGAGAGTTGTAAATCTGTGGAATTCGCTGACTAAGAGAGCTGTGGGAGCTGGGACATTGAATAAATTTAAGACAGAAATAGACAATTTCTTAAACGATAAGGGGATAACGGGTTATGAGGAGCGGGCAGGGAAGTGGAGCTGAGTCCATGATCAGATCAGCCATGATCTTATTGAATAGTGGAAGAGGCTTGAGGGACCGTATGGCCTACTCTTGTTCCTATTTCTTATGTTCTTATGTTCTTATCTTAAAATATTCCAGTATGATCACAATAATGATTAGACTATATTGTTCGCTATTAAATGGAATCTTGTCAAAATGTCTCTATCATTGAACAGGTTAAGGGCTCAATTTTCCCCAGTTATCTGCGCCACTATTTTTAGCGCCAATTAAAATATCCAAGTTTCTGCGTCACCGTAACTGAGTTAGGTATGGTTATTTTAGATTCGTATCTTTTTCGTCACTGCGTAACCTAACCTGATGTCTGTGCCAGTTTTTTCACATTTAAGCAAGTTTGGCCAACTTACATTTTTCCTAGGATGGGTGTATGTGACCACTCCCAAATATCCTCTGGGCACTTAAGAAAAACGAGCGCACATTTAAAAATTGGCACAGAAAGACGGCATTGTTTTTAGGCGAAGTTTTGGAGGGAGTCAAGAAGACAAAGAATATGCATCCTGAAGCTTCATTTTTTCAGAGTCAAAAGGGAGAAATTTGAAGTCTAAGGAAAATCTTTACATTTGGATTTTTTTCAAAGTACCACGTTACCACCGAATGTCTCCTCACTGGGTTCGGAGGGTCGGAGCGTCGGCCGGCAGAATCGCTCCCTCGCCGGGACACAGGGGCTTGGGGCTCGGCTTGGGGCTCGGCTTCAAAAGAAGCACAGGGTTTGGGATGGGGTGGAAGCCGAACTGAAGGGATGAGAACCTTTAGACATACAGCAGCTTCAAAAGAAGCCAGGGGAGCGGGGTGGGGGGCAGTGGATGCCAAGCCCTTGTGTTTGGGCGAGGGAGCGATTCTGCCAGTCGAACCTCGGGCCCAGTGAGGAGACGTTCGGTCTGTGGTGGGGTGGTACTTTGAAAAAAAATCAAAAATTAAAGAATTGCATTAGACTTTGTTGCCCCAAATGTCTTAATTGAATGCCTAGCTTCCCGTTCTAAGCAAGCCTATTGCACATGCACAGACTAGGGTGTGGTCCATACTAGGGTGTTGACTTTGTGGAGAGAGAGGAAAGAAGATTTGAGTGCTTTGTCCTACTGTTTTGAGCTTCTTGAAAAGCTACAATTTAATTATCGGGGCAATTTTGACAATGCCATAACTCGTGCAAGCCTTCTGCATGATTGTACTGTGGAGGAAAAGATTGATTAGACATCATCACATGAGGAACCTCAGAGTACATAGGATGATGGGCATGAAGCCTTACCCACATCGGGTATATCGAGACAGGCATTCATACCTGCATCTGAGTGATGCAGACTGTATGAGAAGGATGCGTTTCCACAAAGAAGTTGTAACCGAGATCTGTGAGTTAGTAAAAGCAGACCTGCACCCTAGAAGCATCAGGACTGCTTTGTCAGTTGAAGTGAAGGTTACAGCTGCAATTTCATTTTATGCATCTGGATCATTCCAGGCCACAACTGGGGATGTGCATGCCATCTTTCAACATGCAACACATATCTGCATTTGGCAGGTGACTGCTGCACTATTTGCCCAGAGGAATGACTACATAAAGTTCCCCACGACTGCCCAGGCAATGCATGACAGGGCTGTGGGCTTCTCCAGGATTGCTGGCTTCCCAAAGGTACAGCGCTGCATAGATTGTACCCACATCACCTTGCGAGCACTTTTGGAGGATTCTGAGATGTACAGGGACAGAAAAGGCTTACATTCCATGAATGTTCAGCTCGTGTGTGGCAACATGCATTGCATCATGTCAGTCGATGCAAGACTGGCAGCACCCATGATGCCTTCATCCTATGCGAGAGCGCTATATCTGCCATGTTTCAGCAGCAGCCACAAGGGCAGAGCTGGCAGCTGGGAGACAAAGGGTACGGCTTCGCCACCTGGCTCATAACATCCCTACGCGTAACCCGGATGGAAGCTGACCATGAATACAACTTGTCGCACATTGCGACGCGCAGCATAATAGAGAGGATCATTGGCATCTTGAAACGGTGTTTCCGATGCCTGGACTATTCTGGAGGCTACTTGTAATACTCCCCTGAGATTGACGGTCAGTTCACTGTTGTGTGCTGCATGCTGCATAACTTAGCCATCATGAGGCAGCAGCAGCTGATAGTAGAAGACCCAACTGCGGTGAGAGTGGCTGATGATGAGGAGGAAGATGCAGATGAGGAGGAGGAGGAGGAGGAGGAGGAAGCCATGCAACCAACTGAACTTGGAGCACGACGGCGGAGGAGGACCGGCCGTCATGCCCCTTTAACGATTGCTTGAGTCTTCCGCCAGCTCATCCATGAATGCTTTGCTGCCTGAAGGCTCAGTGGCAGCTATTCCAAACGGACCATGTTTACTGTTTGGACATGTTCCGTAATGTTATGTTGGGTTAATGGAACAAATAATGGAAATGATTCTTCTTTCGTTTGAAAAGTTGTGTTAATACTGGAACAAATAATGGAAATGATTCAGTTATTATTTAAAATATATTTTATTCAAAAGTTTAACACTTGTTTGTACTTAACTTTAATAAAAATATTCTTGCATCAAACTTTAACGTTTTCAATTAATATCACTTAAAAACTTTAAGATCACTTACAAACTTTTAAACTTAGAAATTTACATCACTTACAAAAAACGTTAAATTTGAGTACAGTTACAACAGGAACAACAATAATAACAACAACAACAGCAGCAGCAAAGAAAGGCTGCACTCATCTCTCCTCTACGTTATTCTAAGACGGCCCACTGCACTTGGTCTTGGTGACTCCACCCCTGCCCACAGGCGGTGGCGCAGAGTTTCTCGGGTTGGTACGAAGCTTATTCTTTCTAGCATCTCGGGTAATGCACACTTCTTGATGGGGGGGCGTGGGCAGGTGGTAACGTGGAAGGCCCGCCTTGAGCCTCTTCAGAGGCTGGTCTGGGGATTGGAGTGGAGGTGGCAGTTGATTCCATCAATGGCCATGGGGTCTGGGTCTGTTCCCTTATTGCAGCAGCTAACTCTGACATTCCCTCCTTCATGTGCCCTGACAGTGTCTCAACTACCTGTAACATTCCTTACTTCATGTTCACCGACAGTGTATCAGCTACCTGTGACATTCCCTCCCTCATGTGCACGGACAATACTCCCATTTCTCGTGAAAGTGTTATTACTTCTCCCGACAGTCACGGTATCTCATCACCCACCCCACTAATGGTGTCCATGAGTGATTGCATAAGGGCAATGCTCTCCGCTCTTGTTGCCATCATCTGAACCACATCTGTTACATCCTGCAACTCAGGAGAGAGTTTTCGAGCTCTGCTTCCACTCCTCACCCTGGGTGTGGCTCGCTGCATCCCACTGGGACCTGCAGCCTCATACTGTGAGAAACCATGGAATGTCCCAACACTCATGCCACTCAGGAAAGGGCCTGGCACATCAATGGGTGGCATCTCCATCTCCTTCAGAGTGAGTACAACAGTGGGGCCTTCATCCTCCACCTCCCCCTGCCCCTCACCATCACCCCCATGCTCTTGGTCTGGAAGGTGGGATTGGAAGATGTTCTCTTCAGGCTCGTCTGCATCTGAATCTTCTTCTGCATCGACTTCAGCTTGTCAGGGTTAGCCTCAAGTTCTGCAAAATATAACAGAACAGACAAATGGTTAGCAACACATGAGGGGGCAGGGTGGCATGAGTAGGCTCACACAGTGCAGGCAGCAGACTCATTTGAAGGACCACGATGAATGATAGCAAATCAACTGAAGTGTAATTGATGGAGACATCCCCATGAACCGAAGCATGGCTAGCCCATGCAGTACTTGATTTTTATCAAAGCCAGGATGTGGAATTTGCTGGTTTTACCCTCTCCCTCGAGTGTGGGCCCAGCTTATGCAGTGGTGGGTTCTTTTCTCCAGGCAGGACCCATCAAAGCAGCAACCATCTCTTCCACTGGTGTCAGTGGGTGCAGATTTGCCGGGCCTCCTCCTGTTTGAGTACTCTCTCTTTTGTTGTACGCCACCTTCCGCTGCAAAGAAGAAAATACAACTTTTTAGAGAGAGTGTCTTTCTGCTGGGTGGGACATACAGATGGTCACATTTCCAATTGCAATTCCAGTGACTAAATGAAAATATTGCTTACATTAACTACTTGACCAAGGTCCTGCCACTTCTTTTTGCACTGGCCTCCAGACCTCGGAGTGGTCACCATTGCACAGTAATCTTGTGCAAGGTGGTTCCAACGTTTCTTCATTTCTTTTGGTGAAACCTTTATGTGACCTCTGCTGGTGTCCAGCTCATGCCATCTGACCTCAATTACAGTAACTGGTGCCTCCACTTCAACCTGTGAGAAATTCTTGGTCCTTGAGTCGCGTTGCATATTGCAGTTCCGATTTTTTGACTGAGAATTAAAGTTCTCACGCAGCACTCAAAGTTCCCACACAAAACTGCCTCTTTAAAAGTGGCCAAATGCAGACCGGGAAGGTGTACTGCGCATGCGTGCTCATAGCAGTAAAAAACTTCATTTTCTTTCTCGTGCATGCGCAGAAGGGGGGCATTGTGTTTTGGCGCAGACATTAGGCTCCACCCTCCGAAGGTAAATGACATGCCGTGCGATGCCAATTAAAAAAATTAGAAAGGGGACACTTGCAAGTTTTTTTTTGGAGTAATCGGGGCCAAAAGATACGGGCGTAACTCTTGAAGTACGCCAAAAAACGGCATTGGGGAAAATTGAACCCTAAATTTCCTTATTTCCAATGTTGAGAAGCTAGGAACTGTGGAGGAGCATTGAGATTTAGATCTCCATGTGCAGGAATCACTAAAAACTAGTCGACAGGTACAAACAATAATTTAAACGGCTAATGGAACGTTAGCCTTCAACTCAAGGGTGCTGAAATGTAAAGGGGTGGATATTCTGCTACAGTTGTATGAAGCTCTGGTTAGACAGCATCTAGATATTGGAGGGGGTGCAGCGCAGATTCACCAGAATGGTACCAGGGCTAAAAGGTTTAAATTATAACGAGAAGTTTCATAGACTATGCTCATATTCAATTAAGCACCAAAGATTAAAGGGCGATCTAATTGAAGTGTTAACGATGATTAAAAGATTTAATAGAGTAGATAGGGAGAAACTATTTCCTCACAATGAAGAATAAGATTAAAATTAGAGCTTGGCCATTCTTGGGTGATTTCAGGAAGTAGTTTTTCAAACAAAGCATAGCACGAATCTGAACTCTCTCTCCCAAAAAGCTGTTGAGGCTTTTTCTAATTGAATGACGGAAGAAGCTCGAGGGGCTGAATGGCCTACTCCTGTTTCTACGCCTTATGTTAATAATTGTGTTCATGGTTAGATACATTTTAATGGTAGCATTTGAAAAGGCACATTTCCTTAGTTATTTATGTGGCTGTCTATCTCTGTCTTCAACTTAAAAGGAAAATACTCCATAATCCATCAAGATACCAGACAGTGATCCACTTCCTTCGGTGAGAGGCATGGGGATTTCAGCTTCCAATGCTATTAAAATTGATTGAGAAACCAGTAAGTAAAAGAAGAACAATGTTGATGAAATTCTGAAGTAACTTCCATTGGGAAACAAAGAATAAATTAAACATAGATTTTTAGCTAACTGAGAGAGGAGCATTAAGAGAAAATCAATGCAGTAATCTCTACCTGAAATGTATTCAACAGACATACGTCTTTCAATGTTACTAACAAGCATTTTGACCTGAAAAAGACAATGGGGAGTGAAATTGGTATTCGACAGTCATGCAACAACAACAACTTGTATTTATATAGTACCTTTAATGTAGTAACATGTCCCTAGGCACTTCACAAGAGCGGTATCAAACACAATTTGACACTGAACTATATAAGGAGATATTAGGACAGATGACCAAAAGATTAGTTAAAGAGGTAGGTTTTAAGCAGCATCTTGAAGGAGGAGAGAGGCAGAGAGGTTTAGGGAGGGAATTCTAGAGCTTCGGGCTGAGGCAACTGAAAGCACGGCCGCCAATGGTGGAACAATTAAAATCAGTGATGCGCAAAAGGCCAGAATTGGAGGAGCGCAGATATCTTGGAGGATTGTATGGCTGGAGGAGGTTACAGAGGTTACAGGGAGGGGGCACAAGGCCATGGAGGACTTATAACATTAGGATGAGGATTTTAAAATTGAGGCATTGCTGGATGGGAGCCAAAGTAGGTCAGCGAACACACGGGTGATAGGTGAACGGGGCTTGGTGCGAGTTAGGACATGGGCAGCAGAGTTTTGGACGAGCCCAAGTTTATGGAGGGTGGCAGATGGGAGGCCGACCAGAAAAATGTTAGAATAGTCAAATCTAGAGGAAACAAATGCATGGATGAGGGTTTCAGCAGCAGAGGAGCTGAGGCAGGAGTGGAGTCAGGCGATGTTACGGAGGTGGAAGTAGACAGTCTTGATGATGGAAAATCGACAACCTATTTTACACTCTGTCGGATTTTCTTTTCCTTTGAATTGGGTGGGGTTGTATAACAAGCTGCCAAGTCATTCCTGCCCATTTTCCGATACCGCCAAGGACCAATTTCACCCCCAATTACTGTCCATTTGGTTTAGCTCCAGTTACTTAGAAGATACTAGTAACAAATAGCATTTAAGTACCACATCTGTACCAGTTCAATGTATTACATGCACAATATATTGGCCGCAACATCAGTCACACAGGATCTGTGAGTTTTGGTCCACTTAAGGAGATTGCAGCTTTTGGTTTGACAATTCTAATTCAATATTTTCACACACTTCTACTCCAACATTTCTCACTGTAAGTTACAAACCAGTCTTCATCCAAGATCTTACGTATGTTGATTCCTTTCTTGCAAATGTTGGGATTGCGACTACAATGTAATCAAATTACTGAGTTTCTCATTTTATTTGTAGGAATTGTCCATTGTGGTCTTCTTCCAAAAAAATACTTGAACTCTTAATTAGTGAGAAGCCAAAAAAGAGGGTATTTGTCCATAGCACAAAAGTGTTCAAATGTATGGGCGCAAAATTCAATTGGGTATCACCTCCCGTTAGGGTCCCGGAGTGGTAGTAAAGCGTCGCTCATGGATTAGCACAGATTTTAGCGCCGCCCGCAAAATTCAGTTCACTTTTAGCAGCGGCGCTAAAAGTTATCGCCTCGTCCTCTAACGCCAGCCAAATCATGATTGGGAATGGATGACCAACAGGAAGAGCAGTGGAAGGAAGGTAGTGCAGAGGTCCCCTGCGGTCATCCCCCTCCAAAACAGATACACTGTTTTGGGTATTGTTGGGGGGGGGATGACTCATCAGGGGAAGGCAGCAGCAGCCAAGGCCATGGCACCGTGGGTGGCTCTGCTGCACAGGAGGGCAGGAAAAAGAGTGTGAGAGCTATAGTGGTAGGGGATTCTATTTTAAGGGGAATAGATAGACGTTTCTGTGGCCACAATCGAGACTCCAGGATGGTATGTTGCTTCCCTAGTGCAAGGGTCAAGGCTGTCTCAGAGTGGTTGCAGGACATTTTGGAGTGGGAGTGTGAACAGCCAGTTGTTGTGGTGCATATAGGTACCAACGATATAGGTAAAAAAAATGGGATGAGGTCCTACAAGATGAATTTAGGGAGCTAGGAGTTAAATTAAAAAGTAGGACCTCAAAGGTAGTAACCTCAGGATTGCTACCAGTGCCATGTGCTCGTCAGAGTAGGAATCGCAGGATAGTTCAGATGAATACGTGTCTAGAGGAGTGGTGCAGAAGGGAGGGATTCAAATTCCTGGGACATTGGAACCAGTTCAGGGGGAGGTGGGAACAGTATAAACTGGGCAGGACTAGAACCAATGTCCTAGGGGGAGTGTTTGCTAGTGCTGTTGGGGAGGAGTTAAACTAATATGGCAGGGGGATGGGAACCTATGCAGGGAGACAGAGGGAAGTAGAATGGGGGCAGAGGCAAAAGATAGAAAGAAGAAAAGTAAAAGTGGAAGGCAGAGAAACACAAGGCAAAAATCAAAAAGGCACATATTACAGCAAAATTCCAAATGGGCAAAGTGTGTTAAAAAGACAAGCCTGAAGGCTCTCTGCCTCAATGCGAGGAGTATTCATAATAAGGCGGACGAGTTAACTGCCCAGGCAGCAATTAATGATTGTGATGTAATTTGCATCATGGGGACATGGCTCCAGGGGGACCAAGGCTGGGAACTCAACATCCAGGGGTATTCAACATTCAGGAAGATTAGACAGAAAGGAAAAGGAGGTGGGGTAGCATTGCTGGTTAAAGAGGAAATTAACGCAATAGTAAGGAAGGACTTTAGCTTGAATGATGTGGAATCTGTATGGGTGGAGCTGCAGAATACCAAAGGGCAGAATACGCTAGTGGGAGTTGTGTACAGACCACCAAACAGTAGTAGTAAGAATGGGGGCAGCATCAAACAAGAAATTAGGGACGCGTGCAATAAGGGTACAGCAGTTATCATGGGTGACTTTAATCTACATATAAATTGGGCTAACCAAACCGGTAGCAATATGGTGGAGGAGGATTTCTTGGAGTGTATTTGGGGTGGTTTTCTAGACCAATATGTTGAGGAACCAACTGGAGGGCTGGTCATCCTAGACTGGGTGATGTGTAATGAGAAAGGATTAATTATCAATCGTGTTGTGCGACGCCCCTTGCGGAAGAGTAACCATAATATGGTAGAATTCTTTATTAAGATGGAGAGTGACACAGTTAATTCAGAGACTAGGGTCCTGAAATTAAGGAAAGGTAACTTTGATGGTATGAGGCGTGAATTGGCTAGAATAGACTGGCAAAGGATACTTAAAGGGTTGATGGTGGATAGGCAATGGCAAACATTTAAAGATCACATGGATGAACTTCAACAATTGTACATCCCTGTCTGGAGTAAAAATAAAACGGGGAAGGTGGCTCAACCGTGGCTAACAAGGGAAATTAAGGATCGTGTTAAATCCAAGGAAGAGGCATATAAATTGGCCAGAAAAAGCAGCAAACCTGAGGACTGGGAGAAATTTAGAATTCAGCAGAGGAGGACAAAGGGTTTAATTAGGAGGGGGGAAATAGAGTATGAGAGGAAGCTTGCCGGGAACATAAAAACTGACTGCAAAAGCTTCTATAGATATGTGAAGAGAAAAAGATTAGTGAAGACAAACATAGGTCCCTTGCATCAGATTCAGGTGAATGTATAATGGGGAACAAAGAAATGGCAGGCCAGTTGAACAAATATTTTGGTTCTGTCTTCATGAAGGAAGATACAAATAACCTTCCGGAAGTACTAGGGGACCGAGGGGCTAGTGAGAAGGAGGAACTGAAGGACATCCTCATTAGGCGGGAAATTGTATTAGGGAAAGTGATGGGATTGAAGGCCGATAAATCCCCAGGGCTTGATAGTCTGCATCGCAGAGTACTTAAGGAAGTGACCCTAGAAATAGTGGATGCATTATTGATCATTTTCCAACAGTCTATCAACTCTGGATCTGTTCCTATGGACTGGAGGATAGTTAATGTAACACCACTTTTTAAGAAACGAGGGAGAGGGAAAATGGGTAATTATAGATCGGTTAGCCTGACATCAGTAGTGGGGAAAATGTTAGAATCAATTATTAAAGATGAAATAGCAGCGCATTTGGAAAGCAGTGACAGGATCGGTCCAAGTCATCATGGATTGATGAAAGGGAAGTCATGCTTGACAAATCTTCTGGAATTTTTTGAGGATGTAACTAGTAGAGTGGACAAGGGAGAACCAGTGGATGTGGTGTATTTTGACTTTCAAAAGGCTTTTGACAAGGTCCCACACAAGAGATTGGTGTGCAAAATCAAAGTAGAGAATTGTTTGGCAGATAGGAAGCAGAGAGTCGGGATAAGCGTGTCCTTTTCAGAATGGCAGGCAGTGACTAGTGTGGTGCCACAGGGCTTAGTGCTGGGGCCCCAGCTATTTACAATATACATTAATGATTTAGATGAAGGAATTGAGTGTAATATCTCGAAGTTTGCAGATGACACTAAGCTTGGTGGCGGTGTGAACTGTGAGGAGGATGCTAAGAGGCTGTAGGGTGACTTGGATAGATTAGGTGAGTGGGCAAATGCATGGCAGATGCAGTATAATGTGGATAAATGTGAGGTTATCCACTTTGGGGGCAAAAACACGAAGGCAGAATATTATCTGAATGGTGGCAGATTAGGAAAAGGGGAGGTGCAATGAGACCTGGGTGTCATGGTTCATCAGTCATTGAAAGTTGGCATGCAGGTACAGCAGGCGGTGAAGAAGGCAAATGGTATGTTGGCCTTCATAGCAAGGGGATTTGTGTATAGGAGCAGGGAGGTCTTACTGCAGTTGTACAAGGCCTTGGTGAGGACGCACCTGGAATATTGAGTTCAGTTTTGGTCTCCTAATCTGAGGAAGGATGTTCTTGCTATTGAGGGAGTGCAACGAAGGTTCACCAGACTGATCACCGGGATGGCTGGACTGACATATGAGGAGAGACTGGATCAACTGGGCCTTTAAACACTGGAGTTTTGAAGGATGAGAGGCGATCTCATAGAAACATATAAGATTCTGACAGGACTAGATGCGGGAAGAATGTTCTGATGTTGGAGAAATCCAGAACCAGGGGACACGATCTTAGGAAAAGGGGGAGGCCATTTACAACTGAGATGAGGAGAAACTTCTTCACTTATAGAGTTGTTAACCTGTGGAATTCCCTGCCGCAGAGAGTTGTTGATGCCAGTTCATTGGATATATTCAAGAGGGAGTTAGATATGAACCTTACAGCTAAAGGGATCAAGGGGTATGGAGAGAAAGCAGGAAAGGGGTACTGTGGGAATGATCAGCCATGATCTTACTGAACGGTGGTGCAGGCTCAAAGGGCCGAATGGCCTATTCCTGCACCTATTTTCTATGTTTCTATGTTTCTATGATGTCAGTGTGCGTACAATGCCCCGCTAGCACCCTGGATGCAAAATTCGGTTTGTGCACCTCACTTACTGACAGCCGCCAAACACGCCAGAGAAAGCAGGCAGTCCCAACTTCTTTGGGCGATGCCAGGAGAGTGTCTATATTTACACATAGCATTAGTGTGTGTATATCTTGGATTGCTGTGGCAGATTGTCTTCAAAGTTACAGCTAAATAGCGATTTTAGTTGAGCATTTAGATGGGTGCAGTACTAGCACACCACCTTCACCTCCTCCAAGCAATTGGTAGACGGCGCCTACAGAGAAGGGAGATTGCGAATGTGGGGCCACGAATGAGGAGACCCTGTAGACGTCAGGACAGGAAGCCTTACACCCCACACGTTTATCGGGAGCACTTCTTATATCTAGACATGTCTGAGGAGCAGGGTGTTAGAAGGCTGTGGTTCCACAAGGTGATCATCATCAAGCTATGTCATCTCCTGCAGCCAGACCTAGAGGCTGATATCAGGACCAGGGCTTCGCTGAACATCGCAGTAAAAGTCACTGTGATGCTCAGTTTCTATGCCTCCGCCTCCTTCCAGGCTATAGCAGGAGGCTTCTGCAGCGACTCACAATTTGCTGCTCATTGCTGCATCCGCAAAGTCACAGGCGCTCTCTACAGCAGGACTACATACATTTTCTCATGATGAGGGAGGAATAGGAGGAACGGTCATGTGGGTTCGCCAGGATAGCAGGCTCTCCGATGGTTCAGGGCGCCATTGATTGCACCCATGTGGCATTGTTGCATCACAACAAAATGCGGAGGTGTTTTGCAACCGCAAGGGCCACCACTCCCTCAAGTTACAACCTCATGGTGTGCGACCACATGCAGCGTATCCTGGCAGCATATCCTTGCTGTGAATGCCCGCGACTCTGGCAGTGCATCCTTGCTGTGAATGCCTGCTATCCTGGCAGCGCACATGATGCTTTCATCCTGCGGGAGAGCACTGTGCCATGACTCTTCCAGCCACCACATGAAGGTCATGACTGGCTGCTCAGCGGCAAAGGCCATGTTCTAGCCACCTGGCTCATGGCACCCTTCCACAACCCCAACACCCATGCTGAGCACCAGTACAACGAGAGCCATGCGGCTACCCAGAACCTCATGGAGCAGACTATCAGGGTGGTAAAGCAATGTTTCCGATGCCTTGACTGCTCTGGAGGCAGCCTTCAGTGCTCTCCTGATCAGGTCTCACTCTTCCTCGTGGTCTGCTGCATGCTGCACAACCTGGCCATAATGAGGGCCCAGGCATTGGCACTGCGGATTGCAGCTCCACCTCAGGAGGAGGAAGAGGAAGAGGAGCATGATGATGCACAGCTTCGTGAGGCAGACGAGGAGGAGGATCAGCAGCCACGGAGGTGGACCGTGCCAATGCTGTCGCTGCAAGGGCCGCACACCAGCACCTCGTCCTGTAGTGATTCTGATGAATCAACGACCAGATGACGACTGGGCCTCATTGTCACATCGCTATGTGCTAGGCTTATGGCGCAGCTCCGTGAAATTCTCAATTAAAACACATAACGGCAAAATAAACGATCAAATGTTATTATCTCCAACAAGAGTGTGCCCTCAAGCAGCACCTCAATAACCCTTTACCAGCAACTAATAAAGATTGTAACAAATGCCCCTTAAAACAGCATAACACACAAACAACTTCACGAATAGTTGTACAACGCCCCTCCCATCTGAAATGAAGGGCCACAAATAACAGGCGTCAAACATCAGCAACAATATATGTACAATTATATTTACAAGAAGTGGACATCTGGCCATGGTCGAAAAAGTATTTATTCGGACTTACATAATTCCCACCCCTTCACTATTCCCTTCTCCCAGGTCTGGTGCTCCTCCTGTATGTAGCCACAGTGTCTGCAGCAAGGCTGCTTGAAGGCTGCTGTATCTGTGAGGCAGAGACTGCAGATGGCCTAGCAGGACACCCTGGCCCAGCTCTGGGCCTGGAAGGCCTGGTTGCGGACTACATCACCTCAGCATGGGCGCCAACAGTGTCGGATGGCTGGAGTGCAGACTGCAGGTGCAAAGGCGGAGTGGCAGTGATGGGAGCTGGAATGCTGTCATCATGAGAGAGGACAGCACCTTCCATTTTCATTGACACGCTGTCACTCCCCGGGGCAGAACCTCAGCATCTGGAGCAATCTGCTGGAGCACAGATTGCTGACCTGCTTCAGCACCATGAGTTCCTCATTGGACTGTGGCGAGTTCAGAGAGGATGGCAGCAGTCAGTGCTTGTGTGGCATCAATTGGAGTCTGAATGAGAGCAGACAGAGTCTGCATGAGAACAGACTGAGTCTGCAAGCAGCAGACTGAGAATTGATGCCACCAACCAGTGACTGCATCACATCATGAAGGTACTTGCGTTGCTTTGCCTTTGGTGTAATCGCAGCTGCCACGTCAGCCATGGCATGCACCATCACCTCGGGGTCTCCATGGTCGCTCGTCGACTCCAACATCTTTTTGTACTTGCCAAGGTTGGGCTCGATGGGCTGCTCAGAGGCACGGGCAATGCTTGAGGCGGTCTCTGACCAACCTCATAGCAAGTGCATCCATAAGCCAAGGGATCCATAAGCTTGCAGTGCATCCCCTGAAACTCTGTCACCATACCCTCCAAATCCAGGTCCACATCTGAGTTACGCTCAGCAGGACTCAGGCGCCAACTCACCCTCTGGGGAATTGGCTCCCGAGCTTCCCTTCATGCTTGGCATTGCTGCAGGCCACTGGGTCCAGGAACATCAGGCTCGTCAAATCCTAGGAAGATCGTCTCATCCCCAGAGGCGGTGTCTCCACTGTCTGCAGCGGATGGATCCTGCCAGACTGGTGCAGACCTGTTGTCCTTTTGCTTTTTGTCCCCCCCTCACTGGAGGTGGATGCCTCATGGACAGCACAAAGCAACAGAAGTGTGGTTAGCAGCAAGGTAGGGAGCAGGAAGGGAAAAAGGAGGTGACATAGGACATTTATATGTAAAGTGGAAAAGGCATGTGGTTTCAAGGGTAATGGGATGAAGATACCATTACTGTCCCCAGGGGCTCGGCTTCCTCGAGCACTACCCCACCTGCTTGTGCACCTATGAGGGCAGACACTCGCTCTTCCACCTCCATGAGGACATGGAGGTCAGATTCCCCTCCTCCAGTCCGCATTTGTTCTCACCTGTTGTGAGCGAGTTTTGCCTGCAATAACTAACAGAAGATGTGAGTACATGTGCAGCTAATTGTCTGCCACATGTGCCCTGCAGAGTTTAATAGCTGCTACTTTATGGCAATGTGCAGATGTCCATTTGACTCTCAGTAGCTGCGCAGAGTGGCTGTGTGAAAGGTGGGATTTGGTGGCTACCAGCTAAGATTAAGAATAAGGCTAACGTTTTGCAAGTGCATATATAGAGTGAAAAGGTAGTAAGAGGAGGGGTGGGGCTGCGTAGGGACCAAGAAGGAGAGCTACGCATAGAGGCCCAAGATATGGCTGCTGAACTGAGGTGGAAATTTGCAGCTCTCTTCAGCAGCGAAGAGCATGGGCTGATACACATAGTGAAGGAGCAGGTACTGCACAGACTGTACATTGTGTGAGACAGTGAGGTTCACATTATGGCATTGTCAGGTTAATAGAAGGGATACTCATCCTGACGACCCGAGTGAGGTCGTTCAAATCTTGCGACATTGTGTGGCAATTCTGGGCACCGTGTACCTTGTCGACTCGCACTGAGACACCTCGCTCCACAAACACCGGAAAACTCTAGGCAGTGGCCTCCTGCCACTCTCAGGCTGCAGAACATCCCTTCGCCTCTACACAGCCTCTATTAAAGCCTCCAGAGCTGTGTTGGAAAAGCGGTGGGCACGCTGCCGAGCTCCACCCTCAGCCATGTTGCCGCTCTGACCAGACTGCGATGGTGAAACCGCGCCTGCGCAGAGTCATCTTATCTCCCCCTTAAGAAACGCTGGCGCTGAAATGTCTGTTGACCATCGTCTCATCCACATTCACTCTGAATATTTATCGCTACAATTTTTAGCTTAAACGCCTTAATAGAATTGTGCAACGACTGATATACCGCTCCATTTCCCTCTTGGGCCGCTGAAACCAAATTTCACGGTAAACGGCATTAACTTTCAAAAGGCGCTACACTTACTGACCAGCTGGGCTTACCTCCTCAAAATGGGTGATACCGAATTTCTAGCTTGCAGCCTTTGTGGGCTACCTAGATACATACCATGAAACCACATAAGTTTAAATCAATGTTCTCATTTCTCCTCAAGTTGTAGAACTTGATGTTCTGATTTTGGACATAACCATCAATAAGCAACAACGCTAAGAGCTGCCCTTTCTAAACTTTCCTGGCCCACAAAATTCAAACACCCACAAATATCAAATATAAGCTCAAATAGAACTGAGTTGTCTGGCTTTGTGGGTCAGATCGTTGGCCTTACTGACTGAATTTGATCCATTGATCACAACTTGAATCTTCTTAGGCGGTCCCTCATATTGAGGATGACTTGCTTCCACGCCAAAAAGGGATGAGCTCACCTAATATTCCAGGTCCTGAACTACATCCTGAAGTGTGGAAGATGCCTGCGTGTGAATTTTTTTAACATGTGGTGGCCATTGCACACCGGCCACCACACGGGCTTGACAGAGTTAGGTCTTGGTCCAGTGGCAAGGACATCTTGAATATCCTTGCTATGTGTCTCATATTTACTGACCCATGATCTCCTGGCTTGATCATAATTTCTTGCTGTGTCCTTCTACATTAACATACATTTTCTTTAGCACCCTATCCCCATTTACTATCCCTGTATCTATCCCTGAAATTTGCTGGCCCTGTCATTCACTATCTCCCAGTTTTCCCAAGTATTCTGTTCCAGATCAGAAAGATCTAACTCCACAATTTCTGAACCCTGTTGCTCTTCACTAAAGGAATATATCCCTGTAATCGTTCAGCTCTATCCTTTGCCAACCCTTCCCCCACTGTCTCCCAGCCCCTGCTATCCTGCATCTTCTGCCCCCACACCTGCAATCTATCTGACTCATTACCATGCCTTAAAGTTAATTGGTTCTGCCACTGTTATTCACAATACCATGTTTTTTTAATGTCAACTTTTAATCTGATCTTTTGTCATGTTAGAAATGACTAAGGACATAAAAGTCAATATCCATAATTAAGTATTCATTAACTACACTGACAGCTCTTTCAAAGGAGAAAATTGCCTTAATTTTCTGATTCCAGCTTCAAAATTCTGGGATAGAAACTTGTCTCTGGCGGTGGTGAAAAATGGGCGCTATACGATCGGACACCCATTATAGGCAGTGTCTGATACAAGAACATAAGAACATATGAGCATAAGAATTTGGAGCAAGAGTTGGCCATATGGCCCTTCGAGTCTGCTCCGCCATTCAGTAAGATCATGGATGATCTTCAAACTCAACACCACTTTCCTGCCCGATCCCCATATCCCTTGATTCCTCTAGAATCCAAAAATGTAGCTATTTCTGCCTTGACTATGCTCAATGACTCAGCACCCACAGCCCTTTCGGGTAGGGAATTCCAAAAAATCACAACCATCTAAATGAATAAATTCCTCCTCATCTCACTCTTAAATGGCCGACCAATCTACTCAATCCCTCCTCATAGGACAATCCTCCCATTGCAGGTATCAATCTACTAAACCTTTGTTACACCACCTCTAAGGCATGTATGTCCTTTCTCAGATAAGGAGACCAAAACTGTGCACAGTAATACAGGTGTGGTCTCACCAAAGCCCTGTGCAATTGTCGTAAGACATCCTGGGGCTTAAATTGCCCCTTCCCTTAAGTCTGTTACTACCGGAAATCGGCGGCCATGATGCGGGGTGCAATGGCCACCGATTTTTCGTGGAATGGCCGCTATTTTGAAAATTTCGCTCCTGCAGTATTATGGCGGTGACCCGCTCCCCCACTACTGCTCCGCTGCTGCTGATCCATCCTAAGTGCGTTATCAGCGCGCGTACTGCCGATGTTCCCCCTGATGGTGAAATTCCGTTGAAAAAATCTTGCTCCTGCCACCACTTGGTGCCATCACCAGCTTTTTCTGCCAGTGCACTGAGCTTGGAGTGTGCTCAAAATTGCAGTGCGGCTGCCATTAAAGGGGAGGACCGACTGCTGTGGCCGCCATCATTTTTATTTGTCAGTCGACTGCCAGGTTGGCCCGAAAATTATGCCCCCGGGTTTGGTCGGGCTGTCAACAAGTAGCCTGGCACCTCCTCTTGGGTGCCAGATCGCTGGCCCAGCCGAAACCCTCCCTGGTGGCCCAGTGGACCAAACTTAAATAATCGCACCTATCTTCCCTTTAAGTGAAGGGGCGAGACGTGGTGACGCGGCACCCTGATGATGTCATCAGCGCTGCGCTGATGACTGACAGTGGTGGATACTCCGTCCGCCCCACCAACGTCCGCGCCTCTAGTGTGCGAACTTCCGCTCATTGCCGCACATCTGTTCCCATGATGGTCCGCTGGAAAAAAAAGCCAAAGAGCGGAATTCCCCTCAAAGGGCCACTGCATCCATCGCACCGGTAAAAACAGACGATACATGGTAGTTGCGCCCAGTTTCCAGCAGTGGGCAATTTTGGCCCCCCCTTACTCTTGTACTCCAACCCTCTTGCAATAAAGACCAACATACCATTTGCCTTCCTAATTGGTTGCTGTACCTGCATGGTAACTTTCTGAGTTTTCTGTACGATGACACCTAAATCTCTCTGAACACCAACAATTAATAGTTTCTCACCACTTAAAAATATTTAAAATATTGACTGCAATGGAACTGAAGATCAGGTGCTGCGTGTAACGGGCAGCCGATCCGATACTGCCTGTTTTGCACCACGGCCCGAGATGAATTTCTCATATCTTTATTTTCTGACCCACCAAATAAACTTTCTATCCGCTCTTTAATTTTATTTACCTTTTAGTTCATGGTATATTCTCCATCAGCCAAATATCAGTTGCAAAAAAGGGGTAAAATTCAACTTTAGCTGGGGTGCAAAATGGATGGCAGCCTGTTATACACACTGCTTGATTTTTTTTTTCCCTCTGCCCTCTCCTATTTCTCATCCGCACGCGGCCCCTCGGTGACATCATCTAAAAACACAGCATCAGTTCCCACATGTACACTGATAACACCCAACTCCACCTCACCACCACCTCGCTCGACTCCTCCACTGTCTCTAAATTGTCTGACATCCAGTACTCGATGAGCAGAAATTTCTTCCAACTGAATTTTGGGAAGACCGAAGCCATTGTTCTTGATCCCCACCACAAACTCCATTCCCTATCCATCGGCTCCATCCCTCTTCCTATCATCTGTCTTTCGCTGTACCAGATCGCAATCTTGGTGTCATATTTCACCCTGGAATGAGCTTCCAACCACATATCCATGCCATAACTAAGACCATCTCTATCCACCTCTGTAACCTCGCCTGACTCCGCCCCTGACTCAGCTCACGTGCTGCTCAAACCCTCATCCATGCATTTGTTTCCTCTAGACTTGACTATTCCAATGCACGGCTGGCTCATCTCGCACATTCTACCCTATGTAATTTTGAAGTCATCCAAAACAGCAGTACATCATCTTCCCCATTGACCTCAATAGTCAATAGGAGAAAGTATGGGGATTTGCATCAATGACTGGCTTCCCTCACGTCCAGGGCATCATTCACTGCACGCATGTTGCCAGCAGTGTACCAGAACATCAGCTAGCACCATTTGTCAATAGGAAGGACCACCACTCCATTAATGCCCAGATACTCGCTAATTTCAGAAATAGGATCAGGCACATTTGTGCAAGCTGTTAAGATATTTTTATCCTTCTACTCTCAATTATCCCCTTAATATTTGATCCTTCCACCAATGTTACAAGGTTGTTGCTGGGGGACAAGGGATACAATTTACACATGTGACACATGACACCCCTCCGCAATCCCACCATGTCTGAGCAACACTGGTATAATCAAAGCTAGGGGTCCACCAGGGTCATTATTGAGCACAGCCTAGGCCTGCTGAAGTAGAAATTCAGGTGTCTGGGCAAGCTAAGGAGTTCAATATGACCCGGAAAGAATTGTCCACATCATGGTGATGTGCTACATGCTATACAACCTCGCCATACAGAGAGTCCTGCATTTGGAGGAGGCAGAGCGACAACAGCAGTCTTCACTGGACAAAGAAGATTAGGTTGAAGGCAAAACATCAGCAGAAGAAGGAAGACCAGCTCACCACCCTGCAACAAGACATGTGATAGAGAATTCAAACAGGCTGCATTCAGACAGTCTGTGAAAATTCACAGACCCCAAGTCAAAGTTGCTACGTGCAACTCAGCATGTTGCATTAAGTCATCAATCAACTTGACATTTTAGGACCTTGGGTGGCGAGCCAATTAAAGGTTAACAGACTCTCAATTGAGCCAATAAGGTCAAAGAAGGCGAGTTCTTTTCTGTTAACTGATCAGGTATATAAACAGTCATTTTGGCCATGTGGTCTCAGAAGGACAAAGGCCTGGCTTAAAGCCAAGAGCTTGTTGCTGCTGCCAGAATAAAGTTACATTAAAACTACAATCGGAGTTTGTATTTCATTGGAAATTAAGAGATCTAACAATTTTGGCGTCACGAACAGGATCGCTGAGGAAAGAAACTGAATTTTGGACATTGGACCTAGATACTGAGGTAAGGACTCCTCTTTATAAAAATCCTCGGTCAAAAGTCTAAATCCACCTCTCCTTCTACGCGATTCCGAAAGCCTCCGGTTTGCGAACCCTCCGGTTGGTAGTCGGCTCGAGCTCCCATAGACGTCTAACTTCGGCGGTGTGTTAGTTAATTAATCACCGACCCACTGATCGGCTGGAAAGCCTACGACTTGAGACCCCAGTAAAGAAATCAGTATTCTGGCAGCAGGAGATAAGAGCAACGAATTGCCTACAACTGTAAAAGGTGGGCAGGCACCACCTGAGGTTTCGATAGATGAAATCCTTCAACAGTTGAAAGAATACATAGAGCAACAATTCGACTTATCTAAAACCTGTATTATGATCGAACAAAAGTACGGAACCTCCAAAGGACAATGGTCCTTGGGCGAGATTAAAAGGGTCTGGGGAGAAACGACAGGTATGAAAAATAAAGAGCGAGCTAGATGGTCCCTAGCCGTTATGGGACAGATCCGAAAGCGGAATGAAATTATAATCCATTCCCAACATGATCGAGAACTGACCAGTACAAAGGACCAATTGCAAGCTGTTTGTGCACAGCTGCGACAGAAAAGACTTGAACTTGAAAAGTCGGAAGCGGAAGATAAAGGTCTTAAAGGTTAAATTAAAGAATGGAAAAAATCATTAGGTCAAGAGACAGTAATAGGAAAAGGAAAATGTATCGGTCAATTCCCAGGGTACCCTGTTTGTCCATGAGAAAGAAGGATACATGACAGCTATACTGACACAAGAACATGGGGATCGACAAAGACCTATTGGCTATTATTCTGCAAAATTGGATGCGGTCGCCCTCGGATGGGGAAGTTGCCTAAGGGCCATGGAAGCTACATGTCGAGCGGTAATGATCACTGCGGGTCTCGTCCTCGACCAAAAGCTGATTGTCAAGTGCCCCACACCGTACATGCTTTGCTGTCTATGAATAGAATGTCTCAGGTGACGGCAGCTAGATGGACCCGCTGGACAGCAGTTTTGGAAGCTCCTAATCTCCATATCGTCCGGGCCAGCCAGGTTAATCCCGCAATTATGCTCCCGATGTCAGAATCGAGGGAACAAGAGGGGGGAGAATTTGAAGAGCATGACTGCGTGGAGATTTTAAAAGAAACAGCAGAAGCAGCCTTAGCAGCAGAGGAGTCTCTACACAACCCAGACCTCATCCTATTTACAGATGGTTCTCCTTTGTGAACAATGGTGCCAGAAAAGCAGGATGGGCAGTTACAACCTTATATGAGGTAGTGGCAAAAGGATGTTTACCCTCAGGAACGTCAGCACAACAGGCCAAGTTACGGGCCCTGTCAGAATCATGTCGAATAGCAGAAGGACAGACAGCTAATGTCTACACAGAATCGCGTTATGCTTTTGGAGTCGCTCACGACTTTGGTCTGTTATGGCGGAAAAGAGGATTCCTCACTGCTGCTGGTACACCTATCCAAAATGGAAAAGAAGTCCGAGACTTACTAGAGGCCATACAATTACCTCAGGAAGTGTCCATCCTGAAGTGTAAGGCCCATACCAAGGAAAATACCACGGAAGCACAGGGAAATGCCCTAGCCGACCAGACAGCTAAAGATGCCGCCTCACAGGGCGTTCCCACAGAAGAACCAACACAGATGTGCAGATTGAAAGCACTCAGGACTCTGACACGAGACCTTCAAACAATGCAAGGCGAGTGCTCTCGAGAGGAAAAATGGACATGGATTGAGGCAGGAATTAAGCTATGTGAAGATGGTGTCTGGAGACAAAGAGTTACCGACAAGCCAGTCGCGCCACAAGCGCTTATGCCTTTTTTAGCCCAACAGATGCACTTGTGGGGACACTTGGCCTCACAACAGATGATGGCACGGTTCCAGAAAAGCTGGTGGGGTTGTGGATTTAAAAAACATGCCCATCTGGTAGCAGACCGCTGTGTGGTCTGCCAGAAAAATAATTCTGAACCCATCACGGTAATGCCCCAACTGAGACCCCCTGTCAGACCATTCCAGCATCTGCAGGTTGATTATATATCTCTTCCTTCATGCCAAGGATACACTAACATTTTTGTCATGGTCGACAGATTCTCTAGATGGGTAGAAGCTGTCCCAACTAAAAGAGCCACAGCCAATCACACTACAAAGGTCTTGTGTAAGGATACATTCACCGATGGGGAGTCCCGAGTAGCATTGACTCAGATCAGGGAACACACTTCACAGGTGCTGTCTGCCAAGAAGTCTATAGGTTACTGAACATTACGTGGGATTTACACTGTCCTTATCATCCACAATCATCAGGACAAGTAGAGCGAATTAATCGAACTCTGAAACAACAGCTTGCCAAATATCACCAAGAAGGAACACCATGGCCCCAGGCACTACTAGTAGTGCTATGTAGCATTAGGGAAATCCGAACAGAACTACAGGTCTATGCCCATTTGAAATTATAACAGGAAGACCCATGTCGCTGCCAGGAACTATCGATTTACGGAAAGCTGATGTTCACTTAATGAGTGACACTTTGTTATCATACTGTCAGAACCTAACCAATGCTATTAGTTCTGTTTCCCGACAGGTACCGGCAGCTTGGGGTAATCCACCCGAAGGAGGACATGACATCATCCCGGGAGTCTGGATCTATGTGAAAAAGTTGCATAAAGAACCTTTGGGTGCCAAGTGAGAGGGACCTTATCAAGTGTTATTGACCACCCAGGCAGCTGTTAAAGTCCAAGGAAAGAAAGCCTGGATCCACGCTTCACATGTTAAACGAGCACCCGTAACTGAAGCTGAAATCTAATAAGGACAATTACTTTTTGCCAAAATGTTTAAATTTACTGTATTACTGATTGTAGGTATTCTAGGCATAGGCCTACTTCTTACTAGCCGACCCTCTGCGTCAAAGGGAAATAGTAGAGTACCAAGGGAATTACATGTAAATACCTTTTTATATATGTCATACATTTATGCCAAACAAGGTAACATTTCTAGTTGTTGGGTGTGTGCACATATTCCTATTCACTCAAAGGGAGGGATTCCCTTGAGGCCAGTTCCCTTGAATATCTCGGAAATGGCTGAGTGGATAATTAATCAAAACAAAACAGGCAATGCGTTTCAGGATACAGAAAACTGGGCACGTAAATGGAAGTCAGCAGGTTACAATCTGACTACCTTTGAAGGGGATACCAACCGTGCTACAATAATTCCAAACGGTCCCCATTTTTTGTTATCACTAATACAACGGGAATAGGAAGACCGGGGGAATCGGTTTGTCTGATTAGAAACATCAAAGGAGGCCAAAATATGGGGTATAGTAACTGCTCCCGGAATTATAATATAATCAAGCCACGGAACCGTCCAAACTGGGCCGACGTGGGAGTTTTTAACGTAACGGGGATTCTGAATAAAACAGATGGAAAAGCCTGGACAGGCCCCGGAGTGTTGCTGACAAAGAAACAGCTAACATTCATTGCCTATAATGACACCTATTGGGTGTGTGGCCACAAGGCCTGCCCTTGGCTGCCCCAGAATTGGATGGGATCCTGCTATTTAGCCTACATTGTGCCATATATGTATCATATAGAGTCACTGTCGGAACATTTACACCGTCCTAAGAGAGTTATCATAGAAACAGAGAGGTTCTTTGCCATTCTGATCCCCAGGTATGGGACCGCCAGACTGGCAAGGGAATTCATTAACATGGCATCCGTTGTGGAATGGGTAGCCAATGATACCTCAGAGGCCCTAGTTAAAATCAATGCAGAAATGGTAGCAATCAGCACCGTAGCCCTACAGAATAGACTGGCCCTTGACTACATCCTGGCTAAAAAGGGAGGTACTTGCACCCTACTCGGAACTGAGTATTGCACATATATCCCGGATAGCTCCGAAGAAATTACCCACTTAGCGGAGCATATCCAAAAGGAGGTAGAAAAACTTAGGCAACCCCCATCATTCACTTTGTGGAGCGGAGCCATTGAATGGCTAGGTTCAATAGGAACTTCATTGGTGGAAGGTTTAATTCTATTAATTGTAATTATTTTACTTTTATATTGTTTGTTTATGTTGATTAAATGTTGTTGCGACCAGGCGGCTGCAGCTGCTTTCCCTAAGGTGAGACGCCTAGCAAGTCCCAGCAGACCGTCTGTACATGGCACAGGGGTATGTTATGCTTGAGGGAAGGTTGTTTACTGGTTGAATTAAGATATTGATTTGGATTAAATTGGAATAAGGTTAATCAACCTACTGAAACCAGACTTCCATTGTGGCCACGATGGAGCTCGGGTTGGTGTAAATTTGTGTGGAAGCTACTAGTCCAGACATGTGGCGAAACATATCAACACATTTTAAAAGGAAACTCTATTAACATGTATGAAATTATTTTGTAGGATGTTTAACCAGTGATAGCTGATGTTTTATGATTCAGTTTGTGAAAGATTCAAAGGGGGGATTGATAGAGAATTCAAACAGGCTGCATTCAGACAGGCTGTGAAAATTCACAGACCCCAAGTCAAAGCTGCTACGTGCAACTCAGCATGTTGCATTAAGTCATCAATCAACTTGACATTTTAGGACCTTGGGTAGCGAGCCAATTAAAGGTTAACAGACTATCAATTGAGCCAATAAGGTCATAGAAGGCGAGTTCTTTTCTGTAAACTGATCAGGTATATAAACAGTCATTTTGGCCATGTGGTCTCAGAAGGACAAAGGCCTGGCTTAAAGCCAAGAGCTTGTTGCTGCTGCCAGAATAAAGTTACATTAAAACTAAATCGGAGTTCGTATTTCATTGGAAATGAAGAGATCTAACAACATGCCAGGATGAGTCAATTGCTCAGTGACTCCGGTGATCTGCCCATTGCTCTGCCCTGAAAACTTGCACAATGCCCCTCTACATCAACAGTATTTGTTACATACTTTACTACTCACTTAATCCTGCATTAAAGAATATTGAAACCATCCAGCCAACTTCTACATCAATTGTATACTAACATTGCAGACTCAGCAGCTGCTATGAATCCACACTGCAGATCAAAGCGCCAAATGTGATAAAGGTGATGAATTAAATTCGCAACATAATAATTGCCTTTCATTCATTTCTCACCCGTGTCAATCTATGGTGCCTTTCTTATAAGAACGTTTCTTAACTCAACTACTCCTAAAAGTTGCTCCCTTAGTAACCTCAGCAAAGCTTGTGGAAGGCTGTTCTTCCTCATGTTGGGATCCTTGAGATGATCATGGCCGGTGACTTCCGAATGCTGGAGGATGTGAAGCCTACTGTGTCTGTAAGCACTCTAGTAATGACTCCAAGAGGTAAGGTATTGCACTTGAACTGTTGTGACTTTAGTCCATTTATTGCAGCTCCAGAATGAATGTATAGTAAGGTGAGCTCCCTTTTATACTTGGTTACCTGCAGTGTGCAGGTGACCCCTAGGTCTCCACCAGTTGCACCCTCTGGTGGTAAAGGCATAGTGTGTACAGTGTGAAGATACATTCGATGGTCTTATGTAACTGTACATTGAGGCTATATACCTACACAACATCACTCCCCCCTAAGTCTTGTGCCACGGGCCTTTGCACTGTGTGCTCTGGCCCTCGACTTGAGTGCCCAAAGCCCTTGCACATTGTCTGTGCTTGGGAATGGCTCCCTCCCTGTAGACCCCCAAGTCCTTATTGCCACAACATTGGGAAATAGTCAGCAGTGGATGGTTGGAGGTTGCAGTGCGGTTCGAGTGGGTTCTGGTGTGATCCATGTGTATCCATGGCTACATACATCCATTCCCCCCCTCCACCTCAAACATAGACCATGTGTGTGGCTCAACATCTGCATTTGCATACATGAACAGAGAATAAAAAATAGGATTAGTTACATCACTGTTTGGGTTTAGCAGTAGTGGAACAAGTACATATTACAGGTAAGGTACATACGTGGTATTACAGTCTTGCCCCTGGGGTGTAAGTGCAGGTGGGTGAGGACTCTAGTTCCAGTGTAACCAGACTGTGTCCAGGTTGTCTGATGGCGGTGCTGCGCCGCCTGTCAGCTGGGTGGGCTCGGATCGCTCCCCTGGCTAAGTCTCAGGGCCTTTGCCATTGCCTAGTGGTGGGCAAAGCCTTAGGAATGTATGGCCTCCCTGGCCTCCTTTCAGCGGTAAGGGAGCCTGGTCATCCCAGGTCCCAACGGGAGGGTTGGAGCATGCTAGCCTCTTGCTCCCAGTACTGGCCCTGGTAACCAGAGAGGTAGGGCCGATCTGGGACAGGATGCCAGTAGTTGTGCCTGTGCCGTCCGCTGATCGCTGGCCCTGCAGTGGGTATGCTCCCATTGTGTGTCCACACTCCCTGGGGCATCACATTGGTCCCGGAGGCTACATGATCGGGTAGCCCGCTGGACCTGGGTGCTTCCTACGGGAGGTTGCCCTTGGTTTTGTTGGCGTGCTTGTAGAACCCGGCATCACATATTATTCCATCATTTACATTCATGATACATTGGATCTGATCGCAATCACCCGACTCGACATTGTTAGTTGTCTTTACAAATTTGCATTTGTCAATTACATTTTCGCATTTGTCAATTACATCTTTTCCCTGTATACTATTGGCATCGCTGTACAATGTTACATTTAGATACTTGCATTTGTCGATTACATCATTTCCATGTATCCTACCGGCATCGCTGTTCAAAGGTACATTTAGATACGTGCATTTGTTAATTAAATCTTTAACATTAGTATCACTGGCATCGCTGTACAAAGAGTGAAACTGTCCCTTTAATTGTGCTGGGTTGCCAGTCTCCTTTAAGAGGGCCTTGCAATCTTTACCTCAATCCAGTTCACTGCTCGGCATCACGTGTTGCTCCCTCAACGCTGCCCCTCGTGGTCTGGTCGTGGCCATCTTGTTTTCAGGTGCTTCACCTTGTGGTGCAGGCACCATCTTCTCTCTCTCCACGAGGTAGGCTGTGGTGATCCTTTTCTCCCCAGGTTCTGCCTCAGAAGCCGGGAATTTACCTTCTGCACTGATCTTCTTCCTTCAGAGTCCTGCCACTTGAGCCCGGAAGGTGAGGTCTGGTCGTTTGGGTTGGATCGTCTCGCCTTTGGGTAGTGCGGCCTGTGTCGTCGCCGCTCAGTTGAATTGGACGGTAGGATCTTCAGGTGCTGTGATGGATTCAAATTTGGAGCCGCATAGGATGTCGATCGCCGGGGCCTGGAGGCTTCCCCAGCTCCAATGGATTTGGATTTGTTTCATCCATTTTCTTCCTAGCAGCATTGGACCATCACCAGCAACGATCCGCAAAGGTAGCTTGTGCATCGTGCCACCATAGGACACCTGGACATCCACGCTGCCAATAACTGGGATGGTGTCGTTTGTGTAAGTGAGCAGCTTCACCTGGATCACGAGCATTTTAGGTCGTTGGGCAGGATTGTCCCAGAGTTTCTCAAAGGCCACCTAATTTATCAGCGATTAGCTCACCCCTGTCTCGACCTCCATCGAGACTGGAACACCATTGATTTCGACTTCTATTTTTAACGGAGAACTCTCGGTGGAGCAGGTAAACACTCCATACACCTCTTCCTGGGGCTGAGCTGCCTCCTGGACTCACTCTTCGTCTTTATCAGCGCTGGAGCCCGGGTTATCGGCCAACTCTTCAGCGACTCGGTGAGTAAAATTTCTTTTACACATTCGCTAGAGATCGCTTTTAGTGTTACACCTTTGCAAGTATAGTCTCTGTATCGGCATTGGTGGGCCCTGTGATTTCCTCCACAGTGCCAGTATGGGACTGGCCGGTTGGCCCCATGTGGCGGACTCAGTGTTGCGGGACTCAGGGTAGCAGTCTTGTCTCTAAAAGGCGCCAGTTGGTTCACGGTACTTGCCGGGTTAGAGTCCTGGGGATGAGTCATCATCCTCGTGGAATCGCAGGCCGATGCCATGAATGCCTGGCTGATATTGATTGCCTTCTGCAGGGTGACCGTGGTGTCCACAGAGAGCAGCCTGTGGAGGAGGCCCTCGTGGCCTATTCCAATAACAAAGATGTCCCTCAGTGCTTTGGTAAGGTGGTCGCCAAAATCACATGGTGCAGCCAATCGTCTCAGGTCTGCAGCATATTTTGCGATTTCTTGGCCTTGGGTGCCGCTGGTGTGTGTAGAACCGGTGTCTGGCTGTGAGGATGCTCTCTTTAGGCTTGAGTTGTTCCTGTATCATCATTACAAGCTCCGCGTACGTTTTGGTTGTCATCTTCTCTGGGGCTAGCAAGTGCCTGACAAGGCCATAAACGGTGGGTCCACAACTGCAGAACAGGATAGCTCTGCGCTTATCAGCCAGTGAGGTTGGTGTGTCTCCAGCCAGGTCGTTCGCGATGAAGTAGTGTTCGAGCCTTTTCACAAAGGCGTCCCAATCTTCCCCATCAGCGAATTGTTGAAAGTTGACAAGTTTAGCCATTTTTCGCATGGAAATTCGTAATCTCGTCGCCAGTTATTGTGTCTGTAAGCACTCTAGTAATGACTCCACGAGGTAAGGTATTGCATTTGAACTGTTGTGACCTTAGTCCATTTATTGCAGCTACTGAATGAAGGTATAGTAAGGTGAGCTCCCTTTTATACTTGGTTACCTGCAGTGTGCAGGTGACCCCCTAGGTCTCCACCAGTTGCACCCTCTGGTGGTACAGGCATAAATGTATACAGTGTAATGATACAGTCAGTGGTCTATTGAGTGTACAGGGTATATACATACACAACAAAGCCTACAGTAAAATGGCTGCATATGGGATCAGAGTGAGACCGAGGGTAGTATGTGCAGTACTCTGATTTTAGGCACACAATCATCCCCCCCTCCCCCGCCCCCCACACACAGTCCTGCCAGGCAGATCAAGTTAAAATAAATCCTGGGGTGCATTGGACCTCCAGAACACTTCATAATCTAAAGCAGAGCGCATTTGAACATGCTGACAGTACAGACATTCACACTCCCACTTTCAATACAGTCAGACTCAGAGCTTTATGGACCAGTATAAGTATAATTGTACATTTAAAGATTGTGGTATCTGTCACTAGCATTAGTTTAATCCTGCAACACATATTAATTACATATTGCTCTCGACAACATGCATATGCACATTCTGACTTGAACTATATCCATTGAAAGTAAGGAGGACAATGGAAAGTATTTATTCACTAATTTCCTTTGGGTAAGGTAATTGATGTAAAGTAGTTTATTCATCTGAAACATTTGATTGACAATCTTTCAATTAAATGAAAGATTTTAATAAGAATAGCAAAGTAATGCTGGATTTTTTTTCCATCAAAATTTTAATTAGGTTTATTTTAATCAAGTAGCAATAAATGAAAAACCGCGATTAAACTGTAACCACGACTACCTCTGGAGCTCAGAATACTTGTGAATGTTTTTAATCAAAGAATACATCTGACCCAGAACTTTATGTTATTATTTGCAGAAAATTGGAGAATTAAGAAAACTGCAGTCCTATTTTTGGAATATTGAGGTCATACCAGTTACCTCAGCACTGCTGATAATGGCTCATATTCAGCTGTACTAAGCTCTACATTTGTGCAAATGGAGAAATGAATGGAGATCAGGAACAATCGCAGTTAAGCACTTAATAAAGCTGGATATGTGACCTTTAACTCCCATGCGTAGCCTTGCAATAATATCAGCAAAACAGCTAATCAGAAAATGGTTTAACTGGATAATAAAATACAAAATACACTGGTTGGACCTCAACTAGAGTATTGTGTCCATTGCAGGCACCACACTTTAAAAAGGATGTCAAGACATTGGAGAGGTGATTTAATAGAATGGTACCAGGGATAAGAGAATTCAGTTATGTAGAGAAACTGGAATTGTTCTCCTTAGAGCAAAGAAGGTTAAGGAGAAGTGGCTGACAGTCAGCTATATTTGCTGTTGGTGTGAATCTCCCTAATGCAAATTAAATAGATGTCATTGAAAAGTCTAACATGCTTCTATGTCAACTTCAGCATCACAGTGAAGTGGCTGAGGGTGCACAACAGAAACATAAATCTCATTGGGCAATGTAAATGCAGTTTTTAGAAGTTTGAGCCAAGGCAGAAATTTCCTCTTTCATGTAGCATTGTGACATCATCACACTGGCATCAGAAATGTGAGAATACGAATGAAAAGAAGAATACAGTGGTGTTCCCCAGGGGTCGGTATTAAGACCATTGCTTTCCTTGATATGTATTAATGACCTGGACCTGTGTCTACTGGGAATAATTTCAAAGTTTGCAGATGACACGAAACTCAGAATTGTAGTAAATAATGAGGAGGATAGTAAGAGACTTCAGGAGGACATAGACAGACTGTTGAAAGGGGCAGACACTTAGCAGATTAAATTTAAAGCAAAGACATGTGAAGCAATAAATTTTGGGAGGAAGAATCAGGAGAGGCAATATGAACTAAATGGTACAATGTTAAAGCAGGGTGCAATAACAGAGAGACCTGGGGGTATGTATACAAATCTGTGAATGTGACAGGAAAAGTTGAGAAGGCTGTTTAAAAAAGCACATGGGATCCTTGGCTTTTTTAATAAGGAATAGAGAACAAAAGCAAGGAAGTTTTGCTAAACTTTAATTTAAAAAACTGGTTATGCCTCAGCTGGAGTATTGAGTTCAGTTCTGGGCACCAAACTTTAGGAAGGGTGTCAAGGCTTTAGAGAGGTTGCAGAAGAGATTTACTAGAATGGTGCAGTGATGAGGGACTTCAGTTATGTGGAGAGATTGGAGCAGCTGGGGTTGTTCTTCTTTGAGCAGAGAAGGTTAAGTAAAGATTTAATAGAGGTATTCAAAATTGTAAACGGTTTTGATAAGAGTTAATGAGGATAAACTGTTTCCAGTAGCAGAAGGATCAGTAATCAGAGGACACAGAATTAAGATGATTGGCAAATGAACCAGAGACAACACGAGGAAACATCTTTTTACACTGCGAGTTGTGATCTGGAATGCACTGCCTGAAAGGGTGGTGGAAGCAGATTCAATAGTAACATTCAAAAAAGAATTGGATAAATACTTGAAGAGAAAAGATTACAGGCCTATGGAGAATGAGCAGGGGAGTGGGACTAATTGGATAGCTCTACCAAAGAGCCGGCAGAGGCACGATGGTTCGAATTGCCTCCATCTGTGCTGTATCATTCTATGATTCTATGAAACTAACTGCACATTCATAGACTGAAAGTCATCTCTTGAGTGCCAGCGTGTATCGGCTCTCTATACTTTGTGATGGAGTGTACATCCATCCCGCTTATTTTAGGGCATGAGGACCATGGAGAGAGGATGGTGGCTGCCAGCTAGACTCCCAATAACTCACGGGTCCCTGATTAAGTAAAACAAGCAAGGGGGTTATAGAACCCAATGTTTTAGATCAGGGGCTGCCCTTCAGGATGGGACAGAGGTTTCTGATAAGTTTGTTTTTGTCTTTGTCAGCCTAACAATAAAAGTGTGCAGTCTATGTTATTTATTGTCCAGGCACATTAAATGTATAAGTACAATGGTGCGCCACAGAGGGCGCTGTGGTGGGAGACCTGAAAGTACCTGCATGACAGAGTATAAAAGGCTGCCCACCACACCTGAGAGGCACTCTGGAGTCAGACAATAAAGGACTAAGGTCACAGCAGTTACTACAACACCAGACCGTATGGAGTCAGTGATTTGAGTGCTACATACATCACATTGGCGACAAGGACACGGGCGAACTTCACGCATCACGCAACTATGGCTACTCTGGGCTCGTTAAAGGATTTTACGGTGGGAAATGATTGGGAGGCCTTTACGGAAAGGCTTGAATACTACTTCACAGCAAACGACCTGACGGGGAACACGGACGCACTGAGAGAGAAGCGTAAGGTGATATTACTTTCCAGCTGTGGCGATGAGGTTTACTGTCTCTTCAGGGATTTACTGGCACCCGGGAGCGCCAGGGACAAGTCATATGAGGAGCTGGTCGTACTCATTCGTGACCAACTTAAACCGAAGGAGAGCATCCTCACGGCCAGATACAAATTCTACCATCACTGCAGACCTGAGGGCTAGATGTCACCAAATATGCTGCGGACCTCAGGAGACTTGCGGCGCCGTGTGACTTTGGCACACACCTTGAAGACGCCTTGCAAGATGTTTTTGTTATGGGGATTGGCCATGAGAGTCTCCTTCACAAGTTGTTCTCCACAGAACCTACAGTCACCCTGAAGCAAGCCATCACTACCAGCAGGGCATTTATGGCATCGACTTGCAGCACCAAGCAGATGACCCACACAGTCTCGAACCCAGCAGGCACTGTCCACAGGATAGCGCCCACCATGGACAAAACTGAAGAATGTGGCTCTGCCCGGGGCAGAGAGCACGGTCCTAGGGGTCCTAGAACTCAGAGTCCGCTGAGGGGGGCTAATCGAGTAGCAGGCGCTGCGGAGGAAGCCATGGGGCTCACCGGTGCAGGTTTGCGGAGTATACGTGCAATACCTGCCACACGAAAGGCCATCTTCAGCATATGTGTAAAAGCCACCTGACTCACTGCGTGGCTGAGGAGATGGCAGAGGGTCCAGAGGGTCCATTTTCCAGCAAGGAACAGGCAGAAGAAGACGAGGCGTTGTTTGGACTGTATACGTGTACTGACGGTTCGGCCCCGGTGATGATGGAGGTCAAGATTAACGGAGTCCCTGTGAGTATGGAAGTAGATACTGGCCCGGGTCCGTCGTTGATGAGTCAGGAAACTTTAGAAAAACTGTGGGTCAACCCAGCTGCACGACCCAAACTGGTCCCGGTCATGGCAAAGCTGCGTACCTACACCAAGGAACTGATGCCTATTCTTGGCAGAGCGGATGTGCAGATATCTCAGGGTGGCGAGACGCACGGGTTACGTTTGTGGGTCATTGCAGGCGATGGGCCGATGCTTCTCGGCAGAAAATGGATGGGAAAGGTCCGTGGGAGCTGGGAAGACTTCCCTCCTCCACAGACCACTGTCCCCCGGGTCCTCAAAGAGCAGCACCGACCGAGCTGGAGAAGAAATAAGCAGTCTCAATTCCACAGGCCACAGCAACCCTGCAGCCCCAACCCTGGAAGAACAGCTTTTCAACCCGGCTGCAGGAGCGACGGCAGGTGCTGGAGCAGGAGCGGAGGCCACAGGAGAGGCGGCACCAGCGGCAGGAATGGAGGCTGCAGCGGCGGCGGAGGCTACGGAGGCGGCAGGTATGACGCGGGAGAACGCGATTTCTCAGACAGATGCAGGAGCCAGAACAGAGGATACGGCCAGATTCAAGGTCATGTTTTGGCTGTTTTCTTTCCCTCTTTCTTCGTTATTTCTTCTTTTCCAGAGAGTAAAACGGCAGGCCAGTGAGCTCAAGATAGCGGCAGCAGAGCTCTGCAAAGAACAAAGGCAAGCAGTACAACTAAAATGGCGGCGCCCAAGCCTCGTGGGAACCACAAGATGGCGTCTTAAAAGGGAAATGCACCCGGGAGTCTTAAAAGGGTCTTACACCATTGGCGGTCCCCACAAAGAGACTTTTGTAAGGCAAGAGCGAGTCTAAATGAGCTATGTGAATGTAGGATGATGGATTTATGATAAGAATTAATATTTTAATGCTGAATGGTTGTGTTTAAAATTATGGCTATGAATTACGAAAAGAGTTAATATCACGAGGTTCAAGTAAAAGGGATATGGACCCGTGACTTACATGACCAATGGGCTAATGCGATTTTCGATTTAGGTGATTCATGCAATGGTTCAGCGGCTGCTCAGGTGACTACTTCATGAGAACAGAGGCAACGCACCAGTTGCAATACCCTGTCTCAGCGCAGCCCATTACCTCGGGCAAAAAGGGGCAGTGTACCGCCACCATGCCTCACCCAGAGGAGCTGGGATTAAATAACTGTTCAGTGTACCTGCAACCTTTTGACATTACATCTGTACCACATATTATATGTACCATACAAATGTACTGTCTATGTATATCTGTTTTCTGTTGGAGGTTATGCTCCTGTGCTTTATCCACCATGTAAGGACTGCAAATACCACATGTTTGCACTGGGTCCTCCACATGGGGGAGAAGAGGGAAGTGGATGGTCATGGACTCACACTCACAAATCAATCAGGACGAACAAGGCCGAGGTTACCGGCAATGGCTTTTGGAACTGGGTGGGAGTGAGATGTTATGTATTGTCCAGGCACATTAAACGAATAAGTACAATGGTGCATCACAGAGGGCTCTGTGGTGGGAGACCTGAAAGTACCTGCAAGACAGAGTATAAAAGACTGCCCACCACACCTGGGAGGCACTCTGGAGTCAGACAATAAAGGACTAAGGTCACAGCAGTTACTACAACACGAGACCGTGTGGAGTCAGTGATTTGAGTGCTACATACATCACAGTCTGCACTGATTTGCCTTTAGTTGACTAGTTAAACTTGTGTCGAGAACATGGAGGGGTGATACAAGTGCTGGCCATCCCACAGGGGCACTTGATCATAACCTGGAGATGACTCAAAAGATGAATCACCTTCAGTTCCCTTGCCACAGTATAACTGTATCCTGAGATGTCTTTCTATTTAAGGGGTGATTTATAAATGCAGGTTATTGTAATCTGCAGAGAATGATATCATGCATGGCAGCTGCAGTAGAATCTGTAAGTGCTTATGGAAACACAATATCGGGGCAACATTGGATTCTGCTCCAACCATGACTGTATTTGATAAGAGGCTGATTCTCTAGACAGCACTGCATGCTGATATTGGTGAGGGGTTTTGTTATTCAGTCTCGCTACAGCCTCTTCAATAGCAGCATTCAGGATCTGGCAAACACATTGTGCAAAGTTCAATAATTACAAAGAGGATGCTGAGTCTCAGTCCAATGATCCAACCTGGCACAAGAACAGTGCTATTAACCGTATAAACATGGGTACTGCTGAAAAGACATTGAGCCTCACTGACATAGCCTAAGCTGCTCTGTACCCGAAAGCCCAGACATTACAGAGCATGGCTTACTCCTTTATCCTTTCTCATATCAAATTGCACATTCATGTTTGCCTGTTACTCCCTGCCCTATTGTTACTATTATTACCAGAGATGGACCAGGATCACAGGCAGATCATATATGCGCAAGAAGGATAAGAGACACATAGATTAAAACAAGCAAATACACAGAATATGGATATATACACATTCAACTATTGGATAATAATTCTTTGGCACTTGAATGTGTACAAAGTTATTGGGTATTGTTTGGATGACAATGGAGGGTTGAAATTCTAAATGATGACCGTTATGTACGAATGTTTAACATGTTCGTTCTACATTCCTCTGTTATTTTTACACAGGAATTAACCCATTTAAAATTAATGAATAACACCTGCATAAAAATAGCACAAATAGAAATGTAGTGCTACTAATGTAGTGCTATTGTACAAGGGCACCTCAAAGCCTCCCTGATAAAGTGCGACAGCCCCCACTGACAGCTGGGAGTCCCTGGCCCAAGATCGTTCTAAGTGGAGGAAATGCATCCAAGAGGGCGCTGAGCACCTCGAGTCTCAACGCCGAGAGCATGCAGAAATCAAATGCAGGCAGCGGAAAGAGCGTGCGGCAAACCAGTCCCACCCACCCGTTCCCTTAATGACTATCTGTCCCACCTGTGACAGAGTCTGTGGCTCTCGTATTTGACTGTTCAGCCACCAAAGAACTCACTTCAGAAGTGGAAGCAAGTCTTCCTCGATTCCGAGGGACTGCCGATGATGATGATGATGATAATGATGATGATGATACTATTTACTATTTAGCATTTATATGTGAAATTTGCCCTGTGAAGGGACTCTAGCTGTGAAGGAATTCTAGCCTTGAAGGGCCGACCCTGGATAGTTACTTTATAACTTCCTAAAATGGAACACATGTTTTAACAACAGTCAAGTGCCCACCGCATAAACAAATGGCATCTGCCCTTTGACTATAGATGGTAACCTATCATTGGTTGACCGATGGTGCTCGCAGGTTGGGAGTCGCTCTGCCTGCTGGGCCAGGCCGCCACGCTGCTCCTTCCATCGGAGCACCATTGGAGCAGGCCAGGGAGCGGAAGGAGCAGTGTGGCGGCCTGGCCCAGCAGGCTGACTGGCCCCCGGCCTGCGAGCACCACCAGGGAGCAGCACATGCTGGAGCAGGAGAACAATGGCAGTGAACGTCACCAAGATCCAGGTCGGTGATTGGAGTCTGGGCAGACACAGCAGGAGGGGCGAAGGAGCAGCGAGAGATTGTAGAGGGATGTGATCGGAGCCCAGGAGAGGCGCGAGTTCGGGGCCCAGAAGAGGCGAGGTCCCACGGGCAGCATGTGTGCGCACTAGGTCCGTGCAGCAGAACTAGTCTCCAGTCGTCTTGGTTAATCCTTGCCACTGGACCAAGACCTAACTCTGTCAAGCCCATGTGGTGGCTGGTGTGCAACGTCCACCACACGTTAAAAAAAATCCACGAACAGGCATTTTCCACCCTTCAGGATTTAGTTCGGGACCTGGAATTTTAAGTCCTTCATTGAAACACCTGTGAACTTTTTGATGTGGAAGCAAGTCATCCTCGATTCGAGGGACTGCCTATGATGATGATGATGATATGTTGACACAGTGGTTAGCTGGATGCAAAAGTCAGCTAAAATGTAACTCACATTGATTAGCTTGATCAACAAGAAATGCTTGCAGCTTGGATGAAAAGCAACCGAGAAAGGTATACATATTGAGAGCTTGGACAAGGTTTTTTAGATTCACTGAGACCTGCTTAGACTCACTTAAGCATCTCTCTCGACTATCAGAGCAGGGCACAGGCATAGTGCCAGCTCTATAGTCTTCTACTACTCGGGGATTTAACGTAAATACTACTTTGATAATTGATGGATATCTTGCTTAAACAACTTTAAGAACGGTAATACTGTAACGAAATTTAGATTTAAAAGTTAGATTCTCGACAAGGAATAAGATTGTATTTTTCATCTTTTTTAATAACTGGTAAAGTTGCGATTGACTGTCTCACCAGCTGTAAATTGCAGATTGGTTCTTTAATAAATCTCTGTATATTTTAGAATTGTCTCTCATAGTCTTCTGTATCACTAACTCGTGAACCACATCTCCGTACACTCTTTTGGTGAAGAAGTACATTACTGAGGACAGACCTCCGGACCCTTACAATATCCCAAACATTATAATTTGGCTGACACTTGCTAAAAAGTGCTATCTGGAGGAAGGAAACATTCTCGGGTTGTCCATTTCCTTTGGAGAGAGATAGACCAGACCTTTAGACCTAGTCAATGTCTTTAGGATTTGGTTACTTCAACTTAGTTGAGAGTGATCACCTGAGAAGTACGCCTGATCCGGGATGGTCCCAAAGGGGCTAGGATTATAATTTCACCACAGCCAATTGTACGTCAGCCCATCGCATGTGTGGTGGACAGTGGCAGTAATAATTTGGGTTACCTATATTTGGTGATGATACATACAGTAGTAATGGGTTATTGCTGGAAAGCTGTGTTTAAAAAAATATATATTCAATAAAATTAAAGACAGACAGTTCACATAGTGCATCCCCAGTCTAAATCAAGTACAAAGATACGGGCCTGAAATTCTCTGTTGCAGCGCTAGCCGCTAAGGACGGCTTTGTTGAGAAAATGGTGGCTACCTCGCTTCCGCCCACTTCCAGCATGGGACATGGTGGCCGCCATTTTGATGATGGCCATAGCGCTGCTGTTGCCAGCCCTGGCCTCTCAAATTTAAATGAGCAAATCGTGATGTCATTACCTGATTGGGCACTACGACTGCTATTTTGGATATTTTCGCATGTCATAATGCCCTATCATAACTATGTATAGAAAAACATGCATGAAGCAGCCCTGTTAGTGCTTCTTAAAGGTACACACATCTTTCAGGTAAGTTTAGATTTCAGCTTTTGATTTTTTAGATTTTATTGAAGTAGTGACTTGGTGCAATACATTAAAAAAAGTTGTTAAGGTGTGCAGAGAGTGCAGGGAATGCTGCTGCATGCTTTCAATGCTTTGGATGGTAAAGGAAAGCCTCTGAGAAGACAGAAAATTCTGGAAATACTTAGCAGATCAGAAGCAGAGTTAGCGCTACACGTCGAGATGCTGCCTGAGCTGCTGAATATTTCCAGCAGTTTCTACTTTTATTTCAGATTTCCAGCATTTGCAGTATTTTGTCTCTGAGAATACCACTTGCCCACAGTCCTGGCGGGGCACATGGAGATGAAGCAGAGGCAGGAAAGGGGACAAGCTGCTCGCAGAGGGAAGAGGAAGAAGCAGAAGAAGAATAAGCAAAAGAGAAAGACGCAGAAGAGGAGAAAGGCAGGCCCTTTTTTGCCGGGATATCTGGAATGGAATCATCCACTTGTGGTGCCAGTGACCACAGCCCCAATTCCCCGTTCAACATTAGTCCCACACCTTACTTTCACTCTGTAACTGATCATCACAGTGTCCTCTTGGCCATGATGCTGAAATAAAAGCCACCACAAAGCAAACTTTCCAATACAGATTTACCAATATATGCTTCCAATATGACATCAAGGAATCAACTAATCACGCTTGTGCATTCCCTTATTGACTGTCATGTGTGCACCTTTGCCTATCCTACTGATGTCATGCAATGCTACCCCAGTGGCTACAGTATAGCTGGTGGAAGGCTGCTGACTTTCAGTGGGGGACACTGCAGATGGCCTTGCTGGTTGATCTCGGGGTGCTGGTGGCTGAGAGTGTCAAATCAAGTGAGGTATTTCTTCATTTTCGTCTTCATCTTCTTCTTCTTCCCTCACCTACCCCTTCTTGGTCAACCACTGGCTGGGCAGACTGAATTTCTTGGGTGTCTGAAATGAGGAAGGCACAAGGGTAGGGTTGTGGTGAGGGGAGGGCAGGAAATCAAGAGCTGCATGTTTACACCATGCGCTGCTAGTACATCAGAAGATATTGTGGGATGAGGAGGAAGTAGGATGTGAGAAGGAGGATAACTTATGGGGATGCCGGCATCTTGTATTCTATTAGCCCCATCACTGACCAAGGGCTCAGCCATGCCCCTGCCAAGAATGGCCAGCACCGTCTCCTCCAAGGGAATGAAGTGAAGCTAGGAATGGGAGGTGTGCCTTTTGTTTGGCAGAGGTTGTTGGTAGGTGAGTGATGGGCGGGGCGATGGCATACATTAGGCACCGTGTAAGGCTAGTGTGCAGTTGGTAGGAGAAGCTTTTTGAAGATGCATTCACTGACCTTGGCCAGTGGTCGGAGATTATCAAACTTCTTTGGGCACTGGAGCTAGATCCTGGGGGTGACACCGCTGGCAGTGACGGCCTCGGTGATCTGGTCACACATCGTTCTTTCAGGAGGGCCTTCCGGCCCCTGTGGGTAGAGGACCTCTCTTCCAGTGTTGACCCCCTGCACAAAGCTGGAGTGCTGTGTGTGAGATCCTGGGTGTGCTTTCAATGGTTTGTTGAGCCATTTGTGTTCGTGCTGAAGCACTTTTGCCATTTTTTTATGTGCAGAAGGTAATTCAGATTTAAGAAGGCAGTTGAGCTCTAAGGGCTAAAGACTGTCTATTTTTAAATGATGTTTATTTTTTTATTTTAGAAAGTTCCCATTCAAGGGCTCGAGACTGTTTTCTAAAATGACAGCCTAGCTTTAAGATGCTCCAGCTATGCTATGGCCACGCTACATTGGGCCTCTTGCTGAGCCCCGCACTGTCTGAAACAGCGTGTTGCTCGTTAGGTTCTGTGCTCCCATCATTTAAATCAGTGGTCAGCACCAAAATAACGGTGCTGCCTGTGCTCCTTTTACCAGCGCGGGGGGCACCACCTGTTTTCCTCCATTATCAGATTTCTAAGCCAAGGGTTGTTCAGTTGTCTCCAAGTTTACATGGTTGAGAGGAACCTATCAACACCAGTCAAGCATAAACAATACAGTGAGATTGATTCAGTTATGTGTTTGGCTGACCGCTACTTTTTGAAGTGGGTTGTCAATTTTTTTAAATCCAAGGAATCCTGAAATCTAAAATATGGAGGATAAAAGAGACCCCATAAAGAGGGTAGGTAAAAGCCACCACACCTAGCAATCTGGGGAAGGTAGCAGTAGTGTCAGAAACAGCAGCATGTGTGTCCACATTTCTGGGAAAATAATTCAACTAGCTTATCTTATGGTGCAATGCATTAGTTACCTCTTGGTTGCAGATAGATCTGATACCGTGATTAAGACCAGCACAATCACCTGCGCCACAGCGGAGTACATTCTCACTTCATTTCACTTATGCACCAGTAGCAGCCCACTTTATAATTTGCCTCTTTTAAACATTGCTTTTTTAATAAACATACTCTCGTGGTGCAGCAGCTGCTTTGGAATTTTCTAATGAATAGGAAAGGCAGACAGTCCCAAAAGTTCATCTCCATGGGGGACGTATTCATTTTGTGCACTATGTGAAACAAGATTGTAAACCAGTTCTTTATAAATGGGTTCATGATTTCATTATACATGGCGCCTGAGTCAGGGCTCAGAAAGCAATGCTTTGTGCAGGCAAAAGAAAGAAAGAAAGAAAGACTTGCATTTATATAGCGACTTTCACAACCACTGGAAGTCTCGAAGCATTTTACAGCCTACAAAGTACTTTTGGAGTGTAGTCACTGTTGTAGTATAGGAAATGCGGCAGCCAATTTGCGCACAGCAAGCTCCCACAAACAGCAATATGATAATGACCAGATAATCTGTTTTGTTTTGGTTATGTTGATTGAGGGACAAATATTGGCCAGGACACCAGGGATAACTTCCTTGCTCTTCTTCAAAATAGTGGCATGGGATCTTTTTCGTCCATGTGAGAGAGCAGACGGGGCCTCGGTTTAACGTCTCATCTTAATGATGTTAAAAACATAGGCCCTGATACTTACGACAAGATGTGTTGGGAGCGGGGTGGGGGAGGGATGCGATAAATGCGTGAGAAACCCAAAAGTAAGTTTAGTGTGTCTGTCAGTGACTTTTTAACTCAGCCAGCTCATTATCATTTTACTTCTGGGTCTGCCGTCCAATCCGTGGCAACAGATGTGATGATGATGCGATCTCAACTCCAGTATTTAAAGGGCAATCCAAAGTTTGGAGTGTGGCTGGAAGTGACCTAGGATGTCAGCAACAGGAGTGTAGTGCCATACTCCTGAATTCAGTGGAGGATGCAGTTTATGACCTAACCAGTTTAGGAATAGTGAGCATAGTTACACATTCACCGACATCCTGCTGTGCACATGCCTCCTCCCTCACTTTGCCTTAACAAGCCGGTTCCATCACGTCACTCCTGACACCCACTTACCTTGCACGCCCACCCATCCTTTCCTTTCTATGGACTTCCTCACATCTCCATCTATCCATCCAACACTCCCGCTCACCTTCCTGCAAGTTCATGCCTCTCCATCACAGTAACCCTCACCAAAGGCAATGCATCCATTGGGTGAACATATGCCACTACACTCACTCACAGCTCTATTCTTTCCCTCATTGCAAAATAAAGCACAGAATATGAGGGAGAGGGAGAGAACCGAATGTGCTCCACCACAGATTTTCCAGCTCACAAGTTCAGAGGAGGAGGTGCTGGAGATAAGTGGAGTTTAGTCGTCCCTGGCCATCAGAGATGGGAAGACGAGGAGCTCTCAGCTACCTGGTGATAAAATTTAATATTAGCGACCCACATGTCATACATCACCTAGACATGTTGACTAGATTTCAACAGTGAGTGAAATATGATCACCTTCATAATGATAAGTTATAACATTCTTATCTTGCCGGTACTAATTCATGTCTTATCTCCCACAGGGCCTTCAAGCATGCAGCAGAAATTGTTGCAGGTCACTGCCGACGATTCCTCAGAGAAGCTGGGTCCTTCTGAGGTTGCACCATCACAGGACTCATGCATACCCTGCACCAGCTCATATACTCACACTTTGGTGGGACCAGTTAGACGGATAGTTTTTATTACCTGGTGACACGCACTTCGCAAGTGAGCAAGAGGAGATGGTGGTTACAGGGACATCACTGGAAAGTCTGTGTCGGATAGTGCAGCCCTTTCCAAGCTCTGCTCAGATGGACACAGATGCTGTAGGAGATTAATTGAGCAGCAGCAGAAAATGTGCGATGTACTGACCAGCTTTCCAAGCACACTGACCACGATTGCAGAGGGAATAGCGGAGTCTGTCTCAAGCATGAGTCGGTTGATGTCGCAGAGCATTGCGATGATGTCTTCTTACATGGATAGAATGGCCAGCTCCGTGGAACATCAAATGCTTCAATCAAATAAGTCCCTGCATGCCTTCACCATGACCATGCAAACTCTGAATGACAACATGTCTGCACCTTAAATACGATGACAGATACCTAGATACCTTAGCCTTGGCCTTACAATGCTGCACTGATCTGTGCCAAAGTGCCTCCAGGACAGTGGTAGCAGTGAAATGCAGCTGGCCCATGACAGGGATGATGGCAAAGCATCATCATAGGCGATCTCTCGAACGAGGATGACTTGCTTCCACATGAGTTCACAGATATTTCAATGAAGGACCCGATGTTCCAGTTCTGAACTCCAATTGAAGGGGTGGAAGATGCCTATGCGTGGATTTTTTTAATGTGTGGTGACCGTTGCACATCAGCCACCACATGGGCTTGACAGAGCTAGGCCTTTATTCAGTGGCAAGGGTTAACCAGGATGACTGGTGACCTGCTCTGTTGCACGGATCTAGTGCGTGCACATATCACAGTGTGGGCAGGCCCTGGGCCCTTGGCTCCTCTGGGCCCCATACCCTGATTCGCTGCACCTCCGCCACGATCACTCACCGCTCCTCCGCCACAAAAACACTCGCCGCACCTCCGCCACGATCTCCCGCCGCATCTCCGCACCAAACATTCACCGAACCTCCGCCACGATCACGCACCAAATCTCAGCCACGATCCCTTATCGCTCCTCCACCCCGATCACTCGTTGCAAGTCTGCTACGACCTTCCCGCTACTCTGCTGTACCAGGGCCCAACCGATGTTCCTGCCCACGCTCCAAACGGCAACCTGAGTCCTGATGACGTCACCCAGTCGCCCACCTGGAAGCCGTCGCACATTTGTGTCAGCTCGGGCTGGAAGCTGCCGTGGCATTGTAAGGGTCGAAAATCCTGTGCTACACAAAAAAAAAGGCACCCGGTAATAAGGAAACAGAGCATGGGATCATTCCATACACCCTTTTAATTGAACTTTGGCCAAGGAAAGCCGCAGGAAGAAAGGCAGGCTGGGAAATATGTCTGTGGCCAGACACTATGTGAATTCGGGGGCCACAGGCAGGCTGAGAAGCCAGCCAATCCCGGGAAAGTGCATCCTGGGCCAGCCAATCAGTGAATCGAGCCGGGCCAGAAGCAGGGAAATCCTCGACCAATAGGGAATACCTGGCCCATTTTGTAAAGGACAACTTACCTGGATCTAATCAAGGAGAATGGCCCATCACCAGCCCATTACCCATGTACATAAAGACAATAGGAAAGGCTAACACCTCAGTGCATCCCGACCCTGACACAATAGCCAGCCAGATTATCAGGCACCGAGGTGCACAAGAAACAATGCTTTACCTTAACACCTCATCCTCACCTCGACTCAAACAATGAGACACTGATTCAGTTTGGGCACGAAAGGGGCCGGAACCGAACCGGGTATAAAAGTGAGAGCTGGCAGCACTTGAAGAACACAGACAAGGGGACCTGACGACACCTCGAAGGAAGAGAGAGGGACTCAGCCTCGCAAAAGAACAACCCAGGCTAAAGAACTTAGGAGCGGCCAAAGACCACTGCCACCAGCGGACCTAGACTCCATCCGTGTGCTGAACCAGCGACTGAAAACCAAGGAAGAGAAAAAGAGGGGCCCAACCTTGCCCTAAGCAACCGAGCCGCACAACAGGACCGCGCTCCGAGGCCCATCGACTGGACAACCAACGACCGAGGTGACCGGGGGAGGCAACATTCACCCCAGTCCACACCGACAACTCACCCGGCCAAAATGAAACACAACTGCGAGCCCATACAACCTCCGAGAATAATTGGAGCAAACCCGATTTAAGGTGGGACCCACTATACCTGTCAAAGGAAACTGTGAGTATCACCCTGGAGTCTTCTCCCAACTGTCAGCTTAGGCTAGTTAGGTGTAAAGGAGGGGCTGGGTGATAGAGTGGGTGTGAGGATTTTAAACTTGTGTAGAACTTCGTTGTGTCCGTTCCTCCCATAAACCTTTTTTTTTCCTTAGTTCAAAGTGGTTCAACAAGCCAGTGCGTCGACCTTGTATTTCACTTGGTTCACACTTTGGGGGCTCGCACCAATTTTATTATGTGTGTATTAGTTTTGTGTTGTCTTTAGCAACTTAACCTTGTTTAAACGCTCACCTGGGTTTTAATAAAGTAGGACTTACCTGACTTTTCCAGGAACATTTCTTGTCTTTTGCATCTCTGAGTGTTTTATTTTGGGAAACTCATTATCCACCTAAATTCTGAGGTCAGAATCAGATAGGGGTACAGGACGCCTCAAAAACGTCAAGGTTGCGATTGGATATAAGCAGCCTCAGATATATTGGTGGTATCAAACATATCACTAAGCTGTAATTGGATATAAGCAGCCTCAGACCTATTGGTGGTATCAAACATATCACTAAGCTGTAATTGGGTACAAGCAGAAAAGGGGTCCACTGGTGATAGCAACTCAAATCACCATAGTCTGAAGTTTGCGCTCGGTCACAAGCAACAGGAGAAGGAAAAACCCCGACAGCATGCTCCAGCTCTTTTTATAACCCCGTCCTGCGGAGGTGTTTTCACACAGGTTGGGGTGGCCCATGATGTCCTACGGCAGGCACTCCAGCTCTTTTTGAAGCCCCGACCTGCAGAGATGTTCTCTTTGCCATGTTGATGGCAAAGCATGGATGTGGGGACTCCACTCAAAGCATGTCTGCTTCTCACCCATTGCCCACCACTCCCCAGTCAATAGACCACATGCTGCCTCATGTCCCGATGGCCAAGTCTGCCCCTGCACAGCTGCAGGTGGAGCATTCTTTGGTGGGGCATTCACAGGCTCCAAAGCCCTGATATCATTAGCCAAGAGCATCTCAGCAGTCAGAGCAAGGATCTCAGCAGCCTGCCTCTACCTCTGCTCAAGACACAATGATTGCACCATGTAGGAAAAGGAAGAGTAAAGTTTTGTAGTTGCACAAGGGTGCCTGAGAAAATGTAATGTTGTTAAGCTGATTAGTTAAAGCACATAAATATTCTTTTGCACCCCTTTCCTGCCTTGCCCATTCTTTGTTTCTGTCTGGCAAGTCACCTTTTAACTTGTTTGGTAATGAATTGGAAGTCATGGATTGAAAGGGATCAATGGGGGATGTGCAATGGGTGGTTAGTTGCTTGTAGGGCTGCTTTGTTTCAGTGGCATTGGGCGGGGGGGGCGGCGGGGGGGTAGCAAATGGTAATAGTGGCCATTGCATTTGCTTCTGACATGGGTCCACCGGTGGAACGTAAGTGAACTTTGCATTAAGAAGAGCATCCCGGGCAGCAATGTAAGCAGCTGGTGGTGCATTGCCCTCATCAACTTTCTCCTCCTCCTCGGAATCATCCGAAGAGTATCTGAGCTCTTCGCCTTGTCCCTCCTGCAAGTGCAAACCTGCTGCTGCACAATGTTGCGCAGACCGCAGCACACCACAACCATTCAGGACAACCTGGCTGGTGCGTACTGAAGGGCGCCTCAAGATCTGTTTAGGCACCTGAAGCTCATCTTCAGCATGTCGATGGCTTGTTCGATCACACTTCTGGCGGTCTTATGTCGCACAGTTCGGCTTCATTGGTCAGGTTTCCGATAGGTGTCATCAGTCAGTTTGAAGTCCTAGCAGCCAACCCTTAAGTCTGCTTGCAAGTCCGAAGACGTCAGGGAGCTTGGACTGCAGCAGAACAGAAACATTTTGGCAGCTCCCTGCAAATCTGATGCATTCCTGTAGAAATATCTTTTTATGGTTGCACACCAGATGCACATTGATGGTATGGAAGACCTTGCGGTTGACAAATACTCCTGGTTGATCTGGGGGTTTACGGATTGTCACATGTGTGCAGGGTCAATGATGCCCTGCATTTGTGGGAAGCCAGCCAGAGCTGCAAACCCTCATTCTGCCTGCTTATTTAGACTGGCGTCATTACAGGAAAAGTGGACATAATTGCCGTCCTTGAAAATTAAACCATCAATAACTTGCTATTTGCATTTGTGGGGCACCGACTGGGAGATCCTGGAAATGTCTCTGGCAGAGCCCTGAAAGGATCCGGAGGTTAAAAAGTTGAGGGTCTGGTAATGGATAACCACCAGGCCTGGCAGGGAGTATGACTTCTTCTAGGAGGCTGCAGATGTCTGTCACCACCTGACGCAACAACATGAACCTCCTGAGACATTGCTGTTCGGGCATGTCAAGGAAACTCAGCCTCTGCCTGTGCACCCTGTGTCGCGGGTAGTGTCCCAAGCGAGCTGCACCACTCTGTTGCTGCCCTCTCTGCTGCTCCCTTCTCTGCTGTCCAGCTGCAGATCTCTGAACATCAGGCTGGTTCTGGTGCTGATCATACTGGTCCCTGTCCCAGGTGCAATCCACAGCCGCCATAGTGCCACCCATCCTGATGTGATCAAGAAAACCTCCAAAGTGTAGAAAATAATCTCTCAGCAAAAGAACAGTGGACAAACCCTTTTCCACTGCAGATAAGAAAGCAGATGTGAGTACTGTAATGTCTGTAATCTTGTAATGTTTGTAGCTCCAGACTGTGGATGTGGACATATTGTGTACTTCAAGTGCAGGGTTAATAATAAACAGAACTAAGCAGATTTCCAGAGACGTCCGAGAGAGCTGCCTGCCATGTTAGGAAGCTGTGTGTGCTTGTGCTCTGTGAAGATATCACATTGGCGATGGAAGATGGGATTTTTCGGATGATTTAAAGCTTTATTTTTGTTGGTGAATAATTCAGCCAGCCGACAGAGAGACTTTGGAAGTTTCTGTCTTTGGAAAAAAGCCTCAAAATCTGAAGTAAAATACAGCACACGGTGTGAACAGCTAGAGATTAAAATGGCAAGTGTATTGAGACATTTCGGAGAATATAGACACAACTGGTACGTTTTAAAGCATATGTGGATCGGCTAGAAATGTATTTCACTGCAAATAACATAATCGAAGTTCCAGACAATGCAGTCCAGAACTGGGCTGTGCTGGAACGTAAGAAAGTGATCTTCTTATCGGAGGTGGGTCCGGCATTATATAAAACCCTTGTAAATCTGCTTGTGCCTGACGAGCCACAGGACACAATGCTTAAAGAGATTTTAACGAAGCTGGAGCAGCACTATAACCCCAAACCGTTAGAAATTGCTGAAAGCTATCGTTTTGGGATTTGGAATTAAAAGGCGGATGAAAGTATCGCTGATTACATCATAGCATTAAAAATGCTATCGATGCACTGTCATTTTGGAAACTTTCAAAACCGAGCATTACGGGATCATTTTGTTTGTGGGGTGAAAAATGATGTGATCAGAAGGAAGTTATTGATGACGGATGACTTGACTTTTGAGATTGCTTGTCAGACAGCGAGGTCGATGCGCATGACCGAACAATATTCCCGAGAATTAAATAATAATTACGGTCGTCAGTCAACCGAGATAAATCACCTGCAGGTTCAAAGTAAAAGACAGTGGGGGCCGAAAGTCTCAGAAACTGGAAATTCTAACAGAGCGTCGAAGTCGTGCTATAGGTGCCTGGGACAACACATTGCTCAAATTTGTCCATATGTGAAGGCAGCATGTTTCTTCTGCAGAAAGACTGGGCATCTTGCGAAGGCATGCCGACTGAAGGGTAAACCAGTTTTTAAAGCTATGAATCCACCGTTCAAAGCTATGAGTAGAAATCCAAAGAGACTACATAGCATGGAAGAACAACAACAGAACGAGTGATGTTAGAGTTACACGTCATCAGGAGCACGAGGTTAGCGGACAGCGATTCGGAAAGCATCAAAATCCACATAGATGTTGCGGGATTCAAGATACCAATGGAAATTGACACGGGTGCATCCGTGAGTGTAGTACAGGAGTCACTATACCGCGACAAATTGCGTGATTTTCAACTGGAGAAATCCAAGATAGAGCTGCGAGGCTACTCGGGAGAGAAATTTCCTGTGGTAGGTCGTATCACTGTACCGGTGAAATATAAAGATCAATTTCAGAACTTGCCTCTAATCGTAATGAAAGGAGACGAGACTGCCTTGCTAGGAAGAAATTGGTTGAGCTCACTGAAGCTGGATTGGAGTAAGATTTTCTGTATGGAAGTGAGATTTTCATCAACAGATGAGGTTATCAAGCAATATCCGAAGGTGTCCTGTGAATCGGGCAGTCTGATTCAAGGCTTCAAGGCGAGTGTCAGGGTACAGAAGGACGCTAGATCAATTTACTACAAGCCACGTTCCGTACCAAATGCACTCAAGGAGAAAGTTGAGCAAGAACTCAAAAGGCTAGAGACTGAGAACATTATTTCTCAGATAGATCTATGTAATTGGGCTACATCCATTGTTGTTGTACCTAAGTCCGATGGTAAGGTAAGATTGTGTGATTATAAAGTAACCGTAAACCAGGTTCTAGAGGGTAATGTCCCCAATACATTGCCGAATATAAAAGATTTGTTCACAACACTGACAGGTGGTCAGATCTTCTCATAACAGTAAGTAGGCTGTATGAATGCCTACTTACAGCTTGAACTAGATGAGGAGTCCAAGTCATGTTTGACTATAAATACTCATCTAGGCCTATATCAATTTAATAGGCTACCGTTGGGTGTGTCTTTCGCCCCTGCCATTTTCCAAGGGGTGATGAACCAGATTTTGTAAGGTATTGAAGGGGTAGTATGTTATTTGGATGACATACTAATTTCAGCACCAATAGGCAAATTCATATTAACATATAGAATGAAGTCCTCAAACGGCTAGAGAAGCACAGAGTACGAGTGTCTGCTCGTAAGTGTGAGTTATTTACAAACTCAGTGGAGTACTTAGGATACAGAGTCGACAAAGATGGTTTATATCCAACCATGGAAAAATTGGATGCGATCAGAAATGCACCCACTCCCAGAAATGTCACTGAAGTTCGTTCATTCTTGGGTCTTTTAAACTATTATGGGAAGTTCCTACCAAATTTGACGACAGTATTACATCCACTGAATGAACTTTTGAAAAAACAGGTCCATTGGAAGTGGTCAAAAGAATGCGATACAGCATTCAAGGAGTGTAAAAGCAAATTGGTAGAGAGCACCATGTTAGTTCACTATGACATATCTAAGGAGATTAAGCTAGCATGTGATGCCTCTCCATATGGAGTTGGGGCAGTGATCTCTCATGTATTAAGTAACGGGGAGGAGAGACCAATTGCTTTTGCTTCAAGCACTCTCAGTGCCAGTGAGAGTAATTATGCGCAAATTGAAAGGGAAGCTTTGGCATTAATTTTTGGGGTCAAGAAGTTTCACAAATACTTGCATGGTCGTAAGTTTACCATCGTTACGGACCATAAGCCCCTAACAGCAATCCTCCATCCAAAGTCCCCAGGTCCAACATTAGCAGCAGCCCAAATGCAGAGATGGGCTTTGATTGTGTCAGCATATACATGTGATATTGAATACAGACGATCAGCTGATCACAGTAATGCTGATGCAATGTCTAGATTGCATTCCCCATCACAAGTTACACCCGATAGGGAAGAAGTGTTTTATTTTTCATACATTGATGAACTGCCAGTCACAGCTGAAGAGATTGGTACAGCAACCAAACATGACCCAGTGATGTCAAAGGTGTATGAGTATATTGCAAATGGATGGCCAAACCAGGTAACAGACAAAGATACACATCCATTCTTCATTCGTAGGAATGAATTATCAGTTGATAAGGATTGTATCATGTGGGGTGCAAGAGTGGTTATACCAAATAAATTCAGGTCCAAACTATTAGGAGACCTCCATGACCAGCACCTGGGAATGTGCTTGACCAAGAGTTTTGCATGCAGTTATTTATGGTGGCCAGGTCTTGATAAAGATATAGAGTACATTGTGAGTCAGTGTACAACATGTCAATCGGTAAGCAAGCAACCACCACCAGTACTATTACAGCTATGAAAATGGCCTCCCAGGGTGTGGCAAAGGCTACATATTGATTTTGCTGAGTTAGAAGGACAATAATTATTCATTGTGATTGATAGCCATTTGAAGTGGGTTGAGGTGTTTCCAATGTGGAAAATAACAACAAGTAAATCGGGAATGTGGGAAGGGAGGATCTTGAGATAATCACTGACATTAGGGGGGTAGTGCTGGACAGGCTAATGGGACTCAAGGTAGACAAGTCCCCTGGTCCTGATGAAATGCATCCCAGGGTATTAAAAGAGATGGCGGAAGTTATAGCAGATGCATTCGTTATAATGTACCAAAATTCTCTGGACTCTGGGGAGGTACCAACGGATTGGAAAGCAGCTAATGTAACGCCTCTGTTGAAAAAAGGGGGCAGACAAAAGGCAGGTAACTATAGGCCAGTTAGTTTAACATCTGTAGTGGGGAAAATGCTTGAAGCTATCATTAAGGAAGAAATAGCAGGACATCTAGATAGGAATAGTGCAATCAAGCAGATGCAACATGGATTCATGAAGGGGAAATCATGTTTAACTAATTTACTGGAATTCTTTGAGGATATAACGAGCATGGTGGATAGAGCTGTATTAATGGATGTGGTGTATTTAGATTTCCAAAAGGCATTCGATAAGGTGCCACACAAAAGGTTACTGCAGAAGATAAAGGTACGCGGAGTCAGAGGAAATGTATTAGCATGGATAGAGAATTGGCTGGCTAACAGAAAGCAGAGAGTCGGGATAAATGGGTCCTTTTCGGGTTGGAAATCGATGGTCAGTGGTGTGCCACAGGGATCGGTGCTGGGACCACAACTGTTTACAATATACATAGATGACCTGGAAGAGGGGACAGAGTGTAGTGTAACAAAATTTGCAGATGACACAAAGATTAGTGGGAAAGCGGATTGTGTAGTGGACACAGAGAGGCTGCAATGAGATTTAGATAGGTTAAGCGAATGGGCTAAGGTTTGGCAGATGGAATACAATGTCGGAAAATGTGAGGTCATCCACCTTGGAAAAAAAAACAGTAAAAGGGAATATTATTTGAATGGGGAGAAATTACAACATGCGGTGGTGCAGAGGGACCTGGGGGTCCTTGTGCATGAATCCCAAAAAGTTATTTTGCAGGTGCAGCAGGTAATCAGGAAGGCGAATGGAATGTTGGCCTTCATTGCGAGAGGGATGGAGTATAAAAGCAGGGAGGTCCTGCTGCAACTGTACAGGGTACACCTGGAGTACTGCTTGCAGTTTTGGTCACCTTACTTAAGGAAGGATATACTAGCCTTGGAGGGGGTACAGAGACGATTCACTGGGCTGATTCCGGAGATGAGGGGGTTACCTTATTGATGATAGATTGAGTAGACTGGGTCTTTACTTGTTGGAGTTCAGAAGGATGAAGGGTGATCTTATAGAAACATTCCAAATAATGAAAGGGATAGACAAGATAGAGGCAGAGAGGTTGTTTCCACTGGTCGGAGAGACTAGAACTAGGGGGCACAGCCTCAAAATATGGGGGAGCCAATTTAAAACCAAGTTGAGAAGGTATTTCTTCTCCCAGAGGGTTGTGAATCTGTGGAATTCTCTGCCCAAGGAAACAGTTGAGGCTAGCTCATTGAATGTATTCAAATCACAGATAGATAGATTTTTAACCAATAAGGGAATTAAGGGTTATAGGGAGCAGGCGGGTAACTGGAGCTGAGTCCACGGCCAGATCAGCCATGATCTTTTTGAATGGCGGAGCAGGCTTGAGGGGCTAGATGGCCTACTCCTGTTCCTAATTCTTATGTTCTTATGTTCTTATGTAAAACATTGAACATTTTACAAAATTATTTTCTCCCTGAAGAAATTGTTTCGGATAATGGACCAAAATTTTGTTCAGAAGAATTTGCACAATTCACGAGCAAAAATGGTGTGAAACATACCAAGGTTCCACCATATCATCCTGCTTTGAATGCTGCAGCAGAGCGCACTGTCCAAAGTGTAAAACGTGCCCTCATAAAACAAATGTTAGGTCCAAGTCCAAGGAAACGACAATTGTCATTGGATCACAAACTGGCTAATTTTTTGATTACATATCGAAATACTCCTCATACAACTACTGGTAGAACCCCAGCAGAGTTGTTTCTCAAACGACAGCCACAAACCAGATTCTCGTTGTTAAAACCAAATTTGGCACAGTCCGTAGAAGAGACACAATTAAGACAGAAAGAGAATCATGATAAAGGTAGAGTAAAAGAGAGAAGTGTGAAATTAAACCAGAAGAGAGTGAAGAACCATCACCATAAATGGTTCAAGTGGTTACCAGGAAGAGTGGTGAAGATATGTGGTCCTCGCACATATTTGGTAAAGATGTTTGATAATGGACAGGTTAGGTTTGTTCATATTGATCATATTTTACCTACAGACATGGAAGGAGTTGAAGGTGGGAATGATTCAATTATTTCTGACTCATCAGATGGTTTTGATATACCAGTAGCAAATTCTAAATCCAATTTAACTGGAAACAAATCCAGGAGAGAATCAGAATGAAAGTCTGAGTCCGAGTCAGGAAAACAAAGAGCCTGAAGTTAGAGTGAGTTCAAATGAAAATCAAGGAAATTCCGTGGAAGAAAACGTTCCTCAGGATGAGCCTCGAATGAGTTTAGATTCGACACCATGTTTGGAAGGTTCTGTTCGAGAGCGAAGGTATCCTCTTCGAAACAGAAAGCAAGTGATAAAGTTAAATTTGTAAATATGGAAAAAAAAAGTTTATATCCTGTGTTATGTATAAACATGAAAGTTATGTATGATGTTTGTTATGATGGCTTCTTCATTAAGGAGGGAGAAGAGTAATGTCTGTAAGCTTCACACTGTGAATGTGGACGTATTGTGTACTGCAAGTGCAGGGTTAATAATAAACAGAGCCAGGCAGATTTCCGGAGACTTCCGAGAGAGCTGCCTGCCATGTTAAGAAGCTGTGTGTGCTGTGCTCTGTGAAGATATCACAAGTACTAAATAGTTATTGCTGTATTTCCATCAGTTTGATTCAGCCGCTCTTGCCTTGCTTTCACTAGTGAGTTTCAGGAAGCCTGGGAAAGCCGTGAATGCAAGGTTAAATTTAAATGTCAGTTGAAATATCGCTCTAGTTGAGCAATTGCATATGTTAATAAGCAAACCTAACCTGCTCACTGATGCTCAATTTGGGTTCCGCCAGGATCACTTGGCTCCAAACCTCATTACAGTTTTGGTCCAAACGTGGACAAAAGAACTGAATTCCAGAGGTAAGATGAGAGTTACTGCCCTTCACATCAAGACAGCATTTGACTGAGTGTGGCATCAAGGAGCCCTAGTAATATTGAAGTCAATGGGAATCAGGGGGAAAACTCTCCAGTGGCTGGTCATTCCTAACACAAAGGAAGATGGTTGTTGGAGGCCAATCATCTCAGCCTCAGGACATCACTGCAGGAATTCCTCTATGCATTGTCCTGGGCCCAAGCACCTTAAGCTGCTTCATGAATGGCCTTCCTACTATCATAAGGTCAGAAGTGGGGATGTACAGTCATGTTTGCAATGTTCAGTGCCATTTTTAACTCCTCAGATAATGAAGCAGTATAGGCTTGGAATGATAAGTGGCAAGTAACAGCCACGCAACACAAATGCCAGGCAATGACTATCTCCAACAAGAGAGTATTACCACCCCCCTTGACATTCCACAGCTTTGCAATTGCCAAATCCCACAGCATCGACATTCAGCATGTCATCATTGACCAGAAACGTAACTGGGCCAGCCACATAAATACTGTGGCTACAAGAGTAGGTCAGAGGCTGGGTATTCTGCAGCAAGTGTCTCATCTCCTGACTCTCCGAAGCCATTCCACCATTTACAAGGCACAAGTCAGGAGTTTGATAGACAACTCTCCACTTGCCTGGATAATTGCAGCACCAACCGCACTTAAGAAACTCAACACCATCCAGGACAAAACAGCCCACTTGATTTGTACCCCATCAACCAGCTTAAACATTCACCTACTCCACCGCCAGCGTACTGTGGCTGCAGTGTGTACCAACTACAAGATACATTGCAACATCTCGCCAAGGCATCTTCAGCAGCACCTCCCAAACCCACAATCTCTATCACCGAGAAGGACAAGGGTATGGGAACACCATCACCTGCAAGTTGCCCTCCAAGTCACACACTATCCTGACTTGGAAGTATATCGCTGTTCCTTCATCATCGCTGGGTCTAAATCATGGAACTCCAATTCTAACAGCGTTATGACAGTACCTTCACCACATGGACTGCAGTGGCTCACCACCACCTTCTCAAGAACAATTTGGGATGGGCAATAAAATGCTGGCCTTGCTAGCGAAGCCTACATCCCATGAATTAATTTTAAAAAGCCACCTCTCCCGAGGGGGTTGCACACCAGTCAGACCTGAAAGCCGGCGGGTTGGAGCTGGCTTCCTAACGCGTTGACATTTTTGCTGGGTTTAATCCCCAATCCGCAGCCAAACTCACGCATTCCTCCAGGTTAAAGTTCCCCTCATGGAGGTCTATTCACAGCAGAACCCTCTTTGACTAACGGGAAAGAGTGGTAGAGTAATATGCCACATGTAGCAATATGCAAATAAATTCAGCTCGGATGTTACAATTATTAGGTTCAATTTTCCTCAAGTCTGTTTTCTGGCGTATTGCCAGGTTTTCTAGGCCAGAAACGTGGCAGAAATATTTTGCCAAAGTTTCCCCAATCAATAATTCAAACTTGGCGCCGCGTAGTGTGTCCAGTCTCCTCGGAGGGTGGAGCCTGCTGTCTGTGCCAAAAAACAAGCTTCTGCGCATGCACAGGAAAAAAAGTTACATTTTTGATGTCGTTCCTGTCACGATTTTAACCTTCACATAACTGTAACCTTTATGTAACAACACTGTACACTGTATACACCTGAGAAATGCACACCTTGACCACAGGGGGTGAACTTGTGGGAGACAACTCCTCACCTGGTTATCCAGGTATATAAAGGGAGGTCCCACGCAGGGTCATCACTTCTTGGTCCTGTGAGTAAAGGTACAGGTCACAGAGTGACCTTGTCTCCAGTATGTGCCTCATGTTGATTTGCTGTAGTGTTTAAAGACACAACATTTGGCGACGAGAAATGGGAATCAACGACTTAAGAGAATGGTCACCGGTAGCATGGAGGAACGGTACTGTGTTGGTGAGGACTGGGACGATTTCGTTGAGAGGTTCCAGCAAAATTTTGTCACGAAGGACTGGCTGGGAGTGGCAGTGGCTGAAAGCGGAGGGTGCATCTACTGACCAGCTGTGGACCTAAGACGTACGCGCTGATGAAAGACCTGCTCGCACCCAAGAAGCCGGTGGACAAGACCTTAGAGGAGCTCAGCAAACTGATCAGTGAGCACCTCAAACCAGCGAGCAGTATACACATGGCCCGACATCGATTCTATACACGCCGACATCGGGAAGGGCAGAGCTTTCTGCACTTCGTTGCGGACCTTCAGTGCTTGGCCAGCCTCTGTAAGTTCACAGACGCCTGCAGGGGAGAGATGTTATGGGATTTCTTCATTGCGGGCATTGGTCATGCCGGGATTTTTAAGAAGCTAATTGAGACCAAGGACTTGACCTTGGAAGCAGCGGCGTTAATGGCTCAAACCATCATGGCGGGGGAGGAGGAAACCAAGATCATATACGCATGCAACTCTGCTCCCAATGTGGCAATGGAGCAGGGAGTTAACATGATAAACGCGACTCAGAACCCCACAGGCAGGCAAAGGCAATTCGACACCAACCAGGCAGTAACAGACTCTAGGGTGGGTCCTCAACACAGACAATGGCAATTTTAACGGACATTTCCATCATCACAAGGGCCACTACATCCCGGGATGGGACCATTGACACCCACAAACAGAGTGCTCAAGAGTAATCAAAGAGACAATCAGAGAGGAATGCATGGTAACAGCTCTTTTGTTCACAACAATCTCAGCTCATGCTGGAGGTGCGGGGGCAAACATGCTGCGAAGACCTGCCGGTTTCAACAATTCATCTGCAGAAATTGTAACTTGAGTGGACATTTAGCCAGAATGTGCAGGAAGCCCGCAGTGAGGCTGGTTTACGAAGTGGATGAACCACAAGAGGGGGGACACAGCAATGGATGCTGAAGTTCAGCGGGTTCAGGTGGCAAACAGCCACAGCTCATACACAAGAACGCCACCTATGATGATGAGAGTACTGTAAAACGACATCCTGGTACGCATAGAGCTGGACACAGGAGCCAGCCAGTCACTTATGAGTGTCCAACAATTCGAGAAACTGTGGCCACTCAGAGTTAGCAGACCCAAACTTGAACGCATTGACACGCAATTACGGACGTACATCAAAGAGATGATCCCAATGCTAGGCAGTGCAATGTTGGTGGTCACACATAATGAATCTCAGAACCGGCTGTCACTTTGGATTGTCCTGGGAAATGGTCCCGCGCTTTTGGGGAGGAACTGGCTAGTCGAGATGAGCTGGAAATGGGGGGATGTGCATGCCATTTCATCTGTGGAGCGAAGTTCATGCTCACAGGTCCTACAAAAGTCTGAGTCATTATTTCAACCTGGCGTCGGTACTTTCAAAGGCACCAAAGTAAGGATACGCATCACCCCGGATGCCACACCAGTGCACCACAAAGCCAGAGCTGTGCCGTATGTGATGTGGGAGAAAATTGAGAGTGAGTTGGACAGGTTGCTAAGAGAGGGCATAATTTCGCCCATTGAATTCAGCACTGGGCAAGCCCCATTGTCCCTGTTCTAAAAACAGATGGCTGTGGCGACTACAAGGCCACCATCAACCGAGTGTCCCTTCAGGACCAATACCCGCTTCCGAGAGTGGAGGATCTTTTTGCCACGCTGGCAGGCGGCAAGCTGTTCACCAAGTTGGGCCTCACTTTGGCCGACATGACCCAGGAACTGGCCGAAGAATCCAAGCTACTGACCACCATCACCACGCACAAGGGGCTGTTTGCCGACAACAGGTGTCCATTTAGCATTCGTTCAGCAGCTGCTATCTTTCAGAGGAACATGGAAAGCTTGCTCAAATCCATCCCTGAAACAATCGTATTTCAGGACGACATCCTTATCACGAGTTGAGACACCGAGGAACACCTCCACAACCTGGAAGAGGTGCTACGCCGACTGGACCAGGTAGGCCCACGATTAAAGAAGTCCAAGTGTGTGTTTTTGGCTCGAGGTCGCGTTTTTGGGCAGGAGGGTTGCCGCAGACTGGATCTGGCCTACCGCATCCAAAATGGAGGCGATCCGTCACGCGCCCAGGCCCGGCAACACATCGGAGTTGCGTTCATTTCTGGGACTATTGAACTATTTCGGGAACTTTCTGCCGAACTTAAGTACATTGTTGGAGCCGCTACACGTGCTTCTGCATAAGGATTGTGATTGGTTTTGGGAGGACTGTCAGGAATGGGCTTTCAATCGGGCGTGGAACCTGCTTTGTTCTAATCCGCTTTGTTCTAATAAGTTATTGACCATGTAAAATCCCTGTAAGAAAATGGTTTTGACATGCGATGCATCATCCTATGGGGTTGGGTGCATGTTGCAGCAGAGTAATGATGAGGGCCAACTCCAACCTGTGACTTATGCCTCCAGATCGCTCTCCCAAGCAGAAAGGGAGTATGGGATGGTTGAAAAGGAGGCACTTGAATGTGTCTACGGGGTGAAAAAGATGCACCAGTACCTTTTTGGCAGAAGGTTTGAGTTAGAAACGGATCACAAGCCGTTAACATCCCTGTTGTCCGACAGCAAAGCTGTCAATGCCAATGCGTAGCTCGCATACAGCGATGGGCTCTCATGCTGGCTGCGTATGACTACACCATACGGCACCAGCCAGGCACCGAAAATTGCGCTTATGCACTCAGCAGGCTTCCACTGGCCACCACTGAGGGGGCAGCGGAGCAAAGCGCGGAGATGGTCATGGCTGTCGATGTCTTTGACAGCGCAGGCTCCCCCATCACAGCCCGCCAGATCAAAACCTGGACAAACAAAGATCCCCTCCTATCTCTGATTAAGAAATGTGTCCTGACTGGGGATTGGGCGCCCACACACAGAGCTTGCCCTGAAGAGGTCAGACCGTTCAACAGTCGGATGGATGAAGTCTCCATCCAAGCTGACTGCCTACTATGGGGCAGCTGGGTAGTCTTGCCCCAGAAGGGAAGGGAAGCATTCATCAGGGAACTCCATAGCGAGCACCCAGGCATTGTACTAATGATGGCCATTGCCCGTTCACATGTATAGTGGCCGGGAATTGATGCAGACCTGGAACACTGTGTTCGCAGGTGCATGACGTGTGCCCAGCTGGGCAATGCCCCCAGGGAGGCCCCACTCAGCCCGTGGCCCTGGCCCACCAAGCCATGGTCACGTATTCACGTAGACTACGTGGGCCCGTTCATGGGAAAAATGTTCCTCATTGTTGTTGATGCATACTCGAAATGGATCAAGTGCATCATATTGAATTCGTGCACGACATCCACCACAGTGGAGAGTCTGCGTGCGGTCTTTGTGATCCACGGCTTGCCGGACATACTAGTTAGCGACAACGGCCCATGTTTCACTAGCTCTGAATTCCGGGAGTTCATGTCGGGTAATGGCATCAAACTTGTCAGGACAGCACCGTCCAAGCCGGCTTCCAATGGCCAGGCAGAACGTGCGGTCCAAATCATGAAGCAAGGCATGCTCCGGATTCAAGGACCCTCCCTTCAATACCATCCATCGCGCCTTCTGCTGGCCTATAGGTCCTGACTGCACTCACTCATGGGAGTCCCGCCAGCTGAACTAGTCATGAAACGTACACTTAAAACTCGGCTCTCCCTCATTCATCCAGTCTTTGTCAAACATTGTTGAGGGCAAGCGCTAGTCCCTAAATGAGTGCCACGACCGTAACTCAAAGGGGAGATGGATAGAAATCGGTGACCCTGTATTTGTTCTTAATCACGCTGTGGGGCCCAAGTGGCTCAAGGGTGCTGTAATTGGTAAAAAGAGGAATAGGGTCATAGTGGTCAGACTCAACAATGGGCAGATATGCTGCAAGCATCTGGACCAAGTAAAAAAATGGTTCAGCATGGACACTGAGGAACCTGAGGAACAGCATGAGATGCTGCCCACACCACTGCCAGAGAACGAGCAACAAGAACCGTCAGCAGCATGCACAGTCCCTGCGGTCAGCCCGGACGAGCCGGAATCACCACAGGTGACAAAGACGCATGCCAAGGCTCAACAATCAGAGTCCCAACTGCGGCGCTGCACGAGAGAGCGTCGACCGCCTGAAAGACTCAATCATTGACCCAAAAGCGTTGGGGGGAGGTGATGTCATGTTTGTAACCTTCACATAACTGTAACCTTTATGTAACAACATTGTGCACTGTATACACCTGAGAAATGCACACCTTGACCACAGGGGGTGAACTTGTGGCAGATCCTTCTCACCTGGTCATCCAGGTATATAAAGGGAGGTCCCACGCAGGGTCATCGCTTCTTGATCCTGTGAATAAAGGTACAGGTCACAGAGTGACCTTGTTTCCAGTATGTGCCTCATGTTGATTTGCTGTAGTGTGTAAGGACACAACAGTTCCAATGGATGCGCATGCTTAGTACAGCTCGGATTTGGCAATCGCCCATTTTTAAAGAGCCAGTTGTGTGTGTGTGAGAAGGAATGCTGTGAGAGCATTGCAAAAATCACAGCTGGAGCAATACAAGATGCAATGCGGAGCAAGGACCAAGAATTTCTTCCTGGAAAAATTGGAGGCACTAGTTACTGTGATTGAGAACAGATGGCAAGAGCTGGACATAAGCAGAGGCCACATAAAAGTTCCACCAAAAGAAATGATGCAATGCAGGAACCAAGTTGCAGAAGATTACTGTGCACTGGTGAACACCATGAGATCTGGAAGCAAGTGTAAAAAGAAGTGGGAGGACCTTGGTCAAGTAGTTTGTGTAAATAATAATTTCATTTATTCAATGCAATTGTAAATGTGACCAGCTGTACATGTCCCACCCAGTAGAAAGGCACCCTCTCTAAAAAGTTGCATTTTCATCTTTGCAGAGGAAGGTGGCACATAATAAAAGGGAAAGAACTCGAACAGGAGGAGGCCTGGCAAATCTGCATCCACTGACACCCTTGGAAGAGAGGGTCGCTGCTTTGATGGGTACTGCCTGGAAAAAAGCAATCAGTACTGCACAAGCTGGGCTCACACTCGAGGGAGAGGGTAAGTCCTGCAAATTCATCATGGCCCTCAAATCAACCTGCTGCCTGGCCTGCCATGTGTGAGCCTACTTCTGTTATTATTTGCAGAACTTGAGGCCAACCCTCACAATGTAGAAGAAGATTCAGATGAGGATGGGCCTGAAGAGGCGAACATCTTCCAATCCAACCCTGCAGTCCAAGAACATGGGGGGGTGGGGGAAGGGATGGAGCTGGATGAAGCTCCCACTGTTGTACTGAATATGGAGGAGGTGTCACTCATGGATGTGCCAGCCCCTTCCGTGACTCGTGGTTTGAGTGTTGGTGGGACATTCCATGGTTTCCCACCTTCTGAGGTTGCGGGTCCCAGTGGTGTGGTGCAGCGAGGCACACCAAGGGCCCCACCGTCCCAGGCTGCGGGTCCCAGTGGTGTGGTGCGAGCCACACCCATGAGGAGGAGAGGAAGGAGAGCTCGACTGCACTCTCCTGAGATACAGGATGTAACAGATGTGATTCAGATGATGTCATTGAGTGCGGAGAACACAGACCTTACACGATCACTCCTAGACACCATTAGTGGGGTGAGTGAAGAGGTAGCGAGACTGTCGGGAGAAGTAACAACACTCTCACAAGAAATGGGAACGATATCCAGGGCCATCAGTGAGGGAATAGTGGCCATGAGTGAGAAAATGTCAGAGGTAATGCAAACCACATCACTGATCATGAGTGAGGAAATTTCAGAGGTAGTGCAAACCACGTCACTGGCCACGAGGGAGGGAATGTCAGGGGTAGTACAAACCACGTCACTGACCACGAGGGAACGAATGTCAGGGGTAATGCAAACCACGTCACTGGCCATTAGGGAGGGAATGTTGCAGGCCGCTGAGACACTGTCAGGGTGCATGAGGGACGGCATGTTGGAGTTAGCTGCTGCAATAAGGAAACACACCCAAACCCCACACCCATTGACAGAATCAACTGTCACTCCCACTCCAATCCCCACACAAGCCACTGAAGGGCCCAAAGCCGGGCCGTCCAACTTGCCGCCTGATGCTGATACCCTTAAGAAGTGCGCAGTACCTGAGATGTTAGAAGGAATAAGCTTGGTACCAAGCCCAGGAGCACTGCGCCACCGCCTGTGGGCAGGGGTGGTGGACTGTCCAAGACCAAGCGCAGCGGGTGGTCTTAGAATAAGGGGGTGAAAGATGGGAACAGCCTTTCTTTGCTGCTGTTGTTGTTATTATTATTGTTACTGTTGTAACTGTTCTCAAATTAAAAGTTTTTTGTAAGTTATGTAAATTTACAAGTTTATAAGTGATCTTAAAGTTTTTAAGTGACCTTAAAGAGTGATATTAAAGTAAAGTTTGATACAAGAATAATTTTATTACAGTTAAGTACATTAAGTATATTGTAAACTTTTGAATAAAATATATTTTACATTAAAACTGAATCATGTTCCATTAATGCAACACAACATTATGGAACAGCTCCAAACAATAAATGTGTCCGTGTGGAATAGTTGTTGCTGAGCCCTCAAGCTCGTCACCTGCATCTTCTACATCATTATCATCAGCCACTCTCACTGCAGGTGGTTCTTCCATTACCAGGTGCTGCTGCCTCATGATGTCTAAGTTATGCAGCATGCAGCACACAACAATGAACTGACCGGCAGTCTCAGGGGAGTACAGCAAGTAGCCTCCGGAATGGTCCAGGCATTGGAAACACTGTTTCAATATGCCAATGGTCCTCTCAATGATGCTGCGCGTCGCAATGTGCGCCATGTTGGTTGTATTGATGGTCAGCTTTCATCTGGGTTACGCATAGGAGCGTCATGAGCCAGGTGGTGAGGCCGTACCTTTTGTCTCCCAGTAGCCAGCTCTGCCCTTCTGGCTGATGTTCAAACATGGCAGATATAACGCTGTCGCATAGGATGAATGCATCATGGTGCTGCCAGGGTATCTTGCATCGACTGACATAATATGATGCATGTCGTCACACACGAGCTGCACTTTAATGGAGTGGAAGCCTTTTATATTCCTGTACATTTCGGAATCCTTCAAAGGTGCTCGCAAGGCAATGTGGGTGCAATCAATGCAGCGCTGTACCTTTGGGAAGCCAGCAATCCATGAGAAGCCCACAGCCCTGTCATGGATTGCTTGGGCAGTCATGGGGAACTTGAAAAAGTCATTCCTCTGCGCATACAGTGCAGCCATGACCTGGCGAATGGAGACATGTGTTGCATGCTGAGAGATGGTGCACTGGCCTAGAAAAATCGTAACTAAGTCAGTTACGCTGGTGCAGATCGCAGGGGGAAAGTTTGAAAAAAATAAATCCACCAAAAATTTGACTCAATACGCCAAAGAATGCAGCCTACTCCAAAAAAACGGCACAAATCACTGGGGAAAATTGAGCCCTTAGTCTGTATTGGAGATCACCAGATTTCTGGAATGGATGCATCCATTTGTAATACATTGAACCATACTTATCAAAGTGAAGTCTCATATATATCAAGGAGAGCTAAGTTACCACCAGCAAATGATGGCTGTTTCAAAATTACACAGGAAAATTGTTAGATAGCAGCTCATGTCTCGCTAGTAGTCATGTGTGCAGCCATACACTTGTGCATCAATATCGAAGCCAGGCCTCTGACACCAGATGTGACCGATATTACTGTTTATGGTACACCATTTTAATTGTTAATAATATGTTTGCTAATGGTTGCATTTAAAGCTTTTTAGCATCTAAAATCAAATCAGTATTTAAAACTAACTCAACGATCCTAGTCCATCACATACAGTGTAGTAAAAAATGCTTTGTAGCAAGGCAAGAAGGGCATATTGCACACTGTTGGACTGACATTAAAGGATTACAAAGTCTGCAGTATTAACCTCGAAACAAACAAAACTCCATCGTAATGCTGGTGGGCAATATTCATAGTCTACACCATTCTGATATCAACCAAATCCACCTAGATTTGTCAAGTCCTTTTATGTTTACATGGCATACAACAATTTATCAAACACTAAAGTGCCGTTTTGAGGCTGAGTGAGGGTCAATGCATTAAACTAAAAACTGTGACCTTGAAATCACATTGAGCATAGAAACCCATAATACATTTATTTGAAATTCCTTTCTCTGCTATTTTATCAGAGGCTTTAATCTATTTATTTTATTTTAGTGCCTCTGCTAAAATATTGGACAAAGAAATTTCAGAAAATTTGTTGACCATTCATACACTATTAACTCATGCTGGGATTACAAAGTTTGTATATCTGCCGGCATTAAATCCTTCATGCTCAGTAATATTTTCTTTTCAATTCTTTTGATAATATAAAGTGAAGCCTGAGTTTAAAAACAATTGTTCAAACTAATAAGCATAATGGCTGGAATTTTGCATACCTGGATTGGTTGATGCGGGAAGTCGCTATGGTGGGTTGCAAACCAGTTCCTGATTCCATGCCACTCCTCAGATTGACTTTGCTTTAATGCCGCCTATTAAGTCCACCCTGCGCGTTTCCCAGTCCTATTAAATGGTGCGGGTCTGATGACATCATCGATGACACATTTTCAGCTGGCATATGAATTTTCATTTGAAGGTTCATCTCGGAGTGTGCAGGCAGCACACTGCACCATTGGACTGCTGGAAAGAGTGTCAAATATTACGGCACTGAGAGAGAGGGTTGCACCCAGGGTCTCCGATGATTCTCTCCATACACTTGTGCACATAGGAAGGTTATCTTCCCTTTTACTGGGCAGAAATCAAGAAATAATGGAGGCTTGTAAGAAAGGTACGGCAATAATCATGGATGATTTTAATCTTCATATTGATTGGACAAATCAAATTGACAAAGGTAGCCTTGAGGAAGAGTTCATAAAACGTATGCAATATGGTTTCTTAGAACAATACGTTGTGGAACCAACCGAGGAGCAGGCTATTTTAGATCTGGTAATGTGTAATGAGACTGGATTAATTAATGATCTCATAGTAAAGGATCCTCTTGGGAAGAGTGATTATTGCATGGTAGAATTTCAAATTCAGTTTGAGGGTGATAAAGCTAGGTCTCAAATTGTGTCCTGAACTTAAATAAAGGCAATTACAAAGGTATGAAGGCAGAATTGGCTAAAGTGGACTGGAAAAATAAATTAAAGGGTAAGATAGCAGATAACCAATGACAAACATTTATGGAGATATTTCATAACTCTCAGCAAAGATATATTCTAGTGAGAAAGAAAGACTCTAAGAGAAAGAGGAACCATCCATGGATAACTAAAGAAGTAAACAATGGTATGAAATTGAAAACAAAGGCATACAATGTTGTGAAGAATGGTGGAAGGCCAGAGGATTTGGAAATTTTTAAAACCAGCAAAGGACGACTAAAAAAATGATAAAGAGAGAAGATAGTTTATGAGAGTAAACTAGCAAGAAATATAAAAACAGACAGTAAGAGCTTCTACTAGTATGTACAAAGGAAGAGAGCAGCTAAAGTAAACATTGGTCCCTTAGAGGATGAGATTGTGGAATTAATAATGGGAAACAGGGAAATGGCAGAGACTTTGACCAAATATTTTGTATCGGTTTTCATGGTAGAAGACACTAAAAGCATCCCAAAAATTGATAATCAAGGGGCTATTATAGGGGGGAACTTAAAACAATCATTATCATTAGAGAAAAAGTACTAGGCAAACTAATGGGATGAAAGGTAGACAGGTCCCCTGGAGCTGATGGCCTGCATCCTAGGGTGTTCAAAGAAGTAGCTGCAGAGATAGTGGATGCATTGGTTGTAATCTACCAAAATCTCCTGAATCCTGGAGAGATCCCAGTGGATTGGAAATCCGCAAATGTAACGCCCCTATTTAAGAAAGGAGAGAGACAGAAAGCAGGAAACTATAGACCAGTTAGCCTAACATCTGTCATTGGGAAAATTCTGGAGTCCATTATTAAGGAAGTAGGAACAGGACATTTAGAAAATCATAATACAATCAAGAAGAGTCAACATGGTTTTATGAAAGGGAAATCATGTTTGACAAATTTGCTGAAGATCTTTGAGGATATAACAAGCAGGGTGGATAAAGGGGAACCAGCAAATGTCGTGTATTTGGATTTCCAGAAGGAAGTCAATAAGGTAGCACATAAAACGTTACTGCACAAAATAAGAGCTCACGAGGTTAAGAGTAATATATTAGCACGGATAGAGGATTGGCTAACTAACAGAACACAGAAAGTCGGGATAAATGGGTAATTTTCAGGTTGGCAAACTAACTAGTGGGGTGCCACAGGGATCAGTGCTGGGGCCTCATCTCCCCAGAAGACCAAAAAGAGCCTGACTCCAAACAACAGAGGAGGTCAAAAGCAAGGATATGGTCAGGAGGACCTGGGTGTAGTGGCAGAAACATTTTAATGATCTCATTAAAACAGGAAAGTTGAGTAAAAATACACACTCAACTTCATCCTGCTGTGTCTCTCATCACATCCCCATCACTCTGCCTTCCCTATCCTACTCCTGCACATCCTTACTCACACCAACTTACCTTGCACATCCACCACTCACACTCAACCTCATCCTAGTGCCAATCACACCAACTAACAACACACAAGGAGGTCACTTCGCTTTTACACCCCACTCCATCATAGACTCCTTCTAAAGATGTAATCCATCCATTCCTTACACTCATTCCATCACTCTCATTCAACCTTCTCTTCTTTCCTTCCTTGCAGGAAATTAGAGCCCATAATAAAGAGGAGAGGGAGAGAACTGAAGGTGGAAAGCCATCATTGGCAAGCCTAACATCAGCGGAGAAGGCTGCCTTAGAAGCTACTGGAGTGGCCGAGCAGCTGGAGGTGGGAGACAGAGAGACGGGACATCTCAGCAACCTGGTGACAGAATTACATATCATACAGCTATATTGCATACATCAGCCACTGATATGGGGATTGATGTCATCAGCCACTGAATGGTCATCGTGTGCATAATGGTATCTGTACCCATTATTCATATAACATATCAAACCCATCTCTTTACTCTCCCACAGGTACATCAAGAGACCCCCACCCACCCCTCAACTGCTATCCAGGTGGAAGAGGAAAACAACTCCTTAGAGGAGCTTCCAGCTTCTGAGGGCACACCATCACCAGACATAAGCGCATCCAACAGCATAGATACACACACTTGGGTGAATGCCATGCGAGATAGATTAGTATTGTCACCTGGTATCTCACAAGTGAGCAAGAGCAGATGGTAGAGACAGGGACAGCAGTGGAGACTCCTCGCTGGAGGGCACAATACTCTTCCAGCTCTGTTCAGCTGCGTGCAGACGCTGAGCCTTGGGGGCCATTGAGAAAGTGGGCATTCCTGGAGGTGCAGCAAGAAGTGCAAGAGGCTTTGACAGGTTTTGTGACCGTGATGTCTGCAAATGTGCAGAGAATGCAGGAGTCCATCTCCAACATGAGCACTGCCATATCACAGGTGATGGCAACCGATGGCAACTTTCATGGATAGGATGGCTACCTGCATGGAGCAGGTAATGTGCTACTCACAGGAGCATATAGTCTCTATGGAGAATGGTTGGCAGAGTCTCATATACCTCCACTCTAGGAGGAATGTCAACATAGACATACATCGCCACGGCCCCACTGCTGTGCTGCAAGGTGCTTTCCAGCTCCTTGCTAGCAGAGAAGTGCGGGTGGCCCATGAGAGGGATAATGGTGAGAGGAGACATTTAAATGGGGGCTCCACTCTAAGGGCCCAAGTTTCCATATGATTTGCGCCTGATTTTTAGGAGCAACTGGTTAGAGAACGGACTATCTTAGAAATCGCAATTCTCCACATTTTTTTTTCTGCAGTTCTAGTCAGGTAGAACAGTTCTACTTTGGAACAGAATTTTTTCTTCAAAAGGGGCGTGTCCGGCCACTGACGCCTGATTTCAAAGTTTCCACAGTGAAAACGTACTCCAAACTAAAGTAGAATGGAGCAAGTGAAGATTTTTGTAGAACTGAAAAAACCTGTTCTACACATTAAAAAATCAGGCGAAGGTTACAAATTAGGCGTCCAGAACGAGGAGGGGGGGGAGGGGGGGGGGAAGGGAACTCATTAAATTCTACAATAAAACCTTATTTATACTTCTACAAATATTATACAAATAAATCCAACCTGAATAAACATTTATAAGCAAAGAAAAGATTAAATAAACCATCTTCCTACCTGTGTGAAAGTGCTTCAGGCACGGAGAATTCTGCAGTCAGCCTGAGGCGCCCGTTCTTCCCACGGGGGGGGGGAGGGGAGAGGAGGCGCCTGTTCTTCCCGCGGGGGGGCTAGGAGGCGCCTGTTCTTCCCGCGGGGGGGTAGGAGGCGCCCGTTCTTCCCGCAGGGTGGGGGGGGGGGGGGGGAAGGAGACAGTGAGAAGGCTGCAAGTGCTGATGTGCTGATGGCAATGTGCTTTTATTTTTAAAAATTTTCAAAAATTAAACAGCTACAAAGAACTACAAAAATGGGCGAGTGCCAATGTTTTTTTCACACTGAGCATGCGCGAACGCTCCAACGCGCACGCGCAGCGTTGCCGGCAGGAAAAAAACTAATTTAAATAGTACCCGCCCCCTCCCACTTACAAAATCGGCGCGAGTGTAGGCTCCGCCCCCCTGGGCACCGCGCCAGGCAGACAAGGAGCTGCAGAACGCTCCAGAATCGCAAGGTTTTTTTTAGGCGCCGTTTTAGGCGCGAAAAATGGGCACCCAGCTCGGAGGGGCGTCCGTTTTTTATCGTGTGGAAACTTGGGCCCTAAGTGCTCACACTTCTCCCCTAGTGTCACCCCCTCAGTCAGAGCCCCAGATGCCTCCTCGTATAGCGATGGCCAAGTCTATCCCTGGAGTCGTAACCAGAGGACGTCAGCCAAAAGCATATAAGCAGTCACAGGAGGGAAATGAGAAAGCTGCCTCTACCTCTGCTGAAGCCACAGGGGTAGCACCTCGTAGAATCACGCAAAAGAGAAAAATTAAACACAAGTAGATTCACAAGGGTAGCCACTTTTGTTAATTGATTCGGTAAAGTTTCCGTTACTATAATGTCACGCAAAAAAATCTTTATTTTCCCCACTTTTGAATGCACCTTTGGAAGTGGCTTAGTGAGTTGGAGTGAATGGTGAGACGTAACGTTACATCCAGCAATGGTGGTCAGTGTGAAAGGAATGGCTTGGTCATTGTAGGGATGCTTTATGGTGTTGCTGTGGGGTGGTGCCAACCTGGTACAGTATGTGGCAGCCAAATGGGTGTAATCTGTAAAGTTAAGTAAATCTGGCCATGATGAGCTCATCCTTGGCCTCCCGGGTAGCAATATGATAGGATGGTGGTGGGATGTGGATTGAAGGTGGAATGGGTTATGGTGGCATGCTCTGATGCCACATGTGTGCAGTAGATGATGGGATGACCCATGGGACGTCAGTCAGAGCGGCAAAGCCGATGACTTCATGCAAAGTTGATATAATTGGCTGAGTTGTCAAACAAGGCATCGGTGACCTGGGTGATGCACCTGTAGACAGCCGACTGCGAGAATCCGCAAATGTTTGCTGCAGATCCCTGGAAGGAGCCTGAGGTGAAGAAGTTGAAGGTGCTGGTGACTTTGACAGCCATTGGTAAGGCATGTCCACATCCTCTTCTGGGCTGCAGGCCTTGCTCCAGCAATGTGCAAATGTCTGCAATGACCTGGCACGATAGCCTGAACCTCCTGTGCACTGCTGCTCAGTCATGTTGAGGACGCTCCACCTCTGTCTGTATACCCTGTGTTGGGAGTATTAACTCCGGCATGGTGCAGCTTTGCACTAATGCCTTCTGTCCTGTGCAGCATCAGGTGGTGTGGAGAAGTTTGGTGGTGGTGTTGTTGGTGCTGCTGGTGTGCCTGGTGCTGCTAGTGTTAGTGCTCATCATGGTCCAATTCTGAAGACCAAGGTGAGACAGATAATATATGGCATCCACGCTGATGGAATAGATGTCAGGTCAAGTAGTAATGTCAGAAGAAATCTATCAATGATGTTATAGCTTCTACCAACGAGGTGAGACTGGATGGTGACTTTACTGGAAACACTTGCAGCCTCTAGAAAGCTAACTCTGTGTTGGCAATGCATCTGCCTGAGGAAAGTGATCAGCTGTGAGGTGGGAGTTTTTATTGTACTTGTCATTCTGTGCATTAATCAGCTGGCTCAATGGCCACTCAACTTCTGCCTCAGGTTAACAGATGTGGTTCCCAAGCTGCGTGATTCCCATGGTCCAATGAAATTTGAAAGGTAGGTTTAAAAAGACTCTTAAGGGTCTGCCAAGCACCTAATAATGATTAAAATTAGTTCGCCTGCCTCTGCTGTTCGAGACGCAGCTGCACCAACAAATGTGGGTGGGGGCGATATGACAGCGGGTTCCTGACCTGCTGCAAGATATTTTAAATTTTCCACCTGACCCACCTCCCTTGGCGCACACACGGACCAATTAGACTGAAAAACTGATGGATATTAAAGTGAGTCTTTGTTTATCCCTTGTAACTTTGAATTTGAGAATTTGAGAATTTGAAAAGCTCAAACTTGCCCTTTAATATCCCAACTCATGATGAATCATAGAAAACAATAGATAATGGAAGCTAAAGGTTCTGTACAAAAAACTCACAGAAATTACCACTACAAATGCACAGAAATTAAATGTTGCTATTTTCAGCGTTTTTAAAGCTGTTCACTGCAAAGGTGGAAAATGAATATTTACGTTATGAGTTAATTAAGCAATAGCGAGACTTACAGTGTTAGATAGTTGAAGCCAATTTGCTTCAGTCTTCTGATGTTCTAGATTTAACTGCAGGAAGCTGAATCAATCAAAGGTACGTGCGAATAAAAACAGAAAGCGCGAGAAGCGTATATCAGTCAACATTTTGTGAGAGAAAGTTAACATTTTGTACATAACCAACATGAAGGGGCATGGGGGACCATTGGCCCATCCTTCTGTTTCAGATACTGACTGACCTGCTGTACATTTCCTGCAGTTTATATTTCAATTTCTACATTTGGTGTCGTTCGGTTAATCTCGAGGAAATCTAAAGAACGGTAGTAGATATCTGGAATTTTCTTCCCCAAAAGGCTGTGGATACTGGGTCAATTGGAGCTTTCAAGACTGAAATTGATAAATTTTTATTAAATAAAGGCATCAAGTGAGATGGAGCTAATGCAGGAAAAAGGAGTTGAGGTACAGATTGAGCCATGATCTAATTGCAGAGGTCGAGGGTCTGAATGGCTCCTGTTCTTAAGGCAGATTTGGTTTTGTACCACTCTGCCTTCTCTAAAATCAAACCCAGAGATAGAATGCAACTGAATTCTGAATGTTCATCCCTATTTAGCATTTTAGACACTCTTACTCTATTTGTAGCTCTTCATCTACAATCATGTTCTTTCTCTTTAATTAAAACAAAAACTCCCTCTTGTTTTTGAATTATAGAGAACGTTCTGGGAGGGTAAATAGTTTTCCATTTGTAAGTTTAAACATTTTGAGCTATTCTCGCATTTCTTTTTATTTGTACCTTTTCACTGTGTTTTAGCAATAATTTATGCGACTGCAATTTCTTTTTTGTAAATAGCTGCGTGAAGTGCTTCAGCGTCTGTGTGCCCCCTGAGGTTTGTGTACTTTACAGGAGAAGCTCGATGGCAGCAAAGATTATTTTGCTTACACAAAGGGAGATTTGGAAAATAGCATACAAGCTCTAATTTTGCGCAATTACGAACAAAGTACAAAGTACCATATATTTGGCCCAGATTTTACTGTCAGCGGCAAAGAGTCGGCACTCACCGCTGACCTCAAAGAAAACTTTCCACAAAGTTTTAACGGGGTCTGTGGCAGTTATTTCCCCTTTTCTGATGTAACTTTCCAATTAGCACCATCTATACAGGATCTGTGTCATCATACAGACTGAGCAGCCAATCACATTGAAGAATTCTCAAGGCCAGCAAACCAGCAAGCAAAAAGCACTGATTTTCATTCACTTTTTAATCCTTTTACAGAATACAAAATAAAGATCGGGACATACATATGGGATTAAGGTAGAAACTGAAATATCATTAAAAAAACTTACAAAAAATTAAATAAAAACATTTTCATTATTTTAAAAATCTATGGAGTTTTTATCATGGAATGGAACAAATGACAATCCACAATATAAAATTCATTTTACAGGGCCAGAGAGGTTTTCAACAGTAATTATGACTTAGTATGCTATTACCACCTCATTCAACAAGGCTTAACATTTTCAATGCTAATTCAATGCAAGAATAATATGTATAAAGTTGAAGTTCACATCAAATCAGTGATTTCTAACTGATTCTATTTGCGATGACTGCAAGTGGTGTAGCAGAGTATCACCGACAGCAACTTTCTGATTTCCATGTTTAACTGGGCATGTGCGAATGTCAGAAGTTGCTATTGGTTTTACACTGTAAAGATGGCGAGAGTGACAGTTTCATTGTCATTGTAACGATAAATTCCAGGCCAATATTTGAAAATCCAGAACTGTTTCACCAGATTGGTTTTTTCTCAACTGCTGAACATGGGAATGCTGCTGAGCTTAACACTGAGGCTCCCAAATCAGGAGGAAGAGCGACAGCAAGGAAGAGAGGAAAGACCCGCACAAGCTGCAAGAAGAGAGCTAAGTTACAACATATGGGTGCCGAGGAGCCGATCATCATATCTGGACCTCACAGATGAGCTCTGTTTATAGTGGCTGCGTTTGTTCCAACATGGAGACAGGGTGACCTGTGCCACCGGTTGCAGTGAGAATTGGAGCCCAACACCAGGACCTGCACTACACTGCCTGTGGCAGTGAAGGTCACCTTCGCTCTTAACCTTTATGCCTCTGGTTCCTTCCAAGTTTTGTCTGAGGACTGTTGTGTCATCAGTCAGTTTGTGGGGCACATGGCGATCCGGCAGGTCACTGATGCATCTTTTGCGAGGTGTCAACAATTCATTACCTTCCTCATGACAAGCAGGAAGAAAGAGCACTGGGATTTCCCGCATTGCTGAAATCCCACAAGTGCAAGTCCCACATAGACTGCATTCACTTAGCCCTGCGTGCTCCCCATCAAAAATCAGCACTGTTTCCCAACAGAAAGGGCTTCCATTCACTCAATTTTCAGCTTGTTTGTAACCACAGGCAACGTCTCATGCAGGCCTGTGCCCTGTTTTCTGGCAGTAGTCATGACGCTTTCAGACTGCGCTAGTCCTCAATACCCCCTCTGTTCCACCCAGACTATTGAATGGCAGGCTGGCTGCTGGATCTCAAGGGCTATTCCTTCATCAACTGACCTATGACTTCTGTCAGGAACCCAGGCACTGATGCCAAGCTCCAATATAATGAGAGCCCTGCACCAATAAGGGTTCTGATTGAGCAAGCCATTGGTGTCCTGAACCAATGGTCCCTCTGTCTGGACAGCTCAGGTGGAGTCCTTCAGTACTGCCCAGAGCAAATATCAAGATTTATAATCATTTGCTGCATGCTCCACAATCTTAGAATATACAAGCAAACTTGAAACTTCCTGCGGAGGAAGAAGTGGAGAAGAAAGATGAAGAAAGGGACGAAAAATTGAAGAATGTAGAGGAAGGGCAGGCTTCAGTAATGCTGCAAGCTGCCAGAGCTGTAAGGGAGCAAATTATTGAGGAGAGATTCTTCTGAACCATTTTTCCCCTCGCCAGAGTACCAACAGTCCCTCCTTCCATATGACCCAGTCCTAAACCCAGCATTTCAATGTTCTCAAACTGTACAACATCATGGCTGTTCTTGTTACATCACTAAGATCATGAAGACCAACAGCTATACCAAAACAAAACATTGTACTTCACTACTCTAAAAGACTCCAGTCTTCATTTGCTCCTACAAGGTGGTTACAGCTTGGGAGATGGAACACTGCGCAATTCTGCTGAAAGCACTTGAGATGGCCTTGTTGGCAGCATGTGCCTCTCCCATGGAGCCAATGCCACTCTCGTGGGGCTACATTTCCACACTCCCACTGCTCTGCACTAGATCAGAATGCCGTTGTGCTGAGAGGCTCTTGAAGCCCCTATCCACACTCTCCTTCAGGCTCTGTAAGCCAGAAAAGATGCTGGACCCCACAGCCAAAATGGTAGCAGTCTGAGCTCCTGTCAGAGCTGTCACCGGAGGCTTCGTCACTGTGGAGCCCCTGCAGTGCTCAAAGAGCTGACCCCTCATTCAGTGGATGATTGCATGGTTTTGATGTCCAGCACGAAGACAGCACAGATGTTGGAGCTGAACTCTGACATTGTGAGTAGGCTTGCTGGCTGGTAGCCCAGTGCACTTAGAAGATCCGAGTGGATTGCCATCAGTCTTCTTATGTATGATAAGGCCTTGATGACTTCTCTCTGCAGCAGTTTAACAATACGAACTCTCCCTCCAGAAAGCTGCTTCCTGGGCCATCATATCCCTCCGCCCCTAGGCACCAGTGCTGGATAAATCTCCATGTACAGACTCCTCTAGATTACCATCTGAACTAAATGGGGTGCCAGTTTTTGAGCTGATCTCTCCGAGTATAAGGTTCAGTGCCACTTCCTCTTCTTCAGTACTGCTCTCTTCGTCTCCTGCTCCCTGTGGGCTGTGTGGTGCCTCTGACCTGAAATGTAAGAAAGGGTTATGGCATCAGAAAGCAGAGGCGGATATAAAACCCTATAGGACTTGTCCGGTTGCCATGCTCGCCAGATGCCAAGCTCATGATGTGCTACCTACCCATATCGTCCATAACTTGTTCCTCCAGTGGGGACAGCACATGGATGAATGGTGTCCTTCCTCCAGTGGCTGCCTGCTCCCTATTTTTGCATTCGAGCTTGCCCTGCAAGAAAGAAAGGGAGTCAGTGTTAGAGAAGTGAGAAGCTTTGAGGACCTGCTTGTAAGAGTAGAATAGTGTTTCTGGTGTGTGAACAATGGCAAAGGTGAAAGGAAGTGAAGGAAGTAATAGTGAAAAGAATATCAGGTTCAGAGTGCTGCAGTATGAACTGAAGGAGATAGAATGAAGTGTGCTGTAGTGATTAGAGAGAATGCACATAATTTAACACTGAGTGCTATGGTGACAGGCAATGCAGGTCTAAGCAGACAGTAATGTGAATATGAGTTAGGGGCTTACCTCGGCTATCTTCATGAGGTCACTGAACATATTTTGGTATTGGAGCTATGTTCTGAAGGCGATTCTTCTGACACTCACCCGGTTTGCCAGTTCTACCGATTCAAACCAGGCATCTTGCCTTGAGAGCTTCCTGCTGCCTGGTGGAGAGAAGATACTCATCCTCCTGCCGTCCTCCTCCACCAATTCCTCAAACAGAGCATCAGGAAAATGTCTGGCCCTTCTACGTTCTCCTCTGCCTGCCATTATTGACAACCCTCAGTGGTAGTTGCCTGCATCAGCAATGGCAAAATTGGTGCCGCCACCCCCCACCCCCCCAATAGGTGAGCTGCCAGTGTGCAGCGGAAGCAGTGTTGACAACCCACCTGTTTGATTAGGTAGACCAATTTGTGGCCTTAGTTACGTCCATGTGATTCAGCCATGAGCTCTGATTGCGGCGCCCATTCTGTGCCTGTAAAGAAGTTTAAGCCCATTTCTATTCCGGTTCTTTTGAATAAGAAATAGGTAATCCATCCAAGAACAAAGATAAATCATAAATTCAAAGGCTTGCTTTTATTAAATTGGTTTATCAGAGTTATCTTATTTGAGACGTTTAGTTCAGTTGTTGTACATTTTGTTCCGAGTAGTTACAGAGACATGCACTGACAGATTGGGAACAGTTTTCATTTTCAGGTGTAAAACCATTTTTCTTTTTCTTTGCTGCTTTAAGACCTGCCTGCATCCCACTTGCCAATAGAACTGAACTATCTGTCCTAAACTTCTTTTCATAATTATTCACAACTCCAAGTGCAAACTCAGGTGGGTCTAGAGATGACACCACTGGTAGGAGAAAACAAATTGTGTGCAAGTCAAATTTAAAGGGTTGGGGACAATTGAAGGCAAATGTCACAAGGAGATGAAGCTATGAGCAAGCATTAAAAAGTATCTCAATACATCAGCAATCTATGCCAAGGCTAAAGGGGCAGTACATTAAGCAGTGACTGGTCAGGATGAGTGAAAAGGGACCAGCAGGTTCCGGCTTGAGTCTGCAGACAAGTGATGGTACAGTCCAGCATTTGGCCTCCTCTTTGATGCCTGCTGAGGTCGATGTGTTGCTGAATGAGATGCCTGCAAGGATGGTTTTCCACTGTACTGCCCACAGCATCATCCCATAGGTCCACACTGCAGCATGCCTGCCGGGAAATGCAGCCAAGTTTCAGGCCGCAGTTAATCCTTACCATCTCTGCACATGTGCAAGCTCCATGCTGCCTAATAGTCACTGGTCTTCTTGCAGCAGATGGCAGCACTCAGCATCTTCCCATCAACTGACCCAGACCCTGAGAGGGCAGCTTATCACAGTCATTCCCAGGTGGGTTTGTTCGGGCTCACAAAACAGTTGGTGGCATTTTGGTACGTGAAGCCAAACAGACAGTGCTGGCTCCTGATCACCCTGGCATACTTTCTTTCATCAAATACAATGCAATGCTGTGTTCGGTGGCTTCCGAAACATCTTCCAGTATGAGGGTTAGTTTGACATTCACATTTCATCGTGATGCCAGAGACGATCTGCCTGTGTAGAAGAGGAGAAGAGAAGCCTCCTCCAACATCTGCCAAAGTGAGATTTGCTACATCTCTGTAGATGTTGCACTATGCTTATGGGAAGGAGGGTCCAGAGCACCTTTTAGACAGTCTAACTTACCTGGCATCCTTTTGCTGGTCCCTGATGGATTACTATGGACAAAGTCTCTAGTGCAAAAAGGCAGTCTGTGGAAAAAGTAACAGCAACTGGCACAAAGGCTCATGAAAGTCTATTTGCCAGTTCAGGGAGAGGTAGCCAAAGAAAACTACAAGGAGGGCATTTAAAAGGACTAATGTATTTACCTTTAAATTTTGTGGACCTTTTAAATGCCCCTCCACCTGTCGGTTCGCTGAAGGGCTTGTTCTGGACAGGTTTTATGGGCATGCTGAAGAATTAATGCCTAGCATGTCATTGGCTGGAAAATGGTGAGACAGCCTTTTCCGTTCCTTTTGCACACCATAATGAAGCTCCTGTCTCATTCACGAGGAAACTTTAGATACCAGCCCCAGGCCTGACTGGCAAATCAAGCAAGTCTTTAAGCCAGTGGGAATTCCATGCAATTGGTTTCTGCCAGATGTTCTGAGCTCTACCGTCCCGCTGCCCTAAATCAGGACACTATGAAACTGAAAATCAGCCTCATTAGGCCTGTTGGTTATGTTCACACACACTTGGATTGTGTTTCACACTTTGAGAAATAAGGTATTGGGCTCAATTTCCCCCCGTTATCTGCACTGTTTTTTGGAGTAAATTAAAATCTTCAAGTTTCCCCAAAGTTTCTGCACCAGCGTAACTCAGTTAGTTACGTTTTTTAGGTAAGGATCTTGTTGCATCTTGGGGGCATAACCTGATGTCTGCGCCAGTTTTTCACATTTAAGCAAGTTTGGCCAATTTACATTTTTTCTCGGACGACTTATGTGGCCACTCCTAAAAAACCTTCCGGGCACTTAAGAAAAACCAGCATTTAAGAAAAACAAGGTCCCACACAAGAGATTGCTGTGCAAAATCGAAGCACATGGTATTGGGGGTAATATACTGACGTGGATAGAGAACTGGTTGGCAGGCAGGAAGCAGAGAGTTGGGATAAACGGGTCCTTTTCAGAATGGCAGGCAGTGACCAGTGGAGTGCCGCAGGGTTCAGTGCTGGGACCCCAGCTCTTTACAATATACATCAATGATTTGGATGAAGGAATTGAGTGTAATATCTCCAAGTTTGCAGATGACACTAAACTGGGTGGCGGTGTGAGCTGTGAGGAGGATGCTAAGAGGCTGCAGGGTGACTTGGACAGGCTAGGTGAGTGGGCAAATGCATGGCAGATGCAGTATAATGTGGATAAATGTGAGGTTATCCACTTTGGGGGCAAAAACGCAAAGACAGAATATTATCTGAATGGTGGCAGATTAGGAAAAGGGGAGGTGCATCGAGACCTGGATGTCATGGTTCATCAGTCATTGAAAGTTGGCATACAGGTGCAGCAGGCGGTGAAGAAGGCAAATGACATGTTGGCCTTCATAGCTAGGGGATTTGAGTATAGGAGTAATGAGGTCTTACTGCAGTTGTACAGGGCCTTGGTGAGGCCTCACCTGGAATATTGTGTTCAGTTTTGGTCTCCTAATCTGAGGAAGGACGTTCTTGTTATTGAGGGAGTGCAGCGAAGGTTCACTAGATTGATTCCCGAGATGGCTGGACTGACATATGAGGAGAGATTGGGTCAACTGGGCATTTATACATTGCAGTTTGGAAGGATGAGAGGGGATCTCATAGAAACATACAAGATTCTGATGGGATGGGACAGATTAGATGCGGGTAGATTCTTCCCGATGTTGGGGAAGTCCAGAACCAGGGGACACAGTCTTAGGATAAGGGGTAGGCCATTTAGCACTGAGATGAGGAGAAACTTCTTCACTCAGAGAGTTGTTAACCTGTGGAATTCCCTGCCGCAGAGAGTTGTTGATGCCAGTTCATTGGATATATTCAAGAGGGAGTTAGATATGGCCCTTATGTCTAAAGAGATTAAGGGGTATGGAGAGAAAGCAGGAAAGGGGTGCTGAGGGAATGATCAGCCATGATCTTATTGAATGGTGGTGCAGGCTCGAAGGGCCGAATGGCCTACTCCTGTACCTATTTTCTATGTTTTTATGTTTTTTTTAAAAATAGGCGCAGAAAGAGGCCATTGTTTTTAGGTGAAGTTTTGGAGGGAGTGAAGAAGGCAAAGAATATGCATCATAAAGCTTAATTCTTTCAAAGCCAAAAGTGAGAAAATGGAAGGCGGATGCAATTCTTTAATTTTTGATTTTTTTCAAAGTACCACCCCACCACCGAACAACGCCTCCCAACCGTGTCAAGGGTCGGAGCGTCGGCCGGCAGAATCACACCTTACCCCGAACACAGGGGCTCAGGGCTCGGCTTCAAGTGAAGCCCAGTGGGGGCGGGGGAGGGTTGCTGTTGGGTGGGATGGAAGCCGAACTGAACTGCCAGCCACTTATATAAGGGATCGGAACCCTTAGGCTATGCAGCAGCTTCAAAAGAAGCCTGAGGGGGGTGGTGGAGGGGGGTGGTAGAAGCCGAGCCCCTGTATCCGAGCGAGGGAACAATTCTGCCGGCCGACCCTCGAGCCTGGTGAGGAGATTTTCGTTGGTGGCCTGGTACTTTGAAAAAAAATCAAAAATTAAGAATTGCATTCGACTTTGTTTCTTCATTGCATGTCTAGCTTCTCATTCTAAACAAGCCTATTGCGCATGTGCAGCACAGGGTATGGTCCACACTAGGGCGTGCATCTCGGAGAGAGAGAGGAAAGAAAGTGTGATTGCTTTGTCCTGCTGATATGAGCTTCTTGCAAAGCTACAATTAAATTATGGGGGCAATATTGACAATGCCATACCTCGTGCAAGCCTTCTGCACGATTGTGCTGTGGAGGAGAACATTGATTAGACATCATCACTTGAGGAACCTCAGAGCACGTGGACTGGGAAAATAGATTAAAGTATAGGACGGTTGATGAACAGTGGCGTATATTTAAGGAAATGCTTCATAACTCTCAAGAAAAATATATACCAGTGAGGAAGAAAGGGTGTAAAAGAAAAGATAGCCATCCATGGCTAACCAAAGAAATAAAGGATGGTATCCAATTAAAAACAAGGACATATAGTGCCAGACTTTCCCTAAACGGCCACTGAGAAGAACTGCTAACGTTCCATGAGAAAAACTGTCGAAAATTTACATTTTAATGTTTAAAGTAAATAAAACTAATCGCCTGGCGAGAAAATGGGCGTTGCACACTCATTGTCGACGGTTTTCTCGGTGGTTAAGTGGCAAGTTAGCAACATGGGCGGTCGTTACCAGAATGGACGGTAAGTACTAAAATTTAGCCCGAGGCTATGGTTTGGCCTTGGGAGGGGGAAAACTTAAAGAAAAAATGTTCATTAAAAAATAAATAAAAACATACAAAGCATTCCCAAGACAGTTTTAAAACTTATTGGCCGCTTAACAATTTCAAAAATTAAATAAAGAACCTTTAACTTACCTTTCTTTGCAGGGTCCCCCCCTTACCACCCTGTTTAAGCAGCGGTTAAACAGGGCGGTTCTCTCAGCGATCTGGACGTCGGCGGTTGAGGCCAAACTTACGCCCTGGCGGTTGTTCTTGGTGCTGCTCGCGAGCGATTTGGTCGCAACAGGCGACTTCAGATGTGGGCGATACCAAGGAAAAAACTTAGGTGGAAACTCTTGCCGGGTGAAAAACCAGCTGTACCGCCGACAATGAAGCCAAAAATCTAGCCCATAAAGTAGCCAAAACTAGTGGGAGGACAGAAGATTGGGAAGCTTTTAAAAGCCAGCAAAGAATGGCTATAAAAATGATTAAGAAAGGGAAGATAGACTATGAAAGTAAACTAGCACAAAATATAAAATCAGATAGCAAGAGTTTCTGCAGATATACAAAAAGGAAAAGAGTGGCTAAAGTAAATGTTAGTCCCTTCGAGGACAAAACCAGGGAATTAGTAATGGGGAACATGGAGATGGCAGAAACTCTGAACAAATATTTTCTATCAATCTTTACGGTAGAGGACACTAAAAATATCCCAACAGTGGATAATCAAGGGGCTATAGCGGGGGCAGGAACTTAACACAATCACAATCACGAAGGAGGTGGTACTCAGTAAGATAATGGGACAAAAGGCGGATAAATCCGCTGGACGTGATGGCTTGCATCCTAGTGTCATAAGAGAAGTAGCGGCAGGGATAGTGGATGCATTGGTTGTAATTTACCAAAATTCCCTGGATTCTGGGGAGGTCGTAGCAGATTGGAAAACTGCAAATGTATCCACCAGCCTGTCCTCACCGTCCGGACCGGGATCAAACAGGGCTGTGTCATCACTCCAACCCTCTTCTCAATCTTTCTCGCTGCCATGCTCCACCTCACAATCAACAAGCTGGAGTGGAACTAAACTACAGAACCAGTGGGAACCTGTTCAACCTCGCCGTCTCCAGGCCAGATCCAAGACCACCCCAACCTCTGTTGTCGAGTTACAGTACTTGGACGATGCCTGCGTCTGTCCACATACAGAGGCTGCATTCCAGGACATTGTCGACGTATTTACTGAGGCATACGAAAGCATGGGCCTTACGCTAAACATCCGTAAGACAAAAGTCCTCCACCAGCCTGTCCTCACCGCACAGCACTGCCCCCCAACCATCAAGATCTATGGCGCGGCCCTGGACACCGTGGACCACTTCCCATATCTCGGGAGCCTCCTATCAACAAGAGCAGGCATCGACGATGACATCCAACACAGCCTTCAGTGCACCAGTGCAGCCTTCGGCTGCCTGCTGAAAGGTGTGTTTGAAAACCAGGCCCTCAAAACTGCCACCAAGCTCATGGTCTATAGGGTTGTAGTACTACCCGCTCAGAGACATGGACCATGTACATTAGACACCTCAAGTTGCTGGAAAAATATCACCAACGATGTCTCTGCAAGATCCTACAAATCCCCTGGGAGGACAGGCGCACCAACATCAGAGTCCTCACTCAGGCTAACATCCCCATCATTGAAGCACTGACCACACTTGAACAGCTCCGCTGGGCAGGCCACATAGTCCACATGCCAGACACAAGACTCCCAAAGCAAATGCTCTACTCGGAGCTCCTTCACGGAAAACGAGCCAAAGGTGTGCAGCGGAAATGCTACAAGGACACCCTGAAAGTATCCCTGATAAAGTGCGACATCCCCATTGACACCTGGGAGTCCCTGGCCCCAGACTGCCCTAAGTGGAGGAAGTGCATCCGAGAGGGCGCTGAGTACCTCGAGTCTCAATGACGAGAGCATGCAGAAATCAAGCGCAAACAATGGAATGAGCGTGCGGCAAACCAGTCCCACCCACCACTTCCCTCAATGGCTATCTATCCCACCTGTGACAGAGTCTGTGGCTCTCGTATTGTACTGTTCAGCCATCAAAGAACTCACTTCAGGAGTGGAAGCAAGTCTTCCTCGATTCCGAAGGACTGCCTATGATGATGGTTTAAAAAAGGAGGCAAACAAAAAGCGGGAAACTATAGACCAGTTAACCTAACATCTGTGGTTGGGAAAATGCTGGAGTCCAATATTAAAGAAGCAGTAGCAGGACATTTGGATAAGCAAAATTCAGTCAGGCAGAGTCAGCATGGATTTGTGAAGGGGAAGTCATGTTTGACAAATTTGCTGGAGTTCTTTGAGGATGTAACGAACCGGGTGGATAAAGGGGAACCAGTGGATGTGGTGTATTTGGACTTCCATACGGCATTTGACAAGGTGCCACATAAAAGATTACTGCACAAGATAAGGGAATGAGGGATTATGGGGAGCAGGCAGGGAAGTGGACTTGAGTCCATAATCGGATCAGCCATAATCGTATTAAATGGCGGAGCAGGCACAAGGGGCCGTATGGCCAACTCCTATTTCTTATGTTCTCATATTCTTAGATTTTAGGCAGGAGGTCTTACCCACATCGGGTATATCGAGACAGGCATTCATACCTGCACCTGAGTGAAGCAGACTCTGTCAGAAGACTGTGTTTCCGCAAAGAAGTTGTAACCGAGAATTGTGAGGTAATAAAAGCAGACCCGCAACTTAGAAACCATCAGGAGGACTGCTTTGTCAGTTGAAGTAATGGTTACAACTGCACTTTAATTTTATGCATCCAGATCTTTCCAAACTACAACTGGAGATGTGTAGGCCATTTTTCAACATGCAACACATAACTGCATTCGGCAGGTGATTGCTGCACTATATGCCCAGAGTAATGACTACATAAAGTTCTCCATGGCCGCCCAGGAAATGTGTGACAGGACTGTGGGCTTCTCCAGGATTGCTGGCCTCCCAAGGTATAGGGCTGCATTGATTGTACTCATATTGTCTTGCGAGCACCTTTGCAGAATTCCGAGATGTACAGGAACAGGAAAGGCTTCCACTCAGTGAGTGTGCAGCTCATCTCCATTGGCATACATTGCATCATGGTAGTTGATGCGAGATACCTGGGAGCACCCTATGTGAGCTTTCATCCTATGTGAGAGCGCTATATCTGCTATGTTTCAGCAGCAGCCATAAGGGCAGTGCTGGCTGCCGGGGGACAAAGGTTAGGGCCTCGCCACTTGGCTCATGATACTCCTACGCGTAACCCGGACGGAAGCTGACCGGGAATGCAACATGTCGCACATTGCGACGTGCAGCTTAATAGAGAGAACCATTGGCATCTTGAAGCAGCGTTTCCTGGACCATTCCGGAGGCTTCTAGCTGAACTCCGCTGAGATTGTCTGTCAATTCACTGTCCTGTGCTGCATGCTGCATAACCTAGCCATCATGAGGCAGCAGCAGCTGATAGTAGAAGACCCACCTGAGGTGATAGTAGCTGATGACGAGGAGGAAGATGCAGATGACGAGGAGGAGGAGGATGAGGAAGCCATGCAACTACCTAAACACGGAGCACGACGGCAGAGGAGGGTGGGTAGTCATGCCCCTTTAATGATTGCTCGAGCCTTGCACCAGCAGTTCATCCATGAACGCTTTGCTGTCTGAAGGCTCAATGGCAAATATTCCAAACGGACTATGATTCCTGTTTGGACCTGTGCCGTAAGGTTGTGTTGTGCTAATGGAACAAATGGAACAAGTTCATGGCACCGTGGGTGGCTCTGCTGCACAGGAGGGCAAAAAAAAGAGTAGAAGAGCTATAGTGGTCGGAGATTCTATTATAAGGGGAATAGATAGACGTTTTTGCAGTTGCAATCGAGACTCTAGAATGGTATGTTGCCTCCCCAGTGCAAGGGTCAAGGATGTCTCGGAGCGGTTGCAGGATACTTTGAAGGGGGAGGGTGAACAGCCAGTTGTCGTGGTGCATATAGGTACCAACGATACAGGTAAAAAACAGGATGAGGTCCTACAAGGTGAATTTAGGGAACTAGGAGATAAATTAAAAAGTAGGACCTCAAAGGTAGTAATCTCAGAATTGCTCAGGATGCTAGTCAGAGTAGGAATCGCAGGATAGCTCAGATGAATACGTAGCTTAAGGACTGGTGCAGAAAGGAGGGATTCAAATTCCTGGGGCATTGGAACCGGTTCTGGGGGAGGTGGGACAAGTACAAACCGGATGGTCTGCACCTGGGCAGGACCGGAACTAATGTCCTAGGGGGAGTGTTTGCTAGTGCTGTTGGGGAGGGGTCAAACTAGTATGGCGGGGGGATGGGAACCTATGCAGGGAGACAGAGGGAAGTAGAATGGGGGCAGAAGCAAAAGATAGAAAAAATAAAAGTATAAGTGGAGGGCAGAGAAACCCAAGGCAAAAATCAAAAAGGGCCACATTACAGCAAAATTCTAAAGGGGCAAAGTGTGTTAACAAGACAAGCCTGAAGGCTCTGTGCCTCAATGCGAGGAGTAGTCATAATAAGGTGGACGAATTAACTGCACAGTCAGCAATTAACCAATATGATGTAATTGGCATCACGGAGACATGGCTCCAGGGTGGCCAAGGCTAGGAACTCAACATCCAGGGGTATTCAACAATCAGGAAGGATAGACATAAAGGAAAAGTAGGTGGGTAGCGTTGCTGGTTAAAGAGGAAATTAACACAATAGTAAGGAAGGACATTAACTTGGATGATGTGGAATCTGTATGGGTGGAGCTGCGGAATACCAAACTGCAGAAAACGCTAGTGGGAGTTGTGTACATGCCATCAAACAGTAGTAGTCAGTTGGGGACAGCATCAAACAAGAAATTAGGGATGCATGCAATAAAGGTACAGCAGTTATCATGGGCGACTTTAATCTACATATAGATTGGGCTAACCAAACTGGTAGCAATATGGTGGAGCAGGATTTCCTGGAGTGTATTAGGGATGGTTTTCTGGACCAATATGTCGAGGAACCAACTAGAGGGCTGGCCATCCTAGATGTGTAATGAGAAAGGACTAATTATCAATCTTGCTGTGCAAGGCCCCTTGGCGAAGAATGACCATAATATGATAGAATTCTTTATTAAGATGGAGAGTGACACAGTTAATTCAGAGACTAGGGTCCTGAATTTAAGGAAAGGTAACTTCGATGGTATGAGACGTGAATTGGCTAGAATAGACTGGCAAATGATACTTAAAGGGTTGATGGTGGATAGGCAATGGCAAACATTTAAAGATCACATGGATGAACTTCAACAATTGTACATCCCCATCTGGAGTAAAAATAAAACGGGGAATGTGACTCAACCGTGGCTAACAAGGGAAAGTAAGGGTCCTGTTGAATCCAAGGAAGAGGCATATAAATTGGCTAGAAAAAGCAGCAAACCTGAGGACTGGGGGAAATTTAGAATTCAGCAGAAGAGGACAAAGGGCTTAATTAGGAGGGGGAAAATAGAGTATGAGAGGAAGCTTGCCGGGAACATAAAAACTGACTGCAAAAGCTTCTATAGATATGTGAAGAGAAAAAGTTTAGTGAAGGCAAACGTAGGTCTCTTCAAGTCAGATTCAGGTGAATTTATAATGGGGAATAAAGAAATGGCAGACAAGTTGAACAAATACTTTGGCTCTGTCTTCACGAAGGAAGACACAAATAAACTTCTGGAAATACTAGGGGAACGAGGGTCTAGTAAGAAGGAGGAACTGAAGGAAATCCTTATTAGGCAGGAAATTGTGTTGGGGAGATTGATGGGATTAAAGGCCGATAAATCCCGGGGCTTGATAGTCTGCATCCCAGAGTACTTAAGGAAGTGACCCGAGAAATAGTGGATGCATTGGTGATCATTGTCCAACAGTCTATCGACTCTGGATCAGTTCCTATGGACTGGAGGGTAGATAATGTAACACCACTTTTTAAAAAAGGAGGGAGCGAGAAAACGGGTAATTATAGACTGGTTAGCCTGACATCAGTAGTGGGGAAAATGTTGGAATCAATTATTAAAGATGAAATAGCAGTGCATTTGGAAAGCTGTGACAGGATCGGTCCAAGTTAGCATGGATTGATGAAAGGGAAATCATGCTTGACAAATCTTCTGGAATTTTTAGAGAATGTAACTAATAGAGTGGACAAGGGAGAACCAGTGGATGTGGTGTATTTGGACTTTCAAAAGGCTTTTGACAAGGTCCCACACAAAAGATTGATGTGCAAAATCAAAGCACATAGTATTGGGGGTAATGTACTAACGTGGATAGAGAACTGGTTGGCAGACAGGAAGCAGAGAGTCGGGATAAACGGGTCCTTTTCAGAATGGCAGGCAGTGACTAGTGGGGTGCCGCAGAGCTCAGTGCTAGGACCCCAGCTACTTACAATATACATTAATGATTTAGATGAAGGAATTGAGTGTAATATCTCAAAGTTTGCAGATGACACTAAACTGGGTGGCGGTGTGAGCTGTGAGGAGGATGCTAAGAGGCTGCAGGGTGACTTGGACAGGTTACGTGGGTGGATAAATGAATGGCAGATGCAGTATGTGGATAAATGTGAGGTTATCCATTTTGGGGGCAAAAACACGAAGGCAGAATATTATCTGAATTGCAGCAGATTAGGAAAAGGGGAGGTGCAAAGAGATCTGTGAGTCATGGTACATCAATCATTTTAAGTTGGCATGTAGGTACAGCAGGCGGTGAAGAAGGCAAAAGGTATGTTGGCCTTCATAGCTAGTGGATTTGAGTATAGGAGCAGGGAGGTCTTACTGCAGTTGTATCAGGCCTTGGTGAGACCTCACCTGGAATATTGTGTTCAGTTTTGGTCTCCTAATCTGAGGAAGGACGTTCTTGCTATTGAGGGAGTGCAGCGAAGGTTCACCAGACTGATTCCCGGGATGGCAGGACTGACATATGAGGAGAGACTGGATCGACTGAGTCTGTATTCACTGGTGTTTAGAAGGATGAGTGGGGATCTCATAGAAACATATAAAATTCTGACAGGACTGGACAGCTTAGATGCAGGAAGAATGGTCCTGATGTTGGGGAAGTCCAGATCGAGAGGACTCAGTCTTAGGGTAAAGGGTAAGCCATTTAGGATTGAGATGAGGAGAAACTTCTTCACTCAGAGAGTTGTTAACCTGTGGAATTCCCTACCGCAGAGAGTCGTTGATGCCAGTTCATTGGATATATTCAAGAGGTAGTTAGATATGGCCCTTACGGCTATCGGGATCAAGGGGTATGAAGAGAAAGCAGGGAAAGGGGTACTGAGGTGAATGATCAGCCATGATCGTATTGAATGGTAGTACACGCTCGAAGGGCCGAATGGACTACTCCTGCACCTATTTTCTATGTGTTTATGTTTTTATGCAATGGAAATGATTCTTCTTTACTTCAAAAAGTTGTCCCCACACTCACACCACTCAGGAAAGGAGCTGGCATCGCAATGGGTGGCACTTACACCTCCTTCAGAGTAAGTACAACAGTGGGGGCTTCATTCTCCACCTCCCCCTGCCCCTCCCCCTCACTCCCATGCTCTTGGTTTGGAAAGTGGGATTGGAAGATGTACTCCTTTTGAGGCTCGTCCGCATCTAAATCTTCTTCTGCATTGGCTTCAGCCTCATCAGGGTTGGCCTCAAGTTCTGCAAAATATAACAGAACAGACAAATGGTTAGCAGCAAAGGAAGGGACAGTGTGGCATGAGTAGGCTCACACAGCGCAGGCAGCAGGCTCATTTGAAGAACCACGATGAATGATAGCACATTGCATCAACCGAAGCATCCCCGTGAATCGAAGCATGGCTAGCCTGTGCAGTACTTAATTTTTACCAAAGCCAGAATGTGGAATTTGCAGGACTTACCCTCTCCCTTGAGTGTAGGCCCAGATTATGCAGTGGTGGTTGCTTTTCTCCAGGCAGGACCCATCAAAGCAGCGACCCTCTCTTCCAAACCTGTCAATGGGTGCAGATTTGTCAAGCCCCCTCCTGTTCGAGTTCTCTTTCTTTTGTTGTGTGGCACCTTCCTCTGCAAAGATGAAAATACAACTTTTTATGGAGAGTGTCTTTCTGCTGGGTGGGACATACAGATGGTCACATTTCCAATTGCAATTCCAGTGAATAAATGAAAATATTACTTACACGCTACTTGACCAAGGTCCTGCCACTTCTTTTTGCACTGGTCTCCGGACCTCGGGGTGGTCACCATTGCACAATAATCTTCTGCAAATTGGTTCCAGCGTTTCTTTTTTTCTTTTGTGAAACTTTTATGTGACCTCTGCTGGTGTCTAGCTCATGCCATCTGACCTCTATTATAGTAAGTAGTGCCTCCACTTCCTCTTGTGAGAAATTCTTGGTGCTTGAGCCGTGTTGCATATTGCAGCTCCGATTTTTTCCACTGAGAATTAAAGTTCTCACACAGTTCTCACACACAACTGGCTCTTTAAAAATGGCCAACTGCATATCGGGGAGTGTACTAGGCATGCACGCCCATAGGAGACACGTAAACGTCTTTTTCTTTGACGCATGCGCAGACGGGGAGGTATTCTTTTTTCGGTGCAGACATTAGGCTCCACTCCCACCAAAGCTAAAGGACTGGCTGCGCGGCGCCAATTTCAAAAATTAGAATGGGGAAACATTCAATTTATTTTTTGGAGTAGTCAGGGCCAAAATAAATGGGCATAACTTTTGAAATACATCAAACCACGGCATTAGGGAAAATTGAGCCCTTTGTGTTGGTGTTAGCTGGGAGGAAGAGAGCCTGTGGATGGCATTTTCAGGTAAGGACATTGATGAAACCCTTCTAAGTTTGACATTTGGTTGGACTCAACCGTTGCTCTTTACAAACCTTAAGCAAAGTTTTACACCCCTGTCTCCTCCTCTAACTGGCTTATGTCCTTTCAAGGAAGATTGTAAAAAATTAAATATATACTGCCCTTGTACAACAGCTCAACACAAAACTACGTTTGGCCAGATCTTGCTGGAGCAGGGCTTTCCGCGATGTATTCAGTTAGTTAGACTTTGTCCTGCACCCGTCAACTCAAAAAAACTTTGCACCATAAGTTGCTGGAAAAGCAAGCTTATAGTGGTTTGGCAAGGGCAACGGGGCATCTGAGATCTTAGTGAATAACAAGACCAACAATCTATCTCCTTAATCAATGAGATTTAAGGATTGAGAAAGAAACAGAGGAATGACTGACAAGGAGTGTGTATTAGAGTTGGTGTAGTAGAGTCAAATCCACTACAGGAAGAGAAATAAAGAGGGAAAGAAAGATTGGATTGAGATAGAGGGAGAAAAGAGAAAGAAAAGTAAGAAGAAAATATAAAAACATTTAAAGGTTTTTTTTTTAAAACTCCAACAAATTATGACATGAAGAATGAGACTGAACACTTTAAATTGTTCCTTTCCGGGCCAGAGAAGTTAATTGACATTACATTAATAATTATCACATTGTTAAAAGGGTACATATGCTCTTAATTTATCAGACGTAGCTTTCTGTGGCATTTATTGGGAAATTAATGTGCAAATCAAGCAAGTTCTGAAAAATAATGGGAAGGCTAAGGGCGAGATACCTTTTTTGTTAATTTGTTCATGGGATGTGGGCATCACTAGAAAGGCCAGTATTTAGTGCCCATCCCTAATTGTCCTTGAGAAGGTGGTGGTGAGCCACCTTCTTGAACCACTGCAGTGTGGTGGAGGTACTACCATAGTGCTGTTATAGAGGGAGTTCCACGATTTTGACCCAACGACAAATAAAGCGATAACTTCCAAGTGAGGATGGTGTGTAACTTGGAGGGCAGCTTGCTGCCCTTGTCCTTCTAGGTGGTAGAGATCGCGGGTTTGGGAGGTGCTGCCGAAAAATCCATGGCGATTTGCTGCAGTGCAACTTGTAGATGGTATACACTGTAGCCATGGTATGCCAATGGTGGAGCAAGTGAATTTTTAAGGTGGTGGATGGGGTGCTAATCAAGCGGGCTGCTTTGTCCTGGATGGTGTTGAGCTTTTTGAATGTTGTTGCCGCTGTACTCAGCCGTGCAAGAGGAGAGTATTCCATCACACTCTTGACTTGTGTCTTGTAGATGGTGGAAAGGCTTTGGGGAGTCAGGAGGTGAGACATTCGCTACAGAATACCCAGCCTCTGACCTGCTCTTACTGCCACAGTATTTATGTGGCTGGTCCAGTTAAGTTTCTGGTCAATGATGACCTCCCAGGTTGTTGATGCTTGGAGATTCGGCGATGGCAATGCTGCTGAATGTGAAGGGGCGGTGGTTAGACACTCGCTACGTGGTGATAGTAATTGCCTGGCACTTGTGTGGGACAAATGTTACTTGCCACTTATCAGCCCAAGCCTGAATGTCGTCCAGGTCTTGCTGCATGCAAACATGAACTGTTTCATTATCTGAGGAGTTACGAATGGATCTGAATATTGTGCAGTCATCAGCGAACATCCTCACCTCTGACCTTATGGTGGAGGAAAGGTCATTGATGAATCAGCTGCAGATGGTTGGGCCTAGGACACTGCCCTGAGGAACTCCTGCAGTGATGTCCTGGGGCTGTGATGATTGACCTCCAACTACTATAACAATCTTCCTTTCTGCTAGGTATGACTCCAGCCAGTGGAGAGTTTTCCCCCTGATTCCTATTAACTTCAATTTTACTAGGGCTCCTTGATGCCACAGTCAAATGCTGCCTTGATATCAAGGGCAATCACTCTCACCTCATCTCTGGAATTCAGCTCTTGTGTCAATGTTTGGACCAAGGCTGTAATGAGGTCTGGAGCCGAGTGGTTTTGGCGGGACCCAAACTGGGCATCAGTGAACAGGTTATTGGTGAGTAAGTGCCGCATGATAGCACTGTTAACGACACCTTCCATCACTTTGTTAATGATTGAGAGTAAACTGATGGGGTGGTAATTGGATGGATTTGATTTGTCCTGCCTTTTGTGGTTAGGGCATAATTGGGCGGTTTTCTTCATTGTCGGATTGATGCCAGTGTTGTAGCTGTACTGGAATAGCTTGGCTAGAGGTGCAGCTAATTCTGGAGCACAAGTCTTCAGCACGACAGCCGGGATGTTGCCAGGGCCCATAGACTTTGCTGTATCCAGTACACTCAGCCATTTCTTGATATTACATGGAATGAATTGAATTGGCTGAAGTTGTTTAATGGTCCACCACCGTTCACGACTGGTTGTGGCAGGACTGCAGAGCTTTGATCTGATCCATTCATTGTGGGATCCCTTAGCGTTGTCCTTCTCACAATTAGCTGTTGCAGCTTCTCCATGTTGGCACCTCATTTTTAGGTATGGCTGATGCTGCTCCTGGCATGCCCTTCAACACTCCTTATTGCACCAGTATTGGTTCCCTGGCTTGATGGTAATAGTAGAGTGAGGGATCTGCTAGGCCATGGGTTTATAGATTGCGGTGGAATCCAATTCTGTTATGGCCCACAGCGCCTCATGGATGCCCAGTTTTGAGCTGCTAGATCTGCTCTGAATCTATCCCATTTGGCACAGTGGAATACCAACCAACATGATGGAGGGTGTCCTCAGTGTGAAAACAGGACTTTGTCTCCACAATGACTGTGCAATGGTCAATGCTATCAATGCTGTCATAGAAAGATGCATTTGCGACAGGTAGATTGGTGAGGACAAGGTCAAGTAGGTTTTTCCCTTGTGTTGGTTCTCTCACCACCTGTCACAGGCCCAGTCTGGCAGCAATTTGTTTCAGGACTCAGCCAGCTCGGTCAATAGTGGTGTTACCAAGCCACTCTTGTTGATAGATATTGAAGTCCCCACCCAGAGTACATTCTGTACTCTTGCTACTCTCACTTCTTCCAAGTGATGTTCAGCATGGAGGAGTACTGATTCATCAGTTGAGGTTGGGCAGTTGGTGGTAATCGGCAGGAGATTTCCTTGCCCATGCTTGACCTGAAGCCATGAGACTCCATGGAGTCCGGAGTCAATGTTCAGGACCCCCATGGCAACTCCCTCCTTACTGTATACCACTGTGCCATCACTTCTGGTGGGTCTGTCCTGCTGGTGGGACAGGACATACCTGGGGATGGTGGTGGAGGATTCTGGCACATTGGCTGAAGGTTTGATTCTATGAGTATGACTTTGTCAGGCTGTTGCTTGACTAATCTGTGGGACATCTCTCCCAATTTTGGCAGGTGTCCCCAGATGTTCGTGAGGCGGGGTCGACTGTGCTGGGTGTGCCGTTGTCGTGACCGTGACTGGTGCTGAGGTTGATGCCGGTGGTCTGTCCAATTTTGTTCTTATTATTGTGTTATGTAGCATTTTTTTACAAATGCGTGGCTTGCAAGGCCATTTCAGAGGGCAGTTAAGAGTCAATCACATTGCTGTGGGTCTGGAGTCACATATAGGCCAGACCAGGTATGAAAGGCAGATTTCATCCCTAAAATGTTTTAGTGAACCAAATTGGTTTTTAACGACAATCCGATAGTTTCATGGTCACCATTACTGAGATAGCTCTTTACTCCAGATTTATTTAATTTACTGTATTTAAATTCCCCAGCTGCCGTGATAGGATTTGAACTCACATCTTTGGATCATTAGTCCAGGCCTCTCTATTACTCGTTCAGTAAAATAATCATTATGCTATTGTACCATTTCCTTTTGTGCAAAGCAAATGGCGGAGCGATGTAAATCAATCAGCACGATCTGGAGATTCGCAAATCATGGCATATTTCTTCATCACCTGAACTTGCTGGCCGATTTGTACCTTAATAATGGTACAAACAGTGTGTCGTAAACATGCCATTATTTTTCTCAACCAATCCAGCCCAATATATATCTACAGTATTAACATCACAGTTTCTGTGTCATACTTACTTCCTCTAGCACTTTTTCCATCACACTCTGTTGATAACAGCCCTGAGGAGCACCATAGGAGGTATTGATGTGTATATATATCTTCTAATTGACATACGGTATTGCATTCTCCTGTGCTCAGAATTATTAATCTTATCAGTATGTCATGCAGCTTTGCTTTTTGCAATAACCTGCCTGGTAGGCCTTCAGTTCAATTTCTTCCTTTCTGGAACTTATGGCAAAGATCTCTGTGATTTAAGTAAATGGAATAGTGCAGGTATGAAGGAAAACATTCTGAAGCACACTCTGGAAGGCATGAAAATAAAATAACTGGAGTTCAGTGACCTGAACATCAGGAATAACAAAGGCAAAACATTTTAAAGGAATTATTTGCAAATCCCATAGATTGACCTCTTGTTGACCCCTCCACTTTCTCTGATTTGCCACACGGTTTGCCCGACATTGAGTATTGGATGTGCAGAAATTTCCTCCAATTAAATATTGGGAAGACAGGAGGCTGGATTTTCGGCTATTTTGCGCCTCGTTTCGCTCCCCGGCGAGGCGGTAAATGCTGTTTCTGGGCGTGATATGGGGCATCCAGGATTTAGCGCCTGGCTGGAAGGTTAGGCAAAAACTTAATGCCCCGCCCTCTGTTTTGACCTTGATTATGACGTGAATCATCGTGCAAGGCTGTGCTAGCGCCCCGGATGGAACTTTCAGCCCGAACGCCTCAGTTAACGCCCACTCCAGGAAACACCTGAAAAAAACAGGTGGTCCCAGGTTGCGGCAGGCAGTATTGGCAGCATTTTTAAATGGAGGGATGAGGATCCGACATCACAGGTCACATTGACTACAATAGTTGCGCACATAACACTGCATGAAGCTCCGACTTAAAAACTTAAATTTTATCTGTCATTACAGTGCCCTTACAACTTCAGTGAGTGAATTTAATGGGGACATCACTAGTTCACCAGCGTATCATGCTCCATGCTATTGCCAGGCGGTGTCAATCTAGAAGAAAGGCTCTTGCATGTCGGCCCATGGATGAGGAGAGGCCGAAGACATCCGGGGAGGAGGCCTCACCCCGCAAGGGTTTACAGGCACCAACGTTCATACCTCCAGCTCTCTGTGAAGCAATGTGTGAGAGTCAGCATGGATTTATGATGGGGAAGTCATATTTGACAAATTTGCTAGAATTCTTTGAGGATGTAACGAACAAGGTGGATAAAGCAAACCAGTGGATGTGGTGTATTTGGACTTCCAGAAGGCATTTGACAAGGTGCCACATAAAAGGTTACTGCACAAGATAAAAGTTCACAGGGTTGGGGTTAATATATTAGCATGGATAGAGGATTGGCTAACGAACAGAAAACAGAGAGTCGGGATAAATGATTCATTCTCGGGTTGGTAATTAGTAACTAGTAGGATGCTGCAGGGATCAGTGCTGGGACCCCAACTATTTACAATCTATATTAACGACTTGGAGGAAGGGTCCGAGTGTAATGTAGCCAAGTTTGCTGATGATACAAAGATGGGAGGAAAAGCAATGTGTGAGGAGGACACAAACAATCTGCAAAAGGACATAGACAGGCTAAGTGAGTGGGCAAAAATTTGGCAGTTGGAGTACAATGTTGGAAAGTGTGAGGTCATGCACTTTGGCAGAAAAAAATCAAAGAACAAGTTATTATTTAAATGGAAGAAGATTTCAAAGTGCTGCAGTACAGCAGGACCTGGGGGTACTTGTGCATGAAACTCAAAAGGTTAATATTCAGGTACAGCAAGTGATCAGGAAGGCCAATGGAATCTTAGCCTTTATTGCAAAGGGGATGGAGTATAAAAGCAGGGAAGTCTTGCTACAGTTATACAGGGTATTGGTGAGGCCACACCTGGAATACTGCATGCAGTTTTGGTTTCCATATTTACGAAAGAATATACTGGGTTTGGAGGCAATTCAGAGAAGGTTCACAAGGTTGATTCCGGAGATGAGCGGGTTGACTTATGAGGAAAGGTTGAGTAGGTTGGGCATCTACTCATTGGAATTCAGAAGAATGAGAGGTGATCTTATCAAAATGTATAATATTATGAGGGGGCTTGTCAAGGAGGATGCAGAGAGGATGTTTCCACTGATAGGGGAGACTAGAACTAGAGGGCATACTCTTAGAATAAGGGGCCGCCCATTTAAAACTGAGATGAGGAGAAAATTCTTCTCTTAGAAAGTTGTGGATCTGTGGAATTCGCTGCCTCAAAGAGCTGTGGAAGCTGGGACACTGAATAAATTTAAGACAGAAATAGACAATTTCTTAAACGATAAGGGAATAAGGGGTTATGGAGAGCGGGCAGGGAAATGGACCTGAGTCCATGATCGAATCAGCCATGATCGTATTAAATAGCGGAGCAGACTCGAAGGGCCGTACGGCCTACTCCTGCTCCTATTTCTTATGTTCTTATATTCTAAGGCTGTGCTTCCAAAAGAAAGTGCTGACAGAGATATGCCATCTCCTATTGAGAGACCGATTCCTGGACTGCTCTGGAGGCAGCCTTTAATACTCCCCTCAACAGGTATCCAAATTCATTGTGGTATGCTGCATGCTGCACAACTCGGCCATCATGAGGAGCCAGGCATTGCAAGTGGGGATTGCAGGCCCACCTCAGGAGGAGGAGGATGAAAAGGAGCCTGGCGAGGCCCCCATTGGATAGCCACCTCATCCATGGTGGAGGCAGAATGGAGATGCTGCCAGACCAAGAGTCGCTCATCGCTAGCTCGTAATGGATCGGCTCTCCTAAATGGAGGAAACTGGGGGATGGAGCTAATACTGGGCACTTTCTTTCGGAAGCGTAGCGTTTTCACACACTACTACTCAGAGAGCTGGAGGTATGAGCGTTGGTGCCTGTAAACCAGTGGGGGGATTAGGCCTCCTCCCCAGATGTCTTCGGCCTCTCCTCATCTATGGGCCGACAAGGCCAACAGCCCTTCTTCTAGCTTGAGGCCGCCTGGCAATAGCATGGAGCATGATACGCTGGTAAGCTAGTAATGCCCCCATTACATTTTCTCACTGAAGTTGTAAGGACATGGCAGATAAAGGCACAGCTCTGGTGAACATTGGGATGATCCACAAGACACCAATGGCAAATGATGAATCCTATTTTTTACTGCAATAAAGTCACAAAAGCTCCCCCCACCAAAATAAAACCATACAATGTACAACATTATGTTGCAGGGCACTAAACAACAATGAAGCTTCTTTACCGCCGCAAGTATTGGCTCTGGCACACAAAGTCCATTGTACAATGCCTGAGTTAACACCAACGCTCCTCCAACTTACATTTTTGCTGAAACTTGCAGTCAAGGGCGCAAACTATTTTCAGGCACTATTTTTAACGCCCCGCCACAATTATTATCCCAAAATCGCAAAAAGCTGAAAATCCAGCCCAGGACCAATTGACTTTGGTCCCCACAACAAGCTGCATTCCCTGACCACTATTTCCATCCCTCTTCCTGGCAACTGTCTGAAGCTGAGCCAGATCATTCTTAACCTTGGTGTTGTGTTTGACCCAAAGATGAGCTTCTGACCACATATCCGTAACATTGCTCGCCTCCATTCCTGCTTCAGCTCATCTGCTGCTGAAATCCTCACCCATGCCTTTGTTACCTCTAGACTTGACTATTCCAATGCTCTCCTGGCCACCCCACATAAACGTGCTCATTCAAAACTCTGCTCCCGTATCTTAACTCGCGCCAAGACTCGTTCATCCATCACCCCTGCACTTGCTAACCTACATTGACTCTCGGTCTGACAACAACTCAATTTTAAAATCCTCATCCTTGTTTTCAAAACCCTCCGTAGCCTTACCCCTCCATATCTCTATAACCTCCCCCAGCACTGAAAGCCTCTGAGATCTCTGCACTCCTCCAATTCTGGCATGTTGTGCATTCCCAATTTTAATCACTCCATCATTGGCTGCTGTGCTTTCAGCTGATTTGGCCCTAAACTCTAGCATTCCCTCCCTAAACCTCTTCACCTCTCTACCTCTATTTCCTCCTTTAAGATGCTTCTTAAAACCTACCTCTGTCCAAGCTTTTGGTTATCTGTTCTGGTATCTCTTTCTATTTATAGCTATCACTCTTGTGATGCGCCTTGGAACTTTTAATGTGTTAAAGGTGCTATATAAATGCATATTATTGTTGTTGTTTTAGATACTAGTAGTTAAAAGTATTCACTCCACCAGTGACCATCCAACACGGTACAAAAAATACCACAGCTTTGTTGTACCTAATATATATCATAAATGCTTTGCTGGAAATAAATTCAAATATCTAATAATTATGAAGCTGAAGCAAAAAAAAAGTTGTCTTTCAAAAAAATTAGAAGAAAAATATGATCTACTGTTTGCAAAAAAAATGTTTAATTGGTAACAAGATAGATAAAAGAAGATATCAATCAAAAGAGCATTCATTCGACAATTCAAGCCACATTTCTGCAGCAAGTCTGTTTTTGTGGCCTAGTTATGCAACTATGCAGCCGTATGAAAAATACTTGAGAAGTATTATCGGAACCAGAATTTCATTTTGTCTTATTATTAGCATTTTAGAGATTTTAAATCTAGAAATTCTTATTGATGACTTCAGCAAACAGATCTGTAACACATTGATATAACATTTTTCTGTCCAATATTTTAACAAAGGCATATCTCTATAATTCCAAAAGAGTTAACAATTCCAGTAAAATAATAGACAGTGGAATGATATGCAAACATGTTTGACATCCGTTCATTAATATCAACACCGTGATAAGCGGAGGGGCCATTTATATAAAAGCAATAAATCCAGAGAAGTATCATGAGTGGAATGATGCAACAGATTATCTCATAGAATCATACAGAATAACATAGAAATTATAAAATAGACCATTCAGCACAATCAGTCCATGTTATATGTTCCCAATCCTCTTTTTCTGATTGCATCAATATGCCTGTCCTCCTTTGATTTCTCAATTCTGAAGAAAGTCCACACCTGGAACATAAATTTGTCTGTTCTCTCCACAGATGTTGACTGACCTGCTGTGCATATCCAGAATGTTCTGTTTTGTGTTTCAAATTTCCAGCATCTATACTATTTTGCTTTTTAATATGCTAATGTTGAGTGAATGCAGAGGCATGGGTTCTAATTCTAACTATTTCATATTGTCTTTGATAGTTGGATAGTTAAGTCAGCGTTGGCCAATACAATAGCCATTAGCCGCATGTGGTTAATTGGGAATCCTGATTTTTCTGATTAGTAAATAAAAATGAGTTACACTGTCATTGGGCATTTGATCTCAATACTCATATTCTATTCACATGGCATGTGCCTGTGTACTTTTGTGCGTGTGTTGGTGAAATGGTAAGATGAAAAGCAGAGTGAGCATTTTTTGATCATTGTGAGTGCTTTACTTCTTTGGTTACTGAATGGTGATAGGTGTTTGCTGATAAATATAAATATACATTTATTACATTGTGTGACTGTATGTAAGGCATTTTCTGCTGGAAAACTCTGCATTAAGTTCCAATTTAATGCAGACATTGCAAACTGGGGACAAACAAGGAATATGTAACCATTTAATGTAGTTAGGAGAAATGGGGGGCTAGATTGGATAGTCCCCAAAAACGATCCCAATGCGCGATTACTGTGTGCCTGTTAAATGTGATGCTAATCTTACTGTTGAGTGGCTGCACAGCTCAGCAAGAGCCCCAAAATCATGAGAGGCTAAAACATGTTAAAGCTAGCCTGCACTACTAAAAGCCAGTCTGGATCTCTTAAAGTTAAGGTGCATTACGGCTGGAGCAGGTGATAGCACAAGTCCTTGTACAAGTCACTCTAACATCGAAAAAGACTGAATAATGGCACAATATGGGAAAGAGTGTGTTCCAAGTTTCTCGGAGATATTAATGGATGAGGTGGAAAGAAAGAGAAATGCGCTGTATCCACAGGGGGCCAGGAGGCTCTCCAGACAAATGCTCAGAAGGCAATGAGAGCAGATAGCCATGGCAGTCCCGAGGACCTGGTGCAGTGCCACAAAAATTTCAATGACCTCACACGAGTGGTCAAGGTCAGTGAATTCATCTTCAAATGCCATATCCAACTGCAACACTGGCCTCAGACACTGCTCAATGCACGACACTCCCATCACTCATCGACCAACAATCGATCAATCAGGGCTCATAATTAGCATTCATAGCTTCACCTTACCCTCACACACTGCTGCAAGCCTCACACCCACATCTCACAGCATCCACACACTGCTAACTATTACGTTTTTCCAAATGTCCTGCTACTGCTTCTTTAATAATGGACTCCAACATTTTCCCAACCACAGACATTAGGCTAACTGGTCTATAGTTTTGTGCTTTTTGTCTGCCTTCTGGGGGGAAATTACCCTGCGCCTGTTGGGGCACATAATTTGAATTAGATGAATATTTAGCGCCCTGCGAGATGGGATGCTAAATGTCGCTGAATTCAGGTCTTTGTCTGAAAAAAACTGTGCTTGGCGGTATCAGAGGCATGATTCGCCTCCACGGAACAGCAGCACAGTGTTAGCGGGGTGCAAGGCTCAGCGTCGCGCTGATGCATCAAAATGTCCCTCCCCTTCTTTTAAAGGTGAGGACCACCAGGGAGGGTTTCGGCCGGGCCAGCAGCCTTACATCCAAGAGAGTGTTCCAGGCTGCTGGCTGGCGGCCCAGCCAAACCAACAGCTGCCATTATCATGCCAACTGCAAAGTCGGCTGTCAAAAAAAAGATGTCGGCTGCGGGGCAAGACCCTCCCCTTTAAGGGTGTCAGGGGTGCCCCAGCCATGACAGCTTCATGACCCGCACCACACCAATCTTGAATCCCACGGGGGCAATTTCCCCTGCAGAGTGCAAAGGGGTTGGCGCGGGGCAATAAGGGGTTGGCACCAGATCTGGCTGGACCACATAAAGTACTATCGGGCCATGCTCTCCTCTGTCAATACTGTTCACTGTTCCAGGATCAACCTGGAATGCAAAGTTAACCCATGTCTTCTCTTTGCTACAACAAACTTTTTTCTGAAACCCTTCTCCCCTGCCTCCTCCACCCACACCTATAACAAGTGCGAGGAGCTCATGGATGTCTTTGTCACAAAGATTGAGAATATCCATTCAGCTGCCTCTGCCGCTTTCCACACTTCACCTAGCCCACTGGGCCAACCATCCTCTAAGGATGCCCCCCACCCTAGCCCTGAACTTGTATCTTTCTCTAGTTTCTCTCCTATCTCCCATCATGATCTCTCTGAGCTCATTTTGTCCATGAGACTCACCTCCTGCTCCCTTGACCCTATTCCCAACAAACTGCTGACCACACAACTTCACTTCCTGGCCCCCATGTGAGCTGATATTGTTAACGGTTCCTTCTCTGCTGAAATCCATGTCCATGTCTTTGTAACCTCGAGGGCTAGATTTTACACTTTTGTGCTTATCGCCCAAAAATGGGCGTTATTTCCGGCGTGGGTGGTAAAAATGGGTTTTCAGATCGCTGGCTTCTTGCGCATTCTCAAAGCACCTAGTCTCCATTTTTGAAATTGGGCGTTACCGCGAGCGAAATGGGTGGTAGCGTTAAATCTCGCTGACCTTCTGCCGTAAAGTGTCGCGGTTCTTAGCAACGGCATGGCAATGCTCGATTCCTGCAATTCAGGAGGTCAAGGGTCTTCATGACATGCGCAGAAGGGGAGACAGAGAGAGAGGAAACTGAGAGGCACTGAAAGCATGTATGGCTGTGGTGTGTGCTTGTTTGGCTATTGTGGGAGGCACGAGGGAGATTCACCAGCAGCAAAAAGCCTACTAAGCACCAAAAGCATAGTTGGCACTGAGCTTTTATCCAACAAATAAGATATAACATGGAAGGAATGGTGGAGGCCCTGGAGCTGGTAGCCAGGAACACTGGTGGCAGAGCAGCAACATCTTGCTTCTGGCTTGGAGCACGTTCCCACCTTGGGACCGTCCTCTCCCGTACCTGTCCAAGCAGTGGGTCGGCCATCATCCCCCGCCCCCACCAATAAAGCATCACCTGAGGAGCTCCTTGGCCAGGCGGGCTTGGAGTCTGGAGGGGAAGGGGTTGAGATGGGGAGGAGAAGCAGGAGGGGAAGGGTGATTTTTACAGAAATACTTATGATTTCAGATGACTGTTCAGTTTAAATGTTTTTTAATTAACAAAACCTTGTTCGACATTGGCTCAGATAGCTGCATCGTTACACGCTGGTGATTCCTTAACATCAAAGGGTATAATTACACTTAACTTCAATCAACTTAAACTTTAACTGTCACCAAGGTGATGCCCACCATTGATGTATGGCCTGCACACCCAGCAGTGTGTCAGCCTTGTAAATAACACCAACGTTCTTTCAGGCAAAGCGCTCATTGTTGAGCTCCTGACATAAGCGTCTTGCAGCAATCATGCCACCATGGGGCTTTCATGCCGTCTACAGGGGGGTAGGGGCATGGCTTCGGCATCAGCCTGATTGTGTGGCCCAATGTCAGCATCTGCCTCCTTGTCCTCCTTTTCCTCTCTCTGGTGAGGTGGACTGTCAGACTCATCAGTCAAGTCTTGTCTCCTCCTGATAGTCAAGTTGTGCAGCATGGAGTACACTACCACGAATTGAGCTACCTGCTCAGGGTGATATTGGAGGTCGCCTCCTGAGTGGTCCAGGCATCTAAAGCGCTGCTTAAGCAGTCCAATGGTTTTCTCCACGATATTGCGAGTGGCTCTGTGGCTCTCATTGTCTCGCCTCTCGGCTTCGGTGTGGGTGTCATGCAGGGGGGTCAACAGCCAGATGGCGAGGTCATATCCTTTGTCCCCAAGCATCCAGCATTGACCTTGTGGCTGATTGTTAAACATGTCAGATACAGTGCTCTCACGCAGGATGTGAGCCTCATGGATGCTGCTCGGAAATTGAGCATTCAATGCCATAATAATTTGCTGGTGGTCAACAATGAGTTGGACATTCAAGGAGTGGAATCCCTTGCGGTTCCTGAAAACGTCTGCATCCTGAAAAGGTGCCCGCACCGCGATGTGCGTACAACGTATTACTCCATGCACCTTGGGGAAGTTTGCAATTCTGGAGAATCCTAGAGCTCTCTCACACTGTGCCTCCCTGGTCATGGGGAAGCTGATCAAGTTCCTCCTGCATGCGTACAGGGCTTCAGTGACCTGTCTAATGCAGCGATGTGTGGCATACTGAGACAGACCGCAAATGTCGCCAGCTGAGGACTGAAAAGAACCTGATGTGTAAAACGACAGTGCCCCGTGACTTTGACCTCGATGGACAGTGCAGTACTGACGGTGCTGGCAGGCTGCAGATCTCCCCTTATGAGCTGGCATACCTCAGTGATAACCTCTTTGTGGAAGCGCAGTTTCCGAAGGCAGGTGGTGTAGGACAAGTCGAGATAAGACTGCTTCTCCCTGTACTTGCGGGGAGTGAAACGTCTGGTCATCCTCATCAGTCTGGCACGTCTTACATTGGGCACATAATGCTGTGAAGCGTACCTTCGCCCATCTCGAGTCTGCAGCATGTAATTGGTCATCAAGTGAGGCTGAGAAAGGACAGGCCCCATTGCAATAGCTCTCTGTTTTCCACCAATTGGTCACAAACAATGAATGTCCCAATGAAGACACCTATTCATTTCCAATCGATCACAGTATGGTCAAGATGTTTGTACAGATGTTCACATCAACTCCAATGACTTCCAGAGTACATCTGACCTCCCCCGAGGTTGAAGCACAGCAGCCTTTTAAATGATGCGACATGTGATGTAGAACATGGCGTCCATAACGCTGTGATTAGTTCTGGTTAGTTCCACTTTTTCTGGACGTTTTTTTGGGCGAGCGATATTGTGGGCGATATGTGTGTGAGGCGGTGAAAGTGACGCTGGCCGATCTCATGGCCGCTAGTTTGAACAAATGTGATCTTTACGACAAAAAAAAGTGGGCGGGCAGAATCATTGAATCTCGGTGTTAATTCCATGAGGAAAGTAACGCTGGCCGATATTATGGGCGTTGATTTAGCTCATTCTGATGATTGTGCCCCAAAAAAGTCATTTCAGCGGTAAAATGGAAGTTAAGTGGGCGTTAAGCATGCAAAAAACAAGGAAACTCTAGCCCCTAAACTTTACTATTCCAATTCTGTCCTCGCCTGCCTCCCATCTTCTATCCTACATAAACTTGAAAACTCTGCTGCCCATAACTTAAATCACACCAAGTCCTGTTCACCCATTACCCCTGTACTCACTGATCTATATTCGCTCCTGGTCCAGCAACGCCTCAATTTCAAGACTGTCATCCATGTTTTCAAATCCCTCCATGGTCTCACCCTCCTTATCTCTGTAACCTCCTCCAGCCCTACAAATCTTCGAGACATCTGCACTCCTCCAATTCTGGCCTCTTGGTCACCCCCAATTGACCTCATCGCCTCTCTACTTCTCTCCCCTCCTTTAAGATGCTCCATAAAACCTACCTCTTTGACCAAACCTTTCATTATTTGTGCTAACATCTCCTTATGTGGCTTGATGTCAAATTTTCTTTTATAACACTCCTGTGAAGAGCCTTGGGATATTTCACTACATTAAAGATGCCATATAAATGCAAGTTGTTGTTGTTGTTAGATCTAGATATGTATTTGTCCTTCATCAGAGTTTTAAAACATATAAAAATAAAGTTTAAAATCACATTTTTAAGTTAAAAGCCCTGACCACTAATGTTAGTTTATTTTAAACCATATTAAAACACTATTTAAAAAAATCCCCAAAATATTTTATTTTATAAAACATTTGATTAATTTTGATTTCAATTGGATTTGGAAGTGTGAGGTTTTTTTTTTGTTTGTTGTATTGTGTTGGGGTGTTTTTTTTCTCATTGATAGCAATGAGAACTCGGAGATACGGAGTTCCCATTGCTATCAATGAGAATACTGTACCATGATTGGTTGTCCAGGCCCCCGTGGCTTCAGCTACTCCGTGCATACCTGCAAGACATGGATGCACTCGTGGGAAGAGAAGGGCTCCGACTGCAATCTAAGGTGCCTCCAAGACCACCGGGTACTTTAGTAAAATATTCTCGGGTCGGAGGCGTTCGTCCAAAGGAAGTCTCCGACCAGAATCCTTGGCCCTGTACCTTCAAATGTGTTTCATTTGTCCTCTAATGAAGTGTTGCAGAACAACCTCCCCAATCAATTCTTGGAAATAAGCTCTTTTACAGTTATATAACTAGCTTCTGATCTCAGATCATGTTGAACTTAAACATTTAGTGGCCACTGCCCCTCAAGTAACATTTGCTCCACACAAGTGCCAGGTAATGACCATCCCCAACAAGAGAGTGTAGCCACCGCCCCTTGACATTTAACAGGATTACCATTGCCAAATCCCTCACTATCAACATCCTGGGGGTCACCATTGACCAGAAACTTAACTGGACCAGTACATAACTACTGTGGTTACAAGAGAAAGTTAGTGACTGGGTACTCTGCAGCGAGTGACTCATCTCCTGACTCCCCAAAGCCTTTCCACTATTGACATGGCACAAGTCATGAGTTGGATGGAATATGCTCCACTTACCTGGATGAGTGCAGCTCCAACAACACTCAAGAAGCTTGACACTATCCAGGACAAAGCAGCTTGTCTGATTGGCACTCCATCTACCAACTTAAACATTCACTCCCTCCACCACTGGCGCACTGTGGCTGCAGTATGTACCATCTACAAGATGCAGTGCGCAACTCACCAAGGCTTCTATGGCAGCACTTTCAAAACCCACGACCTCTAACACATAGAAGGAGAAGGGCAGCAGGCTCATGGGAACACCATCACCTCCAACTTTCCCCCATGTTACACATCATCTTGACTTGGAAATGAATCGACATGCCTTCATCGTCTCTGGATCAAAATCCAGGAACTCCCTCTCTGACAACACTGTGGGAGTACCTTCTCCACAAGGACTGCAGTATTTCAAGAAGGCAGCTCACCACCACTTTCTAAAGAGCAATTAGGCACAATAAATGCTGGCCTTCTCAGCGATGCCCATGCCCCATGACTGAATAAAAAAAATGTGTAGAATTTATATATGTTGTCTGAGCCATTTACAAATACTGGGTTCAGTTAAACACTGTCTCTCGTCGTTTCCTTTATGCACTGTACCATGAACCATTTATGCGTTACACTTATGAGTTCTGATTTTAAATGACTTGGGCTTCCCAGTTTATATTAGGTTGATTGAAGTTGCCAATTAAAATAACTTTCCTGTTCTCACATGCCCTTCCTATCTCTTCATACAATGAACCAGTTATTTCTGAAAGTCACTGATTTTTTACACCAATTTGCTAGCTATTCATTCATGTCCTCAATTTTCTTGCTGTATTCTGCTCCTTTCCCAACTACTAGAAGTATACCCGAGAGCAATACTTTAAATCACCTATCTTTGAGTTTTGAAGAGGTTCTCATGTATTTTACTATTAAATCCCCCAAAATATTTTTCCTATGTGGTTTCTTCTTCGGCAGTCTCCCGGAGTCGAGGATTACTTGCTTCCACAATAAGATGAATTCTAAGGTGACTAATGAGACCAATGCAGAATCTACAGTCTCTGTCACAGGTGGGGCAGATGGTGGTTGGAGGAACGGATGGGTGGGGTGCTTCGTTTGTCATACACTTCTTCTGCTGTTTGTACTTGTCTTCAGCATGCATCCAACGAAGAGACTTGAAGAGTTTGGCACCTTCTCCACTTTGAGTGGTCTTAGGCCAGGGATTCCCAAGAGTCGGTGGGGATGCTGCATTTTTTCAAGGAGGCTTTGAGGGTATCCTTGAATTGTTTTCTCTGCCTTCCTGGGACTCGCTTGCCATGACGTAGTTCGGAGTAGAGTGCTTGTTTCGGGAGCCTAGTATCGGGCATGCGGACAATGTGGCCCGTCCATTGGAACTGGTGGAACGTAATCAATGCCTAGATGCTGGGGATGTTGGCCTGAGAGAGAACGCTGATGTTGGTGTGCCTATCCTGCAAATGAATTTGCAGGATTTTGCAGAGGAAATGCTTTGAGGTGCCTACTGTACATAGTCCATGTCTCTGAAGCATATAGGAGGGCGGGTATCACTACTGCTCTATAGACTATGAGCTTGGTGCCAGGTTCGAGATCCTGGTCTTTGAACACTCTTTTACTCAGGCGGCCGAAGGCTGCAGTGGCACACTGAAGGCGGTGTTGGACTTTGTGTTGGACTTCTTCGTCGATGTCGGTCCTTGCTGATAGTGGGCTCCCAATATATGGGAAGCGGTCCACATTGTCCAAGGTCTCATCGTGGATCTTGATAATCAGGGAGCAGTACTGTGTGGCTGGGGCAGGAAGGTAGAGGACCTTTGTCTTAATGTAAGGCCTAGACTACTTACGCTTCAGTGAGTGTGTCAGCGATGGTTTCGAGTTCGGCCTCTGAGTGTGCACAAACGCAAGCGTATTGTAATTCAATGTAAGAGGATGGAACAACCTTAGATCTGCGCTGGAGGCAGCAGAGATTGAACAATTTTTGCTTGTCCTGTAGACAAGCGGGGAGCTTGTTAAGGGTGAGATGAAGCATTGCAGCGAGGAAGATTGAGAAGAGCATTGGTGCAATGACACAGCCTTGCTTGACACCGGTCTGCACTTGTATTGAGTCTATGGTGGATCTTGTTTACCCTTATGTAGACTACCACAATTAGTCTCTTCCTATCCCCTTCACTTTCCCTTCTGCTCTTTCTTCCAAATGTTTATTTACACGTTCTATATTTAATAAGTTCAATATAAATGGAATGTTGAATATAAATGGAAAGTTTTTAAGATTAAAATATGGAAAACAATCATGTACCCAAAATCAAAAAAAGGAAATGTGGTAAGAAAAAGCCAAGGTGGCTGACTGGCTATGTACAGAGACAAATAAGATGTAAACAGAAATGTTTCTACAAATTGAAGAAATGTAACACAAATAAATAGGGTTGAAAACAAAGAACAACTAAGGAAAACGAAGGCTGCTATTGGATCAGCAAAAAGGCTAATGGAAAAAAGGATTGTAGACAACTGCGGCAGTAATGGTAAGAGCTTTTTTAGTTATGTAAAGAATCAGAGAACTATCAAAGACTGTATTGTGCCACTGAAGGGTGTCAAGGACAGGTTACAACTGCCTCACTGAGTATGGCAGAAATATTAAATGAGCACTTTGCATCAGTATTCACACTTGAAGATGATGTTCGAATATTAGAATTTAATAATACTAGTTTTACTACTCGTAATATTAACATAGATAAGCATATTGTTTTAGAAAAAATTAAGAACTTAAAAATAGATAGAGTAGCAGGGCCGGATGATACCCACCCGAGAGTCCTCCGGGAGATGGGATGTTGTGTACGCGTGTATAACTGACAAACTAAGCCAGGAGAAATGTAACTTAACTTAACTGTGCATTTACACACCCCAAAATGGAGTCTCAAACCGGCATGAACCAGCATGAGTACAGCAACTGTGAATAGCTCCCGCAGGGTCCTAATTCCCATCCAGTGAGAGGCACCAAACAAATAGAGTATGAACACAACATATTTCCCCCTTTTTTTAAAACCACAGTCTATGTACAGACAAAGTCTTTGTGACAGCCAGGTCATGTTCTGATATGCTAAGACTGGCGTGGAGCTTGCGGTGTTTGATCGAGGTTTTCGGTTGGGAAACAGAACGATGCCTCTGACCCAACCTGCTGGTCTGTTGGCCTGTGAGTTGGGATCAGTCTACGAGCGTTCCATCGAGTTCTGTTGTGTATGCATGCCTGTTTACTGTGTGATGTCTGTAACACTGTTATGCCACATTGAATGTACCCTTACACTGTACACACCTTACCGGTACACCAGAGGGTGCTGCTGCTGGAGACCTAGGGGTTGCCAGCACACGGCAGGTAATCCAGTATAAAAGAGAACTCACAGCTTGTTGTCGTCACTCAGGAGCTGCAAATAAAGGACTACAGGTCTACACAGTTTAAGTATCATACGCTGCCTTGTGGAGTCATTATTAAAGGTGCCTACATACACTACAACTGGCGACGGGAATACGAGGTCACGGACTACACGCTCAACATGTCTAACCTCAGCAACTTTCAGCAATTTACAGAGGGGGAAGATTGGGACGCTTTTGTGGAAAGATTGGAACACTTCTTTATAGCCAACGACCTGGACGGCGACACACCGGCTCCACTACCAAACAAACGCAGGGCCATCCTGCTTAGCAGTTGTGGGCCCACCATCTACGGTCTTGTCAGGGATTTACTAGCCCCAGAGAAGACAACCACCAAGAGCTATGAGCAACTTGTAACAATCATACAGGAACAAGTAAAACTGAAATAAAGCATCCTCACAGCCAGGCACCGGTTCTACAATTACCGGCGACCTGAGGGCCAAGGAATTGCCAAGTATGCTGCACACTTAAGAAGACTAGCTGCACCGTGTGATTTTGGCGACCACCTTAATGAATCACTAAGGGACATATTTGTCATCGGAATCGGCCACGAAGGTCTCCTACACAAATTGCTCTCAGCTGACATCACGGTCACCCTGCAGAAAGCAATTCAAGTGAGCCAGGCCTACATGGTTTCGGCCAGCGACTCCAGGTGAATACTGACCCAGGACTCTAAACCGGCGAATGCAGTGCACCGCATGGATACTTCTAAAGGCAGAAATGCTGCCCCGAGTCCCGCAATCCTGAGTCCGCCACATGGGGCAAACCGGATGGCCCCATGCCGGCATTGTGGAGGAAACCACAGGGCCCACCAGTGCCGCTACAAAACCTATGCATGCAAAGGCTGCAAAGAGAAAGGGCACCTTCAGAGAATGTACAGAAAAGGCTGTACTCACTGTGTATCTGGTGAGTTGGATGATCACCGGGACTCCGACACAGATGAAGATGAAGCTGCTCAAACCCTGGAAGAAGAGTATGGAATCTTTACCTGCTCCACTGGAAGTTCTCCGTGGATGATGGAAGTGGACATCGATGGGTCCCAGTCTCCATGGAGATCGACACAGGGGCGAGTCAGTCTGTGATGAGCCAAATGACCTTTGAAAAAATTTGGATGAATCCTGCCAGTCGACCAAAACTGTCTCCTGTCCAGGCAAAGCTGCTCACTTATACCAAAGGTAAAATCCAAATCATTGGCAGTGTAGGTGTCCGAGTCTCCCAGGGCGGCGTGTTGAACAAACTCCCCCTGTGGATTGTAGCCGGCGACAGTCCCACACTGCTGGGCAGGAATTGGATGAACTGAGTCCACATCAGGCGAAGTGGCCCTGTGGAAGAAAAGACCACCACAGCCAACCTGCAGCAAGACCAGAAAATGGCTGCAGCATCACAAGCAACAGAACCTGTAATCAAAATGGCCTCCGCCATGCCACGAGTGAACATGGAGGAGCATCATGTGACATCGAGCGGCCAATTGGATTTGAAGGCTCCCTTAAAGGAGACCGGTAACCAAAAAAATTTAAAGGGGAAGTTTCAACTATTTGAGTACACGGACTTTAAAGTTAAAGATGCAATTAAAGGGTGCTAGTATGAAAATGTATGCAATGGAACCATGAATTGTGATGCTGGTGTAACTAATGTGACTAATGAGATGAATGCAGGTGTCAGTAAGGTTAAGAACAAGTTTATTATGCTTAACAGTAATGATGGAGATTGTGAAATGCCTAATGTAACCATGTCTGTTGAAACCAGAACACCTAAAAGTGATGCAAATGCTGGAATGTATAATGCAGGCTCGACTATGTGTGATCAGAGCCAAGGTGTCATGTATACCGGTAGGACACTGCCAAAGGAATTGGGTCCTACAGGGACCATGTTGATGCCAATGGAATCCCCCTGTGGGAGACCCCCAGGTCCAGCAGGCTAACTGACTATGTAGCCTGTGATGCTCCTTGCAGGACACACACACAGGCAGTGGGAGCAGACCCACTACAGGGACAGTGGTCAATGGGCAGCCCAGCCACCACCAATGGCAACCTGCACCAGACCAGCCCTACAGCCCCTGGCCACCAGGGCCAACACCAGGAGCATGAGCTTCCCTGGAAAACCCTGGGATGACCTGACCCTCATCCCAATTGGTGGACAAGGAGCCCATCCAGTCTTGTGGCCCTGACCACTACCCCACAACTACCCACATCACAGTGTATACACACCACCCACTGCTGTCGTAGCTACCTCCCCGAGGGATCCCACAACAGTGACACCCACTTGGTTTGTGTGTGAGGGAGGGGAAACGCACAAGGCCAGCCTCAAGCACAGGGGTCACACCTGGCAACCACAAAACCCTCACCACAACCTCCCATAGCCCACCACTGATCACCTCCCCTGGTCATGACAATAAGGATATGGAAAATGCTCAGGGGGGAGTATTGTTGCGTATGCATGTCTGTAACACTGTTATGCTACGTTGAATGTACCCTTATACTGCATATACCTTACCGGTACACCAGAGGGTGCTGCTGCTGGAGACCTAGGGGTTGCCTGCACACGACAGGTAACCCAGTATAAAAGGGAATTCACAGGTTGTTGTTGTCACTCAGGAGCTGCAAATAAAGGACTACAGGTCTGCACAGTTTAAGTATCATACCCTGCCTCGTAGAGTCATTACTAAACGTGCCTACATACACTACAACTCCCATCAGCGAGCTCGTAGGTGTGAGGGCTGAACTTTTGCCTGATCTGTTTTGGAGGCAAAAGTGAGGATACAACCTTATGACTCCCGTTTGTGCACATAATTCTGACCCAATCCCCATTCTTCAGTTGGGGTTTTTGAGCACGTCGTTTTGTGTCAGTGTACAACTTCGCTTTTCATTGGCGTTTCAAAATCTGGGATGCGAGTGTGGTTACCTTTGCGCTAGGTTTGGCTGGGGGTTTGAGAATGTCCAGTAGCCAGCGAAGATTCCGCCCAATCAAGAGCTCAGCTGTGTCTTCCCCGTTAGCGAGTGCTTTGTCGAACGGTATGTGTGGAGAATGGTTTGAATTGCTTCATCGAATGTTTGGCCTGCTGCATGGTTGGCTTTCAAACACTCGTTGATGACACGGTTAAATTGCTCAATACCTCCATTACTTTGAGGATTGTACCGAGCAGTAAGGCGATGCTCGATAGCATGACCTGTGAGGAAATCTGCGAACTGGTCAGACACAAATTGTGGTCCATTGTCAGTGATTATGACCTCTGGGAGGCCCCACTTCGTGAATATATGCTGCAGAACAATGATGATCGTTGATGAGGTCACTGAACTTGTAGCAATTTCTGGCCATTTGGAATGCAGGTCATGTACTACAACAAGGAAACGCTGGTGTTGTGGAGCTGTTTCAACTGGACCGACGATATCCAACTGAAGTTGTTGCCATGGTTTTTGTGGCCATGGAATGGGCTTCATTGGCATTGGTCAGATGTTTGTGGCCTTTTCACTCAGACTGGCTGCTTCATAGTGCAAGACAAACCCCTCGATGTGAGTGTCAATCCCAGGCCATCATACTGAATCACGACATCTGTTTCATGCGGACAATGCCAGGGTGTCCATCGTGTGCCAATGAGGGAATGCGTTGTTGAAGTGACTTGGGAATTACTGCTCTATCACCACGAGCTAGGCATCCATCGTTCCAAATGGAAAAATTCATCGCGAAGTCTGTGGAATGTTTTCAGCTCTTCCAGAATTTGCTTAGACCACTCCGTATGGAGGAAGTGGCACACATGCTGGAGCGTAGCATCACTCTGTGATTCGGTTTTGAGTTTGTAGTAGGAGACAATGGTTCTGAAGGACTGAGTGATGATCAGCATGACATATGTTTTGGACTCTGTGGTGCTGACTTGTTCACACGAGTCCAAAACAGATGTCGAGCAGCTGAGTATGTCAGCTATGTGGTTGCGACTGCCAGTGATGTACTGTACATCAAAGTTATACTGATGACGGCGATCTGACCATCGGCTGATTCGTAGTGGTCTGTGCCCAGTTCCAGTTGTAGCGAGTACCGTAGTTAACGCTTGGTGATCCGTACGGAGGGTAAATTTCCTGCCATAGAGGTAGATGTGCCAGCTTTCACATGCATAGATGCAAATAAGTGCTTCGCGTTCCCCTGCAGAGTATTTACGTGCGAGAGACGAGGGCTACTGGGTGTTCCAGGCCGTCAATCCATTGTGAGAGCACAGCACCCATAGCGGTGCCTGATGCATCCGTGGTGACGTACATAGTGGTATTCGGATCAAAGTGTGCGAGGATAGGAGGAGATGTGATTTTCTCCTCAAGTGTGGTGAATGCCTGAGCCTGGGAATCTGCCCATTCCCAAGGGACGTCCTTGCGCATCAACTTGCAAAGTGGTTCGGCAATGTGCGCGTAGTACGGGATGAACTTCAGATAGAAGTTGCAAGTGCTGAGGAATGATGAAAGTTCTTTGACATTGGTAACCTCCTGTATTCGCTGGATCACGTCAAAGTTAACACCTTATGCTGTGACTCTGTAGCCCAGAAAGTTTATTTCTCCAGCAGCAAATATACACTTAGCGGCATTAAGTGTAATATAATGTGTAGTATATCTAGCCATAACTGCGTGAAGTCGCTGGTCATGTTCTTCCATTGTCTGTCCATGGATGACGATAGCATCAAGCAGATTGAGGACTCCCTCTATGCCTGCTAGCATAGTAGTGACAATCTTCTGAAATGCACTTGGTGCAGAAGCAAGTCCATAGGGCATGTGTCGCTACTGATACAGACCATCATGCATCGTGAATGCCGTGAGCGGTTTGCTGTCCTCTGCTAGGGGTATTTGCAGGTAACTGCGACACATGTCATGTTTTGTAAAGGTTATTGAGCCGTGGAATTCTGAAGAGAATTTGTCGATGGTAAGAAGAGGGTACTTGTCGGGGATGATGGCCTTGATGATATCTTTCATCAAGCGATGACTAAGTTCGAGATCCAGGGTGAGGAGTTGATGCTCTCTATTATTCCCTGAGATTTGAGACACGTTAATTCTGTGGTTACTTGGTCGCAAACCATGAATGGGAGACGACGAAGTCACTGCGTAACTGGTTTGATGGAAGGGTCAACGCGGGGATGATGGCAGAATTTTGTTGTCTCTCCAAGCCCTGTGAAGATTGAAGGATACTGCTTGTCAAAGTCCACTGTGTACACAGGTGTGCCCGTTGGGTCGTAAATTTTGAACCTAATCTTGTCAAAAAGGTCCACACCCATGAGGCTTCATGAAAGGAAAAGTTCTCCAATATTGTGCCCTTGTAGTATAACGGGACAGATATGACCCCAAGTATCTCAATTTTGGAGTCGGAGTACGCATGTAAAAAGAAAGTTGCAGGCTGAAATAGACAATGCATGAAGAGGGTTTTGTTCACAGCCTCGCTCAATATGGAGACTTTGGCTCCAAGGTTAATGAGGAGGCAGCAGAGCATGCTGTTAATGTTCACCTCACAGTCCTTGAATGTGCCCAAATTGATGTGCGAAATGTCACTAATGGTGTAAACCATCCTGGGTTCATTACTATCCACATGTCAAATATGCTGTGATGAGTGACAGCCACTAGCAAAATGTTTCATTTTACCACATGCAGAGCATATCTTCCCACGTGCAGTGCAGTTAGGACTCTTTGCTGAGAGTGATTTGTCCCCACAGTTAAAGCAGTGGAAGTTAAACCCACGATCCGTAGTGGGTAATTTACAACTAGCCTTGTGTCTCTGCTGTGATTTCCACTGTGATGTATTTACAGCCATACTCTGTACCATGCATTGTTCCATGTAATTACATGTAATTCCAACGGATGGGGATAGCCCGGGAGGCACACATTACTGCACCTCGTACTGCCTCCCTATATAAAGCAGGCTCCCCCTGCAGTGCTCACTTTTGCAGTTTACATTAAACCTAAAGGTCACAAGGTGATCAGCTCCAGCATGGGCCACGTGTGATTTATTATAGTGATGAGCATACTTATCAACTGGCGACGAGAATACGATACTAACTCGCAGCTATGGCCACCGTTGACTACATCGAGCGATATTGGGTCAGGGAAGACTGAAATGACTTCATTGACTGGTTGGATCAGTACTTTGTCGCAAAAGACTTAGAGGGAGCCGCGGATGCCAGCAAACGCAGGGCCGTCCTCCTCACGGTCTGCGGATCACGGACATACGCATTGATCAAGGACCTACTGGTCCCAACGAAACACGCTGAGAAAAGTTAGGAAGAATTGTGTGAGCTAGTTCAAAATCATCTAAAGCTGAAACGCAGTGCGCTCATGGCGAGGTACTGTTTCTACACCCACTGGCGTGGAGTAGGCCAAGATGTGGCAGCGTTCATCGCTGAGCTAAGGCATCTTGCTGGGCCATGCAAATTCAGGACAGTTCTTGAAGAAATGTTAAGAGATTTGTTTGTTTGGGGAATTGGGCAGGAAGGGATTTTCCGCAAATTGCTAGCGGAGGAAGACTTGGAATTAGCCAAAGCCACGCTAATTGCTCAGGCATACATGGCCAGAGAGGAAGAACCAAAGCTACTCTACTCACAACTTCGGAATCACCCAGGGCCAAACATCGTGAATAAGCTAAATTCGTCGGCAGACAGGAGAAGTGCCCCCAGCTGGGCTAATGCGACCTCTGCTCAACCTGAGATGACTCACTCACCACAACAATGGACTAATGCGAAGAGATCAGTACCTGAGAATACAAGTCCATCAGCAAGCTGTTGGCGCTGTGGAGGGGCTCATTGTGCAAACCAGTGCAGGTTCAAACAATATGTCTGCAAGAATTGCTCAATGATGGGGCATCTCCAACGAATGTGTAAACATGCTACAACTCAATACGTAGCGGAGGATGGGAGGTCAAGCGTAGATCCTGAGGATCGCGCAGAGCTGACCGAGGAGGAAGAGGTACATGGGGTGCACGTGCATGAAGTGCACACCTTTACCAACAAGAGTCCCCCGATTATGATGAACGTTAAACTGAACGGTATACTGGTACCGATGGAACTGGACACAGGTGCGAGCCAATCGATCATGAGCCAGAAGGCCTTCGAGAAGTTATGGGCAAACAAGGCACACAGGCCCAAGCTGAGCCTGATCGACGCAAAGCTGCGCACCTACACCAGAGAGATTATCCTGATCCTCGGAAATGCAATGGTTCAGGTGCTGTATGATGGTTCTGTGTATAACTTGCCACTATGGATTGTTCCCAGTAACGGGCCCACGCTGCTTGGCAGAAACTGGCTACGGAATTTTAACTGGAAATGGGGCGATGTAAAAGCATTATCATCGGTGGAGAAAGCCACGTGTGCGCAGGTTTTAGACAAGTTTCCATTACTGTTCCAGCCCAGCATCGGCAGCTTTACAGGGGCCAAGGTGACAATTCACCTCAGCCCAGACGTGAGACCAGTTCACCACAAGGCCAGAGCGGTCCCTTACATGATGCGGGAAAAAGTAGAAGTCGAGCTAGATCGGCTTCAGCGCGAAGGCATCATATCGCCAGTGGAATTTAATGACTGGGCCAGTCCCATTGCTCCCGTTCTTAAAAATGATGAGACAATTAGAATCTGTGGAGATTATAAAGTAACCATAAACCGAGTATCGTTACAGAACCAGTACCCGCTACCCAAGGCGGAGAATTTGTTCGCGACCCTGTCGGGCAGAAAGCTGTTTTCGAAATTGGACCTCACCTCGGTGTACATGACCCAGGAGCTGGCGGAATCGTCCAAGAAGCTGACGTGCATTAACTCACACAAGAGGCTGTTCGTATACAACCAGTGCCCCTTTGGGATCGGTTCAGCGGCGACGATCTTCCAATGAAACATGGAGAGTCTGCTGAAATCTGTCCCGGGAACGGTCGTCTTCCAAGACAACATCTTGATCACCGGACACGACACCGATGAACACCTCCATAACCTGGAAGAGGTGCTACGCCGACGAAATCGAGTAGGTCTAAGGTTGAAACTAACCAAATGCGTCTTCTTGGCACCAGAGGTGGAATTCCTGGGAAGAAGAATCACAGCAGATGGCATCAAACCCTCAGACTCCAAGACGGAGGTGATCCAGAAGGCCCCGAGACCACGCAACACGACGGAGCTGCACTCGTTCTTAGGACTGCTGATTTACATTGGTAACTTTTTGCCTGGGCTGAGCACTTTGCTTGAACCATTACATGTACTGCTTCATAAAGGTGATGACTGGGTCTGGGGTAAAAATCAAGAAACTGCCTTCGAGAAGGCCAGAAACTTATTGTGCTCAAACAAACTACTGGTGCTGTATGATCTCTGTAGGCATCTTGTTTTAGCGTGCGATGCGTCATCCTACGGGATCGGGTGTGTGCTTCAGTAAGCGAATGTGTCGGGTAAGCTCCAACCTGTAGCGTATGCGTCCCGCAGCCTTTCCAAGGCCGAAAGCGGGTACAGCATGGTCAAAAAGGAGGGTCTAGCTTGTGTATGTGGTAAAAAAGATGCACCAGTACCTATTTGGCCGGCGGTTCGAACTAGAAACCGACCACAAGCCGCTCACGTCATTATTCTCTGAGAGCAAAGGCATTAACACTAACGCCTCAGCTCGCATTCAGAGGTGGGCATTAACGCTGTCCACTTACGACGACACAATCCGCCACAGATCAGGCACCGATAACTGCACTGATGCGCTCAGCCAGCTCCCGCTCGCCACCACCGAGGGTAAAGCGGAGCAGTCCGCCGAACTGGTCATGGCCATGGAAGCCTTTGAGGGCGAAATGTCACCCATCACAGCGTGCCAGATAAGAATCTGGACCAGCCAAGACCCACTGCTGTCCCAGGTGAAAAACTGTATATTAAGTGGAAACTGGGCAACCACGTATGGAGAGATACATGGCGATTTTAAGCCATTTCATCGGTGCAAGGATGAGCTATCCATCCAGGCTGACTGCATTTTGTGGGGAAGTCGCAAAGTCCTGCCCAAGAAGGGCAGAGATTTATTTGTCAAGGATATCTATAGCACACACCCCAGCATCGTAATGATGAAAGCCTTTGCGAGATCGCACGTGTGGTGGCCTGGCATCGACGCAGACTTAGAGTCGTGCGTACGCCGGTGCAACACGTGCATGCAACTCAGCAACGCACCTAGGGAAGCCACCCTGAGCCTGTGGCCCTGGCCCTCCAAAACCTGGTCCCATATCCACATAGACTACGAGGGTTCCTTTCTAGGAAAAATGTTCCTAATTGTAATTGATGCTTATTCGAATGAGATCGAATGTGTTATAATGTCGTCCAGCACATCCACCACCACAATAGAGAGCCATCGGACAATGATCGCCACCCATGGCCTGCCCGACGTCCTTGTTAGTGACAATGGACCATGCTTTACGATTTCCGAATTTCGTGAATTTATGTGGAATTCTGCATTAGGATGGAGAATGAAACAGTTAATTCAGAGACCATGGTCCAGAACTTAAAGAAGGCTAACTTTGAAGGTATGAGGCGTGAATTGGCTGAGATGGATTGGCGAATGATACTTAAGGGGTTGACTGTGGATGGGCAATGGCAGACATTTAGAGACCGCATGGATGAACTACAACAATTGTACATTCCTGTCTGGCATAGAAATAAAAAAGGGAAGGTGGCTCAACCGTGGCTATCAAGGGAAATCAGGGATAGTATTAAAGCCAAGGAAGTGGCATACAAATTGGCCAGAAATAGCAGCGAACCTGGGGACTGGGAGAAATTTAGAACTCAGCAGAGGAGGACAAAGGGTTTGATTAGGGCAGGGAAAATGGAGTATGAGAAGAAGCTTGCAGGGAACATTAAGACGGATTGCAAAAGTTTCTATAGATATGTAAAGAGAAAAAGGTTAGTAAAGACAAATGTAGGTCCCCTGCAGTCAGAATCAGGGGAAGTCATAACGGGGAACAAAGAAATGGCGGACCAATTGAACAAGTACTTTGGTTCGGTATTCACGAAGGAGGACACGAACAACCTTCCGGTTATAAAAGGGGTCGGGGGGTCTAGTAAGGAGGAGGAACTGAGGGAAATCCTTATTAGCCGGGAAATTGTGTTGGGGAAATTGATGGGATTGAAGGCCGATAAATCCCCAGGGCCTGATGGACTGCATCCCAGAGTACTTAAGGAGGTGGCCTTGGAAATAGTGGATGCGTTGACAGTCATTTTCCAACATTCCATTGACTCTGGATCAGTTCCTATGGAGTGGAGGGTAGCCAATGTAACCCCACTTTTTAAAAAAGGAGGGAGAGAGAAAACAGGGAATTATAGACCGGTCAGCCTGACATCGGTAGTGGGTAAAATGATGGAATCAATTATTAAGGATGTCATAGCAGTGCATTTGGAAAGAGGTGACATGATAGGTCCAAGTCAGCATGGATTTGTGAAAGGGAAATCATGCTTGACAAATCTTCTGGAATTTTTTGAGGATGTTTCCAGTAGAGTGGATAAGGGAGAACCAGTTGATGTGGTATATTTGGACTTTCAGAAGGCGTTCGACAAGGTCCCACACAAGAGATTGATGTGCAAAGTTAGAGCACATGGGATTGGGGGTAGTGTACTGACATGGATTGAGAACTGGTTGTCAGACAGGAAGCAAAGAGTAGGAGTAAATGGGTACTTTTCAGAATGGCAGGCAGTGACTAGTGGGGTACCGCAAGGTTCTGTGCTGGGGCCCCAGCTGTTTACACTGTACATTAATGATTTAGATGAGGGGATTAAATGTAGTATCTACAAATTTGCGGATGACACTAAGTTGGGTGGCAGTGTGAGCTGCGAGGAGGATGCTGTGAGGCTGCAGAGCGACTTGGATAGGTTAGGTGAGTGGGCAAATGCATGGCAGATGAAGTATAATGTGGATAAATGTGAGGTTATCCACTTTGGTGGTAAAAACAGAGAGACAGACTATTATCTGAATGGTGACAGATTAGGAAAAGGGGAGGTGCAAAGAGACCTGGGTGTCATGGTACATCAGTCATTGAAGGTTGGCATGCAGGTGCAGCAGGCGGTTAAGAAAGCAAATGGCATGTTGGCCTTCATAGCAAGGGGATTTGAGTACAGGGGCAGGGAGGTGTTGCTACAGTTGTACAGGGCATTGGTGAGGCCACACCTGGAGTATTGTGTACAGTTTTGGTCTCCTAACCTGAGGAAGGACATTCTTGCTATTGAGGGAGTGCAGCGAAGGTTCACCAGACTGATTCCCGGGATGGCGGGACTGACCTATCAAGAAAGACTGGATCAACTGGGCTTGTATTCACTGGAGTTCAGAAGAATGAGAGGGGACCTCATAGAAACATATAAAATTCTGACGGGGTTAGACAGGTTAGATGCAGGAAGAATGTTCCCAATGTTGGGGAAGTCCAGAACCAGGGGTCACAGTCTAAGGATAAGGGGTAAGCCATTTAGGACCGAGATGCGGAGGAACTTCTTCACCCAGAGAGTGGTGAACCTGTGGAATTCTCTACCACAGAAAGTTGTTGAGGCCAATTCACTAAATATATTCAAAAAGGAGTTAGATGAGGTCCTTACTGCTAGGGGGATCAAGGGGTATGGCGAGAAAGCAGGAATGGGGTACTGAAGTTGAATGTTCAGCCATGAACTCATTGAATGGCGGTGCAGGCTAGAAGGGCCGAATGGCCTACTCCTGCACCTATTTTCTATGTTTTCTATGTTTTCTATGTAACGGCATAAAGCTTGTCCGGTCGGCCCCGTTCAAACCAGCCTCCAATGGTCAAGCTGAACGGGCAATACAGATCATAAAGCAGGCATGCAGTGAATGACGGAAGGCCCCTTGCAGACCCGTCTGTCTCGCTTGCTGCTTGCATATCAGACGAGGGCCCACTCACTCACAGGGGTTCTGCCCGCCAAACTCCTCATGAAGAGGTCTCTCAAAACAAGGTTGTCCCTCGTGCACTCAGTTTTAAGTGAGATTGTCAAAAACTGGCGTCTTAAGCAATGTACATTTCATGACTGCAACTTTGTAACGCGTTGTATCAATGTCGATGACCCTGTTTTCGTGCTGAACTTTGGTACGGGCCCCAAGTGGCTCAAAGGCACTGTCATAGCTAAAGAGGGGAGTAAGGTATTCGTGGTAAGACTCACGAATGGCCAAGCCTGCAAGAAGCACACCGATCAAACCAAATTGAGGTTCACCGATGATCCAGAACCGCTGGATGACTACAGTGACATCAACTCCTAACCACAAGCAACAGAACCGGCGATTCACCAAGAGACAGAACCCGTCGCACCGGACAGTCCGACCAGAGCCGCAGCACCACAAGGCAGCGACACTCCGATCAGGCCACCCACACCCAGCGTCTGACTCAGATGCTCAACCAGAGAGCGCAGATAGCCTGGTCAGGCTTGACCTGTAAACTACATCTATGACTTGGGGGGAAGTGTTGTGATGTATTTGCAGCCATACTTTGTACCATGTATTGTACCATGTAATTACATGTAATGGCCAACAGATGGGGAAAGCCCAGGAGGCACTGCATCTCGTGCTGCCTCCCTATATAAAGCAGGCTCCCCCTGCAGTGCTCACTTTTGGAGTTTACATTAATCCTAAAGGTCACAAGGTGATCAGCTCCAGCATGGGCCATGTGTGATTTATTATAGTGATAAACATAGACATACATATACATAAACATACACTTTGAACGAACACCTTGCACAAGGGCTGTCGCTGCAATCTGCTGCACAGGGGGAGCAAGGGATCTGATCGCTTTTGAATCAGAAAGCACTGATTCTATTTGGATGGCCAAATGAGTTGCTTTGTCCAATGACATTTTGTCATCCTCCATTAGCAAGCATTCCCAAATGTGGGGGATCGTTGGTTTCTCAAAAATTTGATCCCTGTTCATTTCCTCTGTGAGTGCTCCAAAGGTACACGTAGCAACCAGTTCAGTTAATGAAATGATGTACTGTTTGATTGGTTCACCGTTCCCTTGTCCCTTTGACGAAATTGGTATCTCTCCATCACAATACATTTCTTTGGCCCAGAATAGTCTCTAGGGTGCTTACCATTTTGTCGTAGGACTCCGTGTCTTCGATTTGGCCAAAGATGCGTTGGCCTTTGGTGCTGAGGCAGTGGATAAGTATTGCATGGCGGCGAGCTGGTGTTATGTTATCACCGTCTAACCCGCTCGCCGTGATCTCGTAGAAAAACTTTTTATCGATCTCAGCCATGGAATTGGAGGGTCTCCAGGTGTGAAGAGGAAAGGTGGGTGGGCGGGGTGGGGGGGGGGAGTAGGAAGGTTAATTTGAGTCATCCTCATTGCCAAGTTATGCTGTGTATGCATGTATAACTGACAAACTGAGCCAGGAGAAATGTAATTTAACTTAATTGTGCTTTTAGATACCCCAAAATGGAATCTCAAACCGGCATGAACCAGCATGAGTACAGCAACTGTGAATAGCTCCCGCAGGGTTCTAATAGCCATCCAATGTTCAGTAACAAACAAATAGAGTGTGAACATAGCATGGGACATATGCTGTGCGAGACCCTGGCCTATATTTTTAATAGCTCAATGCACTCTGGAATCGTTCCTACAGATTGGAAGGATGCTAATGGAGGCTAGTCTCCATTTTTAAAAAAGGTAACAAGGCAGACCTGGGTAACAATAGGTCCATTAGTTTAAAATCGGTAATAAGTAAGATGCTTGAAAGAATCATAAGGCATGCAATATATGAATACATGGATAGGGAAGGACATATTAAGGACACCCAACATGGCTTCATAAAAGAAGAGGTCATGTCTCACAAATCTAATTGTACTTGTTGAAAAAGTTACAAAGTTAGTGGATGAGGGAATCCCAGTAGACATTGTCTACTTAGATTTCCAACAAGTTTTTGATAAGAGGCTTCTCAAGATTGGAGCCTCTAGTATTAGTGGAAATATATTGAGTTGGATTCAAAACTGGCTGGCAGGACGCAGGCAAAGAGTAGTTATAGATGGATTTGGATCTGTTTGGACACCGGTCACCAGTGGTATCTGTCATGTATCTTACATTATTATATATAACTGTATCCTAACATGCTATACATGACTGTAATAAGATATGACCTGTAACCACCAGCATACCTTACCACCAGGGGTGCACTTGCAAGAGACAGGTATATAAGGAGAGGTCTCAGGCAAGTGCAGCATTTCCAGAGCTGTGAAATAAAGGTGCAGGTCCAGAGTGACCTTGACTTCACTACATGCCTCATGTGAATCTGTAATGAGGGGATAGGACTTTACAGTGGTGACGAGTTACAGGATTACAGAATCCACAGAATGGCGAACAACGGATCAGATGAAAAGTACAATGCGGGAGACAATTGGGAGGACTTTATAGGAAGGCTCCAGCAAAGCTTTGTAACCAAAGACTGGTTAGGCGATGATAAGGCAGACAAGAGAAGAGCCCATCTCTTGACCAGCTGTGGCTCGAAAACATACGCTTTAATGAAGGATCTGTTGGCACCCGAGAAACCAGCAAGCAAGTCATTTGAAGAATTGGGCACACTGGTAAGAGACCACCTGAAGCCAGCGAGCAGCCTACACATGGCCAGCCACAGGTTCTACAACTACAGGCGCTGTGTGGGCCAGAGCATACCCAACTTCGTGGCGGAACTTCAGAGGTTGGCTAGTTTATGTGAGTTCTCCGATGAACTGAGGAGAGAAATGCTAAGAGACTTTTCCATTGAAGGAATAGGCCATGCAGGCATATTCCGAAAGCTCATAGAGACCAAGAACCTGACCTTAGAGGCAGCAGCACTGGTTGCACAGACATTCTTGGTAGAGGAAGAAGAAACGTGGTTGATTTACAATGCAGGTACAACAACTAACGAAATATCGGAACAAGAAGTTCACAGCACTAAACAAGCTGCTACCCCCACACACAGACAAAACCAGGAGAACAGGCTCTCGACAGCAGGCAGAAGCCATCAAGGGCCACAGGAACGGCCGTTCACACCTCATCAACCCACAATGCGAGCAATCAACTACTAACTGAGAGAAGCTCAAGAGAGATCAGCCAGACGCAGCTCATTCTTTGGGAACAATTTGAACAATGGAACAGGTCTGTGCTGGAGATATGGGGATGGGCACTAGGCAAGGGCATGTCGATTGCAGCAGGCTGTTTGCAGAAATTGTGAATATACAGGGCATTTGGCCGGATGTGCAAAAAAACGGCAGCTCGGCTGGTATACGAATTGGATGGGTCGGAAAGCGGACCAGAAGATGGTGGGGACAGTACCCGGGACACCGATGTACAGCGGGTCAACACGATCAATGGCTGCTGCTCCTACAACAGGACGCCTCCTATAATGATGAGGGTCCTACTCAATGGGATATCTGTCAACATGGAGCTGGATACGGGAGCGAGTCAATCTCTCATGGGCGCTCAACAATTTAAACAACTGTGGCCGCATAAAAGAGACAGACCAAAACTCACAAGGGTCGACACCAAACTGAGGACCTATACCAAAGAAATCGTACCAGTCCTTGGCAGCGCCATTCTCTCTGTCACACACAAAGGGACAGTGAACCGACTTCCCCTGTGGATTGTCCCCGGAGACCCCCCAGCACTGCTGGGGAGAAGCTGGCTGGCAAAACTAAACTGGAAATGGGATGATGTCCATGCCATGTCATTAGAGGAACAGACCTCCTGCTCAACAGTTATAAAGCGATTTGAACATCTCTTTCAGCCAGGTGTGTGCACTTTCAAAGGGGCCAAAGTCAAAATCTACATCACACAGGATGCTAGACCGGTCCATCACAAGGCCAGAGCTGTACCCTATGTGATGAGGGAAAAGATTGAACATGAACTAACAGGCTTCTATGGGAAGGCATTATATCACCTGTGGAATTTAGCGACTGGGCAAGTCCCATCGTCCCAGTCATGAAGCCTGATGGATCTGTACGAATCTGTGGGGACTACAAATCTACCCTTTCAAACTTGAGCACAACCTCCACCACTGTGAAAAGCCTCGCAACCATGTTTGCAATGCACGGAATCCCTGACATATTGGTCAGTGACAATGGTCTGTGCTTCACCAGCGCAGAATTCCAAGACTTTATAATTGACCATGGCATAAATCATGTCAAGATGGCACCATTCAAGCCGGCCTCCAACGGCCAGGCGGAGAGAGCAGTGCAAATCATTAAACAAGGCATGCTTAAAATCCAAGGACCCACGCTGCAGGGTCACCTGTCGCGACTGCTTATGGCATACAGATCTCGTCCGCACTCTCTGACTGGGATCCCCCCCCCGCGCAACTGTTGATGAAAAGGACTTTAAAAACAAGGCTCTCATTAATCCTCCCAGACATGCACGAAATCGTTGAGGCAAAGTGCTGTAAGCTGACTGAGTACCATGACAGAAATTCGAGGGGAAGATGGAATGAGATAGGGGACAAAGCATTTGTACTAAACTATGGCAGGGGTCCCAAATGGCTTGCAGGGACAGTAACGGGCAAGGAAGGAAACAGGCTACTGGTAGTACAAATGGACAATGGCAAAACCTGCCGGAGGCATGTAGACCAAGTCAAAAGCAGATTTACCAACAGCACTGCAAAACCAGAGGCAGATTACAATGTGGAACTCGCAGCACACCTGGTGGACAGACAGAGGAAACAACCTGAGGAAAGGGCAATCCCAACAGACAGCCCAGGCGAGTCAACAACAATCACACCAATTGAAACAGACAGCTCAGGCGAGATACCAGCAACCACACCCAAAGAAAAACAGACACCAAGGCAAACAACTGAACGACAACTCAGACGCTCCACGCGAGAGCGTAGACCACCTGAGAGACTGAACCTATAAAGACAATAAGACCTTGAGGGAGGGTGATGTCATGTATCTTACATTATTATATATAACTGTATCCTAACATGCTATACATGACTGTAATAAGATATGACCTGTAACCACCAGCATACCTTACCACCAGGGGTGCACTTGCAAGAGACAGGTATATAAGGACAGGTCTCAGGCAAGTGCAGCATTCCAGAGCTGTGAAATAAAGGTGCAGGTCCAGAGTGACCTTGACTTCACTACATGCCTCGTGTGAATCTGTACTGAGGGGACAGGACTTTACAGTGTCCTGCAGGGATCAGTGTTGGGATCGTTGCTTTTTACTATTTTTATTGATGATCTGGATTCAGATGTTGGCGGCACAATTTGCAAATTTGCAGATAATATCAAGATCTGTGCGAGTGTTAGAACTGTAGAACAGGCTCATCTGATTCAGTCAGATCTCAATGTGCTGGGAGATTGAACTCAAGACTGGAAAATGATATGTAATTTAGATAAGTGCAGTGTTATATACGTGGGCAGGGCAAATGCTCAATATTCATACACTCTCCAGGGAAAGGCATTAAAGATGGTGGAGATAGAAAGAAATTTGGGCATTCTAGTGCATTCATCCTTAAAGGTACACAAGCAATGCAGTGCAGCGATAGCTAGAGCAAATAGGGTGTTGGGGTGTATCCATAGGACAATTGAGTATAAGATGAGGCGTACTGTTTTGTCCTTGTACAAGACTTTAATCAGACCACACTTGGAATACTGTGCCCAGTTTTGGTCTCCTCACATGGTGGGTGATACTGAGGCTCTGGAAAGGGTGTAGGAGAGGGCCACTAGACTAATTCCAGGTCTAAAGAATCTTAGTTATCAAGATAGGTTAAAAGAGTTGGCACACTTTACCTTAGAGCAGCGTAGACTTAGGGGGGGGATATGATTGAGGTTTATAAGATAATGAAGGGAATGGACAGTTTATTTAATTAAATAGGTTCGGCAGGACCAGGGAGCTCAAATTTAAGTTATATAAGGCTAGATCATCTTTGGATGTCAGGAGATGGTTCTTTTCACAGAGAATAGTAGGCCTCTGGAACAAGCTGCCGCTTCATGTGATGGATGCAGACTCACTGAATTCCTTCAAGCAAAAGCTGGATTTGTTTCTGGCTGCGGCAGAGATTATCTCTTACAAAATGTAGATACTGCAGGCAATTTAATGGCCAGAATGATCTCCTGGACTAGTTTCGATCGCCTAGATGGGTTGGAGAGGAATTTCCCAGATTTTTTTCCCCAAACTGGCCTGGGTTTTTGATCTGTTTTTTTGCCTCTCAAAGGAGATCACTTGTTTTTGGGTTGGATGGATTGTATATGTTGTGATACATAAGGGGGCCGACTTTGGTGGTCGCCCATTTCTCAGCGGCCATTGGACGGGAGGTCCGTTTTTGGCATCCGCTGCCGCTGAGAGTCCCGTCGGGAGCCACTTTGGCCGCCGTTGCGTGGGCGGCAACGGGAGGGGCAGCGGATGTCAGTCGGCGAGTGGGAACAAGCGGGAGCGGGACTCGGCGGCAAGCATCATCAGAATGTGTCAGGTGGAGGCCTCTCCACACGGGTTTTATCAGAGAGCCTCCACTGCGCATGCGTGGGACTTAGGCGTTTTTTTAATTGTAGTTCTGTGTAGCCATTTGTAGTCCTTTTATGGCCCTTGCATGCTAATTGCGTAAGTGCTCAGGGCCATAAAAGGACACCACTCAATTTCACCTGTGAGGGGAGAGGAGAGGAGAGAGACAGGAGAGAGATACAGGAGACAGAGAAGAGGATAGAAGAGAGCAGAGGATACAGAGAAGAGAAGATAAGAGAGAGAGGAGAGGGGAGAGAGAAGCGAAGAGAGAGAGAGGAGAGGAGAGAGAGGAGAGGAGACAGAGAGGAAGGAGAGAGGAGAGGAGAGAGAAGAGCAAGAGAGAGGAGAGCGTTGGAGGTTCGAGAGCAGAGGTGGCATTGGAGAGGGGCCAGTCTGAGTTGCAGAGTGGGCAGTGTGACAAATTTATAACCAAACTGTTCAGCAGCCATTCCTCTCATCATAGAGGATGAGTGGCCAGAAAACATTAATGAAGACTGGCAGAACCAGGCCCAGAGCTCCGTGGTTCAATGTGCAGGAGTTGGAGGAGCTAGTGACAGAGGTGGGACGCAGGTACAGCAAACTCACCCGGGATGGGCGTGGCAAGCCTCCACCAGCTCAATACCGACGTCTTTGGATGGACATAGGTCAGATGGTCAGTGCAATGGGCAACGTGGAGTGGGATGGGGACCAATGCCGCAAACAGTCGAACAATTTGATGATGGCAGCTAAGGTGAGCACAAATTTATTCGGCCCCTCCTGTCCAAGGCCAAAAAGGTTGTGCGCGCGATGTGTGTGTGTGTGGGAGTGTGTGTTGGGGGCATGAGCAAAGGGGATAAATGCCGCAACGTTTCTTTGTGCAGAGAAAACAAGCAGCCAAACAGGTAAGCCTGAGTGCGACTGGAGGGTGCCCACAAGATATGGTGGAATTGACCAAGCTGGAGGCGTTGGCATTGGTGGGTCATCGGCGCATTCCAACCACAAACGTTTCTGCAGATCTGGTGCTACTGCAGGGTAAGGCTACACTCATCTCGTATCAGCGACGGTCATGGCATGTAAATACTTGCAATGTTAAGGCACTCATGGTTGAACACAGACTTTGTTGCCCATTATTGGTGTGGACATGTAGAGATGGAACGGCTCACAACTCACTTTCACCACCACCTCCCCCCTGCCCCCACCGCCCCCACTACAGACTGAAATTTTGTCCTCTACTTGCAGATGCTGAGGCGGACACCACGGATCTAGAGAGACCATCGACCTCTGGCCTTCACAGAAGCCATCACATCCCAGCATCTCCTATCCCGACATTCTCTACACCCGAGGACACCGGATCCTTCCTGCACCCCCAACCCACATCACCCATGTCCACTGCTCCCACCTTTGCCACCCAGGACCAGGAAGAAGAGGAGAGAGAAGAGGGAGAAGGGCCCATATTTGTGCCCCTTCCCCTGGAGGATCCGGAAGCGCCTGCCAAGTCAGCCAAGTGTCCGCAGAACCTCGGCGTTGGGCTCAGATTTCCTGGGATTTCCAACAGACTCCAGTCAAGCAAGCTCAAGCAAGCGCAGAGTCCGTGGCTCAAAGGGAAGCAAGGCTCCAGTACCCAGCAGCAGAGAGCAACCACCTGGGGATGCAGGACGGCTCACTCTATTGAGCCAAATGGTGCAGCTATCAACTGCTGGTGTGGAGGCAGGTCGCGAGATGCAACAGACCATGGTTGGGATAGCTGCCAGCATTGCCACAATCACTCAGCAGCACGATGAAAGGATGGAGCGCCTCCTCACAATGTTGTAGCGCACATCAAAAAGCATCGAAGCCATAAGGCAGGAGATGGCAAGCCCCCGACTCCACACCCTCAAGGCACACAGATGCGGAGGAGCAGGCGATCCCAACGCCTTCAGTCCCACACCCTACGTTGTCACCGAGACGCACACATTTACACACATCGTGCTGCCCTCCTGCATAACCTCCTGAACCAGAGGTAGTGAGGGGCAGAGGAGGGCCACTCCGTCATGTAGGTGTGGAGAGGAAGAGGAAAGTGAGCATGGCAGTGGTTGGGGAGGGGGGGGGGGGGAAGAGATGTGGTGGTGCCGGGTGGAGGGTTGGGTGTTGCTTTCTGTCTAACTGTAAGTATATGTCATAATATTAGGTAACGTTTGTCAATGTGCACTTGTAAATACACTCACATTGTTAACACTCTGTTTGAGCGTGTGTCATTTTCACATCATATTTGTGGTGCGTTGCGCCAACCACACATCTGTCCCTCGGGTCACCTGTTTCATCTTGACTATCTTCCCAACCACATCTGACTGCAGTGTATGATGGGTCCTGTCATCAGGCCATCGCAAGACGACAATGAATGCAGGAAGGCTGCCATTCAATTACTCTAGTTTACCAAGTTGCAGGGCAGACTTTAAGGCTTGCACTTCAACCCTCTTTTTGCGAGGCCAAACATGGAGGAGATGACATGGTCATCAGTTACATTGCAGTACATTGTGCATGACAATTAATGAATCAACTTGGATGTACAACATGTGAGATGCTGAACACTTTTCATTCACTCATAATAATGTTCCCTTCACCATTGGCCTTCTCAATGGAGGACTTTTAACAAGGTACAACAAAAAAGCCTCCATTAGCTTAGACACATTTAAGTTGCTTTTATCACATCCAATTTAAACATCACCATCAGCAAGAAAGTAATGCAATATTGACCTAACTTCCTTCCAGCAGTCCCATTGATATGGTGCAGAATCCAACTGGCTGCCGTGATGTGATGGCCACCAGCACTCCCTCCCAGCCGATGTGCCAGAGCTGCCCCAATGCCTCCACATCTCCCTCCCGATTGATGCCGAAATAGTGCTGCCTTCTTCCCGATCTTCCGATTGACGCTGCTCACACTGGTCCTGCCCTCCCGATTGATGCCACTAATAATGCTGCCTCCCGCCCAATGTGCGATTGCTGGCCCACTGCCGCCCAGCTCAGACCTGCTTTTCCAGAGTGGTCCTTCTGGCGAGCGGCAGGTCAGCGGGAGTGCAGCAAAAGTGATCAAAATGGCGATTATCTGACTTCCGGCATGGGCGGGCGGGACACTGTTACATAGGCAGAACCCTTCCCCACCAATCTTCCACTGGGCGGATCCTTGACGGGAGATGGACGGTTCCAGAGGATCGCCCAGAAAATGGCCATTTTCGGCGGAACCTCAGCAGCTGCGGGCGGGACATCGATGAAAGCCTGCCCCAATGTATCGCAATTGTGTGAGACAGGCTTGATGGATCAGATGGCCTTTAGCTGTCCGTCATTTTTCATATGTTTTCGTAAGCTGTCTGTTGGTTTAAAGTCTAAACTTTGGTCTGAAAAGTGCATTTTCAAACTGCCTACCGAAAATGATAGGAAACATGTGATAGCGCATGGTATATTCCAGTAAATTGGCATATAGTGGGCACAGGGTATGTGTCCGATTCCTGGGTTTTGTTATATTTACCTAGATATTAAGCAGATAAAAGTAGACTCCGGATTATAGGGGACAACAGATCCACTTATGAGAGTGGTTGTTGACGCTAACTTTGGCAGAATATTTTGCATAAAATGCAAAAATATAGCTTCAGGATGCATTTGTATATACGAGTTTGACAGCAAAACTGGCTATTCACTGAGCATGCAGCAGCATTCTGCCTGATGGAAAATAACTCAGAATGGAAGTCTCGAGAGAAATTATTATTAGGACAGTGATTTTGTTATTTTCTTCTTCTGTAAAACAATAAAGGCAAGATAAAGCTTGAACTCTTCAACTTGTTCTGAAGTAATTTTCCAGAAAATAATAATTCCTGTTATTATATTCCAGAGGTTGTTTACAGCATTTTAGACATTTGAGAAATTAAACTTGAAATACTTCCAAGTTTCAAAGTGGAATCGTTATATTTTACAGTATCTGTTAATATTAGAAAAACAATACATCTTGCATGTAATTCCTGTCAACACACTCCTATATCAAAATTCAAGTATCATGTTTCTGCAACACAATGCAAAGAAATAACAGAACTCTCCAGAAATAGAACATGCCAGATTTAAGGGGCCATATTTCTTAATTGCCACAGTGACAATGTGTTATGTATGCAATAAAGGTACAAACTGAGTACTGTTTAACTGAACAAGGTACAGCCTTGTTTCTGCTTTATTACGGCCCAACGTGCCTGACTCACAAAATAGCTGGCCTTTTATACCAGAGCAGCACCATGTGTGTGCTGCTCAGTGGCCTCCAACAATGACACCATCTGGTGGCTACAAACAGCATGTACATACATGACAATATCCTCCTCTGAGATCTTATCACATGATCAACCATGATCTTATCGAATGGTGGTGCAGGCTCGAAGGGCCGAATGACCTGCTCCTGCACCTATTTTCTATGTTTCTTTCATAGGTTGAGACAGTACGGTGCTTTACGCTCCCGGGTTGACCATCTCAGTTCAATTCCGGCCTTGGGTGAGTGTGCGGGGTCTGTTGTAGCTGATGGCTGGATGACTGACTTGTTGGGGTGGCAGTGGCCACGTCAGGAATTGCAAGTCCATTTTTATTGAACAAGTTCGTGATGGAAATACCCGGTTCACTGATGACCCTTGAATCCACTGAAGGCTGCTGGTAGGTTGGCTGGTGGTCGACGGTTTCTTCGTCCAACTCCTCTGGCTCGTCTGTGTGCCTCAGCTTTGTTTGATCCATGTGTTTCCTGCAAGTTTGTCCATTCTTGAGCTTAATCAAAAATACTCTGTTGCTCTCCTTGGCCATGACCATACCAGCGATCCATTTGGGACCCTGACCATAATTCAACACATATACAGGATCATTAACAGAAATCTCGCGAGGCACAGAAATCTCGCTCGATCGTGGTACCCTTGTTGACTCTGTCTTCTGTATCCAATATGATTACTTAAATCCAGGTGTACAAGAGATAACTCTTAAGACCTCTTTTCATCATGAGTTCAGCAGGCGAGACACCTGTGAGTGTGTGGGGTCTTGTCCTGTAAATCATAGAAATATAGAAAATAGAAACGTAGAAAATAGGTGCAGGAGTAGGCCATTTGGCCAATCAAGCCTGTATCACCATTCAATAAGATCATGGCTGATCATTCCTTCAGTATCCCTTTCCTGCTTTCTCTTCATACCCCTTGATCCCCTTAATCGTAAGGGCCATATCTAACTCCCTCTTGAATATAACCAGTGAACTGGCATCAACAACTCTCTGCGGCAGGGAATTCCACAGGTTAACAACTCTCTGAGTGAAGGAGTTTCTCCTCATCTCAGTCCTAAATGGCCTGCCCCTTATCCTAAGACTATGTCCCCTGGTTCTGGACTTCCCCAACATCGCGAACATTCTTCCCACATCTATCCTGTCCAGTCCCATCAGAATCTTATACGTTTCTATGAGATCCCCTCTCATCCTTCTGAACTCCAGTGAATAAAGGTCCAGTTGATCCAGTCTCTTCTCATATGACAGCCCAGCCATCCCTGGAATCAGTCTGGTGAACATTCGCTGCACTCCCTCAATAGCAAGAATGTCCTTCCTCAGACTAGGAGACCAAAACTGAACACAATATTCCAGGTGAGGCCTCACGAAGGCCCTGTACAGCTGCATTAAGACCTCCCTGCTTCTATATTCAAATCCCCTAGCTATGAAGGCCAACATATCATTTACCTTCTTTACCACCTGCTGTACCTGCGTGCCCATTTGCAGTGACTAATGAACCATGATACCCAGGTCTCATTGCAACTCCCCTTTTCCTAAGCTGCCGCCATTCAAATAATATTCTGTCTTTGCGTTTTTGCCCCCAAAGTGGATAACCTCACATTTATCCACATTATACTGCATCTGCCATGCATTTGCCCACATGCCTAACCTGTCCAAGTCACATTAAATCTGTCGGTTGTGGCGTTTCCACCTCCGGTGTGGGCAACGGCAACCGGCTCAAAGCATCAGCACAATTCTCTGTGCCAGGTCTGTGGCGAATGACATAATCATAGGCAGATAATGTCAGCGCCCACCTTTGGATGCGGGATGAAGCGTTGGTATTGATACCTTTTGCTCTCGAAAAACAATGAAATGAGCAGCATGTGATCGGTCTCTAATTCGAACTTCAGGCCGAACAGGTATTGATGCATCTTTTTAGCACCGTAAACACACGCTAAAGCTTCTTTTTCTACTATACTATAGGCTCTTTCTGCTTTAGATAAACTTTTGGATGCATACGCGACAGGTTGAGGTTTCCCCGACTCATTGGCTTGTTGTAACACACAACCAATTCCATATGACGATGTGTCACAGGCCAAAACTAAATGTTTACATGGGTCATAATGTATCAGCAGCTTGTTCGAACAAAGCAGATTGGTGGCTTTCTGGAAAGCTCTGTCTTGCAATGCGCCCCACACCCAGTTGTTGCCTTTTCTCAATAGCATGTGCAGTGGTTCAAGTAAGGTGCTCAATTTAGGTAGGAAGTTACCAAATTAGTTGAGTAGACCCAGGAACGAACGCAGCTCCATCATGTTCTGTGGTTTAGGTGCATTCTTGATGGCTTCAGTTTTCACGTCACTCGGTCTGATGCCATCAGCGGCGATTTTCCTCCCGAGGAATTCGACCTCCAGTGCCAGAAGACGCACTTCGAGCTTTTAAGTCTGAGCCCCACTCTGTCCAAATACAATAGAACCTCTTCCAGCTTGTTCAAATGTTCCTTGGAGTCACGACTGGTGATCAGGATATCATCTTGGAACACGATGGTTCTGGGAACGGACTTCAGTAGACTTTCCATATTCCTCTGGAATATTGCTGCAGCCGAACGAATTCCAAATGGGCACCTGTGGTAAATAAACAGTCCTTTGTGCGTATTAATGCACGTAAATCTCTTCGATGTCTCGACTAACTCCTGCATCATATAGGCTGACGTCGAGTCCAGTTTTGTGAACGAAGTCCCTCCGGCGAGCATCGCAAACAAGTCATTAGCCTTCGGTAATGGATACTGATCTTGTTTCGAAACCTGTTGATCGTAGCGCTGTAGTCTCCACAGATTCTGACTGTGCCATTATTTTTCAGCACAGCAACAATGGGGCTGGCCCATTCATTAAATTGATATGATCCCTTCATGCTGGAGACTGTCCAGTTCAATTTCGACCTTCTCTCTCATCATATACAGCATTACCCGAGCTTTATGATGGACGGGTCTTGCATCTGAGTCCACATGGATCTGCAGCTTGGCTCTCGTGAGGTTGCCGATACCCAGTTCGCACAATGAGGAGAACTTCCTCAATACTTGGGCACATGTATCTTCCTCCGATGACAACACCTTTATGTTGTTCCAGTCGTATCTGATTTTCTCCAACCAGCTTCTGCTGAGCAGCGTTGGGCCATTGCCTGGAACAATCCACAGCGGTAACTCATGAACCGCACTGTTATACGACACATTAATTTGTGCACTGCCAATCACCTTTATCAGTTCTTTGGTGTACGTGTGCAGCTTGGCATTAACAGGGCTTAGCTTGGGTCTCACAGTCTTAGTAACCCACAGCTTATTAAATGCCCTCTCGTTCATGATCGATTGACTCGCATCTGTGTCCAGTTCCATCGATACCGGTGTCCCGTTAAACTTCACATTAATCAAAATTGGTTAACTCTTGGTTATGAAAGAGTACAGTCCATACACTTCCTCCTCTGGCATCTCGGATTGCGTATCCGGATCCGCGCTAGTCTGACTCTCATCCTCCACGTGGTGTGTCGCAGCTCGCTTGCTCATCTGCGGACACTTGCGCTGGAGATGCCCCACTCTCAGACAGTCTTTGCAACTATATTGCTTAAATCGGCACTGCTGGTGCCAATGATTTCCCCCACAACGCCAACACGGAGAAGTCAGATACATTCTCCCTGGCGGACTTTGGGCAGCCACAGGTTTCGCGAAAGCAGCCAGATAGGCCCTGCCATATGCCGCTCTGCCGAGCGCTGAATCAATCGCATTTACAGTAGTTGCCGAGGTTCAGTTCTTCACTGATATTTGCTTTAAACTCCTGTCTGTTGTCACATGATTGAGTGATCTGGATGGCCCTTTTTAAATCCAACTCCTCCACCGCCAGAAGTTTGCACAGGATCACCTCGTGGTTGATACCAATAACGAAGAAGTCCCGCAACATGTCTGCCAACACCATCCCGAAATTTCATGGGCCCGCTAGTCGTCTCAGGTCGGCAACAAATTCCGCTGCGCTCTGGCCCTCCGATCAAACGTGTGTATAAAACCCGTATCTCGAGATGATAGTGCCGTCGTCTGGCTTGAGGTACTCCCGTATCAGTGTACACGACTCCTCGTATGTTTTCTCTGTTGGATCACTAGGCATGAGTAGATTCTTTATCAGACTGTAGATCTTTGAACCACACACAGTGAGGAACACGGCCCAGCACCTATCTGCATCGTCGACCCGCTTCATTTTGTTGGCCACGAAATAATGATTCAAACAGCTCACAAAGTCTTCCCAATCTTCTCCCTCCATGAATCGCTCTAAAAATCCAATCGTGCTCATTTTGCAAACAAAGATTCTTGTATTCTCGTTGCCAAATGTTATATATGTAATAAAGGTACAAACTGAGTACTGTTTAGCTGAGCAAGGTGCAACCTTGTTTCTGCTTTATTACGGCCGAAAGTGCCTGACTCACAAAATGGCTGGCCTTTTATACCAGAGCAGCACCATGTGCATGCTGCGCAGTGGCCTCCAACAATGACACCATCTGGTGGCTATAAACAGCATGTACATACATGACACAATGCATCATGGAGCTAGACTTTCACATGTCTTTCACCTCTGCATGCCTGACTGCAGACCATTTCTCCTGGCACCCCCCTCCCCCCAAATTCCTTGGTTTCTCATGATTGGCTACAATCCATGTTAACCATGGAAAGCCCTCACCTCTTCAAATTGATTCCAGAATGCAGTTAAGGATTCTGTCTTCTGAATCTAATGAATACAATTGACAAAAAGACAAGTCATTCACAGAACAGACCAGGACGTGTTATTTGCAAGCCCTAGACCTGAGCCAGTACATGAGACCTCAGGGGCCAGCAATGTGCCCTGGATTGCTGCCGAATTCTTCCAGCTTCCATCTCTCCTTTAAGTGGGTCCACCTTCTCCCTCAGTGCTCCTCGGCACCATCAATGCTTCTAGTCTTCATCACTCCCTTCAATGTTCCCACAACCTGATACCTCTACAATGCACCTTCCACACTCCAGCCCTCATTATTCTTCCATGCACAGCACTTCTTCTGATCTCACATTCTGCCAATCCCTTGCACTCACAGGCCCCAGCATCAGCCCTTATTCTCCCAGATCTCTAATATTCTGAGAACGCTTAGTCTCCAGAATCCTCGTGTGTGCACCAATCGACCCAGCCTTTCCCCTTCCAATTAAGGCAAGTAACAATGGGTTTCTGATTGGGATTTCCCCATAATCTTTGCTTTATGAAAGACATTTATGAGCAATGGAGCGATGCCAGTATGGTCAGGCATCACTCGAGGCCCATCCACTGGTAACTCCACACCAGAATATACATTTAGAGGTTCACGTATATCCATTAGTCATAGGAGCAGTGCTCGCAAAGGCTTTACTTTACTAAGGAAGCCTTAACTGAGTTGTGCCATATGCTACACTTCACATTTAGTGGCGGTTATAGAAAGACTTGCATTTATATAGCACCTTTTCATGAACTAAGGACGTCCCAAAGCGCGTTACAGCAAATTAGGTATTTTTTTGAAGTGTTGTCACTGTTGCAATGTAAGAAACGGGGACTCCAATTTGCTCATGCAAAGCTCCCACAAACAGTGTGTCATAATGATCAAATAATGGGCAGAATTTTCCGGGGTGGTAGCGGGCGCAATCAGTGGCAGGTGGAGTGGTAAAGTTGTTATTTTTGACAGCAGGTCGGGAACCCACTGTTATCCCTCCCCCACACACCTTTATCCCAGGCGCCACCTCTGTCATCGCAGAGCCAACCCAACTGGCAGTGGCGGACGACCCAAATGAATTCATCATCAGATAGTTTACAATCTTTTGAGAGCCTTTTCCCATTTATTTTTTAAATTTTTCTGCAAGGCCACGGGATTCATGCAGCTCGGGAACCATGTCTGTCAAACTGAGGTGGGAGTTCCGTGGCCATTCCTCCAGCTGATTACTTGAAAGCATCAAATGTACAGTGAAAGCTTCCACTTGACAGATGTCTGCAGGCAGAAGCTGTTGCTCAATTCATTTCCAGCACAGATTCTGCAGGCTGCAAGTGTTTCTAGCATAGTCTCCATCCAGTCTTATCTCATTGGAAGAACCTTCTCACCATTGACAGAATGCTTCTATCATCTCAACTTCACCTGCCATCTATTCCATCAACATAGGTGCCATTTATACTGTGGTACAAAGGGATCTGGGGGTCCTTGTACATGAAACTCTTTTGAGTTTACCTGCGAAAACATAAAACATTAAACGGTGCCACCCGACCTGGGTGACACTCCAGACATTTACAAGGCCCTTTTTTTTTCCCCCCCTTTTTTTTGTTTTTTCTTTGTGTTTTTCTTTTTTTTGGTTTTTTTTTGGGCACTAAAATCACAATTTTCCCCAGTGCCCCCTATAAAAGGGAAGGGGGACACTAAAAGCACCGGCAATGAAAACAAATTAAACTTTAAAACGTAAAATCAAATTAAAATTTGGTTGCCGGGCGTGATGATGCACTCCAGTCCCTCCGGTGCCCACCTCTCGCGGAAGGCCGCGAGCGTACCGGTGGACACCGCGTGCTCCATCTCCAAGGACACCCTGGACCGGATGTAAGAGCGGAAGAGAGGCAGGCAGTCAGGTTGAACGACCCCCTCGACCGCCCGCTGCCTGGACCGGCTGATGGCACCCTTGGCCGTGCCCAGGAGCAGTCCTACGAGGAGGCCTTCGGACCTATCCGCTCCCCTCCGCACAGGGTGCCCAAAGATCAGGAGGGTGGGACTGAAGTGCAGCCAGAATTTTAGGAGCAGCCCCTTCAAATAATGGAACAGGGGCTGCAACCTCGTGCACTCAATAAAAACATGGAACACGGACTCCTCCAGACCGCAGAAATTGCAGGCGGCCTGGGAGTCCGTGAACCGGCTTAAAAATTTGTTGCACGGCACTGCTCCGTGCACCACCCTCCAGGCCAAGTCCCCGATGGATAGTGGGAGGACCCCTGCGTAGAGTGCCCTCCATCGGGGACCCCCGCCTCCTCTGGACGGCAAGATGGTACGCCATGGCGTGTCCGGACGGCCGGCGAGGATGGCAAAGTTGAGGGTGTGCAGGAGCAGCCCGTACAGGAAACCCCTCCGCGCGGAACTGAAAGGCACGGAGGGGATTTCCCCGAGGCGGCTCAAGTTGTGAGGCGCCGGCCCCCGAGGGAGGTTCCGGGGTTTGGCGCCGATGAGGAATTCCGTCCGGACGGGGGTCAGTTCGGACGGGATCTCCCCACGTGCTTGAGCCTCCTCGATGCACCTAACGGAGTCAGGGCCCAGAGCTGTTTTTAGTGACTCGATGGCATCGGCCGCGTGGCGGACGTTGGCAGAGTTTAGGCGCCGCGCCAGCGTGTCTGGCGGCATCCAACCCGCTCCTCCGCCATCGAGCAGGTCCCTGACCCTGGTCACCTCACCAGCCACAGCCCTCTCTTCCGACCGCCACATGAAACCTCGGCCGTGGAGGTACGGATTCCCAAGCAGCGGCTCCTGCAGGACGGCCGCCACTCCAGCCGGCGGAGAGCTGCGCTTGGTGGAGACTTTGTTCCAGACCCTGATGAGTTCCCTGTAAAAGACAGGCAGCTCCCGGAGGGCGGTCCTGGCACCCCCCAAGTTCACAAACAGGAGCTGCGTGTCATAATTGAGGTCGAGCTGCTGGCGGAAGAAATACCTCGCCAGAGCGCACCACCTAGGAGGGGGCTCGACGTAAAGGTATCTCTGCAGGGTCTGAAGACGGAAAGTCGCGAGCTGGGCGCTGACGCACACCAACGACTGACCGCCCTCCTCAAGCGGGAGACTCAAGACCGCGGCAGAGACCCAGTGCTTCCTGTTGTTCCAGAAGAAGTCCACCAGCTTCTTCTGTATCTTGGCGACAAACGCAGGGGGAGGGGTCAAAGTGACCAGCCGGTACCACAACATTGCGGCCACCAGCTGGTTTATGACTAGCGCTCGACCCCTGTAGGACAGCACTCGGAGCAGTCCTGTCCAGCGCCCTAGGCGAGCGGCGACCTTGGCCTCCAGCTCCTGCCAGTTCGCCGGCCAGGCTCCCTCGTCGGGGCTAAGGTAGACTCCCAGATAGAGGAGATGGGTCGTGCTCCAGGCAAAAGGCCTGAGCTCCTCCGGCAGGGAGTCCACCCGCCACTGACCCACCAGGAGTCCGGAACATTTCTCCCAGTTGATCCTGGCGGAGGACGCGGCCGAGTAAATCTCCTGGCACTCACGCATCCTCCGCAGGTCAGCGGGATCCTCTACCGCGAGGAGCACGTCATCGGCGTAAGCCGAGAGGACGACCTCCACGCCCGGCCCTTGCAGAGCCAGTCCCGTCAACCTCGTCCGCAAGAGGCGCAGGAAAGGCTCCACGCAAACGGCGTATAACTGGCCGGACATGGGGCATCCCTGGCGCACCCCTCTCCTAAAGCGAAGGGGCGCCGTCAAGGACCCGTTAACCTTAATCAGACACTCCGCGGCGGCGTACAAAAGTCGGATCCGGGCGACGAAATGCGTCCCGAACCCGAAAGCGCGCAGAGTTCCGAGCAGATAGTCGTGATCCACCCTGTCGAACGCCTTCTCTTGGTCGAGGGATAGGAAGGCGACCGACAGACCAGCCTCCTGGGAACAATGGATGAGGTCCCGGACCAGATGGATGTTATCGTGGATTGTCCGGCCCGGGACCGTGTATGACTGGTCGGGGTGGATCATGTGGTCCAGCACGGCACCAAGGCGAGCAGACATCGCCCTGGCGAAGATTTTGTAGTCCGTGCTGAGGAGGGAGACCGGGCGCCAGTTCTTAAGGAGGCGGAGATCGCCCTTCTTAGGCAGCAGGACGATGACTGCTCTGCGCCAAGAGAGGGGCATCTCCCCGGTCGCCAGACTTTCCCCCAGGACCCGCGCGTAGTCGCCCCCCAGGACGTCCCAGAATGCCCTGTGGAACTCCACGGTCAGCCCGTCCAGCCCCGGGGATTTTCCCCTCGAGAGCCGGGCGAGGGCACCGGTCAGCTCCGCCAGGCTTAGCGGAGCTTCCAGATTTTCGGCGCCCTCCGGGCTGACCTTCGGCAGGTCCTCCCACAAAACTCTACGCGCTTCCTCGCTGGACGGATCCGGAGAGAACAGAGCCCCGTAATATTCACGGGCCCTGTTGTTGACGCCCTCCGGATCCGAGACGAGAGAGCCGTCGTCGGCCAGCAGCGTCAAGAGCTGTCCTTGTACATGAAACTCAAAAAATGTTAGCATGCAGGTGCAGCAAGTAATTAAGAAAGCAAATGAAATGTTGGCATTTGTTGCAAAAGGGATGGAGTTTAAAAGTAAGGAAGTCCTGCTACAACTGTTGTTGAGACCACAGTTGGAGTACTGCATACAGTATTGGTCTCCTTATTTAAGGAGGGATATACTTGCATTGGAGGCAATTCAGAGAAGGTTCACGAGGTTGATTCCTGAGATTAAGGGGTTGTCATATGAAGAAAGGTTGAGCAAATTTGACCTATACTCATTGGAGTTTAGAAGACTGAGAAGCGATCTTATTGAATCATATAAGATTCTGAGGGGACATAAGTACATTATAACATCAGAAATAGGAGCAGGAGTAGGCCATCTGGCCACTCGAGCCTGCTCCGCCATTTAATAAGATCATGGCTGATCTGATCATGGGCTCAGCTCCACTTCCCTGCCCGCTCCCCATAACCCTTCACTCCCTTATCGCTCAAAAGTCTGACCATCTCCATCTTAAATATATTCAATGACCCAGCCTCCACAGCTTTTTGGGGCAGAGAATTCCACAGGTGTGCGACCCTCTGAGAGAAGAAATTCCTCCTCATCTCAGTTCTAAATTGCCGACCCCTTATTCTGAAGCTATGCCCCCTTGTTCTAGATTCCCCCACGAGGGGAAACATCCTTTCTTCATCTACCTTGTCGAGCCTCTTCAGTATCTTATATGTTTCAATAAGATCATCTCTCATTCTTCTAAACTCCAATGGATATAGGCCCAACCTACTCAACCTATCTTCATAAGTCAACCGCTTCATCTTAGGAATAAACCTAGTGAACATTCTCACAACTGCCTCCAATGCAAGTATACACCTCCTTAAATAAGGTGACCAAAACTGTACACAATCTAGGGCATTGTCTCAGAATAAGGGATCGGCCATTTAAAACGGAAATGAGGAAGAATTTCTTCTCAGAGGATTGTGAATCTTTGGAATTCTCCAGAGAGCTGTGGAGGCGGGGTCATTGAATATATTTAAGGTGGAGATAGACACATTTTTGAAGGATAAGGAGTGAAGAGTTATGGGGAAGTGGAGTTGAGGTCAAGATCAGTTCAGCCATGATCTTATTGAATGGCGGAGTAGGCTCGAGGGGCCAGATGGCCTACAGCTGCTCCTAATTTCTTATGTTCTCACCTCAGTCCTCAGAATCGATCCACAATGATCCTCAACACCAGCAGCACCAGGCACACCAGCAACACCAACAACATCACCAACCTTCTCTGCAATCAGCTGTTGCTGCACAGGACAAAGGCACCTGAGCACATTGCTGCCCGGGAGGCTAGGGGTGGCTTCATCCTGGCCAGGTTTAATTAACTTTACACTGTACACCCATATGGCTGCCAAAGGCTGCGCCAGGTTGGCACCACCCCACACCAACACCATAAAGCATCCCTACAATGACCAGGCCATTGCTTTCACACTCGTCACCATTGCGGGAGGTACCGTTATATTTCACCAGTCACTGCAATTCACTAAGCCACTTTCAAAGGTGCACACAAATCTGTCCAAGACATGAAAGTGTTGAAAATAAAGATTTTTATGTTTGACACCACATTAACAGAAACTATGCATTAACATTGGATAAAACACCCAAGTGGCTACCCTTGTGTGTTGTTAGTTGGTATGATTGCACTAGGTTGAGGGTGAGTGTGAGGCATGGCTAATGGGATGGAGATGTGTTAATGTAGGTAGAGAGAGTAGAATGGGTGGAGGTGCAAGGTAAGTTGGTGTGAGTAAGGATGTGCAGGAGTAGGGTAGGGAAGTCAGAGTGATGGGGATGTGATGAGAGGCACAGCAGGATGAAGTTGAGTGGCTTTGTACTAATGTTTCCTGATCTAATGAGATAATTGAGACAATTGTGGCACTGCAGCCAGGTCCGCCTGACCACATATCTGCTTGTGACCTCCTCTGCAATCTACAACCGGGCTGTCTTGGTTTCCTGGGGAGGTCTCTTCCACCCATCAGAAGGGAAGTGGACCACCCTGCGTGCTCTGACTCCCTCTATAAGCATATAAGCATATAGAGGGAATCATGGGAGAACCTGGGTGCAGCCTCTGCCTCTGTGCAGTCATTGTCAGTGTTTGCAGAACGCCAATTCTGTAGTGCACTGACAGCACCATGTTAGATTAGACTTCAAATCTAATGTGGCCATGGTCCCTTTAAATATCTTGGCTAAAAATGCTTCATGAATGATGTCACCAGATTCACTCCATCTAACTGGGCCAGGTAACGCGCTGAGCGAGCGTAATAGAGCTCATTAAGGTAAGTTCATTTTCAATAGCGGGATGGTGCCAGCAGTGGGGTCACGACCCCCCCCCACTGACACCGCCCAAAAGACGGCACCTCCAACAGTGCAACACTGGAGTGTCAGCCTAGATTATGTGCTCAACTCTACCCCTAATATTTATGCATTTCAGACTACCACTGGGGACATCACTAAGTAAGTAAGTAAGTCACGAATGCACCCCTGAGGTCGTGAGTTCAATCCCACCATGGCAAGTTGCGAAATTGAACTTAATAAAAGTGGTGATTGTTGAGCTAGCATGTTGTAAGGACCCAACTGGTTCAGTAATCTCCTTCAGGGAATCTTTCCCCCTACTCGTTCTGACCTACTTATGAATATTTCTCCATATTTTGTGGTTAATTCTTCATGCCTGTTGATGTAGCCTAACAAGTCATTTCTTGTCGAAGGAAGCTCCCACCCTTTCAGGATGATAAGAGATATGCAATGAATACAGTCTGGCCAATGTTACATACATCACAAGAATACATTTTTTTAAAACTTACCAAGCTCCTATTTATGCCACATGTTGAAAGAATCTTCAAAACCTTTGTGCAACTTTAATGTAACTATAATTTAATGGGAAGCTGTATTATGCTTTTTACCACAATGTTCTGTTGATGCCAGTGTATAAAATATGTGCTTTTAGCCTCAGCCTTCTGCATCTCTGCAGTGCTGCTTTAATGGCGTGAGTGCATGAGGTGTTCGGGAACCTCTTGAACTAAGGTGTTCCAATTTCATGGTAAATACGGAGATAAATGCACTGTGGCTGCAACTCTGGTGCCACTCCATGGGCAGCTTGTCCTTGTGTTCCTTTCATCGCATGTGCTGTCACCCTGAGAGTGCGCATCATACCTATACCCATTGTTTCCATGGCATTAGGACTAGGCACTGGCTCAGTACAGCCACTGATTTGCAGGAAGACAGCCCTAGTGGTTCCAGTGGCATCAGTCATGCTTGCCTGCAACCCAGCCCCTAATCCTTTAGAAGCCTCAAAAACAGTTCTCTCCAATCTGACACCCCATGTCTGTATGACATCAGTAAAAGAAAGAAAGACTTGCATTTATTTAGTGTCTTTCACGGCCACCGGACACCCAAAGAGCTTTTTGCCAATGAAGTACTTGTTGAAGTGTAGTCACTGTTGTAATGTAGGAGATGGGCATTAAAGGAAGATGCACAGATTTCTCTTATGGCCTCTGTCATGGGGCCTGTGCTGCAAATACCACATTTGCTATGGTGGACTATAGAGTTGTAAATCAATCCTCCGACATCCTGCACATGCTGCTGATGGAATGTGCTACCTGAGTTGTAATCTGCAGGACAGTGCCTTGTGTGGTCATTAACGTCTGGTGTGATCACCAATGTCTATTGGGATCATCAATGTCTGGCGTGTACACAATGTCTGGCGTGGTCGGTAATGTCTCGTGTGGTCTTTAAAGCCTGCACCACTGCTTGTTGCTCTATAAGCATTATTATTTAAAAACAGGGCTTGTGACATCCAGATTTCCAAGGGCCAAACAACCTGACCCTCTGGCAAGCAACATTTTCCTCCTCATGTGGCACCAGCAGCTTTTCCTGCTCAGCCGTGTTCTCTCTGTCACACAGTGCCCTTTGGTTGACACTTTAACTCTCTGAGGGTAAATGTCTCTGAAGTGATACTTAGGAGGGAGAGAGTGAGTGACGGCATGCAATGCATTATAAAGCGCTGACAGGACTGGATGTACTGGGGTGGTGCATGTTCTTCCTCAGGCACATCTAGAGGAGGAAAAGAAGCAATGTTAAGCAGCATTCCCATGTAACTTACTGTGAAAAAAGTGACTTGATATGTGTTGAATTTCTAAGTCATTTATGCTTACCCTCAATACAAGCTTGATGACCAGAAATCACTGCAAAATCTGATTAATATCTTTTGTTCATCAAATCAATGATAGAACCCATTACATGCAATGCCTATGATAGCACTAAAGGTAACTCATGTGCAATAGACTCATCAGGTTTCATGTCGTCCTGACTGCTCATACTAGCCTAAGCAAGATTAGCTAAATGTTCCGAGGGGAGCTTTGGTGCACTGCTTCTTTTTAAGATAAATTACATCTCCTTAACATGATTCTATTACATCAATGCATCCTATCTACATCGAATGAATATATAAGTTTGTTTACCTAACACATCACTACCTCAAATGATGTTCCCTTAGTGCGCCTGTGCATACCATCGATCTCTGCTCATTGTTCGTTCTGCATGAGTAACCATACCTGTCAGACATGACCTTCATTCTCTTATCTCTTCTTAATATATTTCACAGCAAACTCTATTCATGCTTCATGTTCCCTTCCAATACCCAGACTATCTGGCACCACAACTGTTCGTTAACAATCTTTTTTCATCTCATCCCACAGACTATTATTGAATCCTGCCTGTCTATAAGTCTTCAAACATTGTCCACATCTTGATTAATCTATACAAATGCTACAGAATTAGTATAATGTGGGGCACAATAGGATGAGACAAGAGAGTGGCAGAAGTAAAGCACGGGCCTGCAGTTGGTGCATGCCATACTGTATCCCCATCTCTGACATTTTATTCGGCTTCCCATCCAGATTTGAAGAACTAATTTCACATAAGTTGCGGGGGAGGGGAGGCCAGACGTTTAGTGGCCACCACCTGTTGGAATTCCTCTTTCTTTCTTTCTCTCTGAAGATTTTAACTCCCTCTGCCTGGTGGAAACAGGGCGAAGCAAACTTAAAATGAAGGTGTTAGACTTATCGCCCAATTCCTGCTCTGCCGCCATTTTTACTTTTGCACTGCCTGGCCATGTATGAAGCATTGATTACAAAGAAGGCCTCCCTCTTCTGCCTCACATCCTGTAAAAGCATTTCTACTGCTCCATCAGCAAACCTAGGGGCACTTTGCTCTGTCAATCTTTTCTGAACTTTGATGCAGCAGATATTATTTTGACAATGCCTATCTGTTTAAGCGCAGTAGACCGTGAAAGCCTGTAGTAATTTGCTATTTATCCTGCTCCAGTGGTCGAGCTCCAAATCGGGTGCATTGGATGCCTTGAGCTCACCCAAGAATTCAGGCGAGCCTTTGGCTTAGTGGTATCATTCCTGCCTCTGAGTCAGAAGGTGCAGGGCTGAACCATCCTCTAGCTCATCCTGGCGAGCGGAGTCCAGAACTCTGTGCAGAATTCTGAGTTGACATCCAATGGGATACTCATCTCCGGTGGGAGTGGGTTGCCCCTCCTCATCCTATGGGTTGTGCAATCCATAAAACACTGCCGCCGTATAAGACTAACCACCACAATGACTGGTATGAAGATATTTACAGCCATGGAAGGAGTGTTAACGTCGCGGCTTGTAAGACTGTAATCAGCTTACGGGTCCTCCACTACTTCACATTATTCTACAAGGGATGATATGAAAATAACAAGCAACTCTAGATATTAAAATAAAGCTGAACCCAGAAAATATGGTGGAATCAGCAATTGGGGAAGCGCTCACCTCCTTGTAAGTGAAAATTACACTTGTTACCATGTTACCTTGTTGTTAGCGCTCAGCTCATATTGGGTGTGCCAACAGATCCTTGCAATGAGAGTGGCACCACACCTAGTTTAGGGGTTAGAGGAGATTGTGCACAATATCACAGAACAAGGATGTGTCCAGCTCCAACTTGTGTGGGCTGTTCGCACATGGCATCAAAACCATGCAATCAACCACGGAGCAAGTGATAACCTCTATAAACACTGCAATGGGGTCCACAGTAATAGAGCCCATGTTGACAGCACTTTGCCAGCATTAATATAGAAACATAGAAAATAGGTGCAGGAGTAGGCCATACGGCCTTTCGAGCCTGCACCACTATTCAATATAATCATGGCTGATCATGCACTTTAGTACCCCATTCCTGCTTTCTCTCCATATCCCTTGATCCTTTTAGCCGTAAGGGCCACATCTAACTCCCTTTTGAATATATCTAATGAATTGGCCTCCACAACTTTCTATTGTAGAGAATTCCACATGCTCACAACTCTCTGAGTGAAGAAGTTTCTCCTCATCTCAGTCCTAAATGGTTCACCCTTATCATTAGACGGTAACCCCTGGTTCTGGACTTCCCCAACATTAGGAACATTCTTCCTGCATCTAACCTGTCCAATCCCATCAGAATTTTATATGTTTATATGAGATCCCCTCTCATTCTTCTAAATTCCATTGAATATAAGCCTAGTCGATCCAGTCTTTTTTCATTTGTCAGTCCTGTCATCCCGGGAATCAGTCTGGTGAGCCTTTGCTGCACTCTCTCAATAGCAAGAATGTCCTTCCTCAGATAAGGAGACCAAAACTGCACACAATATTCAAGGTGTGGCCTCACCAAGATCCTGTACAACTGTAGTAAGACCTCCCTGCTCCTATACTCAAAGCCGCTCGCTATGAAGGCCAACATGCCATTTGTCTTCTTCACCGCCTGCTATACCTGTATGCCAAATTTCAATGACTGATGTACCATGACACCCAGGTCTCATTGCACCTCCCCTTTTACTAAGTTGTCACCATTCAGATAATAATCTGCCTTCCTGTTTTTAGCACCAAAGTGGATAACCTCAGATTTATCTACATTGTACCGCATCTGCCATTTATTTGCCCACTCACCTAACCTGTCCAAGTCAACCTGTAGCCTCTTAGCATCCTCCTCACAGCACACTGCCACCCAGCTTAGTGTCATCTGCAAACTTGGAGATATTGCATTCAATTCTTTCGTCTAAATCATTAATGTATATTGTAAATAGCTGGGGTCCCAGCACTGAACCTTGCGGTACTCCACTAGTCACTGCCTGCCATTCTGAAAAGGACCCATTTATTCCTACTCTTTGCTTCCTCTCTGCCAATCAGTTCCCTATCCACGTCAGTACATTATCCCTAATACCATGTGCTTTAATTTTGCACACTAATCTCTTCTGTGGGACCTTGTCAAAAACCTTTTGAAAGTCTAAATACACCACATCCACTGGCTCCCCCTTGTCCACTCTACTAGTTAGATCCTCAAAAAATTCTAGAAGATTTGTCAAGCATGATTTCCATTTCATGAATCCATGCTGACTTGGACCGATCCTGTCACTGCTTTTCAAATGCGCTGCTATTACATCTTTAATAATTGATTCCAACATTTTCCCCACCACCGATGTCAGGCTAACCAGTCCAGAATTCCCTATTTTCTCTTTCCCTCTTTCTTTAAAAAGTGGGGTTACATTAGCTACCCTCCAGTCCATAGGAACTGATCCAGAGTATATAGAATGTTGGAAAATTACCCCCAATGCATCCACTATTTCTGGGGTCACTTACTTAAGTACTCTGGGATGCAGACTATCAAGCCCTGAGGATTTATCGGCCTTCAATCCCATCAATTTCCCTAATACAATTTGCTGACTAATAAGGATTTCCTTCAGTTCCTCCTTCTCGCTAGACCCTCGGTTCACTAGTATTTCCGGAAGGTTATTTGTGTCTTCCTTAGTGAAGACAGAACCAAAGTATTTGTTCAATTGGGCTGCCATTTCTTTATTTCCCATTATAAATTCACCTGATTCTGACTGTAAGGGACCTACATTTGTCTTCACTAATCTTTTTCTCTTCACATCTCTGTAGAAGATTTTGCAGTCAGTTTTTATGTTCCCTGCAAGCTTACATTCATATTATTTTTTCCCCCTCCGAATTAAAACCCTTTGTCCTCCTCTGCTGAATTCTAAATTTCTCCCAGTCCACAGGTTTGCTTCTTTTTTTGGCCAATTTATATGCCTCTTCCTTGGATTTAACACTATCCCTAGTTTCCCTTGTAAGCCACGGTTGAGCCACCTTCCCCATTTTATTTTTACGCCAGACAGGGATGTACAATTGTTGAAATTCACCCATGTGATCTTTAAATGTCTGCCATTGCTTATCCACCGTCAACCCTTTAAGTATCATTCGCCTTTCTATCCTAGCCAATTCACATCTCATACCGTCGAAGTTACATTTCTTTAAGTTCAGGACTCTAGTCTCGGAATTAATTGTGTCACACTCCACCTTAATGAAGAATTCTACCATATTATGGTCACTCTTTCCCAAGGGGCCTCACACAACAAGATTGCGAATTAATCCTCTCTCATTATACAACACCCAGTCGAGGATGGCCAGCTCTCTCGTTGGTTCCTCGACATATTGGTCTCGAAAATCATCCCTTATACACTCCAGGAAATCCTCCTCCACTGTATTGCTACCAGTTTGTTTAGCCCAATCTATATGTAGATTAAAGTCACCCATGATAACTGCTGTACCTTTATTGCACGCATCCCTAATTTCCTGTTTGATGACATCCCCAAACTCACTATGACTGTTTGGTGGTCTGTACACAACTCTTAGTAGCGTTTTCTGCCCTTTGGTGTTCTGCAGCTCTACCCATACAGATTCTACATCATCCACACATGTCCTTCCTTACTATTGTGTTAATCTCTTCTTTAACAAGCAATGCTACTCCACCTCCTTTTTCTTTCAGAATATCTTTCCTGAGTACTGAAGTTGAGTTCCCAGGCTTGGCCACGCTGGAGTCATGTCTCCGTAATCCCAATTATATCATATCCGTTAACAGCTATTTGCACAGTCAATTCATCCACCTTATTACGAATGCTCCTCGTATTGAGACACAGAATCTTCAGGCTTGTTTTTTTAACACGCTTTGTTTTTTAGGATTATGTTGCAACGTGGCCCTTTTTGATTTTTGCCTTTGATTTTTCTGCCCTCCACTTTTACTTTTCTTCTTTATACCTTTTGCTTCTGACCCCATTTTACTTCCCTCTGTCTCCCTGACTGGGTTCCCATCCCCCTGCCCTATTAGTTTAAATCCTCCCCAACAGCACTAGCAAACACTCCCCCTCGGACATCAGTTCCAGTCCTGCCCAGGTGCAGACTGTACGGTTTGTATTGGTCCCATCTCCCCCAATGTCCCAGGAATTTGAATCCCTCCCTCTTGCACCCTTCCTCAAGCCACGTATTCTTCTTAACTCTCCTTCTATTTCAACTCTGACCAGCATATGGCAGAGGTAGCAATCCTGAGATTACTATCTTTGAAGTCCTACTTTTTAATTTAACTCCTAGCTCCCTTCAATTTATAGGACTTCATCCCATTTTTTATTTATATCGTTAGTACCTATATGCACCATGACAACTGGCTGTTCACCTTCCCCCTCCAGAATGCCCTGCAGCTGCTCCGAGACATCCTTGACCCTTGCACCAGGGAGGCAACATACCATCCTTGAGTCTCATTTGCAGCCGCAGAAAGACCTATCTAGTCTCCTTACAATCGAATCCCCTAACACTACAGCTCTCCCACTCTTTTTCCTGCCCTCCTGTGCAGCAGATTCATCCAGGGTGCCATGAACTCGGCTGCTTCTGTGGTATATCTGTTTTGGAGGGAGATGACCACAGGGGTTCCTTGCACTACCTTCCTTCCACTGCTCTTCCTGCTGGTCACCCATTCCCTATCTGCCTGTGTAACCTTTACCTGCAATGTGACCAACCGACTAAACATATTATTCACGACATCCTCAGCATAGCGAATGCTCCAGAGTAGCTCTAGTGCCGCAATGCTGTCTGTCAGGAGCTGCAGCTGGATACACATCCCGCACACATAGTAGTCAGGGACTCTTGAAGCGTCCCTGATTCCCCACATAGCATAGGAGGTGCATGACATGGCTCTGGGCTCTCCTGCCATAACTTAATCCTTAAATTACTTAATTTGACAATAATTACAAGGTTTCTGACTGATAAGAAAAAGATAAAGATAAAGAAAAAGACTGTTAACATCCTGGCTCTGGGGTCCAGCAACTCCTCTGGCTTTCAAATCATCAATGAGAGCATGGATAGGAGCTTCAAGAGGGGCTTCGTGATTCCAATAATCTGTTCTCACAGCCCCAAGAGAGTGGTATTGACTTCATAACAGAGGCTGTCCTCTTTCAGACTGACTTCCGGGTGGGAAACCTGTCCATGATGCACACGCATGCTGTGGAGTTAAAACTCTCCACAGTTTGTGGAGAAACCCGGACTTGCAGGTTTCCCGAGGTCCTCTGGGACCCCCCACTCCGGGTGGGTCAGAAATGTAAAATTCCGGCCAATATTTCTATTAATTTAAGATGTATTGTTGGCGGGCCTTCAGGTGGTGCGTGTAAGGACTGGGTGACATGGTATGAGGTAATGTTGGTGTATTAGCGAGAGGAGAGCAGGGCACCAGAGGGGAGCTCTGATTTCCTTTATGCTGTTTACCCTCCAGTTCTTCCTTCTCTTGTGGCTCCAGGGCTTGCCCCATTGCATAGAGAATTCTGTAGCATGCAACACACCAATCGAGCTCGCGGCTGGATTGAAGGACATCTCCAGATCTGTCCAGACAGCAGAACATTTGTTTTGAAATCCTAATGCTCTGCTCACTCAAAGCTCGATTGGAGGCGTAACTTTGAATCTAGTGCTGCTCAGCGTCTATGCTTGGGTTCAGTTTCAATTCATAGGAGACACAGTTCTGCTTATGGGCCTAAACGGGAACAACAATAGTCAATTTAGCAAGGCAGAGATCCATGGTTGTTAGGTGCCTGCAACTCACCTAATTATTATGATGCGGCGCAAGGACGAATTTTGTTCAATGCATGGGTCGTTCCATTCCTGCTTTTTGTTGCCATCACCACCAGAATCGCATCCTCATTTTGGCGCTAAGGAATATAGGTCCAATGATATCTTCTTTACCACAACATAAAAACACAGACGAAAAGATGGTTCTGCCAAAAACTTGTCAGGTGACCTGGTCCCATGATCCTTTTATTATTATGCATCAGCAGTTGCATTGCCACAGTAGTCCGCTAGGTGGAGCAGTAGTCCACTAGCTCTATATTACACTTCTCCCTCCTTAATGAAGAAGTAAGCAGGAGGAACTGAGGAAAATCCTTATTAGTCGGGAAATTGTGTTGGGGAAATTGATGGGATTGAAGGCCGATAAATCCCGAGGGCCCAATGGACTGCATCCCAGAGTACTTAAGGAGGTGGCCTTGGAAATAGCGGATGCATTGACAGTCATTTTCCAGCATTCCACAGACTCTGGATCAGTTCCTATGGAGTGGAGGGTAGCCAATCTAACCCCACTTTTTAAAAAAGGAGGGAGAGAGAAAACAGGGAATTATAGACCGGTCAGCCTAACATCAGTAATGGGTAAAATGATGGAATCAATTATTAAGGATGTCATAGCAGTGCATTTGGAAAGAGGTGACATGATAGGTCCAAGTCAGCATGGATTTGTGAAAGGGAAATCATGCTTGACAAATCTTCTGGAATTTTTTGAGGATGTTTCCAGTCGAGTGGACAAGGGAGAGCCAGTTGATGTGGTGTATTTGGACTTTCAGAAGGCTTTCGACAAGGTCCCACACAAGAGATTAATGTGCAGAGTTAAAGCACATGCTGATGTGGATTGAGAACTGGTTGGCAGACAGGAAGCAAAGAGTAGGAGTAAATGGGTACTTTTCAGAATGTCAGGCAGTGACTAGTGGAGAACCACAAGGTTCTGTGCTGGGGCCCCAGCTGTTTACATTGTACATTAATGATTTAGACAAGGGGATTAAATGTAGTATCTCCAAATTTGCGGATGACACTAAGTTGGGCGGCAGTGTGAGCTGCGAGGAGGATGTTATGAGGCTACAGAGTGACTTGGATAGGTTAGGTGAGTGGACAAATGCATGGCAGATGAAGTATAATGTGGATAAATGTGAGGTTATCCACTTTGGTGGTAAAAACAGAGAGACAGGCTATTATCTGAATGGTGACAGATTAGGAAAAGGGGAGGTGCAATGAGACCTGGGTGTCATGGTACATCAGTCATTGAAGGTTGGCATGTAGGTACAGCAGGCGGTTAAGAAAGCAAATGGCATGTTGGCCTTCATAGCGAGGGGATTTGAGTACAGGGGCAGGGAGGTGTTACTACAGTTGTACAGGGCCTTGGTGAGGCCACACCTGGAGTATTGTGTGCAGTTTTGGTCTCCTAACTTGAGGAAGGACATTCTTGCTATTGAGGGAGTGCAGCGAAGGTTGACGAGACTGATTCCCAGGATGGCGGGACTGACATAGCAAGTAAGACTGGATCAACTGGACTTGTATTCACTGGAGTTCAGAAGAATGAGAGGGGATCTCATAGAAACATTTAAAATTCTGACGGGGTTAGACAGGTTAGATGCAGGAAGAATGTTCCCAATGTTGGGGAAGTTCAGAACCGTGGTCACAGTTTAAGGATAAGGGGGAAACCATTTAGGACCGAGATGAGGAGAAGCTTCTTCACCCAGAGAGTGGTGAACCTGTGGAATTCTCTACCACAGAAAGTTGTTGAGGCCAATTCACTAAATATATTCAAAAAGGAGTTAGATGTAGTCCTGACTACTTGGGGAATCAAGGGGTATGGCGAGAAAGCAGGAATGCGGTACTGAAGTTGCATGTTCAACCATGAACTCATTGAATGCCGGTGCAGGCTAGAAGGGCTGAATGGCCTACTCTTGCACCTATTTTCTATGTTTCTATGTTTCTATGTTTCTATGACTTTATCATGGCATCGCATCAACACGGCTCTTCCCTTCACTTAAAGGGGAGAGCCTTCATGGTTTTAAAACTTTGGCCCACTGGGCCACCGGGGAGGGTTTCGGCCAGGCCAGCAGCCTGGTACCCAAGAACGTTTTGGCATCGCCGGGCAGACGAAAGATATTAAGAGGGGAATGTTGCCATAGGTGGCGCACACGGTGATGATGCATTTAAGACGGATCGGCTGCAGCGGAGCGCTGGAGGGGGGATCGGGGCACGGCCAGGAAACCTCGGAAGGGCAATTGGGCTATCAGTGGCCATTCCACCAAAGGTCGGTGGCCACTTCGGTTTGCAGCATGGCTGCCGATTTGCAGTGATAATAGACCATAACGAGAGGGGCAATTTTGGCCCAATGGACTTATTTTGTCATATTTACAAATGAAACTTAACCACTGCTTTTCTGTTTGAAAAAGGATACCTTCGTTCTTGAAAAGAACTTTCCAAACATGGTGCTGTACTTAGACTCATTCTAGGCTGATCTTGAGGAGCTTTTTTCTCCAAGGGAAGCCTTTGATTTATATTTTGAATTTCTACAACCTCAGACTGTTTGTTTGCCTGACTTAAATTATTACTTTCTCTTCGACTTGTTTCTAGTATATCTGATGTAGGATTTGCTATTGGTACTCTACTTGTAACAAGACTATCTGACTCCTCAGAAATAATCGAATCATTCCAACTTTCAACTCCTTCCACATCTGTAGGTAAAATATGATCAATTTCAACAAATCTAACCTGTCCATGATCAAACATCTTGACCAAATATGTGCGAGAACCATATATCGTTACTGTTCTTCCTGGTAACCACTTTAACCCTTTATGGTGATGGTCCTTCACTCTCACCTTCTGATTCAATTTCACACTTCTCTCTCTTACTCTACCTCGATCATGATTCTCTTTCTGTCTTAATTGTATCTCTTCTACAGACTGTGCCAAATTGGGCTTTAACAATGAGAACCTGGTTTCTGGTTGTCGTTTGAGAAACAACTCTATTGGTGTTCTACCCCAGTAGTTGTATGAGGAGTATTATGATAAGTAATTAGAAAATTTGCCAATTTATAGTCCAAAAACAACTACCGTTTCTTTGGATTTGGATCCAGCATTTGCTTGATGCGAGTACGTTTTACAATTTGTACTGTGTGCTCTGTTGTACCATTTAAAGCAGGGTGGTACAGTGGAACTTTGGTATCTTTCACACCGTTTCTGCTCATGAACTGTGCAAATTCTTCTGAACAAAATTGTGGCCCATTATCAAATACAATTTCATCTGGGAGGCCATATGAAGAAAACAATCTTTGCAAATTGTCTAGCGCTTGACAGAAAGAGAATCATGATCGAGGTAGAGTAAGAGAGAGAAGTGTGAAATTGAATCAGAAGGTGAGAGTGAAGGGCCATCACCATAAAGGGTTAAAGTGGTTACCAGGAAGAGCAGTAACGATATATGGTTCTCGCACATATTTGGTCAAGATGTTTGATCATGCTTTAAATGGTGCAACAGAGCACACAGTACAAACTGTAAAACGTACTCGCATCAAGCAAATGCTGGATCCAAATCCAAAGAAACGGCAGTTGTTTTTGGACTATAAATTCCACATCGGAAACACCTCTACCCACTTCAGATGGCTATCAATCACAATGAACAATTGCTGTACTTCTGGGAGGCCATTTCCATGGCTGAAATGGTACTGATGGTGCTTTCTTGCTTACGGATTGTCATGTTGTACATTAACTAATGATGTACTCTATATCTTTATCTGGACCTGGCCACCATAAGTAACTGCGTGCAAAACTCTTGATTAAGCACATTCCCAGGTACTGGTCGTGGAGATTGCCTAATAATTTGAATCTGAACTTATTTGGAATAACTAATCTTGCACCCCACATGATACAATCTTTATCCACTGATAATTCATTCCTACGAATGAAGTATGGATGAATATCTTTCTCTGATACCTGGTTTGGCCAGCCATTTGCTTTGTAATCATATATCTTTGACATAACTGGGTCTCGCTTGGTTGCTCTTAGTTGCTCTTCAGCTGTGACTGACAGTTCATCAATGTATGAATAATAGAACACTTCTTCCCTATTGGGTGTAACTTGTGATAGGGATGGAAACCTGGACATACCATCAGCATTACCATCTGACAACAACAATGGGTGTAGCCCAATTACTTAGATCTACCTTAGAGATCATGGGCCCAAGTTTCCCCAGGAGTTGCTCCGTTTTTTTTGAGCAAATAGATTTTTTTAGAGTAACTTAAAAATCGCAATTCTCCCCATTTAAATTGCTCCAGTGTAAGTGAGTTAGTTAGTTTTTTTTTAAGTTCAGTTTTTTTTTCAAAAGGGGGCATTAACAGCCACTTATGCCTGTTTTGTCAATTTAAGCAAGTTTAGCCAGCTAACACTTATTCCAAACTAACTTAGGCCAGCATAAGTGGGCACTTTTGTACGTTCAGAAAAACCCTATGGTGAATTAAGAAATCAGTGCAGGCAGCCAGAGATAGCAGAGGGGGGGGCGGGGAGGAGGGGAAACGGGGGAGGGAAGTTAGAGGTTTTCCAAAGCATTACACACTTCACTTTTAACCATAAGATGCGTAGAAACCATCAACATTTTTAAATAACAATAAATTAATATTAAATCAAGTAATAATAAATTAGATGTCCTACCTTGCTGACTGGAGCATGCACCGGCAATGCCCTTTGGCCAGGGCTAGGGCGGGAGGCTGAGAGAGACCTGTGTGTGTAAAGCAATCGGTCGCTGGCTTCCTCGGCCCACGGACACCCATCACACTGCCGCATCACGTTAATTTCTGCCTCACCATTGCACGTTGTTGTACTTGGTGTTAAAGCTTCGAGCCCGGGAAGAGGGAGTCTAGGCGTGCTCCCCGCAGATGCGCAGGTCGGTTTTGAAGTCCTGAGCGATCTCTCGCACCAGGCCCTGGAAGGGCAGCTTGTGGATCAGCAGCTCGGTGGATTTCTGGTAGCAGCGGATCTCTCTCAGATCCACGGTGCCGGGTCTGTAGCGATGAGGCTTCTTCACTCTGCCCGTGGCCGGAGTGCTGTTTGCAAGGATCTTTCCCTCCGGTCGATTTGTGCGCTGTCTGCTTGGTCCTGGCCATCCTCTGAACGGAGCACAGCACAATCTGCAACCCCATTCTCCTCATTGCATTTAAGCCCTGTTCCCTGACAGGTCGCGGCGGGGAGCCCATTCGGCCATGGCTAGGGGCGGCGTGCTTCGGGCCCCTCCCACACAGCCTGCAGAGCATCGCAGAGATTCGGGCTGCCAGGAGCTACTAGTGTCCATGTGCAGAGGTCCTGGCACTGTTTTCAGTGCTGGGACCTGGCTCCACCTCCGACTCCAGTTGGAGAGGCTGGGGAACGGCCAAACTCAGCCTGAAGATTTTTGGCACCCTTTTTGTTCCAGAAAAGTGGTGCACCTCTGATGAGTGCGCCAGAAATCTGTACTGGCCAAATTTGGGCCCCATGTCCTCAGTTTCTAGTCTTTTGAGTTCTTGCTCAACTTTTTCCTTGAGTGCTTATGGTATGGGACGTGGCTTGTAGTAAACTGGCCCAGCTTCCTTTTGTACTCGGACACTCACCTTGAAACCTTGGATTGGACTGCCTGATTCACGGAACACCATCAGATACTGCTTGACGATGTCACCTTTTGATTCAAATTTTATTTCAATACAAAAAATCTAATTCCAATCCAGCTTCAGTGATCCCAATCAATTTCTTCCTATTAAGGCAGGCTTGTCTCCTTACACTAGGCAAGCTCTGAAACTGATCCTTGTATTTCACTTGTACAGTGATACGTCCTACCACAGGGACTTTCTCTCCTGACTAGCCTTGCAGCTCTATCTTCGATTTCTCTATTGGAAAATCACGCAACTTGTCGAGATATCGCGATTCCGGTACTAAGCTCACGGATGCACCAGTGTCGATTTCTATGGGTATCCTGGTTCCTGCAACATCTACTTGGATGATGGTACATCGCAAATTGTTGTTCGATACTCTCGTGCTCCGGATGACGTGCATCTCCAGAACCACCTCGTCCTATTGCTTCTCTTCAATGCTATGTAGTCTCTGGCGATCTCTACTTATAGTATTGAAAGTTGGTTTATTCTTCAGTCGGCATGCCTTCGCAAGATTCCCAATTTTCTTGCAAAAGAAATACTCAACCTTTACATATGGACAGGTTTGAGCGATGTGTTGTCCCAGGTATCGATAGCATGACTTCAATGTATTGTTACCTTGGCCAGTTGCTGAGACCTAGGGGCTGAACTGCCTTTTATTTCTAACCTGCAGGCAATTCACCTTGGTTGTCTGATGATTGAAAATGGCACAAAATTCTCGAGGGTATTGATCGGCCCGATCCATCGACATAGCTGTCTGACACAAGCTAAATCAAAAGTCAAGTTGTCAAGAAAGTTGACAACAACTTTCTTCTGATTGCTTCATTTTTTATCCCACAAACAAAACAGTCACACAATGCTTGATCCTGAAACTTTCAGAAATAACAGTGAATGGCTAGCTTTTTTAAAGCTACAATGTACTCACTGACACTCACATCATTTAACTGATCTAATTTACCAAAACGATAACTTTCAGCGATTTCCAGGGGATCTGGACTGTAGTGCTATTCTTAATTGGTCAGAATCTGCGTCAGTGGCATGTCGTTTGGCTTGACAGGAGCATTGTCGCTTGTTTTAAAGCTACAATGTACTCACTGACACTCTCATCATTTAACTAATCTCGTTTTCCAAAGCGATAACTTTCAGCGATTTCCAGGGGATCTGGCCTGTAGTGCTGTTCTTACTTGGTCAGAATCTGCGTCAGTGGTGTGTCGTTTGGCTTGACAGGAACAAGCACATTTTTCAGGGTTTCATATACCTCGGGTCCTTCTTCAGTCAGGAAAATAGCCCGTGTTCTTTCTAACACCACCCAGTTACGATTTTCATCATTGGGAACTTTGATGATACTATTTGATGTGTAAACATGTTTAGCCACTCCACATATGCTCCAAAAGTCCCTCGGTCTCGATGGAATTCACCCAAGTGCCCTGTTATTCCCATAGGTGCAGCCATCTAGACTCTTCAGTTCAGCTAAGTGTGCTTGTAATTTGCCTTGGATTTTTAGCTGTTCTACAAAACAAAGAACCTCTCCAAGTCTCTCTGTTGATTGGCTGGATTAATCACCAATAAAAATTCCAGCTAGGGAATCCAATTATCCCATTCTCGTCGCCAATGTGACATCTTCTTTACAACAGAATAAACACACAGACTAAAAGATGGCTCTACTGAAAACTTGTCAGGTGGCTTGGTCACATGACCCCTTTATTATTATTATGCATTAACAGGTGCATTACCACAGTAGTCCACTAGGTGGAGCAGTAGTCCACTAGGGGGAGCTATATATTGCAGACCTCAATGTTTTTGTCTGCAAATTGACACCATTCGGGATAGTGACTTGAAGTTCAAAGTAAATGTATTTCAGATCCCAGCAATCCTTAGCAATTACATTCTAAATATGCACCTCCATTTTAGTAATCACAACTTAGAACCAGTCACAAGGAACACATTTCATATTTCAAAGACTTGGATAGCCTACCACCTTATAGTTGTTATATATATTGCTAAAGATGTAAATTATATTCTTAATCATACTTATATTTCCAAAAAAAAGGCTTGATGGTTTCTAACAGAATCTAAAAATGCCAAGTTTTCAGTCCACAATAAATCTTTATAATTATTAGTTTAAAAGGGCATGAAATTCATTGCAGTTAAAAAGCTGATAAAAGTTGAAGTCACAAACAGATTAGTGACATTGAAACAGTTAGGAAATAATCTCCTCAGTAATTACAGCCGTGAGTTGATGCTCCTTCTGTATACTTTAAGTCATTATGTCACAGTGCAAGGCAGCTTGTTTTTTGTTGTTGATTTTACTCCCTCTACATCTGAGTTTGTGTGTTAGAACACTCAGATATTGATTAATGCACTGAGGTAGAGTTTCCGATAGTTTTATCAGTGCAATCCATGTGAAATTGGCTGAACCAGCTCAAAAGGTCAGGGAATTTTAAACACAATTTAGCTCAAGCATAAATCGAGTTACCAGGATATTTAATGCAAGCTTAAAAATAATTTTGCCCGAAGTTGGCCCCACTCATAAAACTGGCCAAGCCCCCAGATCAAAATGATGAGGATGGCGAGTTCCTGCCCGTTTGTGACTCTTTGAGGAGGCTCTTCAAATTAAGCTTGTTTTCTTAGGCGCACAGGCACTAGTAGGCATGTTTTAAAAGTTTTACATATTAAAAAATCTTTAATTTACCAAGAAACAGACCAATGAAACTGGTAACTGGTTCAATTCAGTTTTTTTTAAGTCTTTTTCAGTGATTTTAAATTGGGTTTCTACAGGTAAAAGGCTAGCCATTTAGAAAGACACGGAGTAAACAAGGACACAGCATGGATTTGTTAAAGGAAAGTCGTGTCTAACAACTTTGATTGAATTTTTTGAGGAGGAAACCAGGAGGGTTGATGAGGGTTGTGTGTTTCATGTGGTGTATATGGACTTTAGCAAGGCTTTTGATAAGGTCTCACGTGGTAGACTGGTCATGAAAGTAAAAGCCCATGGGATCCAGGACAAAGTGGCAAATTGGATCCAAAATTGACTCAGAGGCAGGAAGCAAAGTGGGTGGATGGGCGATTTTCTGACTGGAAGGCTGTTTCCAGTGGGGTTCTGCAGGGCTCATGACTGGGCCCTTGCTTTTTGCAGTATCATCATCATCATAGGCAATCCCTTGAAATCAAGGAAAACTTACTTCCACTCTAAAAGTGAGTTCTCAGATGGTTGTACAGTCCAATGCAGGAATTACAGTCTCTGTAACAGGTGGGGCAGACAGTGGTTGAAGGAAAGGGTGGGTGGGCAGCCTGGTTTGCCACACGCTCCTTCCGCTGTCTGCGCTTGATTTCTGCATGCTCTCGACGACGAGACTCGAGGTGCTCAGTGCCCTCCCGGATGCTCTTCCTCCACTTTGGGTGGTCTTGGGCCACGGATTGCCAGGTGCCGGTGGGGTGTTACACTTTATCAAGGAGGCTTTGAGAATATCCTTGAAGCGTTTCCTCTGCCCACCTGCGGCTCGCTTGTTGTATAGGAGTTCTGAGTAGAGCACTTGCTTAGGGAGTCTTGTGTCGGGCATGCGGACAATGTGGCCCACCCAACGGAGCTAGTCGAGTGTGGTCAGTGCGGGGATGTTGGCCTGAGCGAGAACACTGACATTGGTGCATCTATACTCCCAGTGGATTTGCAGGATTTTGCAGATCTGGATTTCAGACCAGCAGTTTAGAGACTGAGGAGGTGTCAAGAGAAGTGATAGTGAGGTGGAGCTGCACTGATTGCATGGAGGAAATCATCCTCAGTGTTTTTAGACACAATTGGGGTAATCACAATTAGAATATATAGGAGGAATGTTGAGGAAACAGAAGTAGGTACAGCACAGATTCACTTGGATGCTTTAGGAGAAAATATAACTATGAATATAGACTAAAAATTGTGGGTCTGTTTTTATTTGAACAGAGCAGATACTTCACTGGAGGTGCGAGCTGCATCTCAGCATAAATTCTGGGCTGTGACTGCACTCGACCTCCGGCATTGACCCTGCCAAATCGTGAGATCTTTTAAATACCCCTAGTGTGCACCTACACCACTAGGAGTGCATTTTGATTTCCTGCTTTCCCCACAAAGGACCAAACTCAGGTGGAAGACTCGGGCCGGTTGTCACCTCACCCCTTCCCCACCAAAAATGGATGTACCTGCTTCCTAGGCCTCCTTTACAAGGGCCAAAATCAGTCCAAAAGTGCACTCATTCTTCATGGAAAGCCTGGACTGAGAGTTGGGTCTCACTTGCATCATTTGGCCAGCCAGTGTGCCTTGTTGCACTGGCGTAGTGGTTGCAAATGTTCCACTCCCCCCTCTAAGTAGCTAAGGATGCAGGATCCCCTGGCTGAAAAACCCACCTTGGCCTTGTCCCAACTACGTCATTAGCCTTGTCAGGGTCTAATGGAGGCATTGCTCCTTACATGGCCCGTCATACTGCCAATATAAGCAGGGACCCGGCGTGTCTGGTTCCCATCCTAATATCTGGCCCTCCTGGCACAGTTCTATTGGATTTATAGCAGGAGTGCATCAGAAGGATCGAGGATGTTCAAATCATCAATTCTGATTGCAATCTTTTGTGAAAAATATGTTGCGTACTCAACTTGATCAAAGATTTCAAATCAATGAAAATAGACCTTAAAGAAACGTATTGTGCTCACTGATAATGTAGTTTATGCCAAGCAGGAAACATTTTGTTTAAATTGGTCAGTGCCAAAAAGTTGGACTGTGTTGTGGTGATCAATTAATATTGAATGTTCACATAAGCTTTTCATCGCATGCCGAGACACTGCTCAAGGACATGTTTGATCTGATTAATTAGTCAAATAAGATTTCCACTTCTGGATGTGCAGCTCCTACTCTGTGGTTATTATACATCACTGCATTATTGGACAATGGTTCTGGCTAGACGTTAGATTCATTACAATAAATCTCATTCAGGTAATGAACAACAATTAATCAGTCATATCTAGTAAAAAGGTTCAGCTTACTATTCATAAATCTTCCTTTTCTTTCTATTCCCTGCAAGAATTATTTTTTTTGGCTGTCTGTGACTTTCATTAAGCCCGTTACAATATAGTTACAAGCCAGTAAAAGTTTAAAGGAAGTCACATTAATTATGAAATTGAAAAAGATAATGGGGAGGCTAAGATTCTTTGTATAAATCCGATGTCATGGAAATGTTTTGATTGCATTCACAGTCTGAAGCATCACAGACCAATATATTAAGAAATAAAAATCATATTTTATTCAATATTTAATGTGGCCACCTATGGAAAAAGGTTTTAACTTGCTGGAAGATTCAGAGTGCTGGGATACTGTACAGAACACAGACTAAATATACCTGTAGTTTCATTCAATTCTGTTAAGGTTCAAGGGCCTAAGTGCCAAACAGAGATTAATTGTGCTTCTTGCTGTGTTGAATTCCCTTTAGACTCAGAGACTCCTGCCATTACACCTTAATTCAATTGAATTCCTTTCAAACCCCATGCCGCGTACACCAATCACACACTAAATATATTTTTTAAGTCTTTTCCATTACCTTCATATGTCAGTTGGTATACCCTCTATCACATGCAACCTCTTGTTAACCCTGTACGACGTCCACCCACTTCCAATAAGAAGTCAATAATCACAAGTTATTGGATAGGGATGTTAGGTGGCAACACTTCAGTGTGTGTTTGTCAAGTGACTTGATCAGTTTTCATGTGTAAAAGCTAGTGCTCCCAGCACTTGCGAGCGTTTGCAAGTGTGCAGCCTTCAGTTCGCAATCATTTCCAGGAGCAAAGCCATTACCATCCTGACTTTTTTGTCTCCCATGAATACAATGATGAGCAGCTCTACATTTGCCTTTATCTGCAGAAATGCTAATAATGCTGTTGAAAAAAAGTGCATTATGTGGAAAGCTTATTCCTATTCAGGCACGAACCATCATGGGCAGCCCACGCAAACCATTAGCTACCGAACCATTATACATTCCTGTGTGGCGTAAGAATAAAAAAGGGAAGGTGGCTCAACTGTGGCTAACAAGGGAAATTAGGGAAAGTGTTAAATCCAAGGAAAAGGCATATAAATTGGCCAGAAAAAGCAGCAAACCTGAGGACTGGGAAAAATTTAAAATTCAGCAGAGGAGGACCAAGGGTTTAATTAGAAGGGCATGAGAGTAAGCTTGCAGGGAACATAAAAACTGACTGCAAAAGTTCTATAGATATGTGAAAAGAAAAAGATTAGTGAAGACTAATGTAGGCCCCTTGCAGTCAGAATCAGGTGAATTCATAATGGGGAACAAGGAAATGGCAGACCAATTGAACAGATACTTTGGTTCTGCCTTCACTAAGGAAGACACAAATAACCTCCCGGGAATACTAGGGGACCGAGGGTCTAGCGAGAAGGGGGAACTGAAAGAAATCCTTATTAGTCAGGAAATGGTGTTAGGGAAATTAAAGGGACTGAAGGCCGATAAATCCCCAGGGCCTGATAGTCTGCATCCCAGAATACTTAAGGAAGTGACCCTAGAAATAGTGGATGCATTGGTAGTCATTTTCCAACATTCTATAGACTCTGGTTCAGTTCCTATGGATTGGACGGTAGCTAATATAACTCCACTTTTTAAAAAAGGAGGGAGAGAGAAAACAGGGAATTATAGACTGGTTAGCCTGACATCGGTAGTAGGGAAAATGTTGGAATCAATTATTAAAGATGTAATAGCAGCGTATTTGGAAAGCAGTGACAGGATCGGTCCAAGTCAGCATGGATTTATGAAAGGGAAATCATGTTTGACAAAACTTCTAGAATTTTTTGAGGGTTTAACTCGTAGAGTGGATAAGAGAGAACCAGTGGATGTGGTGTATTTGGACTTTCAAAAGGCTTTTGACAAGGTCCCAAAGAAGAGATTAGTGTGCAAAATTAAGGCACATGGTATTGTGGGGTAAGGTATTGATGTGGATAGAGAACTGGTTGGCAGACAGGAAGCAAAGAGTGGAAATAAACGGGTCCTTTTCAGAATGGCAGGCGGTGACTGGTGGGATGCCGCAGTGTTCACTGCTGGGAGCCCAGCTATTTAAATATACATTAATGATTTAGATGAAGGAATTGAATGTAATATCTCCAAGTGTGCAGATGACACTAAGCTGGGTGGCAGTGCGAGCTGTGAGGAGGATGCTAGGAGGCTGCAGGGGAACTTGGACAGGTTAGGTGAGTGGGCAAATGCATGGCAGGTGCAGTATAATCTGGATAAGTGTGAGGTTTGGTGCAAAAACAGGAAGGCAGATTATTATCTGAATGGTGACAGATTAGTAAAAGGGGTGGTGCAACAAGACCTGGGTGTCATGGTATATCAGTCACTGAAGGTAAGCATGCAGGCACAACAGGCAGTAAAGAAGGCAAATGGCATGCTGGCCTTCATTGCGAGATGATTTGAGTATCGGAGCAGGGAAATCTTACTGCAGTTGTACAGGGCCTAGGTAAGGCCATACCTTGAGAATTTTGTGCAGTTTTGGTCTCCTAATCTGAGGAAGGATATTCTTGCTATTGAGGGAGTGCAGCGAAGATTCACCAGACTGATTCCCAGGATGGCAGGACTGACATATGAAGAAAGACTGGACCGATTAGGTTTATATTCACTGGAATTTAGAAGAATGAGAGGGGATCTCATAGAAACATATAAAATTTTGACAGGATTGGACAGGTTAGATGCAGGAAGAATGTTCCCGAGATTGGGGAAGTCCAGAACCAGGGGTCACAGTCTAAGGATAAGGGGTAAGCCATTTAGGACCGAGACGAAGAGAAACTTCTTCACTCAGAGAATTGTGAACCTGTAGAATTCTCTACTGCAGAAAGTTGTTGAGGTCAGCTCGTTAGGTATACTCAAAAGAGAGTAAGATGTCGCCCTTACGGTTAAAGGGATCAAGGGATCTGGAGAGAAAGCAGGAATGGGGTACTGAAGTTGCATGATTAGCCATGATCATATTGAATGGTAGTACAAGCTCGAAGGGCTGAATGGCCTACTCCTGCACCTACTTTCTATGTTTCTATGTAAAATGGTTGAAGAGTGAATCATGCATAATAGCAAAGGGAAAGATCATGTGGGATGGCAAGGCTGCTCACAGCCCAGTGCCAGCTAAAATGAAAATATAACTCAAATATTGCTCAAAAAGCTGCTCGGCTTTTTGCCTTTCAAATGAGCATGCACACAATTCTGCACAACCAGGGAGCGCAATTCCTATGTCTGCTGGTTATAGCAAAATTGTAAACCTGTTCTTTATAAGTTCTGTATAAAGAACTAATTTACAATTTGGATACAAACAGCAAACTGAGGATATCTACACTCCAAGTGTAGTATGAAGGTTTGAAACAAATATTTTATTCTATATCTGCCTCTCAGCAGCTTCAAAATAAAGATTACAGAAACAACCTGCATTATTATTGTGTCTTTTCATAGCCACAGGAAATGTCATAGTGCTTAACAACCAGCAGAATACTTTTGAAGTGTATTTGCTGTTGCTATAGAAGCAAAAGTGGCAGCAATTTGTGCGCAGCCCACGAACAGCAGATGAGTGTGTGACCATATAGTCCATTCCTGATGATATTGGCCAGGACACCAGGAGAATCATAGAATCTTACAGCACAGAAAGAGGCCATTTGGCCTGGCGTGCCTGTGGCGGCTCATTGAAAGAGCTGTCCAATTTAGTCACACACCCCAGCTTTTTCCCCATTATTCTGTAAATTAGTCCTGCCTGCTCGCCTTCAAATAGTGTTATGTGATCTTTTAACAACCACCTGAACAGCAAGATGGACTCCTGGTTTAGCATCTCATCCAAAAGTTAATGCAGCATTCCCTCAATACTGCATTGAAATGTCAGCAAGCTATACTACTCAAACACACAAGATAGTGTCTTTAATGTAGTAAAATATCCCGAGGCGCTTCACAGGAGAGGTATCAAGCAAAATTTGACACCGAGCCACAGAAGGCGATAGTAGGATAGGTGACAAAAAGCTTGGTCAAAAAGATAGGTTTTAAGTTTTAAGAAGTGTCTTAAAGGAGAGAGGCGGAGAGGCAGGTGGTTTAGGGAAGGAATTCCAAAGCTTAAAGTCTAGGCAGCTGAAGGCACAGCCACCAATGGTGGAGCTTAATCATCCAATTTTCTAATTCAGAGGCAAGAATCCAAATACTTACAGAGCCAGCTGACATTTAACTTATTCAATAAAAGAAAGTAACTGAGGGGCAAAAATTGCCCATCCTAATAAGGCCTCTGGCCGCCTGAAAGGGGCGATCATGGGGCAGCGTGGAATGGCCGCCAATTGCAGCGGACTGGCTGACGTTCGCGGCATTCCCCTCAGGTATCTGAAGATCCGTCCCACTCTTCCCACTTCCGTCCTGCTTCTGTAGATGTGTCGTTAACAACATCATCAGAGCACGAACCACAGCGGCTCCGCCACGGAAGGCAAATTCAGATCAAAAAGTCTTCCAGCCGCCGGTCGGTGCCGCCAACAGTTTTTTGGGTTGGTACACAGTGCCGGCTCAAGACCACCCGCGACCTTTAAAGGCGTGTTGCATGTAGGACAATTCTTTTTGCTGAGAAATTTTAAGACTTTTCACAAGTTTGACAGTTGTCTTGTTCATGGTGGATTGAGTGCTCGTGGGCTAGGGTCTTCAATCTTGATAACTCAGAGCCCTCATTATGGAGGTTCTGCTTGTGGAGGCAATGGGCTCAGTGCTGGCAGCAGAACGCCTCCTGGAGAGATGGCACCCGAGGTTGCCTTTGCCCTTCACCATGTTGCAGCCCACCAAGTCCCGGTGCATCACCCAGTGCAGACCCGTCTGCTAAGTCGAACAATCCTGACCACGTACTCCCAGTATCTGAGCTGGCACGTGCGAGTGTAGGAAGCAGTGACACGGTACTGCCAGCAGTGTCCCCCTCTTCCTCAGTCTCATTGGACATGGTGCCAATAGATGGATTGGCCTCAAGGCTGTCGTCCTGGCTTTGCCTCCCACTTTTATCAGCGGTCTCTCCCTGGCTTTGGCTCCCAGTGGTCTCAAGGCTGTCGTCCTGGCTTTAGTTCACACTCGGGGTCTCGTCTGCAATCATAAATGGCACAAAGGCTCCTGTGAGGGCAAGGTAGGGAATTGCACTATGCAGCCTGAAACTTGCACACAATCATAAGCAAACGCATGGTAGGCGCTGGCACTTTCAGGGAGAGATGGCATTAAAGGAAGGCCTTCACTTCCCGATGCTGCCCCGCATGGGATCCACATGACCGGCGGCCACAAGAAAGGCAACATGTGGGCCCAGTAGCCTCTGAACCCTTTCTTCCAGATGAATGAGTTGCTGGATATCTAGTTTGCCACCACCATCCTCTGTTGCTGTATACGGTTGTGAGAAACCTTCGCTTGCAAAGCAAATAAGGCTTGCTGAGTAGCAATGTCATGAGACCTCGGCAATGAGAGCAAGTGTGGGTCTATTACATGCAGTGTAACTCTGACATGAATGGGAGCCTCCAATGCGAGAACGCACACATATATATAGACAGGCCTCAGCAATCAAGTGTTGCTTCAGTGACTACATAGTGAAGGTGGGTAATAAGAGAAGGTGAAGGAGAGGCTCGCAGACAGAAGGTGAGAAGCTGGGGCCACATGTACTCACTTTCATCAGTCGAATTATGTCGCTGAGCCTCTTGCGGCATTGGGTGGCGATGCGGTCATGAATGGAGGTCCCCGAGACCTTCACAGCGAACTCACTCCAGGCATTAAGGAACACAGCACGAGTCAGTCTGCTTGTGGCGGAGTAAAGAACCCGCCTCCTTCCATCCACAGCCTCGATGAGGGTTTCCAGTTCCGCATCAGAAAATCTGGTGGCCCTCCTTGCTCCACCTGGATTCGCCATATGTTCGAATCAAACGACGTTCCTGCTCAGGGCCTAGCTGCAAACCCTGTCCTTTAAGAAGGCCAGGGAGCAGCTGGCCCATTAGCAGCAAATCGGCACCAGTTGAATTTCGTGGCCCAATCGGCCACTCAGCGCCCACACCACTGCAAAAAGCCCATTCCCGTCACCAATACCGCTCCACTCCTTTTTTTCAGCAAAAATGCTAAATTTTGCTCTAGTGGCTGCCGCATCCATTGCGGCGGTAATGAAAAGCAGAAAGCAGTAGGCGCACCCCGTTTCGGGCAGAGATGAATTTCTTCCCTTAGCTCTTTTGATGTGAGGTCCTGCTTTGAGGCTGCAGAGTGACTTGGATAGGTTAGGTGAGTGGGCAAATGCATGGCAGATGAAGTATAATGTGGACAAATGTGAGGTTATCCACTTTGGTAGTAAAAACAGAGAGACAGACTATTATCTGAATGGTGACAGATTAGGAAAAGGGGAGCTGAAACGAGACCTGGGTGTCATGGTACATCAGTCATTGAAGGTTGACATGCAGGTACAGCAGGCGGTTAAGAAAGCAAATGGCATGTTGGCCTTCATAGCGAGGGGATTTGAGTACAGGGGCAGGGAGGTGTTACTTCAGTTGTACAGGGCCTTGGTGAGGCCACAACTGGAATATTGTGTACAGTTTTGGTCTCCTAACTTGAGGAAGGACATTCTTGCTATTAAGGGAGTGCAGTGAAGGTTCACCAGACTGATTCCCGGGATGGCAGGACTGACATATCAAGAAAGACTGGATCAACTGGGCTTGTATTCACTGGAGTTCAGAAGAATGAGAGGGGATCTCGTAGAAACATTTAAAATTCTGACGGGTTTAGACAGGTTAGATGCAGGAAGAATGTTCCCAATGTTGGGGAAGTCTAGAACCAGGGGGTCACAGTCTAAGGATAAGGGGTAAGCCATTTAGGACCGAGTGGATGAGAAATTTTTTCACTCAGAGAGTGGTGAACCTGTGGAATTCGCTACCACAGAAAGTTGTTGAGGCCAATTCACTAAATATATTCAAAAAGGAGTTAGATGTAGTCCTTACTACGAATGGGATCAAGGGGTATGGTGAGAAAGCAGGAATGGGGTACTGAAGTTGCATGTTCATGAACTCATTGAATGGCAGTGCAGGCTTGAAGGGCCGAATGGCCTACTCCTGCACCTATTTTCTATGTTTCTATGTTTCTATGTTTGCCACATTCTTTCTAGGGCTCCAGAAAAAAAACTTCTTACCTATTTCAATCGAAAAGCATTGTGTACCTGGGGTCCCAGTGAGATTGGAAAGCTGTTTCTCTATGTCTTGCTGGAGGGAGGAGAGGTAGGTAGATTAAGACATTTTAAAAAATGAACAGAGATTAGGAAAGTTCCCGACAGAACAAGGATCTTTCAGGCTGAATTAATGTAAACAATGAATTCTTGTTCAGTGTTAGATTCTCCATAGGTTAATAGGTCCAAGATAGAAAATAGCTGGATGTCAATTGCTTCTGATATCTATTTTTTCACTATTCTGCCCTCCTCTCCTGAAGGTGCTCACTCACAGTTGTTGGCCTCAGTCAAAATGGTCATTATGTATGATAGAGAGTGTGAGCAGCCTATTCAATTGTATATGGGGGGTGGGCTGGATTGCAAGCCTGCTCCCACTCCTGTCCTCACCTCACATCCACACAGACAGCAGAAGCAATTAGGAGGGGGAAAACTGGCAAATTTTTCTCTTTTTTGCCTCAGCATTGCTTCCAAGTTTTAGCTTCCCTATCATTAACTACACTGACTGAAACCAACTTACCTCATCAAAGACCAAGGATTGAACCTGAGAATTTCATGGCCTCGATGGCTCAGTCCTACTCCAGGGGGTGCATGTACCAACTGAGCCATTGGGGCAGTAGCTGGAGGTATTTATTTGCCTTTTTTCTCAGGCAAATTCCACCCATCTCAGCTGAAGGCATAGATTACTACCTGAGCTTTATGTTGGTGCCACCTGTCCTCTAGTATCTCAACTACGTAACCCTTGTTCAAGTGTGAGCCTTGACGATATGTGTTGCTAAGCGATTTGACTGCTAAGATGTCACAACCAAGGCATTTATGTGCATTTACAGCCGGGGTCTTGATCAGGAACTGGAACCTTGGCTGACTTTGCCTAATGGGATTGCATCATATAAAAGGTAAGGAGATTAATAGATAATGTACATGTAGTCAATCTGATTTCTTGAACTGGTTTTGATTACCTGAGGGGGGTTGGAAAGGAATTTTCGAGAGTTCATTTTTCCCTTATTGACCCTGGGTTTTCCTGTTTGTTTTCTTCTCCCAGGAGACATGGCTGAAGGGGGATTAGAAGGAAAGAAGAGTCTATTCATGATGCTCTGGCCATCACGTGTGGGGCAGGCTTGATGGACCAGCTGGTCTTTTCCTGTTTGTCATTTTTGTATGTTCATACTCAGAGTATTTCAGGAAAGTTTAAAATGTTACTACTTGTTTTATATATATAGCTCCACCTATGGACTTCTGTGGCACTGTAGCCAGTGCTGTGTTTATATTAAAGAGGGAACTGGTCGCCTGATTAGAGGTCCAGAGTGCTCTGCCATTTTAAGGCTTGTTTGTGTTGTGAGTTGTACTGAAGATATAACAATGGCAATGAGAATGGGATAAATCGGATAAAAAAGCTGCAATTTTTGTTGGTGGAAGATTCATCCAACCAACAGAGAGACTTTGAGAGCTTCTCTGTTTTGATTAACAGCTACAAATCCAAGGTAAATTACAAGCACACTTGTCTGAACTGCCAGAATTCAAATGGCCGTGCCTATGGGAATAATAAGGCGCTTGGGGGAGATTCAATGCAACCGTGAAAGTTTCAGAGAGCATGTGGAGTGGCTAGAAATGTTTTTCACCGCAAATAATATCATCAACATCCCCAATGATGAAAACCATAACCGGGTGGTGTTGGAAAGACAATGGGTGATTTTCTTAAATGACGCAGGGCCCAAGGTGTATGAAACCTTGAAAAATTTGCTTGTGCCTGTCAATCCAAAGGACACATCTCTTAAGCAGATTCTAACAGCACTACAGTCCTGAGCCCCTGGAAATTGCTGAAAGTTATCATTTTGGAATATGGGATCAGTTAACCGAAGAAAATATCAGTGAATAAATTGGAGCATTAAAAAAGCTATCTATTCACTGTAATTTCCGAAACTTTCAGGACCGAGCATTGCATGACCGCTTTGTTTGTGGGATGAAAAATGATGCGATCAGAAGAAAGTTATTGACAACTCCTATCTTGACTTTTGATTTAGCATGTCATATAGCTATGTCAATGAACATGGCCGACCAATATTCCTGAGAATTTCATACTATTTCCAGTCGTAAGACTCCGAGGTTAATTGCCTGCAGGTTAAAAGTAAAAGGCAGTTGGGCCTCAAGGTCTCAGAAACTGTCAATGGTAACAGAACATTGAAGTCCTGCTATCAGTGCCTGGGACAACACATTGCTCAAAGTTGTCCATATCTGAAGGCAGAGTGTTTCATCTGGAGGAAAACTGGGCCTCTTGCGAAGGCACGCCGACTAAAGAGTAAATCAGCTTTCAAAGCTATGAGTAGAAATCCCCAGAGACTACATAGCATGGAAGAAAAACAACAGGATGTGGAGGTTTTAGAGCTACACATCATCAGGAGCATGAGGTTAACTAATGGCGATTCGAAAAGTATCATAATCCACATAGATGTTGCAGGAACCAAGATACCCATGGAAATCGACATTGGTGCATCCATGAGTGTAGTACCAGAGTCGCTATACCTCAACAAATTGTGGGATTTCCCACTGGAGAAATCCAAAATAGAGCTTAGAGGCTACTCGGGAGAGAACATTCATGTGGTAGGTCGTATCACCGTACCGGTGAAATACAAGGATCAATTTCAGAGCTTGCCTCTATTAGTAGTGGCAGGAGACAAGCCTGCCTTACTAGGAAAAAATTGGTTGGGATCACTGAGGCTGGATTGGAATGAGATTTTTCGTGTTGAAATGAGATTTGCATCAAAGGATGATGTCATCAAGAATTATCCGAAGTTGTTCTGTGAAGCAGGCAGTCCGATCCAAGGCTTCAAGGCAAGTGTCAGGGTACAGAAGGACGCTACATCGGTTTACTGCAAGCCATGTTCCGTACCATATGAACTCAAGGTGAAAGTTGAGCAGGAACTCAAAAGACTAAAGACTGAGAACATTATCTCTAAGATAGATCGATGCAATTGGGCTACACTCATTGTTATTGTACCCAAGTCCGATGGTAAGGTAAGATTGTGTGGTGATTATAAAGTAACCGTAAACCAGGTTCTAGACGGCAATCTCCCCCGTACATTGCCAAATGTAGAAGATTTGTTCACAACACTGGCAGGTGGTCAGATCTTCTCAAAGTTGGAACTTACAAATGCCTACATACAATTGAACTAGATGAGGAGTCCAACTCATGCTTGACTATAAATACTCATCTACGCCTACATCAATTTAATAGGCTACCACTAGGAGTGTCTTCCACTCCTGCCAGATTCCAAGGGGTGATGAATCAGATTTTGCAAGGTATTGAAGGGGTAGTATGTTATTTAGATGACATACTAATTTCAGCACCAAATAGGCAAATTCATAATAACATATTGAATGAAGGCCTCAAATGGCTAGAGAAGCACAGAATACGAGTGCCTACATGAGTTATTTAAAAACTCAGTGGAGTACTTAGGGTGCAGAGTAGACAAAGATGGTTTACATCCAACCAAGGGAAAGCTGGATGCAATCAGAAATGCATCCACTCCCAAGAATGTCACTGACCTTCGATCATTTTTGGGTCTTTTGAACTATTATGGGAAGTTCCTACCAAATTTGGCTACATCCACCGAAAGAACAATTGAAAAAAAGGTCCATTGGAAGTGGTCAGAAGAATGTGATACAGCATTCAAGGAGTGTAAAAGCAAATTGGTCGAGAGCACCATGTTAGTTCACTATGACGTATCTAAGGAGATCAAGCTAGCATGTGATGAATCTCCGTATGGAATTGGGGCAGTAATCTCTCATGTACTACATAGTGGGAGGAGAGACCAATTGCTTTTGCTTCACGCACTCTTAGTGCCAGTAAACGTAATTAAGTGCAAATTGAAAGGGAAGCTTTGACATTAATTTTTGGGGTCAAGAAGCTCCACAAATACTTGTATGGTAATAAATTTACCATCATTACGGACCATAAACCCCTGAAAACAATCCTGCATCCAAAGTCCCCAGTTCCAACATTAGCTGCAGCTCGAATGCAAAGATTGGCTTTGATTTTGACAGCATATACATATGATATTGAATACAGATGATCAGCTGATCACAGTAATGCTGATGCTATGTTTAGATTGTCTTCTCCATCACAAGTTACACGACAGGGAAGAAGTGTTCTATTTTTCATACATTGATGAACTGCCAGTCACAGCTGAAGAGATTGGTAGAGCAACCAAACGTGACCCAGTGATGTCAAAGGTGTATGCTTATATTGCAAATGGCTGGCCAAACCAGGTAACAGACAAAGATATTCAGCCATTCTTCATTCGAAGGAATTAATTATCAGTTGATAAAGATTGTATCATGTGGGGTGTAAGAGTGGTTATACCAAATAAATTCTGATCCAAATTATTAGGAAACCTCCATGACCAGCACCTGGTATGTGCTTGACCAAGACTTTTGCACGCAGTTACTTATGGTGGCCAGGTCTTGATAAAGATATAGAGTACATCGTCATTCAGTGTACAACTTGTTAATCGGTAAGCAAGAAACCACCATCAGTACCATTACCAGCCATGGAAATGGCCTCCCAGGGTGTGGCAACGGCTACATATCGATTTTGCTGAGTTAGAAGGACAACAATTGTCATTGTGATTGATAGCCATTCGAAGTGGGTCAAGGTGTTTCCAATGTGCAACAAGTAAAACCTTAGACATTTTACGAAGATTATTTTCTTCATTTGGCCTCCCAGAAGAAATTGTTTCTGATAATGGACCACAATTTCGCTCAGAAGAATTTGCAGTTCACAAGCAAAAATGGTGTGAAACATACCACCCTGCCTCAAATGATGCAGCAGAGCGCACAGTACAAATTGTAAAACTTGCCCTCATCAAACAGATGTTGGATCCAAGTCCAAAGAAACGACATTTGTCATTGGACCACAAATTGGCTAATTTTCAAATTACATATCATAATACTCCTCATACAGAGTTATAAACATAGAAACATAGAAATTTACAGCGCAGAAGGAGGCCATTTTGGCCCATCATCACCACGCCGACCAACAAAGAGCCATGCGGCCCTAATGGTTACATGTGAACCGATGAACAATGACGGAAAGGCAAAGAGCACCAGCCCAATCAGTCTGTCTCACAAAACTGTGACACCCCTTATACTGAAACATTCTACATTCCACCCCAACCGGAGCCATGTGATCTCCTGGGAGAGGCAAAAACCAGATAAAAACCCAGGCCAAATTAGGGAGAAAAAATCTGGGAAAATTCCTCTCCGACCCACCCATGCGATCGAAACTAGTCCAGGAGATCACCCTGGTTGTATTCTATTCCCTGCAGTACTTACCATTATATCTGCACCGTCGAACAAAGGGTCATTCAGTCTAATCCCAGTTACCAGCTCTAGGTCCGTAACCCTGCAGGTGACCATCTAATCATCTCTTAAAAGTGGTGAGGGTTTCTGCATCCACCACTTTTCCAGGCAGCGAGTTCCAGATCCCCACAACCCTCTGCATAAAGAAGCCCCCCCCACCCTCAAATCCCCTCGAAACCTTTCACCGACCACCTTAAAACTATGTCTCCTTGTTATAGACCCCGCCACCAATAGAAATAGGCCCTTACTATCCACTATATCCAGGCCCCTCAATATTTTGTACACCTCAATGAGGTCTCCTCTCAGCCTTCTCTGTTCCAATGAGAACAAACCCAGCCTATTCAATCTGTCCTCATAACTAAGATTCTCCATTCCAGGCAGCATCCTAGTAAATCTCCTCTGCACCCTCTCTAGTGCAATCATGCCCTTCCAACAATACGGCGACCAGTTCTTCAGCTGTGTCCTAACCAAAGTTTTCTACAAATTAAGCATAACCTCCCTGCTCTTATATTCTATGCCTCGGCCAATAAAGGCAAGCATTCCGTTTGTCTTCTGAACCAACTTATCTACCTGGCCTGCTACTTTCAGGGATCTGTGGACAAGCACTCCAAGGTCTCTTTGTTCATCTACACTATTAATTGGCCTACCGCTTAATGTGTATACCCTTTCCTTATTAGCCCTCCAAAAGTTATCACCTCACACTTCTCTGAATGAAATTCCATTTGCCACTTCTCTGCCCATCTGACCAGTTGATTGATATCCTCCTGCAGTCCATGACTTTCCTCTTCATTATCAACCAAACTACCAATTTTAGTGTCATCTGCAAACTTCTTAATCATACTCCTTATATTCAAATCTAAATAGTTTATATATATCACACAAAGCAAGAGACCCAGTACTGAGTCCTGCAGAATCCCACTGAAAACATCCTTCCAGGCACAAAAGAACCATCAATCATTACCCTTTGCTTCCTACCTCCAAGTCAATTTGGATCCAACTTGCCACTTTGCCCTTTAACCTTCATGACCAGCCTACCATGTGGGACCTTATCAAAAGCCTTGATAAAGTCCATATATACTACATCGTATGCACTACCCTCATTGATCCTCTTGGTTACCTCCTCAAAAAATTCAATCAGGTAAGTCAAACACGATCTTCCCTTAACAAATCCATGCTGACTCTCCCTAATTAATCCTTGCCTTTCCAAATTTAGATTTATTCTGTCTTTCAGGATTTTTTCCAATAATTTTCCTACCACTGAGGTTAGGCTGACAGACTTGTAATTACTCATCCTATCCCTTTCTCCCTTCTTAAACAAGGGTACTACATTAGCAGTCCTCCAATCCTCTGGCATCATGCCCAGATCCAAAGAAGACTGGAAAATGATGGTCAAGGCCTCTATTATTTCCTCTTTTACTTCGTTCAACAGCCTGGGATGCATTTCATCCAGGCCTGGGGACTTATCTACTTTCAAAGCTGCTAAATCCCTTAATACTTCCTCTCTCACTATATTTATTTCATCTAGAATATCACACTCCTCCTCGATAACAGTATCTGCATTACCCCTTTCATTTGTGAAAACAGATGCAAAGTATTCATTAAGAACCCTAGCAACATCTTCTGCCTCCACACAGAGATTACCTTCATGGTCTCTAATAGGCCCTACCCTTCCTTTAGTTACCCTCTTACTCTTAATATATTTATAGAACATCTTAGGGTTTTCCTTAATTTTACTGGCCAGAATTTCTCGTGCTCTCGCTAGCATTCCTAATAACCTTTTTAATTTTGCCTCTTAACTTTCTATATTCCTCTAAAGATTCTATAGTATTTAGCCGTTTGTATATGACTTAAGCAACCTTTTTTTTCTTAATCCTCCCCTGTAAGTCCCTAGACATCCAGGGGGCTCTGGAATTATTTTTGCCAGCCTTTTTCTTTAAGGGCACATGTTTGGCCTGAGCCTTCTGGATCTCCTCCTTGAATGCCTCCCACTGTTCCGACACTGATTTACCCACAAGTAGCTGTTTCTAGTCCACCATGGCCAAATCACTCCTTAACTTAGCAAAATTAGCTTTTCCCCAATTCGGAACTTTTATTCCAGGCCTATGCTTGTCCTTATCTATAACCAACTTGAATCTGACTGAATTATGATCGCTGGCACCCAAGTGCTCTCCCACTACTGCCCCTTCAACCTGCCCAACTTCATTTTCCAAAACGAAATCCAAGACCGCCCCTCTCGTGTTGGGCTTGCTACATACTGACTAAAAATGTTCTCTTGAATGTATTTCAAGAATTCTGCACCCTCTATACCCTTCACACTAAAATTGTTCCAATCAATATTTGGATAGTTAAAATCCCCTTCTATTACTACTCTATGTTTTTTGGACTTCACAGCAATTTGCCTACATATTTGCTCCTCTACCTTCCTCCCACTGTTGGGAGGTCTATAATACATGCCCAGCAGTTTGATTGCTCCTTTTTTATTTTTCAATTCAACCCATATGGCCTTATTTGATGATCGCTCTAACATATTATCCCTCCTCACTGCTGTAATAGTTTCTTTAATCAGTATCGCGAAACCTGCCCCCCCTCCCCACAACCATCATTTTACCCCCCTCTCTATCTTGTCTAAAAATCCTGTAGCCAAGAATATTGATCTGCCAAATCTGCCCCTCTTTCAGCCATGTTTCTGTAATGACTATAATATCATAATCCTAAGTGTCTGCCTGTGCTCTTAGCTCATCCGTCTTATTCGCTATACTCCTTGCATTAAAATATATAGCATTCAGCACAGGAAGACCTACTTGCTTACTATTTACAAAGCCCTGTTTCCTCTGTCTTACAGATTCGCTTTCTAGATTCTTGCTATCCAATTTATGTTTTACTACCTTCCCTTTTGAATTCGTTCTCAGGTTCCCATCCCCCTGCCAAGCTAGTTTAAACTCTCCCCAACAGCACTAGCAAAACTCCCCGTGAAGATATTGGGCCCGACGCTGTTGAGATGCAACCCGTCCGGTTTGTACAAGTCCCATCTCCTCCAGAAGCGGTGCCAATGCCTCAAGAATTTAAAGCCCTCCTTCCTACACTAACTTTCCAGCCACGTGTTCATCCTCTCTATCCTTCTATTCTTATACTCATTTGCACCTGGTACCGGTAGTAACCCGGAGATTACTACCTTTGAGGTCCTACCCTTTAATTTTCTTCCTAGCTCCCTGAATTCTTCCTGTAGTACCTCATCCCTCATTTTATCTATGTCGTTGGTCCCAATATGGACCACGACCTCTAGCTGTTTACCCTCCCCCCCCCCCCCGCCCCCCCCCCCACAGGATGACCTGCATTCGCTCTGTGACATCCTTGACCCTGGCACCAGGGAGGCACAAAACCATTCGGGAGTCACGTCTATGGCCGCAGAAACACCTGTCTTTTCCCAAAACTATAGAATCCCCTATCACTAGGGCTCTTTTATTCTTCATCCCTCCCCCCTGTGTAGCTGAGTCACCCATGGTGCCTTGGAATTGGCTCTGGCTGCACTCCCCAGAGGCACCATCATCCTTACCGATACTCAGAAGTGAATATCGGTTTGAAAGCGAGATGGACTTATGGGGGGACTCTGCGCTACCTGCCTAGCACACTTACTATGTCTGGTGATCACCCACTTCCGCTCTGCCTCCACACCTTTAAGCTGTGGGGTGACCACCTCCTGAAACATGCTATCCACGTAGCTCTCAGCCTCGCGGATGCACCGTAGTTGTTTCTCAAACGACTGCCACGAACCAGATTCTCGTTGTTGAAACCAAACTTGGCACAGTCCGTAGAAGAGAAACAATTAAGACAGAAAGAGAATCATGATAGAGGTAGAGTAAAAGAGAGAAGGGTGAAATTAAATCAGAAGATGAGAGTGAAGAATCCTCACTATAAATGGTTAGATATGGCCCTTACGGTTAAGGGGATCAAGGGGTATGGAGAGAAAGCAGGAAAGGTGTACTGAAGGAATGATCAGCCATGATCTTATTGAATGGCGGTGCAGGCTTGAAGGGCCGAATGGCCTACTCCTGCAACATTTTCTATGTTTCTATTTTTTAAAGTGGTTACCAGGAAGAGTGGTGAAGATATATGGTCCTCGCACATATTTGGTCCAGATGTTTGATCATGGACAGGTTTGGTTTGTTCACATTGATCATATTTTACCTACAGACGTGGAAGTAGTTGAAGGTGGGAATGATTCAATTATTTCTGACTCATCAGATAGTTTTGATACACCAGTAGCATATCCTACATCCAATGTACTGGAAACAAACCCAAGAGAATGTCAGAATTTAAGTCTGAGTCCGAGTCAGGCAGACAAACAGTCTGAAGTTAGAGAAAGTTCAAATGGAAATCAAGGGCATCCCTTGGTGGAAAACTTTCCTCAGGATCAGCCTCGAATGAGTTTAAATTCAACACCATGTTTGGAAGGTTCTGTTCGAGAGCGAAGGTATCCTCTTCGAAACAGAAAACAAGTGGTTAAGCTTGATTTGTAAATATGACAAAATAAGTCCATATCTTTTGTTATGTTTAACCATGCAAGTTATGTATGATGATTATTTTGTTATAATTACTTCTTCATTAAGAAGGGAGAAATGTAATGTATATAGCGCCACCTGTGGACTCCTGTAGCACTGCAACCAGTGCTGTGTTTATAATAAAGAGGGAACTGGTCACCTGACTAGAGCTCCGGAGTGTCCTGCCATCTTAAGGTTTGTGTGTGTTGTGAGTTGTACTGAAGATATAACGCCAATGTTTGGAGCTCCCTTATCTGGACTCCCTTATCTGGCACCACCCCTCATCCGGTATGATTCTGGCGGTTGGGGGTGCATGCGCAGATTACGGCTGACCTCCACTCCGAATTTTGGGTCGCTCTGATACCCGCTGGGGCCACTCCAACACTCAGCCCGCTGGGGCCACTCCAACACTCAGCCCGCTGGGGCCGCTCCGACACTTGGCCCACAGGGACCGCTCCGACACTCGGTCCGCTGGGGCCACTCCAACACTCAGCCCGCTGGGGCCACTCCAACACTCAGCCCGCTGGGGCCACACCGACACTCAGCCCGCTGGGGCCACACCGACACTCAGCCCGCTGGGGCCACTCCAACACTCAGCCCGCTGGGGCCACACCGACACTCGGCCCGCAGGGACCGCTCCGACACTCGGCCTGCTGGGGCCACTCCAACACACGGCCCGCTGGGGTCGCTCCGACACTCGGCCCACAGGGACCGCACCGACACTCGGTCCGCTGGGACCACACTGACACTCGGCCCACTGGGGCTGCTCCAACACTCGGCCTGCTGGGGCCACTCCGACACATGGCCCGCTGGGGCTGCTCCAACACTCTGCCTGCTGGGGCCACACTGACACTCGGCCCGCTGGGGCCACTCCAACACTCGGCCCGCTGGGGCCACACCGACACACGGCCCGCTGGGGCTGCTCCAACACTCTGCCTGCTGGGGCCACTCCGACACACGGCCCGCTGGGGCCACACCGACACACGGCCCGCTGGGGCTGCTCCAACACTCTGCCTGCTGGGGCCACTCCGACACTCTGCCCGCTGGGGCCACTCCAACACTCGGCCCGCTGGGGCCACTCCGACACTCGGCCCACTGGGGCCACTCCGACACTCGGCCCGCTGGGGCCACTCCGACACTCGACCCGCTGGGGCCGCTCTGACACTCAGCCCGCTGGGGCCACAACGACACTCGGCCCGCTGGGGCCGCTCAGACACTCGGCCCGCTGGAGCCGCTCCGACACTCTGCCCGCTGGGGCCACTCCAACACTCTGCCCGCTGGGGCCACTCCGACACTCGGCCCGCTGGGGCCACTCCAACACTCAGCCCGCTGGGGCCACACTGACACCCGGCCTGCTGGGGCTGCTCCGACAGTTGGCCTGCTGGGGCCACACCGACACTCGGCTCAAGGGCCCGCCGACACTTCCTTTGCTGCCCGCCGAGGGCCCACCAACACTTCGGGCCCAACCAGGGTGCCGACCTCCTACCCCCCTCCCTAAACTTGGCCCGCCATCCCTCCCCCCCCCCCCCCCCGCTTGGGCCGCGGACCTTCCCTCATCCGTCACAATCCCTTATTCAGCACAGGCCAGCTTCCAAGGGTACTGGATAAGGGAGGTTCAACCTTTATTGGGTCTATGTACTAACTGGTTCAATGAAGAGTGCAAAAAAGCATACCAGGAATAGCACCAGGTGTACCTGAAAATAAGGCACAACCTGGGGAAGCTGGAACACATGAAGCTAACAAGCAGAAGTAGCATGCTATAGACAGAGTGAAGTGACCCAACAGCCAACAGATCAGATCAAAGCTCTGCAGTCCTGCCACATGCCACATTCACACAAGTAGTGTGAATAGTACAGAGGGTGCAGAATTCCTAAAATGCATTCAGGAGAACTTCTTTAGCCAGTATGTAACAAGCCCAAGAAGGGAGGGGGCAGTTCTGGACTTGGTTTTGGGGAATGAAGAGGGGCAGATGGAAGGGGTTTCAGTGGGAGAGCATTTAGGTGCTCATGATCATAATTCAGTAAGATTTAGGGTAGTTATGAAAAAGGACAAAGGGGGACCAGGAAAAAAGCTCTCAATTGGGGTAAAGCATATTTTGCTGAGCCGAAGTGGACTCGAAATAGCTGTCAGAGCAGTAGGGCGCATTCAAGGAGGAGATCCTGAGGGTACAGAGCAAGTATGTACCCTTAAAGAAAAACGGTGGGGCTAACAAATCTATAGCCTACTGGATGTCAAGGGATATACAGGTTTAGATAAAGAAGAAAAGGGAAGCTTATGACAAATACCGGGAACTTAATACTGTAGAAACTCTAGAGGAGTATAAGAAGTGCAGGGGTGCAATTAACAAAGATATCAGGAAAGCAAAGAGAGAGCATGAGAAAATGAGAATGTTAGCAAGTAAAATCAGGAAAAACCCAAAGATGTTTTATAAATACATTAAGAGCAAAAGGATAACTAGAGAAAGAGTGGGACCTATTAGAGACCATAAAGTTAATCTGTGTGTGGAGGCAGAAGATGTGGGTATGATTCTTAATGAACACTTTGCATCTGTTTTTACAAAAGAAAGATGTGATGCAGAATTTGCAATGAGGGAGGAGAAGTGTGAAATATCAGATGAAATAAACATAGAGAGGGAGGAAGTATTAAGGGGCATAGCAGCTTTGAAAGTGGATAAATCCAGAAGCAAAGGAGGAAATAGAGGCTTTGATCATCATTTTCCTGTCCCCTCGGGCTACAGGTGTGGCGCCAGAGGACTGGAGGACTGCTAATGTTGTACCTTTGTTTAAAAGGGATAGACCGAGTAATTAAAAGCCAGTCAGCTTAACCTCAGTGGTGGGAAAATTAGTGGAAAAACTCCTGAAGGACAGGATAAATTTTCATTTGGAAAGACATGGATTAATCAAGGAGAGTTAGCATGGATTTGTTAATGGAAGGTCATGTCTGACTAACTTGATTGTATTTTTCGAGGATATAACAAGGGGAGGATAGTGCATATGATGCAGTGTATATAGATTTTAGCAAGGCTTTTGATAAGGTCACATAATGGTAGACCGGTCATGAAAGTAAAAGCCCATGGGATCCAGGGCAAAGTAGCAAGTTGGATCCAAAATTGGCTGAGAGGAAGAAAGCAAAGGGCAATGTTTGATGGGTGTTTTTGTGACTGGAAGGCTGTATCCAGTGGGGTTCTGCAGGGCTTAGTGCTGGGTCCCTTACTTTTTGTGGTATATATCAACGATCTAGACTTGAATGTAGTGGGTATGATTAAGAAGTTTGCAGATGAAACTAAAATAGGCTGTGTGGTTGATAATGAAGAAGAAAGCTGAAGACTGCAGGAAAATATCAATGAACCGGTCAGAACAGTGGCAAATTGAATTCAATCCGGAGAAGTGTGAGGTAATGAATTTGGGGAGGGCTAACAAGGCAAGGGAATACATATTAAATGGTAGGACACTGAGAAATGTAGAGAAACAAAGGGACCTTGGAGTGCATGTACAAAAATCCATGAAGGTAGCAGGCCAGGTAGATAAGGTGGTTAAGAAGGCACACGGATTACTTGCCTTGATTAGCCGAGACACAGAATAAAAGAGCAGGGAGGTTATGGATGAACTGAATAAAACACTGGTTAGGCCACAGCTGGAGTACTGTGTCATCATCATCATCATAGGCAATCCCTCGAAATCGAGGAAGACTTGCTTCCACTCTAAAAGTGAGTTCTCAGGTGACTGAACAGTCCAATACAGGAATTACAGTCTCTGTCACATGTGGGACAGACAGTCGTTGAAGGAAGAGTAGGCTGGTTTGGCGCACGCTCCTTCCGCTGCCTGTGCTTGCTTTCTGCATGCTCTCAGCGATGAGACTCGAGGTGCTCAGCGCCCTCCCGGATGCTCGTCCTTCACTTAGGGCGGTCTTTGGCCAGGGGCTTCCAAGTGTCAGTGGGGATGTTGCATTTTATCAAGGAGGCTTTGAGGGTGCCCTTGCAGTGTTTCCTCTGCCCACCTGGGACTTGCTTGCTGTGTAGGAGTTCCGAGTAGAGCGCTTGCTTTGGGAGTCTTGTGTCAGGCAGGCAAACAATGTGGCCCATCCAACGGAGCTGCTCAAGTGTGGTTAGTGCTTCGATACTGGGGATGTTGCCCTGATGTGCAGTCTGGTCACCACATTACAGGAAAGATGTGATTGCACTGGAGAGGGTACAGAGGAGATTTACGAGGATGTTGCCTGGACTGGAGAATATTAACTATGACAAAAGATTGGATAGGATGGGTATGTTTCCTTTGGAACAGAGGAGGCTGAAGGGAGACACTATTGAGCTATACAAAGTTATGAGGGGCCTGGATAGAGTGGATAGGAAGGACCTATTTCCATTGGCAGAAGGGTCAACATCCAGAGGGCATAGATTTAAAGTAATTAATAGGAGGTTTAGAGGGTATTTGAGGGGAAATTTCTTCACCCAGTGGATGGTGGGGGTATGGAAGTCACTGCTTGAAAGGGTCGTCGAGGCAGAAACACTCACCACATTCAAAATTGTACTTGGATGTGCACTTGAAGTGCCGTAACTTACAGGACTATGGACCAAAAGCTGGAAAGTGGGAGTAGAAACATAGAAACATAGAAAATAGGTGCAGGAGTAGGCCATTCGGCCCTTCGAGCCTGCACTGCCATTCAATGAGTTCATGGCTGAACATGTAACTTCAGTACCCCATTCCTGCTTTCTCACCATACCCCTTGATTCCCCTAGTAGTAAGGACTTCATCTAACTCCCTTTTGAATATATTTAGTGAATTGCCCTCAACAACTTTCTGTGGTAGAAAATTCCACAGGTTCACCACTCTCTGGGTGAAGAAATTCCTCCTCATCTCAGTCCTAAATGGCTTCCCCCTTATCCTTAGACTGTGTCCCCTGGTTCTGGACTTCCCCAACATTGGGAACATTCTTCCTGCATCTAACCTGTCTAACCCCGTCAGAATTTTAAACATTTCTATGAGGTCCCCTCTCATTCTTCTGAACTCCAGTGAATACAAGCCCAGTTGATCCAGTCTTTCTTGATAGGTCAGTCCCGCCATCCCGGGAATCAGTCTGGTGAACCTTCGCTGCACTCCCTCCATAGCAAGAATGTCCTTCCTCATGTTAGGAGACCAAAACTGTACACAATACTCCAGGTGTGGCCTCACCAAGGCCCTGTACAATTGTAGCAACACCTCCCTGCCCCTGTACTCAAATCCCCTCGCTATGAAGGCCAACATGCCATTTGCTTTCTTAACCGCCTGCTGTACCTGCATGCCAACCTTCAATGACTGATGTACCATGACACCCAGGTCTCGTTGCACCTCCCCTTTTCCTAATCTGTCACCATTCAGATAATAGTCTGTCTCTCTGTTTTTACCACCAAAGTGGATAACCTCACATTTATCCACATTATACTTCATCTGCCATGCATTTGCCCACTCACCTAACCTATCCAAGTCGCTCTGCAGCCTCATAGCATCCTCCTCGCAGCTCACACTGCCACCCAACTTAGTGTCATCCGCAAATTTGGAGATACTACATTTAATCCCCTCGTCTAAATCATTAATGTACAGTGTAAACAGCTGGGGCCCCAGCACAGAACCTTGCGGTACCCCATTAGTCACTGCCTGCCATTCTGAAAAGTCCCCATTTACTCCTACTCTTTGCTTCCTGTCTGACAACCAGTTCTCAATCCATGTCAGCACACTACCCCCAATCCCATGTGCTTTAACTCTGCACATTAATCTCTTGTGTGGGACCTTGTCGAAAGCCTTCTGAAAGTCCAAATATATCACATCAACTGGTTCTCCCTTGTCCACTCTACTGGAAACATCCTCAAAAAATTCCAGAAGATTTGTCAAGCATGATTTCCCTTTCACAAATCCATGCTGACTTGGACCTATCATATTACCTCTTTCCAAATGCACTGCTATGACATCCTTAATAATTGATTCCATCATTTTACCCACTACCAATGTCAGGCTGACCGGTCTATAATTCCCTGTTTTCTCTCTCCCTCCTTTTTTAAAAAGTGGGGTTACATTGGCTACCCTCCACTCCATAGGAACTGATCCAGAGTCAATGGAATGTTGGAAAATGACTGTCAACGCATCCACTATTTCCAAGGCCACCTCCTTAAGTACTCTGGGATGCAGTCCATCAGGCCCTGGGGATTTATCGGCCTTCAATCCCATCAATTTCCCCAACACAATTTCCCGGCTAATAAGGATTTCCCTCAGTTCCTCCTCCTTACTAGACCCCCCGACCCCTTTTATAACCGGAAGGTTGTTCGTGTCCTCCTTCGTGAATACCGAACCAAAGTACTTGTTCAATTGGTCCGCCATTTCTTTGTTCCCCGTTATGACTTCCCCTGATTCTGACTGCAGGGGACCTACATTTGTCTTTACTAACCTTTTTCTCTTTACATATCTATAGAAACTTTTGCAATCCGTCTTAATGTTCCCTGCAAGCTTCTTCTCATACTCCATTTTCCCTGCCCTAATCAAACCCTTTGTCCTCCTCTGCTGAGTTCTAAATTTCTCCCAGTCCCCAGGTTCGCTGCTATTTCTGGCCAATTTGTATGCCACTTCCTTGGCTTTAATGCTATCCCTGATTTCCCTTGATAGCCACGGTTGAGCCACCTTCCCTTTTTTACGCCAGACAGGAATGTACAATTGTTGTAGTTCATCCATGCGGTCTCTAAATGTCTGCCACTGCCCATCCACAGTCAACCCCTTCAGTATCATTCGCCAATCTATCCTAGCCAATTCACGCCTCATACCTTCAAAGTTACCCTTCTTTAAGTTCTGGACCATGGTCTCTGAATTAACTGTTTCATTCTCCATCCTAATGCAGAATTCCACCATATTGTTGTAGGAGGTAGGCACCTTTAGAATATACCAGAATACTAGGCATTAGGCACCTGCTAGATATATCTAAACGCATATAAGTTTAAAGTGGCCACACATAAAATGGCTGCCCAGGCATGATGGGAAATCAGGTAGTCAAGCTGTGAACTGTTGAATGTTCAATGACCGAGCAATAACCCTGTGAGGCCCACTATAGGAATGCCTTGGATGCAGGATAAGAATAAGGAGGAGAGAACCCATCTCCCGTATTCAAGGCCATAAACCAATTAATTCCCCAGGAAGAAAGAGATAAGAGAACCCATCTCCTGTAAACAAGGTTATAAACCAATTATTTCTCCAAGAAGAAAGAACTAGTGAGAGAACCTATATCAATCAGCCCAAGCTGACAAGAGACGAACACATGGTTCCTGAGACATAAGGGGAATTCTATTGGGTTAAAAGAACCTATATGTAATCTATAATCGTTGTGATTGGCTTGTGTCCAGCCGTGATGGGCTGTGTAACTGTAGTAAACTGTTTGTAACTGTTGTGAAACATATAAAAGTGAATGTAACCCTTTGTTCTGTGGAGAGAAGCCTGGACTCAGTCTTGTGATTTCCTCCCCGCTAAGCGTAATAAAGGCCGCATCAGCATTGGAACTGACTCTGAGTGTTGAGTGATTCTTCTGAGAAAACACTAACGCTAACAATATTATGGTCACTCTTCCACAAGGGGCCTCGCACAACGAGATTGCTAATTAATCCTCTCTCATTACACAACACCCAGTCTAAGATGGCCTCCCCCCTAGTTGGTTCCTCGACATATTGGTCTAAAAAACCATCCCTTATGCACTCCAGGAAATCCTCCTCCACCGTATTGCTTCCAGTTTGGTTAACCCAATCTATGTGCATATTAAAGTCACCCATTATAACTGCTGCACCTTTATTGCACGCACCCCTAATTTCATGTTTGATGCCCTTCCCAACATCACTACTACTGTTTGGAGGTCTGTACACAACTCCCACTAATGTTTTTTGCCCTTTGGTGTTCTGCAGCTCTACCCAGATAGATTCCACATCATCCAAGCTAATGTCCTTCCGAACTATTGCCTTAATTTGCTCCTCAACCAGCAATGCTACCCCACCTCCTTTTCCTTTTATTCGATCTTTCCTGAATGTTGAATACCCCTGGATGTTGAGTTCCCAGCCCTGATCATCCTGGAGCCACGTCTCCGTAATCCCAATCACATCATATTTGTTAACATCTATTTGCACAGTTAATTCATCCACCTTATTGCGGATACTCCTTGCATTAAGACACAAAGCCTTCAGGCTTGTTTTTTTAACACCCTTTTTCCTTTTAGAATTTTGCTGTACAGTGGCCCTTTTTGTTCTTTGCCTTGGGTTTCTCTGCCCTCCACTTTTCCTCATCTCCTTTCTGTCTTTTGCTTTTGCCTCCTTTTTGTTTCCCTCTGTCTCCTTGCATTGGTTCCCATCCCCCTGCCATATTAGTTTAAATCCTCCCCAACAGCACTAGCAAACACTCCCCCTAGGACATTGATTCCGGTCCTGCCCAGGTTCAATAAGTTTTTTCAGCTGGGTGGGGCAGATACTATGGACTGAAATGGCCTCCTTCCGTGCTGTAAATTTTTATGATTCTATGTTTTTCATCGTCTCTTGGTCAAAATCCTGGAATCCTTCCCTAACAACACTGTGGGAGCGCCTTCTTTTTTTTTTATTCGTTCACCGGATGTGGGCGTCGCTGGCAAGGTCAGCATTTATTGCCCATCCTTAATTGCCTTTGATAAGATGGTGGTGAGCCACCTTTTCAAACCGCTGCAGTCCATGTGGTTATGGTACTCCCATTGTACTGTTAGGAAGGGTGTGCCAGGATTTTGAAGTTGAAGGAACGGTGACAGGCTTCCAAATCAGGATGGTGTATGATTTGAGAGGAACGTGGAGGTGCTGGTGTTCCCATCTGCTTGCTGCTCTCATCCTTTTAAGTGATAGAGGTCGTGGGTTTGAGAGGTGCTGCCAAAGAAGCCTTGGCGAGTTGCTGCATTTCATCTTGCAGATGGTACACACTGCAGCTTGTAGATGGTACGCGGGTGATGGAGAGAGTGGATGTTTAAGGTGTTGGATGGGGTGCCAATCAAGTGGGCTGCTTTGTCCTGGATGGTGTTGAGCTTTTTGAGTGTTGTTGGAGCTCCACTCATGCAGGTAAGTGGAGAGTATTCTATCACACTTCTGACTTGTGCCTTGTAGATGGTGGAAAGGCTTTGGGGAGTCAGGAGGCAAGACACTCACCGCAGAATACCCAGCTTCTGACCGGCTCTTGTTGCCACAGTATTTATGTGGCTGGCCCAGTTAAGTGTCTGTTCAATGATGACCCCCAGGATGTTGATGGTAGGAGATTCAGCGATGGTAATGCTGTTGAATGTTATGGGGACGTGGTTAGACTCTCGCTTGTTGGAGATAGTCATTGCCTGGCACTTGTGTGGCGTGAATGTTACTTGCCACTTATCAGCCCAAACCTGAATGTTGTCCAGGTCTTGCTGTATGTGGGCATGGACTGCTCCATTATCTGAGGAGTTGCGAATGGAACTGAACACTGTGCAGTCATCAGTGAACATCCCCACTTCTGACCTTATGATGGAAGGAAGGTCATTGAAGAAGCAACTGAAGATGGTTGGGCCGATGACACTGCCCTGAGGAACTCCTGCAGAAATATCCTAGGGCTGGGATGATTGACCTTCAACCACCACAACCATCTTCCTTTGTGCTAGGTATGACTCCAGCTTTGGAGAGCTTTTCCCCTGATTTCCATTGACTTCAGTTTTACTAGGGCTCCTTGATGTCACACTCGGTCAAATGCTGCCTTGATGCCAAGGGAAGTCAATCTGGAATTCAGCACCTTTGTCCATGTTTGGACCAAGGTTGTAATGAGGTCTGGAGCTGAGTGGTCCTAGCGGAACTCAAACTGGGCATCAGTGAGTAGGTTATTGGTGAGTAACTGCCACTTGATAGCTCTGTTAATGACACTTTCCATCACTTTCCTGATGATTGAGAACAGACTGATGGGGCAGTAATTGGCTGGATTGGATTTGTCCTGCTTTTTGTGGACAGAACATACCTGGGCAGTTTTCCACATTGACTTCACGACACAGACTTCAGCGGTTGAAGAAGGCAGCTCACCACCACCTGCTCAAGGGCAATTAGGGATGGGCAATGAATGCTGGCATTGCAGCGATGCCCACATCCCAGGAATGAATTTTTAAAACATTCAATTTAACCAAAATGTGATGCCTGAAATCATCCCTGTTGGGAAATGTTACATGCTGTAAATTGTGCCTTTTGTTCATGCTTTATTAACATTGACCTGCCTTTAATTTGTGCACTCTTAATTTCACTACTGTTGAACTGACCAACCTGGATTCCCTGCAACTTTGGTGAGAACCTTCAACATGGGGATCTCGCTAGTCAGTCCTCTCAAGACATTCATTTGAAGTCAGAGCTCAGTTAGAATTGTTCTTGTAGACCAATAGTTTTTGTATTGGAGCACATGGAGAATTAAACATTCCCATTTTCCTAATACCTACTAATATCCACAACACCTCCCCTCTCTGCCTGTCCCTCAGCCCCATGATGACGGAAATTCACATTCACACTTTTATCATCTCCAGGCTTTATTTCGCTAATGCCCTCTTCACTGGACTCAGGAACTCCATTTCACCCGAGCTTGGGAATTGCAGCTGGCATAAAACAAAAGGAACAACAGTGCAGGAGAATAGTGCTTGCGTATATATAATCTAAAATAGACCAAGTGACCCTTCTTGTTTGTATTTATCTTGTTATCTTGTGAACATGCTCTTTAGAGCCGATACTTTGATTAAATGTTAGAAATTCAACAACCACCTTCTCCTATTGTTCAGTGAGCATTTCAAGTGAGTGGCTGAGCTTTCCAAGCAGGAAGGTCTCAGAATTAGTACCAGTCTGTGCTAAGTTACTTGATCTTGGCTAAGGTTTGGCACAACTTGGAGGAAAAAAAAGGAAAAATCAGCCAGTTTTATTTTCCCCTTGAGAAGGTGGCGATGAGCTGCCTTCTTGAACCGCTACAGGCCTGTGGTTACATGCTGACTTTGTCACAGCTGTTTGCTGTTTGGTACAACTGCGTGGCTTGCTAGGCCATTTCAGAGGGCAGTTAAGAATCAACCACATTGTTGTGGATCTGGAGTCACATATAGACCAGACAGGGTAAGGACAGCAGATTTCCCTCCCAGATGGGTTTTTACAACAATCCAGTAGTTTCATGGTCTACATTACTGATACTAGCTTTTAAATTCCAGATTGTTTTTAATGAAATGATTTTAAATCCCCCAGCTGTAGTGGGATTTGAACTCATGTTACTCCAGGTCTCTGGATTACTAGTGCAGTAAGATAACCACCATGCTGCCATACCCCTGGCTCCTGCGCTCCATTCTACAACCCTGGCTGTAAGTTAATTTGTGTGAATGTCGGGTGAGGAGAGGAATTGGATTTGGTCCCAATGCCTCTCAATGTGAAATAGCCTGTCAGAATCATTCCGAAGACTCAAACGTCTAATAGGCACTTGTTAAGTGGAGGGCATCTGATGCTCATGAAATCGTATCTCAGCAACGAGTCATTGCTTTCAGGAAGAGAGCAAAGAAAATTGACAAGCAAAAAAAAAGACGAACTGACTGTTCACTTTGACAGGATTTGTTTATGCTGCAAATGGAGGTGGTGCAGCTGCAGTAAGGTTCTGTGGTGATGTCTTTTTGTAATCCAAAGGTTTGAGTCGCTGTTATTTATAATTAGAGGCTTGCCATTTGACTGGAATATTTAATTTTATCATTTGGAATAGAATTCCTAAATTTCAATCACTGTTATACTGCACTGATTAATTATAAATTAATCAACCATAAAATGAGTTGATTATGCAAGGTTTGGGGTGTATTTTGTTTAATCGTCCTGGGATCTTATCTAATGACTGACAAATTAATTAAATTCTCACAGCCTCAGCCCAAGCTCAAGACAGTTCCACGAAAGCGGCCCTTAATTTGATACCTTCTTCAGGCATCTCATCATTAAAAGTGAGCACGGGGAATGGAAATATGTTGGCATGTATGCAGGGCTATGTAGGGATTGAACTGGAATCCCATTTGAGTTACATTGAATGAGAGCTTGGTACTATTGCTCACCTCTACCATAGAAAATGTATCATTATTCTGGGTACCGAAAGTGGGAAATGCCCCATTCTCCAATCCTGTTAAGGTGAATGTTCCAGTCTTGGCACTAAAGTGATTATACCTTGGAGCAGGAAGTGTAACATTCACCAAAATCCTGCTTGGCCTATCTCCTGAGTTTGGTCTCACTTCTTTCATAGTGAGCCCTCAGCCTGGATTGGGCATGCACACAGGAGCTTGGTGTCAGTAAGTGGAGTGAAGTGAGGGGGTGAATAGAATCGATCTGCTATGTAATGGGGCTGTTTCTGTTGCTGAGCACAAAAAGGAAAATGGTCAGAGAAAGACACAGCTGACCTCCAATTTCTGAGGCACCTTTGGAGGTGCTTGTGGTAGAAATACAACAAACGTGTTTTGCCCTTCTTGATATCGCAGGTCATTTTCCTCATTGAAGAGATATCCAGGCTGCTTCGGCAAAGATGGTTGCTAGGGTGAATGCAGTGACAGGCAATAAGAGGATGTGGGAGCAGATGAAGCAAAAAGTTAACATCCTCAGAAATTCTGCCAATATTGCAGTGTATCAAGTAAATCTATGTGCCCCATGCTTATATCTCTTTGGATAGCAAAGCTGTGGAGCAGCTTATGGTGATCTTAGGGCAATCCTCAGTTGTCCAAGCATCTGAAGCACTGCTTCAAGATACGTAGAGGGCAAAACTGCCCCTTTTTTAGAGGCTCTTGGGAAATTGCCCGGGAGCTTTCGGAGGCGCTGCCATGGAAACGCCAAGCCCCAGGCCATCGCGTAACTGATGATGACCTCATTGCTGACCACTCACCACCGCGCCCCAACCCCTTTCCACCCCGTGGGGGAAATTGCCATGCAGCCCGCGAGGCTGGTGCGAGTGGATGCTGTTGTTGTCTGAACTGCAGATTGACTGATATTATTGATGTTCCCTGTTGCAAGTTGGAATGAGCAGACCCATTAAACTAAAGGAGTATTCTGACCTTGAGAATTACTGGCTGTGCCATTCCTGTGATTGGCTGGAGGTCAAATTATAAGAGATGACACACTCCGTCACTAGCTCCCCAGTTAACTGTAAAGATAGTTTTTCACTGACATTGTAAGGTAGGTGTGTTTCTTCCTGGACATGGAGCTATGTGGGTGAAGGTAGACTGCTTCACTTCCCTATTTTCATTATCTTCTTCTTGCTTCAAGCAACACAAAAAATGTGATTCCCCATTGGAAAACCCATTTTCAAAATGATACTTGCTGCAACTAAAATACTTAGGCAAAATACTTAGGCAAAAACCTCAAGAAATTAACTGACATAAATTAGCAGTGAAAGTAATACAAAGGCAAGTTCCACTTTCACATATTATCTTCAAAACATAGGAAATCTCCCTTTAAAGGCTAATTTCCTGTCAGCTAGTATGTGCCTCCCCCATCACCGATGATGATCACCATACATTCCCAAGAAGAATCATGAGAAATTGCAAGTGTGGTTCTGGGAACACATTTGCCCACAGCGCAGAATAAGTGAGTTCAATTTCTGTCTGACTTGATGACTCCTAACATCTGTCCCTAGCAACCACTCAGAAACATTGCACTAGTATTCTATCCTTTTTAATAATTCAATGTCTGAGTACATCAACTGAAAACACAAATTATGCAAATGGGTTTCAATTTGTTTTTTAATTTCTATTTGACTTCATTGATACCACTCAATGTTGCACAGGGGTTCTTGTTGGTATTCTCATTTCTGAGTTAGAAGGCTGTGGATTCAAGTCCCACTCCAAACACAAAATCTAGGCAGACACTCCAGTGCAGTATTGAGGGAGTTGGATGCTGCACATCCTACATTACAACAGTGACTGCACTTCAAAACTACTTAATTGGCTGTAAAGCACTTTGGAAAGTTCTGAGGTCATGAAAGACAGTACATGAATGCAAATCTTTATTTTTTTCACAGTTTATATGAATACATATTTGAGTTACAGTCCTAGTATCATTTTGCTAAGTTAAGGAATGATTTGGCCACAGTGGACTGGAAATTGCTACTTGTAGGTAAATCAGTGTCGGAACAGTGAGATTCATTCAAGGAGGAGATCCAGAGGGCTCAGGCCAAATATGTGCCCCTAAAGGTAAAAGGTGGGAATAACAATTCTAGAGCTCCCTGGATATTTAGGGACTTACAGGGGAGGATCAAGAAAAAAAGGGAAGCTTATATCATATACCAATGGTTCAATACTGTAGAATCTTTATAGAAAGTTCAGAGTAAAATTAAAAAGGATATTAGGAATGCTAAAAGAGAGCATGGAAAATTCTTGGCAAGTAAAATTAAGGAAAACCCAAAGATGTTCTATAAATATATTAAGAGCAAGAGGATAACTAAAGAAAGGGTAGGGCCTATTAGAGACCATGAGGGTAATCTTTATGTGGAGGCAGAAGCTATTGGTATGGTTCTTAATGAACATTTTGAGTCTGTTTTCACAAAGGAAAGGGGCAATGCAGATACTGCTATCAAGCAGGTATGAAATTCTGGTGAAATAAACATAGTGAGAGAGGAGGTATTAAGGAATTTAGCAACTTTGATAGTAGATAAGTCCCCAAGCCCAGATGAAATGCATCCCAGGCTGTTGAGCGAAGTAAAAGAGGAAATAGCAGAGGTCTTGACCATAATTTTCCAGTCCTCTTTGGATCTGGGCATGGTGCCGGAAGACTGGAGGACTGCTAATGTAGTACCCTTGTTTAAGAAGGGAGCAAGGGATAGGCTGAGTAATTACAGGCCTGTCAGCCTAACCTCAGTAGTGGGAAAATTATTGGAAAAAATCCTGAAAGACAGGATAAATCTACATTTAGGAAGGCAAGGATTATAGGGACAGTCAGCGCTGATTTGTTAAGGAAAGATCGTGTTTGACTGACCTGGTTGAATTTTTTGAGGACGTAACCCGGAGGGTTGATGAGGATAATGCGTACGATGCAGTGTATACGGACTTTAGCAAAGCTTTTGATAAGGTCCCACATGGTAGACTGATCACAAAGTTTAAAGCCCACAGGATCCAGAGAAAAGTGATATGTTGGATCTAAAATTGGCTTAGAGGTAGGAAGCAAAGGGTAATGATTGATGGATGTTTTTGTGATTGAAAGGATGTTTCCAGTGGGGTTCCGCAGGGCTCATTATTGGGTCCCTTGCTTTTTGTGGTATATATCAACGATTTAAATTTGAATATAGTGAGTATGATTAAGAAGTTTGCAGATGACACTAAAATTGGCTGTGTGGTTGATAATGAAGAGGAAAGTCACGGGCTGCAGGAGGATATCAATCTACTGGTCAGGTGGGCAGAGCAGTGGCAAATGGAATTTAATTCAGAGAAGTGTGAGGTGAGGCACTTTGGGAGAGCTAATAAGGAAAAGATATACACATTCAGCGGTCGGCCACTTAAAAGTGTAGATGAACAAAGGGACCTTGGAGTGCTTGTCCATAGAGCCCTGAAAGTAGCAGGCCAGATGGATAAGGTGGTTAGAAGGCATACGGAATTCTTGCCTTTATTGGCCAAGGCATAGAATACAAGAGCAAGAGGCATAATACTCTGGTTAGGCCACAGCTGGAATACTGCGTGTAGTTCTGGTCGCCATATTATAGGAAGGACATGATTGCACTAGAGAGGTTGCAGAGGAGATTTACTTGGATGCAGCCTGGGATGGAGAATCTTAGTTAGGAGGACAGATTGGATAGGCTGCGTTTGTTCTCATTGGAACAGAGGAGGCTGAGAGGAGACCTCTTTGAGGTGTATAACATTTTGAGGGCCCGGATATAATGGATAGCAAGGGCCTATTTCCCTTGGTGGAGGGGTCAATTATGAGGGGGCATAGTTTTAAAGTGGTTGGTGAAAGGTTCAGAAGGGATTTGAGGGGAGACTTCTTCACACAGAGGGTTGTGTGGGTCTGGAACTCACTGCCTGGAATGGTGGTGGATGCAGAAACCCTCACTACATTTAAAAGGTGCTTGGATGTGCTCTTGAAATGCCGTAAACTGCAGGGTTACGGACCTAGAGCTGGTAAGTGGGATTAGACTGGATAACCTCTTGTTGGCTGGCACAGATACGATGGGAAGTACCACAGGGAATCAAATATGGCCAGGCTAATCTCCTGGACTAGTTTCAATTGCCTGGATTGTTCGCAGAGGAATTTTCCCAATTTTGTTCCCCATTGGCCTGAGTTTTTTATCTGTTTTTTTGCCTCTCCCAGGTGATCACATGGCTATGGTTGCAGTGGAGTGTAGAATGTTGCAGTGGAGGTGGTGTCATAGTTGTGTGGGGCGGACTGGTTGGGCCAGATGCTCTTTACCTTTTCGCCATTGTTCATTGTTCATTGGTTTATATGTAACCTTCAGGGCTGCTGACCGAGGGCCGTGTGGCTCTTTGTCGGCCATCGCGGACACAATGGGCCGAAACGGCCTCCTCCTGTGCTGTAGATTTCTATGTTTCTATCAGCAGGGAACCAAAACATTAGCACTTCTAAGCATCTATCTAGTCTGAGGAGACTTCTTGTCTCCAGTTCAACACAACCATGTAAATACAGCATTCTTCGTGTCAGAGTTTTGTTCGCATATCCACATACATTTTGGGCCCCCCTGATTTTTAACAGCTGATAGCAACCCCTCACTCCCTTTAGTGCTCTAAGGGAAATGATAGCACTTGATTTAGTGCTCCACTTCCTTCTTGGAGTGCTAAAGTAGAAGTATCCATCAGTGGAAAATCTTTTTCCCCCGGTAATAGCTCTGCGCTCCCGCAAAAGTTATCACTCCAAACGGGGTGCTACGCAACTTCTAGTCCATTGCCTTTTGGAAATTAAGCAAATAAATAATGGATAAAACAAGTATCAATTTTAATTTATAATAACATATAGAACGTTTGCGAGCAGCTCATAAATTAGGAACATAGGAACTACTAGACATAACAAGAACAAGGTTCATCTAGTGCTCCTTTTACCATCCTGGGAGTCGCATGATACAATAATAATGGAGTTGTTGTCTAATCATATCAATGAATCACTATCAAGTAGTCTGCAACAGACCCAGGCATGGTGTGAGGAACACTCCAATGGTGGAAAGGTTTGGGAACCATTGGTTCAAAGTTACCTGTTTCTCCCAAGCATGCTACACTTAGTCTTGTCACAAATTACTCATTGAGGGATGTAAAAATATCTTTTGTTTCTTTAACTTTTGTTACAGATTTATACTCTCATATTTCTATTGATCCAGGATGTTGCCTGGACTGGAAAATTTTAGCTATGAGCAAAGATTGGATAGGCTGGGTTTTTTTCTTGGAACCGAGGAGGCTGAGGGGAGACTTTATTAAGTTGTATAAAATTATGAAGGGCCTAGACTGAGTGGATAGGAAGGACCTATTTCCCTTAGCAGGTCAACAACCAGCGGGCATAGATTTAAAGTAATTACTAGAAGATTTAGAGGGGTTTTGAGGGGAAATTTCTTCACCCAGAGGGTGTGGGGGTCTGAAAGTCACTGCTTGAAAGGGTCGTAGAGGCAGAAACACTCACCACATTTTAAAAATACTTGAATGAGCACTTGAAGTGCCGTAACCTACAGGATTACGGACCAAAAGCTGGAAAGTGGGATTAGGCTGGATAGTTCTTTGTTGGCCAGCATGGACACAATGGCCCGAAATAGCTTTCTTCCATACTGTAAATTTCTATGATTCTATGATTGAAAGTTTTTCAATCTGAACTGTAATAACATGAATATTCACTGTTCTTGAGTCAAGATGGTAGGTAGCAATATGCTCTTCATTTTTATCGTTACTGTTAACTGCTGTAATTAATAGAAGTGGGTGAAAATATCTTGATATTACTCACACCGTGATTCTTCCTCAACGTTAACTCTTTGCCTTCACATAGTACCACAATAGGTGACCAGCACTAAGGTTAGGAACAACTCATTTCCTTGCCAATATTTATCCCTCAATCAGCATCATTAAAACAGATTATCTGGCATTTATCACATTGCTGTTTGTGGGACCTTGCTGTGCGCAAACTGGCTGTTGTGTTCCATACATTACAACAGTGACTACACTTCAAAAAGTACTTAATTCGCTGTAAAGCGATTTGGAACGTCCCAAGGTTATGAAAGGAGCTATATAAATCCTTGGGGGGTATTTGAGCCAAAGGGTGAAAACAGACACTAAATGGGTGCTATGCTAATAAGAAACGCTTGTTTGAAAGACCGGATTTATCATGTAATTTTCGGGCTAATTGATGATCATCATGATTTGAATGTGCCTGTAAGTGCTCACCAGAACCTGCAGGTTTAGCACACAAGTACTGATTAGACACAATTTCCGTGGAGCAGTATATGTGGGCTCCACGTACCCACTTCCACTGAAGGTGTGTAGTGCGCTGGCTTGTTCATAGCAGCAGGTTGTTCTTGGATGCAGCACTGGAGGTCCTCATGGAGGAGGTCCGGAGGTGGAGGAATGTCCTGAACCTGCAGGGGGAAAGGATGCCACCTCGCCCTCCTCATCCTCTTGCCCCTCGCTCCTACAGCAGCTGGTGCTGCTCTGCCTGGCCTCATGTCTTCCTCCCATTCCTCATCCAGACCAAGGGGACCCCAAGCAAATGCCCATGACCAAGCTCACCCTTTCTCCTGGTGACTTCCATTAGGTGGAATAGCACAGGGCTTACTCAGTTTAGGTGAAGGTAAACTGAACAAAATATAAAAACAGATAGTAGGAGCTTCTACAGGTACATAAAAAGGAAAAGAGTGGCTAAAGTAAATGTTGGTCCCCTAGAGGATGAGACTGGGAAATTAATAATGGGGAACAGGGAAATGGCAGAAACTTTGAACAAATATTTTGTATCGGTCTTCATAGTATAAGACATTAAAAATATCCCAATAGGGGATAATCAAGGGGCTAAAGGGAGGGAGGAAATTAATACAATCACTATCACTGAAGAAGTAGTACTTGGTAAAATAATAGGACTAAAAGCGGACAAGTCCCCTGGACCTGATGGCTTGCATCCTAGGGTCTTAAAAGAAGTGGCTGCAGAGATAGTGGATGCATTGGTTGTAATCTATGAACATTTCCTGGATTCTGGGGAGGTTCCAGCAGGTAGGAAAACCGTAAATGTAATGCTGCTATTTGAAAAAGGAGGCAGACAGAAAGCAGCAAACTATAGACTGTTATATATGTAAACTTGTATTTCCTCTGAACAGCCACCAGAGGGCTGATCCCTGGAATCCCAAGGGATCCCATAATCCCTTGGGAATACAGGTATTTAAGGAGGCCTCACAGGTTGGAGAGGCACTCTGGAGACCTGCATTAAAAGACTAAGGTTGCACTTTACTTTGAGCTCACAGTGTTCAGTCTGACTCTTTCTCCATATTTAACAACTGGCGACGAGATACAGATAGTAAATCCAAAGATGCAGAGAACAGTGGGCATCCTGGAGAAATTCTCGGAGGGAGATGATTGGTAAACTTTTGTGGAGCGACTCGACTAATACTTCATGGCCAACGAGCTAGATGGGGAAGAGAATGCTGCCAAATGAAGGGCGATCCTCCTCACTCTCTGTGGGGCACCAACATATGGCCTCATGAAGAATCTGCTCACTCCAGCAAAACCCACAGAGAAATTGTACGATGATTTGTGCACACTGGTCCGAGATCATATGAATCTGAAGCAAAGAGTTCTGATGGCAAGGTATCAGATCTACATCGACAAAAGGTCTGAAGGCCAGGAAGTGGCGAGTTAGCTCACCGAGCTAAGACACCGAGCAGGACATTACGAATTTGAAGGATATTTGGAGCACATGCTCAGAGACTTTTTCGTACCTGGCATTGGCCACGAAACCTTACTTCGCAAACTTTTGACTGTAGAGACCCCAAACGTCAGTAAGGCCGTAGCGATAGCCCAGGTGTTCATTGCCACCAGTGACAATACTAAGCAAATCTCTCAGCACACAAGTGCTGCTACAAGTACTGTGAACAAAGTGATGTTGTTTTTGAATCGTAACGGACAGGACAGGTCACACATGCCTGCAGCTGCATGTCCGCAGATGTCTCAGAGTCGAGGGTGATGAATGCAAGGCCATTAACACTTTATTGGTGCTGCGAGGATGATCATCGTTTCCATTCATGCCGATTCAAAGGGTATGTTTGCAAGGGCTGTTGAACAATGGGACACCTCCAACGAGTGCGCAGGTGAGCTGCTACTCGTGTTAAACCTGCAAACCACCATGTTGCAGAGGAGGATAGATCCACGGAGGATCATGATGAACCAGAGCCTCAGACCGAGGAGGTACATGGGGTGCACACATTCATCATGAATTGTCCCCTGATAATGCTGAATGTTGAATTAAATGGACTCCCGGTGTCAATGGAACCGGACACGGGCACGAGCCAGTCCATCGTGAGCAAAAAGACTTTCGAAAGGTTGAGGTGCAACAAGGCATCAAGGCCAGTCTTAAGTCCAATTTGTACGAAATTAAGAATTACACAAAAGAACTGATTCCTGTAATCGGCAGTGCTACGGTAAAGGTCTCCTACAATGGAGCAGTGCACAAGCTACCACTCTGGGTGGTACTGGGCAATGGTCCCACGCTGCTTAACAGGAGCTGGTTGGGAAAGATACGCTGGAACTGGGACGACATCCGAGCGCTATTGCCCGCTGATGACATTTCGTGTGCCCAGGTCTTAAACAAGTTTCCTTCGCTGTTTGAACCAGGCATCGGGAAATTCCAAGGAGCAAAAGTGAAGATCCACCTAATTTTGGGGCGCGACCCATCCATCACAAGGCGAGAGCAGTACCGTACATGATGAGAGAAAGGGTAGAGATTGAGTTAGACTGGCTGCAACGATAGGGCATCATTTCACCAATCGAGTTCAACGAGTGGGCCAGCCAAATCGTTCCTGTCCTCAAGGGAGACGGCACCGTCAGAATCTGTGGCGATTACAAAGTAACTATCAATCTTTTCTCCCTGCAGGAGTAATACCCACTACCAAAGGCCGACGACCTCTTTGCAATGCTGGCGGGAGGAAAGACGTTACGAAGCTTGATCTGACTTCAGCCTACATGACGTAGGAACTGGAGGAATCATCGAAGGGCCTCAGCTGCATCAACAGGCACAAAGTTTTTTTTACTTAGAATTCAAAATGGGCATCTGTTATATCAGCGGCGGCGATATTCCAGAGAAACATGGAGAGCTTACTGAAGTCGGTCCCGCACTCCGTGGTCTTCCAGGGTGATATCTTGGTCACAGGTCGGAACATAGTCGAGCATCTGCAGAACCTGGAGGAGGTTCTTAGTCGACTCAACTGTGTGGAGCTCAGGTTAAAATGCTCGAAATGCGTTTTCCTGGCACCTGAATGGAGTTCTTGGGAAGGAGGTTTGCGGCAGATGGCATAAGGCCCACCAACGCGAAGATGGAGGCAATCGAGAATGCACTGAGGCCACAGAACGTGACGGAGCTGCGGTCGTTTCCGTGACTCCTGAACGACTTTGGTAACTTCTTATCGGGTCTCAGCACACTGTTGGAACCACTGCATGTCTTACTATGAAAAGGGGACAAATGGGGGGTTTGGGGCAAAAGCCAAGAAAATGCCTTTGTAAAAGCAAGAAAATTGTTATGCTCAAACAAATTGCTTGTGTTGTATGATCCATGTAAGCATTTGGTACTAGCATGTGATGCCTCGTCGTATGGCGTCGGGTGTGTATTGCAACAAGCTCATGATTTTGGGAAACTGCAACCAGTTGCTTATGCATCCAGGAGTCTGTCTAAGACTGAGAGAGCTGACAGCATGATTGAGAAAGAAGCATTAGCGTGTGTCTATGGGGTAAAGACAATGCATCAATACCTGTTTGGGCTAAAATTTGAATTGGAAACTGACCATAAGCCACTCATATCCCTGTTTTCTGAGAGTAAAGAGATAAATACCAACGCATTGGCCCACATCCAGAGATGGGTGCTCACATTGTCCACATACAACTATGCCATTCGCCACAAGCCAGGCACAGAAAACTGTGCCGATCTCTCAGTAGGCTGCAACTGCCCATCATGTGGGTGGAAATGGCACAGCCTGCAGAATTACCCATGGTTATGCAAGCATTTGAGAGTGAGCAATCACCCGTCACTGCCCGGCAGATCAAAACCTGGATGAGCCAGGACCCCTTATCAAAAGCTGTGTGCTTCGTGGGAGCTGGCCCAGTGTCCCAGTGGAAAGGCAGGAAGAGATAAACCGTTCCAGCGGTACAAAGTTGAAATGTCTATACAGGCAGACTGCCTTCTGTGGGGTAATCGTGTCGTGGTTCCCAAGAAGGGCAGAGACACCTCCACAGTACCCACCCAGGCATCGTAATGATGAAAGAAATAGCCAGATCCCACGTGTGGTGCCCCGGTATCGATGCGGACTTAGAATCCTGCGTTCACAGATGCAATACATGCTCGCAGTTAAGCAATGTACCCAGGGAGGCACCGCTAAGTTTATGGTCTTGGCCCTCCAAACCGTGGTCTTGGGTACATGTCGACTATGCAAGCCCTTTCTTGGGTAAAATGTTCCTTGTGGTTGTAGATGCGTGCTCTAAGTGGATTGAATGTGAGATAATGTCGGCTAGCACGTCCGCTGCCACTACTGAAAGCCTGTGGGCCATGTTTGCCACGCATGGCCTACCCGATGTCCTGGTGAGTGACAACAGGCCATATTTTACCACTGCCGTGTTCAAAGAATTCATGACCCGTAACGGGATCAAACATGTCACATTTGCCCCGTTTAAACCAGCGTCCAATTGTCAGGCAGAGAGAGCAGTGCAAACCATCAAGCAAGGCTTGAAGAGGATAACTGAAGGCTCATTGCAGACTCGCCTATCCCGAGTCCTGCTTAGCTAAGGCACGAGACCCCACTCGCTCACTGGGATCCCACCTGCTGAACTGCTCATGAAAAGAGCACTTAAGACAAGGTTCTTATTAGTTCACCCTGATCTACATGAACAGGTCGAGAGGCTTCAACAAAGTACATACCATTATAGCGCAAATGTGTCATGCGAGATTGAAATCAATGATCCTCTATGTGTATTGAATTATGGACAAGGTCCCAAGTGGCTTCCTGGCACTGTCGTGGCCAAAGAGGAGAGCAGGGTGTTTCGGGTCAAACTTTCAAATGAACTCATTCACCGGAAACACTTGGACCAAATCAAACTCAGATTCACGGACTATCCTGAGCAACCCACCTTGGACCCTACCTTTTTTGATCCCCCAACATACACACCAGTGGCAACCGGCACCATGGTTGACCACAAATCAAAACCCATCACCCACAGTAGCCCAGCAGGACCCAACACACCAGGCAGCCCAGCAAGGCCAGCTGCACAGCAACCCAGTGAGTGCCCAACAAATGATCCAACAATACCAGCTTTCACACTGAGACGATCAACCAGGGCAAGAAGGGCCCCAGATCGACTCACATTGTAAATAGTTACACTATTGACTTTGGAGGGGGATTGTTGTTATATATGTAAACTTGTATTTCCTCTGTACAGCCACCAGAGGACTCATCCCTGGAGTCCCAAGGGATCCCATAATCACTTGGGAGCACAGGTATTTAAGGAGGCTTCACAGGTTGGAGAGGCATTCTGGAGACGTCAAATAAAAAACTAAGGTCACACATAACTTTGAGCACACAGTGTTCAGTCTGACTCTTTATCCATACATAACAACTGGTGACGAGATACAGATAGCGAACACAAAGATGCAGAGAACAGTGGGCATCCTGGAGAAATTCTCGGAGGAAGATGATTGGGAAACTTCTGTGGGGTGACTCGACCAATACTTTGTGGCCAATGAGCTAGATGGGGAAGAGAACGCTGCCAAACGAAGGGCGTTCCTCCTCACTGTCTGTGGGGCACCAACGTATGGTCTCATGAAGAATCTGTTCACTCCAGCAAAAGCCACAGAGAAATCGTACGATGATTTGTGCACACTGGTCTGAGATCATTTGAATCTGAAGGAAAGCGTTCTGATGGCAAGGTACCACATCTACACCTACAAAAGGTCTGAAAGCCAGGAAGTGGCGAGTTATATCGCCGAGTTAAGACGCCTTGCAGGACATTATGAATTTGAAGGACATTTGGAGCACATGCTCAGAGACTTTTTCGTACCTGGCATTGGCCACGAAACCATACTTCACAAACTTTTGACTGTAGAGACCCCAACCTAGAGTAAGACCACAGCGATAGCCCAGGTGTTCATTGCCACCAGTGACAATACTAAGCAAATCTCTCAGCACACAAGTGCTGCTACAAGTACTGTGAACAAAGTGATGTTGTTTTTGAATCATAACGTACAGTGCAGGTCACACATGCCTGCAGCTGCATGTCATCAGATGTCTCAGAGCCCACCATCAAGGGTGATGAATGCAAGGCCATTAACACTTTATTGGTGCTGCAGGGGTGATCATCTTTTCCGTTCATGCTGATTCAAAGGGTATGTTTGCAAGGGCTGTTGAACAATGGGACACCTTCAACGAGTGTGCAGGTGAGCTGCTACTCCTGTTAAACCTGAAAACCACGATGTTGCAGAGGAGGACAGATCCATGGAGGATCACAACGAACCAGAGCCTCAGACCGAGAAGACAGAGGTACATGGGGTGCACACATTCACCACGAATTGTCCCCCAATAATGCTGACTTTTGAACTAAATCGACTCCCGGTGTCAATGGAACTGGACACGTGCGCGAGCCAGTCCATCATGGGCAAAAAGACTTTCGAAAGATTGTGGTGCAACAAGGCCTCAAAGCCAGTCTTCACTCCTATTCGTACGAAACTAAGAACTTACACGAAAGAACTGATTCCTGTAATCGTCAGTGCTACCATAAAGGTCTCCTACGATGGAACAGTGCACAAGCTACCACTGTGTGTGGTACCGGGCGATGGTTCCACGCTGCTCGGTCGGAGCTGGCTGGTAAAGATACGCCGGAACTGGGACGACGTCCAAGCGCTATCGCCCGCTGATGACACTTCGTGTGCCCAGGTCTTAAACAAGTTCTCTTCGTTGTTCAAACCAGGCATCGGGAAATTTCAAGGAGCAAAAGTGCAGATCCACCTAATTCTGGGGGCACGACCCATCCATCACAAGGCGAGAGCAGTACCATACATGATGAGAGAAAGGGTAGAGATCGAGCTAGACCGGCTGCAATGAGAGGGCATCATTTCACAGATCATTCCTGTCCTCAAGGGAGACAGCACCATCAGAATATGTGGCGATTACAAAGTAACTAACAATTGTTTCACCCTGCAGGACCAATACCCACTACCAAAAGCCAATGACCTCTTTGCAACGCTGGCGGGAGTAAAGACGTTCAAGAAGTTGGATCTGACTTTAGCCTACATGATGTTGGAACTGGAGGAATCATCGAAGGGCCTCACTTGCATCAACACTCACAAAAGTCTATTTATTTATAACAGATGCCCATTTGGAATTCGATCAGCAGCGGCGATATTCCAGAGAAACATGGAAATCTTGCTGAAGTCGGTCCCGCACACCGTGGTCTTCCAGGACGAAATCTTGGTCACAGATCGGAACACAGTCGAGCATCTGCAGAACCTGGAGGAGGTTCTTAGTCGACTCAACTGCAGAGGGCTCAGGTTAAAATGCTCAAAGTGCGTTTTCCTGGCGCCTGAAGTGGAGTTCTTGGGAAGGAGGATTACGGCGGACGGCATCAGGCCCACGAACGCAAAGACAGAGGCAATCGAAAATGCACCATGGTCACAGAACATGACGGAGCTGCGATCGTTTCTGGGACTCCTGAACTACTTTGGTAACTTCTCACACTGCTGGAACCACTGCATGTCTTACTATGAAAAGGGGACAAATGGGTTTGGGACAAAAGCCAAGAAAATACCTTTGTAAAAGCAAGAAAATTGTTACGCTCAAACAAATTGCTTGTGTTGTATGATCCATGTAAGCGTTTGGTAGTAGCATTTGAAGCGTCGTCATATGGCATCGGGTGTGTATTGCAACAAGCTAATGATTTCGGGAAACTGCAACCGTTTGCTTATGCATCGAGAAGTCTGTACAAGGCTGAGAGAGCCTACAGCATGATTGTGAAAAAAGCGCTAGCATGTAGGTGTAGAGAAAATTCATTAATACCTGTTTGGGCTAAAATTTGAATTGTAAACTGACCATAAGCCACTCATATCCCTGTTTTCCGAGAGAAAGGGATAAATACCAACCTATCAGCCTGCATCCAGAGATGGGCGCTCATGTTGTCCGCATACAACGATGCCATCTGCCACAGGCCAGGCACAGAAAACTGCGCCGAAGCTCTCAGTAGGCTGCCATTGCCCACCACGGGGGTGGAAATGGCACAGCCCACAGATTTAGCCATGATTATGGAAGCATTTGAAAGTGAGCAATCACCCGTCACTGCCCGGCAGATCAAAACCTGGGCGAGCCAGGACCCCTTATTATCCCCAGTCAAAAGCTGTGTGCTTCACGGGAGCTGGCCCAGTGTCCCAGTGGAAATGCAAGAATTGATAAAGACATTCCAGCGGCGCAAAGTTGAAATGTCGATACAAGCAGACTGCCTTCTGTGGGGCAATCGTGTAGTGGTTCCCAAGAAGGGCAGAGACACCTTCATCAATGATCTCCACAATACCCACCCAGGCATCGTAATGATGAAAGCGATAGTCAGATCCCACATGTGGTGGCCCGATATCGATGCGGACTTAGAGTCCTGCGTTCACAGATATAATACATGCTCGCAGTTAAGCAATGCACCCAGGGAGGCACCGCTAAGTTTATAGTCTTGGCCCTCCAAACCGTGGTCTCGGGTACACGTCGACTATGCAGGCCCATTCTTGGGTAAAATGTTCCTTGTGGTTGTAGATGCGTACACCAAGTGGATTGAATGTGAGAAATTTTGGTAGCACGTCCGCTGCCACTGCTGAAAGCCAGCGGGCCATGTTTGCCACTCACGGCCTACCCGATGTCCTTGTGAGCAACAACGGGCCACATTTTACCAGTGCTGAGTTCAAAGAATTCATGACCCGTAACGGGATCAAACATGTCACATCTGCCCCATTTAAACCAGCGTCCAATGGTCAGGCAGAGAGAGCAGTGCAAACCATCAAGCAAGATTTGAAGATCGTAACTGAAGGCTCACTGCAGACTTGCCTATCCCGAGTCCTGCTTAGCTACCGCACGAGACCCCACTCGCTCACTGGGATCGCACCTGCTGAACTGCTCATGAAAAGAGCACTTAAGACAAGGCTCTCCCTGATCAGTTAGTTCACCCTGATCTACATGAACAGGTAGAGAGCAGGTGGCTTCAACAAAGTACATACCATAATAGCGCAACTGTGTCACGCGAGATTGAAATCAATGATCCTCTATTTGTATTCAATTATGGACAAGGTCCCAAGTGGCTTCCCGGCACTGTCGTGGCCAAAGAGAGGAGCAGGGTATTTCGGGTCAAACTTTCAAATGGACTCATTCACCGGAAACACTTGGGCCAAGTCAAACTCAGATTCACGGACTATCCTGAGCAACCCACCTTGGATCCTTTTTTGATCCCCCAACTTACACACCAGTGGCAACTGGCACCACGGTTGACCATGAAGCAGAACCCATCATCCACATCAGCCCAGCAAGGACAGCTGCACAGCAGCCCAGTGAAGACCCAACAAATGATCCAACAATACCAGCTTTCGCACTGAGACGATCAACCAGGGCAAGAAGGGCCCCAGATCGACTCACATTGTAAATAATTACACTATTGATTTTGGAGGGGGAGTGTTGTTATAGATGTAAACTAGTATTTCCTCTGTACAGCCAACAGAGGGCTCATCCCCTGGAGTCCCAAGAGATCCTATAATCCTTTGGGAGCACAGGTATTTAAGGAGGCCTCACAGCTTGGAGAGGCACTCTCGAGACCTGCATTAAAAGACTAAGGTCAAACTTTACTTTGCGCTCACAGTGTTCAGTCTGACTCTTTCTCCATACATAACATAGACCAGTTAGCCGAACTTCAATCATTGGGAAATTGCTGGAGACCTTTATTCAGGGAGCAGTAGCAGGATATTTGGAAAAGCATAATTCAATCAAGCAGAGCCAGCATGGTTTTATGAAAGGGAAATCATGTTTGACAAATTTGCTGGAGTTCTTTGAGGATGTAACGAGCAGGGTTGATAAAGGGGAACCAGTGGATGCGGTGTACTTGGATTTCCAGAAGGCATTCGATAAGATGCCACTTAATGCACAAGAAGGCATTCGATAAGATGCCACTTACTGCACAAGATAAAAGTTCACGGGGTTGGGGGTAATATATTAGCATGGATTGAGGATTGGCTAACTAACAGAAAACAGAGAGTCGGGATAAACGGGTCATTTTCTGGTTGGCAAACAGTAACGAGTGGGGTGCTACAGGGATCAATGCTGGGACCTCAACTATTTACAATCTATATTAATGACTTGGATGAAGGGACCAAGTGTAATGTAGCCAAATTTGTTGATGATGTAAAGATGGGTGGGAAAGCAAATTGTGAGGAGAACACAAATAATCTGCAAAAGGATATAGACAGGTAAGTGAATGGGGAAAAAATTGGCAGATGGAGTATAATGTCGGAAAATATGAGGTTATCCACTTTGGCAGAAAAAATTGAAAAGCAGATTATAATTTAAATGGAGAAAAATTGCAAAGTGCTTCAATACAGAGGGACCTGGCGGTCCTTGTGCATGAAACACAAAAAGTTACTATGCAGGTATAGCAAATAATCAGAAAGGCATATGGAATGTTGGCCTTTATTGCAAAGGAGATAGAGTATAAAAGCAGTGAAGTCCTGCTTCAACTGTACTGGGTATTGGTGAGGCCACACCTGGAATAGTGTGTGCAGTTTTGTTCTTTGTATTTAAGAAAGGATATCCTTGTATTGGAGGCTGTTCACAGAGGTTCACAAGGTTGATTCCGGAGATGAGGGGGTTGATTTATAAAGATAGGTTGAGTAGGTTGGGACTATACTCATTGGAGTTCAGAAGAATGAGAGGTGATCTTATCGAAATATATAAAATAATGAGAGGGCTGGACAAGTTGGATGCAGAGAGTATATTTCCACTCATAGGGGAAACTAAAACTCGGGGGCATAGTCTCAGAATAAGGGGCTGCCCATTTAAAACTGAGATGAGGAGGAATTTCTTCTCTCAGCAGGTTGTAAATCTGTGGAATTCTCTGCCCCAGAGAGCTGTGGAGGCTGTGACCTTGAATATATTTAAGGCAGAGAGACAGATTTTTGAGCAATAAGGGAGTAAAGGGTTATGGAGAGCGGATGGGGAAGTGGAACTGAGTCCATGATCAAATCAGCCATGATCTTATTAAATTGCGGAGCAGGCTCGAGAGGCCAAATGGCCTACTCCTGCTCCTATTTTTTATGTTCTTGTGTTCCTCAGAGAATATCTGGAATAAATGTTGCTCGTGTTGGAGAAGTCTTGAGAAATTGTCCCAAAAAGTGTTCTGATGTGTTTCAGAGGTCCTTTTCACAGCTCCAGCAGCAATGATCATGAAATCATGAGTATCCCTTTAAGTGGTCAGTATCCCATTAAGTAGCATTTTAAATCGACATCACTAGCGTGATTACTCCGAAAAAACTAGTTGCTGTTAAGAAAGGGCGTTATTGAAATGCTCGCCACCAAAATGCCATGCATCCTCTTTAATGAGCACTAGCAGGCATTTTATGTGGCAATCAGCTGTTTAACAACCTCTGGGTGGCCGTTCCTAGTGCTGGTTTCAACCCCTTTAACAAGATGGCATCTCACGCTAAACAATGACTAAACCAGCGTTTCAGCTTAAGACATCATCTTGGCCATTTCTTTACCTCTTTAGTGCTAAAGTATTCAGTGACAATTAGTCCCTGAATCTTTTTTCTTTTTATAATGCAATGAGTCATTTCATTTCCAATTTGAACCACTGCCTGCTGTAAGCCCTAACTATTTTACAGTTTTCCATTTACTTAGATTTTAGCTTTTGAATCTTGGCAATTGATACAGTATGAATGTCGCCCAGAATATGTCACAGTAGCTGCAGGTCTGCCAACAAGCCATTTTATAACAATATATTACCTGCTTAATCATTCTTAATCTCTTCCACCCAATTTATTTTAATTTCCTTCATAGTTAGCTTTCCTCATACACCTGGAGGCGCGGTTGGCGGGGGTGGTTGTGAGGAGGAAGAAACTATTTGGCCCGTCACTTTCACCATCACCCATGCAGTGTAAATTAATAGCTCCTGTGAAAATATCAATTTCCCGCAATACCTGAAAACATCAACAGCAAATGTCAATTATTTAAATGCACAGCTATTCATGTTTTATTTGAGTGGACTGGTAAAATTCAAGTCCTCAGGTTTTGCTACCACTTATAATATTTCTTAACATTGGAATTTATAACTCTAATGGATCAAGACAGCCAATTCTTTCTTTCTCCCCTTTGTCACCTTTGCCCCACTGTAACACGCTCCAGAGGGGAATTGCCAGAGCAAGTTTGAGTGATGGGCAACCTTGAGACTCCAACTCAAACTTTCTCAGTTGGGCTGCCAGGCTGTTCTTCTAATACAACATTTATAACTTTATTTTTCATCTGGTTTTGAGTACTTTCAATTCAAGACTCCCTACACTAAATATACAAGTCATCGATTCCTCTTGGGATGATGTTACCAACTCTTCAGATAGAGATGGATACCACCCTTGATGCAGTTCATTAATCAAAGTTACAATACCTGCATATCTCTTAAACTTAAACACAAAAGGAAATTCAAGATTTAAATTTTAGATTTGTATCAAGTATTCAGTTTTTTGATCTCGTAAAGCAGTGTTGAGACTCCATTGCTTATGTTTTTCATTTACTTTGGTTTCAGATTTTTTTGAACTCTTGCACGTGTTTTAATAAAACCTGAAACATCGAGAACCTTAACCTGGTATATGAATGCATGGATGTATAAATGGGGGCCAAATTAATTAAAATAAAAATTAATTTCTGAAATCATTCTGCATATGCCTGGTACACTTGCTATGCAAAATGACAAAAGCTTCGTTACAAATCCAGAAATCACAAACATTGTACTACTGGCTATTCTACTATCAGGAAGAGGTAAGTAGCACATTGCAAAGAGTGTAGCTGTGACAGCGTGTTACAAGCCATCCTTCAGATCATCGAGTCAGCTGGGAAACCAATGATTAGCTCATTAATGAGCAAAGGTCACCACTACTCTGGGCCTACAGTTGGGTGATGTAGTCTAGTGAAGGTCTCTAAATCTTTTCTGCAAGCATGCACTAACCTTTTTCTTTTTACACTGCCTGCAGGAAAGGTGAAAAGTAACATTTCTTCTGCTTCTGTTCTCAAAGCCTGATGCACATTGTACATCTTTTGCACGTGTCATGTTAGATTTAAATCATCCAGTGATAGAAACATAGAAACATAGAAATTAGGTGCAGGAGCAGGCCATGCGGCCCTTCGAGCCTGCACCACCATTCAATAAGATCATGGCTGATCATTCCCCTCAGTACCCCTTTCCTGCTTTCTCTCCATACCCCTTGATCCCTTTAGCCGTAAGCGCCATATCTAACTCCCTCTTGAATATAGAAACATAGAAACATAGAAAATATGTGCAGGAATAGGCCATTCGGCCCTTCGAGCCTGCACCAGCATTCAATAAGAACATGGCTGATCATTCACCTCAGTACCCCTTTCCTGCTTTCTCTTCATACCCCTTGATCCCTTTAGCCGTAAGGGGCATATCTAACTCCCTCTTGAATATATCCAACAAACTGGCATCAACAACTCTCTGTGGTAGGGAATTCCACAGGTTAACAACTCTCTGAGTGAAAAAGTTTCTCCTCATCTCAGTCCTAAATGGCTTACCCCTTATCCTTAGACTGTGTCCCCTGGTTCTGGACTTCCCCAACATCAGGAACATTCTTCCTGCATCTAACCTGTCCAGTCCCGTCGGAATTTTATATATTTCTATGAGATCCCCTCTCATCCTTCTAAACTCCAGTGAATACAGGCCCAGTCGATCCACTCTCTCCTCATATGTCAGTCCTGCCATCCCGGGAATCAGTCTCTGCGCTGCACTCCCTCAATAGCAAGAACATCTTTCCTCAGATTAGGAGACCAAAACTGAACAGAATATTCCAGGTGAGGTCTCACTAAGGCCTTTTATAATTGCAGTAAGACCTCCCTGCTCCTATACTCAAATCCCTTAGCTATGAAGGCCAACATACCATTTGCCTTCTTCACTGCCTGCTGTACCTGCATGCCAACTTTCAATGACTGATGCACAATGACACCCAGATCTTGTTGCACCTCCTCTTTTACTAATCTGCCGCCATTCAGATAATATTCTGCCTTCGTGTTTTTGCCACCAAAGTGGATAACCTCACATTTATCCACATTATACTGCATCTGCCATGCATTTGCCCACTCACCTAACCTGTCCAAGTCACCCTGCAGCCTCTTAGCATCCTCCTCACAGTTCACACTGCCACCCAGCTTAGTGTCATTTGCAAACTTGGAGATATTATACTCAATTCCTTCAACCAAATCATTCATGTATATTGTAAATAGCTGGGGTCCCAGCACTGAGCCCTGCGGCACCCCACTAGTCACTGCCTGCCATTCTGAAAAGGATCCATTAATCTGGACTCTCTGCTTCCTGTCTGCCAACCAGTTCTCTATTTACGTCAGTACATTACCCCCAATACCATGTGCTTTAATTTTGCCCATCAATCTCTTGTGTGGAACATTGTCAAAAGCCTTTTGAAAGTCCAAATACACCACATCCACTGGTTCTCCCTTGTCCACTCTACTAGTTATATCCTCAAAATATTCTAGAAGATTTGTCAAGCATGATTTCTCTTTCACAAATCCATGCTGACTTGGAACGATTCTGTCACTGCTTTCCAAATGCGCTGCTATTTCATCTTTAATAATTGATTCCAACATTTTCCACACTACTGATGTCAGGCTAACCGGTCTATAATTACCCGTTTTCTCTCTCCCTCCTTTTTAAAATAATGGTGTTACATTAGCTATCCTCCAGTCCATAGGAATTGATCCAGAGTCGATAGACTGTTGGAAAATGATCACCAATGCATCCACTATTTCTAGGGCCACTTCCTTAAGTAGATGCAGACTATCAGGCTCCAAAGATTTATTGGCCTTCAATCCCATCAATTTTCCGAACACAATTTCCTGCCTAATAAGGATTTCCTTCAGTTCCTCCTTCTCACTAGACCCTCGGTCCCCTAGTATTTCGGGAAGGTTATTTGTGTCTTCCTTCATGAAGTCAGAACCAAAGTATTTGTTCAACTGGTCTGCCATTTCTTTGTTCCCCATTATAAATTCACCTGAACCTGACTGCAAAGGACCTACGTTTGTCTTCACTAATCTTTTTCTCTTCACATATCTATAGAAGCTTTTGCAATCAGTTTTTATGTTTCCAGCAAGCTTCCTCTAATACTCTATTTTGCCCCTCCTAATTAAACACTTTGTCCTCTTCTGCTGGATTCTAAATTTCTCCCAGTCCTCAGGTTTGCTTCTTTTTCTGGCGAATTTATATGCCTCTTCCTTGGATTTAATGCTATCCTTAATTTCCCTTGTCAGCCACGGTTGAGCCACCTTCCCCATTTTATTTTGACTCCAGAGAGGGATGAACAATTGTTGAAGTTCATCCATGTCATCTTTAATTGTTTGCCATTGCCTATCCACCGTAAACCCATTAAGTATGCAGAAAGCTACAAGTCAGTGCACATGTCTTCGAACTAAATATTGGGAAGACCAAGGTCATTCTTTTCTGTCCCTGCCACAAACTCTGTTCTCTAGCCACTGAATCCATCCTTCTCCCCAACTTCTGTCTGAGGCCCAACCCTTTCATGCTGAAGCCTGAGAACGTCCTGGCTCCCTTTATACCACAAGTTTAGACACCATAGCGATGAGTTATTCTTGGAAGAGCAATTTCACTGTCAGGATCACTTTTCTACCGTCTACTTGTAACAGTTGTCATCACCTAATTAAACTGCAAACATGCTTGATTTAAATGGGAAATTACTGCTGCCGCCCACATCAAAGGCCAAGGTAAGCAACATGAAATGAAACTGACTTGATTACAGAGTAGAGCTGATGATAATTCGCACTTCAAGTTAGAGTTCAGGTAATTTGGTCCACCAATGCAAAGTTACAACTAAAAAAAACATGAATACAAGTAAAATTGATGGCAAAACTTACTTTATCTCCTTAGCACATAGAATATCAATGAGTGAGGTGATAGAGGCTGCATACCTGTACTAAAGAGAATAGGTGTAATTTTGACTTCTATAGGATGACTGAATAGATTTGACACCAGCAATGGACCATGTACTCTTCTCCATACCAAATAATGAGGGATTGGAGTGATCCATAGATAGTAAAGGGTATCTACCTTGCTGCCCACTAGAATACACAGGATCACAAGCAATGTCCTACTTCCACAAAAGCTACTAATTCTTTCTGTTGAGGTAAGGTGAAAGTCTCCTCTGTTTACTTGCTGTAAGGGTCTTAGTTAAAATGATTTACGGTCCTCCCAATCCAATTCCTAGTGAGCACAAATTGCCCCAGGTTCACCATAAATTGTCACTAAATTGACATTCTCAGTTAGCTGGTGTTAAAAATGAAAAATGTCAAACTAGTGCAGTGGACGCGCTTCCTCAGGTTGTTCCTCAGGTCCATTTTTAGAGCATTATATTGGAAACATTGCAATACATCAAACTGAGCTATGCTTGACCTGGGATTGCTATCTGAAACAGATAGCATTTCGTACCCAAACATTGATATCTCTTACCACAATAAGCGCAAGATTAGTCATTTTTGAAATGAATTTATTTTCATAAATGTAGCTTCACCCTCGGATAATAACAATTTACATGGTATCTGCCATGAGGTTGTGATATGCAGAAAGCTACAAGTCAGTGCACATGTCTTCGAATTAAATATTGGGAAGACCAAAGCCATTGTTTTCGGTCCCTGCCAGAAATTCTGTTCTCTAGCCACTGACTCCATCCTTCTCCCCAACTTCTGTCTGAGGCTGAACCAGACTGTTTGCAACCTTGGTGTCATATTTGACCATGAAATGAGCTTTCGAACACATATTCGCAGCATAACTAAAACCGCCTATTTCCACCTCCATAACATCGTCCATCTCCGTCCTTGCCTCAGCTCATCTGTTGCTGAACCCCTCATCCATACCTTTGTTACCTCTCGAGTTGACTATTTCAATGCATTCCTGCCTGGCCTCCCACATTCTACCCTACGTAAGCTTGAAGTCATCCAAATCTCGGCTGCCTATGTCCTACCTTGCACCGAGTCCCGTTCACCCATCACTGTGTTTTCTGACCTACATTTTCTCCTGGTTAAGCAAAGCCTCAATTTAAAAATTCCCATCCTTGTTTTCAAATCCCTCCACGGCCTCACCCTTCCCTATCTCTGTAATCTCCTCCAGCTCCACAATGTCCCAAGATATCTACACTCCTCTAATTCTGCCCTCTTGGGCATCCCTGATTATAATCACTCATCTATTGGTGGCCGTGCCTTCTGTTGACTCGGCCCTAAGCTCTGGAATTCCATGTCTAAGCCTCTCCGCCTCTATATCTCTCTTTCCTCCTTTAAGATGCTCCTTAAAATCTACCTCTTTGATCAAGCTTCTGGTCATCTGCCCTAATTTCTCCTTATATGGCTCGGTGTCAATTTTGTTTTGTTTTGTAATATTCCTGTGAAGTGCCTTGGGACATTTTACTACGTTAAAGACATTGTATAAATACAAGTTGTTACGTGAAAAGATGTTTCACAGCATCTGTGGGATAAATCCCACTTAAAAATACTTCCATCTGTGACAGGTACTCGTCTAAAATAAGAACACTTCAAATGTAAAACAGTTGCATGACATTTCTAAAAAAATAAGTTATGGTGTGATTTGGCCTGAATTATTCTGTTACCATCCAGGCTTGTAAATGATGTGGACTAGCGTCACTAAGTAGTATTTTTGTTATAAACTAGATTTCCTCTTTGATGAATCCTTTATCTCTCAGGTAGTCCTTAATTCTGTCTGGAAATTATTGAAGCTTTCTCGCACCTTGTAGTATACTTTCTGATAGCTTCATACACAACTCTTTTGGTTGTAAACAAATTAACCAATTAAATCAGGTGCCCCCCTGATTAAAGGGGGGGACACTCCACACATTTTTCAAGCTCTACAACCCCTTTGGGAGGAAAAACTAAACATTAAATCGTGCCCCCCGATCTGGGGAACACACCAAACATTTTCAAGGCCCTTTTCTTTTGTGTTTTTTTTGGGTTTTTTTTTTTTTTTTTTTGTTTGGGCACTAAAATCAAATTTTTTTCCAAGTGCTCCCTATAAAAGGGGAGGGGGACACTAAAAACACCGGCAATTAAAACAAATTAAACTTTAAAACATAAAATCAAATTAAAATTTGGTTGCCGGGGGTGACGATGCACTCCAGTCCCTCCAGCGCCCACCGCGAGCGTACCGGTGGACACCGCGTGCTTCATCTCCAAGGACACCCTGGCGCGGATGTACGCGCGGAAGTGAGGCAGGCAGTTAGGCTGAACGACCCCCTCGACCAGCTTCATACACAAGGACGTTGATGGATTGTCAGTTGCCCTCATTTTGGAAACTTTATGACCAGCTTTTCCTGATTAGTAGCAAAGATGTTTGTTGTTTAAGCATTTCTCGTTGTTTGTAATCATTTGGGTATTTGTCAAGTTGAGCAGCATCACCAAGTGCCGTATCTAGTTGATTTTCATCAATGCATTTTTCATTAGAGATCTCATGAATATCTTCTGGAAATGTAATGATAAACTCAAGAGGATCTGAAGAAGGTCTTGTATCAGCCCACTTCTCTATTTCAGCAACATATTGATGCAAATGCTTTTTGTCATGTTAGATTTCAGCTCTGTTTGAAATAACAACATTAATATATTGATAACAAGGGCCACTGTCAGAAGAATGGAACATCAATATTTACAGTGATCTGAATCATTCACTTGTTGTATCTTGGATTGGAAGCAGCAACACAACTCGAGAGCAAGAAAGCAGCTCTACAGATATCTGAAGGTTGAGGTCCAACAGAAAACCTGTGACCTAAAGAACAGATGTTGGGTGGAGAAGGCTCAAGAAATCCAGCAGCTAGCCGACAACCACGACGAGCCAGGATTCTTCAGCACAATCAAGACGACCTACAGCTCAAGCACCCAAGGCTCTATCCTACTACTGGCCAAGAACAGAGAGGTGCTCATCAAGGACAGAGAGGCAGTCAGTGCCTGCTGGAAGGAGCACTTCGAGGATCTTCTCAACTGAAACTCTGTCTTCGACGTGAGTGTCCTCAACTGCATCCCACAGCATGCCACCCGCCACCATCTCAGCACAACCCCAGCCCGGCATGAGGTTGAAAAGGCCATCCGACAACTGAAGAATGACAAGTCATCAGGAGCAGATGGAATCCTCGCCGAAGCACTAAAATATGGCGGAGAAGCACTACTGGCGCAGATCCATGACCTCATCTCTCTTATCTGGAAGGAGGAGATCATACCAAGAGATCTCAGAGACGCTGTAATCATGACCATCTTCAAGTCCAAATGTGGTAATTACAGAGGAATCGCCCTGCTGTCGACCACCGGGAAAGTCATCGCAAGAATCCTCCTGAATCGCCTTCTTCCTGTGGCTGAAGAACTCCTGCCAGAGTCGCAATACGAATTCCGCCCACTAAGGGGCACAATGGACATGATCTTCACCGCGCAGCAGATACAAAAGAAATGCAGGGAACAGTACCAACCCCTGTACATGGCCTTCTTCGACCTCACAAAAGCCTTCGGCACTGTCAACCGTGAGGGATTATGGAGCGTCCAACACAGATTCGGCTGCCCTCAAAAGTTTGTCACCATTCTCCTCCGCCTGCTCCACGGTGCCATGCAATCCGTGATCCTGACCAACAGATCCACCACAGACCCATTCCACGTTCGGACCGGGGTCAAGCAGGGCTGTATCATTGCACCAACGCTCTTCTCGATTTTCCTTGCTGCAGTGCTCCATCTACCCTCGGCCAATTCCCCGCTGGTGTGGAGCTAAATTACAGGACAAACGGGAATCTGTTCAACCTCTGCCACCTCCAGGCCAGATCCAAGGATGTCCCATCCTCCATCATCAAACTACTGTATGCAGATGGTGCCTGCATCTGCGCACACTCAGAGGCAGAACTCCAAGCCATCGTCAACACCTTCACCGAGGCACGCAAGAGCATGGGCCTTACACTAAACATCCATGAGACAAAGGTTCTCTGCAAACCTGCCCCCCGCCACACAGCACTGTCCCCCATTTATCAAAATCCATGACGAGGCCTTGGACAACATGAGTCATTTTCTATACCTTGGAAGCCGACTGTCAACAAGGGCACACATCAATGACAAGGTTCAACACTGCCTTCAGTGCGCCAGTGCAGCATTCGGTCACCTGAGGAAGAGAGTTTTTGAAGACCAAGATCTCAAACCCGATACCACCTCATGGTCTACAGAGCAGTGGTGATACCTGCCCTCCTATATGGCTCAGCGACATGGACTATGTATAGCAGGCAACTTAAAACACTGGAGAAGTACCACCAGTGCTGCCTCCGCAAGATCCTGCAAATCCATTGGCAGGATAGGCGCACCAACATCAGTGTCCTCGCTCAGGCCAATATCCCCAGCATCGAAGCACTAACCATGCTCGATCAGCTCCGCTGGGCAGACCACATTGCCTGCATGCCTGACACGAGATTCCCAAAACAAGTGCTCTACGCGGAGATCCGTCACGGCAAGTGAGCCCCAGGTGGGCAGAGGAAATGCTTCAAAGACATCCTCAAAGCCTCCTTGAAAAAATGTAACATCCCCACCGACACCTGGGAATCCTTGGTCCAACACTGCCCAAAGCGGAGGAAAAGCATCCGGGAAGGCGCTGAACACCTCGAGTCTCTTCGCCGAGAGCAAGCTGAAGCCAAACATCGACAGCGGAAGGAGTGCGTGGCAACCCGGGTACCCCACCCAGCTGTTCCTTCAAACACTGTTTGCCCCACCTGTGACAGAGACTGTAGGTCCCGCATTGGACTCTTCAGTCACCTGAAAACTCAATTCTAATGTGGAATCAAGCCATCCTCGAATCCAAGGGACTACCTATGATAATGATGTTGCATCTAAGTGTGTTTTCTATATTTGTTTTTCACCTTCATTGAGCAATTAAGACTGCAGTATACTGCAGCTGTGTGAAGCTGAAATGTTGTTTGGTTATCTACTGGAACTGGCTCCACACCAGTGCCGAACTATAATTCACACCCAAATAACATTGCACAATGCAAGTCGTATGGTAAAACCAGCCGATATACATAAAGGCTTGGTTGCTTTGGCTTGATCTCTCACTAAAATTGGGGGTTTTTAACATCCGTGGCTTAGTTGGTAAGACTCTCACATCTGAGTTAGAAGGTCAAGGGTCCAAGTCACACTACAGAGACGAGCACAAAACCTAGCCTGACACTGAATAGAAACATGGAAACATAGAAAATAGGTGCGGAGTAGGCCATTCGGCCCTTCGAGCCTGCACCACCATTCAATATGATCATGGCTGATCATGCACTTCAGTACCCCATTCCTGCTTTCTCTCCATACTCCATGATCCCTTTAGCCGTAAGGGCCACATCTTACTCCCTTTTGAATATATCTAACGAACTGGCCTCAACAACTTTCTGAGGTAGAGAATTCCACATGCTCACAACTCTCTGGGTGAAGAAGTTTCTCCTCAGCTCGTCCAAAGTGGCTTACGCCTTATCCTTAGACAGTGACCACTGGTTCTGGACTTCCCCGACATCAGGAACATTCTTCCTGCATCTAACCTGTCCAATCCTGTCAGAATTTTATATGTTTCTATGAGATCCCCTCTCATTCTTCTAAATTCCAGTGAATATAAGCCTAGTTGATCCAGTCTTTCTTCATATGTAAGTCCTGTCATCCCGGGAATCAGTCGGGTGAACCTTCGCTGCACTCCCTCAATAGCAAGAATGTCCTTCCTCAGATTAGGAGACTAAAACTGTACACAATATTCAAGGTTTGGCCTCACCAAGGCCCTGTACAACTACAGTAAGACCTCCCTGCTCCTATACTCAAATCCTCTCGCTATGAAGGCCAACATGCCATTTGCCTTCTTCGCCAGCTGTTGTACCCGTATGCCAACTTTCAATGACTGATGTACCATGATACCCAGGTCTCGTTGCACTACCCCTTTTACTATTCTGTCACCATTCAGATAATAATCTGCCTTCCTGTTTTTACCACCAAAGTGGATAACCTCACATTTATCTATATTATACCGCATCTGCCATGTATTTGCCCACTCACCTAACCTGTCCAAGTCACCCTGCAGCCTCTTAGCATCCTCCTCTCAGCTCACACTGCCACTGAGCTTAGTGTCATCTGCAAACTTGGAGATATTACATTCAATTCCTTCGTCTAAATCATTAACGTATATTGTAAATAGCTGGGGTCCCAGCACTGAACTTTGCGGTAACCCATTAGTCACTGCTTGCCATTCTGAAAAGGACCCATTTGTTCCTACTCTTTGCTTCCTGCCTGCCAACCAGTTATCTATCCACGTCAGTACATTACCTCATCCAAGCTAATGTCCTTCCTTACTATTGCATTAATCTCCTCTTTAACCAGCAACGCTACCCACCTCCTTTTCCTTTCAGTCTATCTTTCCTAAATATTGAATACCCTTGGATGTTGAGTTCCCAGCCTTGGTCATCCTGGAGCCATGTCTCCGTAATCCCAATTACATCATATCCGTTAACAGCTATCTGCGCAGTTAATTCATCCACCTTATTACGAATGCTCCTCGCATTGAGACACAGAGCCTTCAGGCTTGTTTTTTTAACACTCTTTGTCCTTTTAGAATTATGTTGTAATGTGGCCCTTTTTGATTTTTGCCTTTGATTTTTCTGCCCTCCACTTTTACTTTTCTCCTTTATACCTTTTGCTTCTGATCCATTTTACTTCCCTCTGTCTCCCTGCATACGTTCCCATCCCCCTGCCCTATTAGTTTAAATCCTCCCCAACAGCACTAGCTAACATTCCCCCTAGGACATCGGTTCCAGTTCTGCCCAGGTGCAGACCATCTGGTTTGCACTGGTCCCACCTCCCCCAGAACCGGTTCCAATGTCCTAGGAATTTAAATCCCTCCCTCTTGCACCATTCCTCAAGTCACGCATTCATTTTAACCATCCTACTATTTCTGCTCTGACTAGCATGTGGCACTGGTAGCAATCCTGAGATTACTACCTTTGAGGTCCTACTTTTTAATTTAACTCCTAGCTCCCTTAATTCTGCTTGTAGGACCTCATCCCACTTTTTACCAATATCATTGGTACCTATGTGCACCACGACAACTGGCTGTTCACCCTCCCCCTCCGGAATGTCCTGCAGCTGCTCTGAAACATCCTTGACCCTTGCACCAGGGAGGAAACATACTATCCTGGAGTCTTGGTTGCAGCCGCAGAAACGCCTATCTATTCCTCTTACAATAGAATCCCCTATCTTTATAGGTCTCCCACTCTTTTTCCTGCCCTCCTGCGCAGCAGAGCCACCCAAGGTGCCATGAACTTGGCTGCTGCTGCCTTTCCCTGATGAGCCATCTCCCCCAACAGTACCCAAAATGATATATTTTAGAGGGAGATGACTGCAGGGGACCCCTGCACTACCTTCCTTCCACTGCTCTTCCTGCTGGTCACCCATTCCTTATCTGCCTGAAGGAGTCACCATTCCATGCTCATCGGGTGCAATTACCCTACTGGTTGTCAGCCTAGTATTCAGAGAGGAGAACTCTCATCTCTGCTCGCTGCGACTGCCCGGAGTGGGCCTCGAGCCCATAACCTTCCAGCTCAGAGGTGGGAATACTCAACCAAGCCTCAGGTTCTCAAAAATAAAGTAAGGCCCTGAAAATCCACAGAGACACGATACTTGCATTTGTCTTTGGATCAAACACAAACTGTGGAACTCTATCACTGAATCCATCGAAGTTTGCAGGATCTCCACAAGTGGGCCTTGGGTGATGTTTGCAGGGGGAAACCAGCTCCCACTCTCTGCCACAGATAACCAGAAAAAATAGAAGAAAGCTGGCCGACCCAGGGTGGATGATCATGACCCCAAAAACAACCTGCAACAGGGAGCACTTAAAAATAAAACTGACCAGATCTCCAGCAGGTCCAGGCCATGGCTTCTGTCCCAGCCAGCAGGTCCCATTCAGACCAAAGAAGCATGAATTCACAATTTAGGGCAACTCCGTCCCCTCCATTGTTTGGGGTAGATGGAGTTTCCAGCCCCGACAACTCCCCCCAGAAACTATGCACAGACCAAGATCTGAAGTAATCACATCCAGAACTAATTCCTGGGTTTTCTGCTCGAGTTACGGTGGAAGTGATGCCAGAAAGTTCCTGCATTTTCAGGGAATAATATTCTGAAACAGTTTAAAGTTGTACCTCATGTCTACTAGGTGATCGTGGTTGCCACTTTGTGGTAAGATTGCTTAATTTGAGGTGATGACCAAGGACATTTAGCACAAAAACCAGGGACGGATGTTGGCTTTTATTAGTAACTTCAGACCTCGATGGCAAACGCTGAGAACAAAGCGAGGGGAATTAAAACGTGTTCATCTAGTTTTCTCTTATGGTTAAAAAAAAATTCTCACCACACAAACTTATTCAATCCTTGCTACAGGCAGAAACAATCATTCTATTATATTTCCCCATGCATAAAAATTGTCATTAATTCATCTTCTGCGACGCTGTGTGGGTGGTCCCTGCAGCAAAGCCTTCTCCCTGCAATGACAGCAAGGCTTCTGCAGTCACTGCAAACTACAAAGGAACACAGCACAATGTAAAAAATACGTAATTTGCCTTGTTCTTCATAAAGGCTTTAGGTTTTGACTGACAAGTAGTTAATGAAAGTTGGAGACTACTTGTGATATTTGTTTTTTTAAGTGGGCTTAATGTAGGATTTCAGACTCCCATACTGCAATTGGACACTGTTACTGGTACAGTGAATTTTCAGGGGACCATAGCCAAGTGAGTCAGGAAGGCAGGCACAGAAAACTCTTAAGCCAGCTTATCATTTTTAAATGTTTTTTTTAAGATTTCACATATTCAAAATTTCCTGGTATACTAACTAAGTCACAACTGAGATAGCCCTTTTATCTTTTTTATTAATAATTAATCTTAGGTTGCATTGCTCACATGGAATCTGGGGTTCTGGGGCACAGTTTTAATGGTTGGCTGCTGGGATAGAGAAAAAAAATCATATTTAAAACAGCTACAAATAAATCTGGTCCAATAAGAACAAATTGCAAACCCAGATACACAGTACTTGCTGATGTCGGTAGATTTTGTTTTCTATATCTGTTTAGCCCTCCCTATCACTCCAGACATGCTGCTCTCACACAAACTGAGGGGAAATTGTCTTCATATCTAGGCTGCATATAGTGACTCTAATATTCCCGGCAAGAATGGAGATGATTGGGCAATTTCCCATCTCCACTCCTGCCTCAGCTCATCCACTGCTGAAACCCTCATTCATGCCTTTGTTACCTCTTGATTAGTCCAACACACTCCCGGCTGGCCTCCCACATTCTGCCCTACTAAACTTGAGATCTCCAAATCTCGGCAGCCCATGTCCTAACGCGCACCAAGTCCCACTTACTCTGTAATCTCCTTCAGCCTCACAACCCCACAAGATGTCTGCGCTCCTCAAATTCTGCCTTCTTGAGCATCCCTGATTATAACTGATCAACCATCGGTGGCCGTGCCTTCCGCTGCCGATGCCCCAAGCTCTGGACTTCCTCCCTAAACCTCTCCGCCTCTCTACCTCGCTTTCCTCCTTTAAGACGCTCCTTAAAACCTACCTCTTTGACTAAGCATCTGTTGTAATTTCTTCTTATGTGGCTTGGTGTCAAATGTACTTGTTTTGTCTTATAATAGTTTTGTGAAGCGCCTTGGGATGTTTTACTATGTTTAAGGTGCTATATAAATACAAGTTGTTATATTGTTGTTGTCAATCATGCCTGGAGACTGCATGGCTATAAGTGACTAGAATTGATTTTACACACATAATTTGTTTTATGTAACTATCTACTACTCATTGCATTTTGCTGGAGATGTCGTAAGTCCTGTTTGCTGCAATTTATAGAGACTCTTTTTAAATAGATTCTGTAAGTAGAATTTGTTTCCTTTGGAATTTGCTTTGTTTGCCATAAAATCCGCTGCTGTAAGTCTGGCTTAAGTCCTGCTCCACCTCCAACTCTGACTGACACAGTGCAATTCATTGGCTGACACAGTGAGAAGTTTCTGCAGATTGAGGGCAAGTTGTAAATCCATGGTTTCTGTCCTTGGAGTGAGGCCAGGTTATGAAGGTGAGAAAAAACCAGCAGGAAATTACTAGTTTTATTTCTCTTAATTAAATCTACTTTACACACCAATAACATCTTAAAGCATCCCAGGTGTTTCACAGTTGAAGCGTGACAGAGACATAAAAGAAAAGAAAGAACTTGCATTTATATAGTGCCTTTCATGACCTCAGGATGACCTAAAACACTTAACAGCCCATTATGTTTTTGTTTTCTGTATTTGTTTTCCTGAGCAGCAGTCACCACAGGTTCAAGCTGCTGTGGCCACAATTCCTGAACAGTTATCAATGCTGCAGATTTTGGTGGTTAACAGTAGTTTGCATTTATATAGCACCTTTAATGTAGGAAAACATCCCAAAGTGCTTCACAGATGAGTAACCAGACAAAACATGACACTCAGTCAAAGAAGGAAAGATTAGGAGAGCTAACAAAAAGCTTGGTCAAAGAGGTGGGCTTTAAGGAGGGTCTCAAAGGAAATGGAGAGGCGGAATAATTTAAGGAGGGAATTCCAGCGTACAGGGTCACCCTGAAATATTGGATCCTCCTATCTTTGTACAGGGTATCATGATATTGCCTATTGCTTTTCATAAATAATTAATACCTACACATGGGTCAGTTCTAAATATTCCAAATCCACACTTTGGTCCTTTCCAGGTTATTATATAGAGGAGGACTATAATGCAGGTTTGATTCAGAGTTGCCAACTCTCCACCTAACATTGGTTGTCCTTGCAAACTACTTCCCATCTCCAACCTCCCTTTCCTCTCCAAAGTCCTTGAACCTGTTGTCGCTTCCCAAATCCGTGCCCATCTTTCCAGCAATTCCATGTTTGAATCCCTCCAATCCAGTTTCCGCACCTGTCACAGTACCGAAACGGCTCTCATCAAATTCATGACATCCTTTGTGACTGTGACAAAAGAAAACTATCCCTTCTCATCCTTCTTGACTTGTCTGCAGCCTTTGACACAGTTGACCACTCCATCCTTCTCCACTGCCTCTCCACCATTTTCCAGCTGGGTGAGACTGCACCGGCCTGGTTCCATTCTTATCTATCTAATCGTAGCCAAAGAATCACCTGCAAAAGCTTCTCTTCCCACTCCTGCATCATTACCTCTGGTGTCCCCCAAGGATCTATACTTAGCCCCCTCCTATTTCTCATTTACATGTAGCCCCTTGATGATATCATCCAAAAACATAGCATCAGTTTTCACATGTACGCTGATGATACCTAGCTCTACCTCACTATCACTTTTCTCGACCCCTCCATGGTCTCTCCATTGTCAGACTCTGACATCCAGTTTTCGATCAGCAGAAATTTTCTCCAATTAAATAGTGGGAAGACTGAAGCCATTGTTTTCGGCCCCCGCCACAAACTCCATTTTCTAGCCATGGACTCCAACCCTCTCCCCAACTTCTGTCTGAGGCTGAACCAGACTCTTCGTAACCTTGGTGTCATATTTGACCCTAAAATGAGCTTTCGACCACATATACGCAGCATAACTAAGACTGCCTATTTCCCTCTCTATAACATCGTCCGTCTCCGCCCCCTGCCTCAGCTCATTCACTGCTGAAACCCTCATCCGTGCCTTTGTTACCTCTAGACTTGACTATTCCAACGCACTCCTGATTGGCCTTCCACATACTACCCTACGTAAACTAGAACTAATCCAAAACTCGGCTGCCCGTGTCCTAACTCGCACCAAGTCCCATTCACCCATCATCATCATCATCATAGGTGGTCCCTCGAACGAGGATGACTTGCTTCCACATGAGTTCACAGATGTTTCAATGAAGGACCCGATGTTTCAGTCCTGAACTTCAGTTGAAGGGGTGGAAGATGCCTGTGTGTGGATTTTTTAACGTGTGATGACCATTGCACACCAGCCACCACACGGGCTTGACAGAGCTAGGCCTTTATCCAGTGGCAGGGATTAACCAGGACCACTGGAGATCTGCTCTGCTGCACGGACCTGGAGCGCACACATATCGCAGTGTGGGCTGGCCCGTGCTGCGCCTGGGCCCTCGGCTCTTCTAGGCCCCGAACACTGTGTACGCCTCTTACTTGCATTGGCTCCCGTTTAAACAACACCTCGATTTCAAAATTCTCAGCCTTGTTTTCAAATCCCTCCATGGCCTCGCCCCTCCCTAGCTTTGTAATCTCCTCCACCCCCACAACCCCCCGAGATGTCTGCGCTCCTCTAATTCTGCCCTCTTGAGCATCCCTGATTATAATTGCTCAACCATTGGTGGCCTTACCTTCTGTTGCCTAGGCCCTAAGCTTTGGAATTCCCTGCCTAACCCTCTCCAACTCTGTACCTCTCTTTCCTCCTTCAAGACGCACCCTAAAACATACCTCTTTGACCAAGCTTTTGGTCACCTGCCCTGATTTGGCTTATGTGGCTCAGTGTCAAACTTTTTATCTCATAATACTACTGTGATGCGCCTTGGGACGTTTCACTACGTTAAAGGCACTATATAAATACAAGTTGTTGCTGTTGTAGTAGAAATAGCATGAAATGATACAGAAGAACATAACTATGTTAATATTACGAAATGTAATATTAACACAGTGTCACACTCAACAGAAAAACAATTGCAAATAAGAAAGAATTATATATTGGTTGGTTGCTCCATGTTATTGCCCATACTGTTTCCAGATGCACAATGCTGGTCACACAGTTGAAATCTGTTTCTCGATAAATGTTCCAAACTTGCCTCTGTTGCCTGGCAACAATATGATCTGTCTCCATGCCTTTACAATATAGAACAAGTTACCTGAATTCTGAATGTGTTTTGCATCAGCGAAGGACACTGCTGCTAGTGCAAGTTATCTATGACTTATTTATCCATGATTATAAAAACAGCAGAACATTATTTTTGAGGGGCCAACCTCTCATTTTGTCAACTCCCACACATGCTGGGGAACTGCTGTTAATTTGTGCTTCTACTGCGCCTGAGAGTCTCCAGTCTCCAACCTCCAAAAACAGAAAGAAACTGAATTAAAGTCTCATTAAAATTACTGAAAAGATTTGAAAGCCTAATCATACTGAAAGAGCAATAGTTTGATAGTGGCCTTGGAGTGTTTGTCTGACTCAATCTTCTGAAATTGAGATGTTGATTTTATTATCAAATTATTCATTCTACTGGTTTAACCATTGACATTTTTCACATTTCACAATCATTATTAAGGATAGTTTTACACCTTAAATGTTAGTAAATCAGCAAATTAACTAATCAAAGAAGAAAATTATTGTAAACCAAAGAGTTAAAATATTGCAGCCAAAAAAAGAAATAATAATTAAAAGAATACAAAGGAAGATGTCTTTCAAAATCTACCCTCGGGAATTTTTGTTTGAAGATAAAAGACAGCTTGGAATTAGCTCTAGTTTGAAGAAATCCTACCAGGTCTGATGGATAGATGTGTTGTCAAGGAGATATTTCGTTTCTGGGCTAGGTGCAGGCCCGTGGCTTTGATTTTCAGGCATCAGAGGTGAGGTTAATTGATTCCAGAAGTCTATTTCTAAAATCAATGCAAATGTTTGCAGACAAATATCTTCTGCAGTAGGCAATGATCAATGCTGGATAGAGGTTATACTTAGAGAGTAACAGTGCAGAAGACAGAGATTTAGCTGATGGACAAGCAGCTTTACTGTGTAAAGTGTTTCAGAGCTTATGTCAAGCCCAAGCATATCCTGATTCTCTTATTCTCCTATTAAAAAAATATATTGGTGATAAAAGATTGTTTAAATTTGCCTATGTGTTCATCAAGGTAAAGAGTACCAATGCTGATGAATGATACTTTTCAATCTTGACCAGCCAGTGTCAACATCAAGCATTCAAATGGTCGGTATAGTATAGACAGATGGAAAGTAAAACTCCTTGTACTCTGCTCCAATATTTGCCTCAATCTAAACCTCAGAAGGGCATTTCTCAAACTTCTCACTCCAAAGGTTTATGAATTCTCAGTGTGAGATTGACCATTTTGATGGTATGGCCTAGAGCCATTAAGAATGAGATCCTAAGTTTATTTCACATAGGACCTTTAGAGCCAGCAGGGATTTGTGTCTCATCAATCAGGACTAGCTTTGGGCTCAGGGTCCTGAGGTATGAGTACAGTGTGCTAATTAATTAGATCACCCTGTCTCCCAGCATTACTTACTTCTGCAAAGAGACAGGTACCTACAATGTGTTAGATGGTTAATAGGTTCTGTACTCTAATACTTTTTACAACAACTGTCCTTGTGCAGTTTTCAAAGAAAAATATTTTCCTACAAGCTCACTTATAATGTCTTGTTACCAGATTCAACCCCTCTCTTGTTGACAGTGAGATGCAGTATTACATGATTTGATAAGCATTCTGTCAAAAAGTGAATATTCCTAAGGATGCTACTTGAACACAGTGTAAAAGACGTAATGTTCCTCACTTTTCAAATGACTCTGACACTGATTGACAAGCTATGATTAAAGTAACCGTCGCCTTGACACATTTGTTATAGGAGAGGCTGACTGCTGCCAGGTCTTCTCCCTTCACTTGTGCAGCATGTGACAGCTTTGCTGAAATCTGTTGCAATTTATAAATATGTTTCTCTTGGAATGGTACCACTTGGCACTGTAAATTACAAATTGGCAAGTGGATGTTTAGGTTGCCATTAAATTGTGTTCTTGCAATGCAAATCTTTGGGCTGCCTTTAAATTACCGCACTCAAAATGCAATCTGACTTACAAGCACTTGGGTCTTGCACTGACTCCACACTGCATTAATAGTGGAAAACTTAAGCACCAAGGACCGAAATTGCCCCTTTCCTTAAGGCCTCTTAACATCAGAAATCGGCGGCCACGCTGCGGAGTGCAATGGCCGCCAACTTTTCGTGTAATGGCCACAATTATCAAAATTCCACTCCTGCGGTATCCCAGCAGTGACCTGCTACCCCCTACCACTCCGCTGCTGCCGATCCGTGCTAAATGTGTTATCACAGTGCTTACTCTGATGTTCACCCCCGATGGCGAAATTCCGCCATGAAAATCTTCCTCCCTCTGAGCAGTGCCAAAATGTGCTTTTTCCCGACAGTGCACTGAGGTCCCATTAAAGGGGAGGATACACTGCCGCTGCCGCCGTGTTTTTTTTTGGCAGCCGACTGCCATATCGGGCCAACAATTATGCCCCCAGGTTCGGCTAGGCTGCCAACGGGCAGCCTGGCACCCCCTCTTAGGTGCCAGGCCGCTGGACCAGCTGAAACTTTTCCTGGTTGCCCAGTGGACCGAACTTTAGAAATCACGCAAGCTCTCTCCTTTAAGTGAAGGGGAGAGCCATGGTGACGTGGTGCCGTGATGACATATTTAGTACTTAAAGGGACGGGAAGAAGAAGGAGAAGAAGGAGGAGGAGGAGAAGAAGGAGAAAGAGGAGGAGGAGAAGAAGGAGGTCCTCTTATCTAGACTGGAAGCCCTCGCCATATACCTGCAGAAAAATGTGGCAGGAGATAGCCGCACCTGTGAAGCCAGCACTGTGGTGCTAAGGTCGGCCATCCAGTTCTGAAAACACTACTCACAATCATAGCTTCACTTCACCCTCACAACCGTACCATGGCTGCAAAACTCACACCCACATCTCACACCTTGCACACACTGACAGCTATTCAACTAAAGCAGGCATATCACCCAAACAAATTGCACCATGCTCACTCACACACTTCTTTTTGTCTTGCAGGCCAAGGTGGCTTACAAAGGATGGAGCAGCAGCAGACAGGTGGGGCAGGTTGACATCCAGGACCTCAGCCAGATGAAGGAGAGAGTTCTAGAGGTAATTGGGTAGGAAATTATGTCAGCTGTGGCAACCGGCGAAGTAGAATCCCTCGGGGACAACAACTGTATTGTCATTCCTAATCCTTCTTCTCACATCCCACCTCCTCCTCATCCCACAATCTCTTCTCACTTTCATGCTACTGTTGCTGTATACATGCATAACTGGCTTCCACATCATCCTCATCATAACCTGACTCTTGTGCCTTTCTGCTTTCAGATAATCAATGACAAGCACTGGACCAGCCTGTCCCTGAGGTGATGCAAGAGAGTGAGGGGTCAACCAGCCAGCCCAGACTGCTGCTGCCTGCCGAGGTGGTGCAGTCCGCAGCCAGGCCTTCTAAGGCCAAAGCTGCTCGAGTTCATCCTGCAAGGCTATCTGACATCTTCCCCATGGAAACTCAGCAGCCTTCAACAAGTCATGCTGCAGCCACTGGGGGAGCACTGCGTAGCAGCACTAGAGTAGGAAAAGGCAACCGAATGACAAGCACCAAAGGATTGCACAAAGATAATTCGTTCATATTGTTGCTGTAAATATGTGTGGTGATTTTTGATAAATGTATTAATTATGCCTTCTACCTCCCTCCTCATTCTCTTCCTCTCCCTCATCTTTCTCTCCCTTGTCCTCCTCCTGAGGTGGCCCTGCAATCCTTAGTGGCAAGGCTGCGCCCTCATGATGGCCAAGTTGTGAAGCATGCAACAGACCACCCACTCTGGCATGTGTTGGAGGCCTCCTCCCAAGTGATCAAGGCAACGGAACCATTGCTTCAGTAGCCCAATGGTCTGCTCGATGAGGTTCCTGGTGGAAACATGGCTCTCATTATATGACTGCTGGGCAGGAGTGTTAGGGTTGTGGAGGTGAGTCAAGAGCCAGGTGCAGAGCAGACATCTCTTGTTTCTAAGCAGCCACCCTTGACTTTGCTGTGGTGGCTGGAAGATTGCAGGGACACCGGACTGATGCAGGATGAAGGCATCATGGCCGCTGCCAGAATAGCGGGCATTGAGTATCAGGAATCTCTAGGCGAGGTTGCACACTAACTGCACATTGGGCTGGATTTTGGGTTTTTTGGATTTCAGGGTGTTAATCATGGCGGGACATTAAAGTTAGCGCTGGAAAATAGTTTGCTCCTCCGACTGCAAGTTTCGGCGAAAATGTAAGTTGGAGGAGCGTTGGCCTTAAGTCAGCAATTACACAATGGACTTTGTGCGCCCAAGCCGAAACTTGTGGCGGTAAAGAAGTGCCCTGCAACGTAACATTGTATAATGTATGGGTTTATTTTGGTTGGGAGTGTTTTTGTGACTTTGTTGCAGTAAAATTTATGACTCATCATTTGCCATTGGTGTCTTGTGCATCATTGCAAAGTTCACCGGGGATATGCCTTTATGGGGGCACATAGTGTGTCCAATATTAGCTCCATTCCTCAGATTCCTCTATTTAAGAGAGCCAGTCCATTACAAGCTTGCAACATGTGACTGTTGGTCAGCAGCATCTCCATACTGCTTCCCACATGGATGAGGTGGCTATCCAATGGGGGCCTCGCCAGGCTCCTCTTCATCATCCTCCTCCTCCTGAGGTGGGCCTGCAATCCCCAGTGGCAATGCCTGGCCCCTCATGATGGCCAAGCTGTGTAACATGCAGCACACCACAATGAATTTGGATACCTGTTATGGGGAGTATTGAAGGCGGCCTCCAGAGCGGTGCAGGCATGGGTCTGCCTGTAGAAGATGGCACATCTCTGTCAGCACTTCCTTTCGGAAGTGCAGCCTTCTCACACACTGCTCGTCAGAGAGCTGGAGGTCTGAGCATTGGTGCGAGAAAACCCATGGGGGGTAAACCCTCCTCCAAGGATGTCTTTGGCCTCTCATCATCCATGGGCCACCATGGCCAAGAGCCCTTCCTCTAGCTTGACACTGGCTGGCAATAGCATGGAGCATGATACGCTGGTGAACTAGTAATGCCCCCATTACATTTTCTCACTGAATTTGTAACAGCACAATAATGGCAGATAAAAGTGAAGTTTGCAAGTTGGAGCTTCGCACAACATTGTAGTCAATATGACCTGTGATGTAGGCGCCTCATCCCTCCATTTAAAAATGCTGCCAATACCGCCTGCCGCACCCTGAGACCATCTGTTTTTTTCAGACGTTTCCTGGGGCGGGCATTAAATGAGCTGTTGAGGCCGAATGTTCTATCCAGGGCACTAGCACAGCATTGCACGATGATTGACGTCATCATCACGCTAAAAACAGAAGGCGGGGTGGTAAGTTTCTGCGCTGGCACAAACCAATAGCCGAAACTTCTGGCCGGGCGGTAAATCCTGGACTCCCGACATTACGCCCAAAAACAGCATTTAGCACCCCAACCAAGGCGCAAATCCAGCCCATTAAGTGCATGGTAGCCTTTGTGGTTATGGAAGATTTCAGGAATGTTATACAGTGCCTGGAAAACCACGTGACTGCAGTCGATGGCACCCTGCACCATGGGGAAGATCACTATCCTGGCAAAGCCACTTGCGCGCTCGTCCTGCTTCTCTGTGCTCAGAGAGAAGACAACATAGTCCTTTTTCTCTTGGTGTAGAGAGCCTCAGTGACCTCCCAGGTTCAGCGATGGACAGCAAACTGTGAGATGTTAGCTATGTCTCCTGCTGCAGACTGGAAGGATCCACTTGCAAAGAAATTGAGGGCCACGGTGACCTTGACTGTTACTGGAAGAGCCATGTCTGGCCTACTCTCAGGCTGCAGGTCTGGTTGCAGGAGGTGGCAGAGTTCTGTATACACTGTTCCTCACTTAAATTGACATGAGAAGTGCTCTTGGAAGACCCTAGGTGGGTAAGGCCTCCAGTTGAGAACCCTCCTGGCCTTCCTGTTCCTGCCTCTGTGTGCATCTTCTCGTCTTCTTCGCTGCCTCCGCTCCCTCTCCTGAAAATCCTTGAGTTTGAGGGAGACTGCGAGTACAGTCCCCCAGACTGTGAGCAAGTGTTGTGAGCAGAAGCCTTGAAATAATAATGAAGGCGTTCTCCACTTGCAAAAGCGGTCACCATTATCTTAAAACCTTGATAGAAGTTAATAAAGCAGGTGGAGTTGCCGAAAGTTGCACACAGCCAGTCAAACTGCAGAAACATGTAAGGTGCAAATTGTTGTGAATGATCCCATTAAATTCCATGGCTGGAGCCTCCTTCCTGCTTGTCAACGATTCCTCAGCTCATCGTACTTAAAGCAGGCAGGCCTGCCGGTAAATGGAGCGGCGAAGTCCAACTCGCAGGTCGGGCATCAAGTGAGCATTGCACACTCACTGACGGTCACGATCTACTTCATTTCGATGATTTTCGTGATCGCTGTTAATAGCAGCGTTGCAAGCCATCCCAAAATCAAAGCCTTCTGGGAACTGCCGTCAACTGGCGGAGGGCGGTGGCCGCTATTTTTGTGCCCGATTATGGTGTTAGTGGGTGGCGATAAACCATCCAATTTCTGGGCCACTGTGTTCAGCAGTTTGGTTTCAATATCATCTCTGTAGTGTGGGATGCATAGAAACATAGAAACATAGAAAATAGGTGCAGGAGTAGGCCATTCGGCCCTTCTAGCCTGCACCGCCATTCAATGAGTTCATGGCTGAACATGCAACTTCAGTACCCCATTCCTGCTTTCTCGCCATACCCCTTGATCCCCCTAGTAGTAAGGACTTCATCTAACTCCCTTTTGAATATATTTAGTGAATTGGCCTCAACTACTTTCTGTGGTGGAGAATTCCACAGGTTCACCACTCTCTGGGTGAAGAAGTTTCTCCTCATCTCGGTCCTAAATGGCTTACCCCTTATCCTTCGACTGTGACCCCTGGTTCTGGACTTCCCCAACATTGTGAACATTCTTCCTGCATCTAACCTGTCTAAACCCGTCAGAATTTTAAATGTTTCTATGAGGTCCCCTCTCATTCTTCTGAACTCCAGTGAATACAAGCCCAGTTGATCCAATCTTTCTTGATAGGTCAATCCCACCATCCCGGGAATTAGTCTGGTGAACCTTCGCTGCACTCCCTCAATAGAAAGAATGCCCTTCCTCAAGTTAGGAGACCAAAACTGTACACAATACTCCAGGTGTGGCCTCACCAAGGCCCTGTACAACTGTAGCAACACCTCCCTGCCCCTGTACTCAAATCCCCTCGCTATGAAGGCCAACATGCCATTTGCTTTCTTAACCGCCTGCTGTACCTGCATGCCAACCTTCAATGACTGATGTACCATGACACCCAGGTCTCGTTGCACCTCCCCTTTTCCTAATCTGTCACCATTCAGATAATAGTCTGTCTCTCTGTTTTTACCACCAAAGTGGATAACCTCACATTTATCCACATTATACTTCATCTGCCATGCATTTGCCCACTCATCTAACCTATCCAAGTCACTCTGCAGGCTCATAGCATCCTCCTCGCAGCTCACACTGCCACCCAACTTAGTGTCATCCGCAAATTTGGAGATACTACATTTAATCCCCTCGTCTAAATCATTAATGTACAGTGTAAACAGCAGGGGCCCCAGCACAGAACCTTGCGGTACCCCACTAGTCACTGCCTGCCATTCTGAAAAGTACCCATTTACTCCTACTCTTTGCTTCCTGTCTGACAACCAGTTCTCAATCCACGTCATCACACAACGCCCAATCCCATGTGCTTTAACTTTGCACATTAATCTCTTGTGTGGGACCTTGTCGAAAGCCTTCTGAAAGTCCAAGTATACCACATCAACTGGTTCTCCCTTGTCCACTCTACTGGAAACATCCTCAAAGAATTCCAGAAGATTTGTCAAGCATAATTTCCCTTTCACAAACCCATGCTGACTTGGACCGATCATGTCACCTCTTTCCAAATGCGCTGCTATGACATCCTTAATAATTGATTCCATCATTTTACCCACTACCGAGGTCAGGCTGACCGGTCTATAATTCCCTGTTTTCTCTCTCCCTCCTTTTTTAAAAAGTGGGGTTACATTGGCTACCCTCCACTCGATAGGAACTGATCCAGAGTCAATGGAATGTTGGAAAATGACTGTCAATGCATCCGCTATTTCCAAGGCCACCTCCTTAAGTACTCTGGGATGCAGTCCATCAGGCCCTGGAGATTTATCGTACTTCAATCCCATCAATTTCCCCAACACAATGTCACTACTAATAAAGATTTCCCTCAGTTCCTCCTCCTTGCTAGACCCTCTGACCCCTTTTATATCCGGAAGGTTGTTTGTGTCCTCCTTAGTGAATACCGAACCAAAGTACTTGTTCAATTGGTCTGCCATTTCTTTGTTCCCCGTTATGACTTCCCCTGATTCTGACTGCAGGGGACCTATGTTTGTCCTTACTAACCTTTTTCTCTTTACATATCTATAGAAACTTTTGCAATCCGTCTTAATGTTCCCTGCAAGCTTCTTCTCGTACTCCGTTTTCCTTGCCCTAATCAAAACCTTTGTCCTCCTCTGCTGAGTTCTAAATTTCTCCCAGTCCCCGGGTTCGCTGCTATTTCTGGCTAATTTGTATGCCACTTCCTTGGCTTTAATACTATCCCTGATTTCCCTTGATAGCCACGGTTGAGTCGCTTTCCCTTTTTTATTTTTACGCCAGACAGGAATGTACAATTGTTGTCGTTCATCCATGCGGTCTCTAAATGTCTGCCATTGCCCATCCATAATCAACCCCTTAAGTATCATTCGCCAATCTATCCTAGCCAATTCACGCCTCATACCTTCAAAGTTACCCTTCTTTAAGTTCTGGACCATGGTCTCTGATTTAACTGTTTCATTCTCCATCCTAATGCAGAATTCCACCATATTATGGTCACTCTTCCCCAAGGGGCCTCGCACAACGAGATTGCTAATTAATCCTCTCTCATTACACAACACCCAGTCTAAGATGGCCTCCTCCCTAGTTGGTTCCTCGACATATTGGTCTAGAAAACCATCCCTTATGCACTCCAGGAAATCCTCCTCCACATTATTGCTTCCAGTTTGGCTAGCCCAATCTATGTGCACATTAAAGTCACCCATTATAATTGCTGCACCTTTATTGCATGCACCCCTAATTTCCTATTTGATTCCCTCCCCAACATCACTTCTACTGTTTGGAGGTCTGTACACAACTCCCACTAACGTTTTTTGCCCTTTGGTGTTCTGCAGCTCTACCCATATAGATTCTATATCATCCAAGCTAATGTCCTTCCTAACTATTGCATTAATCTCCTCTTTAACCAGCAATGCTACCCCACCTCCTTTTCCTTTTATTCTATCCTTCCTGAATGTTGAATACCCCTGGATGTTGAGTTCCCAGCCCTGATCATCCTGGAGCCACGTCTCCGTAATCCCAATCACATCATATTTGTTAGCATCTATCTGCACAGTTAATTCATCCACCTTATTACAGATACTCCTTGCATTAAGACACAAAGCCTTCAGGCTTGTTTTTTTAACACCCTTTGTCCTTTCAGAATTTTGCTGTACAGTGGCCCTTTTTGTTCTTTTTCTTGGGTTTCTCTGCCCTCCACTTTTCCTCATCTCCTTTCTGTCTTTTGTTTTTGTCTCCTTTTTGTTTCCCTCTGTCTCCCTGCATTGGTTCCCATCTCCCTGCCATATTAGTTTAACTCCTCTCGAACAGCACCAGCAAACACTCCTCCGAGGACATTGGTTCCGGTCCTGCCCAGGTGCAGACCGTCCGGTTTGTACTGGTCCCACCTCCCCCAGAACCGGTTCCAATGCCCCAGGAATTTGAATCCCTCCCTGCTGCACCACTGCTCAAGCCACGTATTCATCTGCGCTATCCTGCAATTCCTACTCTGACTAGCACGTGGCACTGGTAGCAATCCCGAGATTACTACTTTTGAGGTCTTACTTTTTAATTTAGCTCCTAGCTCCTTAAATTCGTTTCGTAGGACCTCATCCCTTTTTTTTACCTATGTCGTTGGTACCAATGTGTACCACGACAACTGGCTGTTCTTCCTCCCTTTTTAGAATGTCCTGCACCCACTCCGAGACATCCTTGACCCTTGCACCAGGGAGGCAACATACCATCCTGGAGTCTCGGTTGCGGCCGCAGAAACACCTATCTATTCCCCTCACAATTGAATCCCCTATCACTATTACTCTCCCACTCTTTTTCCTGCCCTCCTGTGCAACAGAGCCAGCCATGGTGCCATGAACGTGGCTGCTGCTGCCCTCCCCTGATGAGTCATCCCCCTCAACAGTACTCAAAGCAGTGTATCTGTTTTGCAGGGGGATGACCACAGGGGACCCCTGCACTACCTTCCTTGAACTACTCTTCCTGCTGGTCTTCCATTCCCTAGCTGGCTGTGGATCCTTCTCCTGCGGCAAGACCAACTCGCTACACGTGCTACTCACATCATTCTCAGCATCGTGGCTCTCAATATTGTGGCGACATGGTGTAATAAAGAAAAAAAAGAAATAACTTGCATTTAGATAATGCCTTTCAGGACATCAGGACATCCCAAAACACTTTATAACAATGAAATACTTTCAAAGTGTAGTCATTATTATAATGTAGGCAATGTGCTAATCAATTTGCACACAGCAAGGTCCTGTAAGGGGTTCTCGGGGAGTGTTGTTGTGCCTTGGGTATCTCTCTCTGGGCTTCTGCCCTCACAGCTTATGACTGGCCTGTGAGGTACCCTGAGTGCTGCCAGAGCTCCCCTGGAGAGACTGTGTCCACAAATTATGAAGGGGGTTTTGAGACTCGTGCGTCCCCACAGCTTATGCCTAGCCTGTGAGGCACCTGTGAGTGTCACACACTCCTAACCCCTTCTTCCCTAGCCTGTGACACACAGTTGAGCATTTTCAAGGTGCTCCTAGCTTTCCTTACACTGTTCTGACATAAGACACACGATCAGGAGATGTAATACAATAGATCTGAGACAAGGAGATTACAAGAGGAACTTAGGCTTACAATTTATTTGACAAGGTGTATCTCAACAAACAGCAATACACCAACAAAACAATCCCCCTAAATCCCACTAAACGGACACAACGAAAATTTTTACACAAGTTTTGCAGTACAATGCCCAACCTCCCACCTTTCCTGGCCTAATCGAGTTGGGAATTATGGGGATCAGAGGTTATACTCACTACTGTGCCTTTTGCAGTCTGCCGTTTGTTTCTTCTATCTTCGGTGTCTTTGGACACTGGTTTTCATTCAGTGTCGAGAGGCTTGCTGGTTGTTGGATCACGAGAGCAGAGTGCACACACACGGGGTCAGAAACCCCTTTTTATAGCCAGATTATCCAGTCCGCCTCTTGTGCTGAAATCGATCCTTCCCATTGGTGGGCTTTGTGATTTTGAAAAATGCAGCAGTTTTAGATTATTGCGGGTTTTTTCCACTGATGTTAACCTACTCAAGGTTTAAGTAGATGTTGATTGCGTTAGCCTCCTGTAGCCATTGTGTAGGCCCTTGGTTTGTTTTGGGTTCCCTAGTTTTCTGATTGCCCTCCATAGTGTAAACATGGGGAAGGCAATAGCCCGATAATAGCAGAGTCAGTACCACAGTTTTCGAGCAAGTGCTCTCCTATTGGCTTGAAAGCCCCATGACCCACCATTGGCCCTCCGATGTCCTCCCCCGTCCAATCACTGCTCTGCCAAGGTCAAACAGTCTCGGTTTCAATTCACATTGCAGCACAGACAGATCCCACAGCTCTTTTCCTTCTGGGTAAAATGAGGGGGTTTTTGTCCTCCCCTACAGTCCCACAAACAGTAATGAGATAAAGACCAGATAATTTGCTTTAGTGATGTTGGTTGAGGAATAAATATTGGCCAGGTCACCAAGAAGAACTCTCCTGATCTTCTTCAAAATAGTACTGTTAGCGCGCATGTTCCCTCCAAGAATCACTCGTCGCTCTGGGTCGGTTCCATACATCAAAACGGTTTATTACGCCGGCGGGGAGATGAAGCCACTGGTTCATCCAGGCACCTCTCTCCGCTGAACAAAGGATTTCATGGATTTTTATATGTTTTACAACAGTTTACTACAGTTACATCAGCCCATTTTGGCCGGACACTATCCAATCATATTGATTATAGATTACATATAGATTCAATCAGTTCAATAGAATTGGTCTCTAAACATTAGGTGGCTGCGTGATCGCCTCATGTGCTACTAAGGGTTACTCATGGTCTTGTGACATTGTCCAGGTCCCCCTTATCTTGCTGTCCTTGGGTGCTGTTTTTGGTAGTTTCCTTATCTTAATCCTGTTACAGGAGTATTATTGTTCTATCATTCTACCGGGACATCTTGTCTGGGGCCTGGAAGCCTGTTGATTAGAGGCATCTGCTGAGCTCGTCTTTTCTGTGTATTCCTGTGTGAGAAACAGCAATTATCAGTAACTAGGAATGCGGTCCCTTTCTGCTAGCTGCATTCCCTTGGTGCTTTGTTGAATCACTGGCAACCACCTTCATACATCTCCTGCCACCATTTTATAGATACATATTTAATTCTAACATTATGCCACAGGTGCCTTTGCTCTATGGAAACGCTCTCCAACAGTACCATGGGATCTTTTATGTCCACCTGAGAGGGCAGACTGGACCTCGGTTTAATGTCTTATACAAAAAAATGGCACCTCCTACAGTGCAGCACTCCCTCAGTACTGCCCTGTAGTGTTAGCCTAGAGTATGTGCTCAAGTTGCTGGAGTGGGGCTTCAACATACGACCTTCTGACTCAGAAACCTTTGAAGCAAGTTCCTCTCACCAAATTAAAAAATATATTTTTTTACCCCTAAATGCTTGGCTTTCTTACTTTCTGCAGATTTACTTCAGTGTGTCAGTATATTATCATACCAGCATCAGTAACATCAGAATGGCTTTGCAAGGACGAAGTGAGATCAGGTGCAGCAGAGCCAGTGTAACTCAGCTCTCCAGAACTGCAACAAACTAGGGGCTTTTCAAACTTAGTACATGAGCTTCTTAATGCTAGGAATAAAGTGATGCTCATATTTGTGCTCTGACAATGAAAATGAGCTGCCCAGAGGGCAGAGCTGTTCATGTGTGTGCACAAGTTCACATATGTTGGGCTGCTTTGACACTGCAGGACGCACAACAAGGTTTAGTTGGCTGCTGACAGCACATCCCATTATACAGACTCCGGTTTCCATTGAAAGCCTTAAACAAGTTCCATATTTATATCTCTACAATATTTTTATAAGCATGGATTCCGTCTGGAATATTTAAGAAAGCAAAAATAACCCAAAATGTTCTTTTGAGCTTGGACTACTGAACAGTTCAACATCTATGGAAGTGAATTTCTATAACTTTTATTCTGTTTCTCAAAGTGATGAATGTGAATGTGAGGGAATTAATCATTTTTCTATGTGATATGATTCAGTGTCCAGCTCTCTGATGTAGTATCAACATAGATTAGACAAAAATTAAGGTCCCTTTACTCTTAACCAACAATATCTCATAACCTTAACCCTAAACTCAGAAGAGAACCCCAATTGCACTAGTGTGACATTTCAATTCCCCACATCAGTTTTCTGAAAACATAAGAACATAAGAAATAGGCACAGGAGTAATCCAGGGAGAGAGAGAGAGAGAGAGAGAGAGAGAGCGAGAGACTGATCATCAATCTCAACTCGACTTTCCTGCCCAATCTCCATATCCCTTGATTCTACTAGACTCCAGGGGGCCTAAATTGCCCCCCTTTTTAAGGGCTATCACCTCCTCTAAGAGGGGTGGTAAGACCTTTCCGACCAACCCTTACCACCCCACGGCAACCCCTTTCCACCCCATGAGGGAAATTGTCTTGCAGGAGCGAAGCCACCGCCGGTCGGTGCCCCCGAAAACTTTTCCCGGCAGGAAGCTGCCGGTGGCTGGGTCATGCTTCCGCCCTTAAAGGGGCGGGCGCTCCGCCGTGGCTGGCATTTTATTCTAGTGTTGGCCGACTCTGAAGTGACCCGACAATGGCGGTCACGGGTTCAGCTGGGCCGGCAATAGGCAGTCTGGCACCCCCTCTTGGGTGCCAGACGCTGGCCCGGCCGAAGCCCTCCCTGGTGGCCCGCCCCTTTAACTAAAGAGGAAGGACATTGCTACGTATCAGCCTTCCTGCCCGCTCCAGATGCACTTCCGCCCTGCAGCCGCTCGATACAATTTCAATCGATTCTCCGGCCCATCGATTCGGATGGAGAATCATCACTTAATTCTAAATTTCCGCCCTGTTTGGGGCGGAGAGCAATTTCAGCCCCTGAAAATCTATCTATCTCAGCCTTCAATATATTCAGAGACTCAGCATCTACAGACCTTTGGGGAAAAAATTCCTCCTCATCTCTGTCTTAAATGGCCTACCCCTTATCCTGAGACTGTGCCCCCTAGTTCTAGATACTCCAGTCAGGGGAAACAACCTCTCAGCATCTGTACCATTCTGGCTGAGATTAGCAAACAGTGTTAAATTATGGGCGAGTGTACGCTGTGCATTCATACCCGCTAGGAACTAGCTTGACACTATCAAAGTAAATTTCAGTTCATTCACCATCAGAGAGAAGAGATCTTAATGGATTTCAATGAAATTCCCAAAAGTGAAGCGACATGTTGCACCAGAGTTTCCTTGCGTAAACTGTGTGATGCTGAATATCCAACAGAACAGAAGGAACAGCAGCTTTGAAACATTTTGTAATCAGAATGTTTTCTCAATAACACTAGAAAGCCTGCAAATATATTAAATAATAATCATGCGAGAACTAGATAGCAAAGGTGACAGTGTAAGTCTCGGGGCTAGATTTTCCACGTTTTTGCATGCTTAACGCCCACTTAACGTCCATTTTACCGCTGAAATGACGTATAACGCCCATATATCGCCCGTTTAGTCACAAAATGGAAACTGACAGGCATTTTTCAGAAACTTATTGCCAAGTGTTACTTTCCCCATGTGCGTAATGCTGGGAAAAAATAATACACCCGCCCACTTTTTTTGGGCGGAATCATCAGAATGGGTGAAACCAACGCCTATAATATCGCCCAGCGTTACTTTCTGCACAAAATTAACGCCGAGAGTCAATAATACCGCCCGCCCATTTTTTTTGTGGTAAAGAGCACATTTGGCAAAACTAATGTCGAGGAGATCGTCCACCGTCACTTTCACCACCTCGCACACATATCGCCCACAATATCACTCGCCCAAAAAACCGCCTGGAAAAAGTAGAACTGTGCTGAACTAAAGCCAGCGGTATGGCTGCCATTTTTAAAATCGCAGGTCGCTTCATTCAAAAGGCTGCTTCAACTTCGGGGAGTTTGCATTGACTCTGGAGTTCTTCTCAGGTGAAGTGGCCATCTCAACAGACATCTTTTCAGACTCTCGACTATTGGGGGTTTACTCTAGGTGTATTTTAGTGAGGAAATTATTGCTTCTGATAAATCGCTATTATACTTTCATTGCAATGGGGCCAGCCATTTCTCAGCCTACATCGATTAATGCGCAGATGCTGCAGAGTGCAGATGGCTCAATGTGTGATGCACGTCATTATGTCCCCAATTTAAGATGTGCAAGAATGAGGAGGAGGGTCAGACCATACACACCCCGCACATACAGGGGAAAGAGTTATGACCACACCTGCCTTCGGAGACTGCACTTCCACAAGGTGGTGATCAATGAAATACGTGAGCTCATCAGGCCACATATACAGCCTGCCATCAGGACATCAGTGTTGGTCGAGGTCAAGGTCACCGTGGCAATGTCTTTTTACACGTTTGGATCCTTTCGTGCCTCTACGGTCGAGATTTCCCCTCTGTCTCACCATGCCACCCATCGCTGCATTAGGCAGGTCACGGAGGCCCTGTATGCGTGAAGGATGGACTTTATCAGCTTCCCCATGACCACGGAGGCTCAGACTGACATTTTCAGACTCTGGACTATTGGGGGCATCCTACCACATTGCTAAGTTCCCCAGGGTGTAGGGAGCAATACATTGCACTCACATCGGCATGCGGGCACCTTCTCCGGACCCAGAGCTTTTTCATAACAGAAAAGGATTTCACTCCCTGAAGGTCCAGCTAGTTGTCGACCAAAACCAGATAATAATGGCAGTGAATGCCAAATGTCCGGGCAGCTTCGATGAGGCTCACATCCTGTGTGAGAGTGCTGTCTCTGACATCTTTAAGAGTCAGCCACAAGGACAATGCTGGATGCTTGGCGATAACCGATATGGTCTTGCCATCTGGTTGATGACCCCCCCTGCGTTACACTCACACCGAGGCCGAGAAGCGATGCAACCAGAGCCACAGAGATGCATGCAATGTGGTCCACAAAACAATAACTGTGCTTAAGCAGCGCATCATATTCTGGACCACTCAGGAGGGGAGCTACAATACAACCCTGAGCAAGTTGGTAAATTCGTGGTCATGTGCTCCATGCTGCACAACCTGGCTATCAGGAGGGGCCAAGAATTGCCAGAAGGGACTAATGCTCCACCTCAGGAGAGAGAAGAAGAGGATGACGAGGGGCTGGATGCTGGCTATGCAACCATGCCCATGATCCCCTCCAGGCCGCAGGAAAGGGCCCATGGTGGCTACATAGCTGCAAGACTCTTGCGTGAGGAGCTGATATCTGAACAATTTGCCTGAAAGAACGTTGCTGAGAGTGACAACACTGACACACTGCTGTGTTTGTGCAGCTCAGGCATCAATGGTGCCCATCACCTTGGTGCCAGTTAAAGTTTACGTTGATTGAAGTTAAGTTTTATTTAACTCTTTCATGTTAACGAATCACCAGCGTGTAATGGTCCAGCTATTTGAGACATTGCACAACAAGGTTATACTCAATAGAAAACATTTTATCCCAATATTGATCTGAAATAATAAGTATCATGGTCAAAAACACCCAACCTCCCACCTTTTATATATGTATACTTGTATTTATCCAGTACAGCCACCAGAAGGCTCATCTCCTGGAGTCCCAAGGGATCCCATAATCCCTTGGGAGCACAGGTATTTAAGGAGGCTTCACAGGTTGGAGAGGCACTCTGGAGACCTGCAATAAAAGACTCAGGTCACACTTTACTTTGAGCTCACAGTGTTCAGTCTGACTCTTTCTCCACACACAACAATTGGCGATGAGATACAGATAGCAAACCCAAAGATGCAGAGAACAGTGGGCATCCTGGAGAAATTCTCGAAGGGTGATGATTGGGAAACTTTTGTGGAGCGACTCGACCAATACTTCGTGGCCAATGAGCTAGATGGGGAAGAAAGCGCAGCCAAACAAAGGGCAATCCTCCTCACCGTCTGTGGGGCACCAACGTATGGCCTCATGAAGAATCTGCTCACTCCAGCGAAACCCACGGAGAAATCATCCGAGAGCATTTGAACCCGAAGGAAAGCGTTCTGATGGCGAGTCATCGGTTCTACACCTACAAAAAGGTCTGAAGGCCAGGAAGTGGAGAATTAGGTCGCCGAGCTAAGACGCCTTGCAGGACATTGTGAATTTGAAGGACATTGGAGCACATGCTCAGAGACTTTTTCGTACTTGGCATTTGACACAAAACCATACTTCGCAAACTTTTGATTGTAGAGACCCCAACCTTGAGTAAAGCCATAGCGATAGTCCATGCGTTCATTGCCAGCAGTGACAATACAAAGCAAATCTCTCAGCACACAAGTGCTGCTACAAGTACTGTGAGCAAAGTGATGTTGTTTTCGAATCATAATGTACAGGGCAGGTCACACATACCTGCAGCTACACGTCCGCAGATGTCTCAGAGTCCACCATCAAGAGTGATGAATGTAAGGCCATTTACACCTTGTTGGCACTGCAGGGATGATCACTGTTTCCATTCATGCCGATTCAAAGTGTACGTTTGCAAGGGCTGTGGAACAATGGGACACCTGCAACGAGTGTGCAGGCAAGCTGCAAAGATTGTTAAACCTGCAAACCACCATGTTGTAGAGGAGGACAGATCCACAGAGGATCACGATGAACCAGAGCCTCAGATTGAGGAGGCAGAGGTACATGGGGTGCACACATTCACCACGAATTATACCCCGATAATGCTGAATGTTGAAATAAATGGACTCCCGGTGTCAATGGAGCTGGACAGGAGCGCGAGCCAGTCCATCATGGGCAAAAAGACTTTCAAAAGGTTGTGGTGCAACAAGGCCTCAAGGCCAGTCTTAACTCCAATTCGCACGAAACTAAAGGCTAGACTTTCCACTTGATGGCTAAGGCCAAAAACAATGGGCCTTGTACCAGCGATGCGGGACGTATCGCCCGTGCTGATCGCCGGCTCAAGGTCCATTTTTTTTTGTTGCAATTTTCCACTCGGCCTTACCCCAGCGACGTCAAATGAGCAATGTGAATTCTCGGCGATCTCATGATCGCCCAAAGAAAATGGAAGTGAATTAAAAAAAAAGCTTCCCTAGCAACACATTACTGCGCATGTGTAGGTTGATTTTTTTTCAGGTTGATGCTCTTTCCCGCGTTTTGAGAGGTCAGGGGTCTTTACACATGCTCAGAAGCTCTGTGTGGGTCTGGGAGAGAGAGAGAGAGAAGAGAAAGGAAACGGAGATTTGAGAAAGCACTTACCAGAGTGATTGAATTGAGAGAAAAATACGACCCTTAATTCAAATGGAGGGAGGGTGTTGTTCATTAGTTCATTAAAAAAAATTATGTTTGATAATAAAAAAAAAGTTTTTCTACAACTTTTGTGCTTCTCTCTTAGTTACATTAGTTTTCAAATGTACAGTTTTTCATACATATTTGTTTGTTTATTCTGCTTCCCCACGGAAATGAAACTTTTGATTAACCGTAACTGTAATTGAACATTTGAATATCAACAATAATAGTTCATGCAAAGCGTTCATTAATGAGCTGCTGACGCAAAAGCTTAGCAGCTGTGTAACTGCCACTGGCTACTGGTCTTCAGGAAAGGTGTGGTGGGACCGGTGCTAGTTCACCATGCTGATTAAGCTCCCCTATGTCCTCGCCCACGTCCTCTCCCGCCTGTTCCTCCTCTTCATCCTTGCCAGCTGTCTCTTCTGTCTCATCTCCTTCTGGATGTGGACCTGCAGCATGATCTGGCATTATTTGTCCTCTCTTTATAGCTAGGTTATGCAGCATGCAACACACCACAATAAACTCTGCCAACTGATCAGGATGGTACTGCAGGCTGCCTCCGGAATGGTCCAGGCATCTGAAGCACTGTTTTAGGACTCCAATTGTCTTTTCAACGATGTTGCGAGTCGCTATGTGACTTTCATTATACCGTTTCTGTGCTTCAGTGACAGGATTATGCAGAGGGGTCATCAGCCAACTGGCAAGGCCATATCCTTTATCCCCCAGCATCCAACCATGACCTTCTGGCTGATTGACAAACAGGTCAGGGATAGCACTTTCACGTAAGATGTATGCATCATGGATGCTGCCAGGAAATGTAGCATTTACTGTCATGATTGTTTGATTGTAGTTGACAACAAGCTGCACATTTAGTGAGTGGAACCCCTTTCTGTTACAAAACACCTCTCTGTTCTTTAAGGGTGCTTTCAGGGCAATGTGCGTGCAGTCTATTGCTCCCTGCACCTTGGGGAAGTCTGCTATTCTCGAGAAACCCAAAGCCCTCTCGGTCTGTGCCTCCCTGGTCATTGGGAAGCTTATGAAGTCCATCCTGCGAGCGAAAAGGGCTTCAGTTACCTGTTGAATGCAGCAGTGTGTAGCGTGCTGAGAGATACGGCAGATGTCGCCAGCTGAAGCCTGAAAAGACCCCGATGCGTAAAAGGCTAGCACAGCAGTAACCTTCACCTCAACGGACAGTGCGGTTCTGGTGGTGCTGGAAAGCTGCAGATCATCCTTGACAAGTTGACATATCTCATCGATGACCTCCTTCCGGAATCGCAGTCTCCTAAGACAAGCATTTTCAGACAAGTTCAGGTAAGATTGCTTTTCCAAGTACCTTCGTTGGCTGAACTGTCTCCTCCTCTGTCTTCGTCTCTGTCTATGCATTTCTCTGCCACCTCTTGATCCTTTCGGTATTCGATTGATCCTTTCAGTATCTAATATGTGAGCAGTTGCAATTAAAGGCAGGGAAAGCATGGGCCCCATCACTATCGATAATTACTTTCACTAATTTTAATAATCTCTCTACTCTATACTCTCTAATCACTGTACTCTGCACTCTCTGTACTCTATAAGCTGTATACCAGTCAGTTTGATAGGCCCCAACAATATCATTACATAACTTCACTATGTAAAGGCTATTTACAAAATAATTCCAATATATGAAAACTATTTACCAAAAATAAGCTGATAATACCTATTTATATGCCCTGTCCCAAATATCTGAGTACAATTTTCTTCAATTTTACTCTCTAAATAACTCACAACTAATTCTCCATCCTTCCCAGAAGTTCAAAATGGCGTCCGTAGTGCCCATTTCCTTCTCTTAGGCCCTAAAAAGCAACTATTTTTCAGCACTCTTTTGGTCCTTGCATCGGCCCAGCAAAGTGCATGCTAGGTGCCGAAACTTGGGATGGGCCTTGTGTGGACAATCATTTGGGCGATCATCTCGAAAAGTGGAAATAGTTACCTGTTTTTCTGGCGATATTTTGGGCCTAGTTTCCACTTTTTGCTCAAAATGGGCGATACAGATCCATTTTGTGTGATAGATGGGCCATAGATGGGCATTGTGAAGTGGAAAGTCTAGTCCTATGACCCTACACGAAAGAGCTGATTTTTGTAATCGGCAGTGCTACCGTAAAGGTCTCCTATGATGGAGCGGTGCACAAGCTACCACTCTGGGTGGTACCGGGCGATGGTCCCACACTACTCGGCAGGAGCTGGCTGGGAAAAATACGCTGGAACTGGGATGACGTCCGAGCGCTATTGCCCGCTGATGACATTTCGTGTGCCCAGGTCTTAAACAAATTTCCTTCACTGTTCGAACCAGTCATCAAGAAATTCCAAGGAGCAAAAGTGTAGATCCACCTAATTCCGGGTGCGCGACCCATCCATCACAAGGCGAGAGCAGTACCGTACATGATGAGAGAAAGGGTAGAGATCGAGCTAGACTGGCTGCAAAGAGAGGGCATCATTTCCCCGATAGAGTTCAACGAGTGGGCCAGTCCTATTGTACCAGTCCTCAAGGGAGATGGCACTGTCAGAATCTGTGGCGATTACAAAGTAACTATCAATCGTTTCTCCCTGCAGGACCACTACCCATTACCGATGACATCTTTGCAACGCTGGCGGGTAGAAAGACGTTCACGAAGCTGGATCTGACCTCAGCCTACATGATGCAGGAACTGGAGGAATCATCGAAGACCCTCACCTGCTTCAACACACACTAAGGTCTTTTTGTTTATAACAGATGCCCATTTGGAATCTGATTGGCAGAGGCGATATTCCAGAGAAACATGAAAAGCTTACTGGAGTTGGTCCTGCACACTGTGGTCTTCCAGGATGACATCTTGGTCACAGGTCGGAACACAGTCGAGCATCTGCAGAACCTGGAGGAGGTTCTTAGTCGACTCAACCGCATGGGGCTCAAGTTAAAACGCTCGAAGTGCATTTTCCTCGAGCCTGAAGTGGAGTTCCTGGGAAGGAGGATTGCTGCGGACGGCATCAGGCCCACCAACGTGAAGACAGAGGCAATCGAGAATGCACCAAGGCCACAGAATGTGACGGAGCTGCGGTCGTTGCTAGGACTCCTGAACTACTTTGGTAACTTCTTACCGGGTCTCAGCACACTGTTAGAACCACTGCAGGTCTTACTACAAAAAGGGGACGAATGGGTTTGGGGTAAAAGCCAAAAAAATGCCTTTGTAAAAGCGAGAAAATTGTTATGCTCAAACAAATTGCTTGTGTTGTATGATCCATTGAAGCGTTTGGTAGTAGCATGTGATGCGCCGTCATATGGCATCGGGTGTGTATTGCAACAAGCTAATGATTTCGGGAAACTGCAACCGGTTGCATATGTGTCCAGGAGTCTATCTAAGGCTGAGCGAGCCTACAGCATGATTGAGAAAGAAGTGTTAGCGTGTGTCTATGGGATAAAGAAAATGCATCAATATCTGTTTGGGCTAAAATTCGAACTGGAAACTGACCATAAGCCACTTATATCCCTGTTCTCCAAGAGTAAAGGGATAAATACCAACGCATTGGCCCGCATCCAGAGATGGGCGCTCACGTTGTCCACATACAACTACACCATCTGCCACAGGCCAGGCACAGAAAACTGCGCCGAAGCTCTCAGTAGGCTGCCATTGCCCACCATGGGGATGAAAATGGCGCAGCCTGCAGATCTAGCCATGGATATGGAAGCATTTGAGAGTGAGCAATCACCCGTCACTGCCCGGCAGATCAAATCCTGGACAAGCCAGGACCCCTTATTATCTCTAGTCAAAAGCTGTGTGCTTCACAGGAGCTGGTCCAGTGTCCCAGTGGAAGTGCAGGAAGAGATAAAGCCGTTCCTGCAGCGCAAAGATGAAATGTCTACACAGGCAGACTGCATTCTGTGGGGCAGTCAAGTAGTGGGCCCCAAGAAGGGCAGAGACACCTTCATCAATGACCTCCACAGTACCCACCCAGGCATCGTAATGATGAAAGCAATAGCCAGATCCCACGTGTGGTGGCCTGATATTGATGAGGACTTAGATCCTGCGTTTACAGATATAATACATGCTCGCAGTTAAGCAATGCACCCAGGGAGGCGCTGCTAAGTTTATGATCTTGGCCCTCCAAACCATGGTCTAGGGTACACGTCGACTATGCAGGCCCGTTCTTGGGTAAAATGTTCCTTGTGGTTGTAGATGTGTACTCCAAGTCGATTGAATGTGAGATAATGTCGACTACTGAAATCCTGCAGGCCATGTTTGCCACACATGGCCTACCCGATGTCCTCGTTAGCGACAACGGGCCATGTTTTACCAGTGCTGATTTCAAAGAATTCATGACCCGTAACGGGATCAAACATGTCACATCTGCCCTGTTTAAACCAGCGTCCAATGGTCAGGCAGAGAGAGCAGTGCAAACCATCAAGCAAGGCTTGAAGAGGGTACCTGATGGCTCACTGCAGACTCGCCAATCCCGAGTCCTGCTTGGCTACCACACGAGACCCCACTCACTCACTGGGATCCTGCCTGCTGAACTTCTCATGAAAAGAGCACTTAAGACAAGGCTCTTGTTAGTTCACCCTGATCTACATGAACAGGTAGAGAGCAAGTGGCTTCAACAAAGTGCATACCATGATAGAACAAATGCGTCACGCGAGATTGATATCAATGATCCTGTATTTGTATTAAATTATGGACAAGGTCCCAAGTGGCTTCCCGGCACTGTTGTGGCCAAAGAGGGGAGCAGGATATTTCGGGTCAAACTTTCAAATGGACTCATTGACGGAAACACTTGGACCAAATCAAACTCAGATTCACGGACTATCCTGAGCAAGCCTACATGGACCCTACCTTTTTTGATCCCCAACATACACACCAGTGGCAACAGGCACCACGGTTGACCATGAAGCAGACCCCATCATCCACAACAGCCCAGCAGGGCCCAACACACTAGGCAGCCCAGCAAGGCCAGCTGTACAGTAACCCAGCAAGGGCCCAACAAATGATTCAGCTTTCACACTGAGACGATCAACCAGGGCAAGAAGGGCCCCAGATCGACTCACATTGTAAATAGTTACACTATTGACTTTGGGGGGGGGAGTGTGTTGTTATATATGTAAACTTGTATTTACTCTGTACAGCCACCAGGGGGCTCATCCCCTGGATTCCCAATGGATACCATAATCCCTCGGGAGCACAGGTATTTAAGACGGCTTCACAGGTTGGAGAGGCACTCTGGAGACCTGCAATAAAAGACTAAGGTCACAGTTTACTTTGAGCTCACAGCGTTCAGTCTGTCTCTTTCTCCATATACAACACCGCCCACACCTGACTTTTTCCAATTTTGACATCAATCAAATGTTCAGCATGTCCAGCAACACAGAATAAAAATGCAAAGCAAGAGAGTGGTTCCCTCCCCCCATACATTACAACAAATTGCGTACACCCAGATGGAGATATGACACAGCCATCACCTGCAGACGTGCACCTCACTTTCCTTCCTCCCTCTCCTTATTCTCCCCATCTCTACCCCTTCCCTTCCTCGCTCTACGCCGCCTGACAGAGGAGCTCCTCAGGCGGTGCCTCATTGCGGGGGATGAAGGCAGAGGCGGTGGTTCATGGGTATGGGAGCGGGGGGCGCCGAGGGGGTAACATTCTCTTATGCAGAAGCAGGATCTTGGTCCTTCCTCTCATCTGTTGCTCGCAGTGGTGGTGCGGAACCTAGGGGTGGTGTGCCGTGCTCTGGGGCCACTGGGAGGCCTGTGCCAGCAGAGTTCCTGGCTATCGCATCCAGGGCCTCTGCCATCCGTGGAACACACTCAATCATGGTGGCCAGCTGTCGGGATATGCTTCGATGAGCTGGTCACCAATGTCTACAGTCCTCCTGGACAACTGTACCATCTTTCTGTTCTCATGTGGTGCTCGTGGACCAGATCTGCCACATCCACGAAGCCTCCGCGGGGTCGGTGCCATCCTGCGGACAAATGGGGTGCCCTGTGGTGAGGTGCTTGGGGCCGGTACCTCCAGAGTGGAGACGGGAATGACCGGAGGACCACCAGATGGCCTTGGGGTGGAATGGCTTCTGGAGCATGGCGATGCAGGCTCCTCGAAGTCCGCGCTTTCATTGGTAGAGAAGAGACCCAGCGGATTGACGGGCGAGAATCGGAGCTCCTCAGCACCAGATGTAGGATCATCCGGTGGGTCTGCAGATGCTTCCATGGCTGTCCGGGGTGCTTCCCCACGATTGCGAGCACCCACTCCTCCATCTCAGTGATGTCGCTGGTGACTGGTGGCCCCTCCCGCGTTCGCCTCTGCATGGACCTCATCGTCGATAGCTTCTTCTGTAAAAGGTGACAGGACAACATGGCATGAGAGCATTGCGTGATGTCATTGCTCGGTACTGTCACAGAGACTGATACAACACATGACCGACAGATATAATCATGATTATTATGTTAGTTATCATTCTTTACCTTAAGACGTATACCGTACCGCAGGCTTTGAGTAAAACATTAGCTATAAAAGTGAAAGACCTCACATCTGCTGATAGTCATTCATGACTATTACAAATCAAGTTATATAAATAAATAAGTACTGTGTTCCTAATACAGATGAGGCTGCACACAGCGAGATTAAAGTAACAGTGACCTCAGTCTTTAATAAGACACTTCAGAGTGAGAAACAGGCCTTAGGGGCTGGCTTATATATAGTGCTCCCAAGGGATGCTGTGATCCCTTGGGACGTCAGGGGATGCGCTCCCTGGTGGCAGAACATGGGAGTGCATGCTTTACAGATACACAACAGTAAGTGCATGTAAATAAATATAATACTTACTCTTGCGGATCCCACAAGGTCGTTCCATCGTTTGCGGCATTGGTTGCCCTCACGCACCTCATTAGTCATCGACAAGACCACCTCTGCTATCTCGGTCCATGTCTTCTGGTAGGCCTTTAGGTTGGGCTCCCCATGCTCTTCCTGTGTCAAATCACCCCAGCGTAACTCGACCTCCTGCAGGAGCGAGGCATTTGCCTCGTCGGAGAACCTCCTCACTCTTTTGCACCCTCCAATGTGCTCCTCTCCCACCTCATTGCCCTCGCCAGCGTCAGTTTCCACAGCTGTGATGCCTCCTCTCCCTCTATTATAGGCTAAATTCGGGCAAATATGTGGCTGGTAACAGCTAATTTTTGTTTCCCTATTTGCTCTAAAGCTCTAAACTCTCCCTCCTTCCTCCCAAAGCAGTCACACCACACCCACACATGCCTTCAGTCCCTCTCAGCTCCCTCTCTCTCTGTCTCCTCTTTTGCGCATGTCATGATGACCCTTCACCTCCTGAATCGCGGGAATCGAGCGTTGCCATGCCATTGCTAAGGACAGCGACACTTTACGGCAGTCGGTCAGCGAGATTTAAAGCTACCGCCCATTTCATATCGCTCACGGTAACACCCAATTTAAAAAATGGAGACTAGGTGTATTGAGAATGTGCGAGAAGCCGGTGACCTGAAAACCCATTTTTACCGCCCACGCCGGAAATAACGCCCATTTTTGGGCAATATGCACAAAAGTGTAAAATCTAGCTCTCGGTCATATTTGGAGTAAATACGATTGCTTTTAATAGCTGGGGGCTGAAATTGGTTGAAACCGATTGTCCGCCCATTTCTCGGCGGTATGCCAGTGGTATGTCATTTCATACCGCTGGGTACTGCTGGGGCGGAGTGTGCGCGATTTTCATGACTGTTTTCTCGGCGGTATGTCGAGCGGAGTGCAGCGGGTAGAGCGGCGTGCAGCCGGCAGCGTGCGGGCAGTGAGTCCTTTTCACTCGGGAATCTTCGGCTCCAGAGTTGTGTGCACGCACACGCTGCTGTGAAGCTCCACCCTCCCGAGAGGTACCAATGAGAATCCACAGAGATTGCTGGCCTGAGATCGCTGTGCAGGTATGTACGCTATTCCCTTTCACAAAATAGCACTGATTTATTTTGATTGAACGTTTTATTTACTTGTACTTTTAAATGAGGTTTAGTTTTTTTCTTCAGATGTTTTTTCAAATAATAGATAGAGGGGAACTTAATAGGGGCTGGGGGGAGATCGGTGTGGGGAGGGGATCACTGCTGTCGGGGGAGATCGTTACTCTGGGGGGAGATCGCTACTGTGGTGGGGGGGAGAAGATATCACTGTGGTGGGGGGAAGAAATTGTTGTGGGGGGGTAAGAGATCGCTCTGGGGGGTGGGGGGTGGGGAGAAAAGACTGGGCGGTGGGAGAGATGGGGGGGTGAGAGACAACATTTTTATTACAGCTAAAGATGCATACCGCCGACTGAAGATCGACTTAAAACCACCATTTACAGGGCGGTCTGCAGGTTCGGCGGTATGTCGGTGGTAAGTGATGACTTTTGCAATTTTAGGCGCTATGTCAGCAGTGTGCATGGGTGGAGGATATGCATACCGCCCGAAGGTATGTCGCTCATGAAGTTTCCGCTGGGCGGTATGTGGGCGGTATGTAGGTATTTTTTGGCGAATTTCGCGATTTGGGGCAGTTTTTCGGCGGTCCGTGGGCGGTATGTCCACCAATTTTGGGGCCCGTGGACCGTGGACAGAATTTCAACGCAGGCAAAATGTAAGTTATGATAAAAGGCCACAAAAATTATCAACATTCAACAGTAAACATTGTTTCTAATAAAAATACATTTTTATACAATCGGTGTTATGTCTAACAAGATTTATCACATTCTAAGGTGATAAAAAAATGCATTATGCGGTGTGACAACGTCAGAGCCTCAGCTAGCTCTCTCTTCCTGTGCATTGCTGGAAATCTGTCATATTCAGGCACTTTGTGGCTGTTATTTCACAATTACCGCCTTCTCTACGAGCAGGAGTGGTGCTTCTTTTCATAATCTGGCCAAAAGCCAATTTGGCCACATATTTGATTTTTTTTTGCCTTTGCATGAAGCTTATTATTTATACCAGCCTAATGACTCACTTATGAAAAAGGTAATACTTGTAGCCAAAATGCTCCAGTACATGTATTTCCCGTACTCTGTCCTTGGTTTTAAAATGAAGAGAAGATAAATTTAAGGTTGCTTTCTTTGGAGCAGAGGAGGCTGAGGGAAGACTTAATTAAGGTGTATCAAATTATGAGGGCCCTCGATAGAGTGGATGAGAAGGACCTATTTCCCTTAGCAGAGAAGTTAATAGGCAGAGTGCACAGATTTAAAGTAATTGGTAGAAGGGTTAGAGGGGAATAAAGGAGAGTGATGGGGGTCTGGAACTCACTGCCTGAAGGGATGGTAGAGGTAGAAACCCTCATTGCATTTAAAAAGTACTTGGATGTGCACTTCAAGTGCCCTAAACTATAGGGCGACAGAGGAAAAGCTGGAAGTGGGATTAGGCTATATAGCTCTTTTTTGACTGGCACAGACACGATGGGCTGAATAGTCGCCCCCTTCTGTGCCATAAATTACTTTGATTCTGGGGGCTAAACTTTCACCTTAATTTTCGGCGGGTTTTCGGCGATTTTCTCAGCAGTACAGCTGCTTTTGCTAGAGAAACCACCCCGCGAAAGTTTTCCCCTTAGTTTTTTAATGGTACCGCCCAAATCTCAAAACACCCACCGGGACCAAACCGCTGAGAAAATCGCCAGGGCGTAAGCTTGGCGTCAACAGAAGCCTGTCCAGATCCCAAGGGAACCACCCTGTGAAAGCTGCTTCAACAGGACAGTAGGTGAGTACTCTGCAAAGAAAGGTAATTTAAAGGTTCTTTATTTTTTTTTATTTGTAAAACGGCGATTAGGTTTAATAATGTCTTGGGAATGTTTTTTAACTTTTTCTTCGCAAAAATTTTTTTTTTAAGTTTTCCCCCATCCTTAGTCCCAACCGCAGCCTCGGACTAAATTTTAAAAAAAAATTTTAGAACTGTCCGTTTTACTTAGTTTCCCCTTAACCGCCAAGAAAACCGCCGAGAATACTGATGTAAGATCCATTTTCTTGCTCTCCGGTTCACAGCAGCCCTGAGCCGAGACCTGCCTCTCCGCAATTGCTGCCAACCATGGCATCGTCCCATCCACTTCCGACTGAAGGCACACAGGGAGGAAGCGGCCCAGTCTGCAGCTGGCCCTTCCAGGGCCAGAGCTGGTCGATAATGTCTGAGAAGGACATCTGTAGCTTCCTCGATGGACACACAGCAGCCATCCCAAAGCCATGAGACAGCCACAGGGGAGACACTGTGGCGTAGTGTAAGGATAGGGCTACATAAGAGGGGTAATAAGGAGTTGCACAAAGGTGATAATTATTTATGTGAATGTTTTGGAAACCCATTGTTTGCGTTCTAATAAATCTTTATTTTGTGTTGGAAATTTGTGATGAGGTCTCTCATTTGACTGTGCTGGAATGATGTGTGAGAGGGCTCACAGGTTGGCCTATGGACATGGCCAGATGCAGGCTCAACTGGGCATTGAGTTATGTGAACCGTACAGCTATGAGACAGCTTTGTGCTTCCCTTGCAGGGTTAGGACGGAGCCTCATTGCATGGCTGGCCACCCACATCCTCCTCCTCCTCCTCCTGCGCCTCCTCCTTATCCTCTTCCTCCTCCTGCACAGGTGCCACTGCTGCCTCATCCTCCAATGGTTGCACCCTCATGATGGCCAGGTTGTGGAGCATGCAGCACACTACCATGAATATGGAGACACGCTCAGGCGAGTAATGCAGCACGCCCCCTGGGTGTTCCAGGCAACGGAACCTCTGTTTGAGAATGCCAATAGTGTGTTCGATGATGATCCTGGTGGACGTCAAACTCTCATTGTAAGTGAGATGCCCATTAGTTCTAGGGTTGCGCAGATGAGTCATGAGCCAAGTGCTCAGTGTCACCCAGGAGCGAGCCGCAATCTTCATTGGGACTAGTGAAGAGGCGTGGCCCACTGCTCTGGCACAGTATGAAAGAATCATGGCCACTGCCAGGAAACTGGGCATCCACTTGCATAATATTGCGGTTGTGGTCACAAACGAGTTGAACATTCAGGGAGAGGAAGCCTTGCAGTTTCTGAATTATTCGGGAGTTTGTTGGGGTACCCTGAGACCGACATGGGTGCAATCAATGACCCCCTGGACCCTGGGGAAGCCCGTAATATGCAGGAATGCATTCTGCCGCTCCAATTGCTTATCCCTGCTCATAGGGAATGAGATGTAGTTGTCCCTCCTCTTTTGCAGAGCATCTGTGACCTCCCATGTCCATGTGCAGACTGCAAAGTGCGAGGTGTTGCACATGTCCGCAGTGGCAGCTTGGAAGGACCCAGTCGCATAAAAGTTCCTTGCGATAGTCACCTTGGATGCTACGCTCAGAGCTGTCCTTACCCATGTCTGTAACTCTAATTCTACCTGTAGGAGATTTCAAAGCTCCCTTACAACGTTCTTCCGAAATCTTAGTCTGCGCAGTTACTGATTATCATTCATAACCCTGTATGAGAATTGCTGGTAGAAGAACCTTTCTTGATATGGCCTGCACCCCCATGTCTGTGTAGCCGTCTTGCTCTGTGATGTGCCTCATTGGCTTCTCCCTGCTGCTTTGCTGCCTCATCCACCTCTACAGGCTGCTGCTGCCCAACATCTGCCTCTGCTGCAGGCTGCCTCCTGGCCTGCTGGCCCAGTATCTGGTGTTGGGGGTCTACTTAACTCACTCTCCTCCTTAGGGGACGCCCTTGCTGAGGGCCTTCTTGTGGCACCTCTCTTGCCTCCCCTCTGTGGGCATCTCCCTGGCCCTCTCCAAACTGAGCCGCAATGATAACTGCGGCCCTTGCCCGCTGCCTCTGCAGCCGTTGCCCCTGACGCCGCCTTCTTCTCCGTGCCTCAGCGGCACGCACAATGTGCAGGAGGCGTTGGCCTGCCAGCACTGCCCCCATTTCAAAGCTCCCCAAGCCCAGCCTCCTCGAAGTGGCCTCGCTGTTCTGTAGGTGAAAGTTGCCTCCAGCACTCGCAAAGCAGCGCGCATTGTATCCTTGCACTGCTAGTGAAACAACGGGAAAAAGTCGGCGACACAAAATCAACACAAAGCAATACACCTTTAAGGCATTCCAGCGATGTGCATCAGGAACTATGCACCACCCGAAAATAACAACTCTTGGCATCGCCGAGCGATCGGACAACTTTTATAGCGGAATATCGATTCCGGCCCAGGACCTTGGTGGTGCGCGCAGTGATGATGCACTTAGGAGTGCTGACCATCACCACGGAAGTGGGGGTGAAGCGATGCGGTGATGCTCACTGCCAGGAAACCATGACAGGGAAATTGCGCTATCAGCGGCCATTCCACGAAAAGTCGGTGGCCAGTGCACTCCGCAGCGTGGCCGCCGATTTTTGGTGGTAACAGGCCTTAAGGGAAGGGCCAATTTCGGCCCCATTGATCCAAATCCAAGTCAATCAGGCAAAACCCACAACAGGATTGCAGCAGACTTTGATCAACTCAGATTTCATTAAAAGTATGCAAAATGTCCATTTTTGTTTGGAAACATGTTGTTTCTCAGAAAAAATACTGTTAAACATCGATCATATATGATATTTAAAGTAGCACTCAAATTTAGTTATCTAGACCCGATGTGATAGCGCATTGGAACAGACCATCGCATATGGTAGTTACAAAAGCTTTGAGTTCAATTACTATGAAAGAATAAATAAGAAGCAGCTGGTTACCAAGCTTCTGTTTCCAGAAGATAACCAGAGGTCACAGATTTAAGGTGATTGGCAAAAGGCGACACGAGGAAAAAACATTTTACATAGCAAGTTTTTATTGATCTGGAATGCACTGACTGAAAGAGTGGTGGAAGTAGATTCAATGGGCCCAAAATTGACCAGGAGTTGCTCCGTTTTTTGTGGAGCAACTTGATTTTTCTGGAGTATCTTAAAAATCCCCATTTTGCACATTCAATTTGCGCCAGTGTAAGTGATTTGGTTAGGATTTTTTTAGTTTAGTTTTGTTTTTTTCAAAAGGGGGCGTTACCAGCCATTTACGCCAGTTTTGGCCATTTAAGCCACTTTGGACAGCTAATAGTTGCTCCAAACTAACTTAGGCCAACGTATGTGGCTACTTGTGTTTGCACAGAAAGCCCTTGCGGAGAGTTAGGAAATCAAGGCAGGTAGCCAGAGATGGGGGCGGGAAGGGAAGCGGAGAGGACCTTACAAAGCACTAAACAAAGCACAACAGCATTCAAGAAGCAGAAAAACCATCAAGAAGAAATAAAAAATAAAACTTAAGTCCTACTTTCCTAACTCGGGCCCGGGAAGTCAGCGGGCCGGCCGGTGCGAGAGATCACTCGGCCGGGGATGCGTGCGGTCGGGACGACCGGGCGGGAGAGCACAGGGAACTGACTCTCTCTCTGACTGACTCTCTCTGACTCTCTCTCTCTATTCCAGCAATCTGACTCTCTCTCTCTATTCCAGCAATCTGACTCTCTCTCTCTATTCCAGCGATCTGACTCTCTCTCTCTATTCCAGCGATCTGACTCTCTCTCTCTATTCCAGCAATCTGACTCTCTCTCTCTATTCCAGCAATCTGACTCTCTCTCTCTATTCCAGCGATCTGACTCTCTCTCTCTATTCCAGCGATCTGACTCTCTCTCTCTATTCCAGCAATCTGACTCTCTCTCTCTATTCCAGCAATCTGACTCTCTCTCTCTATTCCAGCGATCTGACTCTCTCTCTCTATTCCAGCAATCTGACTCTCTCTCTCTATTCCAGCAATCTGACTCTCTCTCTATTCCAGCAATCTGACTCTCTCTCTCTATTCCAGCGATCTGACTCTCTCTCTCTATTTCAGCAATCTGACTCTCTCTCTCTATTCCAGCAATCTGACTCTCTCTGACTATTCCAGCAGCCAGCCCAGCGCACATCGTGAGGCCACTCGCCCGGGGATAGGGGCGGGACGCATCGGGTCCCACGCTGCAGTACGGCTGGGGGCAGGAGCATGCGCAAAATCTCCAGTGTGCATGCGTTGAGCTGCCGGCACTGTTTTTTGTGCAGGACCATAGCTCCGCCTCCTAATGGACAGAGCACTCTGCGCCAAGCCATGGGAGAGGCCACAGAGGACCAGAATCCGGGGAGATCTTTTCGGCGCCGTTTTCACTATAGGAAGTCGGCGCATCTTCGGTGAGTGCGCCAAAAAAAGGTGGGCCAAATTTGGGCCCAATAATAATTTTCAGAAGAAAATTGTCTAAATCTTTGAGGATGAAAAATTTGCAGAGCTAGCGGGAAGAGCAGGGGAGTGGGACTAATTAGACAGCTCTTTCAAAGAGGCGGCACAGGCACGACGGGCCAACTTGCCACCTTCTGTGCTGTATCATTCTATGATTCTATGAATTTGATCAATCTGTAGCAGTATATAGCTTCAACTCTTATCAGTTTGAGATTAACTCTTGTTTTACTGTTCATATGAAAAGTAATTTTTATATAGTTCATGTTTATTTATATATACATATCAAGCTTTGAGGAATCAACTGCTGATTATATCTGAACCAATAGATACAGTGAGCCAGTCTGACAGTTGAATTCCATTTTGGATTAAATTATGCACAGTGTACTAAACTGCAATAATTGAACTTCATGATGCTTAGAATTTTACATGTGGGGGAGAATGATTGCCCTCTTTCTGATAGTTCACACAGAGTAATAAAAAGACTAAAAGACAAGGGGATGTTCCAGGCACTAATAACATGCCAAGGTAAAGCTTCAATATACGTGACCTTGAGAATTTATAATAGCTGAATCAGTGCTGAGAAATCCTTTGCTCTCAGATTCACAAAGGTCTAGTACTAGATACACTGAACACCTTTCAAAGTGTCGAGAGTCCAAAAAGGACGGTGATAGATCTTTGATTTTCTTATAGACTTGCTGGACTACAAATTCGGCATTGTAGTACCAGATTTTTTGGCGCTATGCATGTCGCTTTGTATCAAAAATGGTGTCTGCGCCACGCGTGCACACATCTGGTGTGGGCCGCGCCCGACGCCATTTCGATGCGGGTGATAGGGTGGGCATTAGGTGCCTGCCACAGAGGTAAGTAGATTAAGCAGATTGTGGCGTCAATCAGCGTGCAATGCTGATTTGACTCAAACGCTGCCATTTTTGTCCTCAACGCTGGAGCAACACCCTGTCTTCACCTTGCACAGCTGAACACGTGTGCAGCAGCAGCAAGAATCCCCCCACCACCGATATTTAAAGGGATCATCAACAACTCTCAGGTAACTTGCTGATTAATTTCTACTGGCTCTGTGTAAGTTTTCAGAAGTGTTTGGAGCTTCCTACAGTTGTTTTCAGTAGATGAGGTGACAGGGAGTGGTGCTGCAAATGGAGAAGACCTTGGTTCTCCAAGGGTTCTGGTCGGACCACCTGCTCCCAGTTATGGGTGCTGTAGTTACCATTCCCCTTGGCCTGCAGCATGACAGGGAGATGGAGCAATGTCAGGAAAGAAGAGGGCAAGCTGCTCGCAGAGGGAGGAGGAGGAGGAAAAGAGGAGAGAAAGAAAAAGAAATACTTACATTTATATAGTACCTTTCATGACACCAGACGTCTCAAAGTGCTTTACAGAAAATAAAGTACTTTTGGAGTGTAATCACTGTTGAAATGTGGGAAACACGGCAATCAATTTGCACACAACAACTCCCACAAATAGCAATGTGATAATGACCAAATTAACTGTTTTTGTTATGTTTGCCAGGAGGCAAACATTTGACTCATTTGACCATGGTTCCAGTGAGCCCAACCCTAAATCCCTATTACACACCTTACCATTCCACTGCTCTGGACCATCACAGCATTCTCTTGGCCACAATGCTGAAATAAAAGCTGCCACAAAAAAAAACATTTCCAACCAACTTTATACATCAATCCATCAAATATTACACAACAAAGTCAACAAATAACCCTTGTGCATTCCCTTAAGGACTGTCTTCCATGTTTCCAGGCTTCTTCCCAGGTCTAGATGGGTCATCCACTTAAGTCAGGAAGCCTGGAAACCATGCCCTGAGTCCATTAAAACACAGAAAGCAGTCTGTGTACTGGAAGGGCATATCAGAGATCCATTTTGGATAGCTCTTTCTTGCTACTTCGCTCAACAAGAAATGAGCACTCCGCCACGGGACAGAAGGACGGAACATCACGAATTGCTGAGCCTTGCTTTTTCACCCCAATACCGACTGCAACTCAAACTGGGACTCGAATACTGCATCGGCCGTACAGAACCAGAAGCCATGATGTACGAGAAGAAGCTGCGAGCAAGTCTGCGGGCAATTGGGGTGCGAAGAAATAAAACCCAGCCAGAACTCCCATTCCTGATCGCTGTGCAGTAACCCTGCTGGAGAGTGAGTGGAAGTCAAGTGAGGTTGGGAACTAGCCTCTCCGTGATGACCGCCCGCTCACTGTCTGGATTCTCACACAAACCATGGCACCATAGGCAGGGTGGCAGAAGCAGCGGGCACTTGTGGAACTGCACACCAGCAAGGAGTCAATGCTTTCAGTGCAGGAGGGGAGGCATTTGGCAAAAAAAAAGACTTGGGGCCCAAATTTGGTCAAACCTATGTTCCACCCATTTACCGTTGAAAGAACTGCTAAGATCTTAATGCTACTTTGCGCATGATGGCTCCGACCTGCGAGAGACCATCAGCTGCAGGTCGAGGCCATAAAAGGAGTGATGAGCGGCAGCCATGGTCAGTGTGGCAGCATGCCACTGCAAGGTACAATGAGAGCTGTTGCAGGATGGTGACGTCAGCGAAGAGGGGCATCATCAAGGTCCAGGTCGGTGATTGGAGCGTGGGCAGGTACAGTAGGAGCAGCGAGGTCAGGGCGAAGGAGTGGCGAGAGATTGCAAAGCGACGCGATCGGGGCCCAGGAGAGGTGTGAGTTCGGGGCCAGAAGAGGCGAGGACCCAGGGGCAGCACGGGCCAGCCCACACTGCGATATGTGTGTGCACTAGGTCCGTGCAGCAGAGCTGGTCTCCAGTCGTCTTGGTTAATCCTTGCCACTGAACTAAGACCTAGCTCTGTCAAGCCCGTGTGATGGCTGGTGTGAAATGGCCACCACACGTTTAAAAAAATCCACGCACAAACATCTTCCCCCCTTCTATATGGAGCTCAGGACCTGGAATATTAGGTTCTTCATTGAAACACCTGTGAACTCATCCTTTTTTGGCGTGGAAGCAAGTCATCCTCGATACGAGGGATGGCCTATGATGATGGTCTTCCATGTGCCTTTGCCTATTCTACTAATGTTCATGCAGTGCTACCGCGGTGGCTGCAGTATGGCTGGTGGAAGGCTGCTGACTTTCAGTGAGGGAGACTGCACATGGTCATTCAGGACGATCTCGAGCAACTCTGGCCCTAGAAGGCCTAGTATTAGACTGCACAACCTTAGCATGGGCAGCAGCCGTCTGGGTTGGCTAGCTGACAGGCAACAGCAAGGACACTGGCAGAGTGTCAGTAGTGGGAGGGCAAATGCTGTCATTCTGAGAGAGGACAGTAGGTTCATGCTCCACCAAGCCACTGCCACTCCCCCGGGATGGTGCCTCAGCAATCTAATAATCTGTTGGAGAACAGATTGCTGGACTTCTGTGACACTCTGCAAGCTCCTTCGAATACTGGTAAACACAGCCATGATGACAGCAAGCTGAGCCTGCATGAGAGCAGAATTGGAGAGCTGCAGTGGAAGTCTGACCTTCCACTGCAGCACGCCAATGTTGACTGGCTTCTGCTTATGTTGCAATAAAAGCTGGGACATCAGCCATCAAATGCTGCATCATAATTGGGTACACAAGTGCACTAATTGAGTTGGCCATCACTTCCATGCTGCAAATCATGGGCTCCAAGCTCTGTGTAAAGCCTTAAGCAAGGTTGGTGCCAGACACCTCCAAACTCCTTGACACTGCACTCAGGCTTTCTGGCAGGCCTGCCAATGCACCAAGCATTTCATTGTGCATACCCATCAGCCTTCTTCTGTCGGCCACCCTATCGAAGTCCTCATTTGAACCCTCTGCTGCAGAACTCGTGTGTGACCTCATCTTATGGGTAGCTGGCACCTGCATTACCCTTTCCCCCTGCCCTGGTTGCAGGCTACTCATGCCTGGTAACCTATCCTGTAAAATACACAGAGTGTTAGTATCTGAGCTGGTGGCTGTGAGTGTGACATTGAATGATGGTGCTGCGTCTTCATTATCAGTGCCTAGTTGCTCTTCAGTTTCCTGCTCCTCCACTATGCCTGGCTAGGTGGCAGTTCTTGGCTATCTGAAAGGAGAAAGACACATGGGTAAAGTTGTGGCGAAGGGAGAATGCTTACACCACATGCACTGCATCTAGGTTCTCGGGGCTATACTGCTGGCAATCACCACGGCAGCTATCTTCTCCCATTGCCTTTTATGAATTTGCCTGGTGGGCCTCCTGGCTCCTTGTGGAAACAAGACTTCTCTCCCAACATTACCTTTATAGCTGCATGGCTACCATCATAGGCAGTCCCTTGAAATTGAGGAAGACTTGCTTCCACTCTAAAAGTGAGTTCTCAGGTGACTGTACAGTCCAATACAAGAATTACAGTCTCTGTCACAGGTGGGGCAGACAGTAGTTGAAGGAAAGGGTGGGTGGGGAGACTGGTTTGCCGCACAGTCCTTCCGTTGGCTACACTTGGTCTCTGCATGCTCTCGGCGATGAGACTCGAAGTGCCCAGCACCCTCCCGGATGCTCTTTCTCCACTTAGGGCAGTCTTTGGCCAGAGATTCACAGGTGTCGGTGGAGATGTTGCACTTCATCAAGGAGGTTTTGAGGGTGTCCTTGAAATGTTTCCTCTGCCCACCTGGGGATCGCTTGCCGTGTAGGAGTTCCGAGTAGAGTGCTTACTTTGGGAGTCCTGTGTCGGGCATGCAGACAATGTGGCCCGCCCAACGGAGCTGGTCGAGTGTGGTTGGTGCTTCGATGCTGCGATGCTTTGATGTCACCGCAAGATCCTACAAATCCCCTGGGAGGATAGACACACCACCATCAGTGTTCTTGATCAGGCCAACATCCCCAGCATCGAAGCACTCATCACGCTCGACCACAGGGCCGTGCAGTACTCTGGAGCTCCCACGCAGCCGATGAGCCAACTTATAATTGCAAAAACCAGGCATGCGCAGATTTTTGAATGGGCCATGTGCCCACTTAAAGGGACCGCAGCCCCCAAAAAAGTTACAGGGAACAATGCTTTCTCCTCCTGTCGAACTGCTGCACCAAGGCCTCCAGCACTGCATCTGAGAACCTTGGAGCACGCTCTGTGCACTTTTTTGACATCAGTAGTACTTTTCCCTGCTCAGACCCTAACCAGTTGAATCACCTACTGCTGCCAGAATGCACCTACCCTTTAAAAAGTGCAGGCTAGCTTTAATTGGTGCTAGCCTCGCACGAATCTAGGTCCCCTGCTCAACATGCAGTCACTCAGCAGTGCGTTTAGCTCAGGGCTGCATGCCAGAACCATGTTAATAGGCACGCAGCATATTACTTGGAACGGGTGTGAGTTGATCCCGCATTGCGATCGCCATGCCAGTTTTCGGGGTACTCAAATTTTTAGCCGGCTGTGTTAAAATATCAAGACATCAATGACATTCCATTCACCTCTACAACTTTATCCATTCTTGTCCCTCAAACAGATATATAAAAAATTAATTGCAATCCATTAAATAATTTATAGTGCAGCCTGCATTGCAGTTTCATAACAATATCATGGCCATGCTATTTTTATAAAGACAGCAATCACCACAAAATGCTATAAGCAAGAACAACATTAACCATGAGATTTAAGGAGGGTGTGAGTCACTCTGGGCCTGAACTTCTTCAAAGCCAAGGCCCGCCCAAGTGTCGTCCAAAGGAGCGCCGAGAGACCTGCCGGAACTTTGCCAGGAAGATTCCTCTAAAAGATATGCCAGTACCGCCCGGCGGCAAAAAACGACTTAAGCCGTGAAGCTGGGCGGCAGTGGGCGGGAGTTTCCAATCTCGGCAGCAAATGTGATCCTCGCCAAAGTGCCGCCGAGGATTAAGTCGGGCCCAGGGAGGGGGGGCACAGCTAAAAGTAAACATTTACACACAAAATAAAACACTGGAACACCTTCAGGGGACCCCATCCACATAAATCGCTGAACAAAAATAAATAAAAGAAGTTCACTCACCTTTTTTTGCAGATCTTCTTACTTACCATTGGGGTTAGACCAGCCTTCACACAGCGGTCCTTCCCCCTGCTGCCGCCGACTCCCGCTCGCACCAAAACAGCAGCTCAGCGGGCGGGAGGTCACTTACGCGCCTTGCGCGCAAGCAGCCGTCAGCGTGCGGTTCCCAACAGTCTTCCGCTCCTGCCGGCGGGAGGCCAAGAGGAAACTGGCACCGAGGGGAGACCGCCCAAAAAACTCGGCGGCAGCCAGCGGCAGTGGACGGTAAGGCCACCAAGCTCGGGCCCTCTGACAGTGCACACAAGTAATTATGATGGGAATTGTAGCATACATTTAGTTTGTTCTGATATTTGTTTTCTGATCTGAGTTAGCTACCCTCATGCTTTAATTTTGATCTGTCTTCCCTTGTCTTGGTTACATTAAACCCGTGGAAATGGGGAACATCTCCTCAACAATACGTGGCCAGTATTATACGTTAGTGAGGCATAGATATAAGCACAGGAGTGAATTGCCTGGTTATTCCAATGTAACGGGCTTGCTGGTGGACAAAGGAGGAAACACATTTTTGAGACTGAGCACAGTCACCCATCCATAACGGAGTATCTGGACACGGTGGAAGGAGGTGGCCATGGCAGCTAGTTTACTTTCACTACTCGCGTGCTGTAACAGAATGCCAAAGGAAATTCCATGCGCTCATCGGGTCAGCCAATGTAAGAGTCAATTGTGGCAACTTACAACAATGCAACTTGTAATAAGCATGGTTTATACTTGTACCCACCGTTTTCTCACTGTTTGAAAGTGCTTTGTGGGATTTTAAGTCATTGCAACCAGAGGGTTTACTTGCTTCTTCAAAGAGAAAATGGCCCACATTCCAAGACAGAGAATATGGGGTACCCAACACCCCACTCATATTTGGCCTCTAACTATTTATGAGGACAAAGCCCTTGAACAGTTGGGCAGGCAGGTCATAAAGGGTGTATAAGCCAAGGAAGTAGGGGGCAGTGCCAGCTGCATGTTGGGCATAGTATTTATTGTGTTCCTAACACAGATGAGCCTGCACACAGGGAGGTTAAAGTAACAGTGAGCTCAGTCTTTATTAAGACATTCCAGAGTGAGGAACAGGCCTTAGGGGCCGGCTTATATACAGTGCTCCCAAGGGATGCTGGGATCCCTTGGGACTTCAGGAGATGCACTCCCTGGTGGCGGAACATGGGAGTGCATGCTTTACAGATACACAACATCACTCCAAAGTCAAAGTGAAAACTATTTACAAGGTGAGGCGGTCGGGAGCCTTTCTTTCCCTGGTGGACCGCCTCGGTACAAATGTCTGTTCTGGTGTGTTGGCTGTGCCCTCGCTGGGCTGGCGTGTTGTTGGCCCTACAGGGATGGTGGGTGAGCCTGGCCTTGCTGGGCTGTTGGGCGTGATGGGTTCAATTGCCTAGTGCGGGGTGGTGTCGTTGATCCTTTGGCTGTGTGTTGTGGGCTCAAAAAAGTTGGTGTCTGCTGTGGGTTGTTAAGGGCAGTCTGTGAACCGCAGCCTCGTTTGGTCCAGGTGCTTTCTGCAAATTTGTCCATTGTCTAGTTTGACTATAAACACCCTACTCCCTTCTTTAGCTATCACCGTGCCCGCGATCCACTTGGGACCATGTCCATAGTTTAGCACATACACAGGGTCATTTAGATCAATTTCCCATGACACAGTGGCGCGACCATCGTTTACATTTTGTTGCTGCCGCCTGCTCTCTACCTGATCATGCAGGTTGGGATGAACCAGCGAGAGTCTGGTTTTAAGTATCCTTTTCGTGAGTAGCTCAGCCGGGGGCATCCCTGTGAGCAAGTGGGATCTCGTGCGGTAGCTGAGCAGTACTCAGGACAGGTGGGTTTGGACTGAGCCTTCTGTGACTCATTTAAGGCTCTGTTTGATTATTTGTACTACCTGCTCTGCCTGCCCATTGGAGGCTGGTTTGAATGGGCCGAGGTGATATGTTTGATCCCATTGCGGGTCATGAATTCTTTAAATTCGGCACTGGTGAAACATGGCCCGTTGTCACTGACCAGTATGTCAGGCAGGCCGTGGGTGGCAAACATAGCCCTCAGGCTTTCAACGGTGGTGGTGGCGGTGCTTCCCGACATTATTTCACATTCAATCCATTTTAAAAAAGCATCCACCACCACCAGGAACATTTTACTGAGAAACGGGCCCGCATAGTCGACATGGATCCTCGACCATGGTCTGGAGAGTCAGGACCACAAACTTAGTGATGCCTCTCTGGGCGTGTTGCTCAACTGAGCACACACGCTGCATTGCCGTACACAGGACCCTAAGTCAGAGTCGATACCGGGCCACCACACGTGAGATCTGGCTATTGCTTTCATCATTACTATACCCGGGTGTGTGCAGTGGAGATCCGAGATGAACGTCTTCCTGCCCTTTTTGGGTAGCACTACGCGGTTACCCCACAACAGGCAGTCTGCCTGAATGGACAGCTCGTCCTTTCGTCGCTGGAATGGCTTGATTGGCTCTTGCATTTCAATGGGGATGCTGGCCCAGCTCCCATGCAGTACAGTTTTTTACTCGGGACAGCAGAGGATCTTGGCTGGTCCAAGTCCTAATCTGGCGGGCCGTGCCAGGTGATTTATCATTTTCAAACGCTTCCATGACCATCAACAAGTCTGCGGGCTGTGCCACCATCAACAAGTTTGCAGGCTGCGCCATTTCCACCCCCATGATGTGCAATGGTAGCCAACTGAGAGCATCCGCACAGTTCTCGGTGCCTGGCCTGTGGCGGATGGTATAGTTATATGCTGATAGCGCGAGTGCCCACCTTTGTATGTGGGCTGAGGCATTAGTATTTATCTCCTTGTTTTCAGCGAACAGGGATGTGAGGGGCTTCTGATCGGTTTCCAGCTCAAATTTGAGGCCAAATAGGTACTGATGCATTTTCTTTACCCCGAACACACACGCTAATGCCTCTTTCTTAATCATGCTGTAGGCCCACTTGGCCTTAGACAAGCTCCTGGAGGCATAGGCGACAGGTTGCAACTTCCCTGCAATGTTAGCTTGTTGTAATACACACCCGACGCCATATGACGACGCATCACATGCTAGCACAAGTCTTTTACACGGGTTATACAATACAAGCAGCTTGTTGGAGCATAAAATGTTTCTGGCTTTCTCAAAAGCAATTACTTGTTTTTTTCCCCATAGCCAGTTCTCACCTTTACGCATGTAGGGGCTCTAAGAGGGTGCTTAACCCCGGTAGGAAGTTACCAAAATAGTTGAGGAGTCCCAGGAACGACCACAGCTCCGTGACATTCTGTGGTCTGGGCGCATTTCTGATAGCCTCTGTCTTGGCGTCTGTGGGCTGAATGCTGTCCGCCACGATCTTTCTCCCCAAAAACTCCACTTCTGTTGCCATGAAGACGCATTTCGACCTCTTCAGCCACAGCCCTATGCGATCCAGTCGCTGGAGGACCTCCTCCAGGTTTTGTAGGTGCTCGACGGTGTCCCGACCCGTGATCAATATGTCGTCCTGAAAAACCACCGTGCGTGTTAACGACTTGAGTAGGCTCTCCATGTTTCTCTGGAAGATCGCTGCAGCTGACCGAATTCCAAACAGGCAGCTGTTGTAGATGAACAGCACCTTGTGCATGTTGATGCAAGTGAGGCCCTTCGAAGACTCCTCCAGCTCCTGTGTCATATCGGCTGAAGTCAGGTCGAGCTTGGTGAATGTCTTGCCTCCTGCCAGCATCGCAAATAGGTCGTCTGTCTTAGGTAGCGGGTATTGGTCCTGTAGCGAGAAATGATGAATAGTTACTTTATAATCACCACAAATCCTGGCTGTGCCATCACTTTTGAGTACCGGAACAATCAGGCTGGCCCACTCGCCGAATTCCACTGGGGAGATAATGCCCTCGAGTTGCAGCCTGTCCAGCTCGATTTCCACTCTCTTCCTCATCATGTGAGGTACCGCTCGCACCTTGTGGTGAATGGGTCATGCCTCTGGGACCAAATAGATCCGTACCTTCACCCCGGAAAAGTTTCCAATGCCTGGCTCAAAAAGGGAAGGAAATTTGTTAAGAACCTGGGTACATGAGGCCTCATTGACACGTGATAGTGATCGGATGTCAATATACATAGATGAACTGGAAGAGGGGACAGAGTGTAGTGTAACAAAATTTGCAGATGACACAAAGATTAGTGGGAAAGTGGGTTGTGTAGAGGACACAGAGAGGCTGCAAAGAGATTTAGATAGGTTAAGCGAATGGGCTAAGGTTTGGCAGATGGAATACAATGTCGGAAAGTGTGAGGTCATCCACCTTGGGAAAAAAAACAGTAAAAGGGAATATTATTTGAATGGGGAGAAATTACAACATGCTGCGGTGCAGAGGGACCTGGGGGTCCTTGTGCATGAATCCCAAAAAGTTAGTTTGCAGGTGCAGCAAGTAATCAGGAAGGCGAATGGAATGTTGGCCTTCATTGCGAGAGGGATGGAGTACAAAAGCAGGGAGGTCCTGCTGCAACTGTATAGGGTATTGGTGAGGCCGCACCTGGAGCTGCGTGCAGTTTTGGTCACCTTACTTAAGGAAGGATGTACTAGCTTTGGAGGGGGTACAGAGACAATTCACTAGGCTGATTCCGGAGATGAGGGGGTTATCTTATGATGATAGATTGAGTAGACTGGGTCTTTACTTGTTGGAGTTCAGAAGGATGAGGGGTGATCTTATAGAAACATTTAAAATAATGAAAGGGATAGACAAGATAGAGGCAGAAAGGTTGTTTCCACTGGTTGGGGAGACTAGAACTAGGGGGCACAGCCTCAAAATACGGGGGAGCCAATTTAAAACCGAGTTGAGAAGGAATTTTTTCTCCCAGAGGGTTGTGAATCTGTGGAATTCTCTGCCCAAGGAAGCAGTTGAGGCTAGCTCATTGAATGTATTCAAGTCACAGATAGATAGATTTTTAACCAATAAGCGAATTAAGGGTTACGGGGAGCGGGCGGGTAAATGGAGCTGAGTCCACGGCCAGATCAGCCATGATCTTGTTGAATGGCGGAGCAGGCTCGAGGGACTAGATGGCCTACTCCTGTTCCTAATTCTTATGTTCTTATGTATGTCATCCCAGTTCCAGCGGATTTTGCACAGCCAGCTCCTTCCAAGCAATGTGGGGACATCGCCCGGGACAATCCAGAGTGGCAGTTCGTGCACCGTGCCCTTGTAGGTGACCTTGACCATGGCGCTGCCCAGGACAGTGATGAGCCCTCTTTGGTGTACGTTCGCAGTTTCGTGTGGATGCGGCTCAGGGCTGGTCTGAATGCCTTGTTGCACCACAGTCTCTCAAACATCTTTTTACTCATGATGGATTGACTAGTGCCAGTGTCAGTTCCATGGCTACTGGTATGCCATTCAGTTTTACATTTAGCATTATAAGTGGACATTTCATCAAAAATGTGTGCACCCCGTGTACTTCAGCATCTGCCTCCTTTTTCTGATGCTCAAAATTACTTTGATCCACCATGGACCAATCTTCCTCTGCCACGTGGTGGTTAGCAGATTTTGCAGAGCTTGCAGCTCGTCTGAAAGCTCGTTGGATGTGCCCCATTGTTCCACAGCTCTTGCAAACATATCCTATGAAACGGCATGAATAGTCTGAATGGAATGCCTTGCATTCATCCTTTGTTGCGGACTCTGCGTCATCTGGCAGTTGCAGACATGTGGCTTCTGCCCTGTACATTTCTGCTCGCAGACGTAGTTCCAGTTATTTTATGAACATTGCTAGCACTTGTGTGCTGAGAAATTTGTTTGGTGTTATCACTGGTGGACATAAACACCTGTGCTATCGCAATGGCCTTACTGAGGATCGGTGTCTCTACAGTCAAAGGTTTTCATAGGATGGTCTAGTGGCCAATGCCCAGTAGAAAAATGTCTCTGAGCATCTGCTCCAGGTAGCCATCAAACTCACATTGTCCTGCAATGCCTTAGCTCGGTGACGTAGCTTGCCACTTCCTTACCTTCAGATCACTGGCCTGTGTAGAACCGATATCTCGCCATCACCACGCTCTCCCTTGGGTTAAGATGCTCCCGAACCAGTGTACACTGCTCCTCATACGATTTATCTGTGGGTTTCACTGGAGCCAGAAGATTCTTCATGAGGATGTAGGTCGGTGCCCCGCAGACCGTGAGGAGGACCGCTCTCCTTTTTGCAGCGCTTCCTTCTCCGTCCAGCTCGTTGGCTACAAAGTATTGGTCTAGCCGTTTGACATAGGCTTCCCAGTCCTCACCCTCCAAGAACTTCTCCAGGATGCCCACAGTTTGCTGCAACTTTGCGTTGGATTCGTATACTCGTCACTGGTTATTGTGTTTCTAACACAGATGAGACTGCACACAGGGAGGTTAAAGTAACAGTGACCTCAGTCTTTATTAAGGCACTCCAGAGTGAGGAACAGGCCTTAGGGGTCGGCTTATATGCTGGGATCCCTTGGGACTTCAGGGGATGCGCTCCCTGGTGGCGGAACATTGGACTGCATGCTTTACAGATACACAACAGTGGTCTTTTGCACCCTCTTTCTGCTGCAACTGCTGATTGTCTGCCTGACTGTCTTGCCACCCTTTTCACTTTCCTCTTTCTCCTCCAGGTCTCTATAAGTAGACCTCTTTGCAAGAGAAAGTTGTGAAGCAAGCAGCACATCATTACAATCCTTGGTGCCCAAGTCAAATATATTGTAGAGTAGCTTCTGCCCCCATGACCACTTTACACTGCTGAAGCATGTCTTCAGTGCCAATCATCTGCTTAATGATTATTGTGGTGGCTGAATGAACCTCATTGCAGCCAGGGATCCTGGGAAAGCACAAAAAATGTTGTCAACCTTGGGTGTCAAAGGTAGCCTCGATTTTTGAGCAGCCACTCAGACACTTGACTTTCTGATAGAAAGGTGTATTGCTTAAGAATAAAAGCATTGTGGCAGTTGCCAGAAAAACAAGTATTGACTTGCATGATTTGATGTGACTGGCAACAAATGAGCTGCACATTGATTGAGTGAAAGTCTTTTCTGTTGATGTAGTTGATGCTATTCTCAATTGGAGAAAATATGACCACATGGGTGCAATCAATGATCCCTTGTACTTTTGGCCATCCTGATACTGTGCTGATGCCAAGGGGGGTCAATGATGATGCAGAGGTTAGCTCTAACAAACAATTCATCTGTCATTTGCTTGATGAATCTGTGCACAGCTGATTGACTACAGATGGCCCCAGAGCCTGTATCAAATGATCCTCACACATAAAAATTCAGGACAATGCTGGCTTTCACTTCCATTAGCAGTGCAGTGTCTACGGTGGATGTGATCTGCGGCTCAAGTTCCAGCATGTGGCATAACCCGTGAAGTACAGAGACTGCAGCCACTTCTCTTGGGTCATGTGGAGGTGAAGCACCTCCATGTGTATATTCTGGTGAGTGTCCCGGTGGGAGGATGCTAAATGCCTCCTGCAGAAGACCTCCAAGACATCCTCAGTAAAAGGGAGAGTTTTCCGCTAATTTCTGCTGGTATGCCCCCGTGTCCACTTTGGCTGCAGTTTATAACAGTTCACCTTCAATCATTTGCACTTTTGGTCAGGACCATTTTTCAAGTCCTGGAAACCTGTTAAAATTTAGAGGAGATATGAGCTTTCCATTACACATTACACATTTTGGCTACATGACAGAAATAGGGTTTTAGTTTAATTTGGACAGTAAAAAGTTTATTTCTACCCCTTTTTTATTGTTGCTGATAACAATCCAAAGTACAATTCCAAGCATCACAATGCAAACATTTTATTCCACTCGACAGTGTTTAACATTAGGGTCAAGTAACTGAATTAATGTTAATTTTTTTTATTGTTGGACAACTGTTTTACAATTAGCAAAATGAAGAGAGTTGTGAAATTTACGCATTTCCATTTTGGTCAACAAGCAGACCCAGATCCATTATGTTACAGGCAACTGCAGTGTAATGTTCCTTCTGCTCTGTTCTTGTTAGGAGGCATGGGTGAAAAGGATTGAAATGCAGAATGCTGACTCTAGTATTCTAAAGAAACAGCGCATGAATGTTGAAGAAATTTCAAGCCTCTGTCGAATCATCCATCTGCATTCACTGGACCTTGACAATGTAAAGCTTAACTAAAAAAGGTTTTGGAGACCTGGGAATGCAGAGATAAGAAGAATCTGCTTACTTTAGTTTGTAGGAGGGTGGAGAACAGGATTATTGAAGGTTCAGTCAGTTTCATCCATATCAAAGGACTGTTGTATCATGTACACTGTAGTTAAGAATGAAATGTTGCATGTGAACTGGGTGTGATGAGGTCAAGTTGCCATGCAGGACATACCATATAAGGACAAGCACTCTACTCGGTGCTCCTTCATGGCAAACGAGCCAAAGGTGGGCAGGGGAAACTTTACAAGGACACCCTCAAAGCCAGCTGATAAAAGGCAACATCCCCACCGACACCTGGGAGTCCCTGGCCAAAGACCGCCCTAACTGGAGGAAGTGCATTCGGAAGGGCGCTGAGCACCTCGAATCTCATCGCCAAGAGCATGCAGAAATCAAGCGCAGGCAGTGGAAACAGCGTGCAGCAAACCTGTCCCATCCTCCCTTACCCTCAACGACTATTTGTCCCACTTGTGACAGGGACTGTGGCTCTCGTATCGGACTGTTCAGCCACCTAAGGACTCATTTTAAGAGTGGAAGCAAGTCTTCCTCGATTCTGAGGGACTGTCTTTGATGATGACCATATAAGGACATTTTGATTAGAGATTTGTAAAATACAAAGGTATATAAATCAAGAGCCGAAATTGCCCCTTCCCTTAAGGTCTGTTACCACCGGAAATTGGCGGCTATGGTGCGGAGTGGAATGGCCACCGACTTTTCGTGGAATGGCCGCCAATAGCCCAATTGCCCTGTCGCACTTTTCCGGCGATGAGACTCACCGCACCGCTTCCCCCCCCACTTCCGCGGTGATGACCAGCACTCCTAAGTGCGTCTTCACTGTGCGCACTGCTGAGGTCCCGGGACGGAAGCGATATTCCGCTATAAAAGTTGTCCAACCGCTTGGAGGGGCCAAGAGTTGTTTTTTTTCAGGTGGTGCATAGTTCCTGATGCACATCACTGGAGTGCCTTAAAAGTATGTTGGTTTATGTGATTTTGGCCCCAAGTTTCGGCGCGCACCGAAAACGGCGCACCTCCGAGCTGGGCGTCTGTTCTTCGCGCTTAAAAGTGCGCTTAAAAAAAACCTCCGATATTCTCCGGCTCCTCGGAGCTCAATCTCTGCTCTGCTCTTCTCAGCGGGGGGGCGGAGCCAAACACTCGCGCCGATTCTGTAAGTAGTGGGGGGCGGGTCCAATTTAAATGAACCTTCGTGGTGCCGGCAACCCTGTGCGTGCGCGTTGGAGCGTGCGCGCACGCGCAGTGTCAAACAAACATTGGCACTCGGCCATTTTTAAAAGGACTGGAGAAAAAGTGAAGATTTGTTTCTTGGTCCCCTTCAAAGGTTTGTAATTTAATTTTTGTGATATTTCTGTGTGTGAGGGAGTGCTTTTCGCAGCACTGTTGAATAAATTACCTGCTGAAATCAGTAAGTTCAGCTTTTCACTGCTAAACTTGCAGAACCGGTGCTGCATTGGTGCATGCAAATTAAGGACTGTGTGTTTTGAGAAATAAGAGTGCCGATTCAACTTTGCAATGGATCAACGTCCACCAAGAACAAAGAATTTCTTGCATGAGGAAGTAGAGATATTAGTCAACGTAATTGAGCAGAGATGGCAGGAGCTAGATACCAGCAACAGAGGTCACATAAAAGTGCCACCTAAAGAAATGAAGAAACGCTGGAACCAAGTTGCAGAAGATTACTGCGCAGTGGTGCATACCATGAGATCTGGAAGCCAGTGTAAAAAGAAATGGCATGACCTTGGTCAAGTAGTTAGTGTAAGTAATATTTCCCATTTTTAATTTAATCGTAATTGTAACCTGGCTATCTGTATGTCCCACCTTGCAGACTGACAGATTCTGTAAAAAGTTATATTTTACTCTTTGCAGAAGAAATTGGCCCACAACAAAAGGGAGGCAACTCGGACAAGAGGAGGCACGCCCAATCTGCATCCACTGACACCCTTGGAACAAAGGGTAGCTGCTATGATGAGTCGTACATGGAGAAAAGCAATCGGTACAGCACAAGCTGGGCCCACACGTGAGGAAGAAGGTAAGTCCTGAAAATGCATCGTGGCCCTTTAAGTCAACCTGCTGCCTAACCTGCTATGTGTGAGAGTACTCATGCCACCCATCCGGCCCCCTCCCTTGCTGTTAAGCATTTGACTGTTCTGATGTATTTTGCAGAACATGATGATGATGATGATGATGAGGATGATGATGATGATGCTGCTGCCAACCCTGAGGATCCTGAGGGTACAGAACAAGAACCAGTGCAATCAGCTGCGGATGATCCAGACTGGATGATGGCAATGATGACTGAAATGTCTGCAGGGGAGAGCTTCAAATGTAATGTTTATGAGCCCCCATCAAGGGGCATCAGAGTTTCAACCCCAAGCATAGGTCTTGGTTCCACCTTCCATGGTTTTGCTTCCGATGTTGCAGGTCCTAGTTGTGCTGCTGGTATAATGCAACATTCTACAGTCAGTGCACTACTGTCCGAGCCTGCGCCTCCCTCTCGCACAGATTCTGGTTCCACCCGCTATGGTTTTGATTCCGATGCTTCAGGTCCCAGTGTTGCTGCTGATATCATGGAGCAGTTTACACCCATTCGTCCAACATCCCAGCCCATGGCTCGCACTCGAGTGCTGTCGTCTGGAACACCGAGCGCCCCACCATCCCAGCCCGAGCCTCTCTCTCTAGTTTTGCCATCTGCAACACAGAGCGTCCTACCGTTCCAGCCCGAGCCTCTCCCTCTAGTTCTGCCGTCTGCAACACAGAGCATCCCACCATTCCAGCCCGGGCCTCTCCTTCCAGTTCAGCCGTCTGGAACACAGAGCGTCCCACAGTCCCAGCCCGCGCCTCCCTGTGTAGTGGTGCCGCTTGCAACACCGAGCATCCCACCGTCCGTACCCGCGCCTCCCAGTGTAGTGGTGCTGCGAGGCAGACCCAGGCAGAGGAGAAGGAGATTGGAGACACGCTCTCCTGAGATGCAGCATGCAACAGATGCGACTCAGGTTGTGGCATTGGGTATGGAGACCAATGAGCTTACCCGATCACTCATCGGTGGCGTCAGTGCAGTAGGTGAAGAGTTGACGGTCCTGACGGGAGAAATAGCAGTAATGACACGGGAACTTAGGGAAGGAATGTCCGAGGGAGTGCAATCGACGGCACAGGCCGTCAGGGAGGGCCTGGTTGAGATAGCTGCTGCAATAAGGGTACACAGCCCGGCCAATCAAATGACACCCCCATGAGGAAGTGAACATTCACTGAGATGTGGATGAGACATGGTTGCAGCCTTTCTTTGCTGCTTTTGTTCTTGGTCTTGATGTAGCTGTAGTAGCGTTTTTCAAATTGAAATGTTTTGTAAGTTTTGTAACTTTACAACTTATAAAGGATCTTATGGTTTTTAAGTGATCTTATAGTGTAAATGCTCTCACATTTTTTCGTATCTTATTTAATTTTGCACCTAAAAAGTGATCCTGAAATTTAAGTGTTATTCAGAGTGTAAGATTTTTCACAATGAAACTGTTTTGTAAGTTTTGTAACTTTACAACATATAAGTGATCACAGGGTTTTCAAGTGATCTTGTAGTGTAAATGCTCTCACATTCTGTCAATTATTTAATTTTGCATCTAAAAAGTTATCTTGAAGCGTAAGTGATCTTAGAGTGTAAAATTTTTCACATAGAAAGTTATGTAACTTTTGTAACTTTACAAGTTTATAAGTGATTTTCAAGAGTCATATTAAAAAGTATAGTTTGATACAACAAATATTTTATTAGAGTGACGTTAACTTTTCAATAAAATATTTTTTCATTAAAACTGTTTCATGTTCCATTAACACAGCACAACGTAGGAACAACTGCAAAGAATAAACATGTCCATGCGCAAAAGTGGCCGCAGAGCCCTCAGGCATCAGTAGTTGAAGCGTTCACGGATGAGCTGCTGGCGCAAGGCTCGAGCAATCGTTAAAGGGGCACGATGGACGGCCCTCCTCCGACCTCGTGCTTCGGCATCAGGCACTTGCATGCTTTCCTGATCGTCATCATCATCCACATCCTGCTCTTCCAAAATACTATCATCATGCACTGGACCCCCACGTCGGTCTTCTGGTTCCATTACCAGCTCCTGCTGCCTCATGATGGCTAAGTTATGAAGCTTGCAGCACACAACAGTGAAGTGACCGACAATCTGAAGAGAGTATAGCAACTGTCCTCCAGAATGGTCCAGGCATCGGAATCGCTGTTTCAATATGCCAATGGTCCTCTCAATGATGCTGCACGTCGCAATGTGCGCCATGTTGTATTGACGGTCAGCTTCTGTCCGTGTCACGCGTATGGGCGTCATGAGTCAGGTGGTCAGGCCGTACCCTTTGTCTCCCAGTAGCCAGCTCTGCCCTTCTGGCTGCTGCTCAAACATGTCAGATAGAACGCTGTCGCATAGGATGAACACATCGTGGGTGCTGCCAGGGTATCTCGCATCGACTGACATGATGCACTGCTTGTCGTCACACACGAGCTGTACATTGATAGAGTGGAACCCTTTCCTATTTCGGTACTGCTCAGATTCCTCCACGGGTGCTCGCAAGGCTATGTGGGTACAATCAATGCAGCCCTGTACCTTTGGGAAGCCGGCAATCCTGAAGAAGCCCACAGCCCTCTCCTGGATCGCTTGTGCGGTCATTGGGAAATTGATGAAGTCATTCCTTCGCGCATACAGTGCAGCCGTGACCTGGTAAACACAGGCATGTATTGCACGTTGAGAGATGGCACACACATCTCCAGTTGTAGCCTGAAACGATCCCGAGGCATAGAAAGAAAGTACAGCTGTTACCTTCACTTCAACAGACAAGGCAGTTGGCGTTCTGCTTCTGGCCTGCAAATCTGCTCTCACCATATCACAGATCTCAGTGACAACTTCTCTGCGAAAATGCAGCCTCTTCACACAATCAGCCTCGCTCATGTCCAGGTATGAGTGCCTGGTTCGATATTGTCGACGTGGGTAAGGTCTCCTGCCCATCAACCTACGGGCTACGACGTTCCTGGTGCGGTGGGCTCTAATCAATTCTCTCCTATGCAGTGAATTGATGGCGAACCATTGCATAATACGTGGTGTTGACAATGCAGCACCCATTCTGCAAATTTAAATATAAAACTGTCGATGTGGCTGCCTCTCCCTGTCCAAATGGCCTCAGTCCCCCCCACAGCTCGAAGGCTGCTGCTGTATCTTCGGCTGCCGTCGAGCCACTGACGCCGCCCCTAAAGCGTGGCCGAATGGCCTCAAGCACCATAAAGAGCTGTGTGTGTCAGGTGTTGATTCGTCGGCTGCCGGCTAGCCACTGACGCCGCTAATATCATATGGCCGAATAGCCTCACGTCCGTCCGCTGCTGATTCTTTGGCTGCCGGCCAACCACTGATGCCGCCCCTAAAGCGTGGCCAAATGGCCTCAAGAACCTTAATGAGCTGCGTGTGTCCTGTGTTGATTCTTCGGCTGCCGGCCAGCCACTGACGCCGCTGCTATCTCATGGCCGAATGGCCTCACGTCGGTCCGCTGCTGATTCTTCGGCTGCCGGCCAACCACTGACGCTGCTGCTATCTCATGGCTGAATGGCCTCACGTCGGTCCGCTGCTGATTCTTCGGCTGCCGGCCAGCCACTGACGCTGCTGCTATCTCATGGCCGAATGGCCTCGGGTCCGTCCGGTGTTGCTTCTTTGTGGCCAGCCACGAAGAAAATGAAGGCCTGCCTCAAGCACCGCAGCTCAGCTCGAAGGCTGCTTGCTGCCGCTGCCGTCGAGACACTGACGCCACATCTCTGCCTGTCTCCAACATGAAAGGCCTGCCTGAAGCACATCAGCTCGAAGGCTGCTGCTATTTCACACAGATAGGAACATGGTTTATTTAATCTTTTCTTTGCTTGTAAATTTTTATTCAGGTTGGATTTATTTGTATAATATTTGTATAAGTATAACTAAGGATTGATTGTAGAATTTCATGACTTCCCTTCCCCCCCCACCTCGTTCCCTACGCCTAATTTGTAACCTACGCCTGATTTTCTAAAGTGCAGACAAGGTTTTTTCGAGCGTACAAAAATTTTCACTTACTCCATTCTAAGTTAGTTTGGAGTAAGTTTTCACAGCCGAAACTTTGAAAACAGGCGTAAGTGGCCGGACACGCCCCCTTTTGAAAAAAAAATTCGGTTCCAAAGTGAAACTGTTCTAACTGACTAGAACTGGAGCAAACTAAATGCTGAGAATTACGATTTCTAAGATACTCCGTTCTACACCAGTTGCTCCTAAAAATCAGGAGCAACTGAGGCCGAAACTTGGGGCCTTTGTGTTGGCGACTTTTTCCTGTTGTTTCACTAGCAGTGCAAGGATACAATGCGCGCTGGTTTGCGAGTGCTGGAGGCACCTTCCATCTGCAGAACAGCGAGGCCACTTCGAGGAGGCGGGACTTGGGGAGCTTTGAAATGGGGGCAGTGCTGGCAGGCCAACGCCTCTTGCACATTGTGCATGCTGCTGAGGCATGGAGGAGAAGGCGGCACTGGGGGAAAAGGCTTCAGAGGCAGCGGGTAAGGGCCACAGGTATCATTGCGACCCAGCATGAAGAGGGCCAGGGAGATGGCCACAGAGTGGAGGCAAAAGAGGTGCCATAGGAAGGCCCTCAGCAAGGGCGGCCCCTCAGGAGTAGAGAGAGCTATGCAGACCCCCACCACCAGATACTGGGCCAGCAGGCCAGGAGGCAGCCTGCAGCGGAGGCCAATGCTGGGCAGCAGCAGCCTGCAGAGGTGCAAGAGGCAGCAGAGCAGCAGGGAGAAGCCAATGAGACACATCACAGAATCACAGAGCAAGATGTCAACACAGACATGGGGGTGCCAGGTCATATCGAGAGAGGTTTTTCCACCAGCAATTTTCATACAGGGATAAGAATGATGATCAGTGCCTGCGCAGGCTAAGATTCTGGAAGGATGTCAAGACAGAGCTATGCAATCTCTTGCAGGCAGAATTGGAGCCATAGACATGGGTGAGGAGAGCCCTGAGCATGGCATCCAAGGTGACTATCACCCGGAACTTTTATGCAACTGGGTCCATCCAAGCTGCCACTACGGACTTGTGCAACATATCACAGTTTTCAGCCGACACATCGATACAGGAGATCACAGATGCTCTCAGTAGGAGGAGGGCCGACTACATCTCATTCCCTATGACCAGGGACAAGCAGTTGGAGCACCAGACTGCATTCCTGCATATTACGGGCTTCTCCAGGTTCCAAGGGGTCATTGCACCCTTATCGGTCTCAGGGCACCCCAACAAACCCAGAGCAATTCAGAAACTGCAAGAGTTTCCTCTTCCTCAATGTTCAACTCATTTGCGACCACAACCGTAAGATTATGCAAGTGGATGCCCAGTTTCCTGGCAGCAGCGATGATTCTTTCATACTGCGCCACAGCAGTGGGCCATGCCCCTTCACTGGTCCCAATGAAGATTGCGGCTGGCTCCTGGGTGATAAGGGCTAGGCGCTGAGCACTTGGCTCATGATTCTTTGTTAGCGTGAATGTTTTCTCAGAAGAATCACTCAACACTCAGAGTTGGTTCCAACGCCAATGCGGCCTTTATTTTTGCATGCGGGGAGGAAGCCTCAGGACTGGATCCAGGCACTTCTCTCCGACGAACAAAGAAACTCATCGATATTTATATGTTTTACAATAGTCCTTTACAGTTACTCAGCCCACTTCGGCTGGACACAATCCAATCATAACGATTATAGATTACATATAGGTTTCTTTAACCCAATAGAATTCCTCTGATACCTCAGGGGCTGTATGTTTGGTTTTTGTCAGCTCGGGTTGATTAATGACCTCGTTATGTGAGGCAGGTTCTCCCCTTATCTCTGTTCCTCGGGGTTTGGCTGTGTGAAGTCACTGATTATACCAGTGTACTATAATGGTTCGTTATAATTATCTTGTATCCAAGGTAGTGGGCCTCACAGGATCATTGCTCGGTCAGCCACAGTTCATTACTTGACTAACGGGGTTCCCATCATGCTTGGGCAGCCATTTTATATGTGGCCACTTTAAACTTATATGAGTTTAGATATATTCAGCAGGTGCCTAATGCATACAACAATTCCCTTCTTTCGGTAAAGGGACTAATCCTAGTCCCCCTTTAACCGGCCGCCCTATTTTTATTAGATTTTGTGCACGGCCCGGTACTCCCTGCCTCAACATGCTGGCTAGTCACGCGGTTTCAGGAGTCCCGATTGCTTAAATCAAATTGACAAAGGCCAAATCCTCCTGCCCCTTTATTAAACAGGCTTGTTTAGTATTTGAGGACCGGTCATGGGTCCCTCTTCGTCGTGCTTGGTGCCTGCATGCCTGGCAGGCCATTATGCCCCATGTTACTGCGAAGATCAATTGTATCCCGACCAGTATGTGTGAAATTATTTGAATCCAAGGATGGATGTTCACATTTATTCCCCAGTCCCAGACCTTTCTCCACCAACTCTGACTTTGTAAGTCTACATCGATATCTTCTTCCAGTACTTTGATTTTAGTTTGCAGTTGGTGGCAGTTTACGGATTGACCCACCCTGAGCCTCAATTCTCGTAATACTTCAGTTAGATGCGGGATAGGGACCTGCTCTGGCTCGTCATAATCCTGCAAATGATCGTGGAGCTGATCGGTTACATCAATAACTTCGGGCTTCCAGCGCCTAACCTGGGTGATATGCGCTTGCCCGATCGTGACAGGTCGTAGCGCGCAAAGCAAAAGTTCGGCTGTGGTATCGGGCACTGCAGGTCATTATGAACGCTCTGTGGTAGAGACGCAGTATCTTCCCTTCCCTCAGTAGCCTGCCCTCGCGAAGTGCCTGTGTGCGGGCACTATTTCTAGTACACACCCATCGGTTCGGTTAAACCCGCACTCGTCTAGCTCACCTCGGCCTACCGGGTGAGGGCATACTGTGATCTCCCCCCTTTGCTTGCATTCTGTTAGGGAAATTCCGATAAGTATGTTGTTTCGACGAACGGCGGAGGTGGTGCTCAGATAGTAACGTATGGAGACATTTTCCCGTATTATTCTGATATTCTCTAGTTGGTACAGGGGGAACGGCCCCGAGTCGGGCGTGGCTATAAGGATCATCAGGACTATCCCTATCCCAGTATTCCTACCCATCTGGCAATCTGGAATTGCTGGGTACACTCGGGTCAGTCCCTTCAGAGTATAATTATCCAGCGTCTCCCTCTGGTTAGCCAACTGAGCCAAATGTGAACTGTCTATCTAATCGGGTACTTCCCCACGTTGGATCTGGTCGAGATTGTGGCGGATCTGTCCCACCATCCACAGACCATAAGCATGACAGAGTTGCCCCTGTCTTTGCTTTTTTGTATCTTCTTTTTCTCTATCAATGAGGTGATTGATGGTTTTGGCGTGAGCTTCCAGGACTGAGATGCCATTCAACTGGATTTCGGCACCCTCCTTTCCTAGGTTGGCTTGGTCGTCCTGGTTTTGCTCCACCCTCTCTAATAACCCCTGTATATCTATCGAGTTTACTACGGAGGTCCCTACTAGGGGAATCAAGGGGTATGGTGAGAAAGCAGGAATGGGGTACTGAAGTTGCATGTTCAGCCATGAACTCATTGAATGGCGGTGCAGGCTAGAAGGGCCGAATGGCCTACTCCTGCACCTATTTTCTATGTTTCTATGTTTCTATGAAACCGATAGCAACATCATTAACTATTCCCCTCTTTATCCTGGGGGCTGACCCCTGTCCTCGGAATCTACTGGCACCCATTGCATCGGCAGCCTGCTGCATTACAACTTTACTTAATACATTGTACATTTTCCTTGACTGTTCTGTACAGTATTCCGGCATCTGGATGCCTGAAATATTGATCAGGACAGGCATAATTTCATGTTTAACATTATCATACAATAATTCCCCTTTGTTGTACATTACAATCCCATTTTCTGGTCCCTTAGTAGTTATGGGACAAGGCAGTTCCTCGGGCAATGTAGTGGTTCTTATGGGGTACGGTGTCGGAGGGGGTGAGAAGCATACATACAATGATATTGCAGCCGTCCCCACCTCCTCATAGTACCCACACAGCCCCACTCCCTTTTTGCGGATGACTGATTGCTGGGACTGTCCCGGAGGCGTGCAAATTATGCCGAAAGTACATTCATCGGGCCCTTTGACATCCCTCCGTTTAATGCAGCTGCTCCTTATACCCGTGGAGCACTGTACACATACCCGGTTCTTTTTAGGATTCACTTGTAACCATGCATTAAAATAAGTCCTGTCCTTGCTCCAGTCCTTGGCTGCTGGGATGCACATTCCATCTGTTAAATTAAACAAGACTCCATAGTTCATGTAGTTGTTTATTTCCTGAGTGCGCTGCAATCCGTTGGTATCATCCAGTGTTTGCGTGGGTCTTGAGGTTCCCAGTATCATGAGTCCCCAGAGTCGAAGTCACCACTGCGGTCCCATCTTGGTGAGTGTTTTATCTGAAAATTTTAAACAGATAGCCTGGTCGTCACCAGGTGTTAGGTTCTGGTCTACTTGTGTCACTGTCACTCTGTGGAATCGGAGGTAAGGATTAGGTTAACCATATTCTTTATAGTCGTACCATCTCTATCACTTCATGTCCCTGTCTAGGCTGCCGTCGGTTTTGCATTTGAGCCTGCTGTGCTCGAGCCTGCACGATGACCCATCTAAATATTATCCAAACTCCAATCAACACCAATGCCACCATTATTCCTCCAAACATCGATGTCTGCTTTACCGTTAGCTTGGGTTTGTGGACTATACCTACCCACCGTGGGGTACATTGGCTCTATTGCCATAGGTGATGGTGCTATGGCTGTGCACTGCACTATCCGTCTAGTCCCGTTTTTTAAAACATCTCTTCCAGCCTGTTTATCTTAGCTTTTAACTCTTGACCAGCTAGTTCCGTTTTATTTTTATTCTGAATATCCCACCATTTCCTGTCTGTCAGGTGAGTCTTCTTTATTTTATTAAGAAATCCAAATTAATAATGTCCAGTATAAAACAGCTGTCAATGGAAAGGGATAACTCCTTTACAGGTTTGTAAGAAAGCCTGATGTCATTACGTGACTTGACGTAATCATCCGAAAAATTATTTTATTTTAAGTCTTTGTGCCTTCAAAACTTGCTTAGAAATTAGGAATCTGTTAAACAGCATAAATCATTCGTAAAGTGGTCATAATAAAAATCTTCTCATCGGGAAAGACAGCATTTTAGATTAAACTCCAATTTTTTCTTAACTTCTAATTCAAGTACTTGCCAAAGAATTTTTTTTTTAAAATTGGTTTAAAACGAGACCACACATTTTTAATAGCTATTTTGTTTACTGAAATTCAATTTTTTTTTAATTTCTCTCTCAGCACAAAATCTAAACTTCTGTGCCAGTTCCATTTTTTCTTTCTGTGCTGAGTTAGCATAGCTTAGATCTTTTCTTCTCGTTATTTTCATACATTCCAACATTTCGTTTTTTTTTTACGGTCCCGTTCACTGGGCAAATCTTGTGTTTTATTTCTCTCTCAGCACAAAATCTAAAATCCGTGCCAGTTCCATTTTCTCTAAGAATTTAAAAATTCAGTAAGATTCTCTAATTCCCAGTTTTTTCTTTCTGTGCTGAGTTCGCATAGCTTAGATCTTTTCTCCTCATTATCTTCAAAACCCTCCTGCTTGTTTAGACTGTTCGGGACTTTTCTTGATAAACACTGTCCATTTTGGAAATCTTTTCAAACTGCATTGAAACTTTCTCATAATTTAAAATTATTATCAATGCAGTGTCTTTTACCTCTTCCAATTTTTTTTCTTTTTCTAATTAAACCAATATCTTTTTCACAGCAAGCATCAACTAGTATTTAGTAAGTTATGTCTTTTTCCATCACAAACACATTTTTATTTTCAGCACTTATTTAGTACGTTACATTTTTCTTTCAGATCTCCTTTCTTCAAATTAGGTTTTGTATTTTACATGGAGGGCTCGTGACTCCATAAATTTGTTAATTTAAAATCATTTGTTTACTTTCAAAGTGGCATCTTTATCTTTTTCTTTTCTCCATAACTGGAATGGAGTCCAGCAATTAGGCTTTGAGGGCTGCTTTTCGTTATCTCAAAATGCTCCAGTTTCAAAGTCATTAAAATGTCTCTTCTAAACTGCTAAAGCTTGCTGTTTTTAACATTTTTCAAAAGTCCCTTTTACACCTTCGCAGATAGCTCGCCACTCGCCCAGGAGTTTGACCTGATCCCTGAAGGTATTTCTAGATTGTTTCCAAACCTTTTAGTTTTATATCTCCTTTTTTTCTTTTAGAGATCAGATTTAATTTAATATTTTTTTTTTTGAATCCACCTCAGTATTTTGCTGTGCCTTCTCTGAATATCTCAAAATCCCAATTCAAACTTTGTAATTTCAATCTTTATTTAAAACTTTTTTTTTTGAACTAGCTTTTTTTAAAAGGCATTCTTTATCTCATTCCGAGACTAAATTTATGTCTTTCAACCCAATGTAATCAATCATTGCATGTTTTCTTTCGACAAGTAAGTGAGCGTGTCAAATAAATTCTTTTTTTTTTTAACCACCGGGACCATGTATTTTTTATCTTTTGCTCAACAAACCTATCCTTTGTACATTTCCTAGCTCCGTAACTTATCATCTGAATAAATCCACATCTGCGTTTCTAACTTAAAATGTCCTAAAACTTCCCACATACAGGACAACACTACAAAGGGTTAAAAAAACGTTCACTCTGTTTAGAAAAGTGGATGGAGCTAAAATAAACAGACACTTGCATTCCTCTTCCAACCAGGCTTTCGGAAACATGAAAACATAAAAAAATTCATTCCGCAGTCAAAAAATCACACAAGGACTCTCAACGACAGACATTCACAAAAGTCTCTCTTCATTCAACAAAGCTTATTAATTTTTTTTTTGGCCGGCTCTATTTTTGGATCCATACTTCACTTAAGATAATCACTATCAGGTTTTTTAAATTTCTTACATATTGATTTACTTCCTCTGTTAGTTTTATGTGGGCTCGCAGTATCAAGACCACAGCCTTTTCATTTTTATTCGCTGGCAGGTCCTGAGGATTCCACCCTGCTCTAATCATTTTCTCGATTAGTTTATTTTGTTTTTCCACCAGGTGGCAGGTAAGGGACCCTTCTGGTCCCCACTCGAGGTTACTTGCTTTCGTGGCCATTCCTGGGTAGGACTAGAACCGTTAGGAATCTACTCTCAGAGGTCCGCTTTCTACCTAGTGTAACTTGTAGTAGACCGTCTCCTGGCTACTGTCAGGTCACAAGTTCTGCTGTTATACAAACTTATACAATTCTTAAAACACATTTAAGCAATTCCCGCAGTGCTCTACGTATCCTTAACGACTACCTACCACCGCTCTGCCCGTTGGTCCGACCCTGTTCACAGGTTTGGATTCCGATAGTCGCTGTACACCACTTGGTTCTACCCCGGGGTATATTTCAAATTACACTACTGGGTCCGGAAGATGTCTTTCGGTATCACGATCCCACAGTCCAAGTGTGTTCCCGGCACCTACTTAGTTCCTGGCCGTCAGGTGGGACTAAAGTCCTCTTAATTCAGGCTCAGGCTAGGTGTTTGAGATATTGGACCGTCTCCTCATGTCGATTAACCAGCATCCACCTTCCGCACCCATTATAAAATTTTGTTTAAGTTATACTCACCCGGTTTCTCCAAGAGTGTCAGCGACCCCAAAATCCTGTTCGTGACGCCACTGTTAGCGTGAATGTTTTCTCAGAAGAATCACTCAACACTCAGAGTCGGTTCCAACGCCAATGCGGCCTTTATTTTCGCATGCGGGGAGGAAGCCTCAGGACTGGATCCAGGCACTTCTCTCTGACGAACAAAGAAACTCATCGATATTTATATGTTTTACAATAGTTCTTTACAGTTACTCAGCCCACTTCGGCGGGATACAATCCAATCATAATGATTATAGATTACATATAGGTTTCTTTAACCCAATAGAATTCCCCTGATATCTCAGGGGCTGTATGTTCGGTTTTTGTCAGCTCGGGCTGATTAATGACCTCGTTATGTGAGGCAAGTTCTCCCCTTATCTCTGTTCCTCGGGGTTCGACTATGTGAAGTCACTGATTATACCAGTGTACTATAATGGTTCATTATAATTATCTTGTATCCAAGGCATTCCTGGTAGTGGGCCTCACAGGGTCATTGCTCGGTCATTGCTCGGTCAGCCCCAGTTCATTACTTGACTAACGGGGTTCCCATCATGCTTGGACAGCCATTTTATATGTGGCCACTTTAAACTTATATGAGTTTCGATATATTCAGCAGGTGCCTAATGTCTAGTGTTTTGATATATTCAGCAGGTGCCGAATGCCTACAATACTCTTCTATGCAACCCGAGAACTGATGGGCAGGTCGCGTACAATGCGAGTCTGACGGCCACTAGGACTATCATTGAATACATAATTGGCATTCTCAAGAGATTCCGTTGCCTGGACTGTTCAGGGGTTGTGCTGCAATACTCGCCTGAGCATGTCTCCATATTCGTGGTGGTGTGCCGCATGCTCCACAACCTGGCCATCATGAGGGCACAGCCATTGGAGGACGAGGCAGCAGTGGCACCTGTGCAGGAGGAGGAGGAGGCCCATGAGGAGGAGGAGCAGGATGCGGGTGATCAGTCACGCAAGAGGCGGCATTGCCATCGAGACCCTGCAAGGGTAGCACACAGCCATCTCATAACTCCGCAGTTCACATAACTCAATGCTCAGTTGAGCCTGCATCTGACATGTCCATGGACGAACATGTGAGCCCTCTCACACGTCATTCCTGCACAGTCAAATGAGAGTCCTCATCAGAAATTCCAAACACAAAATAAAGACTTACTATAATCTAAACAATGGGTTTCCAAAACATTCACATAATTAATTATCACTCTTGTGCAACTCTTTATTACCCCACTTATGTAGCCCTATCCTTACACTATGCCGCAGTGTCTCCCCTGTGGCTGTCTCATGGCTTTGGGATGGCTGCTGTGTGTCTGTAGGGGAAGCTACAGATGTCCTTCTCGGATGACCTTGAACAGCTCTGGCCCTGGAAGGGCCGGCTGCAGACTGGGCCATATGCTCCCATGCGCTTTCGGTCAGAAGTGACTGGGACGATGCCATGGTGCCATGGGCCCGATACAGTCAGCGCCTCACAGCTAACCTGGCGTGCCTTGATGACCCCGAGACGCAGAATGCCCAAAATGCTTGGTCTGCCCTCCAGGCATGCATAACCAGTGCCTGCAAAGTGACGCTCGGTCACTCAATCAGGAAACACCAGGACTGGTTTGATGAGAATGACCAGGAGATCCAAGAGCTAATAGATCGCAAGCGAAGGGTATTTCTGAGCCTTAAACAACAACCCAACTCGGGAGCAGCAAGGCAACACTACAAACAGCTTAAGGATGAGGTCCAACAAAAACCCGGGACCTAAAGAGCAGGTGGTGGATGGAGAAAGCACAGGAGCTACAACAGCTGGTTGACAGCTATGATGTGTGAGGATTCTTCATCGCAGTCAAGGCCACCTATGGTCCAAGCACCCAAGGCCCCACCCCACTGCTGGCCAAGAAAGGGGAAACACTCATCAAAGACACCGAGGCAATCCGGGCCCACTGGAAGGAGCATTTCAAAGATCACCTCAATTGAGACTCTGCCTTTGACTCGAGTGTCCTTGACTCCATCCCGCAGCATGTGACCCGCCACCACCTCAGTAAAACCCCAGCACTGCTCAAGGTAGAAAAAGCCATAAGACAGCTTAAGAACAACAAGGCTCCGGGAGCGGATGGAATCCCCGCTGACGCACTGAAGTATGGCGGTGAGGCACTGTTGGTGCGAATACATGACCTCAGCTCTCTCATCTGGAGGGAGGAGAGCATGCCGGGAGATCTCAGAGATGCAGTGATTGTGACCATATTTTAAAAAGGGGACAAGTCCGACTGCGGCAACTACAGAGGAATCTCCCTGCTATCAGTCACTGGGAAAGTCGTCGCGAGAGTCCTCCTCAACTGTCTTCTCCCTGTGGCCGAGGAGCTCCTCCCGGAGTCACAGTGCAGATTTTGTCCCCCTATGGGGCACAACAGACATGATTTTTACAGCGCGACAGCTGCAGGAAAAATGCAGGGAACAGTACCAGCCCTTATACATGGTCTTCTTTGACATTGCAAAGGTCTTTTGACACTCAACCGTGAGGTTCTATGGAGCGCCTCCTCCGTTTCGGATGTCCCGAAAAGTTCGTCCTCGGCCTGCTCCACGGCGACATGAAGGCCATGATCCTTACCATCGGATCCATTACAGACCCAATCCACGTCCGGACCGGGGTCATCGTCCAACCTAATTCTCAGTCTTCCTCGCTGCCATGCTCCACCTCACAGTCAACAAGCTCGCCGCTGGAGTGGAACTAAACTACAGAACCAGTGGGAATCTGTTCAACCTTTGTCAACTCCAGACCACGTCTAAGACCACCCAACGTCTGTCGTCGAGCTACAGTAGGCGGACGACGCCTGCGTCTGTGCACATACAGAAGCTGAACTCCAAGTCTTTAGTTAAAATATTTACTGAGGCATACGAAAGCATGGGCCTTACGCTAAACATCCCTCAGTCCTCCACCAGCCTGTCCTCGCCACACAGCACTGACCCCCAGTCATCAAGATCCACGGCACAGCCCTGGACACCGTGGACCATTTCCCATACCTCAGAAGCCTCTTATCAACAAGAGCAGACATAGACGACGAGTTCAACACTGCCTCCAGTGCGCCAGTGCAGCATTCGGCTGCCTCAGGAAAAGAGTGTTTGAAGACCATGCCCTCAAAACTGCCACCAAGCTCATGGTCTACAGGGCTGTCATAATACCCGTCATCCTGTATGGCTCAGAGACATGGACCATGTACAGTAGACACCTCATGTCACTGGAGAAATACCACCAACGATGTCTCCGCAAGATCCTACAAATCCCCTGGGAGGACAGACGCACCAACGTTAACGTCCTCAATCAGGCCAACATCCCCAACATTGAAGTACTGACCACACTCGATTAGCTCCGTTGGGCAGGCCACATCATTTGCATGCCAGACACGAGGCTCCCAAAGCAAGCGCACTACTTGGAATTCCTTCACGGCAAGCGAGCCAAAGGTGTGCAGGGGAAACATTACAAGGACACCCTCAAAACCTCCCTGATAAAGTGCAACATCCCCACTGACACCTGGGAGTTTGTGGCCACAGTGGAGGAAGTGCATCTGGGAGGCCGCTGAGCACCTCGAGTCTCATCGCTGAGAGCATGCAGAAATCAAGCGCAGGCAACAGAAGGGGCGTGCAGCAAACCTGTCCCACCCACCCTTTCCCTCAGCGACTATCTGTCCCACCTGTGACAGGGACTTTGGTTCTCATATTGGACTGTTCATCGATTTAAGGACTCATTTTTAGAGTGGAAGCAAGTCTTCCTCGATTCTGAGGGACTGCCTATGGTTGGCAGCAATTGTGGAGTGGCAGGTCTCGGCTCAGGGCTACTGAGAACCGGAGAGCATACATCAGTCTCCTGGTCTTGAGGAGCCAGTGCCACCCACCCGGGGCAGCACCCCTCCTCCCCCACCAAGTTGCTGGAGCACAGGTCGGCAGAGATGGCTGGCACTGTGAGGCCCCTGGTCAATCGTGGTGGACTCAGCCACAATGGCAGCAACCCGATTTCACGTAGCCTCCAGCTGCGACTGCATGAGGGCAGCCACACTTTGGAAGCCATCAGAGGTGACAGCAGTCAGACGCTCCATGGCCTTTTGCCTAGAGTGCATGAGAGCATATGGGGCTTCCAGGGCAGAGGTCATCCTGTCCAAAGAAGCACAGCCACGCTCGTTCCCTCGCACCCGTGCTGCAATGGCAGCTGTCACCTCGGCCAAGAGACAGGTCATCGGAGCTGGATCCGCACACTCTGGGATTCCACCATTGTCTGTACACTGGCAATGATGGTCCCCATGGAGTGCGCAGAGCTGTCTACAATGCGGGAGGCGGACTCCTCCACGCTCCTCACTACTTGCGACAGCCTCTCGGGCAAGAGCTCCGATTGCATGGCCTCCACCCTTTGTTCATAAGCCCCAACATCGATGGGCTCATTTGAATCCTCCTTATCAGGACTCGGCAGCACACTCACCCCCCGGAGAGATGGCAGCCAATAATCCCTTTGCCCTGCACCATGCTGCAGCCCAATAGGCCCCGGTGCTTCACCCAGTGCAGACCCCTCTTCTAAATCTATGTTACCCGATGGCAGACTCCCAGTATCTGAGCTGGTGTGTGAGACTGTATAAAGCAGTGATGCACTGTTGCTCCAGAGCTCTCCCACTCTCCGTCTCCCTCATCTGACATGCCACCAAGATCATCCAGTGCTTCAAGAGGCTCCTCCTGACTGTGGCTGCTAGTCGCGTCAAGAGTCTCTGTGTCGCTCATGCTGGCTGACACTCATGGTATCATCTGGAATCATAAAAGGGAGAAGGGGTACTGTGAGGGTAAGGAGCTGCATTGCACCATGCAGCAAGCAGCTTGCACAGAAGCATAAGAAATAGCCAGGTAGGCCATTGCACTGTGAGGGAGAGATGGCATTGCACAAAGGCCTTCACTTACCCATGCTGTTCTCAGCGCCATCGGAACAACCAGCAGCCACAGGGAGACCAATGTGCACGCACACTAGGTGCTGCACCCTCTGCTCAAGATGTGTGAGCTGCACATTTTGGAATTTGCCCCCTCCAGTGGCTTGTTAGTCAGCATGACTGTGCGCCACCTTGGCCTGCAAAGCAACAAAGGGTTGGTAAGTGACAGCTTCAAGAGGCCTTAGCAATGAGTGCAAGTCTGGGTCCATTATATGCAGCTGTAAATCTCAGATGCAAGGGATCCTCCATTGTGAGTATCATCATCATCATAGGCAGTCCCTCAAAGCAAGGATGCCTTGCTTCCATGCCAAAAAAGGGATGAGTTCACAGGTGTTTCAATGCAGGACCTAATATTCCAGATCCCGAACTATATAGTGAAGGGTGGAAGATGCCTGTGCTTGGATTTTTTAACGTGTAGTGGCCATTGCACACCAGCCACCACACAGGCTTGACAGAGCTAGGTCTTGGTCCAGTGGCAAGGATTACCCAAAACTAACTGGAGACCAGCTCTGCTGCACAGACCGAGCGCGCACACACATCGCAGTGTGGGCTGGCCCGTGCTGCCCCGGGCCCTCGCCTCTTCTGGGCCCCAGATTCACGCCTTTCTTAGACCCTGGTCACTTCCCTCAATAGACTCTTGCCACTCCTTCGCCCCTCCTGCTGTGCCTGCCCGCACTGCGATCAGCAACCTGGCTTCATAGTCGCCACCCTCCTGCAGTAGCATACGCTGCTCCCTGCAGTGGTATGCCTCCGCACGCTGCTCCCTCCAATGGCCCCGGCCTGCTGATGGTCTTGCAGGCTGGGACCGTGCCGATTGTGAGGCCTAGCAATCAACAGGCACTTCAGCTACTAAGCAGTGTTGGTGAGGAACGTTAAGGTGAAGGAGAGTGTGGCAGATATAAGGTGAGGAGTTAGGGGAACATGTACTCACTTTCCTCACTCAAATAGGTCGGTGAGCCTTTTCCTGTACTGGTTGGGGGTCCGCTAGTGAATTGAAGTCCTGAAACTTCATCCGTAATCTCCCTCCAGACTTCAGTGAAGACACTCCAAATAGGTTTACCACCATTTTCAGGGAAGTGAAGCCGCCTCCTTCCCTCCACAGCTTCCATTTGAGTTTTGAGCTCTATGTCACTGAAGAGGCTACCCCTCCTTAAACCTCCCCTTGCAACCACCTCCTCAGATGCTGTTCAGAACGAATTCAGGACACAGCTGCAAAACCTGCCCTTTAAGAAGGCCAGGGAGCAGCTGCATTGTGAGGATCAAATGGTTAGGAGTGGAATTGCGCGATCCAAACGCCACTCCACTGAAACAAGCCCATTACACCAGTTATTACGACTCCGTTCCTCTTTGGGCCCAAAAAAGCAGAATGTCCCACTTAACACCACCCCATCGATCTCGGCGTGCGCCCCATTTCAGGCGGAGCCCAATTTCGGCCCCTAAGTGTATTGTAACAAGAATAAAAACTAAGTCGACTAGTTAAAGGTCTAACAATGGTGCCTTAACCGCAACGGCATATTTTCCACGCCGGCCATCCTTATTTAGTCGTGAGTTAAATGACCAATGCAGTGCCAAATTATGCAAAACTCTAGGCAGTTTCATGCTGTGTGTATGCACCATTAGGAATTGGGTTGTGGCTAGCTAAGCTAATTTCACATAGAAGCTTAACAGAAGCCAAAGTAAGAGAGTTTCCTAGAAGCAGTCAAAGATAGGTTTAACTCCAGAGACATGAGCACATAATCCAGTCTGACACCAGTGCAATACTCATGGAGTCATCAAAACTCAGGTCGCCGTTTGGAACGTGGGCAGGAACATCAGCGGGGCCCAGGTACAGCGGAGCAGCGGGAAGGCCGGGGCGGATGAGCGGCGAAAGATCGTGGTAGAGGTGCGGCGAGTGATTAAGGCGGGGAAACTGTTATATATGTAAATCTGTAAATACCTTGTGTAACCACCAGAGGGCTCATCCCCTGGAGTCCCAAGCAATCCCACAATCCCTTGGGAGCACCTGTACTTAAGGAGGCCTCGCAGGCTGGAGAGGCACTCTGGAGACCTGTAATAAAAGACTAAGGTCACACTTTACTTTGAGCTCACAGTATCTGGTCAGACTTTTGTATTCATACACTACAACTGGCGATGAGATACAGATGACAAACCCAACGATGCAGAGAACAGTAGGCATCCTGGAGAAATTTTCGAAGGGAGATGATTGGGAAACCTTTGTGGAGCGACTCGACCAATACTTTGTGGCCAACGAGCTGGAAGGAGAAATGAACGCTGTCAAACAAAGGCCGATTCTCGTCCCCGTTTGTGGGGCACAAACGTATGGCCTCATGAAAAATCTGCTTGCTCCAGTGAAACCCATAGAAAAATTGTATGATGATTTGTGCACACTGGTCCGGGAGCATCTGAACCTGAAGGAAAGCGTTCTGATGGCGAGGTACCGGTTCTACATGTGCAAAAGGTCTAAAGGCCAGGAAGTGGCGAGCTATGTCGCCGAACTAAGATGACTTGCAGGATATTGCGAATTTGAAGGACATTTGGAGCACATGCTCAGGGACTTCTTTGTACTTGGCATTGGCCATGAAGTAATACTTCGCAAACTTTTGACTGTAGAGACCCCAATCTTGAATAAAGCCATAGCGATAGCCCACGCGTTCATTGCCACCAGTGACAATACCAAGCAAATCTCTCAGCACATGAGTGCTGCTACAAATACTGTGAACAAAGTAATGTTGTTTTCAAATTGCGATGTGCAGGCCTCACATGCCTGCAGCTGCATGTCCGCAGATGTCTCAGAGTCCACCATCAAGGGTGATGAATGCTAGGCCATTAACACCTTGTTGGCGCTGCAGGGGTGATCATCAGTTCCATTCATGCCGCAGCAAGGGCTGTGGAACAATGGGACATCTCCAACATACATGCAGGTAAGCTGCAAACCTTGCTAATCCTGCAAACCACCATGTTGCAGAGGAGGACAGATCCACGACAGATCATGACGAATCAGAGCCTCAGACCGAGGAGGCAGAGGTATATGGGGTGCACACATTTACCACAAAGTTTCCCCCGATAATGCTGAAGGTTGAATTAAATTGACTCCCGGTGTCAATGGAGTTGGACACAGGTGTGAGCCAGTCCATTATGAGCAAAAAGACTTTCGACCAAGTGTGGTGCAGCAAGGCCTCATTTGCAATAAACTGAAAACTTACACAAAATAAATAATTCCCGTAATCGGCAGTGCTACTGTAAAGGCCTCCTACAATGGAGCGGTGCACAAGTTACCACTCTGGGTGGTACTGGGCGATGGTCCCATGCTGCTTGGCAGGAGCTGGCTGGGAAAGATACGCTGGAACTGGGACGACGTCCAAGCGCTCCAGTCTATCGACGACACTTTGCGTGCCCAGGTTTTAAACAAGTTCCCTTCGCTGTTCGAACCAGGCAACGGGAAATTCCAAGGAGCAAAAGTGCAGATCAACCTAATTCCGGTGTCGCGGCCCATCCATCATAAGGCGAGAGCAGTACCGTACATGATGAGAGAGAGGGTGGAGATTGAGCTGGACCGGTTTCAACAAGAGGGCATCATTTCGCCAATCGAATTCAACGAGTGGGCCAGTCCGATTGTTCCAATCTTCAAGGGAGACAGCACCGTCAGAATCTGTGGTGATTACAAAGTAACTATCAATGGTTTCTCCCCGCAGGATCAATACCCATTACCAAAGACAGACGACCTTTTTGCGACACTGGCAGAAGAAAAGACGTTCACCAACCTGGACTTGACCTCGGCATACATGACGCAGGAGCTGGAGGAATCACCGAAGGGCCTCACCTGCATCAACATGCAATAAGGTTGCTTCATTTACAACAGATGTCTGTTTGGGATTCGATCAGCCGCGGCGATATTCCAGAGAAACATGGAAAGCTTACTGAAGTCGGTCCCGCGCACTGTGATCTTCCAGGACGATATCTTGGTTACAGGTCGGGACACAGTCGAGCATCTGCAGAACCTGGAGGAGATTCTTAGTCGGCTCAACCGTGTGGGGCACAGGTTAAAATGCTTGAAGTGCGTTTTCCTGGCACCTGAAGTGGAGTTCCTGGGGAGAAGAATCGCGGCGGATGGCATCAGGCCCACCGATTTGAAGACGGAGGCAATCGAGAACTCACCGAGGCCACAGAACGTGACGGAGCTGCGGTTGTTTCTAGGACTCCTGAACTACTTTGGTAACTTCTTACCCGGTCTCAGCAGATTGTTGGAACCATTGCATGCCTTACTGCATAAAGGAGATGAATGGGTTTGGGGTAAAAGCCAAGAAAGTGCCTTTGCAAAAGCTAGAAAACTGTTATGCTCAAACAAATTGCTTGTGTTGTATGATCCATGTAAACGTTTGGTACTTGCATGTGATGCGTCGTCATATGGCGTCGGGTGTGTATCGCAACAAGCTAATGAATCTGGGAAATTACAACCGGTTGCTTATGCATCCAGAAGTCTGTCTAAGGCTGAGGGCGCCTACAGCATGATTGAAAAAGAAGCATTAACGTGTGTTTATGGGGTAAAGAAAATGCATCAATATCTGTTTGGGCTCAAATTTGAATTGGAAACTGACCATGAGCCACTGATATCCCTCTTTTCTGAAAGTAATGGGATAAATACGAATGCATCGGCCCGCATCCAGAGATGGGCACTCACATTGTCCGCATACAACTACGCCATCCACCACAGGCCAGGCACAGAAAACTGTGCCAATGCTCTCAGTAGGCTGCTATTGCCCAACACGGGGTGGAAATGGCAGATTTAGTCATGGTAATGGAAGCATTCGAGAGTAAGAAATCACCTGTTACCATCGACAGATTAGAACCTGGACGAGCCAGGACCCCTAACTGTGTCCGTAGTAAAAATCTGTGTGCGTCATGGGACCTGGTCCAGTGTCCTATTAGAAATGCAGAAAGAGATAAAGCCATACCAGCGGCGCAAAGGTGAAATGTCTATACAGGCAGACTGCCTTCTGTGGGGTAATCGGGTAATGGTACCCAAGAAGAGCAGGGACACTTTCCTTAGTGACCTCCATAGTACCCACCCAAGCAATGTAATGATGAAAGCGATAGCCAGATCCCACGTGTGCTGGCCCGGTATCAATGTGGACTTAGAGTCCTGCGTGCACAAACGTAACGCATGTTCACAGTTAAGTAATGCACCCAGGGAGGCGCCACTAAGTTTATGGTCTTGGCCCTCCAAACCGTGGTCTAGGGTCCATGTCGACTATGCAGGCCCGTTCTTGAGTAAAATGTTCCTAGTGGTTGTAGATGCGTACTCCAAATGGATTGAATGTGAGATAATGTCGGCAAGCACGTACGCTGCCACCACTGAAAGCCTGCGGACCATGTTTGCCATGCACGGCCTGCCTGATGTCCTTGTGAGCATCAGCGGGCCATATTTCACCAGTGCTGAGTTCAAAGAGTTCATGACCCGCAATGGGATCAAACATGTTACATCTGCCCGGTTCAGACCAGCATCCAACGGTCAGACAGAGAGAGCAGTGCAAACAATCAAGTAGAGCTTGAAGGGGGTAACTAAAGGCTCACTGCAGACTTGCCTATCCCGAGTCCTGCTTAGTTACCGCACAAGACCCCACTCACTCACTGGGATTCCACCCGCTGAACTGTTCATGAAAAGGACACTTATGACAAGGCTTTCATTAGTCCACCCTGATTTACACGAACAGGTAGAGAGCAGGCAGCTTCAACAAAGTACATATCATAATAGCGCAAATGTGTCATGCAAAATTGAAATTAATGATCCTGTATTTATGTTGAACTATGGACAAGGTCCCAAGTGGTTTCCCGGCACTGTTGTGGCCAAAGAGGGGAGTAGGGTGTTTTGGGTCAAACTTTCAAATGGACTCATCTACAGGAAACACTTGGACCAAATCAAACTCAGATTCACGGACTATCCATAGCAACCCACATTGGACCCTACCTTTTTTGACCCCCCCAACACATACACCAGTGGCAACCGACACAGCGGTTGACCACGAAGCGGAACCCATCACCCGCAGCAGCCCAGCAGGACGCACCACACCAGGCAGCCCAGCAAGGCCAGCTGCACAGCAGCCCAGTCAGGGCCCAACAAACGACTCACCAAAACCAGCATTTGCACCGAGACAATCAACCAGGGAAAGAAAGGCCCCAGATCGACTCACCTTGTAAATAGTTACACAATTGACTTTGGCGGGGGGGGGCGGGGGTGGCGGGCAGAGTGTTGTTATATATGGAAACCTGTAAATAACTTGTGTAACCACCAGAGGGCTCATCCTCTGGAGTCCCAAGGGATCCCGCAATCCCTTGGGAGCACCTGTATATAAGGAGGCCTCACAGGCTGGAGAGGCACTCTGGAGACCTGTAATAAAAGACTAAGGTCACACTTTACTTTGAGCTCACAGTATCTGGTCAGACTCTTGTACTCATACACTACAGAAATAATGAGATCGTGGCTGAGATTTGGCGAGTGATTGTGATGGAGGTTCGGTGAATGTTTGTTGCGGAGGTGCGGTGAGAAATCGTGGCGGAGGTGCGGCGAATGTTTTATGGCGGAGGAGCGGCGAGAGATCGTGGCGGAGGTGTGGCAAATCAGTGTACGGGGCCCAGAAGAGCCGAGGGCCCAGGGACAACACGGACCAGCCCACACTGCGATGGGTGTGCGCACTAGGTCCGTGCAGCAGAGGAGGTCTCTGGTTAACCCTTGTCAGTGGATAAAGGCCTAGCTCTGTCAAGCCCGTGTGGTAGCTGATGTGCAACGGTCACTATACGTTAAAAAAATCCACGCACAGACATCTTCTACCCCTTCAATTGGAGTTCAGGACTGGAATATCAAGTCCTTCATTGAAACATCTGTGAACTCATCCCTGTTGGTGTAGAAGCAAGTCATCCTCGTTCGAGGGACCGCCTATGATTATGACTGATGTAGTGTGGCACCATCGGAGGTGTTGTCTTTCAGATGAGACATTAAAGCGAGGCCCCGTTAACCTTCTCAGGTAGTTATAAAAGATCCCATGGCACTATTTCTAAGAAGAGCAGTGATGTTTTCCCCGGTACCCTGAGCCAATACCTATCCCTCAACCAACATCACTAAAAACAGATTATCTGGTCGTTAACATAGAAACATAGAAACATAGAAAATAGGTGCAGGAGTAGGCCATTCGGCCCTTCTAGCCTGCACCGCCATTCAATGAGTTCATGGCTGAACATTCAACTTCAGTACCCCATTCCTGCTTTCTCGCCATACCCCTTGATCCCCCTAGCAGTAAGGACCTCATCCAACTCCTTTTTGAATATATTTAGTGAATTGGCCTCAACAACTTTCTGTGGTAGAGAATTCCACAGGTTCACCACTCTCTGGGTGAAGAAGTTCCTCCGCATCTCGGTCCTAAATGGCTTACCCCTTATCCTTAGACTGTGACCCCTGGTTCTGGACTTCCCCAACATTGGGAACATTCTTCCTGCATCTAACCTGTCTAACCCCGTCAGAATTTTATATGTTTCTATGAGGTCCCCTCTCATTCTTCTGAACTCCAGTGAATACAAGCCCAGTTGATCCAGTCTTTCTTGATAGGTCAGTCCCGCCATCCCGGGAATCAGTCTGGTGAACCTTCGCTGCACTCCCTCAATAGCAAGAATGTCCTTCCTCAGGTTAGGAGACCAAAACTGTACACAATACTCCAGGTGTGGCCTCACCAATGCCCTGTACAACTGTAGCAACACCTCCCTGCCCCTGTACTCAAATCCCCTCGCTATGAAGGCCAACATGCCATTTGCTTTCTTAACCGCCTGCTGCACCTGCATGCCAACCTTCAATGACTGATGTACCATGACACCCAGGTCTCTTTGCACCTGCCCTTTTCCTAATCTGTCACCATTCAGATAATAGTCTGTCTCTCTGTTTTTACCACCAAAGTGGATAACCTCACATTTATCCACATTATACTTCATCTGCCATGCATTTGCCCACTCACCTAACCTATCCAAGTCGCTCTGCAGCCTCACAGCATCCTCCTCGCAGCTCACACTGCCACCCAACTTAGTGTCATCTGCAAATTTGGAGATACTACATTTAATCCCCTCATCTAAATCATTAATGTACAGTGTAAACAGCTGGGGCCCCAGCACAGAACCTTGCGGTACCCCACTAGTCACTGCCTGCCATTCTGAAAAGTCCCCATTTACTCCTACTCTTTGCTTCCTGTCTGACAACCAGTTCTCAATCCATGTCAGTACACTACCCCCAATCCCATGTGCTCTAACTTTGCACATCAATCTCTTGTGTGGGACCTTGTCGAACGCCTTCTGAAAGTCCAAATATACCACATCAACTGGTTCTCCCTTATCCACTCTACTGGAAACATCCTCAAAAAATTCCAGAAGATTTGTCAAGCATGATTTCCCTTTCACAAATCCATGCTGACTTGGACCTATCATGTCACCTCTTTCCAAATGCACTGCTATGACATCCTTAATAATTGATTCCATCATTTTACCCACTACCGATGTCAGGCTGACCGGTCTATAATTCCCTGTTTTCTCTCTCCCTCCTTTTTTAAAAAGTGGGGTTACATTGGCTACCCTCCACTCCATAGGAACTGATCCAGAGTCAATGGAATGTTGGAAAATGACTGTCAACGCATCCACTATTTCCAAGGCCACCTCCTTAAGTACTCTGGGATGCAGTCCATCAGGCCCTGGGGATTTATCGGCCTTCAATCCCATCAATTTCCCCAACACAATTTCCCGGCTAATAAGGATTTCCCTCAGTTCCTCCTCCTTACTAGACCCCCCGACCCCTTTTATAACCGGAAGGTTGTTCGTGTCCTCCTTCGTGAATACCGAACCAAAGTACTTGTTCAATTGGTCCGCCATTTCTTTGTTCCCCGTTATGACTTCCCCTGATTCTGACTGCAGGGGACCTACATTTGTCTTTACTAACCTTTTTCTCTTTACATATCTATAGAAACTTTTGCAATCCGTCTTAATGTTCCCTGCAAGCTTCTTCTCATACTCCATTTTCCCTGCCCTAATCAAACCCTTTGTCCTCCTCTGCTGAGTTCTAAATTTCTCCCAGTCCCCAGGTTCGCTGCTATTTCTGGCCAATTTGTATGCCACTTCCTTGGCTTTAATACTATCCCTGATTTCCCTTGATAGCCACGGTTGAGCCACATTCCCTTTTTTATTTCTATGCCAGACAGGAATGTACAATTGTTGTAGTTCATCCATGCGGTCTCTAAATGTCTGCCATTGCCCATCCACAGTCAACCCCTTAAGTATCATTCGCCAATCCATCTCAGCCAATTCACGCCTCATACCTTCAAAGTTAGCCTTCTTTAAGTTCTGGCCCATGGTCTCTGAATTAACTGTTTCATTCTCCATCCTAATGCAGAATTCCTCCATATTATGGTCACTCTTCCCCAAGGGGCCTCGCACAACGAGATTGCTAATTAATCCTTTCTCATTACATAACACCCAGTCTAAGATGGCCTCCCCCCTAGTTGGTTCCTCGACATATTGGTCTAAAAAACCATCCCTTATGCACTCCAGAAAATCCTCCTCCACCGTATTGCTTCCAGTTTGGTTAGCCCAATCTATGTGCATATTAAAGTCACCCATTATAACTGCTGCACCTTTATTGTTGCTGCACATTACTGTTTGTGAGACCTTGCTGTATGACAATTGGCTGTTGCATTTTCTATGTTACAATAGCGACTACACTTCAAAAGTACTTAATTGACTGTAAAGCACATTGGGATGTCCTGAAGTGATGAAAGGTGCTATATAAATGTAAACCATTCGTTATATCTAACCTCAGATTCTAGAGCTGCCAAGATAACATGCGATCACTTTCCTTCTAACCAGACACTCTAACATTAGTAATTAGATTTGTGTGTGTTCTGCAAGTTGAATTGTTCCATGAAATTTAAAAAGGTTGTTTCCTTCAAAGCTTCGGATTGAAAAGACAACAATAGCACACAGCATTTGTTCTTAAACTCTATTTTGCATTGAATATGGCAGTGTTTATATGATCTTGTCTTTTTCTTCATCAGGTTTGGTCAGGAGAGTCAGCAGCACAGATCTAAGGGTAGTGTGCTACCAAGCAAGGCAAGAACTCCACTGCTATCTCTTCCTGAGTTGCAAGTATGCAGTTCTCTATATTCCACCCTCGACAAAATGATTACTGTTTCTTTCCGTGGATTTCCATCTAGTAGACATTGGCAAATTGCATTTGGTTTAAGGCTTGATGGGCTCAATTTAATTCAAATCATGTCAAACTAGATAACTGAACTAAAGTCATCTACTTTATCCGATTCAAACCAATGAACCTGATGGTTACTTTCACTGACACTTTCTGCTGTTTCTATGATGCAATTGGGTGGTAAATCTAGAGTGATGCAAAAGAAAGGATTTTCTCTGTTCAGTTGTGTATAGGGAAAAATAACATGAATCAGTCTTAAAATGACTGTGCTCACTCTAGCCTGCCGCACTGGTGATAGTGTAATGTTGTGTCTCGGTGGTCTTCGCCACATGCTGATATTTTATATTTGTTTTTCAGCAATTATTATTGGAGCTCATTTGTGCAATTTACAATTCAATTGATTAATTATTTTTGTCATTTTTTAACAAGATTTCTATTCTCTTTTCATGTTAAGAAAAGATCAAGGGGGCGAAATTGTCCCTTCCAACAAGGCCTGAAAGCAGCAGCCATGGGGCGGTGGGGAATGGCGGCCGACTCTCTGTGGAGAGGCCACCATTTTGTAAATTGCCCTTCCTCAGGAGCGGAGCGATGTCTGGGAACGCTCCGCCCGTTTTCCTGCATGCACCGACCCCTTACTGTCTGGCGTGGTCGCCCTGAAAGGATAGGTGTTGCTGCCATCGACGATACTTTTTTTTGTCGGCTGACTGCCAGGTCGGGCTGACAATTATGGCCATGGGTTCGTCCGGACCGCCAACAGGCAGCCGGGCAAAACCCTCCCTGGTGGCCCAGTGAACCTAACTAAAATGAATGCAGAGTTCGCAGTGGCTCTCCCCTTTAACTGAAGGGGGGAGACATTATGACGCGCCATCGCGGTGACGTCATCAGCGCGGCACTGAGGACTGACAGCGGCCGACACTCCATCCCACCCCCACTTCCGTCCCCATGATGAGGCCACGCCGCCTCGCCCTCACTTCTGCCCCCCATGATGAGGTCACTACTGCCCCACTGGGAAAAAACCCGCGAAGAGCTGAATTTCAATGGATAGGCCGCTGCATCCATTGTGTTGGCCAGAACAGTTCAGAAATGGTAGGTGTAGTATATGTAAGCGCTCTAATAACGACTCCACGTGGTAAGGGTATAGTACTTGAACTGTAGTGACCTTAGTCCGTTTATTGCAATTCCATGAGTGAGGACACCAAGAGGTGAACTCCTTTTTATACTTGGTTAACTGCAGTGTGCAGGTGGCCCTTAGGTCTCCACTAGTAGCACCCTCTGGTGGTACAGGTATGGTGTATATAGTGTGACGGTACTTTCAGTGGTCTAGTGTTACAATACACACATTAACATACATAACAGTAGGTATGCCCTGTTTCGGGCAGAGGTGAATTTCTACCCTAAAGGTTAAAATCCCACAATGTAAAGTATTTCAGTGCATTTTGTATTGGGTTACATGGAATTGATTCTGTGTGTGTGTCTGCGTGGACATGTGTTTTAAAAAGAAAGACTTGCGTTTATATAGCACTGGTTGCCGGCTTTGCGAGTGGGGTATGGGGATGGAGGGTTGGCCCACAGTGCAGCCAGTGTTGGAGCAGTGAATGACTGACTGCCACTTCAGGATTTCCATGTTTAGATGTATCAGCGGTAAATCCTGAACTTGTGGTCAGTTTCAACAAAGTCAACATGGTTTTACGAAAGGTAAATCGTGTTTGACAAATTTATTAGAGTTTTTTGAGGATGTAACCAGCAGGGTAGATAAAAGGGAACTAGCGGATGTAGTATATTTGGATTCCCAAAAGGCATTCGATAAGGTGCCACAGAAAAGGTATTACACAAGATAAGAGCTCATGAAGTTGGGGGTAATTTGGTAGCATGGTTAGAGGATTGGTTAACTGACAGAAAACAGAGAGTAGGGAAAACGGGTCATTTTCAGGTTTGCAGGCTGTAACTAGTGGGGTACTGCAAGGATCAGTGCTGGGGCCTCAGCTATTTACAATCTACATTAATGACCTAGATAAAGGGACTGAGTGTTTGCTGATGATACAAAGCTAGGTGGGACAGTAAGCTGTGAAGAGAACACAAAGGCTCTGTAAAGGGATATAGCTAAATGAAGTGAGTGGGCAGTAAGGTGAAATATATATTTGTAAAGAAAAGAAAAAAATAATGAAAAACATATACTCATTCTAAATGCTTTTGCAATCCATTTAATTCACGCATCCAATTTTAAAACACAAATTATATCCAGCTGGGAATAGATCGGCAAAAATATATCATGATGCAGATTTGAAATGTAGGTGTCAACCATGGCTCATTGGTAACGCTCGCGCCTCTGAGTCAGAAGGTTGTGGGTTCAAGTTCTAATCCAGAGAATTGAGCACCAATCCAGGCTAGCACTTCAGTGTAGTACTGAGGGTGTGCTGCACTGTCAGAGGTGCAGTCATTTGGATGAGATGGTAAACCGAGACACCGTCTGCACTCTCAGGTGGGTGTAAAAGATCCCGTGGCACTATTTTGAAGAAAATCAGGAGACTTCTCAGTGTCCTGGCCAATATTTATCCCTCAACCAACATCAGTAAAACAGATTATCTGGTCATTATCACTTTGGTGTTTGTGGGACCTTGTTGTGCACAAATTGGCTGCCATATTTCCTACATTACAACAGTGCCTACACTTCAAAAGGACTTAATTGGCTGTAAAGTGCTTTGGGACATCCTGAGGCAGTGGAAACATGACAAGACAACTTGGGCTAGAAATTCATCTCCTTAGCGACACTATGCAGTGCCATGACTTGACGCCCTTTGTGCTGCCGGTAACTGGCAGGGCACTGCAAAAAGGATGGCGGCGTGGTACGTTAATCGGCGTGCAACGCCAATGTAACATCACCAAATTGAACTTCAACCCTCATACTGAATTCAATGTGAGCTTCCTAAGCATGCCAGGTTAGTCTGGTGTGCAAGAAGGCTGAGAGTGACGATGTCTGCAGCTCTTATAGAAACACACATATCATTCAGATCAATTTGAATTTAAGGTATTGGATTTTTTGTTTTTGTTTTTATTGAAGTGGTGGCTTACTGCAGTAGATGCTAAAAGTTTTTTTAAGTGTGTAGGGAGAATTGCTGGATGCTTGCAAGGGTTTGGATGGTAAAAGAAGGCCTTTGTGAAGACAGAACATGCTTCGCAAAGCAGATCACGTAACATCTGTGGAGAGAAAAACAGAGTTCATGTCTCAGGTTGACATGCTGCCTGACCAAATGGGTATTTCCACCATTTTATGCGGTCGTTTCACATTTACAGCATCCGGAAGAGGAGAAGGAAGAGGAAGATGAAGAGGAGGAATCAGACAGAAGGATGCATCCCAGACAGCCCCTTTGTGGCCGGGATATCCAAGATAGAATCATCTGCCTGCAATCACACTAGCTGGGCAGGCTGCCCCTTCTTGTTGACCCACCAGCTGGGCAGGCTGCATTTCTTGTGTGTGTGAAATGAGGAAGGCACAAGGGTGGAGATGTGCTGACAGGAGGGCGGGAAAGCAAAAGGTGCATGCCAGAAGGAGGATAATATATGAGGATATCCACATTTTGCACCCTTTCAGCCCAGCCGCTGACCAAGGGCTCCGCCATGCTACTGCCAAGAATGGCCAGCACTGTCACCTTCAAGGGGGTGAGGTGAGTCTGGAAATGGGAGATGTACCTTGTCATTTATGCAGTTTGTTGTTAGGTGAGTGATTGGGGGTCTTGCATTGAGGAGTGTGTGAGGCTCATCATCATCATCATAGGCAGTCCCTCGAGTCAAGGAGGACTTGCTTCCACACTAGAAATGAGTTCTCAGGTGACTGAAGAATCCAATGCGGGACCTATAGTCTCTGTCATAGATGGGGCAAACAGTGGTTGAAAGAACAGGTAGGTGGGGTGCCTGGGTTGCCATATGCTCCTTCTGCTGTCGACACTTGGCTTCAGCTTGCTCTCGGCGAAGAGACTCGAGGTGTTCAGCGCCTTCCCGGATTATAATTTAACAAAATTCCCTGGATTCTGGGGAGGTCCCAGCAGATTGGAAAACTGTAAATGTAACACCTCTATTTAAAAAAGGAGGCAGGCAAACAGCAGGAAACTATAGACCAATTAGCCTAACATCTGTGGTTGGAAAAATGTTGGAGTCCATTATTAAAGAAGCAGTAGCAGGACATTTGGTAAAGCAAAATTCGGTCAGGCAGAGTCAGCATGGATTTATGAAGGGGAAGTTATGTTTGACAAATTTGCTGGAGTTCATCGAGGATGTAACGGACAGGGTGGATAAAGGGGAACCAGTGGATGTGGTATATTTGGACTTCCAGAAGGCATTTGACAAGGTGTCACATAAAAGGTTACAGCACAAGATAAAAATTCACGGTGTTGGGGGTAATATATGAGCATGGATAGAGGATTGGCTAACTAACAGGAAACAGAGAGTTGAGGTTCATTCTCTGGGGTGCCGCAGGGATCAGTGCTGGGATGCAACTATTTACAATCTATATTAATGACTTGGAAGAAGGGACTGAGTGTAACGTAGCCAAGTTTGCTGACGATACAAAGATGGGAGGAAAAGCACTGTGTGAGGAGGACACAAAAAATCTGCAAAAGGACATAGACAGGCTACGCAAGTGAGCAAAAATTTGACAGATGGAGTATAATGTTGGAAAGTGTGAGGTCATGCACTTTGGCAGAAAAAAATCAAAAAGCAAGTTATTATTTAAATGGAGAAAGATTGCAAAGTGCCGCAGTACAGCGGGACCTGAAGGTACTTGTGCATGAAACACAAAAGGATAGTATGCAGGGACAGCAAGTGATCAGGAAGGCCAATGGTATCTTGGCCTTTATTGCAAAGGGAATGGAGTATAAAAGCAGTGAAGTCTTGCTACAGCTATATAAGGTATTGGTGAGGTCACATCTGGAATACTGCGCGCAGTTTTGGTTTCCATATTTACGAAAGGATACACTTGCTTTGGAGGCAGTTCAGAGAAGGTTCACTAGGTTGATTCCGGGGATGAGGGGGTTGACTTATGAGGAAAGGTTGAGAAGGTTGGGCCTCTACTCATTGAAATTCAGAAGAATGAGAGGTGATCTTATCGAGACGTATAAGATTATGAGGGGGCTTGACAAGGTGGATGCAGAGAGGATGTTTCCACTGATGCGGGAGACTAGAATTAGAGGTCAGGATCTTAGAATAAGGGGCCACCCATTTAAAACAGAGATGAGGAGAAATTTCTTCTCTCAGAGGGTTGTAAATCTGTGGAATTTGCTGCCTCAGATAATTGTGGAAGCTGGGACATTGAATAAATTTAAAACAGAAATAAATAGTTTCTTAAACGATAAGGGGATAAGGGTTTATGGGGAGCGGGCGGGGAAGTGGAGCTGAATCCATGATCAGATCAGCCATGATCTTATTGAATGGCGGAGCAGGCTCGAGGGGCCATATGGCCTACTCCTGTTCCTATTTCTTGTGTTCTTATGCTTTTCCTTCACTTTGGGCGTTGTTGGGCCAGGAATTCCCAGGTGTCGGTGAGGACGTTACATATTTTCAAGGAGGCTTTGAGGGTGTCCTTGAAGTGCTTCCTCTGCCCACCTGGGGCTCGCTCTGAGTAGAGCGCTTGTTTTAGAAGTCGAGTATTGGACATGTGAGCGATGTGGCCTGTCCATCGGAGCTGATCGAGCGTGGTCAGTGCTTTTATGCTCGGGATATTGGCCTGAGCAAGGACACTGATGTTGGTGCGCCTATCCTGTCAATAGATTTGCAGGATCTTGTGGAGGTAGCATTGGTGGTACTTCTCCAGTGTTTTGAGGTGCCTGCTGTACATAGTCCATGTCCATCGTCCATGAGGCTAGTGGTGCAGTTAAAGAAAGAAAGAAAGACTTGCATTTATATCGTGCCGTTCACGACCATCAGATGTTTCAAAGCGGTTTACAGTCAAAGAAGTACTTTTGGAGTGTAGTCACTGTTGTTATGTGGGAAACATGGCAGCCAACTTGTGCACAGCAGACTCCCACAAGCAGCAATGTGATAATGACCAGATAATCTGTTTTTGTTATGTTGATTGAGGAATTGGCCAGGACACCAGGGATAACTCCCCTGCGCTTCTTCGAGATTGTGCCATGGAATCTTTTACATCCACCCGAGAGAGCGGACAGGGCCTCGTTTTAACACCTCATCTGAAAAACAGCACCTCCGATCCTCCCCCTAACGTCTTTGGGTCAAAGATTGATTCTTTCAGGCGGTCAACGCTCTCTCGTGGAACGCCGCAGTTGGGGCTCTGGAAGTTGGGCATTGGCATGCGTCTCTGTCACCTGTGGTGATTCCGGCCTGTCTGGGCTGGCCACAGGGACTGTGCATGCTGGTGAATGTCCTTGTTGCTTGTTCACTGGCAGTGATGTGGGTGACATCTCATGATCTTCCTCAGGTTCCTCAGTGTCCATGCTGAACCTTTTCTTTACTTGGTCCAGAAGTTTGCGGCATATCTGCCCATTGTTAAGTCTGACCACTATGACCCTATTTCCCTCTTTGCCAATTACAGTACCCTCAAGCCACTTGGGTCCCAAAGCATGATTGAGAACGAATACAGGGTCATCGATTTCTATGCATCTCCCCACTGAGTTGCGATCATGGCACTCGATTTGGGACTGGCGCTTGCTCTCAACAATGTCTGACAGGGCTGGATGAATGAGGGACAGCCGCGTTTTAAGCGTGCGTTTCATATGTAGTTCCGCGGGCGGGACTCCCATGAGTGAATGCAGCCTGGACCTATAGGCCAGCAGGAGGTGCGATAGGCGGTGCTGAAGGGAGGGTCCTTGAATCCGGAGCATGCCCTGTTTTATGATTTGAACCGCACGTTCCGCCTGGCCATTGGAAGCCGGCTTGAACGGTGCTACCCGACAGAAACTCCTGGAATTCATAGCGAGTGAAACACGGACCGTTGTGGCTAACCAGGATGAACGGCAATCCGTGGGTCGCAAAGACCGTACGCAGACTCTCCACGGTGGTGGATGTCGTGCACGAATTCAAAATAATGCACTCGATCCATTTCGAGTATGCATCGACAACAATCAGGAACATTTTTCCCATGTACGGGCCCACGTAGTCTACGTGAATACGTGACCATGGCCTGGTGGGCCAGGGCCACAGGCTGAGTGGGGCCTCCCTGGGGGCATTGCCCAGCTGGGCACACGTCGTGCACCTGCGAACCCAGTGTTCCAGGTCTGAGTCAATTCCCGGCCACCATACATGTGACCGGGCAATGGCTTTCATTAGCACGATGCCTGGGTGCTCACTGTGTAGTTCCCTGATGAATGCTTCCCTTCCTTTCTGGGGCATGACTACCTGGCTGCCCCATAGCAGGCAGTCGGCTTGGATGGAGAGCTCGTCCATCCGTCTGTGAAACGGCCTGACCTCCTCGGGGCATGCTGCGTGTGCGGGCACCCAATCCCCGGTCAGGACACATTTCTTTATCAGGGGTAGGAGGGGATCTCTGTTGGTCCAGAGTTTGATCTGGCGGGCTGTGACGGGGGAGCCTGCAGTGTCGAAAGCCTCAACGGCCATGACCATCTCCGCGCTTTGCTCTGACGCCCCCTCGGTGGTCGCCAGTGGGAGCCTGCTGAGCGCGCCAGCGCAATTTTCGGTGTCTGGCCGGTGCCGTATGGTGTAGTCATATACAGCCAGCGTGAGGGCCCACCGCTGTATGCGAGCTGACGCATTGGCATTGACAGCCTTGCTGTCAGATAACAGGGTTGTTAACGGTTTGTGGTCCGTTTCTAACTCGAACCTTCTGCCGAAAAGGTACTGGTGCATCTATTTCACCCCGTAGACACATTCATGTGCTTCCTTTTCAACCATCCCGTATCCCCGTTCTGCCTGGGAGAGCGATCTGGAGGCATAAGCCACAGGTTGGAGTTGGCCCACATCATTACTCTGCTGCAACACGCACCCAACCCCATAGGGTGATGTATCACACGTTAAAACCAGTTTCTTACAGGAGTTGTACAAGGTCAACAGCTTGTTAGAACAAAGCAGATTCCGCGCCCGATTGAAAGCCCGTTCTTGACAGTCCCCCCAAAACCATTCACAACCCTTACGCAGGAGCACGTGCAGCGGCTCCAACAATGTGCTTAAGTTCGATAGAAAGTTCCCGAAGTAGTTCAATAGTCCCAGAAATGACCGCAACTCCGATGTGTTGTCGGGCCTGGGCGCACGACGGATCGCCTCCGTTTTGGATTCGGTAGGCCGGATCCCATCTGCGGCTACCCTCCTGCCCAAAAACTCGACCTCTGGGGCCAAAAACACACACTTGGACTTCTTTAGTCGCAAGCCTACCTGGTCCAGTCGGCGTAGCACCTCCTCCAGGTTGTGGAGGTGTTCCTCGGTGTCTCGACCCGTGATTAGGATGTCATCTTGGAATACGATTGTTCCAGGGATGGATTTAAGCAAGCTTTCCATGTTCCTCTGGAAGATAGCGGCCCCTGAACGAATGCCAAACGGACACATATTGTAAACGAATAGCCCCTTGTGCATAGTGATGGTGGTCAGAAGCTTGGATTCTTCAGCCAGTTCCTGAGTCATGTAGGCTGAAGTGAGTTCCAACTTGGTGAAAAGCTTGCCACTTGCCAGCGTGGCAAAAAGATCCTCCACTCTCGGAAGCGGGTATTGGTCCTGTAGTGACACTCGGTTGATAGTGGCCTTGTAGTCTCCACAAATCCTGACCGAGCCATCCGCTTTAAGGACAGGAACGATGGGGCTTGCCCAGTCACTGAATTCAACAGGCGATATTATGCCCTCTCTTCACAGCCTGTCCAACTCACTCTCAATTCTCTCACGCATCACATACGGCACGGCTCTGGCTTTGTGGTGCACTGGTATGGCATCTGGGGTGATGCGTATCACTACTTTGGTGCCCTTAAAAGTCCCGACACCTGGTTGAAAAAGTGGCTCGAATTTCTGTAGGACCTGTGAGCATGAACTTCGTTCCACAGATGAAATGGTGTGCACATCCCCCCATTTCCAGTTCATCTCTGCTAACCAGCTCCACCCCAAGAGCGTGGGACCATTCCCCGGGACAATCCAGAGTGGCAGCCGGTTCTCTTTGTGACCACCAAGTTTGCACTGCCTAGTACTGGGATGATCTCTCTGGTATATGTCCGTAACTGCGTGTCAATGCGTTCCAGTTTGGGCCTGTTAGCTTTGAGTGGCCATAGGTTTTCAAATTGTTGGGCACTCATAAGTGACTGGCTAGCTCCTGTGTCCAGCTCCATGCATACCAGAATGCCATTTAATAGAACTTTCATCATCATAGGTGGCGTTTTGGTATACGAGCAGTGGACGTCTGCCACATGAACCCGCTGGACTTCAGCATCCATAGCTTTGCCCTAAGCATCATCCTGCCTTGTAGACCCCTCGACTGGTTCCTCTGCCTCATAAACTAGCCTCGTTATGGGCTTTCTGCACATTCTGGCCAGATGTCCACTGAAGTTACAGTTTCTGCAGATAAATTGCTGAAACCTACAGGTTTTCGCAGCATGTCTGCCACTGCACCTCCAGCATGAGCTGAGATTGTTGTGAACAAAGGAACTGTTGACAGGCATTCCTCTCTGATTTTCTCTTTGATTACTCCTGAGCACTCTGTTGCTGAGTGTCAATGGTCCCATCCCGGGACGCATTGTCACTTGTGATGGTGTGAATTGCCGATCCCCCTGCCATTGTCTCTGTTGCTGGCCCACCCTAGAGTCTGTTGCTGCCTGTGCAGTGTTGAATTGCCCGTGCCTGCCTGCGGGCTTCTGAATCTCGTTTACAATGTTAATTCCCTGGTCCATCGCCACGTTGGAACCAGGGCTGCGCGTGTAAATTATCTTGGTCTCCTCTTCCCCGGCCATGAAGGTCTGAGCTATTAACGTTGCCCTTTCCAAAGTCAAGTCCTTGGTCTCAATAAGCTTCCTGAAAATCCTGGCATGACCAATGCCCTCAATGAAGAAATCCCTTAACATCTCCCCCCTGCAGGCGTCTGTGAACTTACAGAGGCTGGCCAAACACCGAAGGTCCGCAATGAAGTTCGATATGCTTTGTCCCTCCCGACGCCGGTGTGTGTAGAACCAGTGCCGGGCCATGTGTATACAGCTCGTCGGTTTTAGGTGCTCACCGATCAGAGTGCTGAGCTCTTCAAAAGACTTGTCCGCCGGCTTCTCAGGTGCGAGCAGGTCTTTCATCAGCACACAACTGGTCAGTAGATGCGCCCTCCACTTGCCAACCGCTTCCTTTCCCAGCCAGTCCTTCGTGACAAAGCTCTGCTGGAGCCTTTCAACAAAATCATCCCAGTCCTCATCAACACAGTACCGTTCCTCTGTGCTACCGGTGGCCATCCTCGTGGGTCGTTGATTCCCGTTTCTCGTCGCCAAATGTGGTGTCCTTACTCCTTACTATAGAATCACACGAGGCATGTACTGCAGATAAAGTCACAATGTGACCGGAACCTTTATTCCCAGGACCAAGAAGTGCTGACCCTGCATGGGACCTCCCTTTATTTACCTGGATGACCAGGTGAGGAGTGTCTCCCACAAGTTCACCCTCTGTGGTCAAGGTGTGCATTACTCAAGTGTATACACTGTACAGTGTTGTTACATAAAGGTTACAATTATGTGAAGGTTACAAACATGACACCCTGAGATTGTCGGTCAGTTCACTGTTGTGTGCTGCATGCTGCATAACTTAGCCATCATGAGCTGGTATTAGAAGACCCACCTGAGGTGAGAGTAGCTGATAATGAGGAGGAAGATGCAGATGACGAGGAAGAGGACAAGGACGAGGAAGCCATGCGACTACCTGAACCCAGAGCATGATGGCAGAGGAGGGCAAGCCAGCATGCCCCTTTAACGATTGCGTGAGCCTTGCACCATCAGCTCATCCGTGAACGCTTTGCTGCCTGAAGACTCAGCGGCAACTATTCCAAATGGACCATGTTTACTATTTGGATCTGTTCTGTAATGTTGTGTTGTGTTAATGGAACATATAGTGGAAATGATTCTGCTTTACTTCAAAAACTTGTGTCAATAATGGAACAAATAATGGAAATGATTCAGTTATCATTTAAAATATATGTTATTCTAAAGTTTAACCAACAATTGTTTGTGCTGAACTTAACTTTAATAAAAATATTCTTCTATCAAACTTTAACGTTTTCAGTTAAGATCACTTACAAACTTTAAGATCACCTACAAACTCTAAGATCACTTACAAACATTTAGCTTGTAATTTTACATCACTTACAAAAAACTTTTAACGTGTGAACAGTTACAACAGTAACAACAACAATAGCAGCAAAGAAAGGCTGCACTCATCTTTCCTCCACCTTCTTCTAAGACCGCCCGCTGCGCTTGGTAATCTTCTACAAGTTGGTTCCAGCGTTTCTTAATTGCTTTTCGTGAAACTTTTATGTGATCTCTGATGGTGTCCAGTTCATGCCATCTGGCCTCAATTAAAGTAACCAGTGCTTCCACTTCATCCTGTAAGAAATTGTTGGTCCTTGAGCCGCATTGCATCTTGTATTGCAGCTCCGATTTTTCCAATGAGAATTGAAGTTCTCACACACAACCGGCTCTTTAGAAATGACCGAATGCTGACTGGGAGCATTACTGGGCATGTGCGCTCATAGCAATCACGTCAAAAACGTCCGTTTTTGTTGCGCATGTAAAAGGATGGACATCGTATTTTCCAGCCCCCGAAGCTAAAGGACATGCTGCGTGGCACCAATTTCAAAAAATAGAATGGGGAAACTTATTACTTATTTTTTTGGAGTAGTTGGGGCCAAAATACGGGCATAACTCTGGCAATACTCCAAAAACGGCATTGGGGAAAATTGAGCCCTATGTATTTAGCAATTGGACACTTTCCCTCAAACACTTCGTGCAGCATATCTAGCAGAGCACCAAAGTTAAGGTCAAACCCTTTTTATATCATGGATCAAAATGCAACAATAATATCTAAGGGTTCATGGGAGCTATTGAAACAAAATAATTACTTTTTATTAGTTCTTTGCTTTGTTTAACCATTTCCTTACATGTGTGGATCTTTCTGTAATTCCAATGCATGTACAACTGAGCTTATTAGCTGGATAGAGGACAATCCTTCTAAATGGTAGGTAATTTGAGCCAGCTTCTGTTGAGGCTGTGACCCAGGTGGAGACTGATCTAATAGCAACCTCCAGTAATTTCATCACGCACCACCAGAATGTTAAACAAGCTGAGCTGAGACCCAACTATGATATTGTTTTGCCAAAATCTCTGCTAACATATGTTACAAGGAATGTTGGCCTCCGATGCAATGTAAAGCTTGCTGATCTCCAAAAAAATCTCTTCCTCAATTGCTTCTGGCTCATACTTTGATGTACGCTGAGACATCTCCCAGGGCACAACTTATATGAGTTAGATTGTGTTTTTACAATGGTTGGGAGGACACTCTGGGGTGTGGAAGTGGGGAATGGTGAGCATCTTCATTGAAAGTATTTGGCATGATGTCGTAAGAGATCTACCAAGAGATAGCAAAGTAAATGTTTTGATTGGTTTGTGGAAAATAATTAAATACACTGGAATAGAAGTAAAAGGCTTGGCTGAAATAAATTGTGAAAAAATATTTTCAGAAGTGAAAGAGAGAGAATCTGGCTATGTGGTAGTGAAAGATACAAACACAGTTCGAGAGAGGAAAGGGATATCAAAAAATAACACCCTTATTATTGTATTTGAATGAGACTCCCAACTGAAACAGGCAGGTGTCTGGCCACCCATGCGGAGGCCCCCAGCAAAATGGCAGCAAGCGGTAAATGCAGCATCATGAGCTTGCTTTGACCCAATACCGCCCCCCCCACCCCCATGACCACCAGTTAGAACCACTTAATATTCCTTCCATTGTTGCTGGGAAGTGAAGTGCGGCAAATAGCTGATGTAAGCGCAAGAGTAGGACAGCAAAAGGGAAATAGTGACCCGAATGAAGTTAGCTTCTATGTAAGAATAGAAATGGGCAATGAAGATTGTCCTGAGCCTGAATTCCTGCTCCCAAACCTTGTATTGATCCTGTTCTTGTGTCCCATTCCATTAAAATGGCATTATCTGCTTACATTGTGTATAAATACGTGAATGCAGCTACGCAATTAAAGGGCTATACCAAATGATATTGCACCTAATGGTCAGAGTCACATACAGAGTACCAAAAGGGCCACTTTGTGTTGGCCATCATTGTTTTGAGCAAGAACAATCATTTGCTAAAGTTTTTTATGGGTTTCTTCTGTTACCAATGTTAGTTTTGTATTCATATATTAAATGTAAATGATTATTATATGTTCCTTTAACTTCCTCAAAACCCAAGATATGTAGCAAGATGGCTAATAATTCAAAGATACTTGACAATTAGCAGCAGCAGGGGAGGGTGAAGATTACAGTACACTGGTGGGAATGGGTCCTGGGATATGTCCGAATTGGGTTGGGGTTCCTGGGGTTTGACAGCACTAGGATGGAGGTCTGACCATTTGCATAGCAGAGAGAGTGGAGCCCTGTGGTTTAGTACCATGTAGGGTTCTGAAGGTTTAGTTGTGCATAAGAGGTGATGGATGTACAGAAGTGAGGAAAGCATATAGTATAGCACCATTGAGGAGCTGGTTCTGGGGTCCAGTAACAATGAAGGCAAGGTAATCTCCTCCGTCCCTACAACCTCCCCGCCCCCACTCCATCCCCTAGATATCTACACTCCTCTAATTCTAGCCTCTTGAACATCCCTGATTTTAATCGCTCAACCATCAGTGGCCATGCCTTCAGCTGTCTAGGCTCCAAGCTCCGGAATTCCCTCCCTCAACCTCTCCACCTCTCTACCTCTCTCTCCTCCTTTAAGACATTTCTTAAAACTTACTTCTTTGACCATCTGCCCTAATTTCTCCTTATGTGGCTCGGCGTGTCAAATTTTGTTTTGTAACACTCTTGGAATGTTTTACTATTTTAATGCTGCTATGTAAATACAAGTTGTTGTTGTTTTCAATCGTTGGTTCGGCTGCAGCCGTGTCGAGAAAACCTAATCTGATATATGCTCCTCTCAGTGCAGCTCAGTTTCCCAGAGGGCTCCTAAAGTAGTCGATAAGTCTCCATTAGCATATGCAAGGGACCTAATATTTGTTTTAGGTGGCCGCCCCAGATGCCTGAAAATTGGACAAACCCAATTTTGGCTCAGATGTTTTTCTAGCATCTTTGGGGCGTAGGACGTTGGAAATATTATGCACATAAAACAGGAACAAAGTCCAATTTCCACCCTTCAATATTTGTAGAATAGGACTTACAAACAAAATACTAGTTCTGTGAATATCCTTTCAAATCAGAATGGAAAGGTACCTTACATTGGAGGCAAAATGAAGTAGAAGGCGTGTGCAACAGCCAATCAAAGACAGCCCATGCATTTGCAGGCAACTATTAGCAAAATCCAGCCCAATAATTTAACTCAAGTTCAAAAGCAGTCAGAAAAACAACCTGAAATATTTCACAAAGACTATTGGACTATACTATATATAGTGCCTTTTAGGACCTCCAAGCATCCCAAAGCGCTTCACAGCTAAGGAAGTATTTCTTTGAAGTGTAGTCACTGTTGTAATGTAGGAAACAAAAATGAATCTTCTATTAACTATAATTGCTATCAACAATATAAAGCTGCTGTTAATCTGTTTATCTCCTGCTCGCTTCATAACTCATTAAGCAGCTGACACTGCAATAGTTGCCATCACCGTGTAATTATAGTATGCAGGCTTCTACGGGGGAGGATCCTGCACTTGGCAGTTCCCATTTTAAATGTGAACATAGGAATTTATAAAGAAAAAAGTTGATAGGAAATGCAGACAGACGCAAGATTTTTAATATACCATGGATATGTTCCTTTACCTCTGTGTTCGCTTTTTATCCTTTAGCATTTTTAAAGCTTGGGATACACAACAAGATGGTATGTAAGATGCACCAGTTGGGCACTGGAAATCCATGGAGGGCCACTTCCAGGCATATGTGACAGATTAGGAAAAGGGGAGGTGCAAAGAGACCTGGGTGTCATGGTACATCAGTCATTGAAGGTTGGCATGCAGGTACAGCAGGCAGTTAAGAAAGCAAATGGCATGTTGGCCTTCATAGCGAGGGGATTTGAGTACAGGGGCAGGGAGGTGTTGCTACAATTGTACAGGGCCTTGGTGAGGCCACACCTGGAGTATTGTGTACAGTTTTGGTCTCCTAACATGAGGAAGGACATTCTTGCTATTGAGGGAGTGCAGCGAAGGTTCACCAGACTGATTCCCGGGATGGCGGGACTGACCTATCAAGAAAGACTGGATCAACTGGGCTTGTATTCACTGGAGTTCAGAAGAATGAGAGGGGACCTCATAGAAACGTTTAAAATTCTGACGGGGTTAGACAGGTTAGATGCAGGAAGAATGTTCCCAATGTTGGGGAAGTCCAGAACCAGGGGACACAGTCTAAGGATAAGGGGGAAGCCATTTAGGACCGAGATGAGGAGGAATTTCTTCACCCAGAGAGTGGTGAACCTGTGGAATTCTCTACCACAGAAAGTTGTTGAGGCCAATTCACTAAATATATTCAAAAAGGAGTTAGATGAAGTCCTTACTACTAGGGGAATCAAGGGGTATGGTGAGAAAGCAGTAATGGGGTACTGAAGTTGCATGTTCAGCCATGAACTCATTGAATGGCGGTGCAGGCTAGAAGGGCCGAATGGCCTACTCCTGCACCTATTTTCTATGTTTCTATGTTTCTATGATGTACTCACCCATGGCCACCATCACTGCTGCAATTGAAGTTTCTGAGATCAGGGGGGAGACGAGGAGAAGTAGACCTTTGGTAGTGTGGGAGTATATTTAAGGCACCCCCACCAAAGACCCCAGAAAAGGCAGAACATTGCGTGTTGAGTTTTATCCCAAAAAAGTAAACAGGATGCCCCATGGCCCCTTTACAAAGATGGACACTTGAAACCCTCCCACCCAAAAAATGTTGGACCCCTCAAAACTATCTCCAATTCCATGTGCAGGCTTCTATGGGGGAGGATCCTGCACTTGTTGGAGCCGTTCAAATGATTTGAATTCGCTAATCCAAGAGAGTTCAGATCAGAATAAGCTCAGTATTGGGATCACTCCTTTTTTCTGCCTCTCAGCTCAATATGATTTTTTTTAATTCATGAAATATTTATAATTTGAAACTGATACAATATCCAACAGATCAGCACTCAGATGAGTCTATTAATCTTGTCTTCTGTACAAATATGCATATTCATTGTTTTAAAAAAAACATAATATATTTTACCTGAATTAAGCTTTTGAACTTTGTTTTCCTGCTTTTCTTCAAATAATCTTGAAAAACAACCAACAGAATTTGTTAGGCATTAAGAGATAATGAGTCCATTATCTTATTGAATGGCGCAGCAGGCTCGAGGGGCCTTATGGCCTACTCCTGCTCCTATTTCTTATGTTCTTATAAGCACTGTATCATTTGACTAGCTTAAGGCTACAGATGAATCCTGGGAAATTACACACTGTAGATGCTCAGACATCAGGATCAGTCTTTAGCTGACACAGTCATTACTCTGGGCAAAAATATCAAGACCAAACCCAGGCTTAGAATCAAAGACTCTTATAGCACAGAAGGAGGCAATTTGGCCCATCGTGCCTGCATCAAGAATTATCCAATTAGTCCCACTCACCCGCTCTTTTCCCATATCACTGCAAATGTTTCCTTTTCTTTTGGACAAGACGGAAGTCTCCAACTAAAAACTTTATTGAAAGTAATAAAAGGCACTTGAATAGATAAATATAAGCTTGTAGCTGAAAAATGTAAAAAAAATATTTGGTTGAAAACCTTATTATGAACGTTAGAAATTTCAGATACTAATAAAAAAAATGTTTTTCCAAAAAGCATTTTAAATAATTTGGTTGGTTCATCATCAAAGTGTGACAGCAAAATGGTGACACATTGTTATAGGATTTTCACTTTATAACTGTTTACATTGAGTTTTTCCATTGTGACATATTGGCATATTGATTTGCCATTATAAAAGCAAAAGCAATAAAAAAATAAGGTAGTGTCGACAGAAACTGCTTGCAGTCACAAAGCCATTACTAACAGAGATGGATGGAATATTTAAATTATTTTTAACATATTGAGATATCTATCAGTACAATTATATTCAAAGAGTGTATTATTCTGAAACCTGGGCATTGGGATGTTTGCAAAGCAACTGTCCTGATGAAATGAATCTAAATAGTGTCATCTGTGGCCCAGTGGGTAGCACTCTTGTTTTTGAGTCAGAAGATTGTAGGTTCAAGTCACACTCCAGAGACTTGAGCACAACAAAATATAGGCTGACACTCCAGTACAGTATTGAGAGAGTGCTGCACTGTCGGAGGTGCTGTCTTTTACATGTGTTGTTAAGCTGAGGCCTGCCCTCTCCAGTGGACATACAAGATCCTATTTCGAAGACGAGCAGAGGATTATCCCCGATGTCCTGGCCAATATTTATCTCTCAATCAACATAATAAAAAAAATGATTATCTGTCATTATCACAGTGCTGTTTGTGGGAGCTTGCTTGTGTGAACATTGGCTGCCACGTTTCCAACAATATAATAGTGACTACACTTCAAAAGTACTTTGCCTTTGAACTTGAACCCAGAACCACTGAGTCACGGTTGACACCTATATTTGAAATCTGCATCATGATATATTTCTGGCAATCTATTCCCAGGTGGATATAATTTGTGTTTTAAGATCAGATGCATGAATTAAATGGATTGTAAAAGCATTTAGAATGTGCATATATTAGTTCAGGCAGCTTTTAGACTATGGTGTATAAAATATAAGGCTCCAAACCTGAATTAGCTAAAGAAGCCAAGATCAGCTTCAGTAGCAGCAAGTTGTTGTTTTTGCTTTGTGTGGCGCAGTTGGTGAGATACGGTACTTTTACCCCTGGTTCCTGGATTCAAATCAGACTGATGGGATGAAAGTACATTCGATTTTGCAGGCTGTTCCTACATGAAATTGGTTTCATAGTCTAAGTTGCTCATTGTAGGAGCTTGCTTGTGCGCAAATTGGCTGTCGTGTTTCTCACATTACAACAGTAACTACACTTCAAATGTACTTCCTTGGCTGTAAAGCCCTTTGAAACATCCAGTGATCATGAAAGGCGCTATATAAATCCGAGGGCTCAATTTTGCCCACGCCCGTTTTCTGGTGTATTGCCAGAGCTACACCCATTTTCCTAGGCCAGAAATGTGCCGGAAATATTTTGCCAAAGTTTCCCCGATCTATAATTTGAATTTGGCGCAACGCAGTCTGTCCAGATGCCTGCGGGGGTGGAGCCTGCTGTCTGCGCCGCAATAACGATGCTGCATCTTCTGCGCATGCGCGCCAAAAAAAGTTTCGTTTTTGACGTTGTTGCAATGGGCACGCATGCGCAGTACAGCTCCGAGTGAGCAATCGGCCATTTTTAAAGAGCTAGTTGTGTGTGTGAGAAGGAGTGCTGTGTGAGAGCATTGCAAAAATCGCAGCTGCAGCAATACAAAATGCAACGCAGTGCAAGGACCAAAAAATTCTTACAGGATGAAGTGGAGGCACTAGTTACTGTGATTGAGAACAGATGGCAGGAGTTGGACACCAGCAGTGGTCACATAAAAGTTCCACTCAAAGATATAAGAAACGCTGGAAACAAGTTGCAGAAGATTACTGCGCAATGGTGACCACCACGAGATCTGGAGGCCTGTGTAAAAAGTGGCAGGACCTTGGTCAAGTAGTTAGTGTAAGTAATATTTTCATTTATCAATGCAATTGCAATTGTAAATGTGACCAGTTGTATACGTACCGCCCAGTACAGTCCATTATTAAGGAAGAAGTAGCGGGACATTTGGAAAATCATAATTCAATCAAGCAGAGTCAGCATGGTTTTATGAAAGGGAAATCATGTTTGACAAATTTGCTGGAGTTCTTTGAGGAGGTAACGAGCAGGGTGGATAAGGGGGAACGAGTGGATGTGGTGTATTTGGATTTCCAGAAGGCATTCGATAAGGTGCCACATAAAAGGTTAATGCACAAGATAAAAGTTCACAGGGTTAGGGATAATATATTAGCATGGATAGAGGATTGGCTAACTAACAGAAAACAGAGAGTCGGAATAAATGGGTCGTTTTCCAGTTGGCAATCTGTAACTAGTGGGATGCCGCAGGGATTGGTGCTGGGGCCTCAACTATTTACAATCTATATTAATGATGTGGATGAAGGAACCAAGTGTACTGTAGCCATGTTTGCTGATAGTACAAAGTTGCTTGGGAAATCAATTTGTAAGGAGGACACAAAAAGGGATATAGGCAGGCTAAATGACTGGGCAAAAATATGACAGATGGAGTATCATGTGGGAAAATGTGAGGTTATCCAGAAAAAATAGAAAAGCAAATTATAATTTAAATGGAGAAAAATTGCAAAGTGCTGCAGTACAGAGGGACCTGGGGATCCTTGTCCATGAAATACAAAACGTTAGTATGCAGGTACAGCAAGTAATCAGGAAGGGAAATGGAATGTTGGCCTTTATTGCAAGGGGGAGAGAGTATAAAAACAGAGAAGTCCTGTTACAACTGTACAGGGTGTTGATGAGGCCACATCTAGAGTACTGCTTACAGTTTTAGTCTCCGTATTTAATGAAGGGTATACTTGCATTGGAGGCTGTTCAGCAAAGATTAACTAGGTTGATTCCGGAGGTGAGGGGGTTGACTTATGAAGACAGGTTGAGTAGATTGGGCCGATACACATTGGAGTTCAGAAGAATGAGAGGTGATGTTTTCGAAACATATAAGATAATGAGGGGCTCGACAAGGTGGAAGCAGGGAGGATATTTTCACTCATAGGGGAAAATAAAACTAGGGGACATAATCTCAGAATAAGGAGTTGCCCATTGAAAACTGAGATGAGGAGGAATTTCTTCTCTCAGAGGGTTGTAAATCTATGAAATTCTCTGCCCCAGAGAGTTGTGAAGGCTGGGTCATTGAATATATTTAAGGCCGAGATATGCAGATTTTTGAGCGATAAGGTGTTATGGGGAGCAGGCAGGGCAGTGGAGTTGAGTCCATGATCAGATCAGCCATGATCTTATTAAATGGTGAAGCAGGCTCGAGGGGCCTAATGGCCTACTCCTGCTCCTATTTTTATGTTCTTATGTTCTTATAGCTGCATTGTCCTTTTTAATGCAACAGGACACCTTAATTGTTTGGATTGATTAATGATCATTTGTACTTCATGCTTCCTGCCCACATACCTGTCTTAATGTATGCATTTTAAAAATTCATTCATGGTATCTGGGCATCGCTAGAAAGGCCAACATTTATTGCCCATCAGAATGTAGTGGCCTGCTAGAACCGCTGCAGTCCGTGAGGTGAAGGACCTCCCACAGTGCTGTTCGGGAGGGAGTTCTAGGATTTTGACCCAGCAACAATGAAGGAATGGCGATTGTCATGTATTCAACTGTCATTGTAATCCATGTATAAACTGACCTAAGGTGTTCACCGTGAGAACACTGATCACTAGGGAGACACTCCTAACCTGGACTTTCAGGTATAAAAGGGGAAGCTCCACCCATCTTCTCCACTTCAGTGCTGGCAAATAAAGGTTACTGGTCACAGAGTGACCTTCTCTCAAGTATGGGCCTTGTGTGCATTTGTACTGTACAGTAAGGACATATCATTGGCGATGAGAAACTGGGATTTAAACCATGCGAGCATGGCCACTAGCAGCACAGATGAGAGGTACTGTGTTGCTGATGATTGGGACAATTTTATTGAGAGACTACAGCAAAGTTTCGTCACTAAGGAATGGCCGACAAACGCAGGGCTCATCTCCTGACGGTTTGTGGATCCAGGGCGTACTCCCTGATGAAGGACCTTCTAGCGCCAGAGAAACCGGCGGACAAGAATTTTGAAGAGCTCAGTAAGTTGATCGGCGAACACTTTAAACCAGCGAGCAGTATGCACATGGCGAGACACTGGTTTTACACGCACTGGCGGCGAGAAGGGAAAAGCGTTCCAGACTTCGTGGCAGACCTCCGGCGACTGGCAAGCCTATGTAAGTTCCCAGATGCATGGAGAGCGGAGATGCTGCGAGACTTTTTTATTGAGGGGATCGGGCATGCAGGGGTTTTCAGGAAACTATTGAGACCAAAGACTTGAACCTGGAAACGGCGGCTTTGATGGCCCAGACATTTATCTCGGGAGGAAGAGACCAGAATGATGTTTAACAAAAATCTTGGTTTAAATGCAGCAAATGGACAGGGAGTTAACATTGTTAACGTGGCACACAGTTCTCCAGGCAGATAGGGGCAATCGGACATGCCCGACCATGTAGTCGAACACAAAGGGGGAATTCAACAGAGACAATGGCTAGCTGAACGGCGATTCATGCCATCGCAAGGGACAATGCGGCCAGTAATGGGGCCATCAACACCTGTCAATAGTTTAAGGACAGTTACAGAGACAGTCAGAGATGATCGACTGGTAATGGACCTTTTGTTTCCAACAATGGCTCATGTTGGAGGTGTGGAGGCAAACACACAGCCAGAGCTTGCAGGTATCAGCAATATACCTGCAGAAAATTCAAAGTCAGCAGTCACTTGGCGTGCATGTGCAGGAAGCCTGCAGCCAGGTTGATGTACGAGGAGGACGGACCCGATGTAAGCCCTACAAGACCAAAGGGACATTGGGGGAAATCGCTGGAAGCTGAAGTTCAGCGAGTTCATGTGCAGCACATGTACAGTTTATACACCAGGACGCCACCGATAATGACGAAAGTGCTCCTCAATGGCATCCCAGTATCAATGGAGCTAGACACGGGGGCCAGCCAGCCCCTGATGAGTATCAAACAGTTTGATACATTGTGGGCATCCAAGGCCAGGAGGCCAAAATTATTGCCGATTGACACACAGCTACGGACATATACAAAGGAGATCATTCCAGTGCTAGGCAGCGCCATGGTAGTCGTGACCCACAAAGATTCGGAGAACGGGTTGCCACTCTGGATTGTCCTGGGGGACGATCCCGCACTGCTGGGGAGGAGTTGGCTTGCTGTCATGAACTGGAAATGGGGCGATGTCAATGCAATTTCTTCTGTGCAGCGAATATCATGCTCACAGGTCCTGGACAAATTTAGGGGTGCATGCAATAAAGGTGCAGCAGTTATAATGGGTGACTTTAATATGCACATAGATTGGGCTAACCAAACTGGAAGCAATACGGTGGAGGCGGATTTCCTGGAGTGCATAAGGGATGGTTTTCTAGACCAATATGTCGAGGAACCAACTAGGGGGGAGGCCATCTTTTACTGGGTAATGAGAGAGGATTAATTAGCAATCTCGTTGTGCGATATGGTGGAATTCTGCATGAGGATGGAGAATGAAACAGTTAATTCAGAGACCATGGTCCAGAACTTAAAGAAGGCTAACTTTGAAGGTATGAGGCATGAATTGGCTAGGATAGATTGACGAATGATACTTAAGGGGTTGACTGTGGATAGGCAATGGCAGACATTTAGAGATCGCATGGATGAACGACAACAATTGTACATTCCTGTCTGACGTAAAAATAAAAAAGGGAAGGTGGCTCAATGGTGGCTATCAAGGGAAATCAGGGATAGTATTAAAGCCAAGGAAGTGGCATACAAATTGGCTAGAAATAGCAGCGAACCCGGGGACTGGGAGAAATTTAGAACTCAGCAGAGGAGGACAAAGGGTTTGATTAGGGCAGGGAAAATGGAGTACGAGAAGAAGCTTGCAGGGAACATTAAGACGGATTGCAAAAGTTTCTATAGATATGTAAAGAGAAAAATGTTATAAAAGACAAATGTAGGTCCCCTGCAGTCAGAATCAGGGGAAGTCATAACGGGGAACAAAGAAATGGCGGACCAATTGAACAAGTACTTTGGTTCGGTATGCACTAAGGAGGACACAAACAATCTTCGGATATAAAAGGGGTCAGAGGGTTTAGTAAGGAGGAGGAACTGAGGGAAATCCTTATTAGTCGGGAAATTGTATTGGGGAAATTGATGGGATTGAAGGCCGATAAATCCCCAGGGCCTGATGGACTGCATCCCAGAGTACTTAAGGAGGTGATCTTGGAAATAGCGGATGCATTGACAGTCATTTTCCAACATTCCATTGACTCTGGATCAATTCCTATGGAGTGGAGGGTAGCCAATATAACCCCACTTTTTAAAAAAGGAGGGAGAGAGAAAACAGGGAATTATAGACCAGTCAGCCTGACATCGGTAGTGGGTAAAATGATGGAATCAATTATTAAGTATGTCATAGCAGCGCATTTGGAAAGAGGTGACATGATAGGTCCAAGTCAGCATGGATTTGTGAAAGGGAAATCATGCTTGACAAATCTTCTGGAATTTTTTGAGGATGTTTCCAGTAGAGTGAACAAGGGAGAACCAGTTGATGTGGTATATTTGGACTTTCAGAAGGCTTTCGACAAGGTCCCACACAAGAGATTAATGTGCAAAGTTAAAGCACATGGGATTGGAGGTAGTGTGCTGACATGGATTGAGAACTGGTTGTCAGACAGGAAGCAAAGAGTAGGAGTAAATGGGGACTTTTCAGAATGGCAGGCAGTGACTAGTGGGGTACCGCAAGGTTCTGTGCTGGGGCCCCAGCTGTTTACATTGTACATTAATGATTTAGACGAGGGGATTAAATATAGTATCTCCAAATTTGCGGATGACACTAAGTTGGGTGGCAGTATGAGCTGCGAGGAGGATGCTATGAGGCTGCAGATCGACTTGGATAGGTTAGGTGAGTGGGCAAATGCATTGCAGATGAAGTATAATGTGGATAAATGTGAGGTTATCCACTTTGGTGGTAAAAACAGAGAGACAGGCTATTATCTGAATGGTGACAGATTAGGAAAAGGGGAGGTGCAACGAGACCTGGGTGTCATGGTGCATCAGTCATTGAAGGTTGGCATGCAGGTACAGCAGGCGGTTAAGAAAGCAAATGGCATGTTGGCCTTCATAGCGAGGGGATTTGAGTACAGGGGCAGGGATGTGTTGCTACAGTTGTACAGGGCCTTGGTGAGGCCACACCTGGAGTATTGTGTACAGTTTTGGTCTCCTACCCTGAGGAAGGACATTCTTGCTATTGAGGGAGTGGAGCGAAGGTTCACCAGACTGATTCCCGGGATGGCGGGACTGACACATCAAGAAAGACAAGATCAACTGGGCTTGTATTCACTGGAGATCAGAAGAATGAGAGGGGACCTCATAGAAACGTTTAAAATTCTGACGGGGTTAGACAGGTTAGATGCAGGAAGAATGTTATCAATGTTGGGGAAGTCCAGAACCAGGGGACACAGTCTAAGAATAAGGGGTAAGCCATTTAGGACCGAGATGAGGAGAAACTTCTTCACCCAGAGAGTGGTGAACCTGTGGAATTCTCTAACACAGAAAGTTGTTGAGGCCAATTCACTAAATATATTCAAAAAGGAGTTAGATGAAGTCCTTACTACTAGGGGGATCAAGGGGTATGACGAGAAAGCAGGAATGGGGTACTGAAGTTGCATGTTCAGCCATGAACTCATTGAATGGCGGTGCAGGCTAGAAGGGCCGAATGGCCTACTCCTGCACCTATTTTCTATGTTTCTATGTTTCTGTGACTCACTATTTCAACCCGGCATTGCCACTTTCATGGGGACCAAGGTAGTGATTCACATAAACCCGGATGCCAGGCCAGTGCACCACAAGGCCAGAGCGCTGCCATACGTGATGCGGGAAAAGATAGAAGGCGAATTGGACCGCCTGCTGAGGGAAGTCATCATCTCGCCAGTCGAATTCAGTGTCTGGGCGAGCCTGATTGTGCCGGTGCTCAAGGCGGATGGGTCGGTCAGGATATGTGATGATTACAAGGCCACCATCAATCGGGTGTCACTCCAAGACCAAGAGCGGAGGACCTCTTTGTGACGCTATCTGGTGGCAAACTTTTTTCAAAATGGGACCTTACCTCAGCTTACATGACCAGGAGCTGGCGAGTGAGTCGAAGAAGCTGACCACCATCATGGCACACAAGTAGTTGTTTGAGTCCAACAGATGTCCGTTCGGGATTTGCTCGGCTGCCGCGAACTTTCAACGAAACATGGAAAGTCTCCTCAAGTATCTTGCAAGGAAGGTGGTTTTTCAAGACGACATCCTCATCGTGGGTTGCGATACTGAAGAACACCTCCGTAACCTGGAGGAGGTGCTACGCAGACTGGACCGGGTAGGTCTGCGACTGAAAAGGCGAAGTGCGTCTTCCTAGCTCCAGAGATAGAATTCCTGGGGCTAAGGGTAGCAGCAGACGGGATCAGACCTGCTGCATCCAAAACGGAAGCGATCCAGAGAGCACCCAGACCCCGTAACACGACAGAGCTGCGTCTGTTCCTGGGGCTCCTGAACTATTTTGAGAACTTTCTTCCCAAATTGAGCACGCTGTTAGAGCCAATACATGTGCTCCTATGCAAAGGTCGAGAATGGGCCTGGGGGGACAGCCAGGAAAGGGCTTTTGATAGAGCACGCAAATTGTTATGCCCCACAATCTGTTAACGCTATCTGACCCATGTAAGAAACTTGTTTTAACGTGCGATGCGTCATTCTATGGGGTCAAGTGTGTGTTGCAGCATGTTAATGCCAAGGGTCAGTTACAGCCGGTAGCTTATGCCTCCAGAAGTTTGTCCCAGGCAGAAAGGGGCTACGGGATGGTAGAAAAGGAAGCGCTTGCGTGTGTATATGCAGTAAAAAAAATGCACCAGTGCCTGTTTGGCAGGAAATCTGAGCTGGAGACAAACCACAAACCCCTAACGTCCTTTTTGGCCGACATCAAGGCCATAAATGCAAATGCGTCGGCCCGCATACAGCGGCGGGCACTCACATTAGCCGCCTATACTATACAATTCGGCCCAGACCGGGCACTGAAAACTGCGCCGATGCACTCAGCAGGCTCCCACTAGCCACCACCGAGGGGACAATCGAGCATGCTGCTGAGATGGTCATGGCTGTTGAAGCTTTCGAAAGCAAAGGCTCACCCGTGACAGCCCGTCAGATCAAAGTCTGGACAAATAGAGACCCGCTATTGTCTTTAGTCAAGAAATGTATCTTGAATGGGGACTGGGCAGCCATGTACGGGGCATGCCCTGAGGAATTTAAACCATTTCACAGGCGCAAGGATGAACTCTTGATTCAGGCCGATTGCCTACTATGGGGAAACCGAGCAGTCATGCCCCCCAGATGGGCAGGGAAGCATTCATCCGAGAACTCTACAATGAGCACCCGGGCATTGTCATGATGAAGGCTATTGCCAGGTCACACGTTTGATGGCCAGGGATAGATGCAGACCTGGAACTTTGTGTTCGCAGATGCAACACGTGTGCCCAGCTGAGCAATGTTCCCAGGGAAGCTCCCCTTAGCCCCTGGTCCTGGCCCGTCAAGCCATGGTATCACATCCATGTGGACTACGCAGGTCCTTTCATGGGAAAAATGTTTTTGGTTGTCGTAGACGCCTACTCCAAACGGATCGAGTGTGACATTCTCAATTCAAGCACATCCTCTGCCACGGTAGAAAGTCTACGGGCAATGTTCGCCGCCCATGGTCTACTGGGTGTCTTGGTCAGCGACAATGGCCCGTGCTTTACAAGCATTGAATTCCAGGACTTCATGGCGGGAAATAGTATCAATCATGTCAGAACTGCACCATTCAAGCCGGCCTCAAATGGCCAGGTGGAACGAGCAGTGCAGATAATCAAACAGGGGATGCTCAGAATCCAAGGGGGTTCCCTACAAACCCACTTATCATGCCTCCTGTTGGCCAATAGATCCCGACCACACTCGCTCACAGGGTTTCACCCGTAGAGCGTAAACCACAGGATAGACTTAACCTGTGATCCCAATAAGACTTTGGGGGTGAGGTGATGTCATATATTCAACTGTCATTGTAATCCATGTATAAATTGACCTAAGTTGTACACCGTAAGAACACTGACCACTAGGTGGTGAACTTGTGGGAGACACTCCTAACCTGGACTTTCAGGTATAAAAGGGGAAGCTCGAATCATCTTTTCCACTTCAGTGCTGGTGAATAAAGGTTACTGGTCACAGAGTGACCTTCTCTCAAGTATGAGCCTCGTGTGCATTTGTACTGTATAGTAAGGACATATCAGCAATGTACTTCCAACTCAGGATGGTGTGTGACTTTGAAGGGAACTTGTTGATTAACCTGGGCAAAAATCTTTCTGCTGGTAACGGACATGGCTCTACACAAGGTAAAGGATGGTCTGAAAATAGCAATTTTGTGTCATGCTCTTGTTAAATCAACAATGAAGCATGTGTGAAACTCTGAAATTTGTTTGGGTAGTCTAACAGTTTGGTGCCTCTTTGAAATAATTCTGTTTAATCATAAAAGATGGCCAAAGAACTTTTCAATAGATGAGCACACGAAATTTGCTACAAGTCAGGAGGTACAATGGCAGAAATGTTGTATACGTTTGATGTACGAAGACATTAGATAATGAACATGAATCTGATTTCTAAACATTGTCAGAGATATTACCCTATTTTTTTGTACTTATAGAGGGGGTGGGGGCCTATTACAAAGGAAGCAATTCAAGTGCAATTTGTAAAACTAAGGCAATAAATTTAAGCCAAAAAGGTGATGTAAAAGACTGATCACTGTGATTATCTCCAGCGTGTTTCCAAGATCCCTGTGTGCATACGCAATCAATCCGGACGTGCATGCACACTCTATTCGTTCACACATGCGCAGTACCAAATAGTGTGATGGCTGCAGCCTGCACCAGCACACTTTGCTCGGCTCCATGCAGAGATCAGGGGATCGGAAGGTTGGTGGAGAGGCGAGGGGATCAAAGTGGTAGCCTTGGGGTGCACTCATGTTCTAATTTTCAATGGCACAACAAGCAGGTGTGAATTCCAGGCCAGGAGAGGCGGTGAGCCCTAACACTTCCCAAGTTAAACTTCGCACCGAATCAACACGATCCCCAACTGCTGATTATGATTTTTTTCCCTATTTCTATCAATGAAACACCGCACCAAGTTTGCGAGTACGAATATTGAAAGGAGGAAAGATGTGCAGAGGAGACTGAGAATGAGGCAGTATTTCCCACAGTGGCAAAGGAAAATTATATTGGGAGGAGGAAACAAAAAATGCGTGTAGCGACTCAAAGGTGAAAACTTTGACTGCCATCCTTAGTTGAATGGTGGGCATCAGTGCATTTACCCCAAATATTATGGCTCTGTAATCAGGGTTTGAAAGTATCGGAGAATAACAATTCCAAGCGGCCCTTCAGCTGTACTGTTTTTCCAGCCTCACTACTTTATGCAGCAATAACTAAAATCGAACATGAGTTTATAATCCCAGTCAGTTCCGCAATATCAGAGAGGAGAGGGGATTGAAGGGGGAGAGAAGAGAGGGGATCGAAGAGGGAGAGAGGAGAGGGGATCGAAGGGGGAGGGAGGAGAGGGGATCGAGGGGGGGTGGAGAGGGGAATGAAGGGTGAGAGAGGAGAGGGGATCGAAGGGGGAGAGAGGAGGGGGGATCGAAGGGGAGAGAGAGGAGAGGGGATCGAAGGGGGAGGGAGAAGAGGGGTTCGAGGGGGGGAGGAGAAGGGAACGAAGGGTGAGAGAGGAGAGGGGATTGAGAGGGGGAGGAGGGATCGGGGTGGGAGGAGAGGGGATCAAAGGGGGAGGAGAGGAGAGGGGATCGAAGGGGAAGAGAGGAGAGGGGATCAAATGGGAGGAGAGGAGAGGGGATCGAAGGGGAAGAGAGGAGAGGGGATCAAATAGGAGGAGAGGGGATCAAAGGGGGGAGGGGAGAAGGGATGAAAGCATGACGAGGAGCTCGCAGGGGGAAAGAGGAGCTTGCGGGAGGGAGACTAGCTCAAAGAGGAGGTGGGATAAGTTCAGGAACTTGGCGAGGGTGGGAGGTCAGGAGCCCGGGGAAAGGTCGGGAACTTGTTAGGCGGAGCACGGTGAGGACAGTGGGGTGGGGGGAAGAGCGTCATCAGATCTAAAGGAGGCAGGGGAGGTGATAGCAAGAACGTGATCCAGATGGGAAGATAGCTCACGTTCTCCTGCCCTCTGTTAGGCCTGCATCACGTTCTACCACCCCCACCCCCTTTACACCTGCACTACATTCTCCCTCTCCTCCCCTTACCCAAACCACAGTGGTTCAAGAAGGCAACTTATGACCACCCTCTCAAAAGCAACTAGGGATGGGCAATAAATAAATGATTTTTTAAAAATGAGAACATATTCTGTGTTGGTCCGACAACATGCATTACATTACATTTATGTATTATTTGCCAGACTCGACTATTCCTGGCCAGCCAGCCATCTTGCACCCTCAATGAACTTGAGCTCATCCAAAACTCTGCTGCACATATCCTAACATGCAGCAAGTCCCATTCATCCATCACCCGGTGCTTGTTGGCCTACATTGGTTCATGGTCCACCAACAAAATTCCCACTAAGCTATGTGGCCACGCAGCTGTCTGGAGGTCCCGAGCAGGCTGCTTACTGGTTTTGAATGGGATATTTTGCATGTAAAAATTTTTGAATCGGCCGTGCAGCCCATTAAAGAGGCCATGTACGCAAAAAGAATTATGGGGAACATTGTCCACCAACATCTTGATTTTAAAATTCTCATCCTCATGTTAAAGTCCCTTGTGACCTCACCCCTTCCTATCTGAAGTCGGCAGTGTGAGTGGTGTAAGTGCTCCTAACCTCGGATTATGAGGCTATCTGTTCTCTGAAAGCAGTCGTGTTAGCATTGTGAGCTCTGGAGCCTGGCTGTCACAATGAATGGATCAAATTACACATTGCAATGATCATCATTTCTCTCCACCAGACAGGATCCAATTACACATTACAGCCAAACTGTTGAGTGTGAGTCTTGTACTCCAAGGGACCAATCAGAAATCTGGTGTTGCAAATAATTAAATAAATAACTAAACCCAAGACTGATCAGGTCTAACAAGTTTATTGGAGTTTTTTGAGGCTACAGGAGGGTAAGGTGACTGGTACTATAGTGCCAATTCTCAAGTCCCTACTCAGACTTGTGGGAAGGCAGGTTTGAATGTTGTACCTGCCTGATTGGGTATGTGCTAACCCCACAGGAATTTCAGGGAACATCCTAATTACAATTGGCTGATAGTAGACTATAAGAAGGCAAGGCTAAGAATGTGGAGTGCATGGATAACCTTGCCTGCCACTGACAGTGCCAATCTTATGCTGCAAGTTGGCTACAGGTGTCCTTGTCACAGATGGTACAGCTCAGTAACTAGCTTCCTGCTGACTTGAAGTCTGTTCATCCAATTCCCCCTGTTCTTTGCCAGGTGTGTGTGCCAGGAACTGCCGATGTGGTTGGTGAGATCATTCCAGGTGCAGCCAAATCTGGCTGTGGTATTTTCTGATCTCCCTGTCATGCTTTATTTCTTCTCCTCCCACTTAAAGCATGAAATATGGTGCTTCGGGTTTTCCCAGACATTCTGCAGTAGTAAGGTAACAGGGACTTGCCAAAGGGCACAGTGCTTGATGCAGCTTCCAGTTAGATGTTGTGGTGCACCTTGAGGTGGTAGGAACATTGAGTTTGTAGGAAACACTTCACATAGCCCTTCTTCTTTAAGGATCGCCCAGTTCTGTTTGACAGTCTATGTTCCATGATATTGGTCACAAGGATTCTGCTGCTTCTCTCATCATGAAAACATTCACGCCAGATTCTGATCCAGGAAGAATACATTCAACATTAGCTGAACATTTTAAAATAAATTAATACTGGAAATGTTCCTGAGAATGTTTTAAAAATCCAAAATGGACTTTAAAAATATTTTCCAACTATCCTTTTAAATGGGGATCTCCAGCAGCAACCACGTAATACATGATTACAATGGGAGCAACGTGTGACAGCCCGGCCCAAAAGTCGACACGGTCCCAGCCTGCAAGACCATCAGCAGGCCGGAGCCATTAGAGGGAGCAACGTGCAACGGCATCCCACTGCAGGGAGCAGTGTGTGCTGCTGCAGGAGGGCGGTGGTTGCAAAGAGAACGACTGGATTTGACATTGCCCAAATCCAGGTCGCTGACTGCAGTGTGGGCAGGTACAGCTGGAGCGGCGAGGAAGGGGCGAAGAAGCGGCAAGAGTTCATAAAGGGATATGATCGGGGCCCAGGAGAGGCGTGAGTTCAGGGCCCAGAAGAGGCAAGGGCCCAGGGACAGCACGGGCCAACCCACACTGCGATATCATCATCATCATCATAGGCAGTCCCTCAGAGTCGAGGAGGACTTGCTTCCACACTAGAAATTAGTTCTCAGGTGACTGAAGATCCAATGTGGGACCTACAGTCCCTGTCACAGGTGGAGCAGATAGTGGTTGAAGGAACGGGTGGGTGGGGTGCCTGGGTTGCCACGCGCTCCTTCCGCTGTCGACGCTTGGCTTCAGCTTGCTCTCGGCGAAGAGACTTGAGGTGTTCAGCGCCTTCCCGGATGATTTTCCTTCACGTTGAGCAGTCTTGGGCCAGGGATTCCCAGGTGTCAGTAGGGATGTTATATTTTTTCAAGGAGGCTTTGCGGGTACCTTGAAGTGTTTCCTCTGCCCACCTGGGGTGCGCTTGCCGTGTCGGAGCTCCGAGTAGAGCGCTTATTTTGGGAGTCTCGTGTCAGGCATGCGGACAATGTGGACCATCCAGGGAACTGATCGAGCGTGGTCAGTGCTTCGATGCTGGGGATATTGGCCTGAGTGAGAACACTGATATTGGAGCACCTATCCTGCTAATGGATTTGCAGGATCTTGCGGAGGCAGCATTGGTGTTACTTCTCCAGTGTTTTGAGGTGTCTGCTGTACATTGTCCATGTCTCTGAGCCATATCGGAGGGTGGGTATCAATACTGGTCTGTAGACCATGAGCTTGGTGCCAAGTTTGAGGTCCTGGTCTTCAAAAACTCTCTTCCTCAGGCGGCCGAAGGCTGCACTGGCACACTGAAGGTGGTGTTGGACCTCGTCATCGATGTCTGCCCTTGGTGGCAGTAGGCTCTCGAGATATGTAAAATGGTTCACTTTGTCCAAGGCCGTGTCATGGATTTTGATAACCGGGGAGCTCTGTGGTGGGGGTGGGTTGGTGGAGGACCTTTGTCCTACGGATGTTTAGTGTAAGGCCCATGCTCTCGTACGCCTCAGTGAAGGTGCTGGCGATGGCTTGGAGTTCGGCCTCCGAGTGTGCGCAGATGCAGGCATCATCTGCATACTGTAGTTCGATGACAGAGGACGGGACAACCTTGGATCTGGCTTGGAGACGGCGGAGGTTGAACAGATTTCCGTTTCTCCTGTACTTTAGCTCGACTCCAGCGGGGAGCTTGCCGAGGGTGAGATGGAGCATTGCAGCAAGGAAGATCGAGAAGAGCGTTGGTGCGATAATGCAGCCCTGCTTGACCCTGGTCCAAACGTGAAATAGGTCTGTGGTGGATCTGTTGGTCAGGATCGCAGCTTGCATATCATCGTGGAGCAGGTGGAGAATGGTGACAAACCTTTCAGGGCAGCTAAATCTGAGGAGGATGCGCCATAATCCCTTACGGTTGACAGTGTCGAAAGCTTTTGTGAGGTCGAAGAAGGCCATCTACAAGGGTTGGTGCTGTTCCCTGCATTTCTCTTGAATCTGCCGCGCGGTGAAGATCATGTCCATTGTGCCCCTTAGTTAGCGGAATCCGCATTGCGACTCTGGAAGGAGTTCTTCAGCCACACGAAGAAGGCGATTCAGGAGGATTCTTGCGATGACTTTCCCGGTGGTCGACAGAAGGGAGATTCCTTCCGTAATCAGACTTGTCGCCTTTCTTGAAGATGGTCACAATTACAGCATCTCTGATATCTCCTGGCATGATCTCCTCCTTCCTGATAAGAGAGATGAGGTAATACATCCACACCAATAGTGCTTCTTCGCCATGTTTTAGCTCTTCAGCAGGGATTCCATCTGGTCCTGAAGACTTGGTGTTCTTCAGCTGTCGGATGGCCTCATTCCGGGCTGGGGTTGTGCTGAGATGAAGGCGGGTGGCATGCTGTGGGGTGGAGTCAAGGACACTCACGTCAAAGTCAGAGTCTCGGTTGAGGAGATCCTTAAAGTGCTCTTTCCAATGGGCGCTGACTGCCTCTCTGTCCTTGATGAGCACCTCTCAGTTTTTGGCCAGTAGTAGGGTAAGGCCTTGGGTGCTTGGGCCATAGGTCATCTTCATTGCGCTAAAGAATCCTCACACGTCATGGTTGTCAGCTAGTTGCTGGATTTCTTGAGCTTTATCCACCCACCATCTGTTCTTTAGGTCGTGGGTTTTCTGTTGGACCTCGGCCTTCAGACGCCCTTGAGTTGTGTTGCTGCTTCAAGTCCAAGAATGCCTTGCGTGTGAGGCATATTAACTCCTGGATTTCCTGGTCATTCTTGTCGAACCAGTCGTGGTGCTTCCTGGTCGAGTGACTGAGCGTCTCCGCAGGTGCTAATTATCGAAGCCTTGAGGTTTGACCAGACACTGTGGAAACTCTGCGTCTCTGGGTCACTGGAAGTCGTCAGATTGATAGTGAGGTGCTGGCTGAATAGGGCTTTCTTAGCAGGATCTTTGAGTGCACCGGCGTTGATTTTTCTGCGGCATTGTTTCTGTTGCCATCGCTGTTTTGGGGCAATGTTGATGGTGATGACAGAGCAAATTAGGCGGCGGTCTGTCCAGCAGTCATCAGCTCTTGTCATGGCGCGGGTGATGCGCACGTCTTTGCTGTCCCTCACTGGGACAATGACATAGTCTAGCAGATGGCAGTGCTTGGAGCAAGGATGTTGCCATGAAGTTTTATATTTGTCCTTCTGACAGAACAGGGTATTGGTTCTGACGAGGCCATGTTCTAAGCATTTCCTCGGGAGGAGGGTGCCATTGGAGTTGGCTTTCCCTAATCCCTCTCTGCCGATCACACCTCCTCAGAGGTCAGTGTCCTTTCCGACTCTGGCGTTGAAGTCGCCAAGGGGGATCAGCTTGTCGCTTGTTGGGACTCAGGACAGGGATTGGTCAAGGCTGGAGTAGAATTCCTCTTTGGTCTCGTCTGTAGCTTCCAGTGTTGGGGGCGTATGCGCTGTCCGGGCTAGAGTGAGCTGAAGAGTCATGAGGTGTTCGATTATCCTGCAGGGGGAGTCTCTGAGATGGCCCACTAGTTTGTTTTTTATGGCAAAGCCAACCCCATGGAGCTACCAAACTCAGATAGAAGCGTTCTGCTTCTGGTTTACCTTTCCAGAAGCAGGTGTAGCCACCACCTTGTTCTTTGAGCTGGCCTTCCTCTGCCCACCAGGTCTCAATTAGGGCGGCGATGTCAACGTCAAAGCGCCTGAGTTCCAGGGCAACGATAGCAGTGATGCATTCTGGTCTGTTGCTGTTAGCTTTGTTCATGAGGGTCCTGAAATTCCAGGTCCAGAACTTCATCTTAAAGTGTGGAAGATGCCTGTGCGTGAATTCTTTTAACGTGGGGTGGCCGTTGCACACCAGCTACCACACGTGCTTGACAGAACAAGGTCTTAGTCCAGTGACAAGGGGATCCAAGATGACTGGAGACCAAGCTCTGCTGTATTGGGCAATCTATCTGGGTTGGGTAGCTCTATCTTAGCTACTTTCTTAAACTCGCTCACTTCTGTATCTGTGCCCAGATCCTGCAGGCACTAAAAACAGAATAGATCTTCGCTGGTACCTCCTGCCATTGCTGTCATCTGAGGCTGGATTGCCATGAAGCGATATGTGTGCACACTGGGTCCGTGCAGCAGAGCTGGTTTCCAGTTGTCTTGGTTAATCCTTGGCACTGGATCAAGACCTAGCTCGGCCACCACACGTTAAAAAAATCCACGCACAGGCATTTTCCACCCTTTAATATGCAGTTCGGGATCGGGAATAATAGGTCTTTCATTGAAACACCTGTGAACTCATCCCTTTTTGACATGGAAGCAAGTCATCCTCATTTCGAGGGACTGCCTATGATGACAATTGGCAGAACTATTGATGGATGAAATTGCCATCCAAATATTGGAAGAGGAAATGCGCCAGCTAAAGGCATTTATTAGCTTATCGTATGCTTGCATAATAAGGCTTCTGTTCAAAAAGATGGGGAGGGATTGGCGCAGAAATATACACAAGCAAATTTACAGCAGGGACTGGGCTGAAATGCCTGATCAAATCCCACCAGTGGTATCCAGAAGATAGTTCACCCTATTTATCATAACTTTTAGAAAGTACTTGAGGTTTCATTGATAAAGAGTTACAGCTAATAAAGCCATTAGTGACATTATGAATTGGATTAATAATTGACAAGATAATCAAGACATCAATACTGAAGTCTCGTGAATGCAATCCTTCATGAAGTGACCTGTCATGGGGCAGTGACAAGTGAAGGCCTGTATTTGTGATGCCCGTTACCGCCTCTGGGGGACCCCTAATGGGGCGCAAAACACTTTTCGCCCGAAGGGTGTGGGGAGCGCTACCAACTCCCAGGAAATTGCCTGGGAGTTTGCAGAGGCTCTGTCATGCCAGCGCTGTGCCTCACGGGTATCACCCAGGATGCCGCGCTACTGGTGATGATGTCATTGTTGTGCGCGCCGACCCCTTAGTGCCACATGCCGACCACTTTCCACCCCATGTGTCCCGCGAGGCTTGCATGAGCAGGTGTCAGTGCCTGCTTCATGGGTCGCAAAGCTGGCTGACATCTGCTCACGGGGCGGAAGTTAAAGGGGTGGTCGCCAGCACACCATCTTTGAAGTTTTGGGTCGTCTCCCATAGCTGTTTTTTGCATGGTCCGGGCCGCCATCGTGTAGCCTGGCACTCCATTTTCAGTGCCAGGCAGCAGCCCTGGTACCACATTAGACTGGTGCTGCAGTAGAGGTCATCAGAGGCCTTGCAGAGTGCGCAGCGGCCCGCCTCTTTATCAAAGACTGGGGCATTGAAGTACGTCAGCGCTATGTGGAGCATCATCGTAGCGCTCCCGATCGCTCCCTGATAGCACCGCTGGAACTGTCCCTACAGAAAGTGGAGCACGCAAGATTGTGTTCCACTTCCTTTAGGGGCAGTATGGCCAATTCAGCTGCTGGGGCGGGACTTACATGCTGGGCGCAGGAAATCCTGCTCTGAGTAGGTTACCACCCCCAATTGGGACGCAGGGCAATTTCACCCTCCAGGTGTTTATGAAGGTAAAGGGAATCAAAGGGAGTCTGCCATCAAGGTTAGTTCAGGGAGGGTGTAATGATGACTTGGGTGTACTTCTGGTAAGAGTCAGCACCTTTAGGATAGGAAAGCATTAGGAAAGCTTATATATCCAAGTGCTTAGAAAGGCTCTGGACAATCACATACACATTTTGCCCTTCCTTCGGGTATAGAAACACTGGCTAGAAATTCATTATAGTGCAGGAATGGACGGTATCATTAGAAAATGTTGAGAATTAGTGCCAGGTGCTAATGCTTTAAACTGCACTCAAAATTCATTCACATTGTTCAAGGAAATGATTGGAACTCTAATTCAAATCTTAAAGACCTAACTCATTGGCGTTACACTTAAAGAGTGAACCAATATCGGGTGCAGTCTTATCATTGCCACAGGCTTTTTTCACTACTTAAAGGAAAGGTTCATTGATGCTGCAGGACCTCATTCTCAGCTTTGCTAGCTGTGTAGCTGCCTTGGCAAGGGCAAGGGCAAGGGCAAGGGCAAGGGCAAGGGCAAGGACAAGGACAAGGACAAGGACAAGGACAAGGACAAGGGCAAGGACAAGGACAAGGACAAGGACCAGTTCAGCCCCATTAATGTTGCAAAGTACAGCAGTTTGAATCTTGAACAATAATTGTAGCTACTTTGTTGTACAAATGTAGCTACTACTTTGTAATTGCCAGAAGACTGCTGATACAAAAGAAACTTGAAATTACTCATAGAAACTGTTTGAGTGAGTGAAACTGACAAGAAACCACTGAAACTAATCTGCCTCAACAGATGGGAGTGATTACTGCTGATGCCTTCAAATAATGTTGCTGGAGCTGGCTTTCTGAAACTGCGTGCCAGCTGAGCCTGACACTATCTGGTTGCGGCGACAATCAATTTTCCAGATCGGGCAGCCAGTGAGTGTTGCAAGCTCACTGACGTCAGGATCGGCCTGCCATTGAAACCCCTGGCGGTACCTCATACCGGCAGCACAACACATACCGGGGGGCAAGATTTGCCATCGCTGCTGGATTCGCCTCATCCCGGTGCAACTTGATCAGTGCCCCATTACCGCCATCTGATGGTGCTAAAGAGAGGCAGGGTATCAAATTTTCCCTCCACAATCTAGAGCTATCTTAAGGCATTTAACTGCCATGTTTCCTATATTACAACAGTGACTACACTTCACTATTTCTTTAGCTGTAAAGCACATTGTGGTGTCCTGAGGACCTGAAAGCCTCTATAATTTTTTTAAATCATTATTCGTTCATGGGATGTGGGTGCCGCTGGAAAGGCCAGCATTTATTGTCCATCGCTAATTGCTTTGAGAAGTTGGTGGTAAGTGGCTTGCTAGGCCATTTCAGAGAGCAGATAAGTGTCAACTACATAGCTGTGGGTCTGGAGTCACATATGGACCAGACCGGGTAAGGATGGCAAGTTTCTTTCCCCAAATGATATTAATTAACCAAATGGGTTTTTACCACAATCCAGTAGTTTCATGAGCACCACTTCTGTTAATAGCTTTTTATTCCAGATTTATTCAATTAACTGAATTTAAATTCAGTGTTGTGGTGGGATTTGAACGCATGTCTCCAAATCATTAATCCAGGCCTCTGGATTACTTGTCCAGTAACATAACCACTATGCTAACGTACCCACAAATGCAAGTCTTTCTTCTTTCTGTAATGGCAGATCGAGAAATGTTGTCCAAAGCTTGCATTGCCCTGTTAAACATAGCTTTGTGCTGAGGGGCTCCAGAATGATTAGAATGTCATCTATATCTTCTCTGCTAATCCTGGGAGGAGCTGCATTGAGCTCAGAAACATTTTGTAATCTCTTGTCCCACCAGTTGTGTGTATGAGGATTTTTGTGTTTTTTGACAGCCAAACAGCCCAAATCATGCCTGTCCTCAAGGAGTGACACTCCAATATAATTTACACATAAAGTGCATTTTTCTCCCATTCTTTGCAGAAGGCGCTGGATGCCAGCCACCCTTGGTGCCTCGGCTGGTTCGTCACATGTGAGCCAGAATCATGGGGGTGGGCAGGCCATTTGGTCATGGAAGGCATTAATGTCAAGATCATTTTGTTACACTTTGGTAGGAAGAAAAAAAGAGACCACATTCTGCTTGAATAATAAGGGGTTGAAATTGAGTGCTGCCATTTTTGAAGTGGTGACATCGGCTGAGAGAAATTTTTAACACATCGCTTTAGACACGGTCCCCAAGCGCGAAATTCAGTGTTGCTGCCTAAAGAGTGGATAGCAGTGTAAAATCATGGTGTTGCACACTTACTTGGAAGTGCTAAGCTGTGCTAAGTGGGCCGTTAAGCATGGGCTCAACATCCGGGAGTTAGGCAGCATTTGGAGCTGCGCCACAGACATAGTGGCATCAACTGGATTCCATTGAGGCGTTGATTGGGTGCCTTAATGCCTCGCAGGTATATTCGCTTCCTGCGCACTCACTCAGAAGCTGAGCATGACAGACCTAGCAGCAGCAGCTCGTCAGCGTCCCCATCGGTTATCGAACACTGCCCTGGATGCACTCCTTGATGTACTGGAGAGGCGGAGGGGATCAACTCAGAGGCCTATGGAGGAAAATCTCACAACAAGTTTCTGCAATTGACACAGTGGCCAGGACAGCCACTAAGCTCAATGTGCAATCTCTGCTTAATTTTGGAATCCATGCTCTATGTGGATGAGGCCAGATGGAAGGTTCCCATTTGAAGCCTCACCCACTGCAATGGCCTGCATGTGCTGTTAGCCTTGCTACTCGGTTCTGCAGATCCACCCCTGATGTTGTAAACTCCTCAGTCTTCATATGCGTCCACTTTATTGCGGATACTCCTTGCATTAAGACACAAAGCCTTCAGGCTTGTTCTTTTAACACCCTTTGTCCTTTTAGAATTTTGCTGTACAGTGGCCCTTTTTGTTCTTTGCCTTGGGTTTCTCTGCCCTCCACTTTTCCTCATTTCCTTTCTGTCTTTTGCTTTTGCCTCCTTTTTATTTCCCTCTGTCTCCCTGCATTGGTTCCCATCCCCCTGCCATATCAGTTTAAATCCTCCCCAACAGCACTAGCAAACACTCCCCCTAGGACATTGGTTCCGGTCCTGCCCAGGTGCAGACCGTCCGGTTTGTACTGGTCCCACCTCCCCCAGAACCGGTTCCAATGCCCCAGGAATTTGAATCCCTCCCTTTGCACCACTGCTCAAGCCACGTATTGATCTGCGCTATCCTGCGATTCCTACTCTGACTATCACGTGGCACTGGTAGCAATCCCGAGATTACTACTTTTGAGGTCCTACTTTTTAATTTAGCTCCTAGCTCCTTAAATTCGTTTCGTAGGACCTCATCCCTCTTTTTACCTATGTCGTTGGTACCAATGTGCACCACGACAACTGGCTGTTCTCCCTCCCTTTTTAGAATGTCCTGCACCCGCTCCGAGACATCCTTGACCCTTGCACCAGGGAGGCAACATACCATCCTGGAGTCTCGGTTGCGGCCGCAGAAACGCCTATCTATTCCCCTCACCATTGAATCCCCAATCACTATTGCTCTCCCACTCTTTTTCCTGCCCTCCTGTGCAGCAGAGCCAGCCACGGTGCCATGAACTTGGCTGCTGCTGCCCTCCCCTGATGAGTCATCCCCCTCAACAGTACCCAAAGCTGTGTATCTGTTTTGCAGGGGGATGACCACAGGGGACTCCTGCACTACCTTCCTTGCACTGCTCTTCCTGTTGGTCTTCCATTCCCTATCTGGCTGTGGACCCTTTCCCTGTGGTACGACCAACTCGCTACACGTGATAAAGGATCTCGATAGAGTTATTGCTGATGCACAGCGATCTGTTGGGTGTTTTGTCATGGGTGCCCGAGAGTGTCAATGCACTTGATTTGAGCGTAGTGGAGGCCACTTCAACGGTTGCATTTGTGTCTCAGCAGCCCATAGAGCTAACCCTTGATAGATATCAATGGATGTTGGATGCTTTAAGTGACCATGCTGTCCCAGACATGGAGGCACGGGCTATTGCTGATGTGACAGTAGCCATTGGGCAGCAGGCCGACGCAATGGTAGGCCTTCAGACTGTCATGTTGTTAGTGCATGGTGGCATCAATCAGCATTGTGGTGTGCTGCAGTCACAGTCTGCCCTGATGCAGAGCCAATTTGAATCCATGCAGGCACTGACTGCTGCCATCGTGTCTGGGTCCACATCAGTTGCACGGGAAACTAACGATGGTGAAGCACGGCAGCAATCTGTGCTAAGCCAGGTAGCTCCAGATGCTGAGGGTCTATCCTGGGTACTAGCAGTGTGTCGGACCTGTTGGAAGGCGATGTCCTGTCTCAGGATGACATAATTCAGCCCTCTGCAACCCAACCACTACAGAGTGCTGCCGCCCATGTGAGGTGATGCAGTCCGCAGCTGGCCTTTCCAGGGCCCGAGCTGGTGTGGAATGTCCTGCTCGGCCATCAGCTGTGGCAGCGATGCCAATACAGTGACCTTCTACCAGCCTGGCTACAGGCACTGGAACCCCATTGAGGAGGAGCAGTCGGCCTGGGAGGGGGGAGAAGGGAAGGGGTGGGAAAGCATTGAGAAAGAGTCGGTAAAGATGTGTGTGCTCATGGCCACAAATGGTGACCTTGCTCGAGTGTGAACTAATGTAAATAGTTGTAGTTGGATGAGCCAATAAAGAATTGTGCGATGCTGGCCAGAGATGCTGTCCTTGTTCCATGATGAAGTAATGTGAATAGTTTCATGTGCTTGTGGGTGATAATGTTTCAAGGGGACTGGTTTCAATTATTGTTTGCTATCGATGATGGCGTCCTTTGGTGCTTCTTTACAGCACACTATGGTGTTTTCTGTGAATAAAAATTTGTTCCATTTGTCACGATCTTGTGTTGCCATTTGTATGCATGGAGGGTGGGCACAATGTCTTCAATAAATGGCCAGGTGAAGAGGCTGGCCAGGTGCGGTAGGGCTCGCAATGCCAGAGGAGTACAATTGATGGCCCCCCTTAACCAAGGGGAAGTCACAGGAGCGCTCATCCAGGTCTTCCCTGGACATGCTGAACTTGATGTAGACCACTCGTTTGCTGCAGAGAGCATCGGTAACTTGGCGAATGCAGCAATGTATTGCAAACTGAGATGTTGCATATATCGCCTACAGGAAACTGGAAGGAGCCGGTAGCATAGAAATTGAGAACTGCTGTCACTTTCACTGCCACTGACAGCGAGGTCCTGGTGCCGATGTCAGCTGCCAAGTATTTCTGCAGAAGGTTGCAAAGCTCTGTGACCACCTCCTTGCGGAGCCTCAGCCTTCTTAAGCAGTGGTCTTCAGACATCTCAAGATAAGAGGTAAAGCCTGTGTCTGTATGGCCTCCTGCCCGGCCATCTGGGGTGTCTCCTCTGGGGAGGATCCACATTTGCCCTAAGCTGATCTCTGCAGCCGGGGGCTTTCAAGTCATCGCAGCAGGATGACATGGTGTGCGATCACTGCCCCTATAACTTTGCAGAGGTCACAGCGAAATGCAACGTTTACATTTTCCCGATATGGAACCCAGCAATGTGTCCGAGATACTAGTACTGAATCTGATGAGTCAATAGCAGTACGACGCCAACACCCTACTATCTGTGTGAGCATCAAACACAGCACTGACCGAACTCCCTTTAAATAACGCCCCGGATTTGTTTCTCTGCCTTGTCTAGTACAACTTTTTTAGACGTCATTGACGCCAGCCGTTACATGAGGTGGCAAAAATGAATGCTGCCAATAAGGGTACTGTTATATATGTGGACTTGTATTTACTCTGTGCAGCCACCAGAGGGCTCATTCCCCGGAGTCCCAATGGATCCATAATCCCTTGGGAGCACAGGTATTTAAGAAGGTTTCACAGGTTGGAGAGGCACTCTGGAGACCTGCAATAAAAGACTACGGTCACACTTTACTTTGAGCTCACAGTGTTCAGTCTGACTCTTTCTCCACACACAACGGCGACGAGATATAGATAGCGAACCCAAAGATGCAGAGAACAGTGGGCATCCTGGAGAAATTTTCGGAGGGAGATGATTGGGAAACTTTTGTGGAGCGACTCGACCAATACTTCGTGGCTAATTAGCTAGATGGGGAAGAGAGCGCTGCCAAACGAAGGGCGATCCTACTCACCTTCTGTGGGGCACCAACGTATGGCCTCATAAAGAATCTGCTCACTCCAGCGAAACCGAGGGAGAAATCGTACAATGATTTGTGGACACTGGTCCGAGAGCATTTGAACCCGAAGGAAAGCGTTCTGCTGGCGAGGTACCGGTTCTACACCTACAAAAGGTCTGAAGGTCAGGAAGTGCGAGTTATGTCGCCGAGCTAAGACGCCTTGCAGGACATTGTGAATTTGAAGGACATTTGGAGCACATGCTCAGAGACTTTTTCGTACTTGGCATTGGCCACGAAACCATACTTCGCAAACTTTTGACTGTAGAGACCCCAACCTTGAGTAAGGCCATAGCGATAGCCCAGGCATTCATAGCCACCAGTGACAATACGAAGCAAAGCTCTCAGCACACAAGTGCTGCTACAAGTACTGTGAACAAAGTGATGTTGTTTTCAAATTGTAACGTACAGGGCAGGTCACACATACCTGCAGCTGCACGTCCGCAAATGTCTGAGTCCACCATCAAGGGTGATGAATACAAGGCCATTAACACCTTGTTGGCACTGCGGGGGTGATCATCGTTTCCATTCATGCCGATTCAAAGGATACATTTTCAAGGGCTGTGCAACAATGAGACACCTCCAACGAGTGTGCAGGCGAGCTGCTAAGCCTGTTAAACCTGCAAACCACCATGTTGCAGAGGAGGATCACGACGAAACAGAGCCTCAGATAGAGGAGGCAGAGGTACATGGGGTATACACATTCACCACGATTTTTTCACCGATAATGCTGAATATTGAACTAAATGGACTTCCGATGTCAATGGAGCTGGACACGGGCGCAAGCCAGTCCATCATGGGCAAAAATACTTTCAAAAGGTTGTGGTGCAACAAGGCCTCAAGGCCAGTCTTCACTCCAATTTGCACGAAACTAAGAACTTGCACAATAGAACGAATTCCTGTAATCGGCAGTGCTACCATAAAGGTCTCCTATGATGGAGCGGTGCACAAGCTACCACTCTGGGTGGTACCGGGCGATGGTCCAATGCTGCTCGGCAGGAGCTGGCTGGGAAAGATACGCTGGCACTGGGACAACATCCGAGAACTATTGCTCGTTGACGACACTTTGTGTGCCCAGGTCTTAAACAAATTTCCTTCGCTGTTCGAACCAGGCATCGGGAAATTCCAAGGAGCAAAAGTGCAGATCCACCTAATTCTGGAGGCGCCACCCATTCATCACAAGGTACCATACATGATGAGAGAAAGGGTAGAGATCAAGCTAGACTGGCTGCAATGAGAGGGCATAATTTTACCGATCGAGTTCAGCGAGTGGGCCAGTCCTATTGTCCCAGTCCTCAAGGGAGATGGCACCGTCAGAATCTGTGGCAATTACAAAGTAACTATCAATTGTTTCTCCCTGCAGGACCAATACCCACTATCAAAAGCCGACGACCTCTTTGTAACGCTGGCAGGAGGAAAGACCTTCATGAAGCTGGATCTGACTTCAACCTACATGAGGCAGGAAGTAGAGGAATCATTAAAGAGCCTCACCTGCATCAACACACACAAAGGTCTTTTTGTTTAGAACAGATGCCCGTTTGGAATCTGATCGGGGCGGCGATATTCCAGAGAATCATGGAAAGTTTATTGAAGTCGGTCCCACACACGGTGGTCTTCCAGGACGACATCTTGCTCACAGGTCGGAACACAGTCGAGCATCTGCAGAACCTGGAGGAGGTTCTTAGTCGACTTAACCGCATGGGGCTCAGGTTAAAACGCTCGAAGTACGTTTTCCTGTCACCTGAAGTGGTGTTCCTGGGAAGGAGGATTACGGCGGACTGCATCAGGCCCACCAACGCGAAGACAGAGGCAATAGAGATCGCACTGAGGCCAGAGAACGTGACGGAGCTGCGGTCGTTTCTGGGACTCCTGAACTACTTTGATAACTTCTTACTGGGTCTTAGCACCCTGCTAGAACCACTACATGTCTTACTACGAAAAGGGGGCGAATGGGTTTGGGGCAAAAGCCAAGAAAATGCCTTTGTAAAAGCGAGAAAATTGTTATGCTCAAGCAAATTGCCTGTGTTGTATGATCCATGTAAGCATTTGGTACTAGCATGTGATGCGTTGTCATATGGTGTCGGGTGTGCATTGCAACAAGCTAATTTCGGGAAACTACAACCGGTTGCTTATACATCCAGGAATCTGCCGAAGGCTAAGAGAGCCTACAGCATGATTGAAAAAGAAGCGTTAGCGTGTGTCTATGGGGTAAAGAAAATGCATCATTACCTGCTTGGGCTAAAATTCGAATTGGAAACTGACCATAAGCCACTTATATCCCTGTTTTCCGAGAGTAAAGGGATAAATACCAACGCATTGGTCCGCATCCAGAGATGGGCGCTCACGTTGTCCTCATACAACTACACCATCTGCCACAGGCCAGGCACAGAAAACTGCGCCGATGCTCTCAGTAGGCTGCCATTGCCCACCATGAGGGTGGAAATGGCGCAGCCCGCAGATCTAGCCATGGTTATGGAAGCATTTGAGAGTGAGCAATCACCCATCACTGCCCGGCAGATCAAATCCTGGATGAGCCAGGACCCCTTATTATCTCTAATCAAAAGCTGTGTGCTTCACGGGAGCTGGTCCAGTGTCCCAGTGGAAGTGCAGGAAGAGATAAAACCATTCTAGCGGCGCAAAGATGAAATGTCTATACAGGCAGACTGCCTTCTCTGGGCCATCGAGTAGTGGTCCCCAAGAAGGGCAGAGATACCTTCATCAATGACCTCCACAGTACCCACCCAGGCATCGTAATGATGAAGGTGATAGCCAGATCCCACATGTGGTGGCCCGGTATCGATGCGGACTTTGAGTCCTGCGTTCACAGATGTAATACATGCTTGCAGTTAAGCAATGTACCCAGGGAGGCGCCGCTAAGTTTATGGTCTTGGCCCTCCAAACCGCGGTCTATGGTACATGTCGACGATGCAGCCACGTTCTTGGGTAAAATGTTTCTTGTGGTTGCAGACGCATACTCCAAGTGGTTTGAATGTGAGATAATGTTGGCTAGCACGTCCGCTGTCACTACTGAAAGCCTGCGAGCCATGTTTGCCACACACGGCTTACCCGATGTCCTGGTGAGCGACAATGGACCATGTTTTACCAGTGCTGAGTTCAAAGAATTCATGACCTGTAACGAGATCAACCATGTCACATCTGCCCCGTTTAAACCAGCGTCCAATGGTCAGGCAGAGAGAGCAGTGCAAACCATCAAGCAAAGCTTGAAGAGGGTAACTGAAGGCTCACTGCAGACTCGCCTATCCCGAGTTCTCCTTAGCTACCACACGAGACCCTACTCACTCAATGGAATCCCACCTGCTGAACTGTTCATGAAAAGAGCACTCAAGACAAGGTTTTCGTTAGTTCACCCTGATCTACATGAACAGGTGGCTTCAACAAAGTGCATACTGTAAAGTCTTTACACAATACCACAAATCCACACAAGGCACATTCTATGGACAAGGTCACTCCATGACCTGAACCTTTATTCCCAGGACCAAGAAGTGATGACCCTGCGTGGGACCTCCCTTTATATACCTGGATGACCAGGTGAGGTGTGTCTCCCACAAGTTCACCCCCTGTGATCAAGGTGTGCATTTCTTACATATATACAGTATTGTAGTATTGTTACACAAAGGTTACATATATGACATCACCTCCCCTCAACATCTTATTGGGATCATAGGTTAAGTCTCTCGGGTGGTCTGTGCTCTCTCGTGGAGCGCCGTAGTTGGGGCTCTGGTTGTTGAGTCTTTGTATGTGTGTCTGTCACCTGAGGTGATTCCGGCCTGTCCGGGGCTGACCGTAGGGACTGTGCATGCTGCTGAATGTTCTTGTTGCTCGTTCACTGGCGGTGGTTTGAATACCATCTCATGATCTTCCTCAGGTTCCTCAGTGTCCACGCTGAATCTTTTTTTTACTTGGTCCAGATGCATGCAGCATATCTGCCCATTGTTAAGTTTAACCACTATGACCCTATTCCCCTCTTTGCCTATTACAGTACCCTCAAGCCAATAGGGCCCCAAAGCGTGATTGAGAACAAATACAGGGTCATCAATTTCTATACATCTCCCCCTTGAATTTTGGTCATGGTACTCGTTTTGGGACTGGCGCTTGCCCTCAACAATGTCGGACAGGACTGGATGAATGAGGGACAGCCGAGTTTTGAGTGTTTGTTTCATGAGTAGCTCCGCGGGCGGGACCCCCGTGAGTGAGTGCGGTCGGGACCTATAGGCCAGCAGGAGGGGCGATAGGCGGCATTGAAGGGAGGGTCCTTGAATCCGGAGCATGCCTTGTTTTATGATTTGGACCGCACGTTCCGCCTGGCCATTGGAGGCCGGCTTGAACGGTGCTGTTCTGACATGGTCAATGCCATTACCCGACATGAACTCCCGGAATTCGTAGCTTGTGAAACACGGCCATTATCGTTAACAAGAATGTCCGGCAAGCCGTGTGTCACAAAGACCATGCGCAGCTTCTCCATGGTGGTGGATGTCGTGCACGAATTCAAAATGATGCACTCGATCCACTTCGAGTACGCATCAACCACAATGAGAAACATTTTTCCCAAGAACGGGCCCGCGTAGTCTGCGTGACGACGTGACCATGGCCTGGTGGGCCAGGGCCACGGGCTGAGTGGAGCCTCCCTGGGGGCACTACCTAGCTGGGCACACGTCGTGCACCTGCGAACACACTGTTCCAGGTCTGAATCAATTCCCGGCCACCACACATGTGACCGGGCAATGGCCTTCATCAGCACGATGCCTGGATGTTCGCTGTGGAGTTCACTGATGAATGCTTCCCTGCCCCTCTGGGGCATGACTACCCGTCTGCCCCATAGTAGGCAGTCGGCTTGGATGGAGAGCTCATCCATCCGTCTGTGAAACGGTCTGACCTCCTCAGGGCATGCTCCGTGTGCGGGCACCCAATCCCCAGTCAGGACACATTTCTTAATCAAAGATAGGAGAGGATCTCTGATGGTCCAGGTTTTGATCTGGCGGGCTGTGATGGGGGGAGCCTGTGCTGTCAAAGGCCTCAATAGCCACGACCATTTCAGCGTTTTGCTCCGCTGCCCCCTCAGTGGTGGCCAGTGGAAGCCTACTGAGCGCGTCAGCGCAATTTTTGGTGCCGGATCGGTGCTGGATGGTGTAGTCATACGCAGCGAGCGTGAGAGCCCATCGTTGTATGCGAGCTGACGCATTGGCATTGACAGCCTTGCTGTCTGACAGCAGGGATGTTAACGGCTTGTGGTCCATTTCTAATTCGAACCTCCTGCCAAAAAGGTACTGATGCATCTTTTTCACCCCATAGACACATGCGAGTGCTTCCTTTTCAACCATCCTATATCCCCATTCAGCTTGAGAGAGCGACCTGGAGGCATAAGCCACAGGTTGTAGTTGGGCCTCAGCGTTACCCTGCTGCAACACGCACCCAACCCCATAGGACGATGCATCACATGTCAGAACCAATTTCTTACGGGGGTCGTACAGGGTCAACAACTTATTTGAACAAAGTAGGTTCCGCACCCGATTGATAGCCCATTCCTGATAGTCCCCCCAAAACCAATCGGAACCCTTACACAGGAGCACGAGTAGCGGCTCCCACAATGTGCTTAAGTTCAGCAGAAAGTTCCCGAAATAGTTCAAGAGTCCCAGAAATGAACGCAACTCCGATGTGTTGCAGAGCCTGGGCGCTCGTCGAATCGCCTCCGTTTTGGATTCGGTAGGCCGAATCCCATCTACAGCAACCCTCCTGTCCAGAAATTCGACCTTGGGAGCCAAAAACACGCACTTCGACTTCGAGTCGCAGGCCTACCCGGTCCAGTTGGCGTAGCACCTCCTCCAAGTTGTGGAGGTGTTCCTCGGAGTCACGATCGGTGATGAGAATGTCGTCCTGAAATATGATCGTTCCAGGAATGGATTTGAGCAGGCTTTCCATGTTTCTTTGAAAAATCGCGGCCGCTGATCAAATGCCAAACGGACACCTGTTGTAAACAAACAGTCCCTTGTGCGTGGTGATGGTGGTCAGTAGTTTAGATTCGTCTGCCAGTTCTTGGGTCATGTAGGCTGAAGTGAGGTCCAACTTGGTGAACAGCTTGCCGCCTGCCAGCTAGGCAAAAAGGTCCTCCGCTCTCGGGAGCATGTATTGGTCTTGTAGGGACACCCGGTTGATAGTGGCCTTGTAGTCGCCACAGATCCTGACCGAGCCCATCCGCTTTTAGGACGGGAACAATGGGGCTCGCCCAGTCACTGAATTCAACGGGCGAGATGATGCCCTCTCTCAGCAACCGGCCCAAATCGCTCTCAATTTTCTCCCGCAGTACATACGGCACAGCTCTGGCTTTGTGGTGCACTGGTCTGGCGTCCGGGGTGATGCGAATCGCTATTTTGGTACCTTTGAACATCCCGATGCCAGGTTGAAATAGTGACTTAAATTCCTGTTGGACCTGTGAGTTTGAACTTCGCTCCACAGATGACATGGCGTGCACATCCCCCATTTCCAGTTCAACTCAGCTAACCAGCTCCTCCCCAACAGTGTGGGACCATTGCCTGGGACAATCCAAAGTGGTAGCCGGTTCACCGGTCCATTGTGTGTGACCGCCAACATTGCACTGCCTAGCACTGGAATGATTTCTTTGGTGTACGTCCGTAATTGCGCCTCAATGCATTCTAGTTTGGGTCTGCTGGCTTTGAGTGGCCACAGCTTTTCGAATTGTTGAACACTCGTGATTGACTGGCTGACCCCCATGTCCAGCCCCATGCGTACAGGGATGCCATTTAATAGGACTTTCATCATCATAGGTGGCGTTTTGGTATATGAGCTGTGAATGTTTGCCACATGAACCCGCTGAACTTCAGCGTCCATTGATTTGCCCCAAGCATCATCCTGCCTCGCATACCCCTCATCTGTTTCATCCACCTCGTATATTAGCCTGGTTACAGGTTTTCTGCACATTCTGGCTAAATGGCCACTGAGGTAACAATTTCTGCAGATGAACTGTTGAAACCTGCAAGTCCTGGCAGCATGTCTGCCCCCACACCTCCAGCATGAACTGAGATTCCCATTGTTGTGAACAAAAGAGCTGTTACGAGGCATTCCTCACTGATTGTCCCTTTGACTGCTCTTGAGCACCCTGTTAGTGGGTGTCAATGGCCCCATCCCAGGCCGCATTGTCCACTGGGGCGGCGTAAATGTCTGTTCAGCCTACCATTGTCTCTGTTGGAGACTTACTCTTGGATCTATTGCTGCCTGGAGTGTGTTGAACTGTCCTTGCCTGCCTGCAGGGCTCTGTGTTGCGTTTATGATATTGACTCCTTGATCCATCGCCACATTGGAGGCAGAATTGCGCGCGTATATTATCTTGTATTCCTTCTCCCCCGCCATAAAAGTCTGAGCCATCAACACCGCCGCTTCCAAGGTCAAATCCTTGGTCTCAATTAGCTTTCCGAAAATCCCAGCATGACCAATGCCCTCCATAAATAAATCCCTTAGCATCTCCCCCCTGCAGGCGTCTGTGATCTTACAAAGGCTGGCCAAGCGCCGGAGGTCCGCAACGAAATCCGGTATGCTCTGTTCTTCCCGACGTCGGAGGGTATAGAATCTGTGTCAGGCCATCGCCGGTTTGAGGTGCTCACCGATTCGTTTGCTGAGCTCTTCAAAGGTTTTGTCCATCGGCTTCTCGGGTGCTAGCAGGTCTTTCATGAGCGCGTAAGTCTTAGGTTCACAGCTGGTCAGCAGATGAGCCCTTCGCCTGTCGGCTGCTGTGTCTCCCAGCCAGTCCTTTGTGACAAAACTCTGCTGGAGCTTCTCAATGAAATCGTCCCAGTCCTCACCAACACAGTACCATTCATCTGTGCTGCCGGTGGCCATTCTCGTGGGTCGTTGATTCCCGTTTCTCGTCGCCAATGTAAAGTCTTTACACAATACCACAAATCCACACGAGGCACATTCTATGGATAAGGTCACTCCATGACCTGAACCTTTATTCACAGGACCAAGAAGTGATGACCCTGCGTGGGACCTTCCTTTATACACCTAGATGACCAGGTGAGGAGTGTCTCCCACAAGTTCACCCCCTGTGGTCAAGGTGCGCATTTCTTACGTATATACAGTATTGCAGTGTTGTTACATAAAGGTGACATACATGACACATACCACGATAGCGCAAATGTGTCACGCAAGATTGAAATCAATGATCCTGTATTTGTATTAAATTATGGACAAGGTCCCAAGTGGCTTCCCGGCACTGTCGTGGCCAAAGAGGGGAGCAGGTTGTTCCGGGTCAAACTTTCAAATGGACTCATTCATCGGAAACACTTGGATCAAATCAAACTCAGATTCATGGACTACCCTGAGCAACCCACCTTGGACCCTACCTTTTTTGATCCCCCAACACACACACTAGTGACAACCGACACCACGGTTGACCATGAAGCAGAACCCATCATCCACAGCAGCCCTGCAGGGCCCAACACACCAGGCAGCCTAGCAAGGCCAGCTGCACAGCAGCCCAGCAAGGGCACAACAAGTGATTCAACAACACCAGCTTTCACACTGAGACGACCAACCAGGGCAAGAAGGGCCCCAGATCGACTGAACTTGTAAATAGTTACACTATTGACTTTGGGGGGGAATGTTGTTATATATGTGGACTTGTATTTACTCTGTACAGCCACCAGAGGGCTCATTCCCCGGAGTCGCAAGGGCTCCCATAATCCCTTGGGAGCACAGGTATTTAAGAAATCTTCACAGGTTGGAGAAGCACTCTGGAGACTTGCAATAACAGATTAAGGTCACACTTTACTTTGAGCTCACAGTGTTCAGTCTGACTCTTTCTCTATACACAATAGGTACACGTTGTGTGCGTACTGAAATCATGATTTCCATGGCGTTAGCTGGCAGGACGGTACCTTTTAACGCCCTTAAAAAATGACCACCGAATTTTGCAGCAGGCGTGAACAGTGCCCAGCGCCAATCCGAACTGCCTAACTCCCAGTTAACATCTAACACCGGCGTTATCAGCAGGTATTAACAACCGAATTTCAACCCCTAAGAGTCTAAATGGGGTAGAGGAACAGAGGGATCTGGAGGTACAAATACGCAAATCACTAAAAGCAGTGACACAGGTTAATAAGGCAATTTTAAAAAAAAGCAAACCAAGCACTGCGGTTCATTTTTAGGGTGATAGAAGTTATGTTAAACTTGTTAGACCACACTTGGAATACTGTGCACAGTTCTGGTCTCCATGTTATAAAAAGGCATTGGAGAAGGTGCAAAAAAGATTTGCAAGGATGATACCGGAACTGAGAGGATACACTTATCAGGAAAGGATGAACAGGCTGTGGGGCTTTTTTCTTGAAAAGAGGAGGCTGAGAGGTGACCTGATAGAGATCTTAAAACTTATTCAAGTGTTAGATAGGATAGACATAGGGAAGGTGTTTCCACTTGGCGGCAGGCCAAAACTATGGGCCAAAAATATAAGATAGCCACCAATAAATCCAATAGGGAATTAAGGAGATACTTCTTTACCCAAAGAATGTGAAACTCGCTACTACAACAAATAGTTGAGATGAATAACATCGGGTAAACTAGATTAGTACATGAAAAGTTCCTTTTGGAGAAAGGAATATAAGGTTATGATGATGGGGTTAAATGAAGTCGGGAGAAATTATCATTGCTACAAAGTAGTTCCAGTCAGATTTTTGCGATCAATGAAGATGCCCCACCTCTTCCCTCCAATACACACAGTTCAGTTCTGGCGGTCATAATTTTTGTAATGATAATGGCCTGGATTTTGCGGTGATAATGACATCGAAACTGCCGGCGTTCGCCGTCATTACCCTTCTGAGACTTACAGTAACTTCAGGATTTAGTGGATGCGCAAATAAACACGTAAATCGTGAAGTTGCGGTCAGTTATTCCCTGCTCTGCCACAGGTTGTGCTGAGTATGTCTCAATCTTTATTTAATTCTCTATAAATTTATTAAAAGTAAATTAAAATCTGTGCATTTTACTTCCTGCTTTGCCGTCTGTGAGAATTATTCCATGTGATTGGCTGCTTAGCCAGCTTGATGACACCACTGTTGCTGGATGCTGGTGATTCTCTTAATTTGACATTAGATTTAAACTAAGGTCAGGAAAGCTGAAATTCACACCCCAGAGATTGCTTGATCTTCGTAAGCAGCTTTCTTCGAGGTCAGCGGCAGTTGCTGTTGCTTCACTGCTTACCGCAAATTTTGGGCCATTGACAAAGGTATTGTGTGGAAAATGTCATAACTTTGCAGTCACCAATTTATGTGGAAGAGAAGTATGCTCAAACAAATCTGTACAACCTCAGTAACTGCATTGATGAATATTAAATTACATTGAATTTTAAGAAATGTAACTTATATAAGTTCTGAAATAACATGTTTGCACAGTGAGGTGATGTCATTAAATAACAACAGGACAAATATTTAGTTGACAGGAGATGGAAAACAATATTTGTCAGCATAACTAAATCAGAAAGTAAAAGTCCAAGAAAATGATGGTAAGACTTTGGTGAAACCTCATTTAGAACGTCAGATCTCAATGCCTGCTCCGCTCAGGGTCATCATCATCATCATCATCATCATAGGCAGTCCCTCAGAATCGAGGAAGACTTGCTTCCACTCCTGAAGTGAGTTCTTTGGTGGCTGAACAGTCCAATACGAGAGCCACAGATTCTGTCACAGGTGGGACAGATAGTCGTTGAGGGAAGGGGTGGGTGGGACTGGTTTGCCGCACACTCTTTCTGCTGTCTGCGCTTGATTTCTGCATGCTCTCGGCGTTGAGACTCAAGGTGCTCAGCGCCCTCTCGGATGCACTTCCTCCACTTAGGGCGGTCTTGGGCCAGGGACTCCCAGGTGTCAGTGGGGATGTTGCACTTTATCAGGGAGGCTTTGAGGGTGTCCTTGTAGCGTTTCCACTGCCCACCTTTGGCTCGTTTGCCATGAAGGAGCTCCGAGTAAAGCACATGCTTTGGGAGTGTCTGGCATGTGGACTATGTGGCCTGCCTAGTGGAGCTGATCGAGTGTGGTCAGTGCTTCAATTCTGGGGATGTTAGCCTGAGTGAGGACACTGATGTTGGTGCACCTGTCCTCCCAGGGGATTTGTAGGATCTTGCGGAGACATCGTTGGTGATATTTCTCCAGCGACTTGAGGTGTCTACTGTACATGGTCCATGTCTCTAATCCATACAGGAGGGCAGGTATTACTACAGCCCTGTAGACCATGAGCTTGGTGGCAGTTTGGAGGGCATGGTCTTCAAACACTCTTTTCCTCAGGCGACCGACCAGTCGTTCGGCCCCTCATTAACACATGTAAGGGGCCCAATTTCCATTTTGGGCGGCAGCGGTGAGACATCTGAGAAATCATCTGACGCAAATTGGAGTTGGGTCTATTTCAGGTGTTCTTGGGAGCAGGAGAGACAGCACCGTGAATTTGGTGCTTTAGGGCCACATTCTGCACCTGAAAAACAGGCACAGTGAAGCCCAATTTCTATCTATCATGTCTTATTTTGGTCAATGCACTGTTAAAATCACATAGAGGTATTGGAATGGATTTACAGAACAGCAACAAGATTGGCATTTATTCCTGAATGAATCAACTAGACGGGACAGCTAATGTATTTAATCTGCACGAGAACTAGGGGCATAGTCTCAGGATAAGGGGTCAGCCATTTAAGACTGAGATGACAGGAATTTCTTAACTCAGAGGCCACACCTAAAGTACTGCGTACAGTTTTGGTCTCCTTATTTAAGGAGGGATATACTTGCATTGGAGACTGTTCAGAAAAGGTTCACTCGGTTGATTCCTGAGATGAAGGAGGTGACTTATGAAGATAGGTTGGGCCTATACTCATTAAAGTTCAGAAGAATGAGAGGTGAAACATTTAAGATAATGAGGGGGCTCGACAAGGTGGATGCAGAGAGGATGTTTCCACTCATGGGGGAATCTAGAACTAGGGGCATAGTCTCAGAATAAGGAGTCGCCCATTTAGAACTGAGATCAGGAGGAATTTCTTCTCGGAGGGTTGTAAATCTATGGAAGTCTCTGTCCCTGAGAGCTGTGGAGGTTGGGTCATTGAATATATTTAAAGCGGAGATAGACAGAATTTTGAGTGATAAGAGAGTAAAGGGTTATGGGGAGCGGGCAAGGAAGTGGAGCTGAGTCCATGATCAGATCAGCCATGATCTTATTGAATGACAGAGCAGGCTCGAGAGGCCAAATGGTCGACTCCTGCTCCTATTTCTTATGTTCTTATGTTGTAAATCTTTAGAATTCTTTATCCAAAGTGATGTGGATGCTGAGCCATTGAGTATAGTCAAGGCTGAGATAGATAGATTTTTGGATTCTAGAGGAAATCAAGGGTTATGAGGATCGGGCAGGAAAGTGGAAGATCAGCCATGATATTGAATGACAGAGTAGAATGGAGGGAGCATATGGCCTACTCCTGCTCCTAGTTCTTACGTTCTTATATTCACTTGGAATAAAAAAAAGAGGATAATAAGAACCAAGTAATTGAAGTCGTGATTTTTTTATTGGAAAAAGGAAGATATAGAAACAGTCAATATATGGGAAGTAGGATAAGATAACTGAGCACTACCGCCGTGCTCAATGGGATAGATTCAGAACAGATCTAGCAGCTGAAAACTTGGCATCTATGAGGTGCTTTGGGCCATCAGCAACTGCAGAATTGTATTCCCCCACAATCTGTAATCTCATGGCCCTGCATATCCCTCACTACATGAGCATCAAGCCATGGGACCAATGAAGAGCATTCCAGGAGCAGCACCAGGTGTACTTAAAAATGAAGTGCCTACCTGGGGAACTTGCAACACAGGACTACACGCATGCTAAGTGTTGTAAGGCTGTCTTGCTCTTTTCGTTTCATTGCTTTAAACGTCGAATTACATACATATTCAGTTGTAGTAAATGCAGGATCAGGTCTTTTATTCAGATATTCATACTAAACAAACCCAGTATGAAAGTTACTGAGATACTTCACAAAGGCAGCTTTTTGCTTGCTCCGATTTCTGTGGCTGCTTGTGAGGCCCACATCTTCCGAGATTCCAGTGTCTGAACAGTCTGTATGTGTGTGTGTGTGTGTCTAACAAAAACTAGTTCCATCTCTTATACCTAAAAAGCCTTTGAACTCTTACTTTTAGACAATTAACATGCAGACGATGTAAAATCAAAAATTACATTGTCCTGAAATCACGGCTAACTGCTTTCTGAATCGCTTATGACGATGTCATAAAATTATTATTAGCATAGTAACAAGGTACACTCAATTACAGACAATGTCATGAATACACAATTCAGAAGATCAGCAGAGGAATTTCGTTGATTCCATGCATAGATTATTATTTGCCTGGAAACAAGTTACACTCAAATACACAACATTTCAATGGCTAAAAGGCACCATATCATTGAGTAGCCTCTTTCAATCCAAACATCCTATTTTTAATCCAAACTTCAATCTTCCAATTTTTAACCCTTTTGATTTCTCCAGACTGTGCCGAAGCAAAGAGTTTCAGAAATGCAAGCTCCCTGGGGAAGCTGCAACACAGGACTACATGCATGCTAAGCAGTGGAAACAACTTGCTATGGACAGAGCTAAGCAATCCCACAACCAACAGATCAGATCAAAGCTCTGCAGTTCTGCCACATCCAGTCGTGAATGGTGGGGAACAATTCACAGGAGGAGGAGGTTCAATGATAGCGGAGCCCAGAACATGAGTGAAAATGACAAGGCTGAAGCATTTGCAACCAACTTCATCCAAAAGTGCCGAGTGGATATCGGCCTCCTCCTGAGGCCCCGACCATTACAGAAGCCAGTCTTCAGCCAATTTTATTCACTCCATGTGATATAAAGAAATGGCTGATCACACTGAATACAGTAAAGTCTATGGGCCCCGAAAACATCCCAGTTGCAGTGCTGAAGACTTGTGCTCCAGAACTAGTTGATTTTCTAGCCAAGCTGTTCCAGTACAGCTACAACACTGGCATCTACCTGACAAAGTGTAAACGTGTGTAGTTATGTCCTGTCCACAAAAAGCAGATTAAGTCCAATCCAGCCAATTAATGCCCCATCAGTCTACTCTCAATCATCAACAAAGTGATGGAAGGGGTTGTCGACAGTGTAATTAAGCAGCACTTACTCATCAATAACCTGCTCAACAATTGTCATATTGCTTTCTGCCAGGACCATTCGGCTCCAGGCCTCATTACAGCCTTGGTCCAAACATGGACAAAAAAAGCTGAATTCCAAAGGTGAGGTGAGAGTGATTGCCCTTGACATCAAGGCATCATTTGACCGAGTGTGGCATCAAGGAGCCCAAGTAAAATTGAAGTCAATGGCTGGAGTCATACCTAGCACAAAGGAAGATAGTTGTGGTTGCTGGAGGCCAATCATCTCAGCCCAGCACATCACTGCAGGAGTTCCTCAGTGATGTGTCCTTGGCCCAACCATCTTCAGCTGCTTCATTAATGACCTTTCCTCGATCATATGGTCAGAAGTGCGGATGTTCACTGATGATTGCAGAATGTTCAGTTCCATTCACAACTCCTCAGTTAATAAAGCAGTCCGTGCCCACATGCAGCATGACCTGGACAACATTCAGGCTTAAGCTGATAAATAGTGAATAATATTCGTGCCACACAAGTACCAATAAATGACCATCTCCAACAAGAGAGAGTCTAGCCCTGGGCATTCAATGGGAATCTGTCATGTATTCAATCAGCATTGTAACCCATGTATAATATGACCTAAGTTGTACACTGTGAGAACAATGACCACTAGGTGGGAGACACTCCTAACCTGGACCTTCAGGTACAAAATGGGAAGCTCCACCCACCTTCATCACTTGAGTGCTAGTGAATAAAGGACAGGTCACAGACTGACCTTCTCTCAAGCATGGGCCTAGTGTGCATTTATACTGTGTAGTAAGGACCTATCAATGGCGACGAGAAACTGGGATTTAAACCACGCGAGCATGGCCACTAGCAGAACAGATGAGAGGTACTGTGTTAAGAAATGGTTGGGACAGAGATTCAACATTGTTGAAGCAGCACACAGTTCTCCAGGCAGACAAGGGCAATTGGGCATGCCCCAACATGTAGTCGAACCTAGAGGGGGAGTTCGACAGAGACAATGGCAAGTTGAACGGCGATTCACGCCATTGCAAGGGACAATGCGGCCAGTAATGGGGCCATCAACACCTGTTAATGGCACATTCAAGGGCAGTCACAGGGGCAGTCAGAGACGATCGACTGGCAAGGGACCTTTTGTTTCCAACAACAGCTCATGTTGGAGGCATGGAAGCACACACTCAGCCGGAGTTGCAGAGGTGAGCAAAATACCTGCAGAAATTTCAGAAATGAAAGCTGGGGGAAATCGCTGGAAGCTGAAGTTCAGCGAGTTCATGTGGAGCACGTATATAGTTCATACACCAGGACGCCACCGATAATGATGAAAGTGCTCCTCAATGGCATCCCAGTATCAATGGAGCTAGACACGGGGGCCAGTCAATCCCTGATGGGTATCAAACAGTTCGAAAAGTCGTGGGCGTCCAAGGCCAGGAGGCCAAAATTAACGCCGATTGACGCACAGCTACGGACTTACACAAAGCAGATCATTCCGGTGCTAGGCAGCGCCACTGTAGTCATGACCCACAAAGATTCGGAGAACAGGTTGCCACTCTGGATTGTCCCAGGGGATGGTCCCGCACTACTGGGGAGGAGTTGGCTTGCTGTCATGAACTGGAAATGGGGCGATGTAAATGCACTTTCCTCTGTGGAGCGAGTATCATGCTCACAGATCCTGGACAAATTTGCCTCATTATTTCAACCCGGCATCGGCACTATCATGGGGACCAAGGTAGTGATTCACATAAACCCGGACGCCAGGCCAGTACACCACAAGGCCAGAACGGTGCCGTAGGTGATGCGGGAAAAGATAGAAGGCGAATTGGACCGCCTGCTGAGGGAAGGCATCAGCTCGCCAGTCGAATTCAGTGACTGGGCAAGCCCGATTGTGCCGGTGCTCAAGGCGGATGGGTCGGTCAGGATATGTGGTGATTACAAGGCCACCATCAATCGGGTGTCACTCCAAGCCCAGTAACTGCTACCGAGAGCAGAGGTCCTCTTTGCGACGCTATCCGGTGGCAAACCTTTTCCAAAATTGGACCTGACCTCAGCTTACATGACCCAGGAGCTGGTGAGTGAGTCGAAGAAGCTGACCACCATCACGACACACAAGGGGTTGTTTGAGTACAACAGATGTCCGTTCGGGATTTGCTCGGCCGCCGCGATCTTCCAATGAAATATGGAAAGCCTCCTCATGGCGATTCCAGGGACGGTAGTTTTTCAGGACGACATCCTCATCACAGGTTACGATGCTGAAGAACACCTCCACAACCTGGAGGAGGTGCTATGCAGACTGGACCGGGTAGGTCTGCGACTGAAAAAGGCGAAGTGCGTCTTCCTAGCTCCAGAGGTAGAATTCCTGGGGATGAGGGTGGCAGCAGACGGGATCAGCCCTACTGCATCCAAGACGGAAGCGATCCAGAGAGCACCCAGACCCCGTAACACGACGGAGCTGCGTTTGTTTCTGGGGCTCCTGAACTATTTGGTAACTTTCTTCCCAACTTGTGCATGCTGCTAGAGCCGCTACATGTGCTCCTACGCAAAGGTCGCGAATGGGTCTGGGGGGACACCCAGGAAAGGCCTTTTAATAGAGCATGCAATTTGTTATGTTCCAACACTCTGTTAATACTATACGACCCATGTAAGAAATTTGTGTTAATGTGCGATGCGTCATCCTATGGTGTCAGGTGTGTGTTGCAGCATGTCAATGTCAAGGGTCAGTTACAGTCGGTAGCTTATGCCTCCAGGAGTCTGTCCCAGGCAGAAAGGGGTTACGGGATGGTAGAAAAGGAGGCGCTCACATGTGTATATGCTGCAAAGAAAATGCACCAGTACCTGTTTGGCAGGAAATTTGAGCTGGAGACAGATCACAAACCCCTAATGTCCCTCTTGGCCGACAACAAGGCCATAAATGCAAACGCATCGGCCCGCATACAGAGGTGGGCACTCTCGTTAGCCGCCTATGACTACACAATTTGGCACAGACCGGGCACCAAAAACTGCGCCGATGCACTCAGCAGGCTCCCACTAGGCACCACTGAGGGGGCTACCGAGCATGCTGCTGAGATGGTCATGGCTGTTGAAGCTTTCGGAAGCGAAGGCTCACCCGTGACAGCCCGTCGGATTAAAATCTGGACAAATAGAGACCCGCTTTTGTCTCCACACAAGAAATTTGTCCTGAATGGGGACTGGGCAGCCACGTACAGGGCACGCCCTGAGGAATTTAAACCATTTCACAGGCGCAGGGATGAACTCTCGATTCAGGCCGATTGCCTACTGTGGGGAAACCGCGTGGTCATGCCCCAGATGGGCAGAGAGGTGTTCATCAGAGAACTCCACAATGAGCACCCGGGCATTGGCATGATGAAGGCAATTGCCAGGTCACACGTTTGGTGGCCAGGGATAGACGCAAATCTGGAACTTTGTGTTCGCAGGTGCAACACGTGTGCCCAGCTGGGCAATGCGCCCAGAGAAGCCCCCCTTAGCCCCTGGCCATGGCCCGCCAAGCCTTGGTCACGCATCCATGTGGACTACGCAGGTCCTTTCATGGGAAAAATGTTTTTAGTTGTAGTAGACGCCTACTCCAAATGGATCAAGTGTGACATTTTAAATTCAAGCACATCCTCTGCCACGGTAGAAAGTCTACGGGCAATGTTCGCCACCCACGGTCTACCGGACGTCTTGGTCAGCGACAATGGCCCGTGCTTCACAAGCACTGAATTCCAGGACTTCATGGCAAGCAATGGAATTAACCATGTCAGAACGGCACCGTTCAAGCCGGCCTCAAACGGCCAGGCAGAATAAGTAGTGCAGATAATCAAACAGGGGATGCTCAGAATCCAAGGGGGTTCCCTTCAAAGACACTTATCACACCTCCTGTTGGCCTATAGATCCCGACCACACTCGCTCACAGGGGTTCCACCCGCAGAGCTGCTAATGAAAAGGACACTCAAAACCCGGCTATCCCTAATACACCCCACCATGAAAGAAATTGTCGAGAGCAGGCGCCAGCCACAATATGACTACCATGACAGAAATGCGAGGGCGCGATGTATTGATGTAAATGATGCTGTTTTTGTCCTCAACTACGCTGCAGGGCCCAAATGGCTCGCAGGCACTGTGATTGCCAAAGGGGGAAATAGGATTCTGGTAGTTAAACTTACCAATGGACAAATCTGCCTCAAACACGTGGATCAAACAAAAAGGAGATTCAGCAACCCCATAGAAGAAGCAGAGGAAGAACACAATGTCGAGTTCACTCCACCACAGGTGACCGAACACCGGAACCAAAGGGAGGAGAGCCCAATCACTGTGGGCAGTCTGGATAGGCCTGAGACACCGCAAACAGCAGACACTCAGGCCAGCACCCAACAACCGGAGCCCCAACTCAAGCGCTCTACAAGAGAGCATATACCACCAGAGAAACTCAACCTGTGATCCCAGTAAGACTTTGGGGGGGAGGTGATGTCATGTATTCAACCAGCATTGTAACCCATGTATAATCTGACCTAAGTTGTACACTGTGAGAACAATGTCCACTAGGTGCGGGACACTCCTAACCTGGACCTTCAGGTACAAAAGGGGAAGCTCCACCCACCTTCATCACTTGAGTGCTAAGGAATAAAGGACAGGTCACAGACTGACCTTCTCTCAAGCATGGGCCTCATGTGCATTTATACTGTATAGTAAGGACCTATCAGAATCCCCCACCATCAACATCCTGGGGATCACCATTGACCAGAAACTTAACATAAATACTGTGGTAACAAGAGCAGGCCAGAGGCTGTGTATTCTGCGATGAGTGACTCACCTCCTGACTCCCTAAAGCCTTTCCATCATCTACAAGGCACAAGTCAGGAGTGTGATGGAATACTCTCCACTTGCCTGGATCAGTGCAACACTCACGAAGCTCAACACCATCCAGGGCAAAGCAGCATGCTTGATTGGCACCCCATCCACCACCTTAAGCATTCACTCCCTCCACCACTGGCACACTGTAGCTGTATTTTGAACCATCTAAAGGATGCACTGCAGCAACTTGCCAAGGCTTATTTGACAGCTCTTCCCAAATCCACGACCTCTACCACCTTGAAGGATAAAGGCTGCAACACATGGAAACAACACCATGTGCAAGTTCCCCTGCAAATCACGCACCATTCTGACTTGGAAATATATCGCCATTGTTTCATCGTTGCAGGGTCAAAATCCTCGAACCCCTTCTCTAGCAACACTGTGGGTGTACATTCACCTCATGGACTGCAGCAGTTCAAGAAGGCAGCTCTCAAGGGCAATTAGGGATGGGCAATGAATGATGGCTTTGCCAGTGATGCCAATATCCCATGAATAAATAAAAAAAGAATGAGTTAAACCCAATATAAGTTGTAGCTATTGCACATTAAGATTTAACATATAAAATTTACTATTACAATTGCAGTAAACACAGAAAGCCTGAAATTCCAGGAATCGAGCAGGGTATAGAGCAAGCAGATTTACCTCTGGGACACTGCAATTAGGGGAGGAACACAAATCAATCAGGCTTCCATCCCGTGTAATGAGTGCCCGGGTTCCATTTTATGGCAACTCTCACCCTGCCGCCACCACCACACAATATTCTAGGACTGCTTTTTGATTCCATTATTCTCTTCCTCGGCCTAATTGTCAAGCTAATAAAAGCTCCAAGACAGCCCAGGAGAAAGGCAATTGATCCCAGAAGGAAGCAATTAACTTTAGAACTGTACAAGTTTACTCAATTAGAAGCAGATAAAAACTGACCCGTATTATTTCTTCAGCCCTTCCAGGCCTCAAAGTCCCTGTATTGGAGCATCCAGATTCTCCAAGTTCAATTGGCAGAATGGAGGAAGGTACCTTAAGTGTGCCTGTACAGGCATGGGCTTCACTTACAGAAGTGCCCCATCCCCATGATTTGGGATGGCTATGGGAGACCAGGGGGCCGAAATTCAGAGTCTCAGTAAGACTCGTTACTGCCCGTTTCTGGCGGCCATGCAGCAGAATCCCACGTTGCTGCTTTGTGGTCAACTAGCCACCCCGACCTAAATTCAGGTCGGGGATTTTTCGGCCTGGACCCAATTCCATCCTGTGCTAATGACCACCGCAAGCATGTCATCAAAACGCGCACCGCCACTCTCCTGCACGTGCAGAATACACCGACCCAAATTCACTGGAAAAAAAAATCATTGCCCCGCCGCGCGGTGCCCCCGACAGCTTTCTGTGTCGGTGTACCTTCTCCTCACTGAGTGCGGCCCAGCAGCGTGGCAGCCCTTCAAGGGGAGGACCCATTGCTGTGGCCGCCATGTCTTTATTTTTACCGGCTGACTTCCCAATTGGACGACAAAACAGTGCTCACGGGTTCAGCTGGGCCACCAACCGGCAGCCCGGCACCCCCTCTTGGGTGCCAGGCCACTGGCCCGGCCAAAACCCTCACTGGTGGTCCAGTGGCTGAAGATATAAAATGCCTGATTCTCTCCCCTTTAACGGAGGGGAAAGAGCATGGTGACGCACACGCTGTGACGTCACCACTGCTCCGCCACTGAATGACATTGGCGGAGTCACGGTCCCGCCCCAAATTTCGCCCCTCAACCTGCCTTACCGCCGCACTTCTGGTCCAATGTAAAAAAAATACTAAGTGCCGAAAATCAATGGAAAGGCTGCCTCAATGATCCTGATGGAAAAAAACTTCAAGAAAAAGGTAGGTGCGCCGTTTTCTGGCGGCCCTGAACTTCGGCCCCCCAGGAGTCCTGCTCCATTGCAGTTCTGTTGTTGGAGTAGGGACCACAAAATTCCAGGGCCAGGAAACCTAACACAAGAGGTTATGTAACATTCAAAGACTAAATTACCAGCAGTCTTGCTATATTTATAATCTCACTCTACTCGCTCCAAATCTGCTGAACTTCCTCTGTATTGGGTTGTCACTCAGTGTTTTAAATTTTCTATTTCAATAAAGACACCTTCACTTACAAATGAACATTCAGTTAACGTTCCCAAATACAAACATATTCACTTCAAACTGTCTGCTGAAAATCCTTCTCTGAAGAAAGAAAGACAGACTTACATTTATATAGCACCTTTCATGACTGCAGGGTGTTCCAAAACACTGTACAGCCAATGAAGTACTCTTGAAGTCACTGTTGTAATGTAGGAAGCACAACAGCCAATTTGTGCACAGCAAGGTCCCACAAACAGCAATGAGATAAATGTTTTAATGATGTCGGTTGCATGATAACTATTGGTCAGAGAAAATACCCTTGCTCTTCTTTGAATAGTATGATGGGATCCTTTATGTCCACCTGAGAGGGCAGATGAGACCTCAATTTAATGTCTCTTCCCAAAGACGGCACTTCAGACATTGCAGCATTCCCTCAGTACTGCACTGAAGTGTCAACCTAGATTATGTACTTATTAGAGAATCAATCTTGTTGTGCCAAGCAGGATATTGACTAATTTTATAGCAGAGTTGTAAGCGTTACCACATATTTCATCCAACCACAAGAGCTGTCAATCAACACTTCTCCGACTAGGTTAAATTGACCTACATTACAAGCATATTATTCATTCCTGGAATATTGGCAGCTCAGATGTTAAGTGAGCTTTTAAAATGATTTTACTCGATACTGGTTATCTCTGATGTGCTTCTGTCTTATTTATTATTTTCATCAAACACATTCCATCTCCATTCTTAGCTTCACTTGCCATGTATGACTCATTTGTCTAATACAAGAAGCCTGCTCATAGGCCTTTTCCCAATGCCACTGTAAGGTAGCTCCTATGGGAAGCTCAATGGCAGAATAATAAAACTCCCCCTTTCCCTTCGCTCCAACTGGGGTCTCTGTTCAGGTAACCCTCCTAAATACACAGTTGAATTTTGAAACTAATGATGTGGCATATCCCAGTGGCAAAACCAGACCCTACAATTTTTTTGGCATGGCAACCATGAGGCACCAATATGCTGCGACAGTCAGCTATGGTTTTACTCATTGTGCAAATATACTGACATGATTTATGCTCTGCAAATGCAATATATTCAGTAATAAAATAAAGTATACTGTACGTAAAGCACAAAGGGGTGTATTTTCCAACCTTCACAGACTTGCATTGATTAATCTTGAAAGGATACTCTGGGTCAGAGTGATCATAATATGATAGAATTTCACATTACATTTGAGAGTGACTTGCGTAAGTCTGAAACTAGAGTCTTAAATTTAAATAAAACCAATTATGTAGGTATGAAGGGCGAGTTAGCTAAGGTAGATTGGAAAAATAGATTAAAAGGTATAACAGTAGATAAACAGTGGCCAATTTAAAATAAATATTTAATTATTCTCAACAAAATACATTCCATTAAGAAACAAAAACTCCACAGGAGTGGTTAACTAAAGAAGTTAAAGACAGCATTAGATTGAAAGATAAAACTTATCGGGCTGGATTTTTGGCTTTTTGCGATTTCATCCGTTTCTGGGCACAAATCGCGATGGATTGAAAAATTTAGCGCCGCGTTAACGCCAGAGCTCGCAACTTTCACCGAATGAAAGTTCACGAGGAATGTTAGCGCTAACTCTGGCGTTGCATCACCAACTTTGTGTGGCGGAGCCAAATGTTCCGGTGCTAAAAAAAATTGGCCATTCTGCGCATGCACGAATGTTTTCTGTTTCCTCCCGCACTTCTGGTCTGCTCTCCAGTCGCAAACGCTGATGCAGGGTGTGGTCACGTGCATGTGCAGTACAACTGGGGCCGAATCAGCCATTTTACATTTGGATTTTGATGATGGAGGACAACGAATCAAGACAACATGCCAGGCGATTCAGCCAAGATGTTAATGAAGCTCTAGTGGGTGCTGTGGAAAGAAGATGGCAGAAGTTGCATGTTATGGGTGGATTCAGACGACTGCCATCCATACTTAAGAGGATCTGGAGGCAAATCATTGATGAGGTCTCTGCCTCAGACACTGTGGTGAGGATAGGCACACAGTGTAGAAAGAAATGTAATGATCTGACGAGGGTGGTCAGAGTGAGTACTATTTTAATTCATGCACTCCTTCATTACTTCAATTATAAATCTGACACACTATTTGTTCTCATGCTGTTGGTGCCTCTCAGCACTCTGTGGATTGCCTCCTAAAATGCATGACACGTAGGTAGGCTTAGTTCGGCACCCTATTTGCCATGATTGATCTTCACACATTATTAAGATTGCTTTCTGAGATCTTGTAAGATTGCTCCCCACTTCGATGTCCTCCTGATGAACCACGTACAACTGCCAAGGCCATTAAACAGAGGACACTATTACATTCACACAAAATGCTATAAATGCTTTGGTGGCTATCCGTGCCACAAGAGCAGATGGACCCGCTTGTAACCATTCCCATTTTCACCTTTGCAGGCAAAGTAGTCGCATAATCGCCACGATCAGTTGCGGACAAGCGGCGGTCTGCCTCAGACTCTGGCACTCACCGACATCGAGGACAGAGTGACAGGCCTCATCAGCATCACTGGTCGGGCAACTGCCACTGGGGGCACTGACCCCCCCACTCAGATACTGAGGGTAAGTCCTGCACACTTCCTGGGATAGGTTGGGACAATGTGATGCAGTGTCTCTGGACTAGATATAATGGAATAGCAGCGGTCCTTCAAATGAGCCTGTGCGATGCAACCTTCCTCATATCACCCTGCCTCCTCCCCTGCTGCTAACGACTCATCTGTTGCTTTCTCGTTCCAGATAACCAGGCACAGGCACAGCATCCCTCAAGGGACGACTCCACATCAAACCATTGTCTGGAAGAGGAGGAAGAGGAGGATACGGATGTGCAGCGTAAGGCGCAGCTTCATTCCACCCCTGTTCCACAAGCGATAATGACCTCCTCTGAGGACGATGTGATGTTCTCGGGGTGCGAGGAATCCATGGCTCCTTGGACGAGTGGCGTGCAGCCACGCAGTGCTGGTGTTGAATCCCACAGGCCATCTCTCTGGAGGGTGAGTCGGCAAAGTCGGTCTGCTGACAGAGAGGCAGACGTGGAATGGGACATGGTGGGAATGTCCAGGGAGAGCAACAAGGTCAGCCATTAGCTCCTTTATGTCTTCGGTAGGATCCCGGCGAGCACTGACAGTCTAAAAGCGACCATTACAGAGATAGGGTCGCAGATTGTCAGTGCGAGGCCATCAATGCCCACACGAGGCTGATGGCTTCCAGCAGTGACAGTGGAGTCCTGGAGAATGTTGCCCAAAAACTTACAGAATATGGCGCATCACAGACATATGCTCTGCTTAAGCTTGAGCAGGTGATGCAGTTCTTGTCTGCTGCCATACTCTCTGCGTTCCCCACTGTCATACCCAAACCACCGGTGACTGGCGACGATGATGAAGAGGCTAGCCAATCAGGAGCTGGGCCTTCCACACCATGAGCTGGTCCAGTGCATCCCCAGATGGCGTCTCTCCCCCCAACACAGCAGGGCACCAGCAGCTTTGCTGCATACCATCTTGGTGCCACTTATGTTAGGATCAGCAAGCAAAGGAGGGTGGCAAGGGGAAGGGTCCAAAAGATGGTGGGAAAAATTAGTGGGCAGAATTGCTGCATTATGTTATTGATGCTGAATGCATCGTTTGTTTTTATATGTATGTTAAAGTTTCACGTTAAACTTTCACACTGGATTATGTTGTTAATGTTGTTAAATCATCACACTGCTGGGTGCAGCTTATTTTATTTAAGTCTCACAACAAAGGTTAAAGTTTACAATGTTACTATGTTTAATAAAGGTTACAATGTTTACAATGTTATAATGTTTAATAATGGTGACAACGTTTACAATGTTACAATGTTTAATAAAGTTTCAAGTTTACAATGTTTAATAAAGGTTACAATATTTGCAATGTTTAATAAAGTTCCAAGTTTACAATGTTTAATAAAAGTTACAAAGTTTACAATGTTACAATGGTCAATACATTATTTTATTCATATTAGCCATTCCTGTGTAGTGTCTTATTTGTAGAATAAGAGAGGGAATATTCAACATGGTGGTATAGAGTGGCCAGGCAACGCTCCAACCTGCCATTCACTCTTCAAGCAAAGTATTCAATTATGAGCTGCTGACGTAAAGCTTTTGCAGCGGCGAAAGTGCCATGAGGCCTCCCCTATGGTTGTGGTGGTGATGGCATGGATTCCTCGCCAGGCTCCTCTTCCGTGTCTTCCTGCTGCTCCTCCTCCTCCGCCCCTCTCTCCTGAGATGGTTCTGCAATCCCCATTGGCAATTCCTATCCCTTCATGATGGCTAAGTTGTGTAGCATGCAGCACATCACAATGAACTCAGAGCATCCTCAAATCCTCCTTGATAAACATCCCCATTGATATCTGGGAATCCCTGGCCAAAGACTGCCCTAAGTGGAGGAAGAGCATCCGGGAGGGCACTGAGCACCTCGGGTCTCGTCACCGAGAGCATGCAGAAAACAAGTGCAGGCAATGGAAGGAACGTGCAGCAAACCAGACTCCCCACCCACCCTTTCCTTCAATGACTGTCTGTCCCACCTGTGACAGAGACTGCAATTCCTGTATTGGATTGTTCAGTCACCTGAGAACTCACTTTTAGCATGGAAGCAAATCTTCCTTGAATTCAAGGGACTGTCCATGATGATGATGGAGACAGCTTCCAGAGTGGTCCAGGCATCGGAAGCGTTGCTTGAGCACTCCAATTTTCTGTTCAATGATGTTTTGTGCTCAGCTTCTGCCTGAGGGTTCTGGAGGGGGGTCATAAGCCAGGTGGCTTTGTCCCCCAGCATCCAGCTCTGGCCTTGTGGTTGACGCTGCCCTCACCAAGATGAAAGCATCATGGATGCTCCTTAGGATATTGGTCATTGACTGCCATGATGCACTGAGTTTGGTCCCAGATGATCTATACATTCATGGTATGGAATCCCTTTTTTTTTTCAGAAAACCTCGGGATTCTCTAAAGCTGCTCGCAGGGCGATGTGTGTACAGTCACTCCAAAATCTGCAGTCCTCTCATTTTGAGTCTCCCTGGTCATTGGGAAGTTTATGAAGTCCACCCTGCGTGCGTGTAGTGCATTAGTCACCTGGCGAACGCAGTAAGGTGTAGCATGCTGCGAGTTGGAGCATATGTCCCCCACTGATGCCAGAAAGGAGCCGGAGGCATAGAAGGCAAGTGCCACAGTCAGCTTCACCTCAACGGGCAGTGTAGTCCTGTTGCTGCTGGTAGGCTGTAGGTCTGCCTGTAGGAGCTGGCATATCTCTGTGACCACCTCTTTTTGGAAGCACAGCCTTCTAATGCACTGTGCCTCAGAGACCTGGAGGTATGAGTGCTGTTCCTTGTAAACTCATAGGGATAAGGCCTCCTCCCCATACCTCTGCGACCTCTTTGATCATGTTGCAAATGATCAACAATAAGCCTTCTTCTAGCTTGAATATGAATATAATAGCCAGGATTACTGGCTCCCGAAATATCATGGCCCCCATCTTTTACAATGTTCTTAAATGTCATTTAAAACACACCAGAAACTCACACAAATTTCACAATGAAAAGTATGCAGTAATGCAGTGTTCTTCTCCCAATGCTCTTAATCACTCAGAACTGTGACTTTCTCCTCCATTTTCAACATGGCGCCATTAGTGTCTGGTGCACCCTGGGTCTGACTGCTTTTTCTTGGCAGGTTCTCGGGCGGACGCTAATTCAGGCAGTATGCTCGAAAGTTCCGCCTGGGGCACTAGCGCAGTGACGCATGATGATTTACATCATCAAAATGGTCAAAACAGCGGTGGGGCACTAAGTTTTAGCGTGGCCACAAACCCATTGGTGAAAGTTCCGCCCCTGGGCACAAAATCTTGCATGCCTCATTTTGCACCCCAAAAATCATTTTTGTGTCCCGCCGAGGCACTAAATGGGGCACAAATCAGCCGAAAATCAAGCCCGTAATGTTGTGAAGATTAGTTGTAAGCCTGAGGATTGGGAGAGTTTCAGAAACCAGCAAAGGGTGACCAAAAAATTGATAAAAAGTGAAAAAATAGACTATGAGATAAAGCTAGCAAGAAATATAAAAATAGATTGTAAGTGTTTCTACAAGTATATAAAAAGGAAGAGAGTAGCAAAAGTAAACATTGGTTCCTTAGAAGATAAGACATTATGGGGAATAAGGAGATCGCATAAATATTAATCAAATATAAATAGTAGAAGATGCAAAAAGCATACCTAAAATGGTGGGGAACCAAGGGTGTAATGAAGGTGAGGAACTTAATGTAATTAATATAAGTAGAGAAAAAGTACTACAGAAACTAATGGGACTAAAAGCTGACAAATCCCCTGGACCTGACGGCCTACATCCTCGGGTTCTAAAAGTCATGGCTGCAGAAATAGTGGATGCATTGGATTTGAATCTTTCAAAATTTTCTAGAACTGTCCCAGAGGATTGGAAAGTAGCAAATGTAACACCACTATTCAAGACAGGAGGGAGAGAGAAAACAGGGAACTACAGACCAGTTAGCCTGACATTAGTCATCAGGAAATGCTGGAATCCATTGTTAAGGAAGTGGTATCAGGAAACTTTGATTAGTAAGAGTCAACGTGGTTTTATGAAAGGAAAATCATGTTTGACAAATTTATTAGAGTTTTTGGAGGATGTAACTGACAGAGTAGATAAAGGGAAATCAGTGGATGTAGTATATTGGGATTTCCAAAAGACATTCGATAATGTGCCACATAAAAGGTTATTACACAAGATAAGAGATCATGGGATTTGAGGTAATGTATTAACATGGATAGAGGATTGGTTAATGGATAGAAAACAGAGAGTAGAGATAAACAGGTCTTTTTCAGGCTGGCAGGCAGTGGGGTGTCACAAGGATTAGTGCTTGTGTCTCAGCTATTTACAATCTATATTAATGACCGAGATGAAGGGACTGAGTGTTATGTATCCAAGTTTGCTGACGATGCAAAGCTAGGTGGGACAGTAAGCTGCGAGTAGAACACAAAGCATTTACAAAGTGACATAGATAGACTAAGTGAGTGGGCAGCAAGATGGCAGATGGAGTATAATGTGGGGACATGTGAGATTATTCACTTTGGTAGGAAGAATAGAAAATCAGAATGGGATCGAAATTGCCTCTTCCCTTAAGGCCTGTTACCACTGGAAATCAGCGGCCAGGCTACAGAGAGCAATGGCCGCCGATTTTTCATGTAATGGCCACCATTTTGCTCCTGTGGTATCCCGGTGGTGATCCACTCACTGCACTACCACTCCGCTGCTGCCAATCCATCCTAAGTGTGCAATCAGAGCGTGCGCCAACGATGTCCCCACCCTCCCCAATGGCGGAATTCCGCTGAAAAAATCTTGCTCCTGCCAGTGGACTGAGCTTGGAGTCCTTCTAAAATGGTGGCACAGCTCCGATTAAATGGGAGGACCTACTGCTCCACCACCATGTTTTTTTTATGCCAACCGACTGCCATGTCGGGCCAACAATTCTGCCCCTGGGTTCGGCACTCCCTCTTGGGTGCCAGGCTTCTGGCCCGGCCGAAACCCTTCCTGGTGGCCCAGTGGACCGAACTTAAAGAATCGCGCAGGCTCTCCTTTTAAGTGCAGGGGAGAGCCGTGGTGGCACGGCACCGTGATGACATCATCAGCACTATGCTAATGAGTGACAGCGGCGGCCACAACACCCACCTACAACGTCCGCCCCTTTAGACTGCGAACTTCCGCTTACCGCCGCATATCCGCTCCCATTATGACCGACTTTCGGGCCGCTGGAAAAAAAAAGCCAAAACGGAATTTTGCTCAAGAGGCCACCACATCACTAAAAACAATAGAAACACGGTAGGTGTGTCACATTTCCCGTGGTGGGCAATTTCAGCCCCAATATTTTTTAAATGGTGAGAAACTTTTAAATGTTGGTGTTCAGAGAGATTTGGGTGTCCTTGTGCAAGAAATAAAGAAAGTTAACATGCAGGTTCAGCAACCAATAAAAAGGCAAATAGCATGTTGTCCTTTATTACAAGAGGGTTGGACTATAAGGGGAAGGAAGTCTTGCTACAGGGCCTTGGTGAGACCACACCTGGAGTACTGTGCACAGTTTTGGTCTCCTTATCTAAGGAAGTATATACTTGCCTTGAAGGCGATGCAATAAAGGTTCACTAGATTGATTCCTGGGATAAGAGGGCTGTCTTATGATGAGAGATTGTGTACAATTGGGCTATACTTTTTGGAGTTTAGAAGAATAAGAGGTGATCTCATTGAATCATACAAGATTCTGAAGGGGATTGACTGGATAGATGCTGAGAGGTTGTTTCCCTTAGCTGGGTTGTCTAGAACTAGGGGGCACAGTCTCAGGATGAGGAGAAGGACATTTAAGACAGAGACGAGGAAGAATTTCTTCTCTCAGAGGGTTGTGAATCTTTGGAATTCTCTGTCCCAGAGAGCTGTGGATACTGAGTCTCTGAATATATTCAAGGCTGAGATAGATAGATTTTGAGTCTAAGGGAGTCAAGGGATAAGGAAATCGGGCGGGATAGTGGATTTGAGGTTGATGATCAGCCATGATCTTATTGGAAGGCAGAGCAAGCTCGTGGGTTCATATGGCCTATTCCTGCTCCTATTTCATATGTTTTTATGTTCTTAAATACAAGTCTTTCTTTTTAATAGATTGGAAAGGTTACGCAGTTGTTGCTGTAGGTTCTACATTATGTTGCATGCTGCTCCATAGTGTTGCTTCTTTCTGTCCCTGTCAAAAAAATGCACCTCAGGCTTCAGCTGCTGCTGCCTGTCCCGAGTCCCAGTGGGCGACAAGCTGATCTTCCTTGGTGACTTTAATGCCAGAGTTGGAAAGGACACAGACCTCTAGAGAGGTGTGATTGGCAGGGAAGGGTTAGGGAAAACCAACTCCAATATTATCCTCCTCCTGATGAAATGCATAGAACATGGTCTTGTCACAACCAACACCTTGTTTCATGAGAAAAACAAGTACAAGGCCTCCTGGCAACACCCTTACTCCAGACATTGGCATCTACTAGTCCACGTCATTGTGCGAGCAAGGGACTGCAAGGAAGTCCGCATCACTCACGCCATGACAGGCGCTGAATTCTGGACTGACCACTGCCTAATCCGCTCTGTTATCTCCATCAACGTAGCCTCAAAATGGTGGTTGTGACAGAAATGGTGCCACAGAAAAATCAACACTGAAACACTCAAAGACCCTGCAAAGAAAGCCTGATTCAGCCAATGCTTTACAGCCAACCTGACAACTTCCAGGGAACCAGAGCTGCAGAGTGTCCACAGTGCCTGGTCTGCCCTCAGGTCCATCATGACTAGCACCTGTGAAGAGACTCTAGGTCACTCAACCAGAAAACATTAAGGCTGGTTCAATGAGAACGATCAGGAGATCCAGGAGCTAACAAACCACAGGCGAATTGGAAACAACACTACAACTTAAGTGAAAGAAAGAAGATCTACAGACAACTGAAGGCTGAGGTCCAACAAAAAACTCATGGCCTAAAGAACAGATGGTTGGTGGAAAAAGCGCAGGAGATCCAGCAAATAGCCGACAACCATGATGTGCATGGATTTTTTAGCGCAGTTAGGACCACCTACGGCCCAAGCACTCAAGGTCCTACTTCACCGAGAGCCAAGAACGGAGAGGTGCTCATAAAGGATAGAGAGGCAGTCAATGCCTGCTGAAAGGAGCATTTTGAAGATCTCCTAAACCAAGACTCTGTCTTTGATGTGAGTGTCTTTGACTCCATCACACAGCATGCTACACGCCACCAGTTCGGCAAAATCCCAGTGCAGCATAAGGTTCAAAAGGCCATTCAACAACTGAAAAACAACAAGGCCTCAGGAGCAAATGGAATCCCTGCCAAAGTACTTGACGCGAATCCATGACCTCATTTCTCTTATGTGGAAGGAGGAGAGCATGCCAGGGGATCGCAGAGATTATGACCATCTTCAAGAAAAGTAATTACAGAGGAGTTTCCCTGCTGTCTGCCACACAGGGAAAATCATTGCAAGAATCCTCCTCAACTGTTTCCTCCCAGTGGCTGAAGAGCTCCTCACAGAGTTGCAATGCAGATTCTGCCAACTAAGGGGCTCAACAAACATGATCTTTACTGCATGACAAATCCAAGAAAAGTGTAGGGAGCAGCATCGACCTCTGTACCTGGCTTTCTTTGACCTCACAAAGGCCTTCGACTCACTCAACTGTGAGGGATTATGGACTGTCCTTCTTAAATTTGGCTGTCCTCAAAAATTTTTCACCATCCTCCGCCTGCTTCAGGATGACATACTAGCTGTGATTCTTACCAACGGATCCACCACAGACTCAATACAAGTGGAGACCGGGGTCAAGCACGGCTGAATCATGACATTAATGCTCTTCTCAATCTTCCTCGCTGCAATGCTTCATCTCACCTTTAACAAGTGGAGTGGAGTTAATCTACAGGACAAGCAGGAAATTGTTCAACCTCCGACAACTCCAGTCCAGATCCAAGGTTGTTCCAACCTCCATCATTGAATTGCAATATGCAAATGATGCTTGCATTTGTGCACATTCGGAGTCCAAACTCCAAACCTTCGTTGACACCTTCACTGAAGCATACGAGAGTCTGGGCCTTGCATTAAACATCAGTAAAACAAAGGTCCTCTACCAACCTGCCCCTGCCACACAGTGCTGACCCTGATTAAAAGATCCATGACAAGACCTTGGACAATGAGGACCACTTACCATACCTTGGGAGCCTACTATCAGCAAGGACAGACATCGATGATGAAGTCCAACACCACCTTCAGTCTGCCAGTGCAGCCATTGCCCGCCTGAGGGAAAGAGTGTTCAAAGTCGAGGGTCTCAAACCCGGCACCCAGCTCATGGTCTAGAGCAGTAGTGCTACCCTCCCTCCTATATGCTTCAGAAACATGAATGACATACAGAAGGTACCTCAAAGCACTGGAGAAGTACCACCAACATTGCTTCTGCAAAATCCTGCAAATTAATTGGCAGGATAGGCGTACTAATGTCAGTGTTCTCTCTCAGGCCAACATCCCCAGCATTGAGGCATTGATTACGCTCAATCAGCTCCGATGGACAGGCCACATTGTCCACGTGCCCGATACTAGACCCCCAAAACAAGCACTCTACTCCGAGCTACGTCACAGCAAGCGAGTCCCAGGAGGGCAGAGAAAATGCTTCAAGGACACCCTCAAAGCCTCCTTGAAAAAATGCAAGATCCCCACCGACTCTTGGAAATCCCTAGCCGAAGTCCGCTCAAAGTGGAGGAGGAGCATTCAAGAAGGCGGCGAACACTTCGAGTCACTTCGTCAGGAGCACGCTGAAGGCAAGTACAAACAGCGGAGGGAGCGTACGACAAATCAAGCACCCAACCCACCCGTCCCTCCAACTACCATCTGCCCCACCTGTGACAGAGGCTGTAGATTCCACATTGGTCTCAGTCACCTTAGAACTCATTTTAGTGTGGAAGCAAGTCATCCTCAGCTCTGGGGGACTGCCTAAGAAGAAGCTGCTGCTATCAATTGGGAGCCTGCATCGCACTGACAGCCTGCCAACTGCATCATAATGAGGTCAGATCCTAAAACTCTCATGGGGGCACACACTCGCATACTACACGTTCGTTTACTGCATGCAGGCACTAATCGCCCCCAAAAACCAAGTTTGGTAGTCATTCATACATAAGTACGAGATTGTTCTATAACAATCAAATTACTTGTTTCTGCACAGTACCAACTTGAAGCACATTATGGAAACTTTCCTTAAGAGTATCTTTTGTTTGCATACTTTTGAGCTCAAGAGAAAATGCACAATTAATTCTTCATGTCATTTTAAATTATTCACCAAAGTTATAATTCAGACATTTGATATGACGAAATAAAATAGGACCATTTTTTATTCAGCCACGAACACAAAACCATTCAACCGCTGATTTAAAAGTGATTGAAACATTAATTAAAATTTAAATAACCATTCACTATTATGTTTCCAATTCATGCCACCAGCAAGTCAAAATTTGGCAAGGAAAGCAGTTGTCTAAGCAGCTGAGTCTTCAGATCTTCACCTTCATGAAGTATTCCACCAGTTTACTGAGTGGAATGAATTTATGTGAATTAGAATAATGAAACTGAATGATGCAACAGACTTACTGCTGCAGCAGATTTCATTCACATTAAATAGTTATTTTGTTTGTACCCATGTTACACTATATTGGTTTGCAGGAAAAGAACACTGAAGTCTCCTACATTTTATTTGAGGAGTAGCATTCCTTAGCCTGGTTGCTATGACAATCCTTTCTGTTCCCAGTGATGTCTGGGACTGCAGCCAGATAAAAGAAAAGATAGATTGGAGTACTTGTCAATCCCAACTAAGTAAAGAGATTAGAATGCAGTCACCTCAAAATGTCACCGCAAGGAGTTTCATATTCCTACTGGTATAGCACGGAGCTAAGTGGGAAAAGCAGTCAAGACAGGAAGTTATTGGGTTGTAGCGCTACTGAGTTAACAAAGTGTTTTCATCCTACCTTAGACTGAAACTAGAAGATAAGAGTTTTTATAGAAATGGAACTCTACCAAAAGAGGAAAATTTTAGATCCTTGCAATTGGCAGTTGTTGGGTACATGAACTGTTTGTAAAAATACATTTTGAAAATTTTCCTTTGGTTTGGAGCTCACTTCTCTCACTGATTAGTATAAAGTATTTACACCATAACCTTTGTTTCTCAATTGAATCCTGGCTCTAAACAACATCCTTGTGCTGAATGGCTGCTTGCACCACTCAATGGACTAACTTAGTAAGATTGGATGCTCCTTGATTAACTCATTTCGTGAGTCTCATCAGAAGTTCTGGCTGTACGAGCCTGTGATTTTTATTCCAGTGGATAAAACAGAAGCAGTTTTGCAGAGAAAGAGTGTCAAACAAGCTCCTCGGTTGCAATGATTTAACATTGAAGTCGCCCTACACCACTGAAGATAATATTTCAGTATTATCAGAGTGATTCAAATAATACAACATGGTTTCTCTTTCAAGACCAGAATATCTTGGCTGTATTTTTCCATACCTTATCCAGGGCAGACAATACTGGTGGTGGGTCACGGCCCCTTTGCTGGCTTCATCACACTGTCTAAAATTAATTTACGTTGATAGGGCTTGTAAAGCCAGGCCAGCATGTTTCCCGGTGCAATGAGATACAGTAGGAGTGGTGATGTCATTCATGACGGGTCAGCAACCAGTTTCCTTAAAGACCATGGCCAACTTTCTTTTGACATAGAAACATAGAAACATAGAAAATAGGTGCAGGAGTAGGCCATTCGGCCCTTCGAGCCTGCACCACCATTCAATAAGATCATGGCTGAGCATTCACCTCAGAACCCCTTTCCTGCTTTCTCTCCATACTCCTTGATCCCGTTAGCCGTAAGGGCCATATCCAACTTCTCTTGAATATATCTAATGAACTGGCATCAACAACTCTATGCGTAAGAGAATTCCACAGGTTAACCACTCTCTGAGTGAAGAAGTTTCTCCTCATCTCGGTCCTAAATGGCTTACCCCTTATCTTTAGACTGTGACCCCTGGTTCTGGACTCCCCCAACATTGGGAACATTCTTCCTGCATCTAACCTGTCTAGTCCCGTCAGAATTTTGTATGTTTCTATGAGATCCCCTCTCATTCTTCTAAATTGCAGTGAATACAGGCCCAGTCGATCCAGTCTCTCCTCATATGTCAGTCCTGCCATCCTGGGAATCAGGCCGGTGAACCTTCGCTGCACTCCCTCAATAGCAAGAATGTCCTTCCTCAGCTTAGGAGACCAAAACTGAACACAATATTCCAGGTGAGGCCTCACCAAGGCCCAGTACAGCTGCAGCAAGACCTCCCTGTTCCTGTACTCAAATCCCCTATGAAGGCCAACATGCCATTTGCATTCTTCACTGCCTGCTGCACCTGCATGCCAACCTTCAATGACTGATGTACCATGACACCCAGGTCTCGTTGACACATAACACTGACATTTGTACACTCAGTGTTCTACAGCACTAAAGTGCTGCAAACACTGACAATGACTGCACAGAGACAGAGGGCAGCACCCATGTTCTCTCATGACTCCCTCCATATGCTTATGGAGGGAGTCAGAGCACCCAGGGAGGTCCTCTTCTCTTCTCATCGGCGGAAGACAGATCCCTAGAAAACCCGTACAGTCTGGTTTCACATTGCACAGGAGGGCACAAGCAGGGATGTCCTCAGGAGGACCTGGGTGCAGTGGCGCAAATGTTTCAATGATCTCATTAGATTATGAAACATTAGTACAAAGCGACACTCAACGTAATCCTGCTGCAACTTTCACCACATCCCCATCACTCTGCCTTCCCAACCCTACTCCTGCACATCCTTACTCACACTAACTTACCTTACACCTCCATCCATCGCTCTCTATCTACATTATCACATCCCCATCTCACTGGCCACCCCTCACACTCACCCTCATCCTAGTGCAATCGTACCAACTATCAACACACAAGGGTAGGTACTTGGGTGTTTTATCCAATGTTTATGTAAAGTTTCTATTAATGTGCTGTCAAAAATGGAAATCTTTATTTTCATCACTTTCCGGTCTTGGGCAGATTTGTGTGCATGTTTGGAAGTGGCTGAGTGAATTTCAGTGAATGGTGAGACTTAACGGTACCCCCCGTAATGTTTGTGTAAGAAATGGCTTGGCAATTGTAGGGATGCTTTATGGTGTTGGTGCGGGGTGGTGCTAACCTGGCGCATTATGTGGCAGCCAGGGTGTATAGCGTCAAGTGAAGTAAATCCCGCCATGATTATCCCATCCCTGGCCTCCCAGGCAGCAATGTGCTCGGTTGCTGATGCCCTCTCCTTTGCAGCATCAGGTGGTTGCTGGTGCTGCTGGTGTTGGGGAGCATCATGGTCAGATTCTGCGGACCAAGGTGAGACAGTATAAATGGCACCCATGCTGATGGAATACATGGTAGGTGAAGTACAGATTACAGAAGCGACCTGTCAATGGTGAGAGAGGTAATGAGGAGAGACTGGATGGAGACTTGTGGAAAGACTTGCAGCATGCTGAGTCTGTTGTGGAAATGCAGTGAAGAACAGCTTGTGGCTGAAGAAAGTGATCTGTGTCAGGTGGGAGCTTTTACAGTACATTTGAAGCTGTCAAGTGATCAGCTGGAGCAATGGCCCGCCTCAGGTTGACAGACATGGTCACCGAACAGTGTGTTTCCCATTGCCATGAAGTTAAATTTAAAAAGGTTAAAAATGCCTGTTAAGGGTCTGGTAAGTACATTATAATTAGTTTAATTGGTTGCCCACCGCTGCCTGCTGTGCCTTCTCAGCGCTGAGAGACCTGACATTGGGAAAGGAGTATTGTGACGGGTTGAAAGTGGGGTTCCCAACCCAAAAAAAACACTTTCCCACCAATCCGCCACAGATCTCGTCTACTGACCCCCTGGAAAATTCTGGCCTTGTGATTAATGTTGATCATTTCCTTCTTAACATAAACTGTAACTGTAGCAAGGCATTTGCTTTGCTCTGAGAGGAAGTTTAAAAAGAGTTTAGATTCATCCTAATAAAAGTCTTCAGGGGAGAAATTGGTGAGCGCCCCGTTTGGGATGGTAACATCGACAAGTTTGAAAAATTAGCGCCAGGTGCTAGTTTCTGGCCATGTTAATGCCATCCCTGGACTCCAAGGCAGCAAGGAAGGAAGTGGACTGCTAAATCAAGCGTTCCACTTCCTTCCTGGAGCACAAGAGGCAGCAGGCAGGGCAGTAGCTGTGCAGTGTTGCCATGTTCAGAGGGTCCATCCCTCCCTTAAAGGGAAGGGCCATCACTGGAGGCTCTGCAAAAGAAGACTTACCTGGACCCCGACAGCAGCCGCGTTCTGGCCCGATCACCCCAATGCACTGCAGCAGAGTGCTGGGCTGATTGATTGCGGACAGGAAACCAGTTAAAAAATTGGAAACAGAGATTTCAAACTTTTTTTTTTACTTACCTCGGCCACCTCGCCTTTAAGCATCGCTCCCCTGAAGCACCCAGCCTCCCGATGGACGCCTCCAGCAGCTGTCGATGTTTTCGGCCGGCAATGTTGCAGGGACGGAAAGCTTATTCGGGTCTGGGACGCTACTGGGGTGATGCACACGGTGATGACATCACTATCTCTAGGCGAAGAAGATTGGGGCGCATTGCCGTCCCGCCGCCGCAAAACTACCGCCGAATCTATTGGGAGTCGCTGATCTCGCCGCCCGCGGTCATTGCCCCCCACTGGAGGCACTAACGGTAGGGTCAATAGAACACAATTTCTCCCGCTTTGTGTTCAGATTTGCTTTAACATCAGCGTTAAATACATTACGTCGTTTTGCTAGATCCCTTCAAGTTACACTTCTGATAATATGTGCTGACCAGTTTTGCTCTGAGGATTACATTGATTACAATGACTTGCCCATATATTTTCGATTAAACAGACAAAACCCCCAAGTTTAAATAGCCTAAGAGATGATGGAAATTTATAGTAAGTCCTTGAGCATTATTCTTATATCGATTTCATTTCTAAAGAAGTTTCCAAGGTTACTGCCACGTATTTGGCTATCTATCCCGATTATCTTTTTATTGAGTTTCAAATACAAAAGACTATATTGAAGTTTGGAGCGTGAGATCTTGAAATTAAACTATTCACAGATTCCAGACATAATTATTTGTTTACAGTAAATCTAGTGGAAGCATAGGATGTTAATAGCTTTTATTTTGCTTTATCCATATAATTCCTTTAGAAATTACCAGCATCTGCTGCAAATATTCTATATTTAGTAAATTGAAGTATTCATTTACAGTCCGTGTTTAGCACCCAAAAAACATCCCTGCTAAGCCTGGATCATTGTAACTCCCACTTCTCACTTCTTGATTTGCAAGATCTCAACACTCTGTGCAGTGGCTGATATATTTGGATTACACATTAAAGCCTAATCTATCTTCAATTTAAGCTAAAAGCCTGCCACTAAATTTCATGGAAAAGCTTGAAATTCTGCCAACAATTTTTAATAGTTGCCTAAATTCGGAAGAGACGGTCTATTTGTTAATCGACGTATTGATTTAAATGCCGACATACACTTACGGGATATTCAAGAAGCTCTTTTTAAGTATGCTGCTTTAGATTTTTTCCTGCCCAATTTTCCCTTTCATTTCCTGAAGACGTTGGCTTGCAGCTGAGGTGTCATAGAAATATAGAAACATCGAAAATAGGTGCAGGAGTAGGCCATTCGGCCCTTCGAGCTTGCACCGCCATTTAACAAGATCATGGCTGATCACCCACCCCAGCACCTCCCCCCCCACGCCCCCTCCACATCCCCCCGACCCCCCCAGCCGCAAGGACCACATCCAACTCCCTCCCGAACACATTAAAATGAACTGGCATCAACAACTCTCCGCGGCAGGGAACCCCACAGGCCAACAACTCCCCGAGTGCAGAAGTCTCTCCCAATCCCAGCCCCAAACAGCCCACCCCACCATCCCAAGAGCGTGCCACCCCCGCCCCCCCCCGGCTCCGGACCCACCCAACACCGGGAACACTCCCCCCGCACCCAACCCGCCCCGTTCCGTGAGAATCCTTCCCAAATGCCGAACACCCCCGGATGTCGAGCCCCCAGCCCCGGCTACCCCGGAGCCACGCCTCCGCGACGCCAACCACACCACATCCACCAACCGCCATCTGCGCAGTCAACCCGTCCACCCCACTCTGAACACTCCCCGCACCGAGGCACAGAGCCCCCAGGCCCGTCCCTCCAACACACTTCGCACCCCCCCCCCTCGGACCTCCGCTGCAATGTGGCCCCTCCTGTCCCCCGCCCTGGGTTTCTCCGCCCCCCACCTCCACCACTCTCCCCTCCATCCCCCGCCCCCGTCGTCCCTCATCTTCCCTCTGCCTCCCCGCACAGGCTTCCATCTTGGGGGCGGTAACCTTCTGGGGCAGGGAATTTTAGCCCCCAGCGTGGAAGTCCTGCTCCCGCCGCAGAACTGGCCTCACCACCCCTCAATGGAAGCGGAATGCAATTTCCCACACTCCACTTCCTTTGGGGGCAGTTACTGGGGCACGACTGGATGCTCCTGTGATAGTTTGAACTGGTGCTCTCCACTCTTTGTCCTATGACAGTTTGAACTGGTGCTCTTCACTCTCCCGTCCTGTGACAGTGGGAACTGGTGCTCTCCACTCTCTCTCCTGTGACAGTTGGAACTCCACAGTCATTCCACAGTGCTCTCCTGCCCACATGCTGTGACACATATGCCCTTCTTAACTAGGGGGGAGATTTTGAGGTCTCTCGCCCAGTGGAATCAGGGAGGTACCACCCCATAAATGGGGAAGTATGACCTACTGCCTCATTCCTGCTGACAGTGTGGCCAACGCTATATTCGCAAGGGCTTATTGCAGATGGCATTAACGTTGTTCTGAGTCAGGTCTTGGCCCTTTTACTATGCAAATTGGAGTCCTGTAACACACATAGGGCCTCAACTGACATTTTAGGACTCAATTTTCGGCTTGTACACTGTAACACTCGGCACATTTCCAGCTGGCAGTCCAGCCGAAGAAGAGTCAGAAGGTAAGATTTAATTGTTTTTTGCTGGGCTGGGAGCAGAATAGTCCTCTAGGCTCCACAAAAGCAACCTGGATCATTGCCGCAAAAGGTCCACACCCCTCCCTGAGAATGGACCCACCTTGACCTGCCTTTTTTGTTATTTTATTAAAAGTCTTGAGCTGTTGATTGCTATATCAACAATAAAAATTCATCTGACTTCCAATAAAGCTACCATTAATTATTGTATTTTGGGGCCAAAATTCACCTCCTCCGGAAACAGGGCACACCTACCATTTTTGTTGTGTTTTGGCCGCCGCAACGGATGCGGCGGCCCATCCTGCGAAATTCAGCTCTTTGTCATTTTTTTTCGAGCGGGGCGGAAGTTGGTCATAATGGGGGCAGAAGTGGGGGCAGGATGGAGTGACCATCACGAGCGGGGTGGAAGTGGAGGCAGGAACAGAGTCATTGAAACATAGAAAAATAGGTGCAGGAGTAGGCCATTCGGCCCTTCGAGCCTGCACCGCCATTCAATGAGTTCATGGCTGAACATGCAACTTCAGTACCCCATTCCTGCTTTCTCGCCATACCCTTTGATCCCCCTAGTAGTAAGGACTATATCGAACTCCTTTTTGAATATATTTAGTGAATTGGCCTCAACAACTTTCAGTGGTAGAGAATTCCACAGGTTCACCACTTTCTCGGTGAAGAAGTTTCTCCTCATCTCGGTCGTAAATGGTTTACCCCTTATCCTTAGACTGTGACCCCTGGTCCTGGACTTCCCCAACATTGGGAACATTCTTCCTGCATCTAACCTGTCTAAACCCGTCAGAATTTTAAACGTTTCTATGAGAGCCCCTCTCATTCTTCTAAGCTCCAGTGAATACAAGTCCAGTTGATCCAGTCTTTCATGATATGTCAATCCTGCCATCCCGAGAATCAGTCTGGTGAACCTTCGCTGCACTCCCTCAATAGCAAGAACATCCTTCCTCAGAATAGGCAACCAAAACAGAACACAATGGCCCCAAGTTTCGGGCCGTGCCTAAAACGGTGCAGCCCCGACCTGGACACACGTTTTTCGTGCCACAAAGTGCGCCTAAAAAAAACTTACAGATTCTCCGGCTCCCTGCTGGTCCTCTGGAGTCGGGTGCAGTGCAGCACGAGCTGTGGGGGGCGGAGCAAGGTCCCTGCGCTGAAAACAGTGCCGGGACCTCTGCACATGCGCGCTACAGTGGGCGAGCATGTGCAGTAGCTCCAGGCGCCCAAAACTGTGTGGGAGGGGCCCGAAGCACGCAGTCCCTAGCTCTGGCTGAATAGCCTCACTGGGGCTGCGTGCATAAGGTGGTCTCCCACGCCCAGCTCCTGCTTCCTCCCGACCCGACTCGACCACCCGTTTCCGTCCCCCCCCCGCCCCCGGACCGGACCCGACCTCGACACCGACCGACTCCCGCTTACCGCCCCCCCCACCCCGCCCCCGGACCGAACCCAACCCGACCCGACCCCCCGGACTGGACCGACCCGTGCTCCCGACCCCCCCCCCCCCCACCCGGACCCGACCCAACCTGACCTCCCTCCCCCCGCCCCCAACAGGAACCGACCCGACCCGATCCGCGCTCCCTCCCTTACACCTCCCCCCCCCGCCACCCGAACCAACCCGACCTCCCTTCTACCCTTCCACCGACCCGACCCGTGCTCCTGACCGACTCCCCCCCCGGACCCGACCCGACCCGACCCAACCCGACTTCCCTCTGCCCCCCCGACCTGACACGCGCTCTCGACCCCAGACCCCGGACTCGACCCGACCCAACGCCACCTACCTGTAAATCTGGTGCTGGGGATGGGCTCTGCCCGAAGTCTTGGGCCCGGCCGGGTCCAGCCCGTTCACCCTACTCCTTTCCCCCGCCACTTCTCCTTTCCCCCACCACTTCTCCTTTCCCCCCCGCCTTCTCCTTTCCCACCTTCTCCTTTCCCCCCTTTCTCCTTTCCCCCTTCTCCTTCCCCATCTCCTTTACCCCCCATCTCCTTTACCCCCCTTCTAATCCCCCCCTCTCCTTCCCCCCCGTCCTTCTCCTTTCCCCCCCTTCTCCTTCCCCCCCTTCTCCTTTCCCCCCTTCTCCTTCCCCCCCTTCTCCTCTCCCCCTTCCCCTTCTCCTTCCCCCCTCCTTCCCCTTCTCCCCCACCCCTCCACCCCTCCTTCCCCTTCTCCCCCACCTCTCCTTCCCCTTCTCCCCCCTGTCCCCTTCTCCTCCCCCACCTTCCCCTTCTTCTCCCCCCTTCCCCTTCTCCTCCCCCCTTCCCCTTCTCCTCCCCCTTCCCCTTCTCCTCCCCCCTTCCCCTTCTCCTCCCCCTTCCCCTTCTCCTCCCCCTTCCCCTTCTCCTCCCCTCTTCCCCTTCTCCCCCCCCCTTCTCCTCCCCCCCTTCTCCTCCCCCCCTTCTCCTCCCCCCCTTCTCCTCCCCCCCTTCTCCTCCCCCCCTTCTCCTCCCCCCTTCTCCTCCCCCCCTTCTCCTCCCCCCTTCTCCTCCCCCCCTTCTCCTCCCCCCCTTCTCCTCCTTCCCCTTCTCCCCCCTGTCCCCTTCTCCTCCCCAACCTTCCCCTTCTTCTCCCCCCTTCCCCTTCTCCTCCCCCCTTCCCCTTCTCCTCCCCCCTTCCCCTTCTCCTCCCCCCTTCTCCTCCCCCCCTTCTCTCCCCCCTCCCCCTTCTCCCCCATCCCTCCCCCTTCGCTCCCTCCCCCTCTGCCTCCCTCCCTCCCCTCACCCTGTCCCCCCACTCTCCCTCTACCCCACTCCTCCCCCTCCCCTCGCTGTTAGAAACACAGACACTGACAGACAGAGAGCGAGAGACACACACAGACAGACAGACAGAGAGATAGAGACACTGACAGAGACACACTGGGGGGGGGGGGGCTGGGGTGGGGCATCCCAGCTCGCTGTTGGAGGGCTCCCGGTGCTGCAGTCGGTAAGTAGAAAATGTTTTATTTATTGATTTAAAAAATAATTATTTCTTATTAATTTTTTGATTGATTTATTGGTTAATTTATTGATGTTTTTATCATTTATTATTGATGATGGCTCTTTATTTGTAAAACTGAAGTGTTTAATGTTTCTAAACTTCCCTTTAGCCCCCCCCCCCTCACATTCCCTACGCCTGATTTGTAACCTACGCCTGATTTTCAAAATGTAGACAAGGTTTTTTCGAGCGTACAAAAATCTTCACTTACTCCATTCTTAGTTAGTTTGGAGTAAGTTTTCACTGCCGAAACTTTGAAAACAGGCGTAAGTGGCCGGACACGCCCCCTTTTGAAAAAAAAATTCTGTTCCAAAGTGAAACTGTTCGAACTGACTAGAACCGGAGCAAACTAAATGCCGATAATTCCGATTTCTAAGATACTCCGTTCTACACCAGTTGCTCCAAAAAATCAGGAGCAACTGAAGCCGAAACTTGGGCCCAATATTCCAGGTGAGGCCTCACTAAGGCCCTGTACAACTGCAGTAAGACCTCACTGCTCCTATACTCAAATCCCCTAGCTATGAAGGCCAACATACCATTTGTCTTCTTCACCGCCTGCTGGACCTGCATGCCAACTTTCAATGACTGATGTACCATGACATCCAGGTCTCGTTGCACATCCCCTTTTCCTAATCTGTCACCATTCAGATAATAGTCTGTCTCTGTTTTTACCACCAAAGTGGATAACCTCACATTTATCCACATTATACTTCATCTGCCATGTATTTGCCCACTCACTTAACCTATCCAATCACGCTGCAGCCTCATAGCATCCTCCTCGCAGCTCACACTACCACCCAACTTAGTGTCATCCGCAAATTTGGAGATGCTACATTTAATCCCCTCGTCTAAATCATGAATGTACAATGTAAACAGCTGGGGCCCCAGCACAGAACCTTGCGGTACCCCACTAGTCACTGCCTGCCATTCTGAAAAGTACCAATTTACTCCTACTCTTTGCTTCCTGTCTGCCAACCAGTTCTCAATCCACGTCAGCACACTACCCCAATCCCATGTGCTTTAACTTTGCACATTAATCTCTTGTGTGGGACCTTGTCGAAAGCCTTCTGAAAGTCCAAATACACCACATCAACTGGTTCTCCCTTGTCAACTCTACTGGAAACATCCTCAAAAAATTCCAGAAGATTTGTCAAGCATGATTTCCCTTTCACAAATCCATGCTGACTTGGACCTATCATGTCACCTCTTTCCAAGTGTACTGCTATGACATCCTTAATAATTGATTCCATCATTTTACCCACTACTGATGTCAGGCTGACTGGTCTATAATTCCGTTTTCTCTCTCCCTCCTTTTTAAAAAAATGGGGTTACATTGGCTACCCTCCACTCGATAGGAACTGATCCAGAGTCTATGGAATGTTGGAAAATGACTGTCAATGCATCCGCTATTTCCAAGGCCACCTCCTTAAATACTCTGGGATGCAGACCATCAGGCCCTGGGGATTTATCGACCTTCAATCCCATCAATTTCCCCAACACAATTTCCCGACTAATAATGATTTCCCTCAGTTCCTCCTTCTTACTAGACCCTCTGACCCCTTTTATATCCAGAAGGTTGTTTGTGTCCTCCTCAGTGAATACCGAACCAAAGTACTTGTTCAATTGGTCTGCCATTTCTTTGTTCCCCATTATGACTTCCCCTGATTCTGACTGCAGGGGACCTACGTTTGTCTTTACTAACCTTTTTCTCTTTACATATCTATAGAAGCTTTTGCAGTCCATCTTAATGTTCCCTGCAAGCTTCCTCTCATACTCCATTTTCCCTGCCCTAATCAAACCCTTTGTCCTCCTCTGCTGAGTTTTAAATTTCTCCCAGTCCCCAGGTTCGCTGCTCTTTCTAGCCAATTTGTATGCCACTTCCTTGGCTTTAATACTATCCCTGATTTCCCTTGATAGCCACAGTTGAGCCACCTTCCCTTTTTTATTTTTACGCCAGACAGGGATGTACAATTGTTGTAGGTCATCCATGCAGTCTCTAAATGTCTGCCATTGCTCATCCACAGTCAACCCCTTAAGTATCATTCGCCAATCTATCCTAGCCAATTCACGCCTCATACCTTCAAAGTTACCCTTCTTTAAGTTCTGGACCATGGTCTCTGAATCAACTGTCTCATTCTCCATCCTAATGTAGAATTCCACCATATTATGGTCACTCTTCCCCAAGGGGCCTTGCACAACGAGATTGCTAATTAATCCTCTCTCAACATCCATTACACTACATCCAATCTAAGATGGCCTCCCCCCTAGTTGGTTCCTCGACATATTGGTCTAGAAAACCATCCCTTATGCACTCCGCTACTCATCAGTGCTGGGCCAATGATGTCATCATGCTGGTCACTTAAAGGAGAGAGCTGCTGTGACCTCTGTAATTAGTTTAGTTAGGCCCACTAGGTTTCGGCCAGGCCAGCGGCCTGGCACCCAAGCGGATGTGCTAGGCTGCCTATTGGCAGCCCAGCCGAACTCAGGGGCATAATTGTCGGGCCGACCTGGCGGTTGGCTGACAAATAAAAATAAGATGGCGGCCGCGACAGTGCGCCCTCCCCTTTAATGGTGGCCGCACCACTATTTTACATACCGTGCACCGACAGAAAAAGCTGTCGGGGGCACTGGCGAGCAGCCGGAAGAATTTTCCAGCTGAATTTCGCTTCCGGGGCGGGACATCGGCGGTGCGCGCTCTGATGATGCACTTAGGAGGCTTTGGCAGCAGCAGGGCAAAGGTGGGGGAAGCTGGGCGGATATGGTCCCTGCCGGAAAAAACCCGGAGGAAAATTTTGCGAGCATCGGCCAGTCTGCTGCAAATCGGTGGCCATTTGTCACTGCCTCAACGCTGCCGTATTCCAGCGGTCAGAGGCATAATGGGAGGCTGAATTTTGGCCTTTTAATGTTTATTTTTACATAGGCATGTCGATTCAAAGTTTAATTGCGATACACAGATGTTCATGTCGAGAATTTAAACTTGGAGGGTGTGATTCCCCCGACCTCGGCAGGTCTGGTGCAGCTGAGGTCAATGGCGGGTCCCGACCTTGCTGCTGGCTCCAGCCCGCTCTGTGAAATGATTTTCCTCTGACTGGGCTTGTAAAGCCCGCCCAGTATGTTTCCCGGCCAATTGAAGGAAGCAGGTCGGAGTGACAGCGACGGAGACTCGGTCCCGTCCTAACTTCCGCCCCTCACCAGGACTTACCGCCGCACTTCCGCCCCTACTTTGACCGACGTGAAAAAAAGTTCAAAGTATAGAAAATTGATCGGAAGGCTGCCTCATTGCACCCGGCTGTAAAACCAGGTAAAAAATCGTGGGTGCGCCAGCTTTCTGGCGTGCCTGAATTTCGGCCCCTTTATGTCTAGACTGTTTGTGAAATTAAGGTGGTATGAACAACTGCATACAGACTACACTGACTTACAAAGTGAATAATGTAATTATCAACAAAACAATTATCTTATTCAAGCACTTAGTGAATGATTGACTAAAATAATGAAATAATTAATACGAAGCTACAGTGTACCAAAACTACTTGAGGTGGAACATTTCCCATCCATAATATCGCAAAGATATAAAGAAGAAATCAGACCTGCAAACTATAACTGTCCGGGCAAAGGAGATCGGGGTGCAATGCCATAGCACCGTCACAATGCTCCAGCTGAAAATGGCGGGAGTCGATGTCATCACCGCGACAAGTCACAAAGCCATTTGCGCCCCATTAGCACCCCCAGGGGTACTAACGGGAGGCGCAAAGGCAACCAATTTCGCCCCCAAATTAAATTTTACTCTTCTGACTTTGAGAAAAATAGAGGGTAAAATTCAACTTGGGCGGGGATGCAAAATAGGCATGTGTTGCATCTGCTGCCTTTATACACCCAGCCTGAGATTCACTTCTATTGACTTCAAATGAATTGAATATTGGGCTGGGCATACAACCGGGGGCAGATGCGATACTGCCAATTTTGTAACCCCGCTCAAGTTGAATTTCATTTTCATCTTCTATAAATTTAAAACTGGAAGAATAAAAGTTAGTCTTGATTCATAATCTGGGGTGCCACAATAAACTGATTACATGAGAAAAAAATAAGTTAATCTATTTCAAGAAATTAATTTATTTTCAATAAATAAGAGAAATCTGCAATCTAGTACTCACTCAAGATGGTTAGCAATGCATAAACCAGCCTTGGATGAGAAGCTCAATTTCATTTTAATTAAAACTCAAACTACAACTCCCCTCCTATATCTAGCACTGCTAAAATTACTTAATAAATTACAGTTTGTACCATAGATCTAATGAAAACATAGCAAGGAACATAAAAGCTAGGCTTATACAGGAAAATTGGAAGTTACCAGCACAGAGAACGGACCCAAGTGGGTTTTCTTAGATCCCCCTATTTACATAAAGGAGATGCAATCCCACTTAGTTTGGGCCTTGCACTGGGAGTATAGCAGTTGTGGAGCAGGAAGTTGGAGGAGCAGGACCAGTTCTTTAAAGAGGCATCTGTGCTGCCTGGTGTGGAGAATCTTATATTACTCTATATTTCTGTGGATAAACCATGAGTCTGTAAGTGCCAAAAGAAGATTTATCAGAGAAAGTATTGATGTAATGATCAAGGAGGTGATCCAAAGAGGGCTTGCCAGTTTTGTTGCGAAAGGCACTTTCACCAGAAAGTACCAGTAGGGCTGCATGGGAGGAGGCAGCAGATCAGTTCTTCCTTTGGTTGGAGGGCTTTCTGGCTGCTGTTCCAAAACATCAGATAGAAGGTGCATAATCCTGTAGATCCAATGGTTTCCCTGTAAAACTACTTACCTTTTTGAACTTTCATTATCTTGTTGTCTGCCTCTCGCAGACCCTCGAAACTGAGGAGGGCCAGACACAAGGCACAGCATCATTTTGTTTGGCCCACATAACAACAGTCACTGCACTTCAATGTAATTCATTGACTGTGGAATAGGTCCAGATATTTTTGAGATGAAACAGGCTGCTATATGGAGGTCTTTGTTCCACTAGATACCACACAATGGATTAACTGGCTGTCCACTGTTTAAGGTCCAGAGATCCATCCTCTGTCCACAGCTCTCGCCTCCTCCCAGATCAATTTGTCTTGAGAACACTTTTCCTCGTTTCAAGTTCAATTATTATTATTCAGTCAGAGCACAATTCCAATTCTTTCGACAGTCTGCAGCTACATTCCCATGGGGTAAATCAACAACATAACATGAAAGATGATATCACTGATCTAACTCTGTGAGAACTTAAAAACAGAGTGTCCCTGTCCATCAATACAATTTGCTGCAGCCCAGATTTAGTGGCAGGGCCAAGTTTGACTGAAGCAGTCCTGTAGCTGTCGGCTTAGTTTTCTAACATGGATCTGTGCTCATCCCCAATAGTTCCTGTCAAAAAAAGCACCGCGGGTCATTTTCAGAAAATACTTCAAATTAACATCAAAATAAATCTGGAACAAGATACCAGAAGACTGCATAGTTGGGGGAAAAACACCTTGAAAAAAGTGCCTTACCATAATCTAAGTAAGTGATATATTACCCAATAATATATATCTTCCAGCTGCAGAACATTGCTGTAAATTATCCATCTTACCCATAGAGGAGATAAATGTTTGGAAACATAGTAGAGTTTTCCTTTGATCTTGATCTATGGCACCCTGTGCAAATATCTCAAATAATCATAAATATGTCATATTTCAGAAACTGAAAATATCCATATTATGATCATCAACTGAACTATCAGTCATGAAGCATAAATGTACATACGCAACATTTAGGCCTTGCTGTATAAATCAATAAGGATGCACTAGCACATTTTTACAATTAAATATTGTTGGCATGTCAAATTTCACTATAGTGGGAGGTATGAATCAGACATTGAATAACAGACAGAATGCAGAATTCAATCTGCATTTACTGAGCAATTCAAATCTATTACATAAAGTTAAATTCAATACCTACAATTTCTGAATTCAATTTATAGCAGTTCTAAAAATCAAGCCACCTTTGAAGTCAAATCTCTTCAATTCTGTTGAATTACAGAAATATTGGGGGTAATTTTTACTTTCAGTAGTAACCAATAGAGCAGATTGCCTGCTCATTGTAGAACCAACCTGATTTTAATTCCATTTAAACCATTAGAACAAAAGTTGGGCAGGTTCTATAACGGGCAAGTGATTCACTCCCACCAGGTAATCACTTAGTTAGTGAAGTTGAAAATGACCCCACATGTAGGGCCCAAGTTTCGGGCCGCGCCTAAAACGGTGCTGCCCGGACCTGGATGCCCATTTTTCGTGCCAGAAAGTGCGCCTAAAAAAAACTTACCTATTCTCCGGCTCCCTGCAGCCCCTCTGGAGCTGGGCGCGGCGCAGCACGTGCTGTGGGAGGCGGAGCCAGGATCCTGCGCTGAAAACAGTGCCGGGACCTCTGCACATGCGCGCTACAGTGGGCGCGCACGTGCAGTAGCTCCAGGCGCCCAAAACTGTGGGAGGGGCCCGAAGCACGCAGCCCCTAGCCCTGGCCGAATGGCCTCACTGGGGCTGCGTGCATAAGGCTCCTCCCACTCGACCGGACCCGACCTGACCTCTGCTTCCCCCCGCCCCCCCCCCCCGGCGACTCAACCTCCGCGCCCCCCCCCCCTCGCGACTCTCTCTCTTCCCCCCGCTTCCCGCGACTCCCCCCCTGGACCTCCGCGACTCTTCCCCCCATCCCCCGGACCTCCGCGACTCTTGCCCCACCCACCCCCCGGACCTCCGCGACCCTCCCCGAGACCCGACGCCACCTACCTGTAAATCCAACCCGGTTTTGGGCCCGGCCGTTCAGCTTCCTTCCCTCCCTCCATCCTCTCTCCCTTCTCCCCCTCTCCCCCACCCCCTCCTCTCCCCCTCTCCCCCCTCCTCCTCCCCCCTCCCACTCGTCCACCCCCCTTCTCCCCTCCTCTCCCCCCTTCTCCCCCTCTCCCCTCTTTCTCCCACCTCCTCCTCCTCCCCTTCCCCCCCTCCCTCTCCTCTCCCCCCTCCTCTCCCCCTACCTCCCCTCCTCCTCCCCACCCCATTCCTCCTCCTCCTCCTCCCCCCCACCCCCCTCCTCCTCCTCCTCCCCCCACCCCCTCCTCCTCCTCCTCCCCACCCCCCCTCCTCCTCCCCACCCCCCTCCTCCTCCCCCCCACCCCCCCTCCTCCTCCCCTCTCCCCTTCTCCCCCCCACCCCTTTCTCCCCCTCCCCCCACCCCCCTTCTCCCCCTCCCCTTTCTCCCCCTCCCATCCCCCTTCTTCCCCTCCCCTCGCTGTCAGAAACACAGACACTGACAGACAGAGAGTGAGAGACACACACACAGACAGACAGAGAGATAGAGACACTGACAGAGACACACTGGGGGGGCCGTCCCAGCTCGCTGTTGGAGGACTCCTAGTGCTGCAGTCGGTAAGTAGAAAATGTTTTATTTGTTGATTTTTAAACATTTTTTTTTGTTTGATTTATTGGTTGATTTATTGATGTATTTATCATTTATTATTGATGATGGCTCTTTATTTGTAAAACTGAAGTGTTTAATGTTTGTAAACTTCCCTTTAAACCCTAGCGCCCCCCCCCCCACCCCCCCCATGCCTACGCCTAATTTGTAACCTACGCCTGATTTTCTAAAGTGTAGACAAGGTTTTTTCGAATGTACAAAAATCTTCACTTACTCCATTCTAAGTTAGTTTGGAGTAAGTTTTCACTGCCTAAACTTTGAAAACAGGCGTAAGTGGCCGGACACGCCCCCTTTTGAAAAAAAAATTCTGTTCCAAAGTGAAACTGTTCTAACTGACTAGAACTGGAGCAAACTAAATGCCGAGAATTCAAATTTCTAAGATACTCCATTCTAAACAAGTTGCTCCAAAAAATCAGGAGCAACTCAGGCCGAAACTTGGCCCCTTTGTTATTAATAACTGTTAGGACATTATTAGAAAACATGTTTAATAATTATTTGTTTTTAGTAGCGTAGACCATTATTTGGAAGAAACTATTTTCTTCACCTAATCTGGAATGAATGCTTTTGAAAGATGCACAAATGATGCACTCAGTGAACAGATAGAGATTAGCACTGAATGATCCAGTCTCACCTACCCCTTCCCTCAACGACTATCTGTCCCACCTGTGACAGAGTATGTGGTTCTCATATCGGACTGTTCAGCCACCAAAGAACTCACTTCAGGAGTGGAAACAAGCCTTCCTCGATTCTGAGGGACTGCCTATGATTATGATGATGTTTTTCATTCAATGTGAAGTACATGCAATGGAAAAAACAATAAACTGGAATCATTTGAATATCATTTAATTTTGCTGTATGGTAACATAATTGGCACATTAGAATCTTTCGTTATAAAGCAGATTTACGATAAGTAACATTCTTGTAATAAATAGATTCAGAAGTCAAGCAAACAGTTTACCAAATTGGTAAAATACAGATAAGTACAGTGAAGATAATGGGCTTAAACTTCCAAGATGGAAAATGTATTCTGGAAGTTCTACAGCTATCTCCTATTTACTTTGGACATGTTGAGACATATTTCAACTTCCTTTGTCAGTTTTTGCTGATCCTGCCTCAGGAAAACAAGAGTATCAACCTGCCAATAAAATGCAGGCTTAGCTCAGCCTAATTTATTATTTAAAAGAGCAAAACAAAGCCTGGAAACTCAAGGGATTTCACCTATGTTAAGCAAGATGAAGACTACAATTTAAAGTTTTAAAATTTGGTATGTATCCGTCCCTTTTGATCGTAACAATTAAAAATTGATTATAACGCAGATATATAAATCTAGTTCAATCCTGAGGATATTTAAAGCTGAAGGGCTCTACAAATTTCTTTAAAGATATTGAGTTACAAATTGGACCTCGTGTACCCATTTTATACCCATAATTTTGAGGACTAACATGCTACACTACAAGATCGTATAAAAAACATCCACCCCAAAATTGAGTCGAATCATTTTTCAGGCAACCATGTTGGCTGCCTCAAACAAATGTTAGACCCCTAACATATGTAAATGACGGATCTATGGCTTGTTTCAGGTCCCCTTGCAGAGGTTGCGCAGTGATGAGCAGAGCACACAATGTGCCTACCCCATGCAGGATTCTTCAGCAGCTCCAGTGGCCTAAGTAGTGGCTGCAAACTTAAGGTAATTTTTCGAGAATGCTTTCCTTCCTGTGGAGCCAGAAGAAGCAGGAGTGCCTCCTCCGACTCCACAGTCATCACAATCACCTGGGCAACCTGCTCCCCACTGGAAGGTAATACCAAAGTTTCTGTCCAGATGGGGCAGGCAGGTGCCTGAGATGCACCAATTCCGGTGGGGTCAGTGTTGAGGGGCAACGACAGGCAGAATCCCTGGAATTGCATACTCGAGGAATTTCATGGACTCCATATCTAAATTTCACATTTGCCTCCTGAAAGATAGACTTACTCAACCATTTCTCCAGCTTACCGCTGATAGAAACATCAAGTGATTCATTTGTTGCCGAAAACTGATGAAGTTTGCGCAATTGCATTTGACATTCAATAATAACTTTCAAAAGGGAATTGGATATTTACTTGAAGAGGCTATGGGGAAAGAGCAGAGCAATGGGACGAATTGGATCGCTCTTTCAAAGAGTAGGCACAGGCACAATAGGGCAAATGGCCTCCTTCTGTGCTGTATGATTCTATCATTCCAAAATTCGATACTACATTCTATCCATGTAAGCACTATCTTACTGTGTAAGCACTCGGTTATCATTGGTCACTACTATCAATAATTTACTGTCAAATATTCTTTGGGGCCAAAATTGCGTATTGCCCTGTTTGGAGGAGGTAACCTTGACGACTCGGGACATCCTGTGCCTAGCGCAGAAGTCCCGCTCTGGAAGCGAAATTGGGGTTACCGTACCCGAGAGGTGGTGGAGCGCAATGTTGGGCACTCCACTTCCTCTCGGGAGACTAAGTATGTGCAATTCGGAGTGCTTCGCAGCCTCTCTGTGTATCGCTGATGCGATTCCAGGGCTCTACCCTTCTGTTAAAGGGGAGGGCATGCTGCGAGCTCTGTTGGGTTTTTAGGGGCCAACACTAGGCCATCAGGGATGCGGGATGTCGTGACTACAGCCCGGCACCAAAATGGAGTGCCGGCTGCACGAGTGAGGCAAAGATCCCGCGAAAATCCACAATGCCCCCTTTAACTTTTGCCCCATGAATAGAGTGCGGCCCTGTTCACGACCCGTGAGCCTGGCGCTGACATAGCCCGTGGCGGCCTCATGGGGTGCTGCCCAATTTCCGGTGCAGGGTTGAAAACGGGCTAATTAAAGTTCCCCGCTATCACTACTCCATAGTTCTTGCACCTTTCTGTAATTTGCTTGCAAATTCGCTACTCTACCTCTTTTCACAATTTGGTGACCTATAGTATATACACATTAGCATAATAGCTCCTATATTGTTCCTTAATTCTATTCAAATAGATTCTGTCTTTGACCACTCAACTACATCATCCCTCTCCAGTGCTATAATAGATTATTTGATTATGAGTTACACCCTCCCTCCTTTTTTTCCCTTCCTATCTTTCCTGGATAGCCAGGAATATTAAGTTCCCAATCCTCCCCTTCTTTGAGCTAGATCTCTGTTATTGACACTGTATCTACCACATTCCGTGCATTTACACACTTGCACTCTAAACACTCTTCGACTTTCTTGCATGTGCCCACTGTCTGATCCTCCTATTTCTAAACTATTCTTTACTCTAATGCTATTTGTGTCTCCCAGTCCTCTGTGCAAGTTGTTTCTCCTCTCATATGTTTCATCCTTTTGCTCATCCCCACCTACCAAAATTAGTTTAAACCGTCCACCATAGCACCTCTGTGTGGACATTGGTCCCAGCTCCTTTGAGGCGCAACCCATCCATCTTAAACAAGTCCCTTCTGCACCAGAACTAGTCCCAATTCCCAAGAATCTGAAGCCCTCCCTCTTGCCCCATTTCTCCAGCCACATGCTAACCAATTTTATTTTACTATTCTTAAACTCATGAGCACATGGCACTGGGAGTGAACCAGAGATTACTACCTTTGAGGCCTACTTCAAAACCTGCTTCCTGAAACTCTGACTGCAGGACCTCAATCTTTTTCCTTCCTATGTCATTAGGTTCCCACATGCTCTATGACATCTGGCTGTTCCCCTTCTGTCTCAAAATATTCTGCACCTACTTCGTGGAGTCCTTTACCCTCAGAGCAGCACACCATGTGGAACTCATGTTGATGGTTGTTGCAGAAATGCCGATCTGTCCTCCTGACTATTGAATCCCCTACAACCATTAATTTCAACACTTTGTTGTGCCACTCTGTGCAGTCCATTTGCCCATGCCTCATATATCCATGAAACTCAGAATGATTCCACTTGTATCCACGCCCCAACTCGAGACAACATGGAAGAATATTCCATCGTGAGTCAGTATGAAGCCATAACCCAGCACGAATCACCATGGAATCATATCTTTGCATGAGACAGCTTGTGAACATAAAACAGGACATGCCAGCATGGAAATATAACCTAAGTGAGTCAACGTGGAGCAATACTCTATCATTAGTCAGCCTGATATTATACTCCAGCAGGAATTTGTTTGTTAACTATATCCCAGCATGAGTTAGCATGAAGCTGTATCCCAGCATGTGTCATCATGGAGTCATATCTAAACCTGAGTCATCGTGGAACCATATCTAAACATGAGTAATCACAGAGTCGTATTCCAGCATGAGTTATCATAGAATTGTATCCGAGTATGAGAAATCATGGATCATATCCCAGTATGAGTAATCATGGAATCATATCCCAGTATGAGTCATCGTGGAATCATATCCCAGCAGAGATTGTTGATGCATTGATTGTAATTTACCAAACTTCCCTGGATTCTGGGGAGGTCCCAGCAGATTGGAAAACTGCAAATGTAACGCCCCTATTTAAAAAAGGAGGCAGGCAAACAGCAGGAAACTATAGACCAGTTAGCCTAACATCTGTGGTTGGGAATATGTAGAAGTCCATATTATTAAAGAAGCAGTTGCAGGACATTTGGAAAAGCAAAATTCGGTCAGGCAGATTCAGCATGGATTTATGAAGGGGAAGTCACGTTTGACAAATTTGCTGCCGTTCTTTGAGGATGTAACGGACAGGGTGGATAAAGAGGAACCAGTGGCTACGGTGTATTTGGACTTCCAGAAGGCATTTGACAAGGTACCACATAAAAGGTTACTGCACAAGATAAAAATTCACAGGGTTGGGGGTAATATATTAGCATGGATAGAGGATTGACTAACTAACAGAGAACAGAGAGTTGGGATAAATGGTTCATTCTCTGGTTAGCAACCAGCAACTAGTGGGGTCCCACAGGGATCAGTGCTGCGACCCCAACTATTTACAATCTATATTAATGATTTGGAAGAAGGGACTGAGTGGAACCTAGCCAAGTTTGCTGATGATACAAAGATGTGAGGAAAAGCAATGTGTGAGGAGGTCACAAAAAATCTGCAAAAGGACATAGGCAAAAATTGGCAGATGGAATATAATGTTGGAAAGTGCGAGGTCATGAACTTTGGCAGAAAAAAATCAAGGAGCAAGTTATTATTTAAATGGAGAAAGATTGCAAAGTGCTGCAGTACAGTGGGACCTGGGGGTACTTGTGCATGAAACACAAAAGGATAGTATGCAGGTACAGCAAGTGATCAGGAAGGCCAATAGTATCTTGGCCTTTATTGCAAAGGGGATGGAGTATAAAGGCAGGAAAATCTTGCTACAGCTATACAAGGTATTGGTGAGGCCACACCTGGGATACTGCGTGCAGTTTTGGTTACGAAAGGATATACTTGCTTTGGAGGCAGTTCAGAGAAGGTTCACTAGGTTGATTCCAGGGATGAAGGGTTTGACTTATCAGGAAAGGTTGAGTAGCTTGGGCCTCTACTCATTGGAATGATAGGTGATCTTATCGAAATGTATAATATTATGAGGGGGCTGGACAAAGTGGATGCAGAGAGGATGTTTCCACTGATGGGGAAGACTAGATCATAGAATAAGGGGCCGCCCTTTAAAAACAGAGATTGTCATGTATGTAACCACAATGTAACACCACTGTATTACTGTATACACTCAACCTAGATTCACACCTTGACCACAAGGGGTGAACTTGTGGGAGACACTCCTTACCTGATCACACAGGTATAAAAAGGGAGGTCCCATGCAGGGTCATCATCTTTGGAGTCCTGTGAGTAAAGAGTTAAGGTCACAGAGTAACCTTGTCCCCAGAATGTGCCACGTTTGGTTTCATACTGTAGAGTAAGGACTTTACATTGGCGACGAGAAACGGGAATTCACGACCCACGAGAATGGTCACCGGTAGCACAGAGGAACGGTACTGTGTTGGGGAAGACTGGGACGATTTTGTCGAGAGGCTTCAGCAAAGCTTCGTTATGAAAGAATGGCTGGGGGATGCAGCGGCCGACAAGCGAAGGGCTCATCTTTTGACCAGCTGCGGACCAAAGACTTACGCGCTCATGAAGGGCTTACCAGCACCCGAAAAGCCGGCGGACAAAACCTTAGCAAATTGATCGGGGAGCACCTCAAACCGGCGAGTAGCATACATACGGCCCGACACAGATTCTACACCCAATGACGTCGTGAAGGACAGAGCATACCGGACTTCGTAATGAACCTCCAGCATTTTGCCAGCTTCTGTAAGTTCACAGACGCCTGCAGGGGGGAGATGCTAAAGGACTTCTTTATCGAGGGCATCGGTCATGCGGGAATTTTCTGCAAATTAATTGAGACCAAGGATTTGACCTTGGAAGCGGCGGCATTCTTAGCTCAAACTTTCATGGCGGGGGAGGAAGAGACGAAAATAATATATGCGCGCAATTCTGCCTCTAACGCGGCGATGGATCAGGGAGTCAACATCATCAATGCGATGCAGAGCCCCGCAGGCAGGCAGGGGCAGTCCGACACTCCCCAGACAGCAATAGACCCCAGAGTAGGACTTCAACAGAGACAACGGCTGAATGGACATTCATGCCATCACAGTGGACAATGCGGCCCGGGATGGGGCCATTGACACCCACCAATAGGGTACTTAAGAGCAGTCAAAGGGACAGTCAGCGTGGAATGCCTGGCCATAGTCCCTTTGTTCCCAACAATGGAAACTTTAACTCATGCTGGAGGTGTGGGGGAAAACACTCAGCTAGATCTTGCAGATTTTAAAAGTTTGTCCGCAGGAACTGCAATCTCAGTGGCCACTTAGCTCGAATGTGCAGGAAGTCTGCAACCAGACTAATATATGAGGAGGATGGACCAGATGAGGGTTTCATTGAGGCAGGATGACTTTTGGGGCAAATCGATGGACGCCGAGGTTCAGCGGGCCCATGTGGCGAATATTCACAGTTCATACACCAAAACGCCACCAATGATGATGAGGATTTTATTAAACGGTATCCCAGTACGCATGGAGCTGGACACTGGGGCCAGCCTGTCACTCATGGGTGTTCAGCTATATGAGAAGCAATGGCCACTTCAAGCCAGTAGACCCAAATTAGCATGTATTGAGACACAATTACGGACTTACACTAAAGAAACCATTCCAGTGCTAGGCAGTGCAATGTTGGCTGTCACACACAATGGGTAGTGAATCGGCTGCCGCTCTGGATTGTCCCGGGCAATGGTCCCGCACTGTTGTGGAGGAGCTGGTTAGCCATGAGGAACTGGAAATGGGGGGATGTTCACGCAATGTCATCTGCGGAGCGAAGTTCGTGCTCACAAGCCTGACAACAATTCGATTCACGATTCCAACCTGGCGTCGGGACTTTCAAAGGCACTAAAGTAGTGATACACATCACCCCGGATGCCAGGCCGGTGCACCACAAAGCCAGATCGGTGCCGTATGTGATGCAGGAAAAGATCGAGAGCGAATTGGACCGGCTGTTGAGAGAGGGCATCATCTCGCCAGTTGAGAGAGGGCATCATCGAGCCCCATCATTCCCGTCCTAAAAGCTGATGGCTCAGTCAGGATCTGTGGCGACTACAAGGCCACCATCAATCGGGTGTCCCTACAAGATCAATACCCGCTCCCAAGAGCGGAGGACCTCCTCGCCATGCTGGCAGGTGGCAAGTTGTTCACCAAGTTGGACCTCACTTCAGCCTATATGACCCAGGAACTGGCCGACGAATCTAAACTACTGACCACCATCACCACGCACAATGGACTGTTCGTTTATAACAGGTGCCCATTTGGCATTCGATCAGTGGCCACGATTTTTCAAAGAAACATGGAAAGCCTGCTTAAATCCATTCCTGGAACGATCGTATTCCAGGACGACATCCTCATCGCGGGTCGAGACACCGAGGAACACCACCACAACCTGAAGGAGGTGCTACGCCGACTGGACCGGGTAGGCCTGCGACTCAAGAAGTCTAAATGTGTGTTCTTAGCTCCTGAGGTTGAGTTTCTGGGCAGGAGGGTTGCTGCAGATGGGATTCGGCCCACCGAATCCAAAACAGAGGCGATTCGACGAGCACCCAGGCCCTGCAACACATCGGAGTTGCGTTCATTCCTGGGATTGTTGAACTATTTCGGGAACTTTCTGCCGAACTTGAGCACGTTGTTGGTGCCACTGCACATGCTCTTGCGTAAGGGTTGCGATTGGTTTTGGAGGGACTGTCAGGAACGGGCTTTTGATCGGGCATGAAACCTACGTTGTTCAAACAAGTTGTTGACCCTCTACGACCGCTGTAAAAAATTGGTTCTGACATGTGATGCATCGTCCTATGGGGTTGGGGGCGTGTTGCAGCAGGGCAATGCTGAGGGTCAACTACAACCTGTGGCTTCTGCCTCCAGGTCGCTCTCTCAAGCAAAACGGGGATATGGGATGGTCGAGAAGGAAGTGCTTGCATGTGTCTATGGTGTAAAAATAATGCATCAGTACCTCTTTGGTAGGAAGTTTGAATTAGAGATGGACCACAAGCCATTAACATACCTGTTGTCAGATAGCAAGGCTATCAATGCCAACGCATCAGATCGCATACAGCGATGGGCTCTCACGCTGGCTGCTTATGACTACTCCATCCCGCACCAGCCCAGCACTGAAAATTGCGCTGACGATCTCAGCAGGCTCCCACTGGCCACCACTGAGGGGGCAGCTGAGCAAAGCGCCGAGATGGTCATGGCTGTCGATGCCTTTGACAGCGCAGGCTCCCCCATCACACCCCGCCAGATCAAAATCTGGACAAACAGAGATCCCCTCCTATCCTTGATTAAGAAATGTGTCCTGACTGGGGATTGGGCGCCCGCACATGGAGCTTGCCCTGAGGAGGTCAGACCGCTCCACAGGCGGATGGATGAGCTCTCCATCCAAGCCGCCTGCCTACTATGGGGCAGTCGGGCAGTCATGCCCCAGAAGGGCAGGGAGGCATTCATCAGGGAACTACAAAGCGAGCACCCAGGCATTGTGCTGATGAAGGCCTTTGCCCGGTCAAACGTTTGGTGGCCTGGAATTGATTCAGACCTGGAACACTGTGTTCGCAGGTGCACGACGTGTGCCCAGTTGGGTAATGCCCCCAGGGAGGCCCCGCTCAGCCCATGGCCCTGGCCCACCAGGCCATGGTTACACATTCATGTTGACTATGCGGGCCTGTTCATGGATAAGATGTTCCTTATTGTGGTAGAGGCATACTCGAAATGGATTGAGTGCATCATTCTGAATTCATGCACGTCATCCACCACTGTGGAAAGCCTACGTGCGATCTTTGCAACCCATGGCTTGCTGGACATCCTGGTTAGTGATAATGGCCTGTGTTTCACAAGCTACGAGTTCTGAGAGTTTATGTCGGACAATGGCATCAACCACATCAGGACTGCACCGTTCAAGCCGGCCTCAAATGGCCAGGCGGAACGTGCGGTCCAAATCATTAACCAAGGTATGCTCAGGATTCAAGAACCCTCCCTACAATGCCGCCTATCGCGTCACCTGCTGGCCTATAGATCCTGACCGCACTCGCTCATGGGGGTCCCGCCCACAGAGCTACTAATGAAAAGGACACTCAAAACTCGGTTGTCCCTAATTCACCCAGCCCTGACCGACATAGTTGAGGGCAAGCGCAAGTCACAAAATGAGTACCATGACCGTAATTCGAGGGGGAGATGTATAGAAATAAATGATCCTGTATTCGTCCTCAATCATGCCATGGGGCCCAAATGACTTGAGGGCACTGTAATTGACAAAGAGGGGAATAGGGTCATCGTGGTAAAACTTAATAATGGTCAGATATGCCATAAGCATCTGGACCAAGTGAAAAAAAGGTTCAGCATGGACACAGAGGAACCTGAAGAAGACCATGAGATGGAGCTCACAACACCGCCAGTGAACAAGCAACAAGAGCAATCAGAAGAATGCATAGTCCCTGCGGTTAGCCTGGACAGACCGGAATCACCACAGGTGATAGACACTCACGTCAGTGTCCAACAACCAGAGCCCCAACTGCGGCGCTCCACGACGGAGCGTAGACCACCTGAAAGACTAAACCTATGATCCCAATAAGACTTTGGGGTGGAGGGGCGGGGGGAGGTGATGTCATGTATGTAACCACAATGTAACACCACTGTATTACTGTATACACTCAACCTAGATGCACACCTTGACCACAAGGGGTTAACTTGTGGTAGACACTCCTTACCTGATCACACAGGTATAAAAAGGGAGGTCCCACGCAGAGTCATCGTCTTTGGAGTCCTGTGAATAAAGAGTTAAGGTCACAGAGTGACCTTGTCCCCAGAATGTGCCTCGTGTGGTTTCATACTGTAGAGTAAGGACTTTACAGAGATGAAGAGAAATTTATGCTGAGGGTTGTAAATCTGTGGAATTCGCTGCCTCAGCGAGCTGTGGAAGCTGGGACATTGAATAAATTTAAGACAGAAATACACAGTTTCTTAAATGATAAGGGGTAATGGGGAGCGGGCGGGGAAGTGGAGCTGAGTGCATGATCAGATCAGCCATGATCTTATTGAATGGTGGAGCAGGCTCAAGGAGCCATATGGCCTACTCCTGTTCCTATTTCTTATGTTCTGATGTTATGTTCTTATGTTATCATGGAATCATATCTCAGCATGTTATCATTGAACCATATCCCAGCATGAGTCATGGTGGAATCATATCCGAGCATGAGATATCATGGAATCATATCCGAGCATAAGCTATCATGGAATCGTATTCCAGTATGAGTTATCTTGGAATCGTAACCCAGTATGAGTTAACATGGAATCGTATCCCAGCATGAGTAATCATGGAATCTTATCCCAGCATGAGTAATCACCGAATTGTACCCAAGCATGAGTTATCGTGAAACCATTAACCCAGCATGAGATATCATCGAATCAATAGCCAACATGAGTTATCGGGGAGCCATATCCCAGCATTTGTCAGCATAGTCATATTCCAGTAGGAGAAAGTGCATCCAGGAGGACGTTGAGCTCCACGAGTATCGTCGCCGAGAACATGCAGAAATCAAGCGCATGCAGTGGAAGGTGCATGCGGCAAAGCAGGCTCCCCACCCACCCTTCCCCTCAACCAATGTCTTTCCCACCTGTGACAGAAACTGTGGTTCTCGTATTGTACTGTATAGCCATCTAAGAACTCATGCTAAGAGTGGAAGCAAGTCTTCCTCGATTCCGAGGGACTTCCTATAATGATTCTAGTATGATGTACTATAGAACTACAACCTAGCATAAGGGGCACAAGTTTCGGCTCAAGTTGCTCCTATTTTTTTTAGAGCAACTAGTTTAGTATGGAGTATCTTAGAAATCGCAATTCTCGGCATTTAGTTTGCTCCAGTTCTAATTAGTTAGAATAATTTAGTTTCAGTACAGTTTTTTTTTTCAAAAGGGGGCGTTACCTGCCACTTATGCCTGTTTTGCAAGTTTAGGCAGCGAAAAGTTACTCCAAATTAACTTAGAACGGAGTAAGTGTCGATTTTTGTACGCTCAGAAAAACCTTGCCTACACTTTAGAAATTAGGCGTAGGTAGCGAGAGATGGGGGGAGCGGGGAGGGAAGTTAGGGGATTTTACAAAGCATTAAACACTTCACTTTTACCAATAAAGAGCCATCATCAATAATAAATGATAAATAAATCAATAAATCAATCAAACAAAAAAAAATTAGAAACTAAAACATAAAATAAAAAATAAAAAATAAAATAAAAAATGAAAAGTTTTTACTCACCTACTGCAGCACCGGGAGCCCTCCAACAGCCTGCTGAAGAGCTGGTCGGGTGGGCCCCACCACCGAGGAGGTGTTCAGGTGTGGCCGCTACCGGGGAGTAGTTCGGGTGGCGCGAGCCACCGATGAGCTGCTGGTCGGGCGGGTCCCAGCGCCGAAGAGGTGCAGTTCGAGCGGGCCCTGCTGCTGAAGAGGTGCTCGGACAGGCCCCGCCACCGAAGAGGTGCTCGGGTGGGCCCCGCCACCGAAGAGGTGCAGTTCGGGCGGGCCCCGCCACCGAAGAGGTGCTCGGGTGGGCCCCGCCACCGAAGAGGTGCAGTTCGGGCGGGCCCCGCCACTGAAGAGGTGCTCGGGTGGGCCCCGCCACCGAAGAGGTGCAGTTCGGGCGGGCCCCGCCACCGAAGAGGTGCTCGGGTGGGCCCCGCCACCGATGAGCTGCTGGTTGGGCGGGTCCTAGCGCCGAAGAGGTGCAGTTCGAGCGGGCCCTGCTGCCGAAGAGGTGCTCGGGCGGGCCCCGCCACCGAAGAGGTCCTGGTCGGACAGGCCCTGCTGCCGAAGAGGTGCTCGGACAGGCCCCGCCACCGAAGAGGTGCTGGTCGGACAGGCCCCGCCACCGAAGAGGTGCTGGTCGGGCGGGCCCTGCTGCCGAAGAGGTGCTCGGGTGGGCCCCGCCACCGAAGAGGTGCTGGTCGGGTGGGCCCTGCTGCCGAAGAGGTGCTCGGACAGGCCCCGCCACCGAAGAACTGCTGATCGGGTGGGGCCCGCCACCGAGGAGGAGTTCGGGCAGGGCCCACCACCGAAGAGGTGCAGTTCGAGCGGGCCCTGCTGCCGAAGATGTGCTCGGACAGGCCCCGCCACCGAAGAGGTGCTGGTCGGGCAGGCCCCGCCGCCATGCAGGTAAGGACAGTGGCGGCGAGGCGAAGGACGGTGAGGCAGGCAGGCCGCTCGGCCCGGGATAGGGGCGGCAAACAGTGCAACATCCCTTCGGCCAGGGATAGGGTCGTCCAGAGACAGGATACGCTGGGAGGGCCAGGAGCTACTGCACACGCGCGCAGCTGCCAGCATTCTTTTTGGCGCAGGGCTGTAGCTCTGCCCCCAGCTGCTTGTGCTGCGCTGCGTTGACTATGAAACAGGCCTCTGGACTCAGAGAATCGTGAAGTTAATTTTAGGCGCATTTTTAATTCTATAAAATAGACGGGCCTCTCGGAGTGTGCCGTTCTGGGAGGACATCCGAAACTTGGGCCCCATGAGTCAGTATTTCAAGGATGAAGATGAGAAAAGTGATGAGGCTGAAACAAATGCCATGGTTTGGACAGAACAATACAGATCTGCCTTTTAGCAATAGCACATTAAGTAATACCCCTGTTTAAACTGTATTAAACCCTGCATCGCCAGAGACAATAAAGAGTTCGCATCAAACATAAATTTAAGACAAGTAAGACATTAGAACGCACGTTCATGTATTAGGCCAATATGGTTAATGGTATAAAATAAAGTATAATGAAATCCTGACAATGTATTTTAATAGCACTTAAATACATTAAATAACCATTTGTATCATTGTATGCAATGAATCAACAATATTACAATGCATTGTAAATTTCCAGGAAAAATTCAACATTTCTCAAACAAAGGAACTTACTTCAGACAATAATTTGCAAATGTGTACTGGGTCTTGTTTTAATTTTTTATTGCCGATCAAAAAGAAATTGCCCTCCCGAAAGAAAATAACATTCCCAGATATTTCAACACACAATATCATGATACTTTTCTGTACAACTGGTGCTCATCACACAACAGGTTTCTTCCAAATCTATGAAACATAAAATACTACAGTCAACAAAATACCACTCTAACTTCATCAACATATATTTTTAAAGAAGTGTTTAAGTATAGCTTTGTATCAGAGCTGTAACTCTGCCTGTGTTATAAGTGTTTCTGGCATCTTTATTGAAGCATGCCATTGTCTGGGCTATCAAAAAACCTGGCACAGTGCAGTTAAAGCATTATTGAGATCAATGGTAACTTGCCAACAGCACTTTAATTGAATGTATACTGGAAACCTCATGGGTAGGAAAGTAATGTAATCTAACCATCCAAGGGATTGGTGTACGCTTATATGACTGAAATGTGTAGTCAACAGAAGTAATGAAATTAAGAACATAGATATCATATTAAGTGCCTTCACCCAGATGGTATGCTAATACTTCAGTACACCATTTTCACATTGCATATTTGTGAAGACCTTATAATTAGCTTTCCAAAGAATGAGAATTTTACAGCATCTCTCCTAGTGAGAGATCTTAATGGCATGTAGCATACTATATTGAAGCAGTTAAGTCAACATAAATTATTGGGATGATGACCTGTCCCCAATGATTCGCCTAAGCATTGAGTACCCAATCTCAACTCTCCACCACAAGAGATCGGGGGATATTTTCGCAGTCCTGAACATGTGGGTCTGGAGGCGTGTCAGCAATTAAAATCTTCGAAATTGCAGCAGATCAGGAACCCATCGTCATCCCGCCGACTTCCGCATTTATCTCGGGCGCATTTCCCAACATGCCACGGATCCGCTCGATAGAAGTCCTTCAGTGCTTGCTGAGAGACTCTTAAAAAAGATTTTTTAACATCGGGATTTAACTTTAACCTCTGGAGCATGGGCTTCACCCAGCTCGGGAACCTGGCTTGTGAAGGGGAGGCAGAAGCTCAATGGCTATTGTGCGAGTGCATTAATTGAAAGCTGGGAAAAACACATAAATGTTTCCACATTATACATGATTACTTGCCTATGGGAAAGGCTCTTGCTTATTCCATTTTGTGCTTAGATATAGCTGACAGCAGTTTGCAGGTCATTTCTGCAACCTCGGAAGCCACTCTCACTATATTGCTCGTCACAATCACAACATTGAGGGATTGGATCTCTGATCTACACTTTATCGGCTATCTATTACATCAGCATTGGTGCCGCTTACGCTGTCTCACCTTGGACCTCAGAATTGGACCAAGCTCAGCTCCAGCACCAACAACACCAGCCATACCAGCAGCAGCAGCAGCAGCAACCACAACACCAACTACAGCTGCAACCACAACAGCAGCCTTCTCCTCAATGACCTGATGCTTCACAGGAGAGAGGGGGTCAGCACAGGCGTGTACCTCACCGAAGGCGATACCCCCAACACAGGGTATACAGGCAGAGGATGAGCTTCCTGGACATGACTGAGCAACAGTGCTTCAGGAGGCTCAGGATATCACGCCAGATCGTCACAGACATTTGTAGCTTGCTGGAACAAGACCTGCTGCCCAGAGGACCTGGTGGACATGCGTTACCAGTGGTTGTTAAGGTCACCACCGCCCTCAACTTCTTCACCTCAGATTCCTTCCAGGGATCTGCAGCAAACATTTGCAGGATCTCGCAGTCAGCCATTCACAGATGCATCACCCAGCCACCCATCACAAGTCAGCCAATCATGTCAACTTTGCCACTGATGAAACCAGTGTTACTGAGCGGGTGCTCAGCTTTGCCACTTTGGTTGGCTTCCCACAGGTGCAGGGCATCATCAAATGCACACATGTGGCCATCAAGGCACCCCATCATCACCCAGGAGTGTTTGTGAACTGCAAGGGCTTCCACTCCCTCAATGTGCAGCTCATCTGCAATCATTAAAATATCATCATGCATGAGTGCACCAGATTCCCTGGCAGCTGTTGTCATGTATTCAACTGTCATTGTAATCCATGTATAAACTGACCTAAGTTGTACACCGTGAGAACACTGACCACTAGGTTTTGAACTTGTTGGAGACACTCCTAACCTGGACTTTCAGGTATAAAAGGGGAAGCTCCACCCATCTTCTCCACTTCAGTGCTGGCTAATAAAGGTTACTGGTCACAGAGTGACCTTCTCTCTAGTATGGGCCTCGTGTGCATTTGTACTGTATAGTAAGGACATATTAGCTGTCATGACTTTTTTGTGCTGCGCCAGTCCACCCTCCCTTAGCTTTTCACACCTCCAAACAGACTTATTGGCTGGCTGCTTGGAGACAAGGGCTATCCACTGAAGACGTGGCTCATGATACCCTTGAGGAGGCCAGGTACTGAGGCCAAGGAGAGATATAATGAAAGCCACATATCCACCAGATGTGTCATAGAGCAAGCAATGGGCATGCTGAAGATGCACTTCAGATTCCTTGACAGATCTGGAGGTGCCCTTCATTACACACCAGCCAGGGTCTCCAGAATCACCATCGTATGCTGCACTGCATGACATAGCACAGCAGCGAGGATTGGAGCTACAGGAGGAGCAAGGCGCAGAGCACACAGCCTCTTCAGAGGAGGAGGAGAAACAGGTAGAAGATAAGGATGAGGTGGAGAAGGAGGAACCTGAGGTGGAGATGGCACCAGCAGCTGTGCACATTGCTGCACCCAAGGCCCGGGATGGCCTCAGAGTGGCCAGATTTACTTAACTTGCTCCAATGCAGCCACATGCTGTAATAAGTTCCCTCTGTCCCTCAACAACACCATAAAACATCTCTACAATGACCAAGCTATTCCCCTCACTCAAACCCATATTTCACAAGGTTAAATAATGTCTCATCATTCACTCCAAGTGACAAAACCACTTCCCAGGGAGCAGGCAAAACTGGACAGCACCGGAAAGTGGTGCAAAGAAATAAATTTATGTGTGCCATAAATATAATTGAAACACATCACTGACATTTGTTCATACACCCATGTGCATACCTTTGTGCTTCTAGAATTGTGTCTTTTTTCATTTGCACATGATTCCACGAGGTGCAACCCCTGTGGCTTCAGCAGAGGTAGAGGCAGGCTGCTCACTTCCCTGCTGTGACTGGTTAGACATTTTTGGCGGATGTCCTCTGGGTTTTGGAGCCTGTGAGGGCCACGCCTATGTCTGCTCCTCCTGCAACTGTGCAGGGGCAGACTCGGCCATCGGGATCCAAGGCAGCATGAGAGGCTCTGACTGAGGGAGAGGCAATGGGGGAGAAGTGGGAGTGCTTTGAGAAGAGCCCCCACTTACATGTCCCCTCTCCCCATCATCCTACTTATGGGCCATCCGCACTTCCTTCTTGCAAGGAGCTGGAGGGCATCTTGTTGCACAGCAGTGGGGCGATGAATGTCCAAGTCTACATTTATATCCTTCTTCAAGATGAGGTTTATAAGCATCTGCCATCTCTTGTCCATAGCAAGCATAGTTCTCGTGTGACTGGCACATTTGCTGCTTTATGCAGGTGGCCCCCATTTCCAGGTGACACGTCGCCACTATCGCCTGTGAGATGGTGGAGCTCATGTTGAAGATAGGCTCCTCCATTCTCTGCACATTTTCAGACATCATGGCTGCAAAACCTGCCAGAGCCTCATGCAATTGTTGCTGCCCCTCCAAGATCACCCTCTTTTGCGATGACCCCCGAGGCTCAGCATGTGTGTAGCTCAGCAGAGCTTGGAATGTCCTACGCCCTCCAGTGAGGAGTCTCCACTGCTGTCCCTGTCAACACCAACTGCTCTTGCTCATTTGAGATGTGAGACACCAGGTGACAACACTACTCTATCTCACACAGGACCGACTGAGGTGTGCATATCTGCGCTGGTGCTGACTGTGCATGGGTCTGCTAATGCTGCACCCTCCGCGAATGGAGCTTCCTCTGCGAAGTCATCCTCCTCCTCCGGCTAGACAGTGGGGGGAGCATTTGATGGACCTGAGTAAAGAGATGAATTCGAATTGTTTTATTCAAGGTAGTTTGGTGTGAGGAGTGATGTGCAGGACTAGGCTTGGGAAGGCAGAGTGATGGGATTGGGGTGACAGACACATCAGGATGAGAGTGAGTGTTGGCATTGTGCTCACCTTTCCTGACCTCATGTGATCATTGAATCTTTTGCAGCACTAAATCCACATCCTCCTGACCACATCCCTGCTGCTGACCTCCTCTGCAATCTCCAGCCATGCCCTTTTTTGTCTCTTTGGGTGGTCTTTTGCATCTAGTGCTGAGGAAGAGGACCTCCCTATCAGCTCTTACTGCCTGCACCAGAACATCGAGGAAGGCATCGTTGAAACTTGGTGCGGCTCTCTGCCCTGACTCCATGGCTCACTCTTTTATCAGTTTTATGACGCTACTCAGATCTCTGGAGAACAACTTATTCACTCTTATATGAATCTTCAAATGAGATGTGAGCAAGGTTACTTTAAATATCCACGCTGGAAATGAGTCATCAAGGATGTCATCAGACCCACTCCATTTTATTGGGCCAGGAAACGTACATGACTGCTTTAAGTGGGGCCGTTAAGGAAAAGTTGCACTGTCCACATCCTTGGGTTCAGACCCGCTACGTGGCCCGCACCCATGCAACCCGGCTCCAAGGTAAAGATTCCGGCGACCCACCAGAGAGAGGAAGAGAAACTTTGAGTGTGTGGACTGCTCGTACAGACCTAACAGCTGTTTTCATAACAACTTGGCAGAAATCCAGCAATAGGTCACCCATCTGCCATCTGATCTACGGATGGCGCCAGCATGTTACTGCAGAGGAAAGAAATATATGGAATATAAACAAAACAACTTCGTCGAGTTCCAGTTGACAGAAATGCCTGAGGCTTTCTGGGCCAGTGATGTATTGCCAGCATAATACATGTTGTTTCATGATATTGAGCAAATAATATTAAAATTGTTGTGTCTTTGAAGTTCTTTTAAATATTGCACCGACTGCAGTTTAACAGAGATATAATCTTGCAATTATCTAATGCCTTGGTATATCTTCAGGCAATCCTATGGTGCTTTACATCCCATGAAGTACATGTGAGGCAACGTTTTTAAGGTTTAGTTTTTTGTTCCTGTAAATTAAGATTCCTCAAATTCAAATGTAATTTTTTTTTAAGTTTGACATCAACAGTGTGAGCACCAAGTTAGACTGCTCTGCTCTGCTCCCTTGCTAGAAAGGGAAAGCAGAGTTGTGCATGTGCACACTTAAATACTTCCCTGCTTATATTATAGTCAGTACTGTTTTAACATAAGTGAAAGGCAGAAGACTTCCCTGGCTAACAATAAGCAATTTTAATATAATTCAATAAGATGCCTTTTACTTTTTCTATTGATCAAAACTGAAATATTTACTTCTTGACACTATTTCAGAAATCTATCAATAAGCTATTGTATTTAAAACTCCGAGTCAGCATTTCTAATTAGCCTTAAAACAGCATGGTGAACAAACATAGGCACTCATATTGATACTATTTGGTGGAGGAGAATATCAATGGAGGTCAGTGCTGCGGTTAATGCTGAGCTCCTACATTTAAAAAGTATTTGGGGGTCAATATTGATTTTGGTTGACAGTATAAAATGCATAATATCAGCTCAGGCACCCGTTAAAAAATATTCCCGAGTTTCATTTCAAACGGAAATCGGGAGAGATGTTTAATGGGTGGCTGAGCCAATATTTTACACAGACATCTAAAGTCAAAATGACCCTCTTGTGTGTGTTAATTAAATAAATTGTGCATGACTTATCGTCGTACGGAGGAAATACCGGTCTCAGACCTTATGGTTTCCAACTACACTAACGTTGACTTTTAAACAATCAGAAAGAGCAGCAGCACCTGCACTTTCTCAGCATTGAAATGGAATACAGGTAGGTTTACAAAATGTGTCCAGGGAGCACAAGAAATTTTGCTCAGAGATGTCGTTGACTTTAATTCTAACTATAGAAGTGCATGGTGTTTTTCCAATGTATACCCTAGTGGGCATTCTGATTTTCGGCTTTAAATCTGTTAAACTCAATCATTACCTTCAAAAGGATGAATTCCAAAGTTTGGGTTAAATCCAACAAAATGCTGCATCTGAATTTCATCTTCAAACTGAAGAAAATCACTCCCCCTGCATCAATGTGTAAGGTGTCTCATATCACATGGTGCTTGGCAGACTTCCTCCCTTTGCAAAATATAGATTCCTACTCATTACTTTAATTCATCAATGCTAGAATATTGAGCAGTGTTTTTTGGCTTGCAATGTTTTCTTAATTAAACCCAGAATTTTCTGACTACAAACACTCTGTTGTGTTGATGAAAGAAAGCATATATTTTCATAAAGTTGATTTCACCTCATTTTTGTCACTGCAATTCAGGAGGAAAAAAACCCATAAATCTGAAGCCTTATTAATGAATCAATCTGGTTATCACCTATATTTTCACCACTGCAAGGTTACCTGTCCCCGCTCCTGCCTCAGCTCATCTGCTGCTGAAATCCATACCCATGCATTTGTTACTTCCAGACTTGATTATTCGAATACTCTTCTGGCTGGCCTCCCACATTTCACTCTCCGGGCCTAATCAATACTCTGCTGCCCGTATCCTAACACCAAGTCCCGTTTACCCATCACGCCTGTACTCACTGAACTACATTGGTTCCCGGTCTGGCAACATCTCAGTTTTTAAATTCTCTCCCTTGTATTGAAATCCCTCCATTGCCTCTCCCCTCCCTACCTCTATACCTCCTACAGCCCTACAAACCACTCCCTCCACCCCCACTCCCTCGAGATTTCTGCACTCCTCCAATTCTGGCCTCTTGCGCATCCCTGATTTTCATCGTTCCATCATCGGTGGCCGTGCCTTCAGCTGCCTAGGCCCCAAGCTCTGGAATTCCCTCCTTAAAACTCACCGCCTCTCTACCCTCTCTCCTTCTTTAAGCCACTCCTTAAAACCTACTTCTTTGGCCAAGCTTTTAGTCACCTTATATTTCTTTACGTGTCAAAAATTATCCAATAGTGCACCCATGAAGTGCCTTGAACAGTTTTTAATACAGTAACACCACTAAATGAATGCAAGTTGTTGTTGTGATCTTTATTGCCTCTGACTCCTTTCTCTTTCACAGAATTAAGCCGATTATTATCTTCAGATTTGCATGTGAAAATTACGAAAATTAGTCTACAACAAAGGTAAGCGTGCTGAGTTAGCTGGTCTCAATGTTTGATAATGACAGGTAACTGTTTTGGGATAGAAGATTGTACAAGGGTGGAGGAGGTTATCCAAGAGGCTTTAGAGAAAATCAACAGAAGATAATTTGCAAATGTCATTTGAAGCACATAAAATAAAAAACAATATATAATAAGCCTAAAGTTGTGCAATCATACAACAGCAATCAGAGGTAAACTGTAACTAGGTGGAAGTGCAAATTAATTTTGGTGTGATGGTTACATCTCTCTTCAAGACGTGAGCCAACAATTTTAAGTGCTGTGCTGTCTCTGCTGCTCAATGTCACTATTAGCCAATGTCTCTTTTCAGATTTGTAACTATTTTTCCACAGAAAGTGTGGTATCTTCCTTACGACCTCACAACACACAGAACTTACAAGATAGCGCTTAACACAGGAACTTGTCAGGTGACCTGTCACCTGATGCCTTTATTGTGAAAACAACAACGGCTGCATTACCACATTGGTCCACTAGGTGGAATGGTAATCCACTAGGTGAAACTGTATTAAACTTCTCCCTGCTTGATAAAGAAGTAATTATAACAACATAATCATCATACATAACTTGCATGGTTATAGATAACAAAAGATATGGAATTATTTTGCCACATTTACAAATCAAACTTAACCACTGGTTTTCTGTTTTGAAGAGAATACCTTCACTCTCGAACAGAACTTCCCAAACATAGTGTTGAAATTAGATTCACTCTAGGCTGAGCCTAAGGAAAGTTTTTCTCCAAGGAATGCCCTTGATCTACATTTGAACTCTCTTCAACTTCAGATTGTTTGTCTGCCTGACTCGGACTCATACTTAAATTTTGACTGTCTCGTGGACTTGTTTCTAGTGCATTTGATGTAGGATACGCTACTGGTACTGTACTTGTAATAAGACTATCTGATGAGTCCGAAATAATTGAATCATTCCAATTTTCAACTCCTTCCACATATGTAGGTAAAATATGATCAATGTGAACAAATCTAACCTTTCCATGATCAAACATCTTGACAAATATGTGCGAGGACCACATATCTTCACCATTCTTCCTGGTAACCACTTTAACCATTTATGGTGATGGTTCTTCACTCTCACCTTGTGATTTAATTTCACACTTCTCTCTCTCACTCTACCTTTATCATGATTCTCTTTCTGTCTTAATTGTTTCTCTTCCACTGACTGTGCCAAGCTTGGTTTTAACAATCAGAATATGGTTTGTGGCTGTTGTTTGAGAAACAACTCTGCTGGTATTCTACCAGTAGTTGTATGAGGAGTATTATGATAAGAAATTCAAAAATTGCCAATTTATGGTCCAACGACAATTGCCGTTTCTTTGGATTTGAATCCAACATTTGTTTGATGAGGGCACGTTTTACAATTTGTACTGTGCGCTCTGCTACAACATTTGAAGCAGGGTGGTTTGGTGGAACCTTGGTATGTTTCACACCATTTTTGCTTGTAAACTGTGCAAATTCTTCTGAACAAAATTATGGTCCATTATCAGACACAATTTCTTCTGGGAGGCCATATGAAGAAAATAATCTTTGCAAATTGTCTAGTATTTTAGTTGTTATTTTCCACATCGGAAACACGTCTATCAACTTTGAATGGCTATCAATAACAATGAACAATTGCTGTCCTTCTAGCTCAGGAAATCGATATATAACCTTTGCCACACCCTGGGAGGCCATTTCCGTGGATGTAATTGTACTGATGTGGTTTCTTGCCTATGGATAGACATGTTGTACACTGACTAATGACATACTCTATATCTTTATGTAGATCTGGCCATCATAACTAACTGCAGGCAAGACTCTAGTCAAGCACATTCCCAGGTGCTGGTCATGAAGATCTCCAAATAATTTGGACCTGAATTTATTTGGGATAATCAATCTTGCATCCCACATGATACAATCTTTATCCACTGATAATTCATTCCTACGAACGAAGTATGGATGAATATCTTTCTCTGATACCTGGTTTGGCCAGCCACCTGCGATGTAATCATACACCTTTGACATAATTGGGTCCAGTTTGGTTGCTCTACCAATCAGTCAGTTGTGACTGGCAGTTCATTAATGCATGAAAAATAGAACATTTCTTCCGTATTTGGTGAAACATGATGGGGATGGCAACCTAGATATAGTATCAGCATTACTGTGATCAGCTGATCATCTGTATTCAATATCATACGTATATGCTGACAAAATCAAAGCCCATCTCTGCAATCAGGCTGCAGCTAAGGTTAGAACGGCAGACTTTGGATGGAGGATTGCTGTCAGGGGCTTACATTCCATAACGATAGTAAACTTATGATCATACAAGTATTTGTGGAACTTCTTGACCCCCAAAAATTAATGCCAAAGCGTCCCTTTCGATTTGTGCATAATCACGCTCACTGGCACTGAGAGTGCGTGAAGCGAAAGCAATTGGTCTCTCCTCCCCACTACGTAATACATGAGAAATCACTGCCCCAACTCCATATGGAGAGGCGTCACATGCTAGCTTGATCTCCTTAGATACATCATAGTGAACTAACATGGTGTGCTCTATCAATTTGCTTTTACACTCCATGAATGCTGCGTCGCATTCTTCTGACCACTTCCAATGGACCTGTTTTTTCAACTGTGCATTCAGTGGATGTAACACTGTAGCCAAATTTGGTAGGAACTTCCCATTATAGTTCAAAAGAACCAAAAATGATGGAAGTTCAGTGATATTCTTGGCAGTGGATGCATTTCTAATTGCATCCAGCTTTCTCTTGGTTGGATGTAAACCATCTTTGTCTACTCTGTGCTCTAAGTACTCCACTGAGTTTTGAAATAACTCACACTTGCGAGCAGTCACTCGTACTCTGTACTTCTCTAACCGTTTGAGTACTTCATTCAATATGTTATTATAGATTTGCCTGTTTGATGCTGAAATGAGTATCTTATCTAAATAACATACTACCCCTAAAATACCTTGCAAAATTTGGTTTATCTCCCCTTGAAATATGGCAGGGGCAGAAGACACTCCAAATGGTAGTCTACTAAATTGATATAGGCCTTGATGAGTATTTATAGTCAAACATGACTTGGACTCCTCATCTAGTTCAAGTTGTAAGGAGACATTTATGAGTTCTAACTTTGAGCAGATCTGACCACCTGTCAATGTTGTGAACAAATCTTTTACATTTGGCAATGTATTTGGTAGATTACCCTTTAGAACCTGGTTTACGGTTACTTTATAATCATTACAAGCTTACCTTACCATCAGACTTAGGTACAATGGGTGTAGCTCAATTACATAGATCTACCTTAGAGATAATGTTCTCAGTCTCTAGTCTTTTGAGTTCTTGCTCAACTCTCCCCTTGAGTTCATATGGTACGGGATGTGGCTTGCAGTAAACTGGTCTATCGTCCTTCTATACTGTGACACTCACCTTGAGGCCTTGGATTGGACTGCCTGTTTTGCTGAATACCTTTGGACATATCTTGATGACATCATCCTTCGATGCAAATCTCGTTTGAACATGAAAATTCTCATTCCAATCCAGCTTCAGTGACCCCAACCAATTTCTTCCTAGTAAGGCAGGCGTGTCTCCTGCCACTATTAATAGTCAAGCTTAGAAATTGATCCTTGTATTTCACTAGTACAGTGATATGACCTACCACAGGAATGTTCTCTCCTGATTAGCCTCGAGGCTCTACCTGGGATTTCTCCAATGAAAAATCTCACAATTTGTCGAGGTATAGCGATTCTTGCTTAGAATCTCCGTAAGTGATGTGTCCTTTGGCTTGGGGAAGAAACACATTTTTCAGGGTTTCATACACCTCGGGGCCTCCTTCAGTTAGGAAAATGGCCCATTTTCTTTCCAACACCACCCGGTTACGGTTTTCATCATCGGGGACTTCGATGATAATATTCGCAGTGAAACACATTTCTAGCCACTCCACATATGTTCTTAAAGACTCACGGTTGCATTAAAACATACCCAAGCACCCTATTATTCTCAGAGGTGCAGCCATCTTCAGCTCAGCCAAGTGTGCTTGTAATTTACCTTGTATTTTTAGCTGTGCTGCAAAACGAAGGACTTCTCTAGTCTACAGGGAATGTTGGAAATCTCAGTGAGTCAGCCAGTATCTGGAGAGAAAAACAAAGTTAACATTTCGGGTAGACAACCCTTTGTTCTGACGAAGGGTTGTCGACCCGAAACATCTTTATTTTTCTCTCCACAGATGCTGCCTGAACCACTGTGATTTCCAGCATTCTCTGTTTTTATTTCAGGTTCCAGCATCTGCAGTGTTTTGCTTTTGGACTTCTGTAGTCTCTCTGTTGTTTGGCTGGAATCATGCACCAACAAAAATTTCAGCTTGGGTATCCAGAAATCCGATCCTTCATCACCAATGTGGTATCTTCATTACGACCTCACAATACACAGAACTTACAAGATGACTCTTAACTCAGGAACATTTCAGGTGACCTGTCACTTGATGCTTTTATTGTGAAAAAAGCAATGGCAGCATTACCACAGTAGTCCATTAGATGGAGCAGTAGTTCATGAGGTGGAACTAAATTACAGAAAGGACTCGGAAAAGAGTTAATTTCAAATGTTGGGTTGTTAAAACAAAGTATATTCACACAAGTTTAAAAGGTAAAAAAAAGTACTGAAATGAAAGGTGATTAAAATGGACGAGATATTGAAGTTAATAAATAAGAACATGAAATGCTGGAAATATTCAGCAGGTCAGGCAGCATCTGTGGAGATAGAAAGAGAATTAACATTTCAGATCAATGATCTTTTGTCAGAACCTGAAACGTTAACTCTGTTCTCTCTCCACAGTTGCTGCGTAACCTGCTGAGTATTTCCAGCATTTCCTTTTTTTTTCAAACAGATTTCCAGCATCCGCAGAATTTTGCTTTTGAGACATTGAGACATTGAAGGCGTGAGGTAGCCAGAACAGCGGGACACCAAGCACCGCGAGAGCAGGCGAGTTAGCAGGGCTACAAAGGGCGGGAGGCAGCTGGAGCAGCGGGACACTAAGCGGCGGTTGAACAGATTCCCATCTGTTCTATAACATAGCTCCATTCCAGCGGGGAGCGTGCTAAGGGTGAGATGCAGCATTGCAGCAAGGAAGACCGAAAAGAGCGTTGGTATGATAACGCAGCCCTGTCTGAGCCCGGTCCGGACGTGGATTGGGTCTGTGCTGGATCTGTTGGTCAGGATCATGGCTTGCATGTCAGCAAGGAGCAGACGGAGGATGGTAAACTTTTGAGGGCGTCAAAGGCCCCTGCGAGGCTAAAGGCGGCCATGCACAAGGGCTGATGCTGTTCCCTGCATCTCCCCCGTAATTGTCGCGGGGTGAAGATCATGTCAGTTGTGTCTTTTGGTGGACAGAATCCACATTGTGACTCTGGGAGGTGTTCTTCAGCCACAGGGAGAAGATGATTGAGGATGATTCTTGCAATGACTTTCCCTGTGGCCAACAGCAGGGAGAACTCCAAGCCATCGTCAACACCTTCACTGAGGCTTAGGAGAGCATGGACCTTATGCTAATCATCCATAAGACAAAGGTCCTCTTCGAGCCTGATCCCGCCACACAGCACTACCGATTATCAAAGTCCACGATGAGACCTTGGACAACGTGGACCATTTTCCATACCTCGGGAGCCTACTGTTAGCAAGAACAGACATTGACGACGAGGTCTAACACTGCCTCCAGCGCGCCAGCGCAGCCTTCGTTTGCCTGAGGAAGAGAGTGTTTGAAGACCAAGGCCACAAATCCGGCAACAATAGCGGGACATCTAGATAGGAATAGTGCAATCAAGCAGACGCAGCATGGATTCATGAAGGGGAAATCATGTTTAACTAATTTACTGGAATTCTTTGAGGCTATAACGAGCATGGTGGATAGAGGTATACCGATGGATGTGGTGTATTTAGATTTTCAAAAGGCATTCGATAAGGTGCCACACAAAAGGTTACTGCAGAAGATAAAGGTACGCGGGGTCAGTGGAAATGTATTAGCATGGATCAAGAATTGGCTGGCTAACTGAAAACAGAGAGTCGGGATAAATGGGTCCTTTTCGGGTTGGAAATCGGTGGCTAGTGGTGTGCCACAGGGATCGGTGCTGGGACCACAACTGTTTACAATATACATAGATGACCTGGAAGAGGGGACAGAGTGTACTGTAACAAAATTTGCAGATGACACAAAGATTAGTGGGAAAGCGGGTTGTGTAGTGGACACAGAGAGGCTGCAAAGAGATTTAGATAGGTTAAGCGAATGGGCTAAGGTTTGGTAGATGGAATACAATGTCGGAAAGTGTGAGGTCATCCACCTTGGGAAAAAAACAAAAAAAGGGAATACTATTTGAATGGGGAGAAATTACAACATGCTGCGGTGCAGAGGGACCTGGGGATCCTTGTGCATGAAACTCTTTTTGGAGTTCACCTGCAAAACATAAAACATTAAATGGTGCCACCCGACCTGGGTGACACTCCAGACATTTACAAGGCCCTTTTTTTTTTTCCCCCCCTTTTTATTGTTTTTTTTTTGTGTTTTTCTTTTTTTGGTTTTTTTTTTGGGCACTAAAATCACAATTTTCCCCAGTGCCCCCTATAAAAGGGAAGGAGGACACTAAAAGCACCGGCAATTAAAACAAATTAAACTTAAAAACGTAAAATCAAATTAAAATTTGGTTGCCGGGCGTGATGATGCACTCCAGTCCCTCCGGTGCCCACCTCTCGCGGAAGGCCGCGAGCGTACCGGTGGACACCGCGTGCTCCATCTCCAAGGACACTCTGGACCGGATGTAAGAGCGGAAGAGAGGCAGGCAGTCAGGTTGAACGACCCCCTCGACCGCCCGCTGCCTGGACCGGCTGATGGCATCCTTGGCCGTGCCCAGGAGCAGTCCTACGAGGAGGCCTTCGGACCTACCCGCTCCCCTCCGCACAGGGTGCCCAAAGATCAGGAGAGTGGGACTGAAGTGCAGCCAGAATTTCAGGAGCAGCCCCTTCAAATAATGGAACAGGGGCTGCAACCTTGTGCATTCAATAAAAACATGGAACACGGACTCCTCCAGACCGCAGAAATTGCAGGCGGCCTGGGAGTCCGTGAACCGGCTTAAAAATTTGTTGCACGGCACTGCTCCGTGCACCACCCTCCAGGCCAAGTCCCCGATGAATAGTGGGAGGACCCCTGCGTAGAGTGCCCTCCATCGGGGACCCCCGCCTCCTCCGGACGGCAAGATGGTACGCCATGGCGTGTCCGGACGGCCGGCGAGGATGGCAAAGTTGAGGGTGTGCAGGAGCAGCCCGTACAGGAAACCCCTCCGCGCGGAACTGAAAGGCACGGAGGGGATTGCCCCGAGGCGGCTCAAGTTGTGAGGCGCCGGCCCCCGAGGGAGGTTCCGGGGTTTTGCGCCGATGAGGAATTCCGTCCGGACGGGGGTCAGTTCGGACGGGATCTCCCCACGTGCTTGAGCCTCCTCGATGCACCTAACGGAGTCAGGGCCCAGAGCTGTTTTTAGCGACTCGATGGCATCGGCCGCGTGGCGGACGTTGGCAGAGTTTAGGCGCTGCGCCAGCGTGTCTGGCGCCATCCAGCCCGCTCCTCCGCCATCGAGCAGGTCCCTGACCCTGGTCACCTCACCAGCCACAGCCCTCTCTTCCGACCGCCACATGAAACCTCGGCCGTGGAGGTACGGATTCCCGAGCAGCGGCTCCTGCAGGATGGCCGCCACTCCAGCCGGCGGAGAGCTGCGCTTGGTGGAGACTTTGTTCCAGACCCTGATGAGTTCCCTGTAAAAGACAGGCAGCTCCCGGAGGGCGGTCCTGGCACCCCCCAAGTTCACAAACAGGAGCTGCGTGTCATAATTGAGGTCGCGCTGCTGGCGGAAGAAATACCTCGCCAGAGCACACCACCTAGTAGGGGGCTCGACGTAAAGGTATCTCTGCAGGGTCTGAAGACGGAAAGTCGCGAGCTGGGCGCTGACGCACACCAACGACTGACCGCCCTCCTCAAGCGGGAGACTCAAGACCGCGGCAGAGACCCAGTGCTTCCTGTTGTTCCAGAAGAAGTCCACCAGCTTCTTCTGTATCTTGGCGACAAACGCAGGGGGAGGGGTCAAAGTGACCAGCCGGTACCACAACATTGCGGCCACCAGCTGGTTTATGACTAGCGCTCGACCCCTGTAGGACAGCACTCGGAGCAGTCCTGTCCAGCGCCCTAGGCGAGCGGCGACCTTGGCCTCCAGCTCCTGCCAGTTCGCCGGCCAAGCTCCCTCGTCGGGGCTAAGGTAGACTCCCAGATAGAGGAGATGGGTCGTGCTCCAGGCAAAATCCTTGTGCATGAATCCCAAAAAGTTAGTTTGCAGGTGCAGCAGGTAATCAGGAAGGCGAATGGAATGTTGGCGAGAGGGATGGAGTACAAAAGCAGGGAGGTCCTTCTGCAACTGTATAGGGTATTGGTGAGGCTGCACCTGGAGTACTGCATGCAGTTTTGGTCGCCTTACTTAAGGAAGGATATACTGGCTTTGGAGTGGGTACAGAGATGATTCACTTGGTTGATTCCGGAGATGAGGGGGTTACCTTATGATGATAGATTGAGTAGACTGGGTCTTTACTCGTTGGAGTTCAGAAGGATGAGGGGTGATCTTATAGAAACATTTAAAATAATGAAAGGGATAGACAAGATAGAGGCAGAGAGGTTGTTTCCACTGGTCGGGGAGACTAGAACTAGGGGGCACAGCCTCAAAATACGGGGGAGCCAATTTAAAACTGAGTTGAGAAGGAATTTCTTCTCCCAGAGGGTTGTGAATCTGTGGAATTCTCTGCCCAAGGAAGCAGTTGAGGCTAGCTCATTGAATGTATTCAAGTCACAGATAGATAGATTTTTAACTAATAAGGGAATTAAGGGTTATGGGGAGCGGGCGGGTAAGTGGAGCTGAGTCCACGGCCAGATCAGCCATGATCTTGTTGAATGGCGGAGCAGGCTCGAGGGGTTAGATGGCCTACTCCTGTTCCTAATTCTTATGTTCTTATGTTCTTATGATAGATACTGTTCTCTGCAGCAGAGAGCGTGAATCCCGAAGGCTGAGTTGCCTGCCCAGTAGCAGAATTAAGGATATCTCCTCTGACCTGGAGAGGAACTTGAAGTAGGAGGGGGAAGATCCAGTTGTCATGGTTCATGTAGGTACCAACGACATAGGTAGAACAAAGAAAGAGGTTCTGCTGAGGGACTATGAGCAGCTAGGGACTAAATTAAAAGGCAGAACCATGAGGGTAATAATCTTTGGATTACTACCTGAGCCAAGAGCAAATTTGCAGAGGTAAATAGGATCAGAGAGATGAACGCGTTGCTCAAAGATTGGTGTGGGAGGAATGAGTTTCAATTCATGGGGCATTGGCACCCGTTCTGAGATATGAGGGAGCTGTTCTGTTGGGATGGACTTCACTTGAACTAGGCTGGGGCCAGTGTCCTGGCGAATTGAATAACTAGGGCTGTAGATAGTGCTTTAAAGTAAATAGTAGGGGAGGAGGGATCCGGTGAGCGGAGATTTAAATAGTCAAAGAGAAAGGAGAAGTCAAAAGTGCAGGGTAATGATAGGGGTAATGATAACCAGTGTGACAAGTAGGGACAGAGCGTAAAATTAAAAGCTCTATATCTGAAAGCACAAAGCATTCTTAACAAGATAGATGAGTTGACAGCACAATATAAATAAATGAGTCTGACCTGATTGCCATTACAGAGACATAGTTGCAAGGTGACCAAGGCTGGGAACTAAATCTTCAGGAGTATTTTCCATTTTGTGAGGATAGGCAGAAAGGAAAAGGAGGTGGGGTAGTTCTGTTAATAAAGGATGAGATCAGTGCAGTAGTGAGAAATGATATTGGCTCAGAAGATCACGATGTAGAATCAGTTTGGATAGAGATAAGAAATAATAAGGGAAAGAAGTCACTGTTGGGATTGGTCTACAGGCTCCCAAACAGTAGTCACTCTGTAGCACAGAGTATTAATCAAGAAATAATGGAGGCTTGTAAGAAAGGTACGGCAATAATCATGGGCAATTTTAATCTTCATATTGATTGGACAAATCAAATTGGCAAAGGTAGCCTTGAGGAAGAGTTCATAGAGTGTATGCGGGGTGGTTTCTTGGAACAATACATTGTGGAACCAACCAGGGAACAGACTATTTTAAATCTGGTAATGTGTAACGAGTCTGGATTAATTCATGATCTTGTAGTGAAGGATCCTCTTGGGAAGAGTGATCATAGCATGGTAGAATTTCAAATTCAGTTTAAGGGTGAGAAAGCTAGGTCTCAAACTAGTGTCCTGAATTTAAATAAAGGTAACTACAAAGGTATGAAGGCAGAGTTGGTTAAAGTGGACTGGGAAAATATATTAACGAGTAAGACTGTAGAAAAACAGTGGCAAATATTTAAGGAGATAGTTCATAACTCTCAGCAAAGATTTATTCCAGTGAGAAAAAAAGATGCTAAGAGAAGGATGAACCATCCATGGCCAGCTAAGGAAGTAAAGGATGGTATCAAATTGAAAACAAAGGCATACAATGTTGCAAAGGACAGTGGAAAGCCAGAGGATTGGAAAATTTTTAGAAACAAGCAAAGGACGGCTAAAAAAAATGCAGAGAAGATAGTATATGTTGCAGAGAGTCGAAAGATATATATAGACTTAGGCATTAGGCACCTGCTGGATATTTAGAACTCACATAAGCTTAAATGGACACACACATAAAATGGCTGCCCAGGCATTATGGGAAATCAGGTAGTCAAACTGTGAACTGTTGAACGTTCACTGACCGAGCAATAACCCTGTGAGGCCCACTGTAGGAATGCCTGGGAAGACAGAGATAAGAAGGAAACCATCTCCTGTGAACAAGGCCATGAAACCAATTATTTCAGGAAGAAAGATAAGAGGGAAACCATTTGCTGTAAACAAGGCTATATACCAATTATTTCTCCCAGATGAAAGAACTAGGGAGAGAACCTATAAAGCCATCGATCAGCCCAAGCTGACAATAACCGAACATATGGTTCCCTGGATAGTAGGAGAATTCTATTGGGTTAAAGAACCTATATGTAATCTATAATCGTTGTGATTGGCTTGTGTCCAGCCGTGATGGGCTGTGTAACTGTAGTAAACTGTTTTGTAACTGTTGTGAAACATATAAAGGTACATGTAACTCTTTGTTCTGTGAAGAGAAACCTGGATACGGTCCTGAGTTTTTCCTTCCCGCTGAGCGTAATAAAAGCTGCTTCAGCATTGGAACCGACCCTGAGTGTTGAGTGATTCTTCTAAGAAAACACTAACGCTAACAGTATATAAGAGTAAATTAGCAAGAAATATAAAAACAAACAGTATGGGCTTCTACAGGTATATAAAAAGGAAGCAAATAAACATTGGTCCCTTAGAGGATGAGACTGGGGAATTAATAATGGAAAACAAGAGACTTTGAACAAATATTTTGTATTGGTCTTCATGTTGGAGGAAACTAAAAACATTCCGATAATTGATAATCAAGGAGCTATTGGGGTGGGGGGCGGGGGGGGGAGGGAATTTAAACAATCGCTATCACTGGAGATAAAGTACTAGGAAAACTAATGGGACTAAAGGTGGACAAGTCCCCTGGACGTGATGACCTGCATCCTAGGGTCATAAAAAAAGTGGCTGCAGAGATAGTGGCTGCATTGGTTATAATCTATCAAAATTCCCTGAATTCTGAAGAGGTCCCAGCGGACTGAAAAGCCGCAAATGTAACACCCCTATTTGAGAAAGGAGGGAGACAGAAAGCAGGAAACTATAGAACAGTTAGCCTAACATCTGCCTTTGAGAAAATTGTGGAGTCCATCATTAAGAAAGTAGTAACAGGACATTTAGAAAATCATAATGCAGTCAAGCAGAATCAGCATGGTTTTATGAAAGGGAAATCATATTTGACAAATTTGATGAGAGTTCTTTGAGGATGTAATGAGCAGAGTGGATAAAGGGGAACCAGTTGATGTCATGTATTTGGATTTCCAGAATGCATTCAATAAGGTGCCATACAAAAAGTTACTGCACAAGATAAGAGCTCACGGGGTTGGGGGTAATATATTAGCATGGATAGAGGATTGGCTAACTAACAGAGAACAGAGAATCGGGATAAATAGGTAATTTTCAGGTTGGCAAACTGTAACTCGTGGGGTGCCACAGGGATCAGTGCTGGGGCCTCAACTATTTACAATTTATATTAATGACTTGGATGAAGAGACCGAGTGTAATGTAGCCAAATCTGCTGATGATACAAAGATAGGTGAGAAAGCAAGTTGTGAGGTGGATGCAAATAATCTACAAAGGGATATAGATAGGCTCAGTGAGCGGGTAAAAAATTGGTAGACGGACTATAATGTGGGAAAATGTGAGGTTAATCTTTGGTAGGAAAAATAAAAAAGCAAATTATTATTTAAATGGGGAGCGATTACGATATGCTAGAGTACAGAGGGATCTAGGGGTTCTTATACATGAAACGCAAAAAGTTAGCATGCAGGTACAGCAAGTAATCAGGAAGGCAAATGGAATGTTGGCATTTATTACAAGAGGAATTGGAGTATAAAAGTAGGGAAGTCCTGCTACAACTGTACAGGGCATAGGTAAGATCACACCTGGAGTACTGTGTATAGTTTTGGTCTCCTTATTTAAGGAAGGATCATCATCATCAGAGGCAGTCCCTCAAAACGAGGATGACTTGCTTCCACGCCAAAAAAAGGATGAGTTCACAGGTGTTTCAATGAAGGCCCTGAACTACATCCTCAAGGGTGGTAGATGCCTGTGTGTGGATTTTTTTAACGTGCGGTGACCGTTGCACACCAGCCACGACACGGGCTTGACATAGCTAGGTCTTGGTCCAGTGGCAAGGATTACCCAAGACAGACCTACTGCGCACACATGTCGCAGTGTGGGCTGGCCCGTGCTGCCCTTGGGCCCCTGGTCCCGAAATCATGCCTCCCCTGGTCACATCCCTCCACAGTCTCTCTCTGCTCCTTTGCCCTGACCTCGCCGCTCCTGCTGCATCTGCTCATGCTCCAATCACCGACCTGGACCTTGATGATGTCACTCTTTGCTGCCATCGCCCTCCTGCACCAGCTCACGCTGCTCCCTGAAGTGGTATGCCTCCACACTGCTCCAGGGCTGCTCACCTCTGCTCCTTTTATGGCCCCGACCTGCTGCTGTTGTTCTCACACAGGTTAGGGCCTCCACGCTGCTCTCCGAGGCCTTCATGCTGCTCGTTTTATAGCCCTGATCTGCCGCTGGTGTTCTCACGCAGGTCAGGGCCTCCATGCTGCAGGAAGGATATACTTGCATTGGAGGCAGTTCAGAGAAGGTTCACGAGGTTGATTCCTGAGATGAAGGGTTTGTCATATGCAGAAAGGTTGAGCAGGTTGGACCTATACTCCTTGGAGTTTAGAAGAATGAGAGGTGATTTTATTGAAGCATATAAGATTCTGAGGGGGCTTGATAGGGTAGGTGCAGAGAGGATGTTTCCCCTCATGGGGGAATCTAGAACTAGGGGGCATAGTTTCAGAATAAGGGATCATCCATTTGAAACAGAAATGAAGAGGAACTTCTTCTCTCAGAGAGTCGTGAATCTTTGGAATTCTCTACCCCAGAGAGCTCTGGAGACTGGGTCATTGAATATCTTTAAGGTGGAGATAGACACATTTTTGAATGATAAGGGAGTCAAGGGTTATGGGGAGCAGGCGGGGAAGGGGAGTTGAGGCCAGGATCAGATGAGCCATGATCTTATTGAATGGCGGAGCAGGCTCGAGGGGCCAAATGGCCTACTCCTGCTCCTATTTCTTATGTTCCTATGTTCTTATGTTCTTTGACAAGTAGTTCCGTAGGGATCACTCAGCTCCAGACCTCATTACTGCCTTGGCCCAAACATGTACAAATGAGCTGAATTTCAGAGGTGAGGTGAGAGTGACTGCCTTTGACATCAAGGCAGCATTTGACCGATTGTGGCATTAGGAGCCCTGGTCAAATTAATGGCAATGGGAACCAGGGAGAAAACTCTACAGTGGCCAGAGTCATACCTAGCACAAAGGAAGATGGTTGCGGTTGTTTGAGGTCAATCAGAGCATCATTGCAGGAGTTTCTCAGCGCAGCATCCTCGGCTCAACCATCTTCAGCTGTTTCATCAATGACCTTCCCTCCATCATAAGGTTAGAAGGGGGGATGTAACACCAGGATGTAGCATTAGAAGAGTGAAACAAAGTGCACAAAGGATTGGAAGCGACAAATAGCACTAGAGTAAGAAATAGTATTTTATTCGGTGGGGTCAGACTAAGAGAGAGTACAGGAAGATCTAAGATAGGTTTACAGTGCATATGTGTAAATGCACGAAGCATTGTTAATAAGGTTGGTGAGCTGCAGGTGCAAATTATGATGTCATGGCGATAACGGAGACCTAGCTCAAAAAAGGGCAGGATTTGATATTAAATATTCCTGGATACAAGGTGTTCAGGAAAGATAGGGAAGGAAAGAAAGGAGGTGGGGTGGCAGTATTGGTTAAGGAGAATGTTACAGCACTGGAGAGAGGATGTCCTGGAGGGGTCGAGGATAGAATCTATTTGTTTAGAATTAAGAAATAATAGAGGTGCCATTACGCTTCTAGGTGTATTCTATAAGCTGCCAACTGGTGAGAACGATATAGAGGAGCAACTTTGCAGGAAAATTGCAGAGAGGTGCAAGAGCTATAGAGTAGTGATAATGGGAGACTTCAACTATCCTAATATAGACTGGGATAGTAATAGTGTAAAGGGCAAAGAGAGGGATGAATTTCTGACGTGAATTCAGTAGAAATTTCTTCATCAGTACATTTCCGTCCCAGTGAGGAAGAAGGCATTGCTGGATCTGGTTTTGGGGACTGAGGTGGGGTAAGTGGTACAAGTGTCAATAGGGGTCATTTAGGGAACAGTGATCACAGTATCATAAGGTTTAGATTAACAATGCAAAAAGCATGAGAATCCAGTTCAGATCACAAGGGGGACTATTGTTATACCCCTTAGTTACATTATTGCATGGTTAGATATTGGACAGTCAGGGCACACCCCCAAATTTAAAATGCTCAGACAACTGATGGGAGTTACTAGCACTGCTGAACCCAGTAGAACATCTATGACTGGACCCAAACTAGTAACAGTGACATCAAGATTATGACCATAGTGCTATTATTGTGATGTCTCAGGGCGGTGCACTCTCAGTAATAAATATAGTGGCACAAAGTATTGTCCAAGTAATGCTTGTTGTTGAGATAGATGAAGTCTATCACTTTTATCCATTCTAACTTTCAGATTATTGTTTGACTTCTTCTATGAATAGAACACCGTTGTGGTTAGTTGACCTAATTCACATTTCTTCAAATCTTCAACATGAGTATTTGCCAGATAGTTCTACAGTGCCACAGTCTTTAATTCAATGTTTCTCCTGATGCATACATTTCTCGTCATTGAAACCCACAGGGAAATAAATGTATGAGTCTAAATGCTGGCTACCACCAATGAGCAGCTTAACAAGGCAAATAGTTAGAAGCAATGAATATAAGTCTGAGGAGATAGCAATAAGAATATAGAGCTGCAGGGAGATCACACTTGGACTTTTGCATTTGATTCTGTTGTCCTTAGTCCCAAGGGACTCACTCCATTAGAGAAAGCTGACTTTGATCACTGTGTTACAGAGACTGTTCTGGAAGAGTTCAACCTGTGTTCATTTATAAAGAGAGACCTGATTTAAGTAAATAGTGAGATATGTGTATAAAACAAAAAAAACCCTACAAATTCTAAAAATCTGAAATAAACCAGCTGGAAATACACTGCAGTTTCATTAGCATCTGTAAAGTGAAAAGATGTAGCCCCTTTGTGGAAATGAAAACTAAGGTAAGTGGACCATATATAGGACCGAACAAAACAAAGAGGAGAGGGGAGTACAGAGGTGAAAGTCAAGAGTCAGGTATACTAACTGCTAACACAAAGTGGAAAATGATGGATTTGTCTTTCCATGTTTTAAAACCTGCAAGATAAGGAAACTCTTTTATTGGATATAAACCAAATCATAAAATTGGCAGGTGAATTGAAATTTGCTGCTGAAGATTTCAGACACTCTGAATAATAGAAAGCTGCCCAATTGTGACACACCTGTAATAACCTTGCTTTTGCACTTCGCAAGATAAATGGTGAATGCTTATCCGTGTAGTTGTGGAGTGTGCAAAGCTTACTCAGGCGCAAGATTTTTGAGGACATTTGTAAGCGTAAATATCGGAAATTTCCACTTACAAGTGTCCTCGCTCCCAATCTGGCTATGATCTGTCAAGACAGAAACTTGACAGATCAGAATCCCGGTTTCCAGCGCATGCGTGGGAACTCTGTACGGACCCGGGGAGGCCGGAATTTCAGGGCCATTATGTTCTTAAACTTAGTGAAAAATTAGAAATGAGTGAAATGTGGAACAATTTGTGGAGACGATGGTAACAAGCAACAATCCTACAACAACAGAGCAGCCTCTGAGCAGCTCGTACCAGGGAGACTATGACTGAGCCATCTAGTCTATGATGACTTGCAAGGACAATGAACATCTTCCCAGCACGACCACTGGCAGTGAAGGTCACCATTTTTACACCACAGGAAAATTGTAGACACTCATAGGAGTCAAGCAGTTTGCTATATACTGTTCATCAGCCTTGTTTTACCACATACATTACAGAAGTGCTTGTCAGCAGCCACTAAAGAGCGCTCCAACATAAGTGTTCTCGCTCAGGCCAACATCCCCGGCATCGAAGCACTGATCACGCTTGATCAGCTCTGTTGGCCGGAATTTCAGGGCCATTATGTTCTTAAACTTAGTGAAAAATTAGAAATGAGTGAAATGTGGAACAATTTGTGGAGACGATGGTAACAAGCAACAATCCTACAACATGCCTGACACGAGACTCCCAAAACAAGCGCTCTATTCGGAGCTTCGACACAGCAAGCGAGCCCTAGGTGGGCAAAGGAAACACTTCAAGGATACCCTCAAAGCCTCTTTGAAAAAGTGCAACATCCCCACCGACACATGGGAATCCCTGGCTCAAGACCGCTCAAAGTGGAGGAAAATTATCCGGGAAGGCGCTGAACACCTCGAGTCTCTTCGCCGAGAGCAAGCTGAAGCCAAGCGTCGACAGCGGAAGGAGCGCACGGCAACCCAGGCACCCCACCCACTTGTTCCTTCAACTACCATCTGCCCCACCTGTGACAGAGACTGTAGGTCCCGCATTGGACTCTTCAATCACCTGAGAACTCATTTTTAATGTGGAAGCAAGCCATCCTCAACTTTGAGGGACTGCCGAAGAAGAAGAAGAACCAAAGACACGTAGCTCAATATTTTCCAAATTGCTGCATCATGTGCCTCTCTACATGCAACAATTGAAGGACCCACCATCAACCCCATAACATATGTAAAGAGGAAGTACGATTATTTCAGCAACATCACTTCCAGATAATAATGCAGACTTCCAGAGGTTGAGGCGGTGGGCTTTTAAAAAAATTCATTCATGGGATGTGGATGTTGCTGGCAAGGCCAGCATTTATTGCCCTTCCCTAACTGCCCTTGAGAAGGTGGTGGTGAGCCGCCTTCTTGAACTGCTGTAGTCCATGTGGTGAAGGTACTCCCACAGGGCAGTTAGGAATTTGTAGCGCTTTGCTACAACTTAATGGCTTGCTAAGCCACTTCAGAGGGCAGTTAATAGTCCAGCACATTGCTGTGGGGTTGGAGTCACACATGGGCCAGACCAAGTTAGGACGGCAAATTTCCTTTCATAAAGGGCATTAGTGAACCAGATGGGCTTTTGTGACAATCTGATAGTTTCATGGTCATCATTACTCATAATAACATGTTTGTTCCAGATTTATTTAATTGAATTTAAATTCCACAGCTGCCATGGTAGCTCTGGATCATTAGTCCAGGCATCTGGATTACTAGTCTAGTAAGAAAATCACTATACTACTATACCCCTCAGATGTTTTGATACTGAGGCGATTAAATGTGATCTAACTCTTTTAAAAAGAAAGGAACACGAGGAACTGGATTCTAAGCAATATGGATTACATGATGTAACTACAGCTGCTAGCATCACTGTACAACCCTTATTGTCCAGCAGTGAACTGCTACAACAATGCACATCTACAAACATAACCCTCATTCGGTAGACATTGAGTGGACAAAGGCAACATTTCTGATATAAAAACAGAAAATGCTGGAAATACATAGCAAGTCAGGCAGCATCTGAGGAGAGAGAAACAAAGTTAACAGTTCAGGTCGATGACCTTTTGTCAGAACGACCTGAAATGTTTGGGTAGAAATTGCGTCACGCCCCCTTGGGGGTGGTAACATTGATCACGGCGCCAACAGGGTGCCGAAGAAAAATGACAATGTTTTTTTAACATGGCCACCACCTCCCCTTTAACTAGCACTCGCAAAGCGGCCTGCAGCCCGGTTCACGGCCCCTGAAGCTGTTGTTGCCATCGCCCGCCGCAGCTTCAGTGGGCTCTCCCCAATTTTTGTTCCAGGGCAAAAGTGGGCACTGTGCACGATAATGACATCATCATCACCAGCGCAGCAAAGCAGGGCACTACGGGTCACCACTGCCGCTAATCCCCCGCAGAATTTAGCGGGAGTCGTTAGCGGCATCACGCCTGGGCGAAAAGTCGTTTGCGCCCCGCTAACGAGAGGTGCAAATGACCCGAATTTCTAGGTCAACGTTAACTCTCTTTCTCTCTCCACAGATGCTTCCTGACCTGCTGAGTATTTCCAGCATTTTCTGTCTTTGTTTTAGATTTCCAGCATCAGCAGTATTTTGCTTTTGCAACATTTCAGATGTGTGGAGCAGTGGGCAGGACGACTTTAGTGTCTGAGAGAAGATCAGAGAGTAATCTGCATGCTAGATTACATTACCGAGGCAAAGAGTCCTCACCATGGAAGTAGATGATAAGCGGCTCCAAGAATGGAACATCAAGATGCTGCATAGCAGTAATTACCGATAGAGTAGCGACTGCACCCAGACAGACATCTGTGTGAAAATTTTATTCACCAATTCTTCCATTGAGCTACTTTCGTTTGTTTACCATGTTTTCGTTCTGTTTGGTTTACCTTTGAATAATTGATATTTTAATTTCTAAGGAATAAGTGGTGTAGGGAATAAGCTTGGCATGGTGAAAGTAAATTAATTACATGTTTTAGTGCAGGTGTTGTATGTGCTTTGTAGATTAAGTTGGTTCTTATGAATTTTCAACTTCTGTACGTTCCTTCCTGTGTTACCCTACTATTATGTGCTTCCCTAATTAGGAAATATGCACTAGTGGTTGATTATGTACCAACTGGTAAACTGCATGACATACTGAAGGTCTGCTACCTGTATGTGCAACAAACTCTAATGGTCTTGCATCAGCGTCAGAAAGCCATTTGCTGGGGGTGAATTTCCACATGAGTTCTCCCATTCATCCACTGTAACTTTCACAAAAGAGTTGTGAAAACCCAGGAAAAATTGAGCCTTGTAGCATCCTTTGCTTTTTATTGTTTCCCCTCATACTTACTCACTCACACTCAGGCTCACAATTTGACTCTCAAAATCTTGGCATAAAAGGTCCGTCAGCTTACTGAAAACTCTCCAACATATGTTCTTCTGCTGATTTTATAGGCTTTCCTGAGAATAATATATCTGCCCTGGCCCAGCACCTCACAGCATGTTGCTTTGGCAAGCACTAACTTTGTCAAACAACCGCCCAGGTACATCCATTCTGCAGGATTTAGGTAGTGAGTTACAGGAGGAGTGAGTGAATCACATAGCACAGTGAGAAGGAGGAAATGAAGACAGCACAAGACCTCCTTCAGCTGATATCTCAGGAATTGGGATTTCATGGATCATACCTACAATAAATTAGGAAGGTAAATGGAATGTTGGCCTTTATTGCAAGGGGGATGGAGTATAAAAGTAGGGAAGTCCTGCTACAATTGTACAGGGCGTATGGTAAGACCACATTGTACTGCGTACAGTTTTGGTCTTTTTTAAGGAGGGATATACTTGCATTGGAGGCAGTTCAGAAAAGGTTCACGAGGTTGATTCCTGAGGTGTAGGGGTTGCCATATGAAGAAAGTTTGAGCAGATTGGGCCTGTACTCATTGGAGTTTAGAAGAATGAGAGGTGATCTTATTGAAACGTATAACATACTGAGAGGACCTGACAGGGTAGATGCAGAGAGGATGTTTCCCCTCATGGGGGGATCTAGAACTAGGGGGCATAGTTTCATAAGGGGTCGCCCATTTAAAACCAAAATGAGGAGGAATTTCTTCTCTCACAGGGTCGTGAATCTTTGGAATTCTCTACCCCGGAGAGTTGTGGAGGTCATTGAAAATATTTAAGGTGGAGATAGACAAGATTTCTGAAAGATAAGGGAATAAAGGGTTATGGGGAGCGGGCAGGGAAGTGGAGTTGAGGCCAAGATCAGATCAGCCATGCATGATCTTATTGAATGGCGGAGCAGGCTCGCAGGGCCAGATGGCCTACTCCTGCTCTTATTTCTTATGTTCTTATATATAAAGTACGACCTCGGAGCATTAATAGTCCACATATTTGAATATGTGTCAAACACACTGCAAAGTCTGGCAGCAACTATGAAGGACTCCACTACTTACATTTGTGCAGTGATACATAACTAACTAACCGAACTACAGACTATCATGGGGAGCATGGTGAGTGCTTCTAGAGTCATCTACAGTGATTAAGGCTTTAAGTCCTGGCATAATTTCACTAATAAATGGTCTGATTGGGGTTCCAAAGTATGTGAGCTTCAAAGGCTGGAAGATCTGATTGAGCGAGCCATAAAGCAGGATTTCAATTATCCCATTGCTGCTTGATGGTCTGCTCCTATACCGATCACTAGATGCGCAGAGAGTGTGCCCATTAGCAGGAAAGTGGCAGTATTTGGCACTGAGGGCAATGTCACTTTCATTCCACCCAGCTGCCCCACTCATGATTTACGATGTGGCAAATAGAATGCATGAACAACCAGCCATTTAAATGGCTTTAAATGCCGTGCCGCCGTTGCAAGGTCAATTCATTACCAATTCACAAGCCCGTCATCACACTTCCTCCTCCCGATGAGAATCACTTCGATGGAATGTTAGGTGAGTTAGTCAAAGACATGCACCATACAGTTTCACTAAGGGAAAACACTAGGATAAGAAACACTTCACGGTATTAAGATAGAATAAAGTGAATTTGTTTTATTCTAACTATATCCTAAGAGTTCACTTGAGATGGGTTGCAATAAAGTGGATGCAGAGGAATAGTTTGGTATGTATGGTAGTTTAGGAAAGGCAGAGAGCAATGAAGTCAATAGTGTATTGGTCCACTTTATTGTGCGTATGTTGACAGGTCTCTTTATGGTTTGTGTGGAACAGGCACTTTAACAAAGGTTCCATTGTACTACTGTTTGAAAATGGTGTTTAGTAGACATGTCTTCAGGTTTGCTCTCTTGTTGTCCTTTGTTGTGGCTCACAATTCTTTTCCACTTGCTCCAATGTTAAATCTATGCGATATTTTGACAGCCTACAATGATCTTTGAGATCTTGGCAAGGCTGTGCAGCACAACCCTCTGATCAATCCCAACACTGGAACATTCTGATGATGCCTATCACCACAATCCTAGAGGCCACACATGCCTGATCATATCAATATTCGGGTCTTATTTGTAGCTGTCTCAAGGAAGTTGTGAACCAGAGCTGAAGAGGATATGCTTGCTCACAAAGAAACGCCCATCCAGATATCCTGGTCCTTCAATCTATGCTGCTACCTTTATTTGAAGTAAAATGAAGGTGTTATGATTACTGTCAGTTAAGCCTGTGCTGTGTCTTTGAAAAAGCAGTTGTGCTTAGTCCCACTTCCCCATTTGTTTTCTGTAACTATGTAAATTCCTCAGTTGTACAGGGCATTGGTGAGGCCACACCTGGAGTATTGTGTACAGTTTTGGTCTCCTAACCTGAGGAAGGACATTCTTGCTATTGAGGGAGTGCAGCGAAGGTTCACCAGACTGATTCCCGGGATGGCGGGACTGACCTATCAAGAAAGACTGGATCAACTGGGCTTGTATTCACTGGAGTTCAGAAGAATGAGAGGGGACCTCATAGAAACATTTAAAATTCTGACGGGGTTAGACAGGTTAGATGCAGGAAGAATGTTCCCAATGTTGGGGAAGTCCAGAACCAGAGGTCACAGTCTAAGGATAAGGGGTAAGCCATTTAGGACCGAGATGCGGAGGAACTTCTTCACCCAGAGAGTGGTGAACCTGTGGAATTCTCTACCACAGAAAGTTGTTGAGGCCAATTCACTAAATATATTCAAAAAGGAGTTAGATGAGGTCCTTACTACTAGGGGGATCAAGGGGTATGGCGAGAAAGCAGGAATGGGGTACTGAAGTTGAATGTTCAGCCATGAACTCATTGAATGGCGGTGCAGGCTAGAAGGGCCGAATAGCCTACTCCTGCACCTATTTTCTATGTTTCTATGTTTCTATGTTTCTATCTTCAAATACCTCTCCAACTCCCTTTTAAAATTATTTATGGAATCAGCTTCCACCACCTTTTCAGGTAGAGCGTCCAGATCCCGACAAATTTCCGAGTAAAAAAAATTTCTCCTCATGTCCCCTCTAGATCTTTTGCCAATGATTTTGAATCAATGACCGTAAGTTTTTGACCCACTCGCCAGAGGGCATCATTTGTTTCTATATCAAAAGCTCTCATAATTTTGAAAACCTTTATAAGGTCACCTCTTAACCTTCTCTGTTCCAAGGAGAACAGTCCTAACTTTTGCAACCTCTCTTCATAACTGAAGTCTCTCGTCCCTGGTACACCTACTCTGTACCTTTTCTAAGGCATTTATATCTTTCCTGAAGTGTGGTGCCCAAAATTGTCCAGACTACTTCAGCTGAGACCTAAGCAGTGATTTATAAAGTTCTAGCACAATCTCTTTGCTTTTATATTCTGTTCCTCTATTTATAAACCCAAGTAACCCATGTGCATTTTTAACTACCTTATCAATTTGCCATGCCACTTTTAAGGATTTGTGTGTATGGACACCAATGTCTCTCTGCTCATCTACACTTTTCCTCAAAATCGTGCCATTTATCGTATTCTGTCTGTTATGTAAGCAATGAAGGTTCAAACTGAGTACTGTTTAACTAAGCAAGGTACAAACTTGCTTCTGCTTTATTTTGGCCCAAAGTGTCTGACTCACAAAATAGCTGGCCTTTTATACCAGAGCAGCACCATGTATGTGCTGCTCAGTGGCCTCCAGCAATTACACCATCTGGTGGCTACAAACAGCATGTGCATACATGACAATACCCTCCTCTGAGATCTTATCACAGTCTTTCACAGGTTGAGATGGTACGGTGCTTTACGCTCCCAGGTTGACCATCTCAGTTCGATTTCAGCCTTGGACAAATGTGTGGAGTCTGTTGTGGCTGGTGGCTGGATGGCTGACTTGTTGGGGATGGCTGACTTGTTGGGGGTGGCAGTGACCATGTCAGGAATTGAAAGTCCATTTTTATTGAACAAGTCCGTGATGGAAATTCCGAGTTCACTGATGACCCTGAGTCCACTGAAGGCTGCTGGTAGGTTGGTTGGTCGTCAACGGTTTCTTCGTCCGACTGCTCTGGCTCGTCTGTGTGCCTCAGCTTTGTTTGATCCATGTGTTTCCTGCAAGTATGCCCATTCTTGAGCTTAATAACAAATACTCTGTTGCTCTCCTTAGCTATGACCGTACCAGTGATCCATTTGGGACCCTGACCATAATTCAACACATATACAGGATCATTAACCGAAATCTCGCGTGACACGGTTACGCGATCGTGGTAGCCTTGTTGACTCTGTCTTCTGTATTCAACATGATTACTTAAATCCGGGTGTACAAGAGATAACTTGGTCTTAAGACCTCTTTTCATCATGAGGTCAGCAGGCAAATCCCCTGTGAGTGTGTGGGGTCTTGCGGTATGCAAGACAAACGGGTCTGCAGTGAACTTCGGGTTACTCTCCTCATGCTTTGCTTGATAATTTGTATTGCACGTTCTGCTTGCCCATTGGACACAGGCTTGAATGGTGCTGACCTTACATGTTTTATGCCGTTAAGTTTTACAAATTCCTGAAACTCCTGACTGGTGAAGCACGACCCGTTGTTGCTCACCACTATGTCAGGCAGATCATGTGTCACGAACATGTCATTGAGATTCTCTATGGTTGCCGTGGACGTACTGGATGACATGATTATGCATTCTATCCACTTCAAATAAGCATCGACCACCACTAAAAACATCTTGCCCAGGAAGGGACCTGAAAAATCTACATGGATCCTGGACCAAGGTTTGGATGGCTCTGACCACAGATTCAGCGGCGATTCCGCTGGTGCTTTGCTGAGCTGCATGCAGGTGTTGCACTGATGCACGCATGCTTCCAGCTCAGAATGAATTCCTGGCCACCATACATGGGACCTGGCGATGGCCTTCATCATCACTATACCAGGATGTGTGCTGTGTAACTCACGCACAAACTTCTCTCTCCCTTTCTTAGTCATTACAACTTGATTGCCCCATAATATGCAATCTGCTTGAATTGACAGATCGTCCTTGCAACTAATTGTTTGGCCTCCTCGCACATTTGCTTAGGTATGGCAGACCAATCCCCTTTGAGGATGCAACCCTTTACCACCGATAATATTGGGTCCTGGCTGGTCCAGGTCTTAACTTGTTGAGCCGTGACAGGGGTACCTTCACTCTCAAAAGCATCCATGATTAACATTAAATCTGCTGGTTGTGGCATTTCCACCTCCGATGTGGGCAATGGCAACTGGCTCAAAGCATCGGCATAATTCTCTGTGCCAGGTCTGTGGCGAATGACATAATTATAGGCAGATAATGTCAGCTCCCACCTTTGGATGCGTTGGTATTGATACCTTTGCTCACGGAAAACAACAAAATGAACAGCTTGTGATCAGTCTCTAATTCGAACCTCAGACCAAACAGGTATTGATGCACCTTTTTAACACCGTACACACATGCTAAAGCTTCTTTTTCTACCATACTGTAGGCTCTTTCTGCTTTAGACAAACTTTTGGATGCATACGTGACAGGTTAAAGTTTCCCGGACTCATTGGCTTTTTGTAACACACAACCAATTCCATATGATGATGCATCACAGGCCAAAATTAAATGTTTACATGGGTCATAATGTACCAGCAGCTTGTTCGAGCAAAGCAGATTGGTGGCTTTCTCGAAGGCTTTGCCTTGCAATGCCCCCCACACCCAATTGTTGCCTTTTCTCAATAGCATGTGCAGTGGTTCAAGTAAGGTGCTCAATTTAGGTAGGAAGTTACCAAAGTAGTTGAGTAGACCCAGGAACGAACGCAGCTCCATCACATTCTGCGGCTTGGGTGCATTCTTGATGACTTCGGTTTTCATGTCGGTAGGTCTGATGCCATCAGCGGTGATTTTCTTCCCAAGGAATTCGACCTCCGGTGCCATGAAGACACACTTCGGGCATTTAAGTCTGAGTCCCACTCTGTCGAAACGCAGTGGAACCTCTTCCAGGTTGTTCAGATGTTCCTTGGAGTCACGACCGATGATCAGGATGTCATCTTGGAACATGACGGTTCTGGAAACAGACCTCAGTAGACTTTCCATATTCCTCTGGAATATTGCTGCAGCCGAGCAAATTCCAAATGGGCACCTGTGGTAACTAAACAGTCCTTTGTGTGTGTTAATGCACGTAAGTCTCCTCGACGTCTCAACCAACTCCTGCGTCATATAGGATGGCGTCAAGTCCAGTTTTGTGAACGACTTCCCTCCAGCTAGCATCGCAAACAAGTCATCAGCCTTCGGTAACAGGTACTGATCTTGTTTCGAAACCCTGTTGATCGTAGCCTTGTAGTCTCCACAGATTCTGACCGTGCCATCACTTTTCAGCACAGGAACAATGGAGCTGGCCCATTCATTAAATTCGACCGGTGATATGATCCCTTCACGCTGGAGTCTGTCCAGTTCAATTTTGACCTTCTCCCTCATCATATACAGCACTGCCTGAGCTTTATGATGGATGGGTCTTGCATCTGAGTCCACGTGGATCTGCACCTTGGCTCCCGTGAAGTTGCCGATACCCAGTTCGAACAGCGAGGGGAATTGCTCAATACCTGGGCACATGTATCTTCCTCCGACGACAACTCCTTTTTGTCATTCCAGTCGCATCTGATTTTCTCCAACTAGCTCCTGCCGAGCAGCTTTGGGCCATTGCCTGGAACAATGTACAGCGGTAACTCGTGAACCGCACCGTTATACGACACATTAATTTGTGTACTACCAATCACTTTTATCAGTTCTTTGGTGTACGTGCGCAGCTTGGTGTTAACAGGGCTCAGCCTGGGCCTCACAGTCTTAGTATCCCACAGCTTATTAAATGCCCTCTCGTTCATGATCGATTGACTCACCCCTGTGTCCAGTTCCATTGATACCGATATCCAGTTAAACTTCACATTAATCAAAATTGGTTTACTCTTGGTTAAGAAAGAGTAAAGTCTATACACTTCCTCCTCTGGCATCTCGGATTGCGTATCTGGATCCGCGCTAGTCTGACTCTCATCCTCCACGTGGTGTGTCGCAGCTCGCTTGCTCATCTGCGGACATTGCATTGGAGATGCCCCACTATCAGACGGCTTTTGCAACTATATTGCTTAAATCGGCACTACTGGTGCCAATGATTTCCCCCACAACGCCAACACGGAGAAGTCAGATACATTCCCACTGGCAGACTTTGGGCAGCCACAGGTTTTGCAAATGCAGCCGGATAGGCCCTGTCGTGTGCCACTCTGCCGAACGCAGAATCATTCACGAACGCAGCCGGATAGGCCCTGCAATGTGCCGCTTTACCGAAAGCCAAATCAATCGCATTTACAGTACGAGCCGAGGTTCGGTTCTTCACCACTATTTGCTTTAGACTCCTGGCCGTCGTCATACATGATTGAGCAATCTGGATGGTCCTTTTTAAAATCCAACTCCTCCACCGCCAGGTTTGTGCAGGATCACTTCGTGGTTGATACCGATAACAAAGAAGTCCCACAACATGTCTGCCAACACCGTCCCGAACTTGCACGGTCCCAGTAGACGTCTCAGGTCGTCAACAAATTCCACCGTGCTCTGGCCCTCCGATCAAACGTGTGAATAAAACATGTATCTCGAGATGATGATGCCGTCGTCTGGCCTAAGGTGCTCCTGTACCAATGTACACAACTGCTCGTTCGTTTTCTCTGTTGGATCACTAGGCATGAGTAGATTCTTTATCAGTCCGTAGATCTTTGAACCGCACACAGTGAGGAACACGGCCCGGCACCGATCTGCATCGTCGACCCCCTTCATTTTGTTGGCCACGAAGTACAGGTTCAAACGGCTCACAAAGTCTGCCCAATCTTCTCCCTCTACGAATCGCTCTAAAAATCCAATCATGCTCATTTTGCAAACAAAGGTTCTTGTATTCTTGTTGCCAAATGTTATGTATGCAATAAAGGTTCAAACTGAATACTGTTTAACTAAGTAAGGTACAACCTTGCTTCTGCTTTATTTTAGCTCAAAGTGTCTGACTCACAAAATGGCTGGCCTTTTATACCAGAGCAGCACCATGTGCGTGCTGCTTAGTGGCCTCCAGCAATTACACCATCTGGTGGCTACAAACATCATGCACATACATTACACTGTCTTTCCATGTTAGTCCTCCCAAAGTGCATCACTTCACACTTCTCCACTGTGAACTCCATCTGCCATTCTTCTACCCATTTCACCATTCTACCTCTGTCATGCTGAAGCCTATAACTATCTGTGTCACTATCCAATACTTTGCCAAGTTTTATATGATCTGCAAACATTATAATACTGCTCCTTACATAAGAGCATAAGAACATAAGAAATAGGAGCAGGGGTAGGCCATGCGGCCCCTCGAGCCTGCTCCACCATTTAATATGGTCTTGGCTGATCCGATCATGGACTCGGGTCCACTTTCCTGCCCGCTCACCATAACCCCTTATTCCCTTATCCGTTAAGAAACTATCTATCTCTGTCTTAAATTTATTCATTGTCCCAGTTTCCACAGCTCTCTGAGGCAGCGAATTCCACAGATCCACAACCCTCTGATGTCATGTATCTCACACTACTGTACATAACTGTATCTTACCATGCTATACATGACTGTAACTAGAGATGACCTGTAACCACAAGCTTACCTTACCACCAGGGGTGCACTTGCAGGAGACACTGGATACCTGTTCCAGACAGGTATATAAGGACAGGTCTCAGGCAAGTGTGGCATTCGAGAGCTGTGTAATAAAGGTGCAGGTCCTGAGTGACCTTGACTTCAGTATGTGCCTCGTGTGAATCTGTACTGCAGCGACAGGACTTTACATCTGAGAAAATAAATTTAACCTCATCTCAGTTTTAAATGGGTGGCCCCTTATTCTAAGATTATGCCCCCTGGTTCTAGTCTCTCCCATCAGTGGAAACATTCTCTCTGCATCTACCTTGTCAAGCCTCCTCATAATCTTATATATTTCAATAAGATCACCTCAATCTTCTGAATTCCAATGAGTAGAGGCCCAACCTACTCAACCTTTCCTCATAAGTCAACCCCCTTATCTCCGGAATCAACCTAGAGAACCTTCTCTGAACTCCCCCCAAAGCAAGTATATCCTTTCATAAATATGGAAAGCAAAAATGCATGCAGAATTCCAGGTGTGGCCTCACCAATACCCCGTATAACTGTAGTAAAACTTCCCTGCTTTTATACTCACTCCCCTTTGCAACAAAGGCCAAGATTCCATTGGCCTTCCTGAACCTGCATAATATCCTTTTGTGTTTCATGCACAAGTACTCCCAGGTCTTGCTGCACTGCAGCACTTTGCAATCTTTCTCCATTTAAATAATAACTTGCTCTTTGATTTTTTTCTGCTGAAGTGCATGACCTCACACTTTCCAACATTATACTCCATCTGCCAAATTTTGGCCCACTCACTTAGCCTGTCTATGTCCTTTTGCAGATTTTTTGTGTCCTCCTCACAATTGCTTTTCCTCCCATCTTTGTATCATCAGCAAACTTGGCTAGATTACACTTGGTCCTTTCTTCCAAATCGTTAATATAGATTGTAAATAGTTGGGGTCCCAGCAGCGATCCCTGCAGCACCTCACTAGTTACTGATTCTCGGGTTGGCAATGAACCATTGATCCCAACTCTGTTTTCTGTTCATTAGCCAATCCTCTATCCGTGCTAATATATTACCCCCAATCCTGTGAACTTTTACCTTGTGCAGTAACCTTTTATGTGGCACCTTGTCAAATGCCAAATACACCACATCCACTGGTTCCCCTTTATTCACCCTGTTCATTATATCCACAAAGAATTCCAGCAAATTTGTCAAACATGACTTCCCCTTCATAAATCCATGCTGACTCTGCCTGACTGAATTATGCTTTTCCAAATGTCCTGCTACTACTTCTTTAATAATGGACTCCAACATTTCCTGCTTTTTGTCTGCCTCCTTTTTAAAATAGGGGCGTTACATTTGCAGTTTTACAATCTGCTGGGACCTCCCCAGAATCAAGGGAATTTTGGTAAATTACAACCAGTGCATCCACTATCCCTGCTGCTATTTCTCTTAAGACACTGAGTCTAGGTCATTTATACAAATTGAAAAGAGTAATGGACCCAAACTGATCCTTGGGAAACACCACTGCAAACCACCTCGCAATCTGAAAAACGTCCATCCCTGATATCGTGACCATCTTTAAAAAAGGGGACAATTCTGATTGCAGCAACTACAGAGGAATCTCCCTGCTATCAGCCACTGGGAAAGTCATCGCCAGAATCCTCCTCAACCGTCTTCTTCCTGTGGCCGAGGAGCTCCTCCCGGAGTCACAGTGCAGATTTTGTCCCCTACGGGGCACAACGGACATGATTTTTGCAGCGCGACAGCTGCAGGAAAAATGCAGGGAACAGTGCCAACCCTTATACATGGCCTTCTTCGACCTTACAAAGGCCTTTGACACTGTCAACCACTCGGGTCTGTGGAGTATCCTCCTCCATTTGGGATGCCCCCAAAAGTTCATCACCATCCTCTGCCTGCTCCATGATGACATGCAGGCCGTGATCCTTACCAACGGATCCATTATAGACCCAATCCACGTCTGGACCAGGGTCAAACAGGGCTGTGTCATCGCTCCAACTCTTCTCAATCATTCTCACCGCCATGCTCCACCTCACTGTCAACAAGCTCCCCGCTGGAATGGAACTAAACTAAAAAACCAGTGGGAATCTGTTCAACCTTTGCCATCTGCAGGCCAAGTCCAAGACTACCCCAATATCTGTCGTCGAGCTACAGTATGCGGACGATGCTTGCGTCTGCGCACATACAGAGGCTGAACTCCAGGACATAGTCGATATACTTACTGGGGCATACGAAAGACATTGACGACGAGATCCAACACCGCATCCAGTGCACCCTTCGGCTACCTGAGGAAAAGAGTGTTTGAAGACCAGGACCTCAAAACTGCCACCAAGCTCATGGTCTACAGGGCTGTAGTAATACCTGCCCCCCTGTATGGCTCAGAGACGTGGACCATGTACAGTAGACATCTCAATTCGCTGGAGAATTACCACCAACAATGTCTCCGCAAGATCCTGCAAATCCCCTGCGAGGAAAGGCGCACCAACATTAGCGTCCTCATCCAGGCCAACATCCCCAGCAATGAAGCACTGACCACACTTGATCAGCTCCGCTGGGCAGGCCACATAGTTCGCATGCCAGACACGAGACTCCCAAAGCAAGTACTCTACTCGGAACTCCTTCATGGCAAATGAGCCAAAGGTGGGCAGCGGAAACGTTACAAGGACACCCTCAAAACCTCCCTGATAAAGAGCGACATCCCCACTGACACCTGGGAGTCTCTGGCCAAAGACAGCCCTAAATGGAGGAAGTGCATCCGGGAGGACGTTGAGCATCTCGAGTCTCATTGCCGAGAGCATGCAGAAATCAAACACAGGTAGCGGAAAGAGCATGCGCCAAACCAGTCCCATCCACCCACATCCCTCAACAACTATCTGTGGCTCTCGTATTGGACTGTTCAGCCACCAAAGAACTCACTTTAAGAGTGGAAGCAAGTCTGCCTCGATTCTGAGAGACTGCCTATGATGATGATTGTTGTGTATCTGTAAAGCATGCACTCCCATGTTCCACCACCAGGGAGCGCATCTCCTGAATTCCCAAGGGATCCCAGCATCCCTTGGGAGCACTGTATATAAGCTGGTCCCTAAGGCCTGTTCCTCACTCTGGAGTGTCTTAATAAAGACTGAGGTCACTGTTACTTTAACCTCCCTGTGTGCAGCCTCATCTGTGTTCGGAACACACTAACTGGCGACGAGTATGCGAATCCAACACAAAGATGCTTCAAACTGTGGGCATCCTGGAGAAGTTCTCGGAGGGTGAAGACTGGGAAGCCTATGTCAGATGGCTAGACCAATACATTGTAGCCAACGAGCTGGACAGAGAATGAAGCGCTGCAAAAAGGAGAGCAGTCCTCCTCACGGTTTGCGGGGCAACGACCTACAACCTCATGAAGAATCTTCTGGCTCAGGTGAAACCCACAGATAAGTCATATGAGGAGCTGTGTACACTGGTTCGTGAGCATCTTAACCTGAAGGAGAGCATGCTGATGGCGAGGTATCGGTTCTACACGTGCCAGCGATCTGAACGTCAGGAAGTGGCGAGCTACGTCGCCGAGCTAAGATGACTTGCAGGAAAATGTGAGTTTGATGGCTGCCTGGAGCAGACGCTCAGAGACTTTTTGTACTGGACATTGGCCACGAGACCATCCTACGAAAACTTTTGACTCGAGACACCGACCCTCAGTAAAGCCATTGCAATAGCACAGGCGTTTATGTCCACCAGTGATAACACCAAACAAATCTCTCAGCACGCAAGTGCTAGCAATGTTCATAATTAACTGGAACTGTGTTTGCGAGCAGAAATGTACAGGGCAGAAATCATGAGTCTGCAACTGCCAGCAGGCCTCAGGTGACCCAGATGACACAGAGTCTGCAACAAAGGATGAATGCAAGGCAATTCACACCTTGTTGGCATTGTGGAGGCTTCCATTCAGCCTATTCATGCCGCTTCAAAGGATATGTTTGCAAGAGCTGTGGAACAATGGGGCACCTCCAACGAGCTTGCAGATGAGCTGCAAGCTCAGCAAAAACTGCTAACCACCACATGGCAGAGGAAGATCAGTCCATGGTGGATCAAAGCAATTTTGAGCCTCAGAGAGAGGAGGCAGATGCTGAAGTACACGGGGAGCACAAATTTGAGACAAAATTTCCACCTATAATGCTAAATGTAAAATTGAATGACATACCAGTAGCCATGAAGCTGGAAATTGGTGCTAGCCAATCCATCATGAGTAAAAATATGTTTGAGAGACAGTGGTGCAACAAGGTGCTCAGACCAGCCCTGAGCCACATCCACACGAAACTGAGAACATAGACCAAAGAGAGCTCATCACTGTCCTGCACAGTGCTATGGTCAAGGTCACCTACGAGGGTGTGGTGTACGAACTGCCACTCTGGATTGTCCCGGGCGATGGCCCCACACTGCTAGGAAGGAGCTGGCTGGGCAAAATTCGCTGGAACTGGGATGACATCTGAGCGCTATCACATGTTGATGAGGCCTCATGTACCCAGGTTCTTAACAAATTTCCTTCCCTTTTTGAGCCAGGCATTGGAAACTTTTCCGGTGCGAAGGTGCGGATCCATTTGGTCCCAGAGGCATGACCCATTCACCACAAGAGGTCATGATGAGGGAGAGAGTGGAAATCGAGCTGGACAGGCTGTAACGTGAGGGCATCATCTCCCCAGTGGAATTCAGCGACTGGGCAAGCCTGATTATTCCAGTACTCAAAAGTGATGGCACGGTCAGGATTTGCGGCGATTATAAAGTAACTATTAATCGTTTCTCGCTACAGGACTAATACCCGCTACCTAAGGCAGACGACCTATTTGCGACGCTGGCAGGAAGCAAGACGTTTACCAAGCTTGACCTGACTTCGGCCTACATGACGCAGGAGCTGGAGGAGTCTTCGAAGGGCCTCACCTGCATCAACACGCACAAGGGACTGTTCATCTACAACAGATGCCCGTTTGGAATTCGGTCGGCTGCAGAGATCTTCCAGAGAAACATGGAGAGCCTACTCAAGTCGGTACCATGCATGGTGGTTTCTCAGGACGACATATTGGTCACGGGTTGGGACACGGTCGCGCACCTACAAAACCTGGAGGAGGTCCTCCAGCGACTGGATCGTGTAGGGCTGCGGCTGAAGAGGTAAATATGCATCTTCATGGCAACAGAAATTGAGTTTTTGGGGAGAAAGATTGCGGCGGACAGCATTCGGCCCACAAACGCCAAGACAGAGGCTATCAGGAACGCGCCCAGGCCACAAAACGTCACGGAGCTGTGGTCGTTCCTGGGACTCCTGAACTATTTTGGTAACTTCCTACCGGGGGTTAAGCACCCTCTTAGAGCCCCTACATGTGTTATTGTGCAAAGGTGAGAACTGGGTATGGGGATAAAAACAAATAATTGCTTTTGAGAAAGCCAGAAACATTTTATGCTCCAACAAGCTGCTTGTATTGTATAACCTGTGTAAAAGACTTGTGCTAGCATGTGATGCGTCATCATATGGAGTCGGGTGTGTATTACAACAAGCTAATGTTGCAGGGAAGTTGCAACATGTCGCCTATGCCTCCAGGAGCTTGTCTAAGGCCAAGTGGGCCTGCAGCATGATTGAGAAAGAGGCATTAATGTGTGTGCTCGGGGTAAAGAAAATGCATCAGTACCTGTTTGGCCTCAAATTTGAGCTGGAAACCGATCACAAGCCCCTCACATCCCTGTTCGCTGAAAACAAGGAGATAAATACTAATGCCTCAGCCCGCATACAAAGGTGGGCACTCGCGCTATCAGCGTATAACTATACCATCCGCCACAGGCCAGGCACTGAAAACTGTGCGGATGCTCTCAGTCGGCTACCATTGCCCACCACGGGGGTGGAAATGGCGCAGCCTGCAAACTTGTTGATGGCGGCGCAGCCCGCAGACTTGCTGATGGTCATGGAAGCGTTTGAAAATGATAAATCACCTGTCACGGCCTGCCAGTTTAGGACTTGGATCAGCCAAGATCCTCTGCTGTCCCGAGTAAAAAATTTTGTACTGCATGGGAGCTGGGCAGCACCCCCTTGAAATACAAGAGCTAATCAAGCCATTCCAGCGGCGAAAGGACGAGCTGTCCATTCAGGCAGACTGCCTGTTGTGCGGTAACCACGTAGTGCTACCCAAAAAGGGCAGGGAGACATTCTTCTCGGATCTCCACAGCACACACCCTGGTATAGTAATGATGAAAGCGATAGCCAGATCCCACGTGTGGCGGCCCGGTATCGACTCTGACTTAGAGTCCTATGTATGGCAAGCCCGTGTGTGTGCTCAGTTGAGCAACGCGCCCAGAGAGGCACCACTAAGTTTGTGATCCTGGCCCTCCAGACCATGGTCGAGGATTCATGTTGACGATGCGGGCCCAATTCTCGGTAAAATGTTCCTGGTGGTGGTGGATGTTGTTTCAAAAAGGATTGAATGTGAAATAATGTCGGGAAGCACCGCCACTGCCACCATTGAAAGCCTGAGGGCCATGTTTGCCACCCACGGCCTGCCTGACATACTGGTCAGCGACAACATGTCATGTTTCACCAGTGCCGAATTAAAAAAATTCATGACCCGCAATGGGATTAAACATGTCACCTCGGCCCCGTTTAAACCAGCCTTCAATGGGCAGGCCGAGCGGGCAGTACAAACAATCAAATAGAGCCTTAAATGAGTCACAGAAGGCTCAGTCCAAACCCGCCTGTTCCGAGTACTGCTCAGCTACCACATGAGACCCCACACACTCACAGGGGTGCCCCCGGCTGAGCTACTCTTGAAAAGGACACTTAAAACCAGACTGTCGCTGATTCACCCAACCTGCATGATCAGGTAGAGAGCAAGCGGCAGCAACAAAATGTAAACAATGGTCGCGCCACTGTGTCACGGGAAATTGATCTGAATGACCCTGTGTAATTGCTGAATTATGGACATGGTCCCAAGTGGATCACGGGCATAGTGATAGTTAAAGAAGGGAGTAGGGTGTTTGTAGTCAAACTAGACAATGGATAAATTTGCAGAAAGCACCTGGACCAAATGAGGCTGCGGTTCACAGACTGCCTTGAACAACCCACAACAGGCACCACCTTTTTCGAGCCCACAGCACACACCCAAAGGATCAACGACACCACCCTGGACCAGGAAATTGAACCCATCACGCCCAACAGCCCAGCAAGGTCAGGCTCACCTAGCAGCCCTGCAGGGCCAACAACACGCCAGCCCAGCGAGGGCACAGCCAACACACCAGGACAGACATTTGTACCGAGGCATTCCACCAGTGAAAGAAAGGCTCCCAACCGCCTCACCTTGTAAATAGTTTTCACTTTGACTTTGGGAGCACTGTATATAAGCCGGCACCTAAGGCCTGTTCCTCATTCTGGAGTGTCTTAATAAAGACTGAGGTCACTGTTATTTTATCCTCCCTGTGTGCAGTCTCAACTGTGTTAGGAACACAATAATGATGATGATGATATGGTCACAGATCAAATGAATGAAATGGAATCCTTTTCTATTTTGAAAGGCTAAGGGATGGGAGCTGTGGTCCATATGGACACTTGCATGCCATCAATAATGCCTTGCACTTTGGAAAAACTCCAGCACAGAAAATGTGCAGTGCTCTCTCAGGCTGCTGGCTGCTTTCTAAGGAAAATGTAATAAAATAACTTGTCCTTGAAAACAAGGCATCAGTTACTTGTTTTTGCAATGGTGCACTGCTGCTGCTTGAAAAGATAAAGTAAAAGTTGAAGGCTGTAGTTATTTTGACAACCGTTGGCTGAACCATCCATTTGTGGTACTAATCTGAAGGTCTGGTACAGCGAATTGCATAGTTCCATGTCTATCTCACATTGGCGGTGAAGGCAGATATTGTCAGACGTATTTAAGCTGCTGCACTTTGATTTGTTAGCAGTGGTGGTGGAGTTAAGGGTGAATGTTGACGGTCTGTATTCCTCAAGTCCTCTTCTAAAACAAACAAAACTAAAGGGCCTAAATGAAAGTGGAAAAATACAGAAAGTAGGTCTGAAAAGAAACTGAAAACCCATGCAATGGAAAATATGCAAAATATCCAAATAGAGTCTGTTAACTGCAGGAAAACTAATTTGTGAAGGTATTAATGGCATTTACTTATAACAGTACGCTGATCAAAATGGTCAACCCATCCTTCTTTCCTGTGCCAATGACTTCCATGTTACCTTCATGAAAAGCTCAGGAAATACGCCCACCAGACATTTTGCATTCTTTAAATAGATTTGGGATCACAGTGTACTCAAATGGGGTTTGGCCATCAAATGCTGATAAATGGGCTTGCCCACAACTCACAACCGCCATTGCTCCATATCCCTTGATACCCTCACCGAACAAAACTCAATTGACCTCAGTCTTGAAAATTTCAGTTGACCCAGCATCCACCGCCATTTAGGGGAGAGAGCTCCAGATTTCCACTACCCTTTGTTTAAAAAATTCCTCCTGATTTTACTCCAAAATGGTCCAACTCTAATTTTAAGATTAAGTTGTTCTTAATACCCCCACCAGAGGAAATAGTTTTTCTGTATTTACCCTGTCGAGTCTCTTTATTATTTGGAAGACCTTGATTAGATCACCCCTCAACCTGTTCAGCACAATGGAATACAAGCCAAGTTTATGCAACTTGACTTCATAATTTAACCCTTTAAGCCCTATTATAATTCTGGTGATTCTGTGCTGCACCCCATCAAGGCCAATATATCTTTCCTGATGTTTGGTACTCAAAATCTAATGCAGTACTCCAGATGAAGTCTGGCCAATGCTCTGTACCACTGAAGCACCCCTTACTCACTTTTGTATTCCAACCCCCTTAAAATAAAGGCCAACATTACAATAGCCTTTTAATTGCCTTTTGTACCTGTGCACTAGGTTTTTGTGATCTGTGTACATGGACACCTAAATATCTTTGTTCTCCCACAATTACTAATCTTTCACCATTAAGGAAATATTCTGGCTTGTCTTTCTTAGATCAAAGTGATGACCTCACACATCCCCACTTTGAATTCCATTTACCATAGTTTTTCCCACTCACTTAGTCTATGTCCTTTTGTAACTTCCTGCTCCCATCACAGACAACTTACTTTGCCTCCTAATTTTGTGTCATATGCAAACTTGGAAATATAACTTTCGATTGCTTCATACAGTCCATTAACATACATGGTGAAAATATGAGGTCCAGTGCAGATCCCTGGGAAATAGCACTCGTCACGTTCCACAAAATCAACAACAACAACTTGTATTTATATAGCGCCTTTAGTAGCGAAACGTCCCAAGGCACTTCACAGGAGCATTCTGAGATATAAATTTGATGCCGAGCCGCATAATTAGAAATTAGCGCAGGTGACCAAAAGCTTCGTCAAAGAGGTATGTTTTAAGGAGCATCTTGAAGCAGGAAAGAGAGGTGGAGAAGTTTAGGCAGCGAGTTCCAGAGCTTGGGGCCTAGACAACAGAAGTCACGGCCACCAATGGTTGAGCAATTATAATCAAGGATGCTCAGGAGGGCAGAATTAGAGGAGTTGGGGTTGTGGGGCTGGAGGAAATTCTTCTCTTCTTGGGCAGTCCCCCGGAGTCGAGGATGAATTGCTTCAACATTAAAATGAGTTCTAAGGTGACTGATGAGACCAATGCGGGATCTACAGTCTCTCACAGATGGGGCAGACGGTGATTGCAGGGACAGGTGGGTGGGGTGCTTGATTTGTCGTACGCTTCTTCTGCTGTTTGTGCTTGGCTTCCGCGTTCTCCCAGTGAAGAGACTCGAAGTATTCAGTGCCTTCTAGGATGCTCCTCCTCCACTTTGAGCGGTCTTGGGACAGGGATTTCCAAGAGTCAATGGGGATGTTGTATTTTTTCACGGAGGGTTTGAGGGTGTCCTTGAAGTGTTTTCTCTGCCCTCCTGGGGCTCGCCTGTCGTGACGTAGCTCAGAGTAGAGTGCTTGTTTCAGGTGTCTAGCATCGGAAATGAGGACAATGTGGCTCACTGACCAGAGTTGGTCAAGCGTGGTCAATGCCTTGATGCTGGGGATGTTGGCCGGAGAGTGAACGCTGATGATGTTGCACCTAAACTGTCAATGAATTTGCAGGATTTTGCGAGGCAGCGTTGGTGGTTCTTCTCCAGTGCTTTGAGGTGCTTAGTGTACATAGTCCAAGTCTCTGAAGCATATAGGAGGGCAGGTATCACTACTGCTCTGTAGACCATGAGCTTGGTGCTGGGTTTGAGATCCTGGTCTTCGAACACTCTTTTCCTCAGGTGGCTGATGGCTGCATTAGCAACTGAATGCAGTGTTGGACTTCGTCATCGATGTCTGCCCTTGCTGATAGTAGGCTCTCAAGGTATGGGAAATGGTCCACTTTGTCCAAGGTCTCATCGTAGATCTTGATAATTGGGAAGCAGTTTTGTGTGGCGGGGGTAGTTTGGTAGAGGATATTTGTCTTACTGATGTTTAATGTGGGGCCCAGTCTCTCGTACGCTTCAATGAAGGTGTCAACATGGTTTGGAGTTCGGACTCCGAGTGTGCACAAACACAAGCGTCGTCTGCATATTTTAATTCAATGACGGAGGTTGGAACAAGCTTGGATTTGGATTGGAGGCGTTGTAGGTTGAGCAATTTCCTGCTTGTCCTGTAGATTAACTCCACTCCAGCGGGGAGCTTGTTAAAGGTGAGATGAAGTATTGCAGCGAGGAAGATTGAGAAGAGCATTAGTGTGATGACACAACCTTGTTTGACCCCGGTCTGCATTTATATTGGGTCTGTAGTAGATCTGGCTTGCATGTCATCGGAAAGCAGGCTGAAGATGGTGATGAATTTTTGAGTTTGACGGCCGAATTTGAGAAGGGCATCCATAATCCCTCGTGTTTGACAGATTTGAAGGACTTTGTGAGGTCAAAGAAAGCCATGTACAGAGGTTGATTCTGTTCCCTTCATTTTTCTTGGATTTGTCACATAGTGAAGATCATGTCCGTTGTGCCCCGTTGTGGGCGGAATGCGCATTATGACTCTGGGAGGAGCTCCTCAGCCACTGGACGGAGATGATTGAGGAGGATTCTTGCGATAATTTTCACTGCGGCAGAGAGCAGGGAAACTCCTTTGTAGTTACCGCAGTCGGAATTGTCTCTTTTCTTGAAGATGATCACGATTATGGCATCTCTGTGGTCCTCTGGCATGCTCTCCTCCTTCCAGATCAGAGAGATGAGGTCATGGATTCACGCCAAGAGTATTTCTCCGCTGTGCTTTAGTACTTTGGCAGGGATTCCGTCTGTTCCTGAGGCCTTGTTGTTTTTCAGTTGTCAGATGGCCTTTTGAACCTGGGATTGTGTGGAGTTGGTGACGGGTAGCATGCCGTGGGATAGAGTCAAGGACACTTACAGCAGAGTCTTGGTTGAGAAGATCCTCAAAGTGCTCCTTCCAGCGAGCACTGACTGCCTCTCTGTCTTTGATGAGCACATTTCCATTCTTTGCTCTCAGTGGGATAGGACCTTGGATGCCTGGGCTGTACGTGGACTTGACTGTGCTAAATTATCCTCGCACGCTGTGATTGTCGGCTAGATGCTGGATCTCCTGCGCTTTTTCCATCCGCCATTTGTTCTTTAGGTCACGAGTTTTTCGTTGGGCCTCGGCCTTCAGTTGTTTGTAGGTCTGCTTTCTTTCACTCGAGTTGTGGAATTATTTCCAATTCAGAAATGCCCTGCGCCTACAGTTTATTAGCTCCTAGATCTACGGTTGTTCTCATCGAACCAGTCTTGATGTTTTCTGGTAGAGTAACCATGGGGCCAAAATTGGTGGCCTTACCGCCCACTGCCGCCAGCTGTCACCGAGTTTTTTCTCTGCTCTCCCCTCGGTGACAGATTCCTCCAGGCCTGCATCCAGCGGGAGGGGAATACCGTCGGGAAGCACCCGCTGATTCACGCTGACGGCCTCTGGCGGCCAAATCACATAAGTGACCTCCCGCCCATCGAGTTGGCATATTGGTGCGGGTGGGAATCGGTGGCAGCAGTGGGAAGGAGAGTAAGTAGACCTACAAAAAAAAGGCTAGTGATCATTTTTTATTTTCATTTTTTTCAGTTTTACCTGTATGACTGAAGGTGTTATGGTGTTTTTGTTTAATTGTGGATATTTTTATTTTTCAGTGTTCCCCCCTCCCTGGGCCCAACTCTATCCTCAGCGGCACTTTGGCGAGGAAAGCATTTGCTGCCGAGATTGGGAGCTCCCACCCGCTGCCGCCCAGATTGAAAGCGTAAGCCGTTATTTGGCCGCCGGGCAGTACTGGCATCTCTTTTAGAGGGATCTTCCTGACAAAGTACCGCCCGGTCTCTCGCCGGCCATTGGATGTTGTTTGGGTTGCACTTCGGCGGGCCTTGGCTTCCACCAAGTTCTGGCCCCAAGAGTCTCTTGCAGCTGCTAATTATGGTGGACTTGAGGGCAGACCAGGCACTATGGAACTGCGGCTCCGGTTCATTGGAGGTCGTCAGGTTGGTTGTGAGGCTTTGGCTGAATAGGGCTTTCTTTGCAGGGTCTTTGAGTGCTTCAGCATTGATCTTTTTGCAGCAGCATTTCTGTTGCCCCCGCCGTTTGAGGTTACATTGATGGAGATATCAGAACGGATTAGGCGGTGGTCAGTCCAGCAGTTGTCGCCTCCTGTCATGGTGCGAGTGATGCAGATGTCCTTGCGGTCCCTCGTTCAGACAATGACATAGTCTAGCAGATGCCAGTACTTGGAGCGAAGGTGTTGCCAGGAGGCCTTGTCATTATCTTTCTAACGAAACAAGGGGTAGAAATTCTGACATCCCTGGGCCCGTACGGAGTTTCTACGGACCCAGGAATGCATTGGAAAAGTCGGTTTTCAGCGGCAATGCACATGCGCTGAAAACCGGCTTTTCCGTCGAGCTAGACAGATCGTAGACATCTCAGAAGCGAGGACATTTGTATGGGCAAGATTGCGGGATTTACGCATATCTTGCCCAGCAAATGTCTTCAAAAATCTTGCGCCTGAGAAAGCAGGCACATAGCCTACTTTTACAGGAGTGAGTGTTTTAAAACACACAAATATAATAAAAATAAAGTTATGAAAACATATTTTGTTAAAAACTGTAAGTTTATTATAAGGCATAATTTAAAAACCTTTTTAAAATATCGGGAAAATATATTTTTTTAATAAGAATAATAACTTTAATTTAAATGAATCTTAAATATGTAGTGTATATTTTCTATTTTTTATTCGTATTTGGGGGGGTTTCTCATTCATAGTAATAGGAATTTCTGACTTACGAAACTCCTATTACTATGAATGAGAATATATTACACCTGATTGGCTGCCCAGAGCCATGTGACTCCAGCTCCAGGCCTGCGCACGTCCCGACGTGCATGCGCTGCAACGTGCAGGGAGAGGAGGCCTGTGGGCCGGAAAGTCGAACGGGCGCAGCAGCTTCAGGTAGGTGCGCATTTTTTCTCTAAAATCTAGTCGAACGCCCGCGGGAAGGAGAAAGCGGTATTCCTACGCCAAGGTGTTGGTTATGACAAGACCATGTTCTGAGCATTTTGTCAGGAGGAGGATGCCATTGGAGTTGGTTTTCCCTACTCCTTCCCTGCCAATCACCCCTCTCCATAGGTCTGTGAGTTTCCAACTCTGACATTAAAGTTGCCAAGGAGCAGATTACAGAGATAGGGAGGGGCAAGGCCATGGAGGGATTTGAAAATAAGGATGACAATTTTGACATCGAGGCGTTGCTTGACTGGGAGCCAATATAGGTCAGCGAACACCGAGGTGCAGGACTTGGTGTGAGTTAGGACATGGGCAGTCGAGTTTTGGATCACCTCTAGTTTACGTAGGGTAGAATGTGGGTGGGCAGCCAGGAGTACATTCTGAATAGTCAAGTCTAGAGGTAACAAAGACATGGATGAGGGCTTCAGCAGCGGATGAGCTGTGGCAAGGGCGGAGACGGGCGATGTTACGGAGGTGGAAATAGGTGGTCTTAGTTATGCTGTAGATATGTGGTCAAAAGATCATTTCAGGGTCAAGTATGACACCAAGTTTGCAAACAGTCAGGGTCAGCCTCAGACAAAAGTTGGGGAGAGGGATGGAGTGGTTAGGGAATGGAGTTTTAGGTGGGGACCGAAAACAATGGCTTTGGTCTTCCCAATATTCAATTGGGGGAAATTTCTGCTCATGCAGAACTGGATGTCGGACAAGCAGTCTGACAATTTAGAGATTGTAGCGGGGTGGAGAGAAGTGGTAGTGAGGTAGAGCTGGGTATCATCAGTGTACATGTGGAAACTGACGCTGTGTTTCCAGATGATGTCGTCAAGGGGCAACATGTAGATGAGAAATAGGAGGGGACCAAGGATAGATCCTTGGGGGACACCAGAGTTAAAAGTCAGTAAACATTCCCTTTATCCTTACTCTCTGTCTCCTATCTCCCAGATACTTGCCACGTCATAATATTTTGAGACGTTCACTGTATGAGCGATTCTCTAATTACCAGTACATCGCATTGAGGGCTTGTTCATATTGTACAAGTCACAGAATATTTGCCACAAAACACAATTTCTGCACGATCAGCCAATTTCTAAAGAAGCCACACTTTCCAAACTCTCTTTCCCCCAACAAAATCTATGACTGCCTCATCATGGGGCAATAGAAGTTTCTGATTTGGGGATCCTCCCCTGATATGTTTTGCATCTTCCTATTCTTTGCCAGTTTTGTTTTTATGATCAATAGAAATCGAGGTTGAGTGAGTTGGCCCAAGGAAATTGCTCCCTTTTGCCTTCCATGGTATTCATAATGTAATTTGCAGAACTGTTTTTTCACTTCTAATACCTTACTTGCTCAATTCTTGTCAACATGTGTCTGTGCCAATACAACTTTCTTCGCATATGTTTTTTTGCACATTTACAGCTTTCTATCATGAGCATATGTGTCCTGTGCTGCTCCTTTAAAGTGGTATTTATGCTTCACCTTGGTACTTTTCCTTAAGCCTTGTAGTTTCTTTCCTCATTGCCTGCCAGATCTTTCCAGCTGGGCTAGATCTCTGACCCCTCACAATTAATGGACAGGAAATCCTTGCCCTGACATGGAAATAGTATTCACATTCTGGGTGACATACTCCTATGTATGCTTCCTCTCTGTATATTTGGGAGCCTCCTCATCAACTAAAAACATTGTTGCAAGGCTATTTTATAGCGCGCGTGAGACTTTGCATTACGACTGAGAAATTATTTTCTTTCTCGCTGTTGAAACACTGCACCTGAATCCTCGAGCTGTAATTTGGGCCCAGCGCACCAGAGGTGCACGACCTCAGCACTCAAACATCCTGTTGGGCATGTCTGGTGTTGTACCACTGAGCGCTTGCCAAGGGACGAGGAACTCCTAGGATCATAAAGACAACATAATAGCAACTGGGTGATTCTTATCTACTTGACATTGTCACTTTTATACAGAATAAATTCAGGAGTTTTGGGGAAAGTGCTCTACAATCTTTTATGGTAGAATTGAAACTGTACAGCTCTCACCAGTATGCTGAGATTGCTTTCTCCCAGCATTTTATTTCACTCTTGTATAGGCAAAGGGCTGCACTGATTATTCGACCTTTCAAAATGATGGAAATGAAGTATTTCAACAATGCTTTAATTGATCAGTTATGGTGAATGTAACAATGGTGATGTAACTGGGCTAGTAATCCAGAGGCTTGGATTGATAATCCAGAGAACAAATCCCACCATGACAGTTCTGAGAATTACAATTCTGTTTTGAAAAAATCTGGAAGTAAAAAGCTAATCTCAATAAAAATGACCATGAAGCTGTCAGCTTGTCATAGAAATCCAACTGGTTCACTAATATCCTTTAGGGAAGGAAACTATTCATCCTTTCCCAGTCTGGCCTATATATTCCTCCAGTCCCACACAAAGTGCTTGATTCTTAATTTCCTTCTAAAGTGACTTATCATGTCACTCTGTCATCAGGGCAACTAGGGATTGGCAATAAATGCCAGCCTTAACAGTGACACCCACATTTTAGGAATGTATTTTAAAAAAGTAATAGTTTTATATTTTTAAGGTTTGGAAATTTGGTTCTGGACATTTTGTGGTGTTATTCATGGTGGGGTGATAGGTATAGCTCCCCCGAAAAGTTTGCGCTTCCGACCAGCAAATTAGTTTGAAACACAGCAAGAAGGAAAGGGAGTGCGTAATCAAGTGTTCCGCAGCTGTGCTCGGCCGCTCCAACCAAAAACCTCAGCACTAAAATGCAAGGCGCAATGTGAATGCTCCGAGGCCCACGATAGATCCAGGGCACAGCCGCGTGCGCAGTTCCAACTGTGCACTTTGAGCAGAGCGGGAAAAGGGAGAAGCAGGAAGGTCGCCATCATGCACACCGCTTCTCAGCCACGGCCACTGAGACATTGATAGAGGCTGTTGAAAGGAGGTGGTGTGTGTTGCAGCTTCCTGGAGGAAGGCGGCCCATTCCACGAGTTTTTCAGAGGCCTTGGAGGGAGGTGGCACAGGATATCTCAGGTAGAGACACGGTGTCATGAACAGCACAACAATGTCGCAAGATGTTTAATGACCTTACAAGGGTCGTCAGGGTGAGTATCCTTTACATTAATGCACCAATGCCATGAGTTCAAACTCACTGTCTCACACAATGTAAAGTCTTTGCAGCACCTGCCCCTTCTCTATGTGTTCAAGGCCATGGTGTTGGTTGGTGAAGCCACCTGAAAAGTGGAGGCTCGGTTCACCAGCCATGCCCTGCGCATGCAAGCGTTGCACACCTTCTTGTTCCCTACTCAATCTCACCTCTCCTCGCACCAGCCTTTTATTCTTGATATGCAGTTGCAAAACATCACCTTGAACTGCAATCCGAGCTGGCTCTTACCTAATCCCACCCTTCTCACATGCTTTGTTTGCAGCCACTCAGATTATAATGGACATCTTTTCACTTCCACACAGTAGGAGTTACTCTAGTAAGCTGCACACTCACTCGCACTTTCTTCTTTTTCTTGTTGCAGGCAAAATTGGCGCATAATTGTAGGGAGCAACAGAGCACCGGAGGTGACGAGCTTGATCTCCAGGACCTCACTCAGGTCGAGGAGTGAGTGTCTGCCCTTCTGGGCACACCAGTTGCTGCAGTAGCGGACGGTGAAGCAGAGACCCCTGGGGCCAGTGACGGTAAGTTGAGGACCACTTAGCCCTGACACCACAATCCTTCCCCACTTTCCAGGAAACTATCATTTCAGAACACCTTTTCCATTCCTGACCACCTCCCCTGCAGGTAACAAATCTTCTCTAGCTTTGTGCTTTTAGATATTGAACGAAAGGCACAGGAGCCCGTCCGTGAACCTTTAACTGCCTGCAATGGTGTAGATGAGGATGAAGGGGAGGACACCTCTCTCCCAGTCACCAAGGAGCTAGTGGCCTTAGCGAGTGGGGACAGCAACTCCATCATGGATGAGTGTGTGGTCAGGGACTTGGAGGTGGGTGATGCTTCGGGACACACTGGTCTGCAGCAATGCCGGGGGGGCAGGGGGGTGGGTGTGGGGGGGGGAAGAGGAAAACTCGGGGGCCAGCTCCGCGGAGGGAGAGTGCGCACCTAAGTGATGCTCAGAAACACTCTGATGAGGACCCCGAGCTGAAGGTTGTCATAAGACAATCTGTGAGAATGCACAGCCATCTGTTGGGTGCATTGGCAAGGGTGCCCAAGAACCTGGATGCACTTGCTTTGAGGATGGAGGAGTCCGCCTTAAAATTTGCCTTTGCCTCTCAGCAGCCCATTGAGCCCATCCTTGGCAGATACCAACAGATGTTGGAAGCCACAAATGACTATGGGGCCCCATCATGATGACGCGTGACATGTCTGACGTGGCAGTCGCCATTGAACACCAGGCGGAAGCCACGCTAGGCCTGCATGCTGCCATGTTGTCAGTGTGTGGTGGCATCAATGCACTGTCTGCTCTGATGCAGACTCACTCTGCTCTGACGCAGTCAGATTGATGCCACGCAAGCACTGACTGCTGTTATTGTGTGTGGGTCCCCAGCTGTCCAACGGGGAGCTTACTGTGCCGAAGCAGGCCAGCAATCGGAGCTCCAGCAGATTGCTCCGGATGCTGAGGCTCTGCCCCAGGGGAGTGGCACCGTGTCAGTCGACATGGAACGTGATGTCATCTCTGAGGAGAACATCATTCCAGCTCCCACCACTGCCACTTCGCCTTTGCATCTGCCGCTGTCTGCACCCCATCCAGCCAAGACTGCTGCCGCCCATCCTGAGGTGGTGCTGTCCACAGCCAGGCCTTCCAGGGCCTGAGTTGGTCCAGGTCGTCCTGCTTGGCCATCTGCACTGTCTGCCCCGACACACATAGCAGCCCTCCAGCAGCCTTGCTGTAGGCACTGAGGCTACATTGAGGAGGAGCACAAGGTGTAGGAGAGGGGTGAAGGTAAGGGGTGGCAAAGCTCAGTGAAAGTCTGAGTGAGGACTTTTCCCACCATGAACAGGTATTCTCATCGTGTAACTAATGGCTTAAATATGTCAGTGCATTGTTTGACGCAACCTATTGTTGTGAGTGTGTGTGCTTAATATGCCACATGGATGCTGCTGTGGAATGACTACTGGAAGGGGTCCATACATTGTTTAAGTTCATGTGTTTGATGGCCTTTTAATGGGACATTGTGTTTTGTTTTGTTACTTGCTGAGGAGGGGTTTGGTTGAGGTGTTTGAGGTGACTATGTTGGAGTCGTGAATAAAATTTTACTTTAAATGTTTTGCATTGGCGTCTTGTGTCTGATTGTGGATTTTAAAGGAGATGTACCATTATGGTCACACATTGTGCGGTCAATATTAACTGCATTCATCAGCTTCCTCCATTCAAGATACCCAATGCATTTATAAGCTGCTGACATGTGGCTCTTGCACCGGCAGCATTGCGACACTGCCTCTACTGTGGATGTCCGTTCAGAGCCTTGTCAGACTCCTGTTCTTCGTTCTCCTCCTCCCGATGTGAGGCTGCAGGTCTGCCTGTAGGAGATGGCATATCTCTCTCAGTACTTCCTCTCGGAAGCACATCTTTCTTACACATTGTGCCTCAGAGATGTGGAGATATGAGCGTTGCTGCATGTAAACTTGTGGTGGGTAAGGCCTCCTGTCCAGATGTCAGCGGCCTCACCTCATTCGTGGCTCTACATGGCCAACAGCCCTTCTATCTTTGCGTCGCCTAACCAGAGCATGGAGTAGGCGATGCTGGCGAACTAGCAATGCACCCATTACATTATTTCACTCGAGCTGTAAGGACCCTGTATTGGCAGAAAATTCTTCCGATTTAAAGTCAGAGGTTGAGGCTGTGTGCTGTGCGGAAACCTTGCACTCAATGTGCCCTCCGATTTATGCTCCTCTTCCATCCCTTTAGGTACGCTGCAGATAGCACCAAAGAAAGGTGGTACTGTCTGGATTCTCTGGCGTGATTAAGGGCGGGCGCTAAATGAGGCAGATGCATTTAATTTTGCAAGCGGGGCACTAGCGAGATGTTGCACGACGACTGACATCATGATCTGAATGAAATTACAGAGCGAGGCGGTAGCATTTTGCGCTGCTACAAAACCAGCACCATATTTCCCGGTGGGGCGCTGCAAGTTTTGCGCGCAGGCTGTAAGCAATTTGAGACACATTACCGTCTCGTCGGGGCGCTAACAAAGGTGGTACACAACTGAATTTCCAGCCCTAAGTGTTGCAATCCATTTTTGCCAGAGAATAATATTTGCATACCTCTCTTTTGTTTGAATATGCCTTCCCCGGCAACATTCTTGTACTGCTGTACACGAAGTAGGAATCTGAGTGCCCTGCAGTCTGCCTGGAAGGGAGCTGTTAAGAAGGCAGCACCTTGGTGCCAAACAGCAGGTGGTGCAACACGGGAACCAAGTGTGGGTGCAAAGAATTATATTTAGGGAATAGGAGGAAGGGCTCGTTTGACTGTGAGGCTTTCCTTTTTATTCACGGTGTGATGGAGCAGTTGCATGGTCAGGGAGGGCGGGGGTGTTGGCGGGTGTGGGGTGGGGTGTTCACATGCTGTGATCATGAAGTAAGTGTTTTGCGGCTTAGGAGATAGCTAGGGAAATTTTACGGCAACTGTCAAGGAGGCTTGTAGATGTTTTCCCTCAACTGCCTCCAAATAAGCCATATTTCCAACGGGAAGTAGAATTTTATTGAACATAACTTCCAACACTAAGTCTAAAAGATGAACGGCAACAAGTCCAGAAGCAGCAAAATCATTCTTTTAATTCAAAAGATCAAAAATAAAGACTTAAGTTGACTATACCCACCTGTCCTTTAAAACTGATAGCACCAAAACAGCAGCTCATGAATCAGTAGCACAGGTTTTTATGACAGCATTTGTCACTGACCTGCTGATAGAAAAAACCTGTGTGCAAAGCCCTCTGATCTCCAATTACATATCCTCTTCAGGCACAGTCAGTTCCAGACACCAGAAAATCCATAGAGGAAGTTAAAGTGCAGTGCGTATCAGGAGCAGAATGGGAGCAAAGGATTACTGCCCTTTTTTGTTATATCGCACCCATTCTTGAGGCACAGTTTGAGAGTGGGGCAGAGAAAACTCAACCCCCAGTTTCTAACATATTTGCACAACTTAGAATTGTATTAACAAATTTGAGAGGTTTATACTGCTTTAGTAATTTATTAGCCTCTTGAGAAGTGCCAAATGATAATTATTAGAGGTGCACCATGTTTCTCTTTCCAACATTTTCATTAGAAATTCAATGCAGATGCCATTCATACTTTTCAGCCCTCTTGTCACTCACAGCATGAAACACCAGTGAGTACAGTAAAGACAAGGGGCTCAAATTTCCCCAGTGATTTGTGCCATTTTTTGGGGAGCAGGCCTCTTTTTTTGGCCTAAGTTAAAAAACCACAGTTTCATTTATCAATTTGCACCAGCCTAACTCAGTTCGTTACGATTTTTTTAGGTACGTTTTTTTTTTCAGCAAAGGGGGCGTAACCTCCCACCCGCGCCAATTCTGGCTATTTAGGCAAATTTGGCCAGCTGAGAGTTACTCCAATTCTTCTTAGGCCAGCGTATGTGGCCTCTGCAGAAAAACCTTCTGGCGAGTTAAGGAAATTGGCACTGGTAAGTGCAGCAGATGCCTGGATAGCAGCAGCAGGAGAAGGGGAGAAAGAGAGAGAAAGGGGGTGGGGGAAGCCTTTCGGGTATAGTTAGATGTGGGGACCGGGAGGAAGGAGGCTATTCGGCCTGGGATAGGGACGGGGAGCAGACCGGGAGGCCACTCGGCCAGGGCAAGAGGCAGGGGAGCGGACCGGGAAGCCACTTGGCCAGTGTTAGGGATGGGGGAGCGGACCGGCAGGTCATTTGATTGGGGGAGGGGGGATGGAGCGGACCAGCAAGCTCTTCGACCCGGGATAGGGGCGGGGATCGGCACTAGCATCGGTGGGGGGGGGGGGACACTTTAATAATTGGAGGTAAGTTGCTGCAATATATTTTAATGTGTTGCGAGCTGGCTATATGTTTCACTTTGCAACCTCAGCCAGCATTGTGTCCTTGGTTACCTTGGCAACCCGATCTTTTTGGCGCAGATCAAGACTCCAGCCCCAAAACTAAAGGACAGGTTAGGATGTGCCAAATTGAAGAAATCAAACAGGGAAACTTAGAACATTTATTTTGGGCGTAATTGGGCCCCCAAAAAACGGGTGTAACTCTTCGAAGTATGTCCAAAAAAAATTTGGGGGAAAATTGAGCCCAAAAATTGGTAAATTTATTCCGAAGTATCTGAGGATTAGTTTGATACCATGCTGTGCTATGGAATGGTAGAACATTGAGTTGCACCTGAAACCCACAGAATTAATTCTCGGTCTTGGCTGGAGTATCAAGGGATGGTGCTTTGCAGAGGCAGAGGGAAAGGATTGGTCGTCAGTCTAGACTGTCAACACTCATTTGCAAGGAGCCAGTTACACAGCAGTACGAAGGGAGCTTGGGATCGAGACAGCTGCCTGTTCACTCAGCCAAGAAATGATACATGGCACAGATGGACATAAAAATGGGAGGGGATATCAGGTTATTAAGAAATATAAGCTTGAATGTAGGTTAAAATGAGGATAAATGAGACCTACAATAAAGCTTGAACAGCCTCATTGGAAACTGTCCAATTACATGTGAAGGATAAGATAGAAATAATGAACTGTGGCATTGTTCTGAAAATTTGTATTACAAGAGAGAAAAGCTGGATCAACCAATTACTGTACCTTATTTCCATACTTTTATGTTGTTATATTTTACAGAATAACTGAATGACTTGTTGAGGCCAATTTTTCTGTGGGCCATGTGCCTTGATGTGAGTCAGGCAGAGAGCATCTAAAGGATCTAATGCCTGGAAATGTGGAAGGAAAGTCCATTGTTGCTGTAGCAGACAATGGCCACTAGAGTCAGAGGGGCCCAAATTGCCCCTTCCCTTAAGGCCTGTTACCACCGGAAATCGGCGGCGATGCTGCAGAATGGAATGGCCGCCAACATTTTGTGGAATGGCCGCCACTCGCCCAATCGCCCTGCCGCGGTTTCCCGGCGGTGAGCATCACCGTACCACTTCCCCCACACTTCCGCGCCGGTGCTGGCCAGCACGCCTAACTGCGTCATCACTGCGCGCACCACCGAGTTCCCAGGCCGGAAATGACATTGCCCTATAAAAGTTGTCCGATCGCTCGGCGGTGCCAAGAGTAGGTTTTTTCGGGTGGTGCATAGTTCCTGATGCACATCGCCAGAGTGGCTTAAAGGTATGTTGCTTTATCTTGATTTTGTGTCGGCGACTTTTTCCCGTTGTTTCACTAGCAGTGCAAGGATACAGTGCGTGCTGGTTCGTGAGTGCTGGAGGCACCTTCCACCTGCAGAACAGCGAGGCCACTTCGAGGAGGCTGGACTTGGGGAGCTTTGAAATGGGGGCAGTGCTGGCAGGCCAACGCCTCCTGCACATTGTGCATGCCGCCGAGAAACGGAGGAGAAGGCGGCACTGGGGGCAAAGGCTGCAGAGGCAGCGGGCAAGGGCCGCAGCTATCATTAAGGCCCAGCATGGAGAGGGCCAGGGAGATGGCCACAAAGTGGAGGCAAGCGAGGTGCCACAGGAAAGCTCTCAGCAAGGGCAGCCCTAAAGGAGGAGAGTGGGGTACGCAGACCCCCCACACCAGATACTGGGCCAGCAGGCCAGGAGGCAGCCTGCAGCAGAGGCAGATGTTGGGCAGCAGCAGCCTGCAGAGGTGGAAGAGGCAGCAGAGCAGCAGGGAGAAGCCAATGAGGCACATCACAGAGCAAGATGTCAACACAGACGTGGGGGCACCAGGCCATATCGAGAAAGGTTCTTCCGCCAGAAATTCTCATACAGGGATATAAATGATGATCAGTGGCTGCGCAGACTAAGACATCATGATGGAGCTCTGCAATCTCCTGCAGGCAGACTTGGAGCCACAGACATGGGTGAAGACAGCCCTGAGCGTGGCATCCAAAGTGACCATCAGCCTGAACTTTTAAGTGATTGGGTTCTTCCAAGCTGCCACTGCAAACATGTGCACCATCTCAGTTTGCAGCCTGCACATCGATACAGGAGGTCACAGATGCTGTGTATAGGAAGAGAGCCGACTACATCTCATTCCTTATGACCAGGGATAAGCAATTGGAGTGGCAGAATGCATTCCTACGCATTGCTGGCTGCCCCAGGGTCCAGGGAGGTCATTGATTGCACCCATGTTGGTCTCAGGGCACTCCAACAAACCCCTGAGCAATTCAAAAACCGCAAGGGTTTCCTCTCCTCAATGTTCAACTCGTTTGCGATCACAACCGCAATATTATGCAAGTGGATGCCCAGTTTCATGGTAGCAGACACGATTCTTTCATACTGTGCCAGAGCATTGGCCCACGCCTCTTCACTGGTCCCAATGAAGATTGCGGCTGACTCCTCAGTGAAAAGGGCTACCATGCTAAGAACTTGGCTCATGACTCCTCTGTGCAACCCTAGAACTGCTGCGCAACTTGTGTAGAATGAAAGTCGGACAGCCTCCAGTACTATCAGCGAACACACTATTGGCATTCTCAACAGAGGTTCCATTGCATTACTCGCCTGAGCATGTCTCCATATTCGTGGTGATGTGCTGCATGCTCCACAACCTGGCCATCATGGGGGTGCAGTTATTGTAGGACGAGGCAGCAGTGGCACCTGTGGTGGAGGAGGACAAGGAGGAGGAGCATGAGGAGGAGGACGAGGAGGCACAGGAGGAGGAGGATGTGGGCGGCCAGCCACACAGGAGATGGCGTCGCCATCGTGACCCTGCAAGGGAAGCACAAACTCATTTCAAAGCTGCGCATTTCACATAACTCAATGCCCAGTTGAGCCTGCATCTGGCCATGTCCATGGGCCAACCTGTGAGCCCTCTCACACATCATTCCAGCACAGTCAAATGAGAGACCTCATCACAAATTCCAAACACAAAATAAAGATTCATTTGAACCCAAACAATGGGTTTCAAAAGCATGCACATAATTAATTATCACTCTTGTCCAACTCCTTATTATCCCTCTTACGCAGCCCTATCCTTACACTACGCCGCAGTATCTCCCCTGTGGCTGCCTCATGGCTTTGGAAAGGCGGCTGTGTGTCTGTAGAGGAAGCTACAGGTGACCTTCTCAGACGCCCTTGAAGCAGTCATCCATGACGCTCCATGTCCTGTTGCCCAGAGTGCATGAGAGCATTCTGAGCTTTCAGGACAGCAGCCATCTTGTCCAAAGAAGCACAGCCACGTTCGTTCCCTTGTGTCTGTGCTGCAATGGCAGCTGTCACCCCGCCAAGAGACGCGTCATCGCAGCTGGATCTGCACACTCTGGGATTCCACCATTGTCTGCACACTTGCAATGATGGTCCTCATGGTGTGCGCAGAGCTGTCTACAATACGGGAGGCGGACTCCTCCATGCTCCTCACTACTTGCGACAGCCTCTCGAGCAAGAGCACCGATTGCATGGCCTCCACCCAAACATCGATGGGCTCGCCTGAGTCCTCCTCAGCAGGACTCGGCAGCACACTCGTCCCCCGGAGAGATGGCACCCGAAGTTTCCTTTGTCCTGCACCCTGCTGCAGCCTGCTAGGACCGGTGCTTCACCCAGTGCAGACCCCTCTCCTAAATCTATGTTACCTGACCGCGGACTCCCAGTATCTGAGCTGATGCGTGGAACTGTATGAAGCAGTGATGAACTGTTGCTCCAGAGCTCTCCCACTCTCCATTTCCCTCATCTGAGATGCCACCAAGATTATGCATACTGTCAACTGTTTCCTCCTGACTGTGGCTTTCCGCTCACAAATTGATCGTCTCAGTTCAACTCCAGTTCTGGGCGAGCGTTCTGAGTCAGTTATGACTGGGGGCTGGGTAGCTGATCTGATGGGAGTGGCAATGACCATGTCAGAAATTGAAAGTCTAGATTCATTGATGATGGCGGAGTCCTCTGATAAATGAATATAGGTTGGGTGGTCACTGATTGTATCTTCCTCAACTTGTTCCAGTTCATACGTGTGCCGCAGCTTTATCTGATCAACATGTTTCCTGCATGTTTGCCCATTTTTGAGCATGACAGTAAACACTCTGTTACCCTCCTTGGCCGTAACAGTACCAACGACCCACTTGGGATCATAATTTAGTACATACACAGGATTGTTAACAGTGATGTTGCATGACACAGCAGCATGATCATGATTCCACTGCTGATTTTGACGTCTGTTTTCAACACGATCATTCAAGTCAGGATGGACAAGAGAGAGCTTGGCCTTGAGACCTCTCCAAGAATTGTTCAGCAGGGGAGACCCCGATAAGCATGTAGGGTCTTGTCCTGTAACTAAGCAATATGCATGACAAGCGAGTCTGCAGTGAACCCTGAGTTACATGGTTCATACTCTGCTTGATTATTTGGACAGCACACTCTGCTTGACCATTAGAAGCAGGTTTGAATGGTGCTGACCTCATATGTTTAATACCATTGAGTTTCATGAACTCTTGAAACTTCAGACTTGTGAAGCAAGATCCGTTGTCGCTCACAACGATGTCAGACAGACCATGAACAGCAAATGTGACACAAAGGCTCTTAACGGTAGCTGTGGATGTACTGGATGGCATGATTATACACTCTATCCACTTGGAATATGCATCTACCACAACAAAAGACCTCTTAGCCAGGAAAGGACCCGCAAAGTCTATGTGGATCCTCGACCATGGTTTGGATGGCCACGACCACAGATTCAGTGGAAATTCCGCTGGTACTTTGCTTAGCTGCATGCAAGTGTTGCACTGATGCACACATGATTCCAGATCAGAGTCAATTCCAGGCCACCATATGTGAGACCTGGCAATGGCTTTCATCATGACAATACTGGGATGAGTGCTGTGTCGATCACGTACACATTTCTCTCTGCCTTTCTTAGGCATAACAACACGATTACCCTACAGTAAACAATCTGACTAAATGGATAGTTTGTCTTTGCGACGGTTGTAAGGTTGTTCTCATCACACATTTCCATAGGTATAGCAGACCAATCACCACTAAGGACACAACATTTTACAACTGATAAAATCGGGTCCTGTCTGGTCCAGGTCCTAACTTGTTGAACAGTGACAGGGGTTCCTTCACACTCAAAAGTATCCATAACTAACAGTAGATCTGCAGGTTGTGGCATCTCCCGTTCAGTGTGGGCAAAGGCAGATGGCTCAGTGCATCAGTACAATTCTCAGTGCCAGGTCTATGGCGAATGACATAATCATAGGCAGATAATGTTAGCGTCTCTGGATGCGTGACGATGTATTGGTATAGATACCTTTGTTTTCTGAAAACAATGAAATGAGTGGCTTGTGATCCATTTCGAGTTCAAAACAAAGACCAAACAGGTAATGATGCATCTTTTTTACCCCATACACGCAGGCTATAGCTTCTTTTTCGACCATGCTGTAAGCTCTTTCCGCCTTTGACAAACTTTTCGAAATATACATAACAGGTTGTAGTTTACCTGACTCAGTAGCTTTTTGGAGCACGCAGCCAACCCCACATGACGAAGCATCACAGGCCAATACTAGACGCTTGCACGGATCATAATGTACCAGCAACTTAGAGCAAAGCAGATTCGTAGCTTTCTCGAAAGCTCTATCTTGAGACACACTCCAAACCCTGTTGTCATCTTTTCTGAGCAGCATGTGCAGTGACTCTAATAAAGTGCTCAATCTAGGCAAGAAATTACTGAAGTAGTTGAGTAGACCAAGGAACGAACACAGCTCTGTCACATTTTGAGGCCTGGGTGCATTTTTGATGGCCTTGGTTTGAGTCCATAGGCCTGATGCCATCAGCAGCAATTTTCCTCCCCAGAAATTCGACTTCCGGTGCCATGAAGACGCAGTTCGAATATTTCAACCTGAGTCCCACTTTGTCTAGACGATGTAGAACATCTTCAAGGTTATTCAGGTGTTCAGCAGTGTCACGACCTGTGAGTAGAAAGTCATCTTGAAACACGACGGTTCTAGGGACGGACTTCAGTAGACTCTCCATATTCCGCTGAAATATGGCTGCAGCCGAACGAATTCCAAAAGGATACCTGTTGTAGATAAACAGTCCTTTGAGTGTTGATGCACGTAAGTTTCTTCGACGTGTCGACGAGCTCATGTGTCATATAGTTTAGTAAATGACTTCCCAACAGCTAGCATTGAAAACAGGTCATCGGCCTTCGGTAACGGGTACTGATCCTGTTTCGAAAATCAATTGATCATAACCTTGTAGTCTCCACAAATCCTGACAGTACCATCACTCTTCAATACAAGAACAATGGGACTGGCCCATTCATTTAATTTGACCGGTGATATAACCCCTTCACGTCCAGCTCAATTTCGACCTTCTCCCTCATCATGTACGGAACAGCCCGAGCTCTGTGATAGACAGGGGTCTTGCATCCGAGTCCAGGTGAATCTGCATCTTGGCTCCCATGAAATTGCCGATGCCCGGTTCAAACAGCAAGGGAAACTTGCTCAGCACTTGAGCACATGAAGCATCATCCACCGATGACAACTCTTTGATATCATTCCAATTCCATTTGATTTTCTCGAGCCAATTCCTGCCGAACAGCATTGGACCATTTCCTGGAATGATCCATAATGGTAGATTATGAACCACACCATCACACGACACCTTGACTAAAGCACTGCCAATCAGAGGTATGAGTTCTTTGGTGTAAGTACGCAACTTGGCATTGACTGGACTCAGCTTAGGCTTAACAGCCTTAGTGTCCCACAGCTTGTCGAATGTCCTTTGGCTCATTATCGACTGACTCGCACCCGTATCCAATTCCATCGATAACAGCACGCCATTTAGTTTCACATTAACCATTATCGGTTGGCTCTATGTCAGGAATGAATGGCAGGGGGATGGGAACGTATGCAGGGAGACCGAGGGAAGTAGAATGGGGGAAGAAGCAAAAGATAGAAAGAAGGAACGTAAAAGTGGAGGGCAGAGAAACCCAAGGCAAAAATCAAAAAGGGCCTCATTACAGCAAAATTCTAAAAGGGCAAAGTGTGTTAAAAAGACAAGCCTGAAGGCTCTGTGCCTCAATGCAAGGAGTATTCGTAATAAAGTGGACGAATTAACTGCGCAGGCAGCAATTAATGAATATGATGTAACTGGCATCATGGAAACATGGCTCCAGGGTGACCAAGGCTGGGAACTCAACATCCAGAGGTATTCAACATTTAGGAAGGATAGGCAGAAAGGAAAAGGAGGTAGGGTAGCGTTGCTGGTTAACGAGGATTAATGTAATAGTAAGGAAGGACATTAGCTTGGGTGATGTGGAATCTGTATGGGTGGAGCTGCGGAATAATAAAGGGCAGAAAACGCTAGTGGGAGTTGTGTACAGACCACCAAACAGTAGTCGTGAGGTTGGGGACAGCATCAAACAAGAAATTAGGGACGGGTGCAATAAAGATACAGAAGTTATCATGGGCGACTTTAATCTACATATAGATTGGGCTAACCAAACTGGTAATAATATGGTAGAGGAGGATTTCTTGGAGTGTATTAGGGATGGTTTTCTAGACCAGTATGTCGAGGAACCAACTAGAGGGCTTGCCATCCTAGACTGGATGATGTGTAATGAGAAAGGACTAATTAGCAATCTGGTTGTGCGAGGCCCCTTAGGGAAGAGTGACCATAATATGGTAGAATTCTTTATTAAGATGGAGAGTGACACAGTGAATTCAGAGATTGGGTCCTGAACTTAAGGAAAGGTAACTTCGATGGTATGGGACGTGAATTGGCTAGAATAGACTGGCGAATGATACTTAAAGGGTTGACGGTGGATAGGCAATGGCAAACATTTAAAAGATCACAAGGATGATCTTCAACAATTGTACATCCCTGTCTGGAGTAAAAATAAAAGGGGGAAGGTGGCTCAACCGTGGCTAACAAGGGAAATCAAGGATAGTGTTCAATCCAAGGAAGAGGCCTATAAATTGACTAGAAAAAGCAACAAACCTGAGGACTGGGAGAAATTTAGAATTCAGCAGAGGAGGACAAAGGGATTAAATAGGAGGGGGAAAATAGAGTATGAGAGGAAGCTTGCTGGGAACATAAAAACTGACTGCAAAAGCTTCTATAGATACGTGAAGAGAAAAATATTAGTGAAGACAAATGTAGGTCCCTTGCAGTCAGAATCAGGTGAATTTATAATGGGGAACAAAGAAATGGCAGACCAATTGTATAAATACTTTGGTTCTGTCTTCACGAAGGAAGACACAAATAACCTTCCGTAAATACTATGGGACCGAGGGTCTAGTCAGAAGGAGGAACTGAAGGAAATACTTATTCGGTGGGAAAATGCATTAGGGAAATTGAGGGAAATTGATGGGATTGAAGGCTGATAAATCCCCGGGGCCTGATAGTCTGCATCCCAGAGTACTTAAGGAAGTGGCCCTAGAAATATTGGATGCATTGGTGATCATTTTCCAACAGTCTATCGACTCTGGATCAGTTCCGATGGACTGGAGGGTAGCTAATGTAACACCATTTTTTTAAAAAGGAGGGAGCGAGAAAACGGGTAATTATAGATCGGTTCGCCTAACATCAGTAGTGGGGAAAATGTTGGAATCAATTATTAAAGATGAAATAGCAGCGCATTTGGAAAGCAGTGACAGATCGGTCCAAGTCAGCATGGATTAATGAAGGGGAAATCATGCTTGACAAATCTTCTAGAATTTTTTGAGGATGTAACTAGTAGAGTGGACAAGGGAGAAGCAGTGAATGTGGTGTATTTGGATTTTCAAAAGGCTTTTGACAAGGTCCCACACAAGAGATTGGTATGCAAAATCAAAGCACATGATATTGGGGGTAATGTACTGACGTGGATAGAGAATTGGTTGGCAGACAAGAAGCAAAGAGTCGGGATAAACGGATCCTTTTCAGAATGGCAGACAGTGACTCGTGGGGTACCGCAGGGCTCAGTGCTGGGACCCCAGCTATTTACAATATACATTAATGATTTAGATGAAGGAATTGAGTATAAAATCTCCAAGTTTGCAGATGACACTAAGCCGGGTGGCGGTGTGAACTGTGAGGAGGATGCTAAAAGGCTGCAGGGTGACTTGGACAGGTTAGGTGAGTGGGCAAATGCACGGCAGATGCAGTATAATGTGGATAAATGTGAGGTTATCCACTTTGGTGGCAAAAACACAAAGGCAGAATATTATCTGAATGGCGGCAGATTAGGAAAAGGGGAGGTGGAACGTGACCTGGGTGTCATGGTTCATCAGTCATTGAAATTTGGCATGCCGGTGCAGCAGGCGGTGAAGAAGGCAAATGGTATGTTGGCCTTCATAGCTAGGGGTTTTGACTATAGGAGCAGGGAGGTGCAGGCTCAAAGGGCCAAATGGCCGACTCCTGCACCCATTTTCTATGTTTCTATAAATACAGTCGATACATTTCCTCCTCGGGTATTTTGGTTTGCATATCCAGGTCCACGCTAGACTGGTTGACATCATCCACCTGGTAAGTCACAGCATGCTTGCTCAGCTGTGGACCCATTCGCTGAAGATGCCCCACTTTCGAACAGCCTTTACAGATGTACTGTTTAAAACGACATTGATGATGCCGATGATTGCCCCCACAACTTCAACAGGGTGAGATCGGATTCGTACCCGTTGGCAGACTTTGAGCAGCTACAGGTTTTTCATACACAGTCGAGTAGGCCCTGCCATAAGCAGTTCTGCCATACGACGATACAATCTTGTTTACAGTACTTGCTGTGGAGCTCTGACTCTTCAATGATATCTGCCTTAAATTATCATCCGTTGTCATGTATGCCTGGGCAATCGCGATGGCCTTGCTCAAATCCAGCTTCTCCCCAGCCAATAACTTCCGGAGGATCACCTCGTAGTTGATTTCTATTGCAAAGAAATCTCGCAGCATTTCTCCCAACGTGTCTTCGAACTTACATGGCCCAGCAAGACGTCTTAGGTCGGCAATGAATTCCGATACATCCTGACCCTCAGAATGAATATGCGTGTAGAATCAATAGCAGGAGATGATGATGCCTTCTTTTGGTTTGAGATGGTCACGTACCAGAGCACACAATTCCTCATGTCCTTGTCCTTTGGATGTGCAGGCGAGAGGAGATTCTTTATGAGGCCATAGATTTCCGGACCACAAAAAGTGAGGAAAACCGCCCTGCGCCTAACTGTGCCAGTAGCTTCCTCCATTTTGTTGGCCATGAAGTACTGGTCCAGACGATCGATAAAATCGGACCAGTACTCTCCCTCTACGAATCTCTCCAGAATTCCAATGGTGCTCTTTTTGCATGCGAAGGTTCTTGAGTTACCTCGTCGCCAAATGTTATGTATGTCATAACTTGATAGACTGAATACTGTAAACTCATTCAGGTGCAAACCTGGCTCAACATTATTCCAGCCCTGAGTGTTCACTTTACATGGTGGCTTGCTTTATATGCCTGGCTCGCACACACGTGCATACAGCCCAATGACACCCGACAGGGGCGCCACCTTGTGGCTAGTAAAACCAAGCATACATACATGACATAGGCGGTCCCTCGAATCAAGGATGACTTGCTTCCATGCCAAAAAGGAATGAGTTCAAAGGTGTTTCAATGAAGGACCTAATATTCCAGGTCCCGAAATGTATATTGAAGGGTGAAAGATACCTGTGCGTGGATTTTTTTAACATGTGGCCTAGCAGCCACCACATGGGCTTGACAGAACTTGGCCTTGGTGCAGTGGCAAGGGTTAATCAAGATGACTGGAGACACCACCCCACCCATCTCGGCGGTAAGGGAAGTTCAAATGTGGTGCGTGCGCCCCGTTTTGGGTGCAGGGCAATTTCGGCCCCAGAGCCTTCTGGCTATTGTTCATAAAGAACAGCCAGAAGTCCTCCCATGTCAATCCCTGGTCCAATGTCCCTGTGAAACAAAAAAGGAACTTATCTTTGGGACTTGTTTGCTATCTGCCTCACTCTCTAATTGTACAATCAGAGTAGGCTGATACAGGGCCTAAGGCATACTTTTTCTGGGAGGCCTTCAAATGGGCTCGCCACGGCGATACAAGAGGAAATTAAGGTGGGGGTGTAGCAACATTTGCCTGTATCTATTGCAGGTGCAGACAACCCCCACCCTACCCTCCTGGAAATTCCAGAGCAACAATGTCACATGACCCTGCCCTTTTTCTTGTGCTTTCTGTCCAGGGAATAAGCATTCATCAGGTGCAAATCAAAGAAAAATCAACTCCTTTATCTACTGGAAAAGGTAGAACTGTGTATTAGAAGTTAGACTGCTTTATATCTATCTTCCTCCACTGGTAGAATGGTGACATTTGTATTGTCTATTCTGTTTTTCCATTCTATGCCTCTTTCAATATGTTATGTATTAATGCTTGGGGGTCACCAGACACCAGAGGGCACCGCGGTCGGAGGTCATCGGTCTGTACGCATGTGGCATGTATGCTTGATCACCTGTATATAAGCTGGGTGTCTTTGTCACGCTGGCACTCTTGGGCTGGAATAAAGATGGATCAGTTTACACCTGAGTGAGTTTACAGTAACCAGACTCTTGAGTCATTACACAATAGTAATATGCAACATATTTCACTCTGGCTCTTATTGCCAGACACCAGCAGATCAGTTATAACATGGATTTAAGAGGTCATTGGTTTATTATATATCTGCCTTCCGTGAGTCATTGTATGCCCTTTCAGCAGTGGTGTCATCAGCTATGGTTAGATCTGGTTGCTCCCGGAAACCCACTTTGCATTCTGCATGCTCCCTCAAACAGCTGGAAAAAAACTCAATTCCCCTAAGATGTTTGTGGGATAAGCACTTCACAGATAAATGAAACATTTTTGGCAGTGTTCACATTCTATATCGACAGTGTTAGCTGTTGCTCAGTTGGAAGGACTCTCGCCTCTGAGTCAGGTGGAATTCCACTCCAAAATCTTGAGCGCATAACCTAGGCTGATGCTTCAGGTCAGTACTGAGGGAGTGCTACACTGTTGGAGGTGCCGTCTTTTGGATGATACGTTAAACCGAGGCCCCATCTGCCCTCTCAAATAGACATAAAAGATCTCGAGGCACTATTTCAAAGAAGAGCAGAGGAGTTCTCCCCAGGGTGCTGGCCAATATTTATCCCTCAACCAACACCTACAAACAGATGATCTTTAGAGGAGCAGTAACTCTTTCTGTTGATAAAAGGGAGGGCGGGAGTTCGTGAGTCGGCAAGAGACAGCATGGGGAGGCCTATAAAAAGGCCCAGCATTGGTGAGTCGGCGAGAGGCAGCGTGGGGAGGCCTATAAAAAGGCCCAGCATTGGTGAGCCGACGAGAGGCAGCGGGAGTTCGTGAGCCGGCGAGAGGCAGTGGGAGTTCGTGAGCCGGCGAGAGGCAGCGGGAGTTCGTGAGCCGGCGAGAGGCAGCGGGAGTTCGTGAGCCGGCGAGAGGCCAGCCGGTGCAGCTGCAGCGGGGAGAGAAGGCAAAAAAGTAGAAAGAAATTGAAAGGTGACGTCACAGCCAAGGGGGTAAGTGATTGGTTAGGAGCTTTTCTTTTTTCTTTTCTCTATCAGTAAGTAATATTTAGCATTATTGTTGCCAAATTAAGTTTATCAAAGGGTTAACTAATGGCAGGAGAGCTCAGACACGTGTTATGCTCCTCCTGTACAATGTGGGAAGTCAGGGACGCCTCCGGTGTCCCAGACGACTACGTGTGCAGGAAGTGCATCCACCTCCAGCGCCTGACGGACCGCATTGCGGCACTGGAGCTGAGGGTGGATGAACACTGGAGCATCCACGATGCTGAGAATGACGTGAATAGCACGTTTAGCGAGTTGGTCTTACCGCAGGAAAAGGGTACACAGCCAGATAGTAAATGGGTGACCAGCAGGAAGAGCAGTGCAAGGAAGGTAGTGCAGGGGTCCCCTGCGGTCATCCTCCTGCAAAACAGATACACCGCTTTGGGTACTGTTGAGGGGGATGACTCATCAGGGGAGAGCAGCAGCAGCCAAGTTCATGGCACCGTGGGTGGCCCTGCGCACAGGAGGGCAGGAAAAAGAGTGGGAGAGCTATAGTGCTAGGGGACTCGATTGTAAGGGGAATAGATATGCGTTTCTGTGGCCGCAACCGAGACTCCAGGATGGTATGTTGCCTCCCTGGTGCAAGGGTCAAGGATGTCTTGGAGCGGGTGCAGGACATTCTGAAAAGGGAGGGTGAACAGCCAGTTGGTGCATATAGGTACCAACGATATAGGTAAAAAATGGGATGAGGTCCTACGAAACGAATTTAGGGAGCTAGGAGCTAAATTAAAAAGTAGGACCTCAAAAGGTAGTAATTTCAGGATTGCTACCAGTGCCACGTGCTAGTCAGAGTAGGAATCGCAGGATAGCTCAGATGAATACGTGGCTTAAAGAGTGGTGCAAGAGGGAGGGGTTCAAATTCCTGGGACACTGGAACCGGTTCTGGGGGAAGTGGAACCAGTACAAACCGGACGGTCTGCACCTGGGCAGGACCGGAACCAATGTCCTAGGGGGAGCGTTTGCTAGTGCTGTTGGGGAGGAGTTAAACTAACATGGCAGGGGGATGGGAACCTATGCAGGGAGACAGAGGGAAATAAAATGGAGGCAGAAGCAAAAGATAGAAAGGAGAATAGTAAAAGTGGAGGGCAGAGAAACCCAAGGCAAAAAACAAAAAGGGGCCACATTACAGAAACATTCTAAAGGGACAAAGTGTGTTAAAAAGACAAGCCTGGAAGCTCTGTGCCTCAATGCAAGGAGTATTCAGAATAAGGTGGACGAATTAACTGCGCAGACAGCAGTGAACAGATATGATGTAATTGGCATCACGGAGACATGGCTCCAGGGTGACCAAGGCTGGGAACTCAACATCCAGGGGTATTCAACATTTAAGAAGGATAGGCAGAGAGGTAAAGGAGGTGGGTTGGTGTTGCTGGTTAAAGAGGAACTTAATGCAATAGTAAGAAGAGACATGAGCCTGGATGATGTGGAATCGGTATGGTTGGAGCTGCGGCATTCCAAAGGGCAGAAAACGTTAGTAGGAGTTGTGTACAGACCATGAAACAGTAGTAGTAGTGAGGTTGGGGACAGCATCAAACAAGAAATAAGGGATGTGTGCAATAAAGGTACAGCAGTTATCATGGGCGACTTTAATCTACATATTGATTGGGCTAATCAAATTCGTAGCAATGCGGTGGAGGAGGATTTCCTAGAGTGTATTAGGGATGGCTTTCGAGACCAATATTTCGAGGAACCAAGTAGAGAGATGGCCATCCTAGACTGGATGATGTGTAATGAGTAGGGACGAATTAGCAATCTTGGGGAAGAGTGACCATAATATGGTAGAAATCTTTATTAAGATGGAGAGTGACACAGTTAATTCTGAAACTAGCATCCTGAACTTAAAGAAAGGGAACTTTGACGGTTTGAGGCGTGAATTGACTAGAATAGACTGGCAAAGGATACTTAAAGGGTTGACGGTGGATAAGTAATGGCAAACATTTAAAGATCACATGGATGAAGTTCAGCAAAAGTACATCCCTGTCTCGAGTAAAAATAAAATGGGAAGGTGGCTCAACCGTAGCTAACAAGGGAAATTAAGGATAGTGATAAAGCCAAGTAAGAGGCATATAAATTGGCCAGAAAAAGCAACAAACCTGAGGACTGTTAGAAATTTAGAATTTAACAGAGGAGGACTAAGTTTCATGTATCTTACATTATTATATATAACTGTATACTAACATGCTATACATGACTGTAATAAGATATGACCTGTAACCACCAGCATACCTTACCACCAGGTGTGCACTTGCAAGAGACAGGTATATAAGGGCAGGTCTCAGGCAAGTGCAGCATTCCAGAGCTGTGAAATAAAGGTGCAGGTCCAGGGTCATTATATGCCTCTTGTGAATCTGTACTGAGGGGACAGGATTTTACACTAAGGATTTAATTAAGAGGGTGAAAATAGAGTACGAGAGGAAGCTTGCAGGGAACATAAAAACTGACTGCAAAAGTTTCTATAAATATGTAAAGAGAAAAAGATTAGTGAATAAAACACAGGTCCCTTGCAGTCGGATTTAGGTGAATTTATAATGGGGAACAAAGAAATGGCAAACCAATTGAACAAACACTTTGGTTCTGTCTTCACGAAGGAAGACACAAATAACCTTCCGAATGTACTGGGGGACAGTGGGTCTAGTGAGAAGGAGGAACTGAAGGATATCCTTATTAGGCGAGAAATTGTGCTTGGGAAATTGATGGGATTGAAGGCCGATAAATCCCCGGGACCTGATCATCTGCATCCCAGAGTACTTAAGGAAGTGGCCCAAGAAATAGTGGATGGATTGGTGATCATTTTCCAACAGTCTATCGACTCTGGATCAGTTCCTATGGACTGGAGGGTAGCTAATGTAACACCACTTTTTAAAAAAGGAGTGAGAGAGAAAACGGGTAATTATAGACCGGTTAGCCTGTCATCAGTAGTGGGGAAAATGTTGGAATCAATCATTAAGGATGAAATAGCAGCGCATTTGGAAAGCAGTGACAAGATCGGACCAAGTCAGCATGGTTTTATGAAAGGGAAATCATGCTTGATGAATCTTCTGGAATTTTTTGAGGATGTAACTAGCAGAGTGGGCAAGGGAGAACCAGTGGATGTCGTGTATTTGGACTTTCAATAGGCTTTTGACAAGGTCCCGCACAAGAGATTGGTGTGAAAAATCAAAGCGCATGGTAATGGGGGTAATGTACTGACATGGATAGAGAACTGGTTGGCAGACAGGAAGCAGAGAGTAGGGATATAAATGGGTCCTTTTCAGAATGGCAGGCAGTGACTAGTGGAGTGCCGCAGGGCTCAGTGCTGGGACCCCAGCTCTTTACAATATACATTCACGATTTTGATGAAGGAATTGAGTATAATATTTCCAAATTTGCGGATGACACTAAACTGGGTGGCAGTGTGAGCTGTGAGGAGGACGCTAATAGGCTGTAGGGTGATTTGGACAGGTTAGGTGAGTGGGCAAATGCATGGCAGATACAGTATAATCTGGATAAATGTGAGGTTATACATTTTGGGGGCAAAAACACGAAGGCAGAATATTATCTGAACGGCGTCAGATTAGGAAAAAGGGAGGTGCAACGAGACCTGGGTGTCATGGTTCATCAGTCACTGAAAGTGGGCATGCAGGTACAGCAGGTGGTGAAGAAGGCAAATGGTATATTGGCCTTCATAGCTAGGGGATTTGAGTATCGGAGCAGGGAGGTCTTACTGCAGTTGTACAGGGCCTTAGTGAGGCCTTACCTGGAATATTGTGTTCAGTTTTGGTCTCCTAATCTGAGGAAGGACGTTCTTGCTATTGAGGGAGTGCACCGAAGGTTCACCAGACTGATTCCAGGGATGGCTAGACTGTCATATGAGGAGAGATTGGATCAACTGGGCCTTTATTCACTGGAGTTTAGAAGGATGAGAGGGGATCTCATAGAAATGTATAACATTCTGACGGGACTGGACAGGTTAGATGCAGGAAGAATGTTCCCGATGTTGAGAAGTCCAGAACCAGGGGACATAGTCTTAGGATAATGGGTAGACAATTTAGGACTGAGATGAGGAGAAACTTCTTCACTCAGAGAGTTGTTAACCTATGGAATTCCCTGCTGCAGAGAGTTGTTGATGCCAGTTCATTGAATATATTCAAGAGGGAGTTAGATATGGCCCTTACAGCTAAAGGGATCAAGTGGTATGGAGAGAAAGCAGGAAAGGGGTACTGAGGGAATGATCAGCCATGATCTTATTGAATGGCGATGCAGGCTCGAAGGGCCGAATGGCCTACTCCTGCACCTTTTTTCTATGTTTCTATGTTTCTAACTCCACAGATGGCAAGGTGAGTGCAATCGATTGTTCCTTGTACTCAAGGAATACCAACAATTGGAAAATTGGATCACCTACTCCAATAATTCTGGCTACCACTTGATGAATGTTAAACAGTGGTGGAAGAGAGCACCAGTTACCTTAAAGATACAGTACACTGCCTGATCTGAAGAGTGACTCCTGTTAGTGTGGAAGAGAGCCCAGTTACATAGGGATAGTTCAAGCTGGAGGATGCTCCATGGTGACAGATTTGGTTCCAAGCACCAATCCTTACACATGGGTCTTCACTGAAGTCCGCAGAGGTAGATATTCGTGCCTTATTGGGAATTACTAAATCCTGTAGGTCTTCCTTTTATGGTATCAACACTTTCAGGCCGTCATCTCCTGTTTCTCTGTTCCTTCCCTGCCAACATATATATCAAGCTTGGTGTGATCCTCTTAAAAGTTCACCGAAAAATTTGTTTTTTTACCCATATTTACTGCCCTGCTCAGCGCTGGAACTCATCCAATTCCTCTGTTATTTTGACATCAGCTTTGAATGGGTGAAATTAATACGAATTTGGGCTGAAATAAATTTGTACCTTCCACATGAATTGCTATTTAGTTAGTAGTTAACAAGTTTAAAAGGCATTAACGCCAGCTCTCTGTGCATTGGAAATATATAATCCCAAGAGCAAATGCATAAAAGTTAACACCTGTTTAATTAAAGGCAAGTGCAAATTTCTACCCGTTAATACACAATTAACGCATGTGCTAGCTGCAGCACAAAGTAAGTTGCACTCCCTTTGGGCTTAGTTTTGTCTGCATGCTATTTTAGCACTCTAGCTAATGTATTTGCATAAATTCCTGCCGATATTACTTTGGCACAGTCATGCCCTCATGGGTTTTTTTTTGCAGACAGGAATTTATGTAAACACTTTAGAATGGGTGCTAAAAATAGCAGAGTGGAACTTGAATCCATACCTACATTAACAATAATACACATACAGCATACGATTAATACATTTTTTGTTCAATTTTTCCGACCTATCTTTTTTTAACCTTAGTGGTTGCACAATAAAATAAGCTGTGTATTAAATATTGGTCTCAGTAAAGATATATCCCTTATATTGTGATTATTTGTAAAAAGTAGATGGATCAGGGCTCCCTCTCCATACAGTCCTTGAGATAGTAGCGAAGAAATTTGTGGGGTGTTTGTGAATTGACATTTCTTCAACTACTAGATTCATGGTGTAGTACAATGGAGAGGGATTTGTTTTATTAAAGGTGACATTACCCGTTGAAAGAATAATTCAACCATAGTGGTGTCACCAAATACTTTAGAATGTTCTTTCATTTTTTTATTCCACATGACTGCAAAAAAAATTTCTTTTTAGTACATAAAGTGTGGCATCATTCTAAGGTACAGATCTAATTCTGCCCAAGGTTCTGATGCAGTTGGTAGTTTCTGTCTCCTTGCATGAATGACTGCAGGTTACTAAAAGTGTCAGGAGACAAGGCCCACTCACATTTTTGGCAAAGCTGATTCTTTTCCTTGAAATATTGAAAAGCATTTCAGACCTGGCAATTTAAATAAAACTCTCGATGAGCCACATGAGGAAGGCATATCGGTTTATATAGAATAAATAGAATATTTGTTTTTATTTTATACACACAATCTCACATTTTATGACTAGAAATTTAGCACAGCTTGATGCGCCCATTTCAATACAGTGCATTGAAGATAGTTGAAATAAAGAGTGAAATATTTAACTGTATAATAATATGTTTGTGACATTAGACCAGTAACTAAAAAAGACACTTCTTGACGTTTCCAAATGGATGACAAAACATTAGACTCAGCAATGTCCCGAGATAAAATGCAGGATGACACAAGTCTCTTCTGCACTGAAATCAAGAAAAAAAAATCAACTTTTCATTTATTACTGTTTTCTGTACTTCACAGGAAGATATATTATTCCTAAGGCTCGTCTCTCTGAAGTGATAAAATGTAATACAAATCATCGAATGATTGCCGCAGTGCTCAGTTTTCATTCCAATGCTTTACTTGGCAAAGTAATTAAGTCATGCTCACTGAATCCCTAACACATTCTTCTATTTGTAGTTCACATTTTGCATTATTTAAAAGGCCAAAGTACAGAATTCCACAAAACTCGCAGACAAGGCGCGATAGCGAGGAATCAGCAATATTAATATACAACTGACTAATGTTTTTTTTTAATTGGCATTGAATTTTAGAAAGAAACCTTGTAGGTAGTCAAGCAAATGTCCTGCTCACTCTTTTTATATGTGCTCCTTATACATTAATCCCTTCAAAGCAGCACTGAGTATAAATATATAATTCAGCAAAAAGTACTTCAAGGTCCATTAGGATCTAATTCAAGTAGGTCATTACCTACTTTCATGCCTTTAAAATAAGCATCCAACATAAATAAATACTGCAATGGTTAATAGAAAAAGACAGTCTGCAGAACTGTGCACAACAGTTGAGATAAAGTAGAATAGAGCCATCTCATGTGAATGAGAAATAAGGAGTTGACAATGGAAGGAAACATTCATTTAGCAACGAGGAAATTTAAATTAATGCAAAATGTTGTCTTTTGCAGCATTATTTCAAATGACAAACTATACAGTGAAATAAATAATGCAACAGTTTCAAAAGAAATTGGCTTTCTATCAACAGATTGTGACACAAAATATCCACATTTCTCTTACTAATGCAGTGAGTATAAATTATCTTAGAGCGTAAGTATAAATTAGATATTGCTCAAGGTAAAAGGGATGGGAAATTAGGTTTGAGCCCTAGCCCTGAGGCTCAGTCAGGGGTCTGGTATAACTCTCATTCAACTGTTTATGCTGGAAATATGTCCTGAATACAATTAAAGAGTCTCCATTGCTCCTGTTTCTCTGCAATGTATTCACATAAAAGAACTATTAACTCAAGATAACCATGAGATTTCTGTTGCATATTGGAAATGTCAGTGTTCTCTTTATGTGCAGTGGGATGTCCTCAGCTACAACAGCTATGGTAGAAGGTGTCTCCATGGATTTCAGATAGATTGAAATGTGTATTCCATTCAATCTTGGAGTGTGGCTAATTGGGGAATTGGTCAAATTACAACCTTTTTTATTGCTATATGGGTAAGAAAGACAGACCTATGGTAACCAAAACACTATAAATGGAAAATGATTTAAGACTTAACACTTTTAGAATAGGGAAATATAACATACGGATGGACTGACCCATGGGTCACGAATAATAACTTGATTCACTTATGTAAGGCAGAGACTGAGTTCTGACAGGATTATAGCAGTACAGTTAAAGTGCTATTTCCACATCTGTGGTTGTTAAACAGATATTATGCTTGCTTTCTAGTCTAGTCTATCGGTATAGTTGCTGTTAATTCAATACATTTCTAATAGTACTAGTCAGCAACTAGTTGCATGTGGGGAGACAGGACCAAGTGCAGTCTTCAACTGGAACAGGATTAACTGTTGGGGGATATTGGAGCAGAGTGCATAGACACCATTCAATGCCCATTTTAAATTTACACATTCTGCCTGATATATTTCCATTAGAAATTCCTATATCCGTACTTATAGTGAGAACTACCGATGTAAATTTGTCACGCTGTAATTATATTCTTCACCAGTGGTGGCCCTGCAATGGGAGGGGAGTCATTAAAGCGTGCAACTTTGTGTCGGCAGTTTCCATTATAAATGTAGTCTTAGAAATTTACAATGTAAAAATGACAGAAAGTGCATGCAGATGTAAGATTTTTATTACATTATAGATAGTATAGTCCAAGAGTTGCACATTTTTCATATACTACATTTGTTGCAAACTTCTGTGACCCCGGGAAATGTATTGGTGTCTTCTAAAAGGAATATAAAATGCTCATGCATTTATGGATGGATTTCATGGGTGTTCAGAGAACCTCAGAACCTCTATGCAACAAATGTAACCTGCCAAAAACTAAAGCCCTTGGAGTTTTGTGTTTGCTACTGTGCACATGGTAAAGCTGATTTTTTTTTGTTAATCAAAGGTATTAAAGGATATAGGGCAAAGGTGGGTATATGGAGTTAGGTCACAGATCAGTCATGATCTCATTGAACTGCAGAAAAGGCTCAAGGGGCTAAATGGCCTACTCCTGTTCTTATATTCCTATGTTCCTATAAACAGTATCTTTATGGAATTTAAAACTTGAAATGTTCAACATACCTTACAATGTTTCTGTATTCATGGTTTGTTATTGCTAAAAGTTCTAAAAGATGATTATAAAAAATTAAAGAGTGAGCCTTTACCCATCAGTATTTTTAAAAGAAGTTATAATACTTGAATAAAGTAACTCCATAAGCCACAAGATGAAGTAAATGTGAAGACTGGTAATATTTGAACCTATTAATAATTAGGGTTGTGACTTAAACCACAATATGTAATAATTGGTTGCACTCTCTAGTCCACACAGAGTCGTCGAATGTTGCAGTCTACAATGATCTGTTGGAAATTTGTCTCCAAGACTCGTAATTAGCTGGACCATTTTAAGCAAACCTTTAAACAGGGGGCACTTGTTTAATGTTTACAACAAAACAGTTGTATGAGTGAAACCTACAATAAGTCACACTAACATTTCTTGCCCTATTGGTGAAACTCAATTGGTGAGTTATTGCATATGCACAAAGAATAACACTCAAGAAGCTCAACAGCTTCTGGAAAAAATAAGCTGCTTTATTGGCACTAGTCTACTCAGTAGTCTGAACATCCAACCCCTCCCGTATCGGCATACCATGGTGCAGTTTATACTATCTACAGGATGCACTGTTGTAACTTGCCAAGGTTTTCTCGGCAGCACCACCCAAACCCATGACCTCCACCACCCAGAAGGACAAGGGCAGCAGATGCATGCGGCCACCATCACCTCCAAATTTCTCTCCAAGTCATACACCATCTTGACATGTGTATTTTTGTCATTTCTTCATCGCCACTGGGTCAAAATTCTGGAACTTCCTGCCTAACAACACTGGGAGCAACTTCTGATAGCTTCTCCTGGAGTCACAGTGTGGATTTCGTCCCCTAAGGGCCACCACAATGGACATGATCTTTGCAGGGTGACAGCTGCAGCAAAAATGCAGGGAGCAGTGCCAGCCCTTATACATGGCCTTCTTCGATCTTACAAAGGCCTTTGACACTGTCAACTGCTGGGGTCTATGCCCCCAAATGTTGGTCAACATCCTCCGCCTGCTCCACGATGACATACAAGCCATGATCCTTCCCAACGGTTCCATTACAGACTCAATCCATGTCCAGACCGGGGTCAAACAGCTGCGTCATCACCCCAACCCTCTTTTCAATCTTCCTCGCTGCCATGCTCCACCTCACAGTCAACAAACTCCCCGCTGGAGTGGTACAAAGTACAGAACCAATGTGAAGCTGTTCAACCTTCGCCGTCTCCAGGCCAGGTCCAAGACCATCCCAACCTCTGTCATCGAGCTACAGTACACGGATGACGCCTGCGTCTATGCACATTCAGAGGCTGAACTCCAGGGCATGGTCGATGTATTTACTGAGGAGTATGAAAGCATAGGCCTTACGCTAAACATCCATAAGACAAGGTCCTCCACCAGCCTGTCCTCGCCGCAGAGTACTGCCCCCCAATCATTAAGATCCATGGTGCGGCCCTGGACAACATGGACCATTTCCCATATCTTGAGAGCCGTTTATCAATAAAAGCAGACATTGATGAGGAGATTCAATACCGCATCCAGTGCGCCAGCGCAGCCTTCGGCCGCCCGAGGAAAAGAGTGTTCTAAGACCAGACCCTCAAATCTACCACGAAGCTCATGGTCTACAGGGCTGTAGTAATACCCGCCCTCCTGTATGGCTCAGAGACATCGACCATGTACAGTAGACATCTCAAGTCGCTGGAGAAATACCACCAATAATGCCTCCGCAAGATCCGACAAATCCCCTGGGAAGACAGACGCACCAACATGAGTGTCCTCGACCAGGCCAACATCCCCAGCACTGACCACACTTGATCAGTTCCGCTGGGCAGGCCACATTGTCCACATGCCAGACACAAGACTCCCAAAGCAAGTGCTCTACTCGGAACTCCTTCATGGCAAACGAGCCTAAGGCGGGCAGAGGAAACGTTACAAGGACACCCTCAAGTCCTTCCTGATAAAGTACAACATCCCCACCGACACCTGGGAGTCCCTGGCCAAAGACCGCCCTAAGTGGAGGAAGTGCATCCGGGAGGGCGCTGAGTGCCTCGAGTCTCATCACCGAGTGCATGCAGAAAACAAGCGCAGGCAGCAGAAAGAACGTGTGGCAAACCAGTCCCACTCTCCCTTACCCTCAACGACTATCTGTCCCACCTGTGACATGGACTGTGGTTCTCGTATTGGAATGTTCAGCCACCTAAGGAGTCATTCTAAGAGTGGAAGCAAGTCTTCCTCGATTCCGAGGGACTGCCTATGATGATGATGATGAAGGGAGCAACTTCACCACACAGACTGCAATGGTTCAAGAAGACCCACCACCACCTTTTCAACGTCAATTAGGGATGGGCAATAAATGCTGGCTTTGCAGCAACGTCCATATCCCAAGTATGATTTTTTTTAGAATATGTTCTGGGTATTGAAATGATGAATTAATTAATTAAGGTGCTGGGTGAAACATTTCACCGATGTCACCAACCAAAGAATATAATATTACTTTTTCTGCTATTATAACGTGGAGAGAGGAATTTGATAAGAGTTTGTTAAGCTTTCATATGATATGATAACATTACCATCATTAAATTTCTTCCCTTTTGGTTGGTGATAATCAGTTGCACAGTAGATTCAGCAGAGTTTGACTTCTATTGGCAAAATAACCAAGGGAAGTTGAGGAGAAACTTGAATACACAGCAAGTTGTTGTGATCTGGAATGCACTGCCTGAAAGGATGATGGAAGCAGATTCAATAGTCATGTTCAAAAGGGAATTTGATAAGTAGTTGAAAGGGAAACAATTACAGGGATATGGGGAAAGAGCAGGAGAGTGGGACTAATTGGATAGCTCTTTGAAAAAGCCGGCATAGACGTGTTGCGCCAAATGACCTTCTTCTGTGCTGAATCGTTTTATGATTCTATGATTCTTTTCAAAGCTTTTCAAAGTTACTTGATTCTTTATTGAATTCTATAAGAGATCACAGTGGGTGGATTACAGATAAGAAGAAATCACTTTGTCTTTTGATTAACATTTACTAAAATCAATCATTATGAAAATAAAGATTTCACTTTATGAAGTACAAGCTTTGTTGAACTTATGGGCTGGATTTTCGGCTGTGATGATTTCGGGGCGGTAATGGCGGCAGGGCGGTAAAGTTTGCACCCAGGAACAATTTGCGCCTCAGTCATCAAAATTGGGCAGCTGAGTCTGGGGTGTAGCACTATGGGAGGCATTGTACACCTCTCTTGAGGCGTTAGCATGGGAAAATCCCGAGCTAAAGAATCAGCCCGGAGCGCTCTTAGATATGCCTGGGGAGAAAAAATACCTGAAAAAACCCACAAAAACATTCCCAATACATAGCCCACGCCACCACAACATAAAAATCGGCAAAAGAATTAAAGGCAAAAACGCTCACACTTGCCTCAGGATGGCATTAATTACCTCTCTGCAGTCGGTATAGTTCTGACCACCTGAATTTACAGGCGGTCACTGCGGGGAGCACTGCGGGCGTTCGGGTCAGGCGAGAGTCAAAAAGCACGTCGGTGTCGCAACCGGAGCAGCTCGTCTGGATGGTGCTGCTCCACACCACCACAAACCCGGCCCCAAAAATCCCCGCGCGCACTGGAGGCTGACCGCCCGCCCAAAAGATCTCACCGCCACCATTGCTGCCCATCCAGGGCGAAAAACAGGGAGCAAAGGAATGGTAAATCCGCAGCATTGTCTTTCAGAATTCTTATCATTTCTGAAGTAAATGAAAATCTGCCTGCTTCTTCCAAATTAATTTTAGACAAACCCCATTATTTCGAACTGACTCACGTGGAACTTTTTATCACCATTATTCTTATCTGACCCATTGTGTAGTTAATTGCCCTTGAAATGAGGCTTGGTAACTTGGTTAGCCTTGTTGTTAGCAGGCTTACATGGACTAGATACTTTTACCAAATAGTCAATGATCACGTCCAAATACTTTTATTTTCCTAACTTTGCTAATGGACCTTTGCATTGTGTAGACATATTGGCTGCTTTTAGTACATTATTTAAGTAGTTGAATGTTATCAGAATATCATGGCCCATAATTTGTGGTCAGCGGTAGAGCATAGGCATTTGCCGTTGCCCCAGAAGAAAGCTTCCCACAAAGATCTTGCAATTTTTGTGGCAAGAAGTTCAGCTTTTCCGCCATTCAACTGAGATCGATGCAATTTAGTGGAAAATTCATAGCGTGAGCTGCTGTGAAGACAACAAACTGGCTAAATAGCCAATCACAATGCAGAATTCTAACAGACAGGGAACCAGAAAGTGAACAAGCTCCTTTTATTCTGACTTTTTAAAATGTTAAAACGAGCAAAACAAAAAGTGGGGCTCTCACATGGGGAAAGGTAAACCTGAAATAAAGATGAACCAACTTACAGTCCAATACGGGAATTACAGTGTCTGTCCCACCTGTGACAGATAGTGGTTGAAGGAAAGGGTGGGTGGGGAGTCTGGTTTGCCGCACGCTTCTTCCGCTGTCTGCACTTGTTTTCTGCATGATCTTGGCGACGAGACTCAAGGTGCTCAGCGCCCTCCCGGATGCTCTTCCTCCAATTAGGGCAGTCTTGGGCCAGGGACTCCCTGGTGTCGGTGGGGATGTTGCACTTTATCAAGGAGGCTTTGAGGGTGTCCTTGAAACATTTCCTCTGCCCACCTGGGGCTCGCTTGCCGTGTAGGAGTTCCGAGTAGAGAGCTTGCTTTGGGAGTCTCGTGTCAGGTATGCGGACGATGTTGCCCGCCCAGCACAGCTGGTTGAGTGTGGTCAGTGCTTCGATGCTGGGGATGTTGGCATGATAGAGAACACTGACATTGGTGCGTCTGTCCTCCCAGTGGATTTGCAGGATGGGATGGCAACTCCCTAGGGAGATCTCCCTGAACAAACCTCCCCCTCGCCATCTGCTACCATCCTTCACCTTTCTCTCCCTCAATCTCCGTCCCCCCCTCCCATTGCTTAAACCCCTACTGGTCCTAATAGTGTGTCCATTTCCCACTCCTAAAGTATATCCCTTACCCCAAAACCTGTGCTGCAAGGGCAGCTACCTGGGCCTATTGCCCATCCCCCAATCAAGACTTATCTTCCAGATCAACCTCCCTGCTGCCAAGACCTTCCAACTGGACCTTCTCTTTTCGCTCCCCACTGGACATGGCGACTCAGCTGCTCCACCCGATGTCCGACGGCGGTGAGCCTCCGACCAGCTCCGACCACAGGTTTGGACCCTACCTGCATTCTTTGCCCTCACGCATGGGCCTTCCTCCCTCCGGCGACGTTCGGGCCTTCCTCCCTCCGGCGACGTTCGGGCCTTCCTCCCTCCGGCGATGTTCGGGCCTTCCTCCCTCCGTGATGTTCGGGCCTTCCTCCCTCCGGCGATGTTCGGGCCTTCCTCCCTTTCTCTGGCGTTGTTCTGCCCTTCCCCCGGCTGCTGATCCTACTCAACTGTGGAGCGCAGCCAGTGTTGGAGCATTGAATGACTAACTGCAACTTCAGCATTTCTGCGTTGGGATGTGCAAGTGCTACATTCTCAAGCTACGGTCAGTTTCAAAGGGGTAATAACAGCGAATGCTATTTGTTCACTGTTATTACCCACTGCAAATTCCGGGCCATTGTTTTATTCCTTAATCCATATGCTTAATTCGATCTTTTTCATCTCTTACCTTTGTCGCTTCTGCATTTGGGTTGATATCATTAACCAATATAATAAGATTTTTCTTTTTCTTCAAGTCTTTTATGAAGAGTGAAGACAGCAACAATACTGTCTTAAAAATCATAAAGAGCAGATGGCCCAAACAAGATTCATATGGAATAAAAACAGAAAATGCTAGTAATACACAGCAGATCTTTCACCAGCTTTAAAACAAAGACACTTTATAATACTTACAGTGTGTCACCCATCATTAGAACTGTTCTGATGATGAATACACACCCAAAACATCATATGTCTTTCTTCTTTGCAGATGCTGACTGACCTCATCTATATTTCCAATATGTTATGTTATTATTTCAAATGTTTTTATTTTTTCTCAGGTTCTGTGAGGCCACATCTTTTGCCCAGCCCTACTTGCCTTGAGAAGGTGGTGGCGCCCCTTCTCCTTGAACCACTGCAGTCCTTATGATTATAGTGCTCCCTCAATGTTAGGTTGGCAATCCAGGATTCTGGCCCAGCATCAATGAAGGAACAGCAATATATGAATTCAGGATGCCGTGTGACTTGGAGGGAAACTTACAGATGGTTTTCCCATTATATTGCCGTGCTTGTCCTATTCCATGGTCACAGGGGAGGGAGGTGTTGTTCAAGTAGCCTTGGTGAGTTGCTGCAGTGCATCTTGGAAATCATACATTCTGCAACCGCAGTGCGCCAGGGGAGGATTTTGAGTCCAGTGGCAGGAACACCGATCAAACAAAGTGCTCTGTGCTGGTTGATGTGGAGCTTCTTCAATGTTGTTACGACTGCAGTCATCCAAGCGGGCGGTGAGTACAACCACTGCAGTTGCTTCTTTTTATCTGTATAGACTCACAGGGAAATCCACTAGTCACTATCCCCCAAGCAGAACTTTTTCTATTTTCTTTTGCTTTCTGCTTACTTTTGCTAACAAGGTTTTCAATCCAATTAGCTAATTCTTCATTAATTCCATGAGTGCCAATCTTCTTTACAAACACGGTATGGATATCAATGTATTCTGAAAATTCAACTGTGTTATATCCATTGGAATGCCTTTGTCAGGCAGCTTAATTGCCTGCTTAAAATATTCCTGCAGAGCAGTTAGACATCACCTGTTGCTTTAAAATCCATGCTGATTATTCTTTATGGCTTCTGTGCTCTACAGATGAAAAGAGACAAAATCCCGAAAAACATTCCCCACTACTGATATTGCATAGACTCACCTACTTTTTAAATTTGATTTCTTGGAGGATTTGGATCTGTATGCATCTGATACAGATGTCCTATATATTTTTAATTTCTTGGGCTTCTTATTTATGCCTTGCTCATATAAATGTATTTTACATAACCTCAGCTAATATAACTGGATTTGTACTTGCCTGCAGCCTTCATGAAATTCCCCAAGATTATCATATTACAACTTCCTGTAGCTTCTCTTATCTACTTAATTAATATTCTTGTGTCTCGTATGCTCATCATGTCACACCTTTGTGCACTCAGAGGCAAAAGTAGTAATCTCAGGATTGCTACCAGTGCCACGTGCTAGTCAGAGTAGGAATCGCACGATAGCTCAGATGAATACGTGGCTTGAGCAGTGGTGCAGCAGGGAGGGATTCAAATTCCTGGGGCATTGGAACCGGTTCTGGGGGAGGTGGGACCAGTACAAACCGGACGGTCTGCACCTAGGCAGGACCGGAACCAATGTCCTAGGAGGAATGTTTGCTAGTGCTGTTGGGGAGGAGTTAAACTAATATGTCAGGGGAATGGGAACCAATGCAGGGAGACAGAGGGAAACAAAATGGAGACAGAAGCAAAAGACAGAAAGGAGATGAGTAAAAGTGGAGGGCAGAGAAACCCAAGGCAAAAAACAAAAAGAGCCACTTTGCAGCAAAATTCTAAAGGGTCAAAGTTGTTAAAAAGGCAAGCCTGAAGGCTCTGTGCCTCAATGTGAGGAGTACTCGGAATAAGGTGGATGAATTAACTGTGCAGATAGCAGTTAACGGATACGATGTGGTTGGCATCACGGAGACATGGCTCCAGGGTGACCAAGGCTGGGAACACAACATCCAAGGGTATTCAACATTTAGGAAGGATAGACAGAAAGGAAAAGGAGGCGGGGTGGCGTTGCTGGTTAAAGAAGAAATTAATGCAATTGTAAGGAAAGACATTAGCTTGGATGATGTGGAATCGGTATGGGTGGAGCTACGGAATACCAAAGGGCAGGTTAGGTGAGTGGGCAAATGCATGGCAGATGCAGTATAATGTGGATAACTGTGAGGTTATCCACTTTGGTGGTAAAAACAGAGAGACATACAGATTAGGAAAAGGTAAGGTTCAACGAGAACTGGGTGTCATGGTACATCAGTCACTGAAGGTTGGCATGCAGGTACAGCAGGCGGTTAAGAAAGCAAATGGCATGTTGGCCTTCATAGCGAGGGGATTTGAGTACAGGAGCAGGAAGATGTTGCTACAGTTGTACAGGGCCTTGGTGAGGCCACACCTGGAGTATTGTGTACAGTTTTGGTCTCCTAACTTGAGGAAGGACATTCTTGCTATTGAGGGAGTGCAGCGAAGGTTCACCAGACTGATTCCCGGGATGGCGGGACTGACATCAAGAAAGACTGGATCAACTGGGCTTGTATTCACTGGAGTTCAGAAGAATGAGAGGGGATCTCATAGAAACGTTTAAAATTCTGACGGGTTTCGACAGGTTAGAGGCAGGAAGAATGTTCCTAATGTTGAGGAAGTCCAGAACCAGGGGTCACAGTCTAAGGATAAGGGGTAAGCCATTTAGGACCGAGATGAGGAGAAACTTCTTCACCCAGAGAGTGGTGAACCTGTGGAATTCTCTACCACAGAAAGTTGTTGAGGCCAATTCACTAAATATATTCAAAAAGGAGTTAGATGTAGTCCTTACTACTAGGGGGATCAAGGGGTATGGCGAGAAAGCAGGAATGGGGTACTGAAGTTGCATGTTCAGCCATGAACTCATTGAATGGCGGTGCAGGCTCGAAGGGCCGAATGGCCTCCTCCTGCACCTATTTTCTATGTTCACTGTTTCTAGCACACCTCAAAGGTCACAGTTCACAAACCATCGCCCAGAATTTACTGATTTACTGAAATGAGCACTTAATGAGCACGTTACCAATCAATTAATCAATTACTAAACATGAATGAACCTAAAGAAGTTTGATTCAGACCATAGACACCACTGAGGAATGAATAAGTAGCAGTGGTAAGCCATCAAATTGCTATTTCTTTTTCAAAACTACTGATCCCAAATTGGTAACAAACCAATCAAATCACATAATTAGTTTCATCACACTCCTTTCAGCTGCAATTATTGTACTACATGCAAATCCGTGCATATAACAAGAAATAACATTTTGAACATAAAGCTAAAAATGTACAATTCTGAAAACTATCACCAAACTTTAGGGGGAGAACTTGGCCTGGTTTGCATCTCTCGTTCGCGCCTGTGGGGGTGATAATGGGGCATTAAGTGGTTACCGACTGAGTGCGGCAAAATCACTGAAGCCTACGAACTTTCCTGGCAGTTTCGTGCTGGCACTAACACTTACCGCCTTTCTCTCTTGCGCCCCTTAGATTGCGACATCATCCAATGCGCAGCGCCCCGTTACCGCCCCGGATGTGATATTCGCTCCCGTCCGCTGCAGCATCACTGGGCTTCAACAACGGCAGCTGCAGGAGGCGTTGTCACCTCGGCTGGCTGCTTGGGGAGTGATAATTAAAGGCACTGGTGGTCAGGTAGGGCAACATTTATTTTTCTCCCCATTTGTTTTGACACCGTGATCCCTCAGCCCTGCACTCTCTTCGAATGCTTGGGGCTGTTAGGCATGTAGTGCAGGTCCCGTGACCCCACAGAGATAGCATGTGAGGATTGATTCAAACCAAAATTGGCCCTTCCCTTTAAGCGAAAGAAGGAGCCTCCAAAGATGCCAGTACTGCATGGAACATTGTGCAGCGCTCTGCCATTACTGCCCCTCTCACTCACTTTAGTACTCTAAGGGAAGTGATAGCACTTGATTTACCACTCCACTTCCCTTTTGCAGTGGTAAAGCGGAAGTTCCCAAGAGCAAACATTATTTTCCTCCTGGCGATACTTCCTGAAAAGTTACCGTCCTAACCGGGGCGCAATGCAATTTCTAGCCCAAAATGTTAGAAATGCCTGCAAGTAAATTTCTCTTCTTACAAATAGATTTTCCCTTCCTTCTGGAGCTTGTTACCAGCAATTTCAAGTTGCTGTAGGAAAATTCTATGTCCATGAGAGAGAGATGGATCATCGGATTTATTGTTTACACTCAAATCATCTGCAACTATAATGCCCAGAATGTACAACAACCATGTCACATGACAAAAAGGTGGAAAAGAATTGGGATTTCTAGCTCCTGTAAAAAATTTTTATGTGCATGCATATACTTTCTCTCACACACACACACAAACACACCACACCACCACACACACACCCACACCACACCACCACACACACACACACACACCACACACACATACACACCACCACACACACATACACACCACCACACACACACACACACACCACACCACCACACACACACACACACACACCACACCACCACACACACACACACCACCACACACACACACACACCACACCACCACACACACACACACACACACCACACCACCACACACACACACCACACCACCACACACACCACACCACCACATACACACACACGCACACCACACCACCACACACACCACACATACACACACACACACATACACATACACATACACATACACATACACATACACATACACATCCACACACACGAGACAGACAGATGCATCACAAGAGTTTTCATTTCAACCAGCTCTTGTTGAAATACAATACTCATAACATACTGGGACAACATTGGCACACAATTCTCAGATGACAATTGTCATCTGCATGTGGCACAAAAGAAGCATCAAGGGTTAAAAGATTTTGGGGGTGAAATGGAAGTTCATTTTACACCTCACACAATTTTCTTTTCCATTTAAGTAATTACAGCCAATCCCTTCAGTTCCATTGGAAACTTCTATTTTTATTATACAAGGATTACATATAAATATAGCCTGGCACTTGCATGCCAGATTAATTATAGTAAGAGTCACATATCCTTATAAACAATAAGTGCTGTTATATGTGACACAATAAATCATTTGATACCTTTCTTAGAATTAAAGAGCATAATAAAAATAAAAGATGAGAAAAGTCCATTTGCCCCATGAAATCTTATTCCTCTAGCACACTAACTCCCTTTGTCGCATCCAGCCTCGTTTAAACTTAGATTATGAAATAAAGACAGCTTTCTGGATCAAATAGGTCCCTTAATTTGGTGAATTATGGAAAATATTCTTGTACATTTGACTCCAAGAACACTGTTTTTATAAATTTATTGCCGAACCATCACTAGCCAATGTAATTCTGTGTAGTTCTCCGGTCAATACCACTGCAACAGAATATTCATCTGGAGCAAAATGGAGCGAAGGTAACTTCAGTAATAATTTCTTACAGAGTGTTGTAGTATTAAATTACGTTATCTCTAGATGTTTCTTCTACATATTATGATGCCAATACATTTCTATCTGATGTAGTGGTGCTGGATTGTCTAGTTATAAATCGTGATAATTATGAAAAGAAATAAGAAATGCAGCATTTTGGTATTTTTGAACTATAATTCAATATTTTCCAATTTATTGCTGGGACCATTGACAAGCTGAAAGGTTATCGGAGTCTCATTAAAGGCTAGTATGGTAAAATATCAACAGCTAAATTAAGGCAACAAGAGCAAACTTTTAAAATGGGCAATAAAAATGGACTTCAAATTAATTTTAAAGTTTCTAGAGAATCTGCAATAACAAGTAAACCACAATAAATATTCCATTGTATGCCGTTCAAAGAGATTTCAACTAATTAAGTATTGGGCTAAGGAGTGGTAGATAGACTTCGATGTGCATTCATGGAACTTAATGCATATTGGGACAAACAACATGTAACATGTACACAATGTAAAGTGTCTGTTGCCAAAAGTTGAAAAGAAAAAGGATTTATGCATAATTATTGATGACAATCTGAAAGCATAAAGTCAATGGACTAGACTTTCCACTTTGCTCACGAGCGCCCAAAAAATGGGTGATGTTCCAGCTTTAGCGATGTTTCAGCCTATTCATGATCGCTGGACCATCGCCCATTTTTTGGATAGCGACTTTCAGCTCGGCGATAGCCCAGCGATGTGAAATGGGCGAAGCAAGGGTCCAGCGATGTGATATCACCCAGCGATCGCGCAGCGATGGTGAAGGCAAAAACTTCCCTAGCAACGGGCTTCAGTGCATGCTTTTTTTTTTGGTGGACATGTTTTCCTGCGTTTCGGGAGGTCAGAAGTCATCCACACATGCACAGAAGAGGGAGAGAAATCGAGAGAGGATAGGGAGGGAGAGAAATCGAGAGAGGATAGGGAGAGAGAGAGAGATAGAGAGGAGGAAGGCAGAAACAGAGAGGAGAGAGAAAAAAGAGTGATAGAGAGAGAGGTAGAGAATATGTCTGAGAGTGATGAAAGTGTTAGAGATGTGCAGAGGAGGATGAAGAGGTTCAAACCCTTTTCGGATAAGGCCAACGAGGCCCTCGTCGTGGAGGTCCACTCCCGGTGGGTCAAATTGACTGGGGCGAGCGTGGTGGGAAACCAGCACCACGGGTATGCCGTCAAATATGGAGTGAGATCGCCACTGTCATGTAGTCTGCATCCCATGAAGCCAGGGGATCCGACCAGTGCCGCCAGTGCTAGAACAGTCTTGTGGCTTCAGCAAGAGTAAGTAAGATTTTATACTGCAATTATATAAATTCTAAGTATAATTTTAATTATAATAGTCAATCTCCTGGATTGAATGTAAACTTGTTATTCTAACATATATAAGAAATATCATCCCTGCTAAGAACTGCACATGGCTATGAACCTGTGCCCTTTTTATGTCTCTCTGGCTGCTGTCACTTACACAGGGACCCAGCATGGACTGGGGGAGAGCTGCCTTTGCTCACTGTCTGGCCTGGGACAATTTTGGACATTTGCTACTGTCATTGCCAAGTTCAATGTAGATTGTATTCGGGAGAGATGTTTGTGCCAAGCAATCGCTCCTAAACACACCGATCTTTGTTATAGCCGTGTATCAATTGTGGACTCAAACCCGATTAGCATATAACGTTGGAGACTGTTTTTATAAATGATACAACCTAGTCAAGTAGCTTATGCCATGCTCTTTTCATATTTGCAGAGGAAGGCATCTCATAATCGTTCCCAGCAGAGGCGCTCCGGAGGAGGCCCTCCTGTAATACAGACACTCACTGACATTGAGGATCGTGCTGCAGCACTAATGGGGGCCCACAGTCGCGCTGTCACCACCCGTGGTGTTGCCGTGAGTAACGTGTCAAGCAGTGTTAAAGTAATGTAACATCATTTCATTATAAAGGACTAGATGAGTGATGTCATGTTATTCATGCAGCCTCTGTGCGACTCTCTGCCACGCTCAGGTTGACAACATAAGAACATAAGAGCAGGCCATCTGGCCATCTGTCCCCTTTCTGTCCGCACCCCATAAACCCTCGATCCCTTATCATTCTGTCGATTGGCAACTGATCCAGCCTCCACAGCTCTCTGGCGCAGTGAATTCCATATAGATGTACCACCATATGTACTACCATATGATGCATTAATATGTAACGTCTCTCGCTCACATTTATTGGAGTAGTGCTGTTCCTCGTAAGTATGCCAGCATGGCGCAACAATCCCTTCTGTTCTAATAAGCTCAATTCTGTTTTGCAGGAATCCAAGCTCCAGAGGTGCCAATGGAGAACAGACCCTCACATGCAACAACCCACTGCATGTGTCATTCACCACGGGTGGTGAAGAGGAGACCACTGAGCCAGAGGAGGAGGAATACTTGGAGACAGAGGAGCTTGCCCCTTGCATCCCTCTGTTTGTTGAACCTGTGGCCATGCCGTTGATTTTGACCGAAGAGGTAGCGGCAACAAGCGGCAGGCAGTTGGCGATGCCAAGGCGCACATTGGTGCTATCGCATGGAGGCCGGGTCAGCGGCTTGAGCAAAGGCCTACACTGGACGATTGTGTAGACAGCCTGGCATGACTGTGTGAGGAGTCTGTCGCGATCCAGCGTGAGCAGCTCCAGGTGTTTGTGGAGTTCACGGAGGAATTCTCCCGGGTGTCTGCTCGCCAAGCAGAGGTGACGCAACAGATGATGCATGACATGCATCAAAACACCACCTCCTCCCATACATTGCGGCATGCATTCTTGAAGGCACTCGATGCTGCACCCCAAGGTCCCATGACCACAAGCACCAGCACACAGGCGGGTCCGGAGGAAGCCTGACCTCCTGACTCAGAAGGCGATCTCCCTGTTTTGTCTTCCCCTCCAACAGCCCCCCAACAAGCGATTGTGCCTCCAAATCCCCCACCATGGCAGGAAGTCTTGCCATTGACCACTGCACACCAGCTTTGTAGCAGTCCCCGGGGACCAAAACGGGTGGGTGAGGTAAGGAGACAGTTGGGTCCAGGATCTGGAGGGAAACGTGGCCGCAGGTAGGGAGAGGGGTGCAATGTTTTTTATATTGTACATATTGTTCACATTGTTCATTGTTGATGTTTATATTACTGTTTCACTGTTGGGATGTGGGGGGTGGGGGGTGGGCAGCAGTGCTGGGAGGGTGTTTTTGTGTTTGTTATTTAAAAATAACCTTCAAAATCTCTTATTTTATTAAAAACAATTTTCTTTCACTTTAAAATTATTGTGCAGTGTCTTCTAATAACGTAAGTTTTAGTAAAACATGAATGCAACTATTGTAAACCAATGGCCAAGGCCAGACCAAGTAAGGATAAAACATCACTTATTAACATAAATATAATAAAATGTCTAATTGTGAGTGGATCTATCTTTAAAAGGCCCTTAAATAATTCACAAACTATCTAAGCCCCTGTTTAAGCAGCCTTCTCTCTTCCTGCGAAGATCAAAATGGCGTCCATAGTGCCAAGCTCTGTGAGGAAGGCCAGGACAAAGCAACTATTCTCCAGCAATGTTCTCGGCGAGCGATCAACCCGGCAATGTGCCGGCGATGTGCCAAAAGTTGCGCTGGGCGATGTGCGGACGATGATCTCAGCGATCACCTCGGTGATGTGAGCCGAAAGTTGGGTGGAGAATTTTCTGGTGCTGTTCCAGCCCAATTTTCCACTCTTTAGTCAAAATGGGCGATAGCAGGCCATTTTGGACGATATATGAGCACTAGCCCTGCGATGTGAAGTGGAAAGTTTAGCCCATAGTTTTCTGCTTGGATATATGTAGGTCTCCCAATAACATATCAGCAACGCAGATATCTGGATTTGAGTAGATAATCAAAACGAAATCCCACCATGGCACAGAAATATACTACTAAAATAAAGATTATTCCACCAGGTAGGAGATCCCATCTTTATTAATTGTGAGGTAGAATGTTAGAGCATGAAATTGCATACTGCATCGGTTGGGGGCAGCAACTGCTGTGAGGCGGGCCTTCCTGGACCAGGCGCAGAGGTCGTGCCCCGACAACTAAATTGGGCTTACCGCCCCCGAGAGGACGTGGAGCACAAAATTTCACGCTCCACTTCCTCTCGGGATGGGTCTAGGTGCTAACCAATGCGAATTTTCCAACACTACATGGAGAGGCACAAAGCACTAGTGGGAACACAGGACCCTTCCCTTCCAGGGAGAAGGGGCCACCACTAGAGCACCAGGGAGTGGGGTGCCATGGCAGTGGCCCAGCACAGAAGTGGAGTGGCGGGCTGCAGCATCATGGCACAGACCCCGCGATCTGAAGTTGAGAGGGCTGTGACTGGTAAGTCGGACATATTTTACATTTTCAGTGCCGTACCTCCCCTTTAATTTTCACCCCACGAGCGGCCTAAAGCGCCCGCGGCAACCTCACGACGCTACCGAATTTTCGCTCCAGCCCGAAAACGGGTCACTGCGCACAGTGAATGACATCGTCAGCGCCAGTGCAGTGGCTCGGGGCGGTCACAGCAGGTGCGGGGCGCTACCGGTTAGCGCCATCGCTAAACTCCCACAGAATTTTGCGGGTGTTGGTAGAGGCGCCGCACTCAGGCGAAAAGTCGTTTGCGCCCCATTATCCAGGGGCGCTAATGGGAGGCACAAACAACCCGAATTTTTCCCTCTTAGCGACTTGGTGAGGCCCCATCTGGAGAACTTCTTTCAGTTTTTGGCATCAAACCTCAGGAATTATATATCGGCCTTGGAGGGGATGCAGTGCAGATTTACCAGAATGATACCAGGTGTTAAAGGGTTAAATTTTGAGGAGAGGTTGCATAAACTTGCCTTATATTCTCCTGAGTTTAGAAGGTTGAGGGATGAACTAATTGAGGTCTTTAAAATAATAAAAGGATTCAATAAGGCAGGGAAATAGATTCGAGGTACAAATCAGCCATGATCGAATTGGAACATGCTTGAGGGATTGAATGGCCTGCTCCTGTTCCTATGTTGCTATTTCCTCTGGATGCTATGCATTAATGACTTTATAAATATAGCAAGATATGAAACTGTAAATCAATTTTATTAGAATTGAAATCGTAACCTATTTTTTTGGAAGGCTTGTAAATGTTGCTCGAAATAGGAGATTTGCTAATACATTGCAAGCAGACAACTGTGTTGTGTTGACAATTGTTATATATTTTTGCCATGAGTTTCCAATTGTGAGATTTTCATGGTGTGATATTCCTACCAAATGTAATTTATGTAGCTGATGAGTTATCTAAACAGCTCAATGTTATACGGAGGAAAGAGAACTTTGGGGACTTCAATTTCTGATCCAAACTGAGCTACATTTCAAAAGTTTAAACTTCAGCTTTAATACGTCCTTCCAGATAGTGTTTTATAAATGATTAAACATTGAAAAAAAACATGGTAGAAAATGAAACTTGCAAGACCATATTAATACCTCATAAATAGTATCCTTAAAATTCTTCCTTTTCACAGTGGAAAAGATTTCCCTCATGATGTGAATGAAGTAAATGTTAGATCTGCTCGTTACATTCTGATGTGGTAGAAGAGTCTGAGACCCTAGTTAGAAGTCAGTTTGCCATTCTGCCATGAAACAAGATGTAGCCTATGCCATGGAACTCTCTTTTAGGGGAGTCTCATGTGAGACAGCCATTCATTTATTTTCTAATGTTACAATGGAACTATTTATCTTCCAATAAATGTTCTAATGTCACATTCCAAGAGTGATAAGGTTTTAACATTATTTTCATGTGATATTTTATGAGTTCATTTCCATCACACGTTTACAGGCTTCATCTTAATGGCATTGCTATACCTCAGAGGATTCCATTAAACTGTAATAAACTACATTCTGTAGTTAATGTCTGTCTCCATATAAAATGTGTTGCTTTATATAAAAGCTGTACACCTAATGCATTTGCACAGTAATACAACTTGACTTTTCCTTCTGAATATTGAGTTAGCTCCAAAAATGTATTGCATTTGAAATTCCCAGGAGTTGGGGTGATAAGATGCAAGAAAAAGATATGTAGGAATGAAACCAGATAATTTAGGTAGTGTGCTTTCTGGACATGACAAAATCTTGTGGCGGTACTACACTTGATTAAATGATGCAAATTCTTCATGTCACAGTGTCACTAAGGCAGAACTGTGTTTGTAGTACATTTGAATATCTGAGCATGCAAAGTATTTATTCTGAAGGATAGCATGACAAGATGATTTAATGCACAGTCTCTGAATTAAATCTTCATACACAGTGTCTGTGGTCCACAGGCGTGAAAGCGATCATACAATTTAAATGCTGAATCCTCTTCATTATTTGTAGAATCTTTTCAATCTGATTATCTTTTCAGATGCACCATGTGTAAAAATACAATTTTAAACACAATAAAATAATGGCTTTTCATATCTAGACAGACTGTAATGTCTTCTAAGATAGATAATGACCCGGATTTGGAATAGGAGTAATGGTGAGGAGTAATGGTGTTTCCAGTAGAGTGGACAAGGGAGAACCAGTTGATGTGGTATATTTGGACTTTCAGAAGGCTTTCGACAAGGTCCCACACAAGAGATTAATGTGCAAAGTTAAAGCACATGGGATTGGGGGTAGTGTGCTGACATGGACTGAGAACTGGTTGTCAGACAGGAAGCAAAGAGTAGGAGTAAATGGGGACTTTTCAGAATGGCAGGCAGTGACTAGTGGGGTACCGCAAGGTTCTGTGCTGGGGCCCCTGCTGTTTACACTGTACATTAATGATTTAGACGAGGGGATTAAATGTAGTATCTCCAAATTTGCGGATGACACTAAGTTGGGTGGCAGTGTGAGCTGCGAGGAGGATGCTATGAGGCTGCAGAGCGACTTGGATAGGTTAGGTGAGTGGGCAAATGCATGGCAGATGAAGTATAATGTGGATAAATGTGAGGTTATCCACTTTGGTGGTAAAAACAGAGAGACAGACTATTATCTGAATGGTGACAGATTAGGAAAAGGGGAGGTGCAAAGAGATCTGGGTGTCATGGTACATCAGTCATTGAAGGTTGGCATGCAGGTACAGCAGGCGGTTAAGAAAGCAAATGGCATGTTGGCCTTCATAGCGAGGGGATTTGAGTACAGGGGCAGGGAGGTGTTGCTACAATTGTACAGGGCCGTGGTGAGGCCACACCTGGAGTATTGTGTACAGTTTTGGTCTCCTAACCTGAGGAAGGACATTCTTGTTATTGAGGGAGTGCAGCGAAGGTTCACCAGACTGATTCCCGGGATGGCGGGACTGACCTATCAAGAAAGACTGGATCAACTGGGCTTGTATTCACTGGAGTTCAGAAGAATGAGAGGGGACCTCATAGAAACGTTTAAAATTCTGACGGGGTTAGACAGGTTAGATGCAGGAAGAATGTTTCCAATGTTGGGGAAGTCCAGAACCAGGGGACACAGTCTAAGGATAAGGGGGAAGCCATTTTGGACCGAGATGAGGAGGAATTTCTTCACCCAGAGAGTGGTGAACCTGTGGAATTCTCTACCACAGAAAGTTGTTGAGGCCAATTCACTAAATATATTCAAAAAGGAGTTAGATGAAGTCCTTACTACTAGGGGAATCAAGGGGTATGGTGAGAAAGCAGGAATGGGGTACTGAAGTTGCATGTTCAGCCATGAACTCATTGAATGGCGGTGCATGCTAGAAGGGCCGAATGGCCTACTCCTGCACCTATTTTCTATGTTTCTATGTTTCTATCAGTGCACACCGTTGTTATGGAGTAAATCGGACAGCAACCTACAGAGTATGCACATGCAGTTAAACTCAGAAATCCAGAAGTTGTTGTCCGATTTGCCCTGCTCCTCCACAAGGTTTGTTAGACCAGTACCTCATCGATAGACTCACCATTGAAATCCATGTAAGGGCATGAAGTTGCTGTACTTACCCACTAGTTACCCACTTAAAATGCCAGGAGGTTTTGGCTGGTTCATTCAGGTGTAAGTGAATTGTTAACAGCGTGATGAGTTTTAATTACTGCCAAATAACCTCTCTTACCTTGAACATTTAATTTTATACATGTGGAGCCCTATTCCTTCAGAATGTAATTATTGTTGGAGACTTTAAAAAAATTAAAATATATATTTTTTTACTTTTAATATTAATTTATACTTCCTGGTTTAGACTGTGCATGGCTTGGTGAGGATTCTTCAATCTAATTGTTTGAAGAGATACGCTGTTGCTTTCACTGCTTACACATGCCCCAGATCTCTTGTGCTGCGCTGGATCAGGTGCCTGATGATCGTAAGTTGCCACTCAAAAGCCCATGAAAAGTCTGTGGCCAGCTGTAAGTATGAAGAACTATGAGTGCCATTCGTTCGCTACTGACTACAAAATCCAGGCAATAATTCATGCCTTAGCAATACAGAAATAAAACAGGGGCAGCTATTCAGAATGTTGGCAGTTTGACATTCAAAAGTCACAATGCTAAATATTGTAACGAGGATTAAAGAGTACTTTCAACTGTGTTTATGCCAGTTTTTGAATTTGTACTACAGATTTAACACAGTGGTAAATGATTACCACGATTGAACACAAACAATATTTTTCAATTATTAGGGAGTAGTTTCAATTTACTTAAAAAGTGCATAGTCTGACATTTCAGTGTTACAGTTGGACCACATTTTATTACCATCTACAAACTTAAATTAGAATGGCTACTTTTTTTCTAATGTATGATTGCTTCCAATATACGGTTAGTGTTTAAACAACACAGGTGCGTAGTGATACATAATTACACTTGTACAAAAGCAAAATACTGTGCATGCTGGAAATTTGAAATAAAAACAGAAAATGCTGGAAATACTCAGCAGGTTAGGAAACATTTGTGGAGAGAGAAACAGAATTAATGTTTCAGGTTGATGATCTTTTGTCAGAACTGGAAAATGTTAGAGATGCAACAGGTATTAAGGAAGTACAGAGGTAAGGAAAAGGGTGGGTGAAGGAAAGAACAAAAGGGAAACTCTGTGAGAAACAGATAGTTAGAATTTCTCCAGGTATATAAAAAGGAAGAGAATAGCTAAAGTAAATGTTGGTCCTTTAGAGGATGAGACTGGGGAATTAATAATGGTAAATGGGAATGGCAGAGATTTTGAACAAGTATTTTGTATCAGTCTTCACGGTAGAAGACACTAAAAGCATACCAATAATTGATAATCAAGGGGCTATTGGGAGGGGGGAGGATCTTAAAACAATCACTACCACTAGAGAAAAAATACAAGGTAAGCTGATGGGATTAAATGTGGACAAGTCCCCTGGACCTGATAGCCTGCATCCTAGGGTCTCAAAAGAAGTGGCTGCAGAAATAGTGGATGCATTGGTTGTAATCCACCAAAATTCCCTGGATTCTATAGTGGTCCCAGCAATTGGAAAACCACAAATGTAACGCCCCTATTTAAGAAAGGAGGGAGACAGAATGCAGGAAACAATAGACCAGTTAGCCTAGCATTTGTCATCGGGAAACTGCTGAAGTCCATTATTAAAGAAGTACCAGCAAGACATTTAGAAAATCATAATTCAGTCAAGCACATGGCTTTATGAAAGGGAAATCATGTTTAAAAAATTTGCTGGAGTTCTTTGAGGATCTAGCGAGCAAGGTGGATGAAGGGGAACCAGGAGATGTCGTTTATTTGGATTTCCAGAAGGCATTCGATAAGGTACCACATACAAGGTTACTGCACAAGATAAGAGCTCACGATGTCGGGGGTAATATATTAGCACGGATAGAGGATTGGCTAATTAACAGAAAACAGAGAGTCGGGATAAATGGGTCATTTTTAGGTTGGCAAACTAACTAGTGGGGTGCCACAGGGATCAGTGCTGGGGCCCCAACTATTTACAATCCTTATTAATGACTTGGATGAAGGGACCGAATGTAATGTAACCAAATTTACTGATGATATAAAGAAAGGTGGGAAAGCAAGTTGTGAGGAGGATGCAAAGAATCTTCAAAGGGATATAGATAGGCTAAGTGAGTGGGCAAAAATTTGGCAGATGGAGTATAATGTGGGACAATGTGAGATTATCCACTTTGGTAAATAAAAAAGCAAATTCTTATTTAAGTGGGGAGAGATTACAAAATGCTCCGGTACAGAGGGATCTGGGGGTCCTTGTACATGAAACACAAAAAGTTAGCATGCAGGTACAGCAAGTATTTAGGAATGCAAATGGAATGTTGGCCTTTATTGCAAGGGGGTGGAGTATAAAAGTAGGAAAGTCCTGCTACAACTGTACAGGGTGTTGGTGAGACCACACCTAGAGTACTGCATACAGTTTTGGTCTCCTTATTTAAGGAGGGACATATTTGCATTGGAGGCAGTTCAGCGAAGGTTCATGAGGTTGATTTCTCAGATGAAGAAAGGTTGAGCTGGTTGCGTCTATATTCATTGGAGTTTAGAAGAATGAGAGGTGATCTTATTGAAACGTATAAGATTCTGAGGGGGCTTGACAGAGTAGATGCAGAGATGATGTGTCCCCTCGTGGGGGAATCTAGAACTAGGGGGCATAGTTTCAGAATAAGGGGTCACTCATTTAAAACCGAAATGAGGAGGAATTTCTTCTCTCAGAGGGTCGTGAATAAGAACATAAGAACATAAGAAATAGGAACAGGAGTAGGCCATTTGGCCCCTCTCGCCTGCTCGCCATTCAATAAGATCAAGGCTTATTTGATCCTGGCGTCAACTCCACTTTCCTGCCCACTCTCCATAACCCTTGAGTGCCTTATCATTCAAAAATCTGTCTATCTCCACCTTAAATATATTCAAAGACCCAGCCTCCACAGTTCTCTGGGGTTGAGAATTCCAAAGATTCACGACCTTCTGAGAAGAAAAAAATTTCTCTTCATTTATGTTTTAGAAACATAGAAACATAGAAATTTACAGCGCGGAAGGAGGCCATTTCAGCCCATCGTGTCCGCACTTTAAATGGCCGATCGCTTTGGAATTCTGTGAGGCTGGATCATTGAATATATTTAAGGTGGAGATAGATTTTTGAACGTTAAGGAAGTCAAGGGTTATGGCGAGCAGGCAGGGAAGTGGAGTTGAGACCAAGATCAGATCAGCCATGATCTTATTGAATGGCAGAGCAGGCTCAAGGGACCAAATGGCCTACTCGTGCTATGTTCTTATGTGATAGGGTGGAAGGCAGGAGAGTTTGATTGACAAATGATGATGCAAGGTAAAATGGGCTGGTAATGGGACAAATAAAGAAACAAAAGATGAGTCTAGAGGAGGTGTAAATGGGAGTAGCAGAATCATCAACAGCTGCATCCGAAAAAACGAGGGCATGGGTTATGATCTAAAATTGTTGAACTCAATGTTGAGTCTGGAAGACTGTACAGTGCCTACTTGAAAGATGAGGTTCTGTTCCTCGAGCTTATGTTGAGCTTCATTGGAACAGTGTAGAAGGGCAAGGACAGAAAGGTCATAGTGGGAGTGGAGCAGAGAATTAAAGTGCTACCTGTTTTTGCCTTGCGCCATCATATGGAAGAGGTTAAATTGTCAACTGCTCAGTTGAGCAGGTTAAGATAGTGGCAGTCAACTTCTTGCAGCTTAAAAGCGAGTAAGTGACTTGGGCAATTTGAACTGCCCATCCGCCCGTTCTCCACCCAGGTAGGGTTAAAATTGCACCTGCATGGTGTTTCTTATTCAACTTGGAATACCAATTGACATAGGTATATTCTGAGATTTCTCCAACTGCGGATTCTGAGAGAATTCTAATTTGTATGCTCTGCAAATAGAATATGTCCTCTCATGAGATTGTCACATTGCCCCTAATTCAAAAAAATATTATCCTTGAAGATTGTGGCTGGGACATTCTAAATTTTGGTTAACTTGTTTAAAAAAGGGATTGTCAATCATATTCAAACTGAACCAATCCAGAAGTCTGTATATATTGGCAAAGAATTTGTCAGATTCTCTCAGTCCTGTTACTAGGGAGACCACAACAATCTATGTAACATTCTATTGGAATACAAAAGGTGCATGACCCTGGCAGTTAAAATCCCTCTGCACAATGATTGATAACACTAGCCGAAAATAAATAATTTGTCTCACAGGTGGAAACTCATCTAAGCAGCTGCAATAGATCTATGAATCAAGCCATTACAGTCTATTCAATGTGGTTAGCTGCTCAGGCTAAGAGAATAGGGTAGAAATGTGTTTTGAGCGGTAGTGCACAGATGGGTGATAGTGAATCGGCAACTCATTTTACACTCTGTCTGATTTTCTTTGTCAATGAAGTAAATGGAAAAGAAAATCGAGTGGAGTATAAAACAAGCTGTCGATTTGATAGTGCCCATTTTGTGTTACCGCCCAAAATGAATTTCTACACCAAAGTCTTTGAACTTTAAAACAAGAGTACAGGTGCAGATAAATATCCTGCGTGATTGATAACCTGTGAATGACTATTAACCTAAGTGAATTATGAGAGATACACTTGGCTTTGTTTTGTACATCTTCAAGGGATGAATGATATATCAGTGGCTGATTTTATGCCAGTTGGAATTCCATCCAAAGCCAGCAGGAAGACTCAGCTCGGGCAATGGTACTCTGCGAGTGCCTTGCCATGTAGGAACTGAGTGACCATGTTTCAACGATTGACTTTATGTTGAGAGTTAGCGTAGAAGAAGCATCTTTGTTAATCTCAATTGGATAGAGGGCATCTTCGATCGGTCTAATAAAAATGATGAGATCACATGATAACACATGATTTATTCCGCAAAGCTAGAACACAATGGTGAAGGTTTTCTATTTGATCACTGAATCTCACTACATTTACCTAGATCTTGGACAGATAAAGACAAACTCTGGCTCACAATGTTGTCATTACTGTTGAATCCAGCGTAAGCTTATAATTTGTATGAAATCTGAAGGTGCCAGGGATTCATCCTTCGCTCTCTTTCTCATCTACATGTTGTCCTTTTAGGGGTATGGTGGGGACGCTGAAGGGCGAGCATTTGTTAAATGTCTTAATATGTTTCTTTGTTATTTCTGGTAGAATCTCAGGCTCACAGGTAGGATTGCAGGCTTGTCCTACATAATGGTTGGCTATACTGCCATATGGTAAGGCATGGGCCACAGCTTGGTTATCATTGGAGTCTTTGCTTCACATTGCCAGTCTCATTCTCATGGCCATTGTCTTCGCCCTCCTTTAAGATGGTGCTGGGTTCTTGAAGCAAATGCGGTGATCCATGTTGCCCGATTACCACCCAGGTGGCAAAAGTGAAAATTCCCTGCATTCCTGTCTGCTGGAGAAACATAGCTGACTTTTCAGACAATGATCCAAGCCTTTTAATGGCAGTTGGTGCCAAAAATAGCAAGCTTGAATTTGATGTACTGATTTACTAAAACATAAAGCTCTCTTTCAGTGAAAAATAGGCCTCGATATTAATCCCTCCACAATGGACCAGAGAGTCAGAGAGGGTTAAAAATGAAAAATCAGTGAACCAGCGATGTATGCGTCTGTCGCCATTTTTACAATGGTGGTTAGCGTGGCGTGCCTGAGTCACATCTTTCAGAGGTGGGACACCTCACTATCATATTCAAATCATGCTCCCACAATGTAATTGGGAGCATGATTTAAATTTAACAGCTGCCAGATGGATTTCCCAAAGCTCAGGAAACCCGGCAGCGAAATGGAGGAGAGAGCTGCTGAGTCCTGCAGTTTAGTGCTTTTTACAGCACTGTTTGGGGGCCAATAGGAGCAATAGTGCTGCTCCCGGCCCCTCAAGAAAGCCTTCAACCTCCCTTCTGCCGATCATGGCTTCTCCTCGCTACCGCAATCGCCAATTCCCCCCCCCCCCCACCCCGCCCCAAGCCCTGATCTCTCCCTCACCTTTACCAGGCTCTTCTGCTCCTTCCCACACCAAGTCCCGATCCCTCCCCACCTCCTTCCCTTGCCATTGCCAGGCTATTTCCACGGCCATCACCCGCACCAAGTCCTGATCCCAAGCCCCGATCTCTCCCTTATGATTTCCGGGGACCACCTCCAACGGAATATGGGTCAGTGAAAGTGCTGTAACACCCAGCACCGATTCTGTAAGTCTAACTCCCATTTGGCAAGACTCCACACCTGGAGTGGAGCTTCACAAAATTACCCCATATAATCTAAGTCAATTTGCACATATCGAAGCTCTCAATTCCACTTGTTATAACAGTAACATTGGATGATTTCAACTATTATGCTATTGATTTTCCAATGGTCAGTTCAGACACAGCTGTTTTGAAATGAGACTATTTCAATAAACCTGTTTCTATAAAATTTATTTTTGTAATATTTTTATGGAGGCGCTCATCCATTTAAAATAAAATAGTGAACAAAGGGAATTGATATAAATACAGTAAGCAATTAATACTCAAGCAGCCTAATTTCAAAGTAAATGGATCAAAGCATTCAGTATCAGTAGCTCAGCTTTAAGCGGGCACAGTTAATTATAAGAAATGTCTGAATATCTGCCCATACGTTTTTCGGCAGTCAGAATTCCAGCATATTGCTAATAACTTTTCAGGAGTTGCTGCTAAGTTTATAGAATGCTGCGTGTTTCAAAATCTTGTGAATGGAGCTTTTTGACCCAAGGGCAAATTTTTAGCAAACACAAATGTTAATTAACTTCTTTATTTTACACAGTCTAATCCTCTTCATTTGTATATGCACAATTGCTGGAAGTGATCTATTGTGCATGAAAGGTAATAAAGTACTCTCTGATTGCACTAATAGGGTGCCTTCATATTAGCTTTTGGCTTTTGCAAGTGGTGTCTGATGAGAAGCCTTAAAGAAGGAATCTTATCGTCAGTATCCTATTTTAATATTCTGATTTACAAAGAATCATAATGGACTCGAACATCTTTTTGTGTTGTATGAAAAAATATTCAAGAACATCAGCTGAGAAACTAGCCAGGTGCAATTACTAAGCTTAACAGTGTGATGGAGGACATTAGTATTAGTAGATAGAGTCAATCATTTTTCGGAGAGAGAGAAACACACTGCATATTCAGCTCAGTGGCACTGTCTAGTTCAGCAATCACCATTAAAACTAAAATATATTCAAATATATTAACTGACAAAATGTAAGGTTACTAATAAGCAAATGTTGGAATCAATTATTTTAAGAAAGTCAGTTGGAATGAATTAGAACTAACTTTAACATTTATTTCTGTATTTCTGGGGATTTATTTAGGAGGGGGACAGTGAATTAATAGCAGTGTACTGAGGGAACTAGGTTAGCTGGCAGTGTGAGGGAGCTGTATTTACAATCATTATCAAGATTAGTGCAAACTTCATTTATACTGGTCTTGGCCAGTTAACTGCTGTGACGGTCCCAACAGTGGTTGAAGGAAAAGGTGGGTGGATAGCCTGGTTTTCCGCACGTTCCTTCCGCAGTCTGCGCTTGGTTTCTGCATGCCCTTGGCGACGAGACTCAAGGTGCTCAGTGCCCTCCCGGATGCTCTTCCTCCATTTAGGGCGATCTTGGGCCAGGGATTCCCAGGTGCTCTACCCAATAGAGCATTTTGTCAAGCATGGGCACATTTTAAACCCAATTTGAGACCAGACTGGAGATGCATTCCACACACTATCAAACTGAAATGAGATTAACCCTTCCAGAGAGACCCGTTTCCCTTTAGAGGCATTGGCAATCACTGGCAAATGGCAATATAGTGCCGGAAATGTGTTAATTACATCACCAAGTTGAATAAGATAAGAGAAGGCACATGTACATCTTGGAATAATGCTAGGAGCATGACTTACCACCACACCATCTGTGCACACACAGTGCAAATGAGGAGATGAGAGAGGCAGTTAATATGTACATGACATCTCACTAATCCCATCCTCCCAACCATTCGACTGCTCCTTATCCCACTTTGTGAGACAAGATCAGTGGTATTTTAGTGAAGGGATTGCTGCACAGCCTGCACTTCACAATGGAATATCTGCAGACGCCTGGATACAAAAAAAAATTAATCAGTACATCACCTACATTCAGTGGCATCAAAATAACATGGAGCAACAACAACCATCAGGGCCTTAATTAGATATGAGGAGAAAGTTCTACGAGTCCTGGGCAGACACACCAGGGAGGTGATGGGAGATGGAGAAGTTGGAGGAAAGCTGTCAGGTTCAGGTTCGTGATGGGATGGCTCACCTGCAGTACTGCGAGTGGTTACAGACTTCAGATGTTCTGAGTCTGGTACCCGGGAATGGTAGAATAGTGGTTAAGTTACGGGACAAGTAATCCAAAGGCCTGGACTATTAAACCAGAGACATGAGTTCAAATCCCATTTTAGAAATCTGGGGAATTTAAATTCAGTTAATTAAATACATCTGGAAGAAACAACGAATACCATGAAACTACCGGATTGTCGTAAAAACCCATCTGGTTCACTAATGTCCTTTAGGGAAGGAAATCTGCCATCCTTACCTGGTCTGGCCCATATGTGACTCCAGACCCACAGCAATGTGGTTGACTCTTAACTGCCCTCTGAAATGGCAACTCACCATCACGTTTTCAAGGGCAATTAGGGATGGGCAATAAATGCCGGGCTTGCCAGCGACGCCCACATCCTGTGAATGATTTTTTTAAAGTATTTGAAAGACCTCCTCTCATTGCTGAATAACTTGTTCTGAATCATGTGAGCATGCACCTTTCTAAATTGAGTGAGCTTTGTGGCCCTTTACAGAAAGAAGGATCTGAGTGAACCCATTGCTGCACCTGATTCCTCGGCTCCATCAACATGCCTTACTTATTCAATTATTCAACAACCAGCTCAGTTACACCCATTGGGAGGATGTATCTGGTGAGACAAAGATATTGGGCTAGAATTTCCAAACAATCGACCAGCACCCGATTGCCGCCCAAAATACCGCTACAATTCCCAAAATTATCGCCGGCAAAAAATTCCCCCTAAAAAAGAAAAAAAATCCGCCCAGCGAAAAAAATGGGCATTGCACCCCGATTCTCGGTGAAAATATCCTGGGTCGATTGGACGATTCTTAAAGAAAATGGGCAATAATGAATAAATTTACAAAAAAATTACACCAAGGAGAAAAACACAAAAAATATTTTTTCAAAAAACATAAAATAAAAAATCATAAAAACATTCTCAGGGCCCTTTTCACTGAAATCACTACAAAAGAATTTTAAAATAATTTGTAAAAAAAACAATTACTTACCTTTTTCTTGCAGGGCTACTCGCCTACCGCCCAGCTCCGCTGATTCTCGTGGGCGTTTTTTTTTCAACTTGCCAAAAATCCCACCATGGCAATCTGTGGATGGTGCGCAGCGGTGGTTCACTCCCCGGCACTACTTCGAAACTGCCGGCGGAACTCAGCTGGGGAATTTTTCGCCAACCCGATTCTCACCCAAAACGGCCAATACCGCCGAGAAAGCAGGCGGTGAAGCACTGAAAATTCTAATCCTATAATCACAGGGTAAAGCACAGAGCACCAGTGAGCAGGAGGAGCTGAGAGGGAATGATGAGGAACTAGCTATCTCTTCTGAAGGGAGCGTGCATTCACATGCAGAATGATATGGCTGCACATTCAGAGTCACAACTTTTCCTGTTGACGAAATTGATGGTGTTTCAATCAGGCCTTTAATTCCACAGGTGTATCAATGACACCATGAACTTGGGGAAATCCAGCCATGCAGCAACATTTCAGTGCTGGTCATCTCTTCTCTGGTGGATCCATGGGGAAATATGTGAAATCTCAGGCCTGCCTGAACAGAACATCTGTCATCTTTTTAGTACAGTAGTGCATTGCTAATTCATTTCTGTGACTTATGTCACCTGAGGCTGCCTGGAAACATCTGGTGGCATAAAAATCTAGAGCTGTTGCGACTTTTACATCACAGACAAAGCTGTACCCCTGGTAAAAGGAAGCTGCTAATCAGGTTCCAACAGCTGGTATAACTCAATGGCCTGCACTGTCTCCTCCAAGGGGGTGAGGTGAGGTTAGGAATGGGAGGTTTGCCTCGTGATTGGTGCAGATTGTTGGTATGTGAGTGATTGTGGTGGGGGGTGGGGTTAGTCATGCATTGAGCAGTGTGTGAGGCGAGTGGTGCAGTTGGTAGGAAACAGCTTTTGAAGATGCATTCACTGACCTTGACCAGTGGTCTGAGGTCATGAAGCTTCTTTGGACAATGGAGCCAGGTGGTGGGGAAGACACTGCTGACAGTGACTGCCTCGGTGATGTGGTCCCACATTCTTCTTTCTGGAGGATCTCCTGGTCCCTGTGGGTAGATAATCTCTTTGCAGTGTGGCCCACTACGCAAAGCTGCAGTGCTGCGTGAGAGACCCTGAGTGTGGCTGCGTAGACACGACAACTCTCCTGGCGGGCACCAATTTCTAGACCATAATCTTCGTCTGGAGGAAACCACAGCCTTTTCACATACTGCATTTGTAAAGTCCTGTCCCTGCAGTACAGACTCACATGAGGCACATGCTGAAGTCAAGGTCACTCAGGACCTGCACCTTTATTACACAGCTCTCGAATGCCACACTTGCCTGAGACATGTCTTTATATACCTGTGTGGAACAGGTATGCAGTGTCTCCTGCAAGTGCCCCTGTGGTGGTAAGGTATGCTTGTGGTTACAGGTCATATCTAGTTACAGTCATGTATAGCATGGTAAGATACAGTTATATACAGCAGTGTGAGATACATGACATCAGCTTCCCCCAAGATCTTATTGTCTTTATAGATTCAGTCTCTCAGGTGGTCAACGCTCTCACGTGGAGTGTCTTAGTTGTGGTTCAGTTGTTTGCCTTGGTGCCTGTTTTTCTTTCGGTGTGATTGCTATTATCTCGCCTGGGCTGTCTGTTTCGTTCAGTATGATTGTTGGTATCTCGCCTGGGCTGTCTGTTGAGATTGCCCTTTCCTCAGGTTGTTCCCTCTGTCTGTCCACCAGGTGTGGTGTGGGTTACACATTGTAGTCTGCTTCTGGTTCTGCAGTGTTGTTGGTGAATCTACTTTTGACTTGGTCTACATGCCTCCGGCAGGTTTGGCCATTGTCCATTGTACCACCAGTAGCCTGTTTCCTTCCTTGCCTGTTACAGTCCCTGCAAGCCATTTGGGACCCCTGCCATAGTTTAGCACAAACACTTTGTCCCCTATCTCATTCCACCTCCCCCTCGAATTTTGGTCATGGTACTCCGTTAGCTTACGGTGCTTTGCCTAAACGATTTCATACATGTCTGGGAGGATTAATGAGAGCCTTCTCTTTAAGGTCCGTTTCATCAATAGTTGCGCGGGGGGAACCCCAGTCAATGAATGCGGATGCGATCTGTATGCCAGCAGCAGTCGCAACAGGCGGTCCTGCAACGTGGGACCTTGGATTTTGAGCATGCCTTGTTTAATGATTTGCTTTTATGCTCTATCCCCCTTGCAATAAAGGCCAACATTCCATTTGCCTTCCTGATTACTTGCTTTATCTGCATATAAATGTCTTATGTTTCATGCACAAGGACCCCCACAGCACTTTCTACTACAACACTTTGCAATTTTTCTCCATTTAAATTATAATTTGCTTTTCTATTATTTCTGCCAAAGTGGATAACCTCACATTATTCCACATTATATTCTATCTGACAAATTTTTGCCTACTCATTTAGCCTGTCTATATCCCTTTGCAGATTTTTTGTGTCCTCCTCACAATTTGCTTTCCCACCCATCTTTGTATCATCAGCAAACTTGGCAACATTACACTCGGTCCCTTCATCCAAGTCATTAAGATGGATTGTAAATAGTTGAGGACCCAGTACTGATCCCTGCGGCACCCCACTAGTCACTGTTTGCCAACCGGAAAATGACCCATTTATCCCGACTCTCTGTTTTCTGTTGGTTAGCCAATCCTCTATCCATGCTAATATATTACCCCCAACCCCGTGAGCTTTTATCTTTCTGAAAATAGGAACTCAGGGCAACTATAGGAAAATAGCGGGGATTATTAAACTAGACACCATTTTTCTTCATCTATATGAGAAGGGGTCGGTCCAGGATAGAGAGATTAGGGTTATGTCAAATCAATGCAGGAAAATCAGAGCAGTCTTTTTTGGGGCAAGGGATCGGTGCAAGGCCTCCACACCTCATTTCTCTTCCCAGACCATCTCTAACCTGTCCCAAATCAGGCGGGTTTCACCAGGAAAATCCAGGACATCCTCAGAGAGTATTCTTTTTTAATCTCTTTTATTCAATGCCCTCAAAGTGTCTGACTCTTTGCTACCAGTCCTCCAATTGCATCATTAATAGTTATTGTACACAAGAGTTTAAAAAAAAGGACAGCAAAGATCTCTTAGTTAATTATAATTTTACCTTTTCTCATTTTTAAAATTGTTCATCCGTAACTAAAGTATTTGTAAATTTTGCAACATTATTTTGGGAAAATGCATTCAAAAAAATTGTATGTAGATTATTTTCAGAACGTGTTAGTGTACAGCTTTAGAGCTCCTGTACTTTAACTGTTGGAATTATAGGGCCCAAGTTTCGGCCTCAGTTGCTCCTGATTTTTTGGAGCAATTGGTGTAGAACGGAGTATCTTAGAAATTCAAATTCTCGGCATTTAGTTTGCTCCAGTTCTAGTCAGTTAGAACAGTTTCACTTTGGAACAGATTTTTTTTTTCAAAAGGGGGCGTGTCAGGCCACTTACGCCTGTTTTCAAAGTTTCGGCAGTGAAAACTTACTCCAAACTAACTTAGAATGGAGTAAGTGAAGATTCTTGTACGCTCGAAAAAACCTTGTCTACACTTTAGAATATCAGGCGTAGGTTACAAATCAGGCATAGGGAATGGTGGGGGGGGGGTTTAAAGGGAAGTTTACAAACATTAAACACTTCAGTTTTACAAATAAAGAGCCATCATCAATAATAAATGATAAAAACATCAATAAATCAACCAATAAATCAATCAAAAAAATTAATAAGAAATAATTTTTTTTTAAATCAATAAATAAAACATTTTCTACTTACCGACTGCAGCACCGGGAGCCCTCCAACAGCGTGCTGAGATGCCCACCCCCCAGTGTGTCTCTGTCTGTCTGTGTGTGTCTCTCACTCTCTGTCTGTCAGTGTCTGTGTTTCTGACAGCGAGGGGAGGAGGAGGGGAGGGAGGGAGGGAGGCAGAGGGGGAGGGATGAGAGAGAAGGGGGGAGGAGAAGGGGAAGGGGGGAGGAAGAGAAGGGGAAGGGGGGAGGAGGAGCAGGAGAAGGGGGGGAGGTGAAGGGGAAGGGGGAGGAGGAGAAGGGAAAGGTGGAGAAGGGGAAGGGGGGAGGAGGGGAAGGGGGAGAGGAGGAGAAAGGGAAGGGGAAGGGGGGGAGGAGGAGAAAGGGAAGGGGAAGAGGGGGAGAAGGGGAAGGGGGGAGGAGGGGAAGGGGAGGAGGAGAAGGGGAAGGGGGAGGAGGGGAAGGGGGAGGAGGAGAAGGGGGAGAGGAGAGGAGAAGGGGGAGAGGAGAAGGGGAAGGGTGGGAAGAGAAGGGGGAGAGGAGAAGGGGAAGGGTGGGAAGAGAAGGGGAAGGGGGGAGAAGGGGAAGGGTAGGGGGGGGAGAAGAGAAGGGGAAGGGTGGGGGGAGAAGGGGAAGGGTGGGGGGAGAAGGGGAAGGGTGGGGGGAGAAGGGGGGTGAGGGGAGAAGGGGAGGGGGAGGAGGAGAAGGGGAAGAGGGGGAGGAGAAGGGGAAGAGGGGGGAGGAGGAGAAGGGGAAGGGGGGAGGAGGAGAAGGGGAAGGGGAGAGGAGAAGTGGAAGGGTGGGAAGAGAAGGAGAAGGGGGAGAAGGGTAAGGGTGAGGGGAGAAGGGGAAGGGTGGGGGGAGAAGGGGAAGGGTGGGGGGAGGAGGAGAAGGGGAAGGAGAGGAGAAGGAGAAGGGGAAAGGGGTCAGAGGAGAAGGCGGGGGTGGAGAAGGCGGGGAGAATGGGGGGGGAGAATGGGGGGGGGGAGAAGGGGAAGGGAGGCTGAATGGGCCCGGCTGGGCCGGGCCGGGCCCAAGATTTCGGGCAGGGCCCGTCCCCAGCACCAGATTTACAGGTAGGTGGCGTTGGGTCGGGTTGGGTCCGGGGTCGGGAGCGCGGGTCGGGTCGGGTCGGGGTCGGGAGCTCGGGTCGGGTCCGGTCCGGCATGGGTGGGGGGGGGGGGTGGTTGGGAGCATGGGTCGGGTCGGTTTGGGGGGAGGGAAGGAGCGCGTATCGGGTCGGGTCGGTTCGTGTCGGGGGCGGGGGGAGGGAGGTCAGGTTGGGTCGGGTCCGATCCGTGTGTTGGGGCGGAGGGGAAGTCGGGAGCGCGGGTCGGGTCGGGGGGGTGGTGGGAGGGAGGGAGGTTCAGGTCGGGGTGGGGGGAGGGAGGGAGGGAGGGAGAGGGAGGTCAGGTTGGGTGGGGGGGGGAGCGTGGGTCGGGTCGAGTCCGGGGGCGGGGGGAGGGGGGGAAGCGGGAGTCGAGTCGGGTCAGGAGGAAACAGGAGCTGGGCGTGGGAGGCAGCCTTATGCACGCAGCCCCAGTGAGGCCATTCGGCCAGGACTAGGGGCTACGTGCTTCGGGCCCCTCCCACACAGTTTTGGGCACCTGGAGCTACTGCACATGCGTGCCCACTGTAGCGCACATGTGCAGAGGTCCCGGCACTGTTCTCAGTGCAGGGACCTAGCTCCGCCCCCTACAGCTCGTGCTGCGCCGCGCCTGACTCAAGAGGACCTGCAGGGAGCCGGAGAATACGGAAGTGTTTTTTAGGCGCACTTTGTGGCGCGAAAAACGGGCGTCCAGGCCGGGGCTGCGCCGTTCTAGGCGCGGCCCGAAACTTGGGCCCATAGAGTTTGCATTCTGCAGAGGTTGTCATATGTCTGCCACTCTGAATTCCATAATATGCGGTTAGGAAAATTTGGCCTCGAAATTCATCTCGGGCGGTGATGCAAAATGGACGGAATCAGATCAGCTCGGCTGCCCATTATATGGATCCGCTGCCCGTTTTTTACAGCGCCTGATATAGAAACATAGAAACATAGAAAATAGAAGCAGTAGTAGGCCATTCGGCCCTTCGAGTCTGCACCGCCTTTCACTATGATAATGGCTGATCCTCTATCTCAACACCACATTTCCGCTTTATCCCCCATACCCCTTGATGCCTTTTGTTTCTAGAAATCTATCTATCGCCCTCTTAAATATATTCAGTGACTTGGTCTCCACAGCCTTCTGTGGTAGAGAATTCCACAGGTTCACCACCCTCTGAATGAAAAAAATTCTCCTCATCTCAGTCCTAAATTTCCTACCCCGTATCCTGAAACTGTGACCCCTTGTTCTAAACCCCAGCCAGGGGAAACATCCTCCCCGCATCCAGTCTATCCAACCCAGTCAGAATTTTATACGTTTCAATGAGATCCCTTCTCATTCTTCTAAACTCTAGTGAATACAGGCCTAGTCGACCCAATCTCACCTCATACGACAGTCCTGCCATCCCAGGAATCAGTCTGGTGAACCTTCGCTGCACTCCCTCTATGGCAAGTATATCCTTTTTAGGTAAGGAGACCAAAACTGCACACAATACTCCAGGTGCGGTCTCACCAAGATCCTGTATAACTGTAGTAAGACATCCTTGCTCCTGTGCTCAAATCCTCTTGCAATGAAGGCCAACATACCATTTGCCTTCCTAACTGCTTGCTACACCTGCATGTTTGCTTTCAATGACTGGTGTACAAGGACACCAAGGTCCCACTGTACATTGACACTTCCGAAGCCATAATACTTTGTCCTCATGTTTTTCCTACCAAAGTGGATAACTTCACATTTATCCACATTATACTGTATCTGCCATGTGTTTGCCCACTCACTCAACCTATCTAAATCGCCCTGCAGCATCTTTGCATCCTCCTCACAACTCACAATCCCACCTAGTTTTGTGTCATCAGCAAACTTGGAAATATTACATTTGGTCCCCTCAACCAAATCATTTATATATATTGTGAATAACTGGGGCCCAAGCACTGATCCCTGTAATACCCCACTAGTCATTGGCCGCCACCTCGAAAAAGACCCGTTTATTCCTATTTTCTGTTTCCTGTCAGTTAACCAATTTTCAATCCATGCCAGTATATTATTCCCAATCCTATGTGCTTTAATTTTGCACACTGACCTCTTATGTGGGACTTTATCAAAGGCCCTCTGAATATCATGAACTGCGTATAATGGGTGACCAATCAGATGGCGCCCGTTTTTCGCCACCGCCCGAGATGAATTTCTAGGCCTTTGGTTCCATCTTCATTTTACCAATCATTTGATCACCAATGAGACAATGCAAATAAAAATTGGGAGAGATGTAAAATGGGCTGCCAATTTGCTATCACCCATTTTACATTATTGCACAAAGCCAGAATTACCCCCAATTAGTCTTAGACCATGTGCTTTTAATAGAGTCCATAGTGTTTTACTTTGTCAGCCATATTCTCTCAGGATAGTTGTTAACTTTGAGGACAGCTGCTGGAGTTTAAATCGTCTAGAACTATGTTGAGGTAATCTGTTTACACAACTATTCTCATCAGCATATGTAATGCCAGGTGCAAAGTATAAAATATTAAGAGTATAAATGACATGTTTGCTTCGTTTTCTCACTGTTGATTGATAATTATAAATACTAAATAGCACATTATGCTTCTTGCTGTAATTGGTGGCCCTCTAAGCGAATGAGTTACGCATGGATGAAGCCCAAGTGGTTAAATCCAGTCCAATAGAGATGGAACTCATTGAAATTACCTCAAGATAGGAGTCACATTTGCATAAGAAAGTACAATTTCATAAAGCCTGTTCACAAAACAATATTATATATAGTTAGAATGTCAAATAATAATATATATAAAAAGATTGTTATTGCTTTCATTTTTAAAAAACTGAAATTTCAAAAATGCTCGAGCCTTGTCACTCTGTATTGCACAGTGCCAACCAATGTCTTGGTTGACGATTACTCAACAGAACCCTGCAACATGCTATACCACAGAACCAGCTTAGATTGATTTATCGATATAACCTCACAGGAAATTTGGGGTAAGCATGTCTAGTGATGCCTCATGTGTAACCTTAGTCTCCTAAAGTGTGCTTGTTTATCTTGGGGAGTCAGAGTAATTTCAGCATTTCCTAAAATTGGCCACAAGCATTTTTGCCTCCCAGAGGAGTCAATGGCCCAGAATTTGCAGTCAGCAGCTAAGTGAATGCATTTGCTGCTGGCCCCGAAGTATGTTCCACACAAAGATCTCAACATCTCTGTGTTGAGAACTTCAGATTTTCCGACCTTAAGTCTATTCACAGACTGTAGTGGGGATTCCTTTGTGCGAAATGCTGTGATGTCAACAGGCTCTCTAAGCAGCCAATCAAAAGGCAGAATTCTCAAGTTAGAGTGAGTAAAAGAAAGATTGGGGCTCACATGAGGAAAAGGCAACCCTGAAATAAAGATGGACAAACTTTAAAACATTTTCTTAAAAATGTTAATTTCTATTCAAATAGACAAATTTCACACTGCACAAAATTAAAATAAGTTTTCCAGGCGCTTAACATTTGTTTAGCAGTCAATATGCTGTTAAAACCCTACTTACACCTAATCCCTTTGGCTTAACTTTTAGTCGGGTATTTAACAGCATATTTATGCGGAAGAGCCAAAGTTTTCGTCAATTTCAATGATTTGGCTAATTACACAGATTGTGTCTGCGCATACAAAAATCCCGAAGTTGCGGTCAGTTTCAAAGGCGGAACGATGGCGAATGCTGCCAGTTCACCATCATCCTAACCACAAATTCCAGGCCTATATTACTAACAGTTGGGGAGGGCAGCACTTGAGGTCAAAATGTCTGATGTATAGGCTCAACATGATGGACCCAATGGCCTTTCCTTGCTTTTCTTTCTGTATGTTTGTATGTAATCTTTTTCAGTCAAATGTTGCCCTCTGGTTTTTCTCCCCTTTCCTTTGGAGGAGCGACTCATAAATAGTTCCATAGGTACAGCAACCCTCTTGAAACTCATTCAGGAGCCCATTTAGACAACAAGACCTGAAAATACTTGACCTGCAATCCCAGCAGTAATGCCAAGGTCACACCAGACATTACCTTCTATTAGAGTTTATGCGGCCACTGGGAAGGCACCCCATTTGATTGGGGCAGCAAGCCACTAGGCCCACTTGGCTCGTGCTACTGGAAACTCTGGGAGCAGCCACTATCAAGCGAGATTTTAATCACTCCACTGTGTCTTCAGCTGCCTATGCCATAAGCTCTGGAATTCCCTCATAAACCTCTCCGCTTCTCTACCTCTCTCTTCACCTTAAGACACTCCTTAAAACCTACTTCTTTGACCAAGCTTTTGGTCACCTGTCTTAATATTTCCTTAGTCAAGTTTTGTTTGATAACACTCATGTGAAACACCTTGGGATGATTTATTACCTTAAAGGCATTATATAAATACAAGTTGTTGTTTTTGACCACATTTCCCCTCCAGAGACATTTCCCCATGCAGTACATTCTTCATTCCCCTTGTAATAGAGCTGATAACAAAACTTTAAAAAAAAATCTTCTCATCTTCAGGGCTCCAGACTGTTTCCATAGTCTGGACCTTCACTTCTCCATCCTCCATATCCATCCTTTTACAGGACAGTATGCCTCATCAGGATGGACATTTTTATATCAGATCCCTTATGTCCTGGGAAAGTGGAAACTCCTAGAGTAGGGCATCATCACCGTCCTCACCATCGTCCCCCAATCCCCCTCCCCCTCCCCCCTACCACCTCTCTAACATAGCTGGCTTTGTAAGAAGTGGGCAGAGCCTCCAATATGGCAGGCAGGATGCAGACACTCATTACGAGCCAGTGGTGTGCCACTCGCCATATTGGGAAAGGCCAATGATTTGCCGTGTTCTGCCCACACCTGAAACTGGCATAAGGCCTTTACAATATTCCACACAATATGACAGGTGTGATGTAGTATCACAATGCCAAATACATACTGCATAATACTGGAAACTCAGCCCGGTTTGCTTCTGCTCCTCCTTCACAGAAAACCAGGTAAATGTGGGCTGTATGCAGTTTGAGCTTCAAAGACTGGTAGTTGCCATTCTATTTTCTGTGGATTGGACAAGTGAGATTTGATGTGGTCGATATTGCTATATATTCCTACAGGAGTGATACTGATGGGTCTGAGGATCTTCACAATTAAATGATGCTTTAACTTCAAAGGATTTTTTTTGGCTCTCACTTGAAACAGGAAAGTGAATGTTAAATTTTGTGGGTGAAAAATAGGGGAAAAAAATCAATACTCAAACTAAACCTGCTATTGATTTAGCATTGAGTATGGTCAGACCAGCAGAAGCTCCAGTGCATGAGTTACATTTAAGCTCTCATAACATTTAACTTTTGACCTTTTGTGCTCCATTTCCCAAGGTACGTGTTATGGATGCATTGCATATACCACCTCTTAACAGGACTTCGATTCACTAAACCACATTTCAATTATGAACCCTCAAGTGTAAAGATTCAGCCACAGTACCATAGGACACATAGCTAGGAGACAACTAACATGTGATGCTCTGTTATGTTTTTGTCAGATGTTATGTTACTTGAGTAAATTCTCTACTTTTCCTTTAAAATGTAATAGTTTGTTGGGTACATCTTACTTAGTTTAGACTGCAACAATAACTTGCATTTATATAGCATCCTTAATGTTGTAAAACTTCCCAAGGCAGTTCACAGGAGCATAATCAGACAAAAATTGATACAGAGCCAAAGAAGGGGACATTAGGACAGATGACCAAAAGGTAGGTTTTAAAGAGGTAGGTTTCAAGTAGGGTATGAAATGAAGAGAGAGAGTCGGAGAGGCAGAGAGGTATTGCAGAAATGAGGGCCTCTCCAGCTGAAGGCACAGTCATCAATGGTAGGGTGAAGGAAGTGGTGCATAGACAAGAGACCAGAAACCAATGTTAGTAGTGCTGGAGGAGGTTACGGAGAGAGTGAGGGGTGAGGCCATGGGGGGATTTGAACATGAGGATCAGAATTTTAAAATAGAGGCATTCGGGGAATGGGAGCCAATAAGGTCAGCCGTGTACAGGGAGAATGGGTAAAAGGGACTTGGTGCGAGTTAAGATACTTCGCCAAACCTTTCAACTGGGCCAGAATGCTCCCTTTCTTTCTTAAAATGATTGGGTAGAATTTCTGTGGAGGTTACCTGTTCTCCCGCCGTAACTTTGGTGGGGGAATCGGTGGAAATCACAGAGAAACAATGTAAATGGTCGTTAATGGAATTTCTATGGGGTTTCCACCGATCTTCCACTGAAGTTAAGGTGCGGCATTGGTAGAGCTCTCACAGAAGTTCCAAGTGAGAGCATTTTAGGCAGGAGAAGGGCATTGGTCCATCGAGCTTACCCTTCTAAACAACCCATCAGTTTCCTTCCAGTGACTGTGGACCTGAAAACCTTGTATTCCATTCCATTTGTACCGCTAATCTGTTCCACAATTTTATTAGACACAAGGGGGGGAAATTGCACAGGGGCCCATTTGGGGGCGGTAACAGCAGCGAGGCAGCAGTTCCTACGTCAGGCACAAGAAGTCCTGCCCCGCTCGCGATATTGGGGCTATGTGCTCCACTTCCTCTGTGGGAAGCACACAGAGAGGAGCCCGGGGCTCAGCTATGTGCTGCGACATGAAGTGCTGCCATGTAGAAGGGGCTCTCCCCTTCATTAAAGGGGAGGGTCAAGCTGCAGACTCTGCAGGTCCCTACCTGGATCACCGGGGAATGGGGCACGTGCCATCAGTCCAGCACTCAAGTGGAATGCCAGGCTGCCAGATCGTGGCCCAGACCCCACGATCAAGGATGCAATGGGTCACGACACATAAGTCAGCCGATTTTTTGTTTGTGCACGCCACCTCCCCTTTAACTAGTGCCCCTCAAGTGTCCTGCGGCCCGGGATGCACCTCTAGGGCTGGAGCGCCGGGCCTGGAACATAGTGGCCCCCATAGTGAAAGAACATAGTGAAAGAAAATCTCCGTAGGCCGGGCTATAAAAGTGCATTCCACTACAACTTCCAGTGCGAGCCGTTCCAAGTGTGCACCGATTTCGAGGTGGACGACTGGGTGAGGTCATCAAAACCAAGGTAGCCATTTGGAGCGTGGGCAGGAACATCAGCAGGGTCTAGGTACAGCAGAGGAGTGGAAAGGTTGGGGCGGTTGAGCGGCAAGAAATCGTGGCGGAGGTGCGGCGAGTGATCGTGGCAGAAGTTCGGCGAATGTTTGGTGCGGAGGTGCGATGAGAGATCATGGTGGAGGTGTGGCAAATGTTTTGTGGCGGAGCAGTGGCAAAAGATCATGGTGGAGGAGCGGCTAGAGATCGTGGCAGAGGTGCGGCAAATGAGGGTATGGGGCCCAGAAGAGCCGAGGGCCCAGGGGCAGCATGGGCCAGCCCACACTGCAATATGTGTGCGCACTAGGTCCGTGCAGCCATGCAGATCTCCAGTTGTCCTGGTTAACCCTTGCCACTGGATAAAGGCCTAGCTCTGTCAAGCCCGTGTGGTGAATGATGTGCAATGGTCAGCACACGTTAAAAAAAAATCCACGCATAGGCATCTTCCACCCCTTCAATTGGAGTTCAGGACTGGAACATCGCGTCCTTAATTGTAACATCTGTGAACTCATGTGGAAGCAAGTCATCCTCGTTCGAGGGACCACCAAGGATGAGGAGGAGGGATGATGTGTCCCCTCAAGCTATCGCTGTCATCGCGCAGCACAGCTTCGGGACGCTCCCGAATTTTGGCTCCGGGGTAAAAACGGGTCGCTGCGCACGGTGATGTCGTTGTCAGCGCCGCCACAATGGAGCGGGGCGCTACCGGTTATCACCACCGCTAAACGCCCACAGAATTTAGCGGGAATCATAAGCAGCGCCACGCCCAGGGGCGGTAATGGGAGGCTCAAATGACCCCAATTTCTCCCCCAAGATGTCAATTTGACTCAGTTGGTTGCACACATGCCTGAGTCAGAAGATCATTGGTTCAAGCCCCGGTCCAAGACTAAATAATGTAATCTAGGCTAGTACTACAGTGAAATTCTGAGGAAATGTTGCATTTTTCCAAGGATTATATTTCATTTAAGATTTCAAAATACAGCCCTGTCTACCTGTGGATGTAAAAGATCCTATTGCAATGTTTGAAGAAGACCAGGGAATGTTCCAACTGTCTGCTCTCAACCAGCACCACCAAAAACTTTGGGCCGCAAATTGGTACACATTGTCCCTGAATGGCCTCCTTCTGTACTGTAACTGCCCAAGCCCAATCTGCGCATGCAGTTAGGCCACTGCTAAATTCATCGGGCCTATTTTCTAGGCATTTAGGGTGGCTGCCTAAAACAGGTGTTAAAGAATGTTCCCCTAAGGTGCACGGCCACGCATCAATTGCGAGGTCCCACGCAGGCTGTTCAACTGAAAGGGCCCGCGCAGGAAAAAAATGTGAGGGAGCATTGGTGTTAGGCCCCTTGCATATGTTAATTAGAAGCCTAACAGCTGGCAGGCCAGCACTGCTCAGGGTTCTTCAGTGGCTGCTGAGGCCACCGTAGTAAGGAAATTTAAAAAATGAATTAAATATACTTTTCTGTGGAGCTAGGAGGAGCAGGAGTGTTCCCCTGACTCCACAGTTATCATGATCGGCACCACTTCCATTACTTCCTACACTTTCCTTCCCGGGACTTACTTTTGGGCCATTGTCTGAGGAGGCATGACCGGCGCTGGGAGCTCCAGCATAAAATATGAATGAGACCCAAAGGTAAGCCCCGGGTGGGAAGGTGAAGCTTGTGGCACACGCTGTCTGCAGCACGGAGTCTGGGTCCAAAAATGTCGAGTCGAATTGCCACCCCATTAACTGGTCATTTACTTAATTCGCTGTTTATGGGCTCTTGCTGTGCGCTAAGTGGTTGCCATGTTTGCTGACATAAAATAGTGGCTGCACATAGAGAAACATAATTATTGGATGTGAAGCACTTTAAGATAACATGAGGACATGAAGTGTTATATACAAGCACCTTCTTTCATCACTCAAAAAGTTGCTCAAATGTCTCATTTTCTTTCGGAATCCTTAACCTTAAACTGTGTCCCCTCATCCTTCATTCCTGTACCCATCAAAATAATTTTCCTGGATCTAAATTCTCTACACTCATGAACATTCTAAACACGTCTATCAAGTCCCTATCACTCTGGTCTGATCCAGAGAATATAACCCCATAGTAGCAATCTATCCTTATGACAAAGCCCTCGAACTTCAAGACTCAATCTCTGAGCCCTCCTCTGGCCTCCTTATAATAATTCTAAATCTTTCCTGTAATGAGGATACACGAATGCAACACATCGGGCATAAATTTGGCCCTCGTTTTTTTTGGCGCACTCACTGTCCTTGTGCTTGGCAGTCTCCCTCGGAGGAGAAGCCCACCAGTCCCTCGGAGGAGAAGTCAGCAGTCCCTCGGAGGAGAAGCCCACCAGTCCCTCGGAGGAGAAGTCCACCAGTCGCTCGGAGGAGAAGTCCACCAGTCGCTCGGAGGAGAAGTCCACCAGTCGCTCGGAGGAGAAGTCCACCAGTCCCTCGGAGGAGAAGTCCACCAGTCCCTCGGAGGAGAAGTCCACCAGTCCCTCGGAGGAGAAGTCCACCAGTCCCTCGGAGGAGAGGTCCACCAGTCCCTCGGAGGAGAAGTCCACCAGTCCCTCGGAGAAGTCCACCAGTCCCTCGGAGGAGAAGTCCACCAGTCCCTCGGAGGAGAAGTCCACCAGTCCCTCGGAGGAGAAGTCCACCAGTCCCTCGGAGGAGAAGTCCACCAGTCCCTCGGAGGAGAAGTCCACCAGTCCCTCGGAGGAGAAGTCCACCAGTCCCTCGAAGGAGAAGTCCACCAGTCCCTCGGAGGAGAAGTCCACCAGTCCCTCGGAGGAGAAGTCAGCAGTCCCTCGGAGGAGAAGTCAGCAGCCCTCGGAGGAGAAGCCCACCAGTCCCTCGGAGGAGAAGCCCACCAGTCCCTCGGAGGAGAAGCCCACCAGTCCCTCAGAGGAGAAGCCCACCAGTCCCTCGGAGGAGAAGCCCACCAGTCCCTCGGAGGAGAAGCCCACCAGACCCTCGGAGGAGAAGCCCACCAGTCCCTCGATTGAGATGTCCACCAGTCCCTCGGAGGAGAAGTCAACAGTCCCTCGGAGGAGAAGTTCATCAATCCCTCAGAGGCAAAGTCCACCAGTCCCTCGGAGTTGACTCCTGCAGCCTCCATTATCTGCGAGCCCAGCCTGCTGTGTGTTGTGTGTGGCCAGTTCCCTGCGCTCTCTCTCCCGCCCGGGCATCCCGCCCACCCGCACCTATCCCCAACAGAGTGACACCTCGCACCAGCAGGCCCGCTGACTTCCCGGGCCGAGTTATGAAGGTAGGATTTAAGTTTTATTGTTTATTTATTTATTTTTATGTATTTTTGATGGTTTTTATGCTTCTTGATTGTTGTTGTGAAGATGTTTAGCGCTTTGCAAGGTCCTCTCCACTTCCCTTTGCCCCCCTATCTCTGGCTACTTGTGCTGATTTCTTAACTCTCCACAAGGGTTTTCTGTGTGGCCACAAGTCCCACATACGCTGGGCTAAGTTAGTTTGGAGCAACTATTAGCTGTACAAACTGGCTTAAATGGCCAAAGCAAGCATAGGTGGCTGTTAGCGCCCCTTTTGAAAAAAACATTTTTTTTAAAATCCTAACTAATTCACTTACACTGGCGCAAATTAACTGTGCAGAATGGGGATTTTTAAGATACTCCAGAAAAATCAAGTTGCTCCAAAGAAAACAGAGCAACTCCTGGGCAAATTTGGGCCCAGTATTCCAGGTGTGACTTCAACAAGACCAGATGTAACTTCAACAATCTCACCTCCCAAGATGTATAACCTTTATCACCTTTCGACTAAAATTTTAATTGCTTTCTTCAACATCTGCAAACACCGTACTAACAATTTTAACAACTATTTACAAAACTCCCCAAACCTTTTTTCTACTCTGTTACCTCAAGCACATTTCCATTTAATATGTAAACCTCCTTCTCATTACTTTGCACTTATTCATGCTGAAAACCGCCTGACAATCTAAGTCAGGCCATCAATGGGAAATATTTAGTGGAAGTCAGCTGCTTCCTGTAAAGCAGGAGATTCAAAGAGTGACGAGAGGTGGGCACCGGAGGGACTGGAGTGCATCATCACGCCCGGCAACCAAATTTTAATTTGATTTTATGTTTTAAAATTTAATTTGTTTTAATTGCCGGTGCTTTTAGTGTCCCCCTTCCCTTTTATAGGGGGCACTGGGGAAAAATTGTGATTTTAGTGCCCAAAAAAAAGAAAAACACAAAAAAAAAGGAAAAAAAGGGCCTTGTAAATGTCTGGTGTGTCACCCAGTTCGGGTGGCACGGTTTAATGTTTTGTTTTACAGATAAACTCGAAAAGAGTTTCAAAGAGTGAGCCACACTTGACAACATTAATTCATCTCCCAGCATCCCATTGGAGAGTTGCCTGAGGCCTAGCAATGCATTCTTTCCATCAGCAAATGTTACAGGGGAATGTGAAGGAGATTAATAAAATAGGGAAAGTATGTTTACATTGGAAAAAAATATTCTGAGTATTTTAAATAAAATATATTCAATAAATGAATCATAATATATTTGCAATCCTTTGGTCATACTGGGCTTGAAGATGTATTTGTGAACTGCATGACTACACTAAACAAACCGGCCTCCCAAATCAACTTGAGTCAACGTCAACATTTCTAACGCAGCTCAAACCTTCATTTTGCTGCATTTGTTTTATCAGCCGAAATGTGTACTGACCTGGTAATTGTGATCAGCACAAAATGTCAGTACAAGAGTTAAACAACATCCTGCTGCTGGCTATTAAACCTCTTCAGCAAAATTACCCCGGAGCATAATGGGTTTTGCTCCTGCAAACAGTGATTTAGAGATGACAGGTCAGAAAGCCGTGATAAGCTCCAGCTGGTAGGCCCGCCCTGGCTCTCAAATTGTGTTTATTTTATGCAACACTTTACTAGAAGTTCTAAGAAAATGGTTTGCCAATAAAATGGAAAAATGGAAGAAATACGGCAATGACTTCAACACAATATTGTTTGTGCGATGAGCCATTTTACAGAAGCGACAGGGAAAGGGTTATATACACTCGCAGATATAAAGCCTTCAGGCTTTGTTTTTTGTGGTATATGCCGTGAATTCAATATGATTTTAACAATTTGATGAAGCCTACATTAGCTTTAAAAATATTTTTTTATTATTAAAAGAAAATAACTTTATTATGGTTGTTATGAGATTTAAGGGTTGATTTCTAGTTTGTTTGAGTTTGGGTGAGAGAAACATAGAAAATAGGTGCAGGAGTAGGCCATTCGGGCCTGCGTGCCTGCACCACCATTCAATAAGATCATGGCTGATCATTCACCTCAGTACCCTTTCCTGCTATCTCTTCATACCCCTTTAGCCGTAAGGGCCATATCTAACTCTCTCTTGAATATATCCAATGAACTGGCATCAACAACTCTCTGCGGCAGGGAATTCCACAGGATAACAACTCTCTGAGTGAAGAAGTTTTGCCCCATCTCAGTCCTAAATGGCCTACTCCGTATCCTAAGACTATGTCCCCTGGTTCTGGACTTCCCCAACATCGGGAACATTCTTCCCGCATCTAACGTGTCCCGCCCCGTCAGAATCTTATACGTTTGTATGAGATCCCCTCTCATCCTTCTAAACTCCAGTGTATAAAGTCCCAGTTGATCGAGTCTCTCCTCATATGTCAGTCCAGCCATCCCTGAAATCAGTCTGATGAACTTTCGCTGCACTCCCTCAATAGCAAGAACGTCCTTCCTCAGATTAGGAGACCAAAACTGAACACAATATTCCAGGTGAGGCCTCACCAAGGCCCTGTACAATTGCAGTAAGACCTCCCTGCTCCTATACTCAAATTCCCTAGCTTTGAAGGCCAACATGCCATTTGCCTTCTTCGCCGCCTGCATGCCAACTTTCAATGACTGATGAACCATGACACCCAGGCCCCGTTGCACCTCCCCTTTTCCTAATCTGCCGCCATTCAGATAATATTCTGTCTTCGTGTTTTTGCCACCAAAGTGGATAACCTCACATTGATCCACATTATACTGCATCTGCCATGCATTTGCCCACTCACCTAACTTGTCCAAATCACCCTGCAGCCTCTTACCATCCTCCTCGCAGCTCACACTGCCATCCAGTTTAGTGTCATCTGCAAACTTGGAGATATTACACTCAATTCCTTCATCCAAATCATTAATGTATATTGTAAGGAGCGAGGGTTCCAGCACTGAGCCCTGTGGCACTCCACTAGTCACTGGCTCCCATTCCGAAAAGGATCTGTTTATCCCAACTCTCTGCTGTCTGTCTGCCAACCAATTCTCTATCCACGCCAGTACATTACCCCCAATACCATGTGCTTTGATTTTGCATACCAATCTCTTATGTGGGTCCTTGTCAAAGGCCTTTTGAAAGTCCAAATACACCACATCTACTGGTTCTCCCTTGTCCACTCTACTAGTTACATCCTCAAAAAATTCCAGAAGATTTGTCAAGCATGGGAAAATTCATAAATCCATGCTGACTTTGACCGATCATGTCACTGCTTTCCAAATGCACTGCTCTTTCATCCTTAATAATTGATTCCAACATTTTTCCCACTACTGATATCAGGCTAACCGGTTTATAATTACCTGCCTTCTCTCTCCCTCCTTTTTTAAAAAGTGGTGTTATATTAGCTACCCTCCAGTCCATAGGAACTGATCCAGAGTCGATAGACAGTTGGAAAATGATCACCAATGCATCCACTATTTCTAGCGCCACTTCCTTAAGTACTCTGGAATGCAGATAATCAGGACCCGGGGATTTATCAGCCTTCAATCCCGTCAATTTCTCCAACACAATTTCCCGCCTAATAAGGATATCCTACAGTTCCTCCTTCTCACTAGACCCTCGGTCTCCTAGTACATCCAGAAGGTTATTTGTGTCTTCCTTTGTGAAGACAGAACCAAAGTATTTGTTCAATTTGTCTGCCATTTCTTTGTTCCCCATTATAAATTCACCTGAGTCCGACTGCCAGGGACCTATGTTTGTCTTTACTAATCTTTTTCTCTTCACATATTTATAGAAGCTTTTGCAGTCAGTTTTTATGTTCCCGGCAAGCTTCCTCTCATACTCTATTTTCCCCCTCCTAATTAAACCCTTTGTCCTCCTCTGCTGAATTCTACATTTCTCCCAGTCCTCAGGATTGCTGCTTTTTCTGGCCAATTTATATGCCTCTTCCTTGGATCTAACACTATCATTAATTTCCCTTGTTAGCCATGGTTGAGCCACCTTCCCTGTTTTATTTTTACTCCAGACAGGGATGTACAACTGTTGAAGTTCATCCATGTGATCTATAAATGTTTGCCATTGCCTATCCACCGTCAACCCTTTAAGTATCATTTGCCAGTCTATTCTAGCCTATTTGCGCCTCATGCCATCGAAGTTAGCTTTCTTTAAGTTCAGGACCCTAGTTTCTGAATTAACTGTGTCCCTCTCCATCTTAATAAAGAATTCTACCATATTATGGTCACTCTTCCCCAAGGGTCCTCGCACAACAAGATTGCTAATTAGTCCCTTCTCATTACACATCACCCAGTCTAGGATGGTCAGCTCTCTAGTTGGTTCCTCAACATATTGGTCAAGAAAACTATCCCTAATACACTCCATAAATCCTCCTCCACCGCATTGCTACCAGCTTGGTTCACCCAATTTATATGTAAATTAAAGTTGCCCATGATAACTGCTGTACCTTTATTGCACATATCCCTTATTTCTTGTTTGATGCTGTCCCCAACCTCACTACTACTGTTTGGTGGCCCGTACACAACACCCACCAGACTTTTCTGCCCTTTGGTATTCCTTAGCTCCACCCATAACGATTCCACATCATCCAAGCTAATGTCCTTCCTTACTATTGCATTAATTTCCTCTTTAACCAGCAGCACCACCCTGCCTCCTTTTCCTTTCTGTCTATCTTTCCTAAATGTTGAATACCCCTGCATTTTGAGTTCCCAGCCTTGGTCACCCTGGAGCCATGTCTCTGTGATGCCAATTACATCATATCCATTAACTGCTATCTGTGCAGTTAATTTGTCCACATTATTCTGAATACTCCTCGCATTGAGGCACAGAGCCTTCAGGCTTGTCTTTTTAACGCACTTTGCCCCTTTAGAATTTTTCTGTAATGTGGCCATTTTTGTTTTTGCCTTGGGTTTCTCTGCCCTTCACTTTTACTATTCTCCTTTCTATCTTTTGCCTCTGTCTCCCTTTTATTTCCCTCTGTCTCCCTGCATAGGTTCCCATCCCCCTGCCATATTAGTTTAACTCCTCCCCAACAGCACTAGCAAACGCTCCCCGTACGACATTGATTCCGCTCCTGCCCAGGTGCAGACCGTCTGGTTTGTACTGGTCCCACCTCCCCCAGAACTGGTTCCAATGTCCCAGGAATTTGAATCCCTCCCTTCTGCACCACTCCTCAAGCCACGTATTCATCTGAGTTATCCTGCGATTCCTATTCTGACTAGCACATGGCACTGGTAGCTATCCTGAGATTACTACTTTTGAGGTCCTACTTTTTAATTTAGCTCCTAGCTCTCTAAATTCGTCTTGTAGGATCTCATCCCATTTTTTACCTATATCGTTGGTACCTATATGCACCATGACAACTGGCTGTTCACCCTCCCTTTTCAAAATGTCCTGCACCCGCTCCGAGACATCCTTGACCCTTGCACCAGAGAGGCAACATACCATCCTGGAGTCTAGGTTGCGGCCGCAGAAACGCCTATCTATTCCCCTAACAATTGAATCCCCTATCACTATCGCTCTCCCACTCATTTTCCTGCCCTCCTGTGCAGCAGAGCCACCCACGATGCCATGAACTTGGCTGCTGCTGCCTTTCCCTGATGAGTCATCCCCCTCAACAGTACCCAAAGCGGTGTATCTGTTTTGCAGGGGGATGACCGCACGGAACCCCTGCACTACCTTCCTTGCACTGCTCTTCCTGTTGGTCACCCATCCCCTATCTAGCTGTGTACCCTTTACCTGCGGTGTGACCAACTCGCTAAATGTGCTATTCACGTCATTCTCAGCATCGTGGATGCTCCAGAGTTCATCCACCCGCAGCTCCAGTGCCGCAATGCGGTCTGTCAGGATCTGCAGGTGGATACACTTCCCGCACACATAGTCGTCAGGGACGCCGGAAGCGTCCCTGAGTTCCCACATAGTACAGGAGGAGCACAACACGTGTCCGAGCTCTCCTGCCATGACTTAACCCTTGGATTAACTTAATTGGACAACAACAATGTTAAAAGTTTACTTACTGATAAAGAAAAGAAAAAAGAAAAACTACTGACCAATCACCAGCCAATCACTTACCCCATTGGCTGTGGCATCACCTTTCGATTTCTTTCTACTTTTTTGCCTCCCTGTAGCTGCACAAGCCACGTCTCTCCACGCACCTCCCGAGCCTCTTGTCGACGCACCGCGAACTCCCAACGACTCACGGCGCTGGGCCTTTTTATAGGCCTCTCCACGCACCTCCCGAGCCTCTCGTCGACACACCGCGAACTCCCGACGACTCACGGCGCTGGGCCTTTTTATAGGCCTCTCCACGCACCTCCTGAGTCTCTCGCTGACGCACCACGAACTCAAGTTCAGAAAGTTGTGTGGCCTGTTGAAGATACACCATACTGCAATTTGTACTCGGACTGTATACACACACCCGCTCATTTTGCGGGCACCATGCTGAGGAGGATAAACTAGGCAAATGGTTACAGTTCCAATTTAAAGAGACCCAGGGAAGCAGTTTTTAATGTAATTGTTTTGAAAATTCTTTGTAATCTCTTCTGGGTGGGCTTCCAGCACCCCGCTGGGGTTTTCGGGGCCGGTTTCGACAGGGCAGGGCGCATTACCACCCGAAAGAGGCGAGCCGGTACTGGTGCCATGCCCCTGGTTGTGACACAGGCTCAAATTTTGGCTCCTGCCCGACCCGTAGGCTGGGACCGCCTGTGAAAACGGGTAGTCTGACCTGTAGCGGCTGCATTGAGGTAAGTAATGTCGACCTCAGGTAAGTCCAATTGTTGTTTTTTTTTGCTATTTATGTTGAGGTGGCGTAGGCTATGTATTAGGAATGTTTTTGGTGATTTTACTTTTTCTCCCCAGGCCTCTCTTGCAGTGCTCTGAGGCTGGCTCTTTAACTCAGGATTTTCACATGCTCAGCTGGCCTAGCGCCCTAAGAGGTGTGCAACGCCTCCTTAACCACTCCACCCCACACTCAGGGCCCAGCTGTCCTATTTTGCTGACTGAGGCACAAACTTTTTCCAGGCAGTATCAGGACCTCCCCGCCATCATTAATGCCCCGAAATCTTAAAAGCCGAAAAACCAGCCTAGGTTGGGGCATATTTTATAATCAGGATTTCCCAATAAATTAGACAGGCACATTGATAAAATCAGGCGGAGAGCTGCCAGGCCAGATTTCCGCACACTTTACACATCAGGCTTATTACAGGCCATGAATGAATTGGAGGACCAAAGCCTGAAACAGGAAGGAACTTCATTGTAATATTTAAATTAAAGTACAATCATGTCACTTTGATATTTACACCACTTTCTGGCAATCATGGGTACATTACCCGAGGGGACGTACCTGCCCATATGAATTGGCTGTTCAGGTTGTTGCAGAAAGAGCTGTATACATGGTGTTTATTTTAAAAAGCCTAGTAAAAAAATATTCTTTACACAGTTTTGAGGTTATTTCTGCACTGTTACTCTAGAATTTTTTGTTCTTTTTCAGGAATGTTTGTCCAATGAGAGATGCCAAGCAGTTCAGGCTGTGCCACCCATAGGTACCCTCCCGCCTGCATCTACAGGTACAGATGCACAAACCTTGCTTTGCCAGAGGATTAGTGCATATGCAGGTTCGAATTCCCAAAGCAGATTGCAACAGCAGATCTGATGGTACAAAATCTGATGTGCAAAGACCTGACTAGCTTTAAAGCTGGACAGTTCTGTGGGGGCATAGTGTGTCATGCATTAAAAAAGGCATGCCAGGGTGATCAACAACCAGCATTGTTGGTTTGATGCAATTAACAATATCCACAGGTCCTGGCACACCTATCTGGCAATTACTGTGAGGAACTGTCGCCATTCAGCCAGATGCAGAGCTATGCCAACTGCTTCAATGCCACCTGCAGCTAACATGCACCACAGGGCTGGCACAGCCTGGAACAGTAACAATCAACTGTGGCCACAAGTTTTCCTCGACCTCCTTCTAGGTTTGCTGCAATGCTGACCTATGGGAATGATGTTCTGAAATGGCAGATAAGGCCATCCTCCTTGTAACCACCTCTTACAGTTCCATCGCTACATCATCAGCCATGAAACATGGGTCAGGTGCTGACTGCTCCATCACTGTCTTACCGACTACACGCTGGTTATCCTTTTACTTCTTTTCCACCCTCCCCTTCAGTCTTGGCAAAGGCTATCACCAGGGAGGTGATTTTAATCCTGCCCACTCAACCACCTCTGGAACACACTCACCGATGTCTCAAGCTGACCCCGCAGGCTACAATATCAACCCAATCCTCTGAACAGGCGAGAGGGACACCAGCTGGAAACTGGCAAGGTCCTTCTTTCAATAGGACCCAACTGCCATTTTAATTGTTGGCCTGAGCATCATCAAAGACAGTCCCTCGGAATCGAGGAAGACTTGCTTCCACCCTTAACATGAGTTCTTAGGTGGCTGAACAGTCCAATACGAGAGCCACACTCCCTTTCACAGGTGGGACAGACAGTCATTGAGGGAAGGGGTGCGTGGCACTGGTTTGCCGCACGCTCTTTCCGCTGCCTGCGCTTGATTTCTGCATGCTCTCGATGACGAGACTTGAGATGCTCAGCGCCCTCCCAAATGCAGTTTCTCTACTTAGGGCGGTCTTTGGCCATGAACTCCCAGGTGTCAGTGGGGATGTTGCACTTTATCAGGGAGGCTTTGAGGGTGTCCTTGTAACATTTCCACTGCCCACCTTTGGCTTGTTTGCCATGAAGGAGTTCCGAGTAGAGCGCTTGCTTTGGGAGTCTCGTGTCTGGCGTGCGAATTATGTGGCCTGCCCAGCGGAGCTGTGGTCAGTGCTTCAATGCTGGGGATGTTGGCCTGGTCGAGGATGCTAATGTTAGTGCGTCTGTCCTCCCAGGAGATTTGTAGGATCTTGCGGAGACATTGTTAGTGGTATTTCTCCAGCGACTTGAGGTGTCTACGCTACATGGTCCATGTCTCTGAGCCATCCAGGAGGGTGGGTATTACTACAGCCCTATAGACCATGAGCTTGGTGGCAGTTTTGAGGGCCTGGTCTTCGAATGCTCTTTTCCTCAGGCAGCCGAAGGCTGCACTGGCGCACTGGAGGCGGTGTTGGATCTCGTCATCGATGTCTGCTCTTGTTGATAGGAGGCTCCCGAGATAAGAGAAGTGGTCCACGTTATCCAGGGCCGCGCCGTGGATCTTGATGGCTGGGGGGCAGTGCTCTGCGGTGAGGACAGACTGGTGGAGGACCTTTGTCTTACTGATGTTTAGCGTAAGGCCCATGCTTTCGTATGACTCAGTAAATACGTCGACTATGTCCTGGAGTTCAGCCTCTGTATGTGCGCAGATGCAGGCGTCATCCGCATATTGTAGCTCGACGACAGAGGGTGGAGTAGTCTTGGACTTGGCCTGGAGACGGTGAAGGTTGAACAGGTTCCCACTGGTACTGTAGTTTAGTTCCACTCCAGCGGGGAGCTTGTCGACTGTGAGGTGGAGCATAGAAGCGAGGATGTTTGAGAAGAGTGTTGGGGTGATGACGCAGCCCTGTTTGACCCCAGTCTGGAGTCGGTCTGTGATGGATCCGTTGGTAAGGATTGTCATGTTTGTAACTACAATGTAACACCACTGTATTACTCTATACACTCAACTTAGATGCACACCTTGACGACACAGGTATATAAAGGGAGGTCCCACGCAGGGTCATCACTTCTGGAGTCCTATAATAAAGAGTTAAGGTCACAGAGTAGCCTTGTCCCTGGAATGTGTGGTTTCATGCTATAGAGTGAGGACTTTACATTGGCGACGAGAAACCCACGAGAATGGCCACCGGTAGCACAGAGGAACGGTACTGTGTCGGGAAAGACTGGGCCGATTTTGTCGAGAGGCTTCAGCAAAGCTTCGTTACGAAAGACTGGCTGGGGGATGCAGCGGCCGACAAGCGACAGGCTCATCTCCTGACCAGATGCGGGCCAAAGACTTATGCACTCATGAAGGACTTACTGGCACCTGAAAAGCCGTTGGACAAAACCTTTGAAGAGCTAAGCAAATTAATTGGGGAGTACCTCAAACCGGCGAGCAGCATACACATGGCTCGACACAGATTCTACACTCACCGACGTCGTGAAGGACAGAGCATACTGGACTGTGTAGCGGACCTCCGGCGTTTGGCCAGCCTCTGTAAGTTCACAGACGCCTGCAGGGGGGAGATGCTAAGGGACTTCTTTATCGAGGGTATCGGTCATGCGGGAATTTTTCGCAAGTTAATTGAGACCAAGGACTTCACCTTGGAAGCGGCAGCGTTGTTAGCCCAAACTTTCATGGCGGGGGAGGAAGAGACGAAAATGATTTATGCGCGCAATTCTGCCTCTAACGCGGTGATGGATCAGGGAGTCAACATCATCAATGCTGCTCAGAGCCCCGCAGGCAGGCAGGGGCAGTCCGACATTTACCAGGCAGGACCTCAACAGGGACAATGGCAGGCTGAACGGATGTTCATGCCATCACAGTGGCCAATGCGGTCCGGGATGGGGCCATTGACACCCACTAATAGGGTACTTAAGAGCAGTCAAAGGGACAGTCAGCACGGAATCCCTGGCCATAGTCCCTTTGTCTCCAACAATGGAAACTTTAACTAATGCTGGAGATGTGGGGGAAAACTCTCAGCCAGATCTTGCAGATTCCAACAGTTTGTCTGCAGAATCTGCAATCTCAGTGGTCATTTAGCTCGAATGTGCAGAAAACCTGCAACCAGACTAATATATGAGGCAGATGGACCAGAAGAGGGTTCTGTGAGGCAGGATGACTTTTGGGGCAAATCGATGGACGCCGAAGTTCAGCGGGTCCATGCGGCGAATATTCACAATTCATATACCAAAACGCCACCAATGATGATGAGGGTTTTGTTTAATGGTATCCCAGTACGTATGGAGCTAGACACTGGGGCCAGCCAGTCACTCATGGGCATTCAGCAATTTGAGAAGCTATGACCACTCAAAGCCAGTAGACCCAAATTAGAACGTATTGAGACACAATTACGGACTTACACCAAAGAAATCATTCCATCATTCTGGTGCTAGGCAGTGCAATGTTGGCTGTCACACACAATGGGTTAGTGAACCGGCTGCCACTCTGGATTGTCCCAGGCAATGGTCCCGCACTGTTGGAGAGGAGCTGGTTAGCCGAGATGAACTGGAAATGGGGGGATGTTCACGCAATGTCCTCGGTGGAGCGAAGTTCGTGCTCACAAGTCCTACAACAATTCGAGTCACTATTCCAACCGGGCGTCGGGACTTTCAAAGACACTAAAGTAGTGATACACATCACCCCGGCCGCCAGGCCAGTGCACCACAAAGCCAGAGTGGTGCCATATGTGATGCGGGAAAAAATCGAGAGCGAATTGGACTGGCTGTTGGGAGAGGGCATCATCTCACCTGTTGAATTCAGCAACTGGGCGAGCCTCATCGCTCCCGTCCTAAAAGCGGTTGGCTCTGTCAGGATCTGTGGCGACTACAAGGCCACCATCAATCGGGTGTCCCTACAAGACCAATACCTGCTCCCAAGAGCAGAGGACCTCTTCGCCATGCTGGCAGGTGGCAAGTTGTTCACCAAGTTGGTCCTCACTTCAGCCTATATGACCCAGGAACTGGCCGACGAATCCAAACTACTGACCACCATCACCACGCACAAGGGACTGTTTGCGTATAATATGTGCCCGTTTGGCATTTGATCAGCAGCCGCGATTTTTCAACATAACATGGAAAGCCTGCTTAAATCCATTCCGGGAACGATCGTATTCCAGGACGACATCCTCATCACGGGTCGAGACACCGAAGAACACCTCCACAACCTGGAGGAGGTGTTACACCGACTGGACCGGGTAGGCCTGCGATTCAAGAAGTCTAAATGCATGTTCTTAGCTCCTGAGGTTGAGTTTCTGGGCAGGAGGGTTGCTGCAGATGGGATTCGGCCCACCAAATCCAAAACAGAGGTGATTCGACGAGCACCCAGGCCTTGCAACACATCGGAACTGCGTTCATTCCTAGGACTGTTGAACTATTTCGGGAACTTTCTGCCAAACTTGAGCATGTTGTTGGAGCCGCTACACGTGCTCCTGCATAAAGGTTGCGATTGGTTTTGGGGGGAATGTCAGGAACGGGCTTTTGTTTGGGCGCGAAACCTACTTTGTTCAAACAAGTTGTTGACCCTGTACGGCCCCTGTAAACGATTAGTTCTGACATGTGATGCATCGTCCTATGGGGTTGGGTGCGTGTTGCAGCAGGGTAATGCTGAGGGTCAGCTGCAACCTGTGGCTTATGCCTCCAGGTCGGTCTCTCAAGCAGAACGGGGATATGGGATGGTCGAGAAGAAAGCGCTTGCATGTATGTGTCTATGGTGTAAAAAAAATGCATCAGTACCTCTTTGGTAGGAAGTTTGAATTAGAGACAGACCACAAGCCACTCACATCCCTGTTGTCAGATAGCAAGGCTGTCAATGCCAACGCATCAGCTTGCATAGAACGATGGGCTCTCACACTAACTGCTTATGACTACTCCATTTGGCACCGGCCCGGCACTGAAAACTGCGCTGACGCGCTCAGCAGGCTCCCACTGGCCACCACTGAGGGGGCAACTGAGCAAAGCGCTGAGATGGTCATGGCTGTCGATGCCTTTGACAGTGCAGGCTCCCCCATCACAGCCTGCCAGATCAAAATCTGGACAAACAGAGATCCCCTCCTATCCCTGATTAAGAAATGTGTCCTGACTGGGGATTGGGCGCCCGCACACGGAGCATGCCCTGAGGAGGTCAGACCGTTCCACAGGTGGATAGATGAGCTCTCCATCTAAGCCACCTGCCTACTATGGGGCAGCCAGGTAGTCATGCCTCAAAAGGGCAGGGAGGCATTCATCAGGGAACTCCACAGCAAGCACCCAGGCATTGTGATGATGAAGGCCATTGCCCGGTCACACGTTTGTTGGCCTGAAATTGATTCAGACCTCAAACACTGTGTTCGCAGGTGCACGACTTGTGCCCAGCTGGGTAATGCCCCCAGGGAGGCCCCGCTCAGCCCGTGACCCTGGCCCACCAAGCCATGGTCACGCATTCACGTTGGCTACGCGGGCCCGTTCATGGGGAAGATGTTCCTCATTGTAGTAGATGCGCACTCGAAATGGATCGAGTGCATCATCCTGAATTCATGCACGTCATCCACCACCGTGGAAAGCCTACGTGCGATCTTTGCAACCCATGGCTTGCCGGACAACCTGGTTAGTGATAATGGCACATGTTTCACGAGCTATGTATTCCGGGAGTTTATGTCGGGCAATGGCATCAACCCCGTCAGGACTGCACCATTCAAGCCAGACTCCAATGGCCAGGCGGAACGTGCGGTCCAAATTATTAAGCAAGGTATGCTCAGGATTCAAGGACCCTCCCTACAATGCCGCCTATCGCGCCTCCTGCTGGCCTATAGATACCGCCCGCACTTGCTCACGGGGGTCCCGCCCGCAGAGCTACTCATGAAACGGACACTCAAAACTCGGTTGTCCATCATCCACCCAGTCCTGACTGACATAGTTGACGGCAAACGCAAGTCACAAAATGAGTACCATAACCGTAATTCAAGGGGGAAGTGTATAGAAATAAATGATCCTGTCTTCGTCCTCAATCACGCCATGGGGCCCAAATGGTTTCAGGGTACTGTAATTGACAAAGAGGGGAATAGGGTCATCGAGGTAAAGCTCAACAATGGCCAGATATGCCATAAGCATCTGGACCAAGTAAAAAAAAGCTTCAACATGGACACGGAGGTACCTGAAGAAGACCATGAGATGGAGCTCACACTACCGCCAGTGAACGTGCAACAAGAGCAATCAGAAGAATGCACAGTCCCTGAGGTCAGCCCGGACAGGCCGGAATCACCACAGGTGACAGACACTCATGTCAGTGTCCAACAACCAGAGCCCCAACTGCAGCGTTCCACGAGGGAGCGTAGACCACCTGAAAGACTAAACCTATGATCCCAGTAAGACTTTTGGCGGGGGAAGGTGATGTCATGTTTGTAACTACAATGTAACACCACTGTATACACTCAACTTAGATGCACACCTTGACCACAGTGGGTGAACTTGTGGGAGACACTCCTTACTGATCACACAGGTATATAAAGGGAGGACTCACACAGGGTCACCACTTCTGGAGTTCTATAATAAAGAGTTAAGTTCACAGTGTGGCCTTGTCCCTGGAATGTGCCTCGTGTGGTTTCATGCTGTAGAGTAAGAACTTTACAAGGATCATGGCCAGCATGTCGTCGTGGAGCAGGCGGAGGATGGTGACGAATTTTTGGGGGCATCCCAAATGGAGGTCGACGCTCCATAGACCCTCGCAGTTGGCAGTGTCAAAGGTCTTTGTAAGGTCGAAGAAGGCCATGTATAAGGGCTGGCGCTGTTGCCTGAAATTTTCCTGAACTCATGTCCGTTGTGCTTCATAGGGGACGAAATCCGCACTGCAACTCCGGGCGGAGCTCCTCGGCCACAGGGAGAAGGTGGTTGAGGAGGACTCTAGCGATGACTTTCCCATTGGCTTATAGCAGGGCTTATAGTAGTTGCCACAGATGGACATCCCATTTTTAAAAGATGGTCACGATCACTGCATCTCAGAGATCTCCCGGCATGCTCTCCTCCCGCCAGATGAGAGTATTCATGCCAACAGTGTCTCTCTGCCATACTTCAGTGCCTCAGCAGAGATTCCACTGCTCCTGTAGTCTTGTTGTTTTTAAGCTACCTTATGGCTTTTTCTATCTCGTGCAGTGTTGCGGTCTTACTGAGGTGATGGCGGGCAGCGTGCTGCAGGATGGAGTTGAGAACACTCGAGTCAAAGGCAGAGTCTCGGTTGAGGAAATCTTTGAAGTGCTCCTTCCAGTGTCCTTGGCGAGTGTTTCCCCATTCTTGGCCAGCAGTGGGATGGGGCCTTGGGTGTTTGGACCGTAGGTGATCTTGATTGCGATGAAGAATCCTCGCACATCATGGCCGTCGGCTAGCTGCTGTATCTCCTGTGCTTTCTCCATTCATCACTTGTTCGTTAGGTCCCGGGTTTTTTATTGGACCTCAGCCTTGAGCCGTCTGTAAAGCTGCTTTGCTGCTCCCGAGTTGGGTTGTCGTTTAAGGCTCAGAAATGCCCTGCGCTTGTGATCTATTAGCTCCTGTATCTCTTGATCATTCTCATCAAACCAGTCCTGGTGTTTCCTGGTTGAGTGACCGAACGTCTCTTTGCAGGCACTGGTTATGGAGACCTGGAGGGCAGACCAAGCACTGTGGGCATTCTCCATCTCGAGGTCATCAAGACATGCCTGAGCAGGAAAGTGGTTGTGGCTTTCCAGCCAGGTCCACCTAGCAGGAAGAGGAGTTGGAGCCAGAAGAGGGCCAAAAAGGTTAGTCTTTTTAATTTTGTTTTAACTTTCCAAGTGCTGCTCTGGGTCCCACAAGGGAAGTTTCCACCTCCCCTGCCTTTCCCGGTATTGACTTACCCAGAGACCGTTTCTTTGGACAGTCAATATGGGCAATGCGCTCCTGGCCCACTGCATATACTTGAATATGTTAAAGGCTAACCACGGGGAAAGCCTTGCTGATGGCGTTTGTGGATAGGCATTTATTTTTGATATCCGTAATCGAAGCTTGCTACATAGAAACAGCTATGATGTGCATTTGTCATTGTGGGTTTAACAGCCAATATATAACAATCAGCTGGACCACAATCTCTACCCTCCCCCCGGCCCACCCACCGGCAAAACATACCACATGATGTGCTTGTAATATTTACAGGATTTAATGCAAGCTGTAAGAACACTTAACTATTTTCCCAGGTTGTACTGCATCGTACAGCTTACATGGAGACAAATACCCCAAATCATTAAAATAAACATGCCATCCTTTATGCAACTCAATCTGGGAGGCAAACAACCATTAATTTCAATCTCACCAGAAGAGATCAGTGTAATATGTCTACTTCTTTTGTCTAAAGCAATATAGTTCCAAACACTTGTAGTAATATTGCACAAATGTATTTTTCAAACTTTAGCAGAAAATGTTTTCCCTCAATCTCTCAGTTATTGAAATGAATGAAAGCTTGTTTGCTACAGAGTAGCTGTAAGAATTTCTTGGAACACCAGGAGATTGAGAAAGCCATTTATTTCTGTTCTGAATCTATTTGTAAGACTCTATTTAAAGCACGCTCCTTTTCTACAATAACATTCCGGGCATATCCCCTATCATTTGAATCAGAGATCCATTTATTTTAATCATATTTAATTGAGAGGGCATTTATCAGAAATGTGGGATAAATGTAATGAAATTAAGCTGCCTTTTACTCTCTGGGGCGGGGGTGGGGGCGGTGTGGTGGGGGTGGGGGGGGGGGGGGGGCGGTTGTCCTGCGCCAACCATTGTAGACCATGGCCTTTCAGCGAGGTTTCTTAATCAAAAATAGATTTTAATTGGCCAAAATTATTAAGACAGGCAGGCACTTGGGCTGCCCAGTGGTAAGTCCTTGGAAAAATAGCGTTGACCACATAATTGGCAGGAAGGAGGCAGTAAGTCATACCCCACCATTATCAGGATGTTACTGCCATGCAGGAGGCCTTTCAGCTCTATCACCCTTAACTCCATAACCACCAATATGCTATCTGGCTGCTTGTCTGACTTCAGATCATAAATGAGCCAGAAATGAGCAAGAGTGAACCTATCAAACCGGACTGCGACCAAAAACTACCTACTCTGACCCTGGATCCCATCCTCCTTCTTGGTTACTCACTCATGGTAATAGTTTAATTAAGACAATCAAGACCTAATAGTGCACAAGCTCCGTGTCCTGAGCTTAACTTCCAGCCAAATACATTAGCCATTCACAAGACTGGAATGTGCTACCTCTGCCCTAACTCACTGCTGCTAAAACCATTATCCAATCATTTATCACGTGCAGGTTCCTTGCCAGTCACTCAAACTCTACATAAATTATAACTTGTCCAAAACAATGCCAGATGCATTCTATTATTCATTGGATCTCGCCCACCCATCAGCTCTGTTCTTGTCAACCTCCGTTGGTTTTCTGTCCCCCAATGCTATGAATTCAAAACTTTGTATCCTCATTTGCAAATCTCTTCATGGCTTTGCCCTCCAAAGATTGAAACCCTTACCCGCTCAACATGTTGGCTGATGGCCTCTACTCTTTTAACGCTGTTCTTCTGTGCTTCCTCCCTCCCTCTGCTCCACCTTCATTGGTAGAGGCTTTCAGCTGTTTTTGTCCTATACTCTGACCCATCTGTTGTGCTCTGTCACTTTCAAAAGCCTCCTCAAAATCTATCTCTTCCACTGTGCCTTTGGTCACCTAACTCTCATTGTCTATGATTTTCACTTTTGTAAAGCACTTTGCTAAAGGTACTATATCAATGATGTTGACTCATTTACATGAACAGACAGAATGTGATGCTGTTATACAGTTAATCTAAAAAAAAAGCTTTTATTGGATTTTAGAATGATTATACATAGTCTCAAGTATAAATTGTAATCCAGCTTTAGTGAAATGTAGCACAGTACAATGTGTCACAGTTAGTGATTAAATATGATTTATGCATTCACTCACAAGACTGACAATTTTAAATGTGTCCAATGCACCTTGACCAGATGGGATATTCCTAGCATCATAAAAGAATTGAATGAGTAAATAATCTTCTTCATTTTTCCAATATTACATTTCCCTACATCACAATAGCGACTACACTTGAAAAGTACTTCATTGTCTCCAAAGTGCTTTGGGACATCGAGGTCAAGAAAGATGCTTTATAAATACAAGTCCTTTCCTTTTCTTGTAGTCAAAATTGATCATTGCGGAAACTCCTTTAATGTATAGCATGCACATAAGGATAGTTAATGTATTTTCAATAGTCAAAAAAGTAAGGCATGAATCAGAGTATTATAGATCATTTAGTCTAACATGGGTAGTGAAGAAATGCTTGATGACACTTGATGGCCACCATCAATGCACAATAAAAGAACATAAAGACCGGTACAAAGTAGTCAACATGATATTAGAAGCAATAAGCATGAATCTACTGGAATTCTTAAAAGAGGTAACTAAATTGGTGGAAGAGGAATTTAATTTACTTGTATTTTTAGAAGACTTTGAATAATTTTCTACGATTGATGCTTTTAAAGAAGATAAAGAGGCATGGAATGAATTGCAAATTACTGCACTGGATTGAAAGCCACCTCAACAGTTGAAAACTGAAGATGATGTTAAATGGAGAAAGTGTTATTTTGGAGGTATTGACTTAGAGTACTACAGACCTTATCTGGGTCCTTTGCAGTTCATGCCATTCTAAATTACTTCTAGTAATAAAATTCTAAAATTTGCCGATTAATGTGGTCACAAGCTATGCGACCACTTAGCTGGTAGTTTGGTAGCATTCAATAAACGAATGGAATAAGGAATAGGTACTGGCACATGTTGTGAACAAATTTAGGGTAACTAAAATTAGAAGAGAAAATATGAAACAAGACAATAACTGTATCCACTAAATAAAATAAAAGAAAGCCATCAGTGTTTACTGACCATATGTTGAATGCATTCAACAGATATCAAAAGCTTCAGATTGTCCGTGTATTTGAATTGTGTTAAGCAGAGATCATTCACTGCTAAAGCCATACTTGTAATAATTTGTACAGTCTTGGGCACCCTAACTTCTGTAAGACATTGAGGAAATATAAATGGTCCTGAGAATAAATACAAGGATGATTTCAGCACAAATATTTAAGGTAAGAGGCTTACAAGATTAAATTTAAATTAATTGGGACCAAAAATATAGTGGCAAGTAACAATCGTGCCATACAAGTGCCTAACAATGATTATCTCCAATAAGAGAAAGTCTAAACACCATCCCTTGACATTCAACGACATTACCATCACAGAATCCCCCACCAGCAACAACCTGGGGGGTAACCATTGATCAGAAACTTAACTGGACCAGCCACATAAATACTGTGGCTACAAGAGCAGGTCAGAGGCTGGGTATTCTGCAACGAGTGGCTCACCTCCTGAATCTGTAAGGCCTTTCCACCATGTGCAAGACACAAGTCAGGAGTGCAATGGAATACTCTCCACTTGCCTGGATGAGTGCAGCTCCAACAACATTCAAGAAGTTCGACACCATCCAGGACAAAGCAGCCCATTTGATTGACATCCCATCTACTACGTTAAACATTCACTCCCTCCAACACCGGCGTTCCATGGTTGGAGTGTGTACCATCTACCAAGCTGCACTGGAGCAACTCACCAATGCTTCTTCGACAGCACCTCCCAAACCCACGACCTCTACCATCTAGAAGGTCAAGGTCAGCAGACACATGAGAACCTATCACCTCCCAATTCCTCTCCAAGTCACACACCATCCTGACTTGGAAATATATCGACGTTCCTTCATAGAAACATAGAAACATAGAAAATAGGTGCAGGAGTAGGCCATTCGGCCCTTCGAGCCTGCATCACCATTCAATATGATCATGGCTGATCATGCAACTTCAGTACCCCATTCCTGCTTTCTCTCCATAGTCCTTGATCCCTTTAACCATAAGGGCCACATCTAACTCCCTTTTGAATATATCTAACGAACTGGCCTCAACAACTTTCTGTGGTAGAGAATTCCACAGGTTCACAATTCTCTGAGTGAAGAAGTTTCTCCTCATCTCGGTCCTAAATGGCTTACCCCTTATCCTTAGACTGTGACCCCGGTTCTGGACTTCCCCAACATTGGGAACATTCTTCCTGCATCTAACCTGTCCAATCCCATCAGAATTTTGTATGTTTCTATGAGATCCCCTCTCATTCTTCTAAATTCCAGTGAATATAAACCTAGTCAATCCAGTCTTTCTTCATATGTCAGTCCTGCCATCCCGGGAATCAGTCCGGTGAACCTTTGTTGCACTCCCTCAATAGCAAGAATGTCCTTCCTCAGATTAGGAGACCAAAGCTTATACAATGTTCAAGGTGTGGCCTCACCAAGGCCCTGTACAACTGCAGTAAGACCACCCTGTTCCTATACTCAAATCCTCTCACTATGAAGGCCAACATGCCATTTGCCTTCTTCACCACCTGCTGTATCTGCATGCCAACTTTCAATGACTGATGCAGCATGACACCCAGGTCTCGTTGCACCTCCCCTTTTCCTAATCTGTTATTATTCAGATAATATTCTGCCTTCCTGTTTTTGCCACCAAAGTGGATAACCTCACATTCATCTACATTATACTGCACCTGCCATGCATTTGCCCACTCACCTAACCTGTCCAAGTCACCCTGCAGCCTCTTAGCATCCTCCTCACAGCTCACACTGCCACCCAGCTTAGTTTCATCTGCAAACATGGAGATATTACATTCAATTCCTTCGTTTAAATCATTAATGTATATTGTAAATAGCTGGGGTCCCAGCACTAAACCTTGCATACCCCTTTAGTCACTGCCTGCCATTCTGAAAAGGATCCGTTTATTCCTACTGTTTGCTTCCTGTCTGCCAACCAGTTCTCTATCCACGTCAATACATTACCCCCAATACCATGTGCTTTAATTTTGCACACAAATCTCTTGTGTGGGACCTTGTCAAAAGCCTTTAGAAAGTCCAAATACAACACATCCACTGGTTCTCCCTTGTCCACTCTATTAGTTACATCCTCAAAAAATTCTAGAAGATTTGTCAAGCATGGGTAAAAGTCCTGGAACTCTCTCCCTAACCACACTGTAGGAGTACCTTCACCACACGGACTGCAGCAGTTGAAGAAGGCAGCTCACCACCACCTTCTCAAGGGGAGTTAGGGATGGGCAATAAATGATGACCTTGCCAGTGATGCCTATGTCCCTTGAATGAATAAAAAAGAACACTGAGGGGCGGCATGATTTCAGCTGTCTGGACCATCAAGTCCATCCCTTCCAGAGAAAATCTGCAGCCTAGTCCAAAGATAGCCAACCTTTCAGAATGCAGGAAAATAAATTGTAAACCAACAAAGAGATACACATTTTAAATGTATTATTTATCTATTCACTGATATTCTCAATATAACTACAAGTATACCATGCAAGACCATTTTAAATCTTACCCTTCAATAGGACTTTGGATGTGTTTTATTTGCAACTATTTACTTCAAACCTGGACTGTCCTCTCTTATTCCTGCTCTTTCACAATCATTCACTCATTCTCTCCCCCTTTATCCCATTCTTCCTATAGCTCTTCCATTCTCTTTCCTGTGTTCATATAACTGTGGTGAGTGAGGGGAACACATTTTAAAAGAACCAAACAAATAAAACAATTACTTAATTGTTGATGAGTTCATCTTTTGCAAACCTCTTTCCAAATTGTTTCAGTGGAGTAACCGCCTCCCAGAATAACATAAAGTTTACCTTACCATGATTACTGCCAATGGGGAGATCTGCTAATATAATTATTTGTTGCTTCTGCATAGGTTAGGGGGTTGCACACATTAATTTTATATTATCAATTCTGTTCTCCTTTTTTAAAAACTTACATTACATTGATGTTAATCCAGCAACAATGTAAAGGCCTGTTCACAATGCAGCTTGTAGCACTAGTGAAGTGTGTCACTTTATTAAATAGAATATTTGCTGCTTGACCTTGTTTAGTTGGATACCTCCCTCCCCACACTTATAATTGCTCAACTGGTGTTTTTAATACATCAGTTTAATATATTTACTGCATGTGAAACCTACACCATTCTTCTTATTCCTACTAGAAGTAGCCTTAGCTGCCATTTTCTGTATTGCGGCAGGAGATTGTAAAAACTACTGATAGAATTATGGGCCTATAATTCAGACTGTGAGTTACTGTCATTTTGCATACACTGCAGGTTCCTGATAGGAAACTATTGCGTCCAGTCCTTGGAGAATTTTAACTCTTCCCTGTTTGGTGCAAATAGAGAAGATCAGCAGTTAAAATGGAGCGTCTCCATTTCCCGCTCCGTCCCCACTGTTCTCTGATTTTAATGCCAGTAGGTTTTGGCTACGGTTGAGGTGTCCATTGGAGTCAAGTGGGAGCCTCATTAATAAATGGTAATCGGGTCCTGTGGCGTCAATAGGACTCCAATGGCTTTTTAACTGGGGCTTGAACAGGGAAAGCTGCTGTAGCTTTACACTGGACTGAAGCAGGGTGGCAGCTGATGAGAAGGATGAGAAGGCCCTCCAGGAAAGTGGAAAAATGTACTTCCCTGCCCCTCTCTCCCCCTCTCTCCCGTGGTACCCTCACTAATTCCCCTCTTGCCACTTACCTATAAGCCAGCAGGAGGCCAAAGACCACCCAATCTTCTCCTGCCTGCAGCTGCTCTGCATTGAGTGGGAATTGGACCAGTTGCATTTAGGTGAGGCCTGGGAGTTCAAATATTGTGGGCCTGAAACTTAGGCCAGCAAGTGTGTTTCGCACTTGCCCTGTCACCTGCTCACCTGCCACAAAACCCACTCGGGGTAAAAAGCGGCCCCTTTATTTCTGAAGTCTAATGCAAATAATTCATTTTTCACATCTGCCACTTTTTAACATCCATATCCAATATATATCTAAAGTCTCTGTGATGTGTGTCCACTAATTACAAAATTAAAACTAAATCTTGGATTTCTCTTGCTGTTGTGTACTATTTAATTTTCTATTGTCCCTTGTTTACCTCTTCGAATTCACACTTTATTTATCATCAAATGATTTTCTATGAGTCGCAAGCTTCACTGTTTACTTCTTTGAATTTTTCAGCAAACTTCTGCTTGGCCTTTAAATTATTCTTGACCTTATTATCAATCTCCATGGACTCGACCCTGTTCTGCTTTCCCTTTCTCTCGTATAGATTGGTTTCCTTTGTGAATTATTTATGGTAGTCTTCTGGTTTAATTTTAAATTGTACTTATTGCCCCCAAAATGTTCTAGGTCTTACATTCATATTTTTATTTTGGCCAATCTACTTATTAAACGATTTTTTTTCTAATTACCTTCCAATGCTCATATTTTATTTCACTTAATATGTTGCATTGGGTAATAACCACTTGCTTTCCTTGGTCACACAGTGCCTGATTCTCCTTCTTGTGCTCAGAGCTTTAAATTAGCCTGGAGCTCTGTTTCATGCTGTTCAAATGAGAAAATAATCCCTCAAAGTCTCAGAGTTCAGATCCAATCTATTCCCACAGGACAATGTTTGCAGCTGAAGTCATCCGTAAGTTAATGAAACAAATATTATATAGCTAGTTTTGAGATATAAACTGGAAATAACAAAAATAATTCAGGAAGTGAACTTGAAAATGTAACCCCTCACAACCCACTCACTAAGGCTTCTGTCAATCTGTGTGAATAGGACAGGAAAAGCCGAGACAACTTGAACTATAATTTGTTTTTTATTACTTGTTCTCTGCACATAGTTGATGCTGGCAGGCCACATTTATATCTCCTCGCTAGATGCCCTGAGAAGGTGGTGATGGTCCTTCTCCTTGAACCACTGCAGTCTGTGGTGCTGGTGCTCCCAAGATGTCATTAGGTAGAGAATTCCAGGATATTGCTCCAGCGATGAAGAAGGAATTGTGATATATAGCCAAGTCAGGGTGCTGTGTGATTTGAACGGGAACTTGCAGGTGATAGCGTTTCCACTATATTGCTGCTCTTGTTCTTATTGGTGGTAGAGGTTGCAGAGGAGGAAGCTGCTGTTGAAGTAATCTTAGTGATTTATTGCAGTACATTCTGTCGATCATTTATGCAGCAGCCACAGTGCGTTGGTGGTAGAGGGTGCGTCAAGTCCAGTGGCAAAGGCACAAATCAAGTGAACTGTTATGTCCTGGATGTTGTTAAGTTTCTGGAGTGTTATTGTAGCTCCATCCATACAGGCACACGGATGGTGAAGTGGCTTTGAGGAGTCAGGAGGTGAACTATTCATCACAGAGTGCCCAGTCTCTGTCCTGCTCATGTGGGTGTTTATATGTCAAGTGCAGTTTAGCTCCATGTTGACCCTTCAAAGAACAAGAGAAGATGACTTCTCTTCTTCAAAATTACCCAGCACTTATGTGGTGAGAATGCTATCTAACACTTGTCACTCCAAGCCTAGATGTTATCAAAGTCTTGCTGTCGGCTGCCACAGACTGCTTCATTATCGGAGGAGTTGTAAATGGAGCTGAACAATATGAAATCATCAGTGGACAGCCCACCTCCTGAATTTATGTTGGAGGGAAGATCGTTGATGAAGCAACTGAAGATGAGGACGCTCCCTGAGGAACACTTGCAGTGATGTCCTGGGATTGTGATGATTGGCCTGCGACAACCACAACTATCTTTTTTGTGTCAGTTTCACTCCAGCTACTGAAGGGTTTTCCCTTTGACCCCCATTGACTTCAGCTTTACTCGGGTTCGTTGATGTCACACTCAGTCAGATGCCACCTTGATGCCAAAGGCAGCTACTTTCACCTCTCTGCATCAAGTCTGTGATGAGGTTAAGAGCCGAGTGGTTCTGACAGAACCCAAACTGAAAGTCAGTCAGCAGATTATTGATGAGTAGGCATTATTAATTACAATTGAGATGAGGCTAATAGAGCAGTAATTGACTGGGTTCGATTTGTCTTGATTTTATGGATAAGACATATCTGGGAAATGTTTCAAATTGTCAGGAAGATGTGAACATCATAACTATATTGCAACAGCTTGACTAGGGAGTGGCTAACTCTGGTGCACAGATCTTCGGCAATACAGCCCAAACATTGTCAAGACCCATAGCTTATGCTGTATCCAGTGCACTCAGCCACTTCTCAATGTCATGTGGAGTGAAATGAATTGGTTGGACACTGGTGGTCTAAGGTAACAATACACTCATTCCTAAAGACAAAGCATGCCCAGTCTTTTCCATGAATTAAGTCCATATTTAACAGCATTTGAATGCTTAACACCTTTGTCTGAAATTAAACTCTCCACTATCCTAGGTGAAGTGTTAACCTATTTAATATAAATGTTTATATGCTAAAACCTCACTTGATAAGTTGGGCCAGAATTTTCTTCGGGGAGGCGGGTTGGGTGCGAGGTACGAGGCGGATGGGAAACCCGGGAGGCTGGGTTTCCCGCAGGCCCTGCTGACTTTACCGGCAAGGCCTAATGTGAATGTGAGGCCTTAGTTTCCCGCCTGCAGCCAGCCAGATTGAGAGGCTGGCTGGCTGTGGGCAGGTAGGCTTTAGTTGCAAGGGGTCAGTCCGGCGGGGGGGGCGGTCGACAACCAGTAGGAGGGAGGTGATAGGAATCGGGTGGGGGTCAGTAATCGACATAGAAACACAAAAAACATAGAAAAAATAGGTGCAGGAGTAGGCCATTCGGCCCTTTGAGCCTGCACCGCCATTCAATAAGATCATGGCTGATCATTCCTTCAGTACCCCTTTCCTGCTTTCCCTCCATACCTCTTGATCCCCTTAACCGTAAGGGCCATATCTAACTCCCTCTTGAATATATCCAGTGAACTGGCATCAACAACTCTCTGCGGCAGGGAATTCCACAGATTACCAACTCTCTGAGTGAAGAAGTTTCTCCTCATCTCAAGTCCTAAATGGCCCATCCCTTATCCTAAGACTGTGTCCCCTATTTCTGGACTTCCCCAACATCGGGAACATTCTTCCTGCATCTATCCTGTCCCGTTCCGACAGAATCTTGTATGTTTCTATGAGATCCCCTCTCATCCTTCTAAACTCCAGTGAATAAAGGCCCAGTTGATCTAGTCTCTCCTCATATGACAGCCCAGCCATCCCGGGAATCAGTCTGGTGAACCTTCGCTGCACTCCCTCAATAGCAAGAACATCCTTCCTCAGACTAGGAGACCAAAACTGAACTTAATATTCCATGTGAGGCCTCACTAAGGCCCTGTACAGCTGCATTAAGACCTCCCTGCTCCTAATACTCAAATCCCCTAGCTAGGCAGGAGGGGGTTCGGCAATCGGGAAGGGGTCGGCAACCAGGAGAGGGGAGAAAGAATTGGCGGGGGGATTTGCAGCATCGGCAGGGGATCGGGGAGGTCAGACATTGGCAGGCAAGCGGGGATCATGGCTGCGGGGGTTGGGGGGGATAGGGGAACGGGAGTGAATCAGGGATCACTGAGTGCATCGGGTGGTGGATTGAGGATCCTGGTTGGGGCCAGCCAGGGATGGGGGCAGAGGATCGACAGGGGTGCCAGAGGATCATGGCTGGCCACTGGATGATTGTAGACAGCCTCATCATCATTGTTTGCGGGGGGCGGTGGAGACCTGGGGAGGGGCAGGGAAGGCAATCAGATGCCTCATGAAGGGATCTCCAATCGCAGGGGGTGGCATGGGGTGTTAGGTATGGATCCTAGATCCAGGGGGTAGGTATAAAGCCTGAATCCAACAGTCCTGGCCTCGGTTTAACTGTTGGGTTTCAGGGATTGCGTGAAACCCATCCACAGGCAGTTAAATTCAAAATGGAAAGGAAAAAGGCCTCATTACAATAATTAAATTGAGGTAAAGCCCCCTGGGAGCGGGTTGGCTGCTCGCCGCCTTTCCCGCCACCGGGAAAACCGGAGGTGGGCTGGTTGGAGGCAGGATCAGGTTGGGAATGCTACTTTTAACAATTTAGCTGCTTTCACACTCGAAACCCACCCGTTATTTATGGGAAAATTCTGGCCTTGCTCTTTCTACCAGTTGTGCATGAAATGCCCAATCAAGCCTAGAGCAGCAAATGGTCAAAAAATAAAAGCAAAGTAAGGAAAACAATAAATAAATAAGATGCAGTTTGTAAAAATCTTCAAAATTGAAGTTACCGAAAATATATCCTGTATTCTTCTTCAATTTATGTCATTTTCCTGAAAAATATTTTTTGGCCATAGCCGCCTACTTAACTTCTTAACTATTTAATTCTCCAGCTTATGAACTCTTCCTTTTCCACGTGTTTACATTTGTTTTATAATTGTTTCTCTTTCCCTGCCCTTTTTTTTTATATCCATGATTCCTAATTTGATCCAAGTACTTGTTGACTGGACTTGAACTTGCAGTGTTGGGACTTCTTCTCCAGTCACAGGTTTGCAGTGAAAAATCCAAGGGAATAATGAAATACTGTATCTTTTAGATTTCCTTTGAGTGTTTCCACTAGCATTCTTTACTGAGGATTTAGCACAAATGAATCAGCAATGTGGTGACGTTAGCCGGAATCTTACCAGCCCTGCGAGTGCGAGTTTAGAAGTGGGTCCGCTGTCAAACTGGTCGTGACTGACAGTGGGGCAGAAGTCCGCTCTGAATCCACCTCCTTGTGAATTTCTAAATTGCCCGATCTGCCTGTGGATTGCATACCCGGCACTAAGCAGCGTGTCAAGCAATTGTGATAGTTAAGAACCTGCTTAAAGCTTTTTAAGCAGCATTTTACCAGATCCAAATCATATTTCCAAGTTTTTTGCGAGGTTTATGTCAAATAAATGTGTCGGGTTCTCAGCAACTTTGTTTGACTAGTTGACAGTTGCATAAGTGGTATAAAAGCTACCATTGCACAGCTGTTCAATTTCCAATCAAAGAAGTTAGAGTCTTCAGGATTTGGAATAAACTTTTCAGCTTTATGGAGGTTTGAAGTGAGTTCAGTGAACTTTTTATCCAGTGTCAAATCCTTGGAGCAACTTTCTCACCACTGACAGATCACTTCTGTCATCTCAACTTCAGCTGCCATCTATTTCATCAGCATCGATGCCCTTGCAAAAATCTCACCTTGGTTCTCAAAATCTCACCACGATCAGTCCCAACACCAACATCACTCGGCATACCAGCATCACCAATAATAGAAGGAATGAAAGACTTGCATTTATAAAGCACCTTTCATGGCCACCAGAAATCTAAAAATGCTTTACAGCCAATTAAGTACTTTTGGAGTGCAGTCACTGTTGTAAAGAAATAACAACAAACTTCTCCGCAAACACCTGATGCTGCACAGGGTTTTTATGCATAAATCGTTGAAGATGGCAGAGCAGGTTGAGAAAGCTGTTAAAAAAGCTTATGGGATCCTGCGCTTCATGAACAGAGGCATAGAGTACAAAAGCGTGGAAATTATGATGAACCTGTATAAAATTCTCTACCACAAAAAGTTGTTGAGTCCAGTTCGTTGGATATATTCAAAAGGGATTTAGATGTGGCCCTTATGGCTAAAGGTATCACGGGGTATGGAGAGAAGGCAGGAAAGGGGTACTGAGGTTGCATGATCAGCCATAATCATATTGAATAGTGGTGCAGGCTCGAAGGGCCGAATGGCTTGCTCCTGCACCTATTTTCTATGTTTCTATGTTTTCCTCGATTCCGAGAGACTGCCTATGATGATGATGTTGGTGAGGGATAGATTGGAGAAGCTGGAGTTATTCTCCTTAGAGCAGAGAAGATTGAGAGGAGATTTGACAGAGGTGTTCAAAATCATGAGGGGTCTGGACAGAGTAGATCGAGAGAAACTTTTCCCATTGGCGGAAGAATCAAGAACCAGAGGACACAGATTTAAGGTGATTGGCAAAAGAACCAAAGATGACATAAGAAAAAACTTTTTTACACACCGAGCGGTTTGGATCTGGAATGCACTGCCTGAAGGGGTGGTGGAGGCAGACTCAATCACTGCTTTCAAAAGGGAGTTGGATAAGTACCTGAAAAAAAAGAATTTGCAGCAAGACAGCGTAAGGGTGGGGGAGTGGGTCTAACTGAGGTGCTTTTGTAGAGAGCCAGCACGGGCTCGATGGGTCGAATGGCCTTCCTCCGTGATGTAACCATTCTATAATTCTATTATTCTATGACACAGGGCATCAGCACCCAGCCACATTGAAAGCCTAGGACGCCAGGAATGGCCTCATCATGGCCACATTTATTTCACTTGATGCTATACACCCCGGCTGCCACATGATGTGCCAGATTGGCACCACCCCACGCCACACCATAAAGCATCCCTACAATGTCCAAGCCATTCCTTTCACACTCATCACCAATGCGGGGGTTACTGTTATGTCTCATCATTCACTGAAACTCACTAAGCCATTTCCAATGGTGGACAGAGATCAGTCCAAGAAGGTAAAGTGTTGAAAATAAAGATTTGACACCACATTAACAGAAATTTTAAATCGGCATTGGCGATAACACCCAAGTGCCTATCCCTATGTGTTGTTAGTTGATATGATTGGACAAGGATGAGGGTGAGTGTGAGGGGTGGCCAGCGAGATGGGAATGTAATAATGTAGATAGAGACAATGGGATGAATGGAGGTGCAAGGTAAGTTGGTGTGAGTAAGGATGTACAGGTGTAGGGTAGGGAAAGCAAAGTGTTGGGAATGTGATGAGAGGCACAGCAGGGTGAGGTTGAGCGTGGCTTTGCAGTAATGCTTTGTGATCTGCTGAGATCATTGAAAGGTTTCCACCACTGCAGCCAACGCCTCCTAATGACATCCCTGCTTGTACCCTCCTGTACAATGTGCATCCAGGCTGCATCGGTGTCCTGGGGAGGTCTCTTCCACCTATTAGAAGGGAAGAGAACCTCGCTGCGTGCTATGACTCCCTTCAGAAGCATATGGAGGGAGTCATGGGAGAGCCTGGGTGCAGCCCTGCACCTTTGTGCAGTGTTTGTCAGTGTTTGCAGCACCTCAATGCTGCAAAACACTGATAGCACAACTGTCAAAATGCATGTGGGCATGGTCCCTTTAAGGAAACTGGCTGATGACGCATCATCAGATTACATCATTAAACCCGCTTCCTTTTACTTGTCCGGGAAACTCACAGGTCGGGCTTAACAAGCCCTATCGATGGAAAGTCATGAGTGGAGATGACATGGAGCTAGGAGCAGGGTCGTAGCCCGTCTCAGATGTCGCCTGCCTCTCTCCCACCTCGGTAGGAAAAATCGTGCCTTGTGGTATGCATTTTGGTAACAATGAAATTTAAATATTTGAACCCTAAAAGAATGCCAGGATATATGAACAGAATAGTCGAGTAAAAGTCTTTCATCGTTCTTCTCGAGATTTACAGTAAGATAACATTTGGGGTATTGCGTTCTATTCTGCTTACCTAGCCATAAGAAAGATAGAGAGGACATTCTGAAAAGCAACAACACTGATCCCCATGTAACCTGCGTGAGCTATGAGTGTATACTAGAAGAACTCAAAACATACAGTCTGTAAAGAATTCGCAAGATTATAGGGGAGATCTACTAAAGGTATATCAGACATTTACTAGTAAGCTAAACTAAGACTATTTCTTCAAACTAGGGCCAGAGGATGTATATATAAATGAGTAATTTTAGCTATTTTTACATCATGCTACCGTAGCCTTATTGCTTTGGGTTCAACTGCAGCTCATATGTTTTGACTGAATCATAATCAATTCAGGATCAGATAACAGGCTTTTGCCTTGTTTGGATATTGCCTAGCTTTCCGAGTTGGAACTGTTATTTTTGCGTCCCCAACCCAACCTCGCAGCTTATTGTTCTTTGCCCAACACTTGGAGTGACTTGAATTTATTCTTTATCCCTTGGCCCAGAGATTTTAATGTCAGCAGGAATTCCAACTACCACATGATTGACGCAACCGGTCATATCAGTCCGAGTCCTACTAAAACCGAACAGAATATGCCTGACTGTGTGAACGCAGGGCTTTGCAGTGAACCCTTTAATCTGCCATGTCCCGACGCTCAGGCCCTTTCCCCTCACACACTGGATGTATTGAAAAAATGCAATCATAATGCTCAAATGCCATATATGCATGCTTTTAGTCAGCCTGTATGTATAAAATATCTAATTATAAACTTAACAGCTTTTCTGTCAGAGCAACTTAAAGGGCAAGAAAATTAATTAGAATTGCCACAAAATCCAAAATCTTATATAAATAGTAACGAGTGTTTGTCAGCATCTCCTTGTACCTATTTTTATGTTATTAATTCCTATTCCATGCTAGCCCAGGAACTGATATTTTGAGATGGATAGTTGGAGAGTTGCTCTGATGATATCAGGAAAGGAAATTGAAATTCAACACTCTAGAGGCAATACAGAACATTGCCTCCTAAAGTCAGGGTATGCCTGAAAGTGCTGAGTTCTGTTATATCAAGAAAGTGGAGAAATAAAAATCTTACTTGCAGAAAACAGCTGCTCAACAGTCTGTTTAGTGGTTAAAGTCCACTAAAAAATCTAGGAACTGCAAGTGTCATATAACTGCAATAATCCTTGATTGCGAAGAAGTATGGCGAGAAAGCAGGAATGGGGTACTGAAGTTACATGTTCAGCCATGAACTCATTGAATGGCGGTGCAGGCTCGAAGGGCCGAATGGCCTACTCCTGCACCTATTTTCTATGTATCTATGTATCTATCTAAGTACTCCATCAATGTGGAGATTTTGAACTGCTTCAGAAAAAAACTTTCCACCCCTGTTTAACTATTAACTATAAGAGGAACCACTCCTAGAATACAAAGGCTGGAATTTTCTGGGGTCCATGCGGGCGTGATCGTAAGCGGGTCGGGTGCGACATTTGCAATATCTTGGAGCGGGTCGGAAAGCCATCATCATCCCGCCATCACATGCCTTTCCATCAGGTGCGTTTGCCAGTGCGGCAGCAACCCGACGACAGAGGCAGGCGAGCTAATTTAAATCATTATCAGGTACTTATCAGACCCTTAACAATCTTTTTAAACTTACTACCAAATTTCCCTGGTGGACCACGGAAATCACACAATTCAGGAACCATGTATGTGAACCTGAGGCGGAAGTTGAGTGGCCATTGATCCAGCTCATCAGTGCACAAACTTGAAAAGTACAATAAAAACTCCCACCTTACAGCTGATCACTTTCCTCAGGCAGAAGCTGTTGCCGACTGCATTGCCAGCACAGTTAGTTTTCTCCTTGTGCTTTGTTAGTTAGTATGATTTCATTAGGATGAGGGTGAATGTGAGGGATAGCTAGTTAGATGGGGATGTGAGTATGTAGATAGAGATAGAGGTATGGGTGGATATGCTAGGTATTTTGGTATGAGTAAGGATGTGAAGGAGCAGGGTTGGTAAAGCAGAGTGATGTGGTTGCGATGAGAGGCGCAGCAGACTGAAGCTGTGTGTGTCTTTGTACTCACCTTTCCTGACCTAATGAGATCATTGAAACATTTGCAGCACTGCACCCAGGTCCTCCTGATAACATCCTTGCTGTTGACCTCCTCAGCTCTTTGGAGCCAGGCTCTTTTGGTCTCCTGGGGAGGTCTCTGCGGGTCATCGGAAAGGAAGAGTACCTCCCTGCATGCTCTGACTCCCTCCACATGCATATGGAGGGAGTCATCGGGGAACCTGGGTGCAGCCCCCTGTCTCTGTGTAGTCATCTCTGGAAATGTTTGCAACACTCCAATGGTGCAGTGTGTTGCCTGCACACTCCTAGATGAACCTTCAAATGCAATGTGGCCATGGATCCTTTAAATATCCTGGCTGACAATGCGTCATCGATGATGTCATCAGACCTGCACCATTTAATAGGGCCAGGTAACGCGCAGGGTGGGCTTAATTGGCCCCATTAATGCAAATTTGATTTCAGGAGTAGGATGGAATCAACAACCTGCCACAGCGAGCGCCCACAACCGACCTGCCCAAGTAAACAAAATTCCGGCCTAAACCTTCCTACCGCTGTAACGTTTAAAATTTTCCCTCATTTAGTTCATCATTTCCTTCTCCCCCGTCCCCAACTTCAGCCAGAAAACTGAGTGGATGATCCTTCTTGGACCCCTCCTGAAGACCCCACCATCACAGATGCCAGTCTTTAGGCAATTCGATTCACTCCACGAGATAATAATAATAACTTTTATTTCTATAGCACCTTTAACGTAATAAAATGGCCCAAGGTGCTTCACAACAGCGTTACAGGACAAAACAGATAAATTTGACACCGAGCCACAAAAGAAGAAATTAAGGCAGATGACCAAAAGCTTGGTTAAAGAAGTAGGTTTTAAGGAGCATCTTAAAAGAAGATAGAGAGGTAGAGAGGCGGAGAGCTTTAGGGAGGGAGTTCCAGAGCTTGGGGCCTAAACAGCTGAAGGCACGGCCACCGATAGCTGAGCAGTTATAATGAGGGATGTTCAAGAGGGCCGAGTTTGAGGAGCACAGATATTTTATGGGGTTGTGAGCCTGAAACAGATTACAGAGATAGGGAGGGGCAAGGCCATGGAGTTATTTGTAAGCAAGGATGAAAATTTTGAAATCGAGGCGTTGTTTAATCGGGAGCCAATGTAGGTCAGAAAGCACAGGGCTGAAGGGTGATCGTGACTTGGTGCGAGTTAGGACATGGGTTGCTCATTTTGGATGACCTCAAGTTTATTTAATGTAGAACGTGGGAGGCCAGCCAGGAGTGCATTGGAGTAGTCAATCGAGAGGTAACAAAGGCATGAATGAGAGTTTCAGCAGCAGAATAGCTGAGGCAGGGGCGGAGGGGGGCAAAGTTACGGAGGTGGAAAAAGGTGGGTTTAGTTATGCCATGGATAAGTGGCTGGAAACTCAGCTCAGGGTCAAATATGACACCTAGGTTGCAAACAGTCTTGTTCACCCTCAGATTGATGCTAAGGAGAGGGATGGAGTATATTGTCAACAAATGGCTGAGTGAAACATACACAGCAAAGGATACGGGTTCCAACGGCATCCCGGCTGTTGTGCTGAAGACCTGTGCTCCATAACTAGCCATGCCCCTCGCCTAGCTGTCCCAGTACACTGGCATCTACCCAACAAAGTAGAAAATTGACCAGGTATGTGCTGTCCAGAAAAAGCGGGACAAATCCAATCTGGCCAATTACCATCCTATCAACCTTCTCCCAATCATCAGCAAAGTGATGGAAGGAATCATCAACAGTGCTATCAAGTAGCACTTACTCACCAATAACCTGCTCACTGATGTTCCGTTTGGGTTCTGCAATAACCTACCCTGCAACATTCGGTAGGGCTGTTCTCTGATGATTGCAGTGTTCAACTCCATGCACAACTCCTCAGATAATGAAGTGGTCCATGCCCACATACAGCAAGACCTGGGTAACAATCAGGTTTGGTTTAATAAGTGGCAAGTAACAGTTATGCCATTCAAGTGCCAGGCAATGACCATGTACAACACGAGAGAGCCTAACCACCTCCCCTTGACATTCAATGGCATTACAATCGCAAGAATCCCCCACCATCAACATCCTGTGAGATCCACCATTGCCTAGGCCTTAAGCTCCGGAATTCCATGCCTAAAACTCTTTGCCTCACTCTCTCTCTTTCCTCCTTCAAGACGCTCCTTAAAACCTACCTCCTTGTCTAAGCTTTTGGTCACTTGCTGTGACCAATTTTGTTGAGCTTTGCGATGTACATTAATACTCATTAGGAACTTGAAGGGAGATTTTCTGCTTTAATGTGCCTGGCATATGTTAGGGAATGCAGTTACACCAGTCTGATCCAGAAGTTGGAGATGGAAATAGATGGAAAAATCATAGGCCGTGAGTTACAATGCTGTGATATATGCTCTCAGCACATGGCAGGAGTGTAGAAACGGAAAATGTAACCCTAGCTTATTACCGCATAGCTACAGTGGAAGTTCAATTTCAAAGAACCATACACTGAGCAGAAAGCGGAAACTTTATCCCATTAGTCTGGACTGAATTCCAACAAAGGATGCAGGGGGGAAAGAATTATAGCCCAATTTTAATCCCTCGCGCCGATGAGAATGTGATGGCCGGAGAGTTAAAATAGCGGTAAAGTACTTACTGTTCCATTGTCTCCACATGCCCACCAGCCACCATTTTAATACCCAGGTTTTGGGAAGCATCGGATATGCTCACTGCAGGCAGGCGTTGGCCTTTTTAATTTCATAATCGGGTTCCGATGACGCAAATAGGACCCCCAATGTGATGTTAATAGATTGCGTAAGGCATGTTGAGTGCCAGAGTCGCCAATGAAACCTAGCTGCAAACAGGAACGATGCCAGTGTAGTCTGAAACAACTTTGCTGTTTCCTCTGGTGGTTCCACAAATCAGAGTGGCTGCAATCAATGACACTATATATCACTATATAAAGGAAGGGAAATTTGATGTCTGGACAAATGTAATCCATTATTTCACTTTAGTGACAGTTTTAGGATGCATTGGGGTGAAATTGATCTTGGATGTTAGTGCAACAGGGGCACGAAAATCAGACGGGGTGTAAAACAAGCTGCCGATTTGATGTCGCCCATTTTGCACTCATGCCCAAGACCAGCCTCACCCCTGTCAAATGCAATGTGGAGGGGCAGAGACTTCAAGTTGAAAAGTAAGAAAAACTGTAAGAAGACCATTGATTAACAGGATGTGCAACATTACACCAGTGACAACACTCCCAAAAACATTTCATTGGCTGTAAAGCGCTTTGAGACTTCCAGTGGTCGGGAAAGCCGTTATATACATGCAAACCTTTCTTTCTTTCTGAAGTAACTGTCATATTGGTTTAAACTTAAAAGGGTTTGTTTTGGCAGTTTGATGGCGATACTTATGCTGCGAGAAATTCTGTTACTGTCTTATGAATATATTAATATTTCATAGGATGAAAGAAATCTGTGAAGTGAACTAACAATATCTTTTTATATACCTTTTTATTTTAAAGCTGGTGTGAGTACGTACTGATTTTTGAATTCTGTAAATTGCTATACATTACATTTAGAATGCGAGAGGGAATTTATCCTGCAAAACTCTACTGTCACCCTCCCATCCTCCCCCCCACCCCCCTCCCAATATTCAACCTTCTTAGAAATATCGTTAGATTGCTGCTGAGGGACAAGGGATGCCCCCTACACACGTGGCTCATGACATCCCGCCACAACCCCACCGCACATGAACAAAAATGAATTAACACCAGGGGACCATCAGAATGATTATTTAGGACATCATAGAGTTGCTGAAGCAGAGGTTCAATGTGTTTCTGGCGGCTCCCTTCAATATACCCCAAAAAGAGAACCCCAGCATCAGTGGTTCACAGTATCTTGCACAAAGTCGCCATACCAAGAGACCTGCATTTGGCCGGGGTGGTCAATGTCACATCTCTGTGGAGCAGGAAGTCCCACTCCACTGGAGATGTGCCCCAATCAGAAAATCTAGATTTTAACACGTTAATGGGACATCTATTTGTTTACTGTTTTAATGGAGGCATTAACCCACTCATTTTAAATGGGTTAATATCTCTATTAAATCAACAGACAATGGAATATCACACAAATGTGGTAATGTTGCAAACAGTAATCTCTAGACTCATCTCCTAGGAGGGCTACAATTGGAATTTCATCAGATTTAATAACAGTTCTAGTAACATTGGCTACCTCCAGTCCTACCTCAGTCCATCACTGCTGAAACTCTTACCCATGTCTTTATCATGTTGAGGAGGAGCAGTGAGTCGAGGGGAGGCCGATAAAAGGCCCAGCAGTCAGAGGAGCGGCAGTGTCGAGGAGGAGCAGTGAGTCGAGGGGAGGCCCATAAAAGGCCCAGCAGCCAGAGGAGCGGCAGCATCGAGGAAGAACAGTGAGTCAAGGGGAGGCCCATAAAAGGCCCAGCAGCCAGAGGAGCTGCAGCATCGAGGAGGAACAGTGAGTTGAGGGGAGACCCATAAAAGGTCCAGCAGTCGGAGGGACGCGTAGTGAGTCGAGGAGGAGCCAGCTGCAGCAGGGAGAGAAGGCAAAAAAGAAGTAAAACGAAATCGAAGTGTGACCTCACAGCCAAGGGGGTATGTGATTGGCTGGTGATGGGTGAGTAGTTTTTCTTTTTCTTTTCCTTATCAGTAAGAAACCTTTGGTATTGTTGCCAAATTAAATTCATTTAAGGGTTAAGTCATGGCAGGAGAGCCCAGACCCGTGTCATGCTCCTCCTGTGCTATATGGGAAATCAGGGACACTTCCAGTGTCTCTGACGACGATGTGTGTAAGAAGTGTATCCAGCTACAGCTCCTGACAGACCGCGTTGCGGCACTGGAGCTGCACATGGATTCACTCTGGAGCATGCGCGATGCTGAGGATGTCGTGAATAGCACGTTTCGTGAGTTGGTCACACCACAGGTAAAGGTTACAAAGGCAGGTAAGGAATGGGTGACCATCAAGCAGTGCAGGAATAGGAAGGCAGTGCAGGAGCCCCTCCAAAATAGATGCACCGCTTTGGGTACTGTTGGGGGAGATGGATCATCAGGGGAAGGCAGCAGCAGCCAAGTTCATGGCACCGTGGGTGGCTCTGCTGCACAGGAGGGAAGGAAAAAGAGTGGAAGAGCTATAATGGTAGGGGATTCTATTATAAGGGGAATAGATAAGTGTTTCTGTCGTCGCAACCGAGATGGTATATTGCCTCTCTGGTGCAAGGGTCAAGGATGTCTTGGAGCGGCTACGGGGCATTCTGGAAGGGGAGGGTGAACAGCCAGTTGTCGTGGTGCATCTAGGTACCAACGACATAGGTAACAAAAGGGATGAGGTCCTACAAGCTGAATTTAGGGAGCTAGAAATTAAATTAAATAGTAGGACCTCAAAGGTAGTAATCTCAGGATTGCTACCAGTGCCACGTGCTAGTCAGAGTAGAAATAGCAGGATAGTTAAGATGAATATGTGGTTTGAGGAATGGTGCAAGAGGGAGGGATGCAAATTCCTGGAACATTGGAACCGGTTCTAGGGGAGGTGGGACCAGTACAAAACGGACGGTCTACACCTGGGCAGGACCGGAACCGATGTCCTAGTGCTTGATAGTGCTGTTGGGGAGGGGTCAAACTAATATGGCAGGGGGATGGGAATCTATGCAGAGAGACAGAGGGAAGTAAAATGGGGGCAGAAGCAAAAGATAGAAAGGAAAAAAGTAAAAGTGGAGGGCGGAGAAATCCAAGGCAAAAATCAAAAAGGGCCACATTACAACATAATTCTAAAGGGACAAAGAGTGTTACAAAGAGCGTTAAAAAGATAAGCCTGAAGGCTGTGTGTCTCAATACAAGGAGTATTCGTAATAAGGTGGACGAATTAACTGCGCAGGCAACTATTAACGAATATGATATAATTGGGATTACGGAGACATGGCTCCAGGATAACCAAGGCTGGGAATTCAACATCCAGGGGTATTCAACATTTAGGAAGGATAGACAGAAAGGAAAAGGAGGTGGGGTAGCGTTGCTGGTTAAAGGGGAAATTAACGCAATAGTAAGAAGAGACATTAGCTTGGATGATGTGGAATCTGTATGGGTAAAGCTGCGGAATACCAAAGGGCAGAAAACGCTAGTGGGAGTTGTGTACAGACCACCAAACAGCAGTAGTGAGATTGGGAATGGCAACAAACAAGAAATTAGGGATGCGTGCAATAACGGTACAGCAGTTATCATGGGCGACTTTAGTCTAGACATAGATTGGGCTAAACAAACTGATAGCACTATGGTGGAGGAGGATTTCCTGGAGTGTATTAGGGATGGTTTTTTAGACCAATATATCGAGGACCCAACTAGAGAGCTGCCCATCCTAGACTGGATGTTGTATAATGAGGGAGAACTAATTAGCAATCTTGTTGTGCGAAACCCCTTGGGGAAGTGTAACCATCATATGGTAGAATTCTTTATTAAGATGGAGAGTGACACAGTTAATTCAGAGACTAGGGTCCTGAATTTAAGGAAAGGTAACTTCAATGGTACGAGACGTGAATTGGCTAGGATAGACTGGCAAATGATACTTAAAGGGTTGACAGTGAAGAGGCAATGGCAGACATTTATAGTTCACATGGATGAACTTCAACAATTGTACATTGAATGTGCAGACCTGCTGCAACTCACCATGTGGCAGAGTCGGCAGAAGATGACCGACCTGGTGCGGATCACGTTGAACGAGTAAGAGAGGCAACTCAACTCGAGGCTGAAGAAGAAGTGTATGGAGTACACACTTTCACCACCAAAAGCCCTCCGATAATGTTAAAACTCAAATTAAACTACATTCCATTTTCCATGGAATTGGACACGGGCGTGAGTCAATCAATTATGAGCCAGAAGGCTTTTGAGAAACTGTGGGGCAACAAGGCACAAAGGCCAAAACTAAGCCTGATCCACACCAAGCTGCGCACTTACACCAAAGAGCTCATACCAGTCATTGGCAGTGTGGCAATGAATGTATCATATGGTGGAGCTGTGCATGATTTACCACTATGGGTTGTACCAGGCAATGGCCCAAAGCTGTTCGGCAGAAGCTGGATAGGAAAGATCCGATGGAACTGGGACAACATCAAAGCATGTCTTTGGTGGATGACGCCTCGTGTGCCCAAGTGCTAAACAAATTACCGTTGTTATTCAAGTCAGGCATCGGCAACTTCACAGGCGCTAAAGTGCATATTTATCTCGTCCCTGATGCACGACCCATTCATCACAAGGCCTGAGCGGTTCCATACATGATGCGAGATCGAGCTGGACAGACTTCAACGAGAGGGGATTATATTGCCAGTCAAATTCAACGAATGGGCCAGTCCAATTGTTCCGGTGTTGAAAAGCGATGGGATGGTCAGAATCCGCGGGAACTACAAGGTAACGATCAACTGAGTCTCATTACAGGACCAGTACCCACTACCCAAAGCAGAAGACCTGCTCGCAACGCTAGCAAGTGGGAAGTCATTCACCAAGCTGGATCTATCCTCTGCTTACATGACACAGGAGCTGGCTGAACCTTTGAAAAAATTGACGTGCGTCAACACGCACAGAGGACTGTTCATGTACCACAGATGCCCCTTTAGGATGCATCTTCGTACGGGGTCGGTTGTGTGTTACAGCAAGCCAATGTGTCAGGCAAACTGCAACCAGTTGCATATGCATCCAGAAGCTTATCTAAGGCTGAAAGAGCCTAAAGTATTGTTGAGAAAGAAGCATTAGCATGCGTATACGGGGTTAAGACAATGCACAATACCTATTTAGACTCCGAAACCGACCACAAGCCACTCATTTCGCTGTTCTCAGAAAGCAAAGGTATTAACACCAATGCTTCGTCCCGCAACCAAAGATGGGCACTAACGTTATCTGCGTATGACTATGCAATCCGCCACAGACCAGGCACTGAAAACTGTGCTGATGCCGTCAGTCGGCTACCATTGCCCACCACCGGGTGGAAATGGCACAACCCGCAGACTTGCTTCTTGTAATGGATGCTTTTGAGAGCGAGGGGTCACCCGTCATGGCTCGCCAGATCAGGACCTGGACTAACCAGGACCCTGTGCTACTGTGCTATCACTAGTAAAAAGCTGCTTTCTCAATGGGAGCTGGTCGACAGTTCCTGGGGAAATGCAAGACGAAATTAAGCCGTTCCGCTTAATGTCCATCCATTCCAACTGTCTTCTATGGGGGAATCGTGTAGTTTTGCCAAAAAAAGGCAGGGAAATGTTTATACACTACCTTCACAGTACCCACCCAGGCATAGTAATGATGAAGGCTATCCGCCAGGTCGCATGTTTTGTGGCCCGGCATTGACTCGGAATTGGAGTCATGCATACACCAATGTACACAGTTGAGCAATGCACCAAGGGTCCACGTAGATTTCGCTGGCCCCTTTCGGAAAGATGTTCCTAGTAGCTGTGGATGCTTACTCTAAATGGATTGAATGTACAATAATTTCATCATGTACGTCCACTGCCACCATTGAAAGCCTCCAGGCCATGTTCGCCACCCATGGTTTGCCCGACGTCCTTGTTAGTGACAAGGGACCATGCTTCACCAGCTCGGAATTCAACGAGTTCATAACCCGCAATGGCATCAAGCATGTCAGGTCTGCGCCGTTTAAACCTGCATCCAATGGTTAAGTGGAATGGGCAGTCCAAACCATCAAGCAGAGCTTGAAACGCGTGAAGGACGGTTCCCTGCAGACCCGGTTATCTCGGACTCTGCTCAGCTCCTTCATGCGAACCCACTCGCTTACCGGGGTTCCCCCTGCAGAATTGCTAATGAAGAGAGCACTCAAAACCAGGCTCTCCTTAATCCACCTGGATCTCAATGATCATGTAGAAACCTGGCGTCACCAGCATAACGTGTACAACGATCGCGTGACTGTATCGCGAGACATTGCGGTTAATGACCCTGTGTTTTGTCTTAATTACGGTCATGGTCCCAAATGGGTTACTGGCACTGTGTTAGCCAAGGAGGGGAACAGATTGTTTGTTGTCAAACTTTTGAATGGACAAACGTGCAGAAAACATTTGGATCAGACCAAACTGCTGTTCACTGACAATCAAGAACAGTTTGAAGAGGACATTACCATCAATGATCCACCCACACACATCCAACCAGCCATCAACCTCGCAGTCAACCACAAGGGTGAACCCACCATGCCCGACAGCCCGATCAGATCAGCCACACCGCAGTGCAGCGATGATCAGATCGACTCACCCATGCCAGGACTTCAACTCAGGCAATCAACCCGGGAATGCAATGGCCCGGATCGCCTCAACTTGTAAGTAACTTGTATCTAAAAATTTGGGGGGGATTAATGTTATGTATGTAAACATTACCAATGTGTAAGACTTGCTACCAGGGGGCGTGCCTGTGAGAGACCCAAGGGTCACCTGCACACCCTGGGCAAGCAGGTATAAAAGGCAGTCTGCCATGCTGCTTCCTCACTCTGGAGTTACATTAAAGAGACCAAGGTCACAGCAGTTTGAGCTTACATATACAGTCTTGTGGAGTTATTCTGAAAATAACATTATGTTTACCTAGTTTTTCTGCAGTAATCTTGAAAAATAGTCCAATATGGAAATTTTCACCAGATGTTTTCTTTCTGAGGTAGGGTAACTCTATCTGTTAGTTGCTTCTTTGAGGACAAGGAGGTAGAACCTGCTACTCAACTTGGTCTTTACAATGTAACTGACTCCACCTACAGAAAAATAATTAGGAGCCTTCTTTATTTTTCCATTCCATTAGCCATTTTCTTTTGACCAGAGATGATATCAGCTATGTTCATCTAAATTTAGTACTTAGTTGCAGGAGCCTGCTTTTATAGTTTGATCTGAAAAGAAAATCTTGCCAAATATCATAGATGAAAAGATTCTAGTTTAGTGGAATGCACAGGAGACACATTGCATACCTGTAATCCCTTGGGAAATGGATCTACTTTCATTTAGTGCGGAGTTTGAAAGTAATGATAGTGTCACGAACAGATGAAAAAAGACAAAAAATATTATCAAGGTTTTTATTTATCACAAAGCAAAGTCTGTTTTAAGTGCTTAGTCCTTGGATATTTTCACACAATGGGTAGTAGATATCTGTTATTCTCTTCTCCAAAAGGCTGTGATGCTGGTACAACTGGAACTTGCAAAATAGAGATTCATTGATTATTGTGAGGGAATGATATCAAGAGATATGGAGCTAAGGCAGGTAAGTGGAGTTGAGTTACAGATCAGCTGTGATCTAATCGAATACCGAAGTAAGTTGCAGGGACTGAATAGTCTACTATTCTTATGTTCCTTCCTACATAGTGAACCAACTCAGATAAACATAATTGTCATTGATGAGGAAAAAAAGATGAGGCTAAGCTGAGAAGCAATCAGTTTTTCTCACTAACTTTCTCCCCTTTTCTCTCTTTTCTTGAATCTGTTGACTTTTGCTGAGGGATGGCAGTTTGTCATCTCATGCAAGTGACCATTATTCATTTGTAAGCTGTGGCCATGTGTGTCAGCAGGAAATTCAATAGTGGCAGGAGGGAACATCGACAAGGGATAAAGAGCAAAGTAGGAACCTTAACTGATTGCCCTGATGGGGACCGGCTGACCCAGTGCTTATTAGAGGTCGAATCTGATACCATCCCGATCTCTGTGGCTCACCTGTTCACTGAACATAACTTTAAGCCATCGGGGGAATGCATAGAATGCATTTTTATAGACAGAGTAAAGGAAAGGTGGTTCCCATTTCAAAATCCCTTCACAGGTACATACACCTTTGATATTACTAGTTGCATATTTTCTTCTTCTTAGGCAGTCCCTCGGAGTCAAGGATGACTTGCTTCCACACTAATATGAGTTCTCAGGTGACTGAAGAGTCCAATGCGGAACTTACAGTCTCTGTCCCAAGTGGGGAAGACGGTGGTTGAAGGGACGGGTGGGTGGGGTGCTTGGGTTGCCGTGCACTCCTTCAGCTGTTTGCACTTGGTTTCCACTTGCTCCCGGCGAAGAGACTCGAGGTGTTCGGTGCCTTCCCGGATGCTTCTCCTCCAATTTGAGTGGTCTTGGGCCAGGGATTCCCAGGTATCGGTGGGGATATTGCACTTTTTCAAGGAGGTTTTGAGGGTGTCCTTGAAGCATTTCCTCTGACCACCTGGGACTCACTTGCCATGTCGGAGCTCTGAATAGAGCGCTTGTTTTGGGATTCTAGTATCGGGCATGCGGACGATGTGGCCCGTCCACCGGAGCTGATCGAGTGTGGTCAATGCTTCAATGCTGGGGATGTTGGCCTGAGCGAGAACACTGACTTTGGTGCGCCTATCCTGCCAATGGATTTGCAAGATCTTGTGGAGACAGCGTTGGTTTGGTGGTACTTCTCCAGTGCTTTGAGGTGCCTACTGTACATAGTCCATATCTCTGAAGCATATAGGAGGGCAGGTCCCATTACTGCCCTGTAGACCATGAGCCATGTTTTAGTTCCTGGTCTTCAAACACTCTCTTCCTCAGGCGACCGAAGGCTGCACTGGCACACTGAGGGCGGTGTTGGACTTCGTCATCGATGTCCATCCTTTTTGAGAGTAGGCTCCCAACTATGGAAAATAGTCCACGTTGTCCAAGTCTCATCATGGATTTTGATAATCGGGGGGGCAGTACTGTGTGGCGGGGGCAGGTTGGTAGAGGGCCTTTGTTTTACAGACGTTTAGCGTAAGGCCCATACTCTTGTACGCTTCAGTGAAGGGATTGATGATGGTTTGGTTCGATCTCCGAGTGTGCACAAATGCAAGTGTCGTCTGCGTACTGTAATTCAATGACAAAGGATGGGACGACCTTGGATGTGGACTGCAGGTGACAGAGGTCGAACAAGTTCCCATTTGTTCTGTCGATTAGCTCCACTCCAGCGGGGAGCTTATTGAGGAGCATTGCAGTAAGGAAGATGGAAAAGAACATTGGTGCGATGATACAGCCTTGCTTGACCCCAGTCCGTATGTGAATTGAGTCTGTGGTGGATCCGATGGTCAGGATCGTGGCTTGCATCTCATTGTGGAGTAGGCAGAGGATAGTGACAAACTTTTGAGGGCAGCTGAATTTTCACAATGGTGTACTGAATATCTCAAAATCAAGTGCACAGGTGGTTCTCACCTATGACTGAGTTTAAGACATAGGGCTAGATTTTCGGGTTATAGCGATTTCGCCTATTTTGGGTGATAATCGCGGCAAAACATTTTTTTTTACTGCTGGCTTATCATTACTGCCAAAGCTGCAAATTTCGGCAAATGGCGCAGATCATTAGCGATAGCGATAACTCCGGCATTGCATGACAGAATTTGTGCGCCGGTGCTGAAATTTACGACCCCCCCAAAAATCGGACCTTCTGCGCATGTGCAAATTTTTTTGCGGGGTGGGGGGGGGGATTTTTTTTTTCTTCTTCCTGTTCTTCTGGTCAGCTGGCAGGGAGTGCCCATGCATGCGCAGTACACCCAGGGCTGAATGAGCCATTTTTAAATTTGATTTACAATGGAAGGAGATGGTAGCATGCAGAGAGCCAGAAAGTTCAGCAGTGAGGCAAACAAGGCCCTTGTCACTGCTCTTGAAAGAAGATGGGCAGTATTGAACAAGAGGGGTGCAGATAGACCCCTCCCAGCGGTTTTTTGAAATATTTGAGCCAGCACAGCTGAGGAGGTCTCCTATGTTGACGCCATCCGAAGGACCCACACACAGTGCCACAAGAGGTTTAATGATCATTGCCGGGTCATTAGAGCAAGTAACATGTTTATTGATGCACTCTTTTGTTACTTAAATTATAAATCTGAGACACTATTTATTCTCATGCTGTTGGTATAAGTTGGTTTAGTGTTGCACCCTATTTGCCATGAATGATCTTTACACATTATTAAGGTTGCTTAGTGAGATCTTAAATGATGTTTCTTTACTTCGATGTCTCCCTCATGAACCACATGCAACTTCCAGGGCCATTAAACAGAGGACTGTATTAAGTGCACACAATATGGTATGAATGCTTTGGTGGCTATCTGTGTGTGCCAAAGAGCGAATGGACCCTCTGGTAACCATTCCCATTGTCATCTTTGCAGGCAAAGATGTCCCACAACCGCTGGGAGTAGCGGTGGACAGGTGGCGGTCTGCCCTGAAGCATGCCTCTGCCAGACATCGAGGAGAGTGTGGCCGGTCTGATTGGTGCCTCAGGGAGGGCAATTGCTCAAGGGGGTGCTGACCGTCCGTTCGATCGTGAGGGTAAGTCCTCGGGCTGGGTTGGGGCAATGTGATGTAGTGTCTGTGGACTAGGGTTGGGGCAATGTGATGCAGTGTCTGTGGCCTCAGGTTGGGGCAATGTGATGCAGTGTCTGTGGCCTCAGGTTGGGGCAATGTGATGCAGTGTCTCTGAACTACATATAATGGAGTAGCGGCAGTCCTTCAAATGAGCCTGTGCTATGTGACATTACTCATGTCACCCTGCCCCCTCCCCTGCAGCTAACCACCCGTCTGTTGGTTTCTATTTCCAGGTGAGGAGTCGCATGCGCCAAATCCTTCAATGGAAGCCTCCACCTCAGGCCATGTGGGCGGGGGGGGATGGGGGGATGGAGGGATGGGCGAGGAGAATGAGGAACTTGAAGGAAAGGAGCGGACTGAGCAGCTTAGCCCGGGGGGGCGGGGGGATGTTGGGGGGGCAGATGCACTCATCACCTCTTTTTCCTCCAGAGAGCACCTCGTCCGAGGATGAAACATTCCCAGGCTTTCAGTCATCCAAGGCCCCGAGTACTAGTAGCGTGCAGCAACGCATTCCCAGAGTTGAATCCCGTATGCCGACTCTTCGGCGGTTGAGTCGACAAAGCCGGTCTGCTGACAGACAGGCGGACGCACAACTGGACATGGTGGGACTGTCCAGAGAGAGTGTCCAGCTCACCCAACAGTTCCTTGAGCTTTTGGGTAGGATTCCTGCAAGCATTGCGACACTATCTGCGACCATGACGGAGGTCGGGTCACAGATTGTCTGCATAAGCCGCGAAACCTGCTGTACAGGCATCACCAGCGCTGCTTGAGCACTCCAACTGTCTGTTTGACAATGTTACATGTGGCTACATGGATCTCATTATAGCGATGCTCGGCTTCTGTCTGAGGGTTCTGGAGGGGCGTCATGAGCCAGGTGGCGAGGCCATAATCTTTGTCCCCCAGCATCCAGCTTTGGCCTTGTGGTTGACGCTCGAACAGGCCTGAGACACCATTGGCACGCAAGATGAAAGCATCATGGATGTTCCCTGGATATTGCGCATTGACTGCCATGAAGCACTGAGTATGGTTGCAGACGATCTGTATGTTCATGGAGTGGAATCCCTTTCAGTTTTGGTAAACCTCTGGATTGAGTAAAGGTGCTTGCAGGGCGATGTGCGTAGAGTCAATGGCACCCTGATCCTTTGGGAAGCCAGCAAATTGTCCAAAACCAGCAGCCCTCTCATTCCGTGCCTCCTTGGTTATTAGAAAGTTTATGTCCATCCTATATGCGTATAGTGCAGTAGTCACCTGACAAATGCTACAATGTGTAGCGTACTGCGAGATGGAACATATTTCCCCTGCTGATGCCTGAAAGGAGCCGGAGGCATAGAAGGCAAGTGCTGCAGTCAGCTTCACCTCGACGGGCAGTGCCATCCTGATGCTGCTGGTAGGCTCTAGGTCTGCCTTTATGACCTGGCATATCTCTGTGACCACCTCTTTTTGGAAGCGCAGCCTTCTAATGCATTATGCCTCAGTGAGCTGCAGGTATAAACTGCTGTTCCATATAAACTCATGGGGGGTAAGGCCTCCTCCCCATACATCTGCGACCTCTTCGATTACGCTCAAATTCTCATCAATAAGCCTTCTTGCAGCTCGATGTTGTATTAATACAACAGGCAGGAATAATGGCTGACATAGTATAGCACCCATTTTTTAAATGTTCTTAGATATTCTTTAAAATAAACTACAAACTCACATAAAACGTCACTGTTTAAAACTCAGCCTTCTTCTCCCAATCCTTTTAGCCACTGAACTTCTGCTCTGTTTTTAAAATGGTGATGTTAGCACCGGGTGCGCCCTGGGTCCACCCTGGGTTCGGCTGCTTTTTGATGGCGGATTCCTGGGCGGACGGTAAATCGGGCAATATCACCGAATTTTGTGCCCGGGGCGCTAGTGCTGTGGTGCACGCCGATTGACGTCATCCAAACGGTGAAAACATCGGGCGGGTGCTCATTTTAGCGCCGCCGCAAAACCACTGCCGAAATTTCCGCCCAGGCGCAAAATGTTGTGCACCTCATTTAGCTTCAAAAAAAGTAGTTTTTGCGATTCGCCCAGACGAAATACCAGTCGCAAACCTGGCGAAAATCTAGCTCTATTATACTGTTAAAGCTTTACTTTAGACCATGATGTGTATCCAAAAATGAAGTGAATGATTCTGGCTCTCGGTCCACAAAATTGAAAATATTTACATTCTGTACGATTGACATTTTCCACTGAAGTGAACATGAAGAGTAAAATGTATTTCACACAGACCAGTAAGTTAGAAAGCATTAATAAATATAGAATTCAGCTTGTGGCATGGCAAATATCCCTCCAAGTATTTCAACATGAATATTTATAACAGCAACATTTTTGAAGTGTTTCCTCCAAATCCTATGAATAAAAAATGAAATCTGTGGCTATACATTTCTTAATTATCCTTTATAGCAAGTGTTTGAGATTGTGGCTTTTCTATAAAAATCATATCACAAATCACGTCCATACTTAACTGCTGCAAAATAGATATAATGCTTAAATAGTTGACTCATTTCGTTCAAATAATTAGAGTCAAGGACTTGGGTCCCAATGCTAGCTAGCTTTCTAACATGCCAGCATAATGGTAACATCACTAGTAATCCATAGGCCTGAACTAGTGATCCAGAGACATGAGTTCAAATCCCACCATGGCAGCTGGGGATTTAAATACAGTTAATTAAATAGATAAGAACATAAAGAGCAGGAGTAGGCCATATGGTCCCTCAAGCCTGCTCTGCCATTTAATATGATCATGGCTGATCCGATCATGGACTGGGGTCCACTTCCCTACCCGCTCCCCATAACCCCTTATTCCCTTATCGTTTAAGAAACTGTCTATTTCTGTCTTAAATTTATTCAATGTCTCAGCTTCCACAGCTCTCTGAGGCAGGGAATTCCACAGATTTACAAACCTCTGAGAGAAGAAATTTCTCCTCATCTCAGTTTTAAATGGGTGGCCCCTTATTCTAAGATTATGCCCTCTAATTCTAGTCTCCCCTATCAGTGGAAACATCCTCTCTGCATCCAACTTGTCAAGCCCTCTCAAAATCTTGTACGTTTTGATAAGATCACCTCTCATTCTTCTGAATTCCAATGAGTAGAGGCACAACCTACTCAACCTTTCCTCATAAGTCAACCCCCTCATCCCCAGAATCAACCTTGTGAACCTTCTCTGAACTGCCTCCAAAGCAAGTATATCCTTTCATAAATATGGAAACCAAAACTGCATGCAGTATTCCAGGTGTGGCCTCGCCAATACCCTATAGAGCTGTAGCAAGACTTCCCTGCTTTTATACTCCATCCCTTTTGCAATAAAGGTCAAGATTCCATTGGCCTTCCTGATCAATTGCTGTACCTGCATGTTAACCTTTTGTGTTTTATGCACAAATACCCCAAGGTCCCGCTGTGCTGCAGCATGTTGCAATTTTTCTCCATTTAAATAACTTGCTCTTTGATTTTTTTCTGCCAAAGTGCATGGCCTCACACTTTCCAACATTATTCTCCATCTGCCAAATTTTTGCCCATTCACTTAGCCTGTCTATGTCCTTTTGCAGATTTATTGTGTGCTCCTCACACATTGCTTTTTCTCCCATCTTTGTATCATCAGCAAACTTGGCTACATTGCACTCGTTCTTCCAAGTCGTTAATATAGATTGTAAATAGTTAGGATTCCAGCACTGATCCCTGCGGCACCCCACTAGTTACTGATTGCCAACCCAAGAATGAACCATTTATCCCGACTGTTTTTTGTTGGTTAGCCAATCCTCTATCCATGCTAATATATTACCCACAACCCCGTGAACTTTTATCTTGTGCAGTAACCTTTTGTGTGGCACCTTGTCAAATGCCTTCTGGAAGTCCAAATACACCACATCTACTGGTTTCTCTTTATCCACCTTGTTCGTTACACTCGCAAAGAATTCCAGCAAATTTGTCAAACATGACTTCCGTTTCATAAATCCATGCTGAATCTGCCTATCCGAATTTTGCTTTTCCAAATGTCCTGCTAGTGCTTCTTTAATAATGGATTCCAACATTTTCCCAACCACAGATATTAGGCTAACTGGTTTATAGTTTCCTGCTTTTTGTCTGCCTCCTTTTTTTAAATAGGGGCGTTACATTTGCAGTTTTTGAATCTGGAATAAAAAGCTAGTATTATTAATGGTGAGCATGAAACCCATCTGGTTCACTAATGTCCTTTAAGGAAGGAGGTTTTCTGTCCTTATCCGGTGTGGCCTATATGTGACTCTATGGGCTAAATTTTACACTTTTGTACATATCACTCAAAAATGGGCGTTATTTCCAGCATGGGCATTAAAAAAGGATTTTCAGATCGCCAGTGTCGCACCCATTCTCAAAGCACCTAGTTTCCACTTTTGAAATTGGGTGTTACCGCGAGCGATATGAAATGGGCAATAGCATTACATTTTTTGACCTTCTGCCGTAAAGTGTCGCCATCCTTAGCAATGGCATGGCAATGCTCGATTCCCACAATTCAGGAGGTCAAGGGTCATCATGACGTGCAGAAGAGGAGACCGAGAGAGAGGGAGCTGAGAGGGACTTAAAGCGTGTGTGGGTGCGGTGTGTGCTTGTTTGGCAGTTCTGGGAGGCACAAGGGAGATTCACCAGCAGCAAAAGGTCTACTAAGTACCAAAAACATAGTTGGCACCGAGTTTTTGTCCAACAAATAAGATATAATATGGTAGGGATGGAGGTTCCTGGATCTGGTAGCCAGGAACACTGGTGGCAGAGGGCTCCCAGTGATCCCGGAGCATGCACTACACCCCAAGGTGCCGCACCCATATTGCCAACCACACATGAGAGCCAGGAGAAACATCTTGCTTCTAGCTCGGAGCACATTCCCACCTCGACACCGTCCTCCCCCGTATCCGTCCAAGCAGCGGTTCGGCCGTCACCTCCCGCCCCCCCCCCGCTCGCAATGAAGCATTACCTGAGAAGCTCCTCGGCCAGGTGGGTTGGAGTCAGGAGGGGAAGGGGTAGAGGTGGGGAGGAGAAGCGGTGGGGGGGGGAAGGGTTGGTTTTTACAGAAATATTGATGATTTCAGACAAATGTTCGGTTTAAGTGTTTCTTATTTCACAAAACCTTGTTGCGCTTTGGCACAGATAGCTGCATTGTTACACGCTGGTGATTCCTTAACATCAAAGGATATAATTACACTTAACTTCAATCAACATAAACTTTAACTGTCACCAAGGTGATGGCAATCATTGATGTATGACCTGCACACCCAGCAGCGTGTCAGCCTTGTAAATACCACCAAAGTTCTTTCAGGCAAAGCGCTCATTGATGAGCTCCTGACGTCAGGCTCTTGCAGCTATCATGCCACCACGGGCCCTTTCATGTGGTCTACAGCGGGGTGGGGTCATGGCTTCAGCGTCAGCCTGATTGTCTGAGCCGATGTCAGTGTCCGCCTCCTCATCTTCCTCTTCCTCTCTGTGGTGAGATGGACGGTCAGAATCGTCAGGCAATTCTTGTCCCTTCCTGATAGCCAAGTTGTGGAGCACACTACCACAAATTGAGCTACCTGAGTGGTCCAGGCATCTAAAGTGCTGCTAAAGCACTCCAATGGTTTTCTCCACGATACTGTGAGTGACTCTGTGATTCTCATTGTATCGCCTCTCAGCATCACTGTGGGTGTCACGCAGAGGGGTCATCAGCCAGGTGCCGAGGCCATATCCTTTGTCACCAAGCATCCAGTATTGACCTTGTGGCTGATTGTTAAACAAGTCAGACACAGTGCTCTCATGCAGGATGTGAGCATCATGGATGCTGCCCGGAAATTTAGCATTCACTGCCATTATAATTGGCTGGTGGTCGACAATGACTTGGACATTCAGGGAGTGGAATGTTCCTGAAAACCTCTGCATCCTGAAAAGTTGCCCGCATCATGATGTGCGTACAGTCTGTTGCTCCCTGTACCTTGGGGAAGTTTGTAACTCTGGAGAATCCTAGAGCCCTCTCACTCTGTGCCTCCCTAGTCATAGGGAAGCTGAACAAGTCCCTTCTGCTTGTATACAGGGTTTCAGTGGCCTGTCTAATGCAGCAATGTATGGCATGCTGAGTTAGACCGTAAATATCGCCAGCTGAGGCCTGAAAAAAACCCGATGCGTCGAACGACAGTGCCATGGTGACTTTGACCTCGACAGACAGTGCAGTACTGATGGTGCTGGCAGGCTGCAGATCTGCCCTTATCAGCTAGCATACCTCAGTGATAACCTCTTTGTGAAAGCGCCGTCTCTGAAGGCAGGTCAAGTCGAGGTAAGACCGCTTGTCCCAGGACATGCGGGTGGTGTAACATCTGATCCTCATCAGTCTGGCACATTTTACATTGGGCACATAATGTTGTGGAGCGTACCTTCGACCAGCTCGAGTCTGCAGCATGGAACTGGTCATCAAGAAAGGGTGAGAAAGGACAGACCCCAATGCAATAGCTCTCTGTTTTCCACCGATTGGTCACAAATAATGAATGTCCCGATGAAGACATCTATGAAATTCCAATCGGTCACAGTTTGGTCAAGATGTTGGTACAGATGTTCACATCAACTCCAACAACCTCCAGAGTACATCTGAATTCCCCCGAGGTTGGATCACAGCAGCCTTTTAAAGGATGCAACATATGATGTAGAACATGGCACCTATAACGCTGTGATTAGTTCCGGTTAGTTCCACTTTTTCCGGGCGGTTTTTTGATTGAGCGATATTGTGGGTGATATGTGTGCGATGTGATGAAAGTGACACTGGGCGATCTCATGGCCGTTAGTTTTGGCAAATGTGATCTTTATGACAAACAAAAATGGCCGGGTGGTATTATTTAATCTCGGCGCTAATTCCGTGCGGAAACTAACACTGGCCGATATTATGGCTGTTGATTTCGCCCATTCTGATGATTCCGCCCAAAAAAAGTGGACAGGCAGTATTATTTTTACCCGGCCATATGCACATGGGGAAGGTAACACTCAGTGATAAGTTTCCGAAAAATGCCCGTCAGTTTCCATTTTGTGGCTAAATGGGTGATATATGGGCATTATATGTCATTTCAGCGGTAAAATGGACGTTAAGTGGGCGTTAAGCATGCAACAAAAGTGGAAAATCTAGCCCTATGTGGTTGATTCTTAATTGCCCTCTGAAATGGCCTAGCAAGCCATTCAATTGTACACAACCGCTATCACAAACAATAATAAGAATAAAACCGGACGGACTGCTTTGCTTCAACCTCGGCACCGGCTACTGGCATGAAAATGGCATACCCAACTCAGTCGACCCTGAAAAGTCCTTCTCACCAACGTCTGGGGACTTGTGCCAACATTAGGAGAGCTGTCCCACAGACTAGTCAAGCAACAGCCTGACAGTCATACTCACAGAATCATACTTTTCAGCCAATGTCCCAATCTCCTCCATTACCATCCTTGGGCATATCTTGTCCCACAGGCAGGATAGACCCACCAGGTGTGGCAGTACAGTGGTATACAGTCAGGAGGGAGTGGCCTTGGGAGTCCTCAACATTAACTCCAGACTCCATGAAGTCTCATGGATTCAGGTCAAGCATGGGCAAGGAAACCTCCTGCTGATTACCATCTACCAACCTCCCTCAACTAATGAATCAGTACTCCTTCATGTTTAACACCATTTGGAAGAAGCACTGAGAGTTGGAAGGGCACAGAATGTGCTTTGGGTGGGAGACTTCAATGTCCATCATCAAGAGTGACCCACTAGCACCATGACTGACCTAGCTGACCAAGTCCTGAAGGACATAGCTGCCAGACTGGGCCTGCAGCAGGTGGTGAGAGAACCAACATGAGGGAAAAACCTATTTGACCTCGCCCTCATCAATCTACCTGTCGCAGAATCATCTGGCCATGACAGCATTGGTAGCAGTGACCACCACACAGTCATCGTGGAGATGAAGTCCCATCTTCACACTGAGGACACCATCCATCATGTTGTGTGGCACTACCACCATGCTAAATGGGATAGATACAGAACAGATATAGCATCTCAAAACTGGGCATCCATGAGGCACTATGGGACTTCAGCAGCAGCAGAATTGTGTTCCACCTCAATCTGTAACCTCATGGCCCGGCATTTCACTCACTCTACCATGACCACCAAGCCAGGGGACCAATCCTGGTTTAATGAAGAATGTAGGAGAACATGTCAGGAGTAGCACCAGGTGTACCTAAAAATGAGGTGCCAACCTCGGGAAGCTGCAATACAGGACTACATGCATGCTAAAAAGCGGAAACAACATGCTGTAGACAAGCGATCCCACAACCAACGGATCAGTAGGCCTGCTATATCCAGTCGTGAATGGTGGTGGACCATTAAACAACTAATGGGAAGAGGAGGCGCCATGAATATCCCCATCCTCAATGATGGCAGAGCATAGCACGTGAGTACAAAAATCAAGGCTGAGGTGTTTACAACCATCTTCAGCCAGAAGTGCCAAGTGGAAGATTCATATCCGCCTCCTCCTGAGGTCCCCAACATCACAGAAACCAGTCTTCAGCCAATTCGATTCACTGCACATGCGATCAAGAAACGGCTGAGCACACTGGATACAGCAAAGATTATGGGCCCAGCCAATATCTCGGCTGTTGTGCTGAAGACGTGCTCTAGAACTAGCTGCGTCTCTAGCCAAACTGCCCCAGTACAGCTACAACACTAGCATCTATCTGACAATGTGGAAAACTGCCCAGGTACGTCCTGTCCACAAAAAGCAGGACAAATACAATCTGGCCAATTACCACTCCATCAGTCTACTCTCAACCATCAGCAAAGTGATGGAAGGTGTCATTGACAGTGCGATCAAGCACCACTTACTCACCAATAACCTGCTCACTGATGCCCAGTTTGGGTTCCACTAGGACAACTTGGCTCCAGACCTCATTACAGCCTTGGTCCAAACATGGACAAAAGAGCTGAATTCCAGAGGTGAGGTGAGAGTGACTGCCCTTGATATCAAGGCAGTATTTGACGGAGTGTGGCATGAACGAGCCCTAGTAAAACTGAAGTCAATAGGAATTAGGGAGGAAACTCTCCACTGACTGGAGTCATACCTAGCACAAAGGAAGATGGCTGTGGTAATTGGAGGTCAATCAACCCAGCCCCAAGACATTGCTGCAGGAGTTCCTCAGGGCAGTGTCCTAGGCCCAACCTCTTCAGTTGTTTCACCAATGACCTTCACTCCATCATTAGATGAGAATTGGGGATGTTCGCTGATGACTACTCAGTGTTCAGTGCCATTTGCAACTCCTCAGATAATGGAGCAGTCCATGCCCACATGCAGCAAGACCTGACAACATTCAGGCTTGGGCTGATAAGTGGCAAGTAACATTCGTGCCACACAAATGCCAGGCAATGACTATCTCTAACAAGCGAGAGTCTAACCATTGCCCATTGATAGTCAATGGCATTACCATCGCCAAATTCCCCACTATTAACATCCTGCAGGTCACCATTGACCAGAAACTTAACTGGACCAGTCACATAAATACTGTGGCAACAAGAGCAGATCAGAGGCTGGGTATTTTGCAGCGAGTGCCTCACCTCCTGACTCCCCAAAACCTTTCCACCATCTACAAGACACAAGTTAGGAGTGTGATGGAATACTCTTCACTTGCCTGGATGAGTGCAGCTCCCAGCCCGTGTCAGGATACCCCGACACGGGCTGGGAGCAGCGAGTATGTTACATGCCATTCAACTCCTGACACCTTGTTCTGTGCCCACTGTCTCCCCAGGGCTGGACGCCCACATTGCTATATGTGTGTGTGCTCGGTCCATGCAGCAGAGCTGGTCTCCAGTTAGTCTTGGGTAATCCTTGCCACTGGACCAAGACCTAGCTCTGTCAAGCCCATTTGGTGGCTGGTATGCAACGGCCACCACACTTAAAAAAAAAATCCAAGCACAGGCATCTTCCACCCTCCAGGATGTAGTTCGGGATCTGGAATATTAGGTTCTTCATTGAAACACCTGTGAACTCATTCCTTTTTGGCATGGAAGCAAGTCATCCTCATTTTAAGGTACTGCCTATGATGATGATGGATGAGTGCAGCTCCAAGAACACTCAAGAAGCTTGACACCATCCAGGACAAAGCAGCCTGCTTAATTGGCACCCCATCCACCACCTTAAACATTCACTTCCTCCATCATCGAGGTGCCATGGCTGTAGTGTGTACCATCTACAAGATGCACTGCAGCAACTCGCCAAGGCTTCTTCGGCAGCATCTCCTAAACCCACGACCTCTACCACCTAGGAAGACAAGGGCAGCAGGCGCGTGGGTATCCACCACCTCCACATTTCCCTCCAAGTCACACACCATCCTGACTTGGAATTATATTGCAGTTCCTTCATCGTTGCTCGTTCAAAATCCTGGATCTCCCTCTCTAACAGCACTGTGGGAGTACCTTCACCGTATGGACGACAGTGGTTGAAGAAGGCGGCTCACCAGCACCTTCTCAAGGGCAATTAGGGATGGGCAATAACTGCTGGCCTTGCCAGCGATGCCCACATTCCTTAAATGAATTTTAAAAAAATGTGGAATATAATTTGCATGCTTTTAGACAGGTCATCAGAAAGGACAGAAACCCTGGGGAAATCCGGTATTCTGTCTGATTTTCCCATTCGGAAACATTCTTCCTGCCAACTGTCATTAGAACTAGAATGCTCGTGATCATCGATTACACGATTGCTCCTGGCTAAAGTAATAGTAAGTAGCTAAATAAATTGAAATTGTTAAACAAAAAATAGGAAAAGGGTTAAATGATCCCATTTATTTGCAAATACCAAGTTGAAACAAATGCGTTTTAAGTGATTGAGAATTGAACTATTGAGATTTCGAAAAATAACGGAGAAATTCCTATTTCTGGTTCACCTTTTAGGAATTGCAAGATGTAGCTTGGCGTCTATGGCAGAGAGAATCTGATTACAATCTCACCTTGGACTGAATAGCTTATCTGAGTGCAATGATGTATTATTATATTATGTGCTGAAAATCATTAGCCCAGATGACCACTTTTTTATATTATGTTTTTTTGTTAGCAATGAATTTTAACAAATACAATTATATTATTATATCAGGAGAGGTCAGTACAAGTTTCAGGGATAGATCACAGCTCCTTTGAGATTGTCAATGGTTTTCGACTTTTGCGAACTCTGAAAGCACAAGCATCTCAAATCTGGTTTCAGTTGACTATATATAATTCCAATTCAATAATAAACAATTTTGTGCTCACTAAGGCAACTTACATCATCCTGTCGAGAAAGCTATTACATGTAGTTATTTATAAACCAATTTTCCATGCAGCTTTCTACTCAAATGCTATTACCATCATCAGACTCTTTCAAACACGATCCCTTTGTTTGTTCTGGTGGAACAGCAGAAAGGGTTTTCAGTCACATGGTTATTACTTGGATTGTTGTCATTATGGTTTAATAAACACAAACGGAGTAGTGGTACTAATCTTGAGATGTTAATCTTCCTCAATCAAAGCCATTTCCTGTATATTTCACCTTGAAGTTGACAGTGGTGTACATATCACACAGACATCTCATAGAGGCTAAGTACCATTTTACAGATGCAAGAGATTTATTTAGTTGCTGTATCTATCTGAGACATTAAGAGAAATATTAGCCTTTCTATCACCAATACAGATTATCCTGCTCTCGAGTATCTGCTGTTTTACTATCGTAGGCATACAGATCACTCAGTTTGCAGAGGACACACATATGCTCTCATGGGCCACAACAACACCAAAAGTGATTGAATACTTTGGAGCATTTTCAGTCTTTGGAACATAATTCTTTTTATTTGTTTTGCACGTACAGCACAATCACCATAAATAATGCAATATATGAAGCTCGAGTTTGTTCTAGCATAGCCCAGTTATTAAATTTGACTTGTGTAAAATATACATGGGATAAAGGATGATTGACAAAGAGTTACAAGACAATATAATACAACCATGTAGTTATGAGAACCGTGAAGCCATCTGCAGTGGCTCTACAAATGTCAACAGAATCCAGAAAATGAATTATTGTTTGTGGCGCAACAGCAGCGATATTTTATGTATCATATAATATAGTCAATTGTTTGTTTTAAAATGACAAAGTCCAGCTTTAATTATGCTGATGAGTACATGTAGATGAAATAATAGTAATGGCAACAATTATCATATTATCAAGCAAACTTCAGGTAAAAAGTATCAGATAACCAGAATTATTAATAATATAAGGCTTTAAGGTCGATATTAACCCCGCCTTGCAAATGAGCAGGAGCGGGTCAGTGGGGAGGGGTTTCAAGTTTAAAAATTGTGAAATACAACTCCAACCCACCGCATACATGCCTGCTGCCATTTTTACAGCAAGGGGTTGCATGGCGTATCTGTGTCCCGTCGTGGAGAGCTGGAACACTTCATTATAATATTTAATTCCGGTTCCTGCAGTGCAGTTGGGAGGCTGATTTAAATTTAACGGGTGCCAGCCGGGTTTCGCAAAGTTCAGCGAAATGCAGACGGGAGCAGCTATAGAGCACTCTTTGTGAACCAGGATGAGCAGGAGGGCTTCCCTAAGCCAACCTTCTGATGATCGTGGCCATGATCTACTGATCCCAACCTTCAACCCCCGATCCTGAGCCTCCTGCCCCATTATCTAATGAACCCCCCCCTCCTCCGCCCCCGCCAAATCCAGATCTTTCCCTCCCTCAAGATTACTATGGGACAGCCCACTTTCAGTGGCTCATAGCACAGTGCCTTGGCTCCCCAGAATGCCTGTGTTTAGAAATAAAAATCGCCAACCTCACAAAATCCACCCTTCATAAACCTCAAGAAAATCATACCTCAAAAAGATACACACCATAGTGTGTCAGCCGTTGCTCAGTTGGCATGGTAGCGAGAAAGATTGAGAAGAGGGTGGGATGATGACGCACCCTATTTGACCTCGGTCCGGACATGGATTGGGTCTGTGATGGATCCGTTGGTAAGGATCACGGCCTGCATGTCGTCGTGGAGCAGGCGGAGGATGGTGACGAACGTTTGGGGGCATCCGAAGTGGAGGAGGACGCTCCATAGGCTCTCGCGGTTGACAGTGTCAAAGGTCTTTGTCCGGTTGATAAAGGCCATGTATAGGGCTGGTGCTGTTTCCTGCATTTTTCCTGCAGTTGTCACGCTGCAAAACTCATGTCCGTTGTGCCCCGTAGGGGATGAAATCCGCACTGTGACTCCGGGAGGAGCTCCTCAGCCAGCGGGAGAAGATGGTTGAGGAGGACTCTGGCAACGACCTTCCCAATGGCTGATAACAGGGAGATTCCTCTGTAGTTGCCGCAGTTGGACTTGTCCCCTTTTTTAAAGATGGTTACGATCACCTCATCTCTGAGATCTTCCTCCAGATGAGAGAGATGAGGTCATGTATTCGTGCCAGTAGTGCCTCTCCACCATACTTCAGTGCCTTAGCAGGGATTCCATCCGCTCCTGAAGCCTTGTTGTTCCTAAGCTGCCTTATGGCTTTTCCTACTTCTTGCAGTGTTGGGATTTTACTGAGGTGGTGGCGAGTAGCATGTTGTGGGATGGAGTCGAGAACACTCGAGTCAAAGGCAGAGTCTCGGTTGAGCAGATCTTCAAAGTACTCCTTCCAGCAGGCCCTGACTGCCTCAATGTCTTTGATGAGTGTTTCCCCATTCTTGGCCAGCAGTGGGGTGGGGCCTTGCACGTTGGGCCATAGGTGGCCTCGACTGCAATGAAGAATCCTCGCACATCATGGCTGTTGACAAGCTCCCCGCTGGAGTGGAACTAAACTACAGAACCAATGCGAAGCTGTTCAACCTACGCCGTCTCCAGTCCAGGTCCAAGATCACCCCAACCTCTGTCGCCGAGCTACAGTACGCGGACGATGCCTGCGTCTGCGTACATACAGAGGCTGAGCTCCAGGACATAGTCAACGTATTTACTGAGGCGTACGAAAGCATGAGCCTTACGCTAAACATCAGCAAGACAAAGGTCCTCCATCAGCCTGTCTTTACCGCATGGTACTGTCCCCCAGTCATCAAGATCCACAGGGCGCCCCTGGACAACGTGGACCACTTCCCATATCTCAGGAGCCTCCTATCAACAAGAGCAGGCATTGATGACGAGATCCAACACCACCTCCATAGCGCCAGTGCAGCTTTCGGCCGCCTGAGGAAAAGAGTGTTTGAAGACCAGGCCCTCAAAACTGCCACCAAGCTCATGGTCTATAGGGCTGCAGTGATACCCACCCTCCTGTATGGCTCAGAAACATGGATCATGTACAGTAGACACCTCAAGTCGCTGGAAAAATACCACCAGCTATGTCTCCGCAAGATCCTACAATTCGCCCTGGGAGGACAGACGCACCAACATTAGCGTCCTCGACCAGGTCAACATTCCCAGCATCGAAGCACTGACCACACTTGATCAGTTCCGCTAGGCAGGCCACATAGTTTGCATGCTAGACCAAGACTCCCAAACCAAGCGCTCTACTCGGAACTCCTTCACGGCAAATGAGCCAAAGGTGGGCAGCGGAAACATTACAAGGACACCCTCAAAGCCTCCCTGATAAAGTGCAACATCCCCACTGACACGTGAGAGACCCTGGCCAAAGACCGATCGAAGTGGAGGAAGCGCATCTGAGAGGACGCTGAGCACTTCGAGTCTCATCACCGAGAGCGTGCGGAAATCAAGCGCAGGCAGCCGAAAGAGCGCGCGGCAAACCAGTTCCACCCACCCCTTCCCTCAATCTGCCCCACCTGTGACAGAGATTGTGGTTCTAGTATTGGACTGTACAGTTGCCTAAGAACTCATGTTAAGCAAGTCTTCCTCATTCCCGAGGAACTGCCTATGATAATGGGCAGCTCTCTCGCCTCTGAGTTAGAAGGTTGTGGGTTTAAGTCCCACTCTAGAGATTTGAACACAAAAATCTAGACTGACAATCCAATGCAGTACTGAGGGAGTGCTACACTGTCAGAGGTGCCGTCATTTAGATGAGATGTTAAACCAAGACCCTGTCTGGGCACTCAGTGGGACCTAAAAGATCCCATGGCACTATGTTGAAGAAGAGCTGTAGAGTTCTCCCGATGTTCTGGTCAATATTTATCCCTCAATCAACATCACTGAAAAAAAAACAGATTATCTCATCATCATCACATTGCTGTCCGTGGGAGCTTGCTGTGCGGAAATTGGCTGCCCCGTTTCCTACATTTCAACGGTGATTACATAATAAAGGTATTTAATTGGCTTTAAAGTGCTTTGGGAAGTTCTGACGTCATGAAAGCCACTATATAAATGCAGTTCTTTCTTTCTATTTAACTGTCACCATCAGTGTTATACAATTTCCTTAATCTGTTACAATTGAATGCTTGCTGAAAAAATAGACTGCAATAGATTGTAAACATCGAGGTTTTTGTTTAAAAGCCAGATTACTATGAAATATACTACACCCCATGATAACTAGTACACAAATTGATATATTCTTATAAAACCTCTTGTCTACTATTTTGAAGAAGGTGTTAACAGTCACATGCTCATTACCAATATTTTATGTTAATGGTTTATCGCTAATACCTTTATAATATATTTCTTATATCTGTCAAACATGTTAGGTCCATTTTGTTAGTTTGTCTGGTTTCTAGTTTTTCATCGATTGAGATGATGCCTTTCAGTTCCGAACATATGGGGAGGTATATTTGGATTAAGTGACCTAGTTGAGTGACCATGTTCATTATCGACCATCAGCTCATCAGGAAATCCTGGAAGTGAGACACTATTTTCTGCATCGACTGCCAAGATTATGGGCTAGATTTTCCACTTTTGTGCTTATCACCCAAAAATGGGCATTATATCCGGCGTGGGCAGGAAAAAAGGGTTTTCAGATCGCCGGCTTCTCACCCATTCTCAAAGCACCTAGTCTCCATTTTTGAAAATGGGCGATACCATGAGCGATATGAAATGGGCGGTAGCGTTAAATGTCTCTGACCTTCTGCCGTAAAGTGTCGCCATCCTTAGCAAAGGCATGGCAACACTCGTTTCCCGCGATTCAGGAGGTCAAGGGTCATCATTACATGCGCAGAAGAGGAGACAGAGAAAGAGGAAACTGAGAGGGACTGAAGGCGTGTCAGGCTATGGTGTGTGCTTGTTTGGCTGTTGTGGGAGGCACGAGGGCAATTCACCAGCAGCAAAAAGCCTACTAAGCACCAAGAACATAGTTGGCACTGAGTTTTTGTCCAACAAATAAGAGATGGAAGGGATGGTGGAGGCCCTGCGGCTGGTAGCCAGGAACACTGGTGGCAGAGAGTTTCCAGTGATCCCGGAGTGTGGCACTGCACCCCAAGATGCTGCACCCCCATTGTCAACCACACATGAGAGCCAGCAGCAACATCTTGCTTATGGCTCGGAGCACGTTCCCACCTTGTGACCGTCCTCTCCCATATCTATCCAAGCAGCATTTCGGCCAACATCCCCACCCCCCCCAATGAAGCATCGCTTGAGGAGTTCCTCGGCCAGGTGGCTTGGAGCCAGGCGGGGAAGGGTTCGAGGTGGGGAGGAGAAGCAGGGGGCAGGGTAGTGGGGGGGGGGAAAGGATTGTTTTTTACAGAATGATTTCAGACAAATGTTCGGTTTAAATGTTTTTTATTTATCAAAACCTTGTTGCGCATTGGCTCAGATAGCTGCACCGTTACACACTGGTGATTCCTTAACCTCAAAGGGTATAATGACACTTCACTTCAATCAACTTAAATTTAACTGTCACCAAGGTGATGCCCACCTGCACACCCAGCATTGTGCCAGCATTATAAATAACACCAACGTTCTTTCAGGCAAAGCGATCTTTGATGAGCTCCTGACACAAGGCTCTTGCAGCTATCATGCCGCTATGGGCCCTTTCATGCGGTCTACAGCGGGGCGGGGGCATGGCCTCAGCGTCAGCCTGATTGAGTGGGACGATGTCAGCGTCCGCCTCCTTGTCCTCCTCTTCCTCTCTCTGGTGAGGTGGACTGTCAGACTCATCAGACACATCTTTTCTTCTCCTGATAGCCAAGTTGTGCAGCATGGAGCACACCACCACGAATCGAGCTACCTGCTCAGGGTGATATTGGAGGTCGCCTCCTGAGTGGTCCAGGCATCTAAAGCGCTGCTTAAGCACTCCAATGGTTTTCACCACAATATTGCAAGTGGCTCTGTGGCCCCAGTTGTATCACCTCTCGGCTTCGGTGTGGGTGTCACGCAGGGGGGTCATCAGCCAGGTGGCGAGGCCATATCCTTTGTCACCAAGCATCCCGCATTGACCTTGTGGCTGATTGTTAAACAAGTCAGATACAGTGCTCTCATGCAGGATGTGAGCATCATGGATGTTGCCCGGAAATTGAGCATTCACTGCCATTATAATTTGCTGGTGGTCGAAATGAGTTGGACATTCAGGGAGTGGAATCCCTTGCGGTTCCTGAAAACCTCTGCATCCTGAAAAGGTGCCCGCATCACGATGTGGTACAGTCTATTGCTCCCTGCACCTTGGGGAAGTTTGCAATTCTGGAGAATCTTAGCGCCCTCTCATTCTGTGCCTCCCTGGTCATAGGGAAGCTGATCAAGTATCTCCTGTGTGCACACAGGGCTTCAGTGACCTGTTGAATGCAGCAATGTGTGGCATGTTGAGACAGACCGCAAGTGTCTCCAGCTGTGGCCTGAAAAAAATCCGACGCGAAAAACAACAGTGCCGCGGTGACTTTGACCTCGACGGACAGTGCAGTACTGATGGTGCTGGCAGGCTGCAGATCTGCCCTTATCAGCTGGCATACCTCAGTGATAACCTCTTTGTAGAAGCGCAGTCTCCGAAGGAAGGTGGTGTCGGGCAAGTCGACGTAAGACTACTTCTCCTTCTACTTGTGGGGAGTGTAACATCTGATCCTCTCAGCAGTCTTGCATGTCTTACATTGGGCACATAATGCTGCAGAGCATACTTTCGGCGATCTCGAGTCTGCTGCATGTAATTGGTCACCAAGAGAGGGTGAGAAAGGACAGGCCCCATTGCAGTAGCTCTCTGTTTTCCACCGATTGGTCACAAAGAATGAATGTCCCGATGAAGACACCGACTCAATTCCAATCGATCACACTATGGTCAAGATGTTTGTACAGATGTTCACATCAACTCCAACAGCCTCCAGTGTACATCCGAACGCCCCCGAGGTTGAATCACAGCTGCCTTTTAAAGGAGGTGACATGTGGTGTAGAACATGACGTCCATAATGCTGTGATTAGTTCCAGTTAGTTCCACTTTTTCTGGCCCTTTTTTTGGGTGAGTGATATTGTGGGCGATATGTGTGCGAGGTGGTAATAGTGATGCTGGGCGATCTCATGGCCGCTAGTTTCGGTAAATATGCTCTTTACTACAAAAAAAAGTGGGCGGACAGTATTATTGAATCTCAAAGTTAAATTAGTGCGGAAATTAACACAGGGCGATATTATGGGCGTTGATTTCGCCCATTCTGATAATTTCACCCCAAAAAAGTGGGCGGGCGGTATTATTTTTTTCCCAGTGTTACGCACATGGGGAAAGTATTGTTTGGCGATAAGTTTCCGAAAACTGCCCGTCAGTTTCCATTTTGTGGCTAAATGGGCGATATCTGGGCATTAAGCATGCAAAAAAGGTGGAGGTTCTAGCCCATGTTCCAAAAGAGGCATTACAATTTTGGAAAATCCAGACCATTAACTCCAGGTTTGACCTGGTGTAAAAATACTCGGGGGCCGAAATTGTCCCTTTTTGTAAGAGGCGTTAATGGGTCGATAAGGCCTTACCGACCGGAGGCAGGCGGAGGGTGTGACCCATCTGCAATTGCCCCTGGGCCTGGGGTGGTAGAAACAGGTTTCCGCCGCACAGCGACTTTCTGCCCAACCCGGTGCTCCGACCCCTCGTTGGCCACGCGCCGACCACTTTTCCGCCCCACGTGGGAAATTGCTCCGCGGGAGTGCCCCCGACAACTTTGTGAGGCAAGAAGCTGCCAGTGGCTGGGGGGTGTGACTGCCCTTAAAGGAGAGGGTGCACGTCCGTGGCTGCCATTTTGTTTTAATTGTCAACTGACTCTGCAGTCGGACCGACAATGGCGGCCGCTGGTTCGGCCAGGTTGCCAACAGGTAGTCCGGCAACCCATCTTTGGTGCCGGGGCACTGGCCCGGCGAACACCTCCCTGGTGGCCCAATGGGCACCAAGGAGGCCTCACTAGGCTTAGTTGCATCCTTTCCCTTTAAGTGAAGGGGAGGGATGTTGCTACACGTCAGCGGTGATGGACATCATCCCGCTTCCGATGCAAACTTGCCCCTGCACCGCCTCAAACACCGCCCCAAAGAGCTGGGAGGCAGTGACAAAGTTGAAGTGCTGAATTTTCCGTCCCATCCCTCTGAATTTTCCGCCTCTTCCTTCCAACCATTTGAATTATCTGCCCCAAATGTGCCCTCTCAATTTAACCTGATTGTGTGACCGTGGAACTCATCTGTAATGATTTTTAATAATGCTTTAATATACAAAAATAAGTTTTCATTTATTACTTTTTACTAACTCTTTCAACTGCTTTGTTGGGAGGGTACAGTGGTGAAGACAAATCATGCACTACCACTTTCTAGATACATTGTAGCACTTGTTAATTCATCTATTTTTTGCTAAAAATTGGTTAAGTGAGTAATGTCAAACCTGTATTATTTAAACAAATGATTCTAGGCCCTTTGACAAATCACATCATAATGACTCTATTCAATATAATATATTGAAAACCTTATATCTGTGATCATTTCCTGTGTCAATTTTAAAATTCTTCCATCCACATTTATAATAGAAACTGCCGATGTAAACTTGTTGCACTGTAATTACACCCTCTCACCAGTAGTGGTGCTGTGGCACCTCAGTTTTACATCTTAGAGAAACTCATGTTCCAATCAACCCCACTTCTTTGCTTTCCAAATAAGTTTTGCGAAATTATTCTATAAAAATAAGGACAGAATGAATGATATTAAAATGAGGACTGAATTCCATTTGCATAACCTGATCCAATAATCCCCACGTTCTAATCTGCTTTCAACTGAAGACCATACTTGGCCTTCACTCCCCAACACCATGGGAGATCAAATCGCTTTCGAATATAATTTGCTCATTAAAACATTAACTAGCAATATTAGAGAACTTTCAATCGATGAATAGTAAAGATGGCAGGGGTAAAAAGTCAGTCACGCTTTGTCTAGCATATCCTGTTTTCTTCTTCCAGAAAATCTGAAAGCAAAATGGTTCTCAAAAACAGAAGAAATCTGAATTTCAGAGAACCTTTAATCCTTTCGGTCACTATGGTAACAGTTGCATGAATCATTCAAATCTATAAAGTGGCCTAGGTTTTGTGGAATGATCTGTGCTTCTATTAATTTGCCTTATTCTGCTCTATAATAGTCTGCAGCAGTACGTAATAGTATATTTTTCTAAATATGCTGTTTAATGGATAACAAGCACACTTAGAAAAACTCAAAGGGAAAAGTCAGAAAAAAATCACAGGTTCTTGTTGTGGACATCAAGACTCCCTCTTTTTATAAGAACGTCTCTGTTCGTGCCTTCTTCTAGGCTCTCCTCACTCCATGAACCATCCCGAGTACAGACTGTGTATGAACAACTTGCCCTTGGGTCTTATTAATGTTATACAGGAGATGCCCGAGTGATTCTTCCTCCCTGTGCGGAAATACTTGATCTTCGCTTGATTCTTAGTACAAAGATCAGTAACTCACTTATTCCCACCCTCCCTCAGCAGAAATTGTATTTTTAAAATAATGAATACTTGAATATGTTTAGCATACATAGTCCTTGAAAATGTATTGTTTCTTCCGTCTGCATCTGAATACTTGTGAACCAGCAGGGATGGGAGAAATCCATTATGCATTAATGCCAGCCTTTGCTTCAAAGAAAAAGTCCACACTGTGTCACATAACATCTTCAGTTTTCATACTTGCATACTTGCTATTCAGGCCATTGAGAGTTAAAAGCATTAAATGTGAGGCAGCTGTGTGCAGTTTGTTCTGCACCTTTGGAGGTACCATCTTTCGATGAGACGTTAAACCAAGGCCTCGTCTGCTCTCTTAGGTGGCCATAAAAGATTCCATGGCACTATTTTGAAGAAGAACAGGGGAGTTATCCCCGGTGTCCTGGCCAATATTTATCCCTCAATCAACATCACTGAAACAGATTATCTGGCCATTATCACATTGCTGTTTGCAGAACATTCTGAGAGGAGAAGGTGAACAACCAGAGGTTGTGGTCCATATCGATACCAACAACATAGGTAGAAAGAGGGATCAGGACCCGCAGCCAAATTTTAGGGAGCTAGAAAAGAGATTACAAAGCAGGGCCTCAAAGGTAGTAATCTCCGGATTATTCCCAGTGTCACACATAAGTGAGTATAGAAATAAAAGGATAGAGCAGATGAATGCGTGGCTGGAGAGATGATGCAGGAGGAAGGGCTTCAGATTCCTGAGGCATTGGGACCAATTCTTGGGGAGTTGGGACCTGTACAAGACAGACGGGTTGCAGCTCAACAGGGCCGGAACCAATGTTCTCATGGCAGGGTTTGCTAGTGCTGTTGGGGAGGGTTTAAACTAATTTGACATGGGGATAGGCACCAGGATGTAACATTAGAAAGGGGAAATAAAGTGCTCAAAGGATTGGGAGAGGCAGAGAGCACTAAAGTAAGAAATAATAAGATATTAGGTGGGGTCCAACTAAGAGAGAATACAGGATGGTCTAAGATGGGTTTACAGTGTATGTATATGAATGCACGAAGCGTTGTAAACAAGGTAAGTGAGCTGCAGGCACAAATAGCCACATGGAAATATGATGTTATAGCAATAACTGAGACCTGGCTGAAAAAAGGGCAGATTGAGTATTAAACATCCCTGGTCATAAGGTGTTCAGGAAAGATAGGAAGTGCTGTGACAGTATTGGTTAAGGAGAATGTTACAATGCTGGAGAGGGAGGGTGTCCTGGAGTGTTTCAGATCAGAATGTATATGGCTAGAGTTAAGAAATAATAGAGGTGCCATTAAACTTCTAGGTGTATTCCTAAATAGTGGGAAAGATATGGAGGAGTAAATGTGCAGAGAAATTACAGAGAGCTGCAAGAACGATAGAGTAGTAATAATGGGAGGCTTCAACTATCCTAATATAGACTGGGATCATAACAATGTAAAAGACAGAAAAGGGGAAGAATTTCTGAAATGTGTTCAGGAGAACTTTCTTGATCAGTATGTTTCCAGCCCGACGAGGAAGGAGGCATTGCTGGATCTGGCTCTGGGGAATGAGGTAGGTCAAGTGGAGCAAGTGTCAGTAGGTGAACATTTAGGGAACAGTGATCATAGTATCATAAGGTTTAGATTGGCTGTGGAAAAGGACAGGGAGCAATCTAGAGTAAAAATGTTTAACTATGGGAAGGACAATTTCAGTGAGATGAGAACGGATCTAGCCCAGGTAAATTGGAATCAAAGATTGGCAGGCAAAACTGTAGAGGAAAAATGGGCTGTCTTTAAAGAGGAAATAGTTCGGGTAGAGTCGAGGTACATTACCACGAGGGGGAAAGGCAGGGCAACTAAAGTCAGAGCTCCTTGGATGACGAAACAGATAGAGAATATGATGAAGCAGAAAAAGAGCATGTATGACAAGTGTCAGGTTGCAAATACATCCGAGAGTAAGGCTATATATAGAAAGGTCAGAGGGAAAGTGAAAAATAAAATAAGAGGGGCAAAGACCGGTTATGAGAATAGATTGGCAGCCAACATAAAAGATAATCCAAAAGTCTTCTATAGGCATATAAATAGTAAAAGGGTAGTAAGAGAAGGGTTGGGGCCATTTAGGGACCAAAAAGGAGACCTGTGCATGGAGATAAAGGTTATGGCTGACATACTAAATGAGTACTTTGCATCTGTCTTCACCAAAGAAGAATATGCTGCCATAGAGATAGTGAAGGAGGAGGTAGTGGAGACACTTGATAAGATGAAAATTGATAAAGCGGTATTAGAAAAGCTGGCTGTACTTAAAATAGATAAATCACCAGGACCAGATTAGATGCATCCTAGGATGCTGAGGGAATTGAGGGTGGAAATCATGGAGGTACTGTCCATAATATTTCAAATCCTCCATAGATACAGGGTTAGTGCCAGAGGACTGGAGAATTGCAAATATTACACCATTGTTCAAGAAAGGGTGTAAAGAAAAATCCAGCAACTACAGACCAGTCAGTTTAACCTCGGGAGTGGGGAAGCTTTTAGAAACAGTAATCAGTGACAAAATTAACAGTCACTTGGGCAAGTGTGGATTAATTAAGGAAAGCCAGCAGAGATTTGTTAAAGGCAAATCGTGTTTAACCAACTTGATTGAGTTTTTGATGAGTTAACAGAGAAGGTTGATGAGGGTAATGCTGTTGATCTAGTGCACATAAATTTCTGAAAGGCTTTCGATAAAGTGCCACATAATAGGCTTACCAGCAAAGTTGAAGCCCTTGGAATAAAAGGGACACAGTGGTAGCATGGATACGAAATTGGCAATGTGACAGGAAACAGAGAGTAATGATGAATGGTTATTTTTCAGACTGGAGGAAGGTGGTGTTCTCCAGGGGTCAGTTCTGGGACCACTGCTTTTCTTGATATATATTAATGACTTGGAGGGGGGTGTACAGGGCACAATTTCAAAATTTGCAGAGGACACAAAACTTGGAAGTATAATGAACAGTGAGGAGAAGAGTGATTGCCTCCAGGAAGACATGCTAGTGAAATGGGCGAACACATGGCAGATAAAATTTAATGCAGAAAAGTGTGAAGTGATGCATTTTGGTACAAAGAATGAGGAGAGGACATATAAACTAATGGTATAATCCTGATGGGGGTGCAGGAACAGAGAGAACAGGGGGTAAGTGCGCATAAATCGTTGAAGATGGCAGGGCAGGTTGAGAAAGCAGATAAAAAAGCCTACGGGATCCTGGGCTTCATAAATAGAGGTATAGTGTACAAAAGTGTGGAAATTATGATGAAACTGTAAAGAACACTGATTCTCCCCAACTGGAGTATTGTGTCCAATTCTGGGCACCATACTTTAGGAAGGATGTGAAGGCCTTGGAGAGGGTATAGAAAGGATTTAGGAGAATGATTCTAGGAATGAAGGACTTCAGTTACATTGATAGACTGGAGAAGCTGGGAGTGCTGTCCCTCGAGTAGAGAAGATTGAGAGAAGATTTGATAGAGGTGTTCAAAATCATGAGGGGTCTGGACAGAGTAGATAGAGAGAAACTGTTCCCATTGGCAGGGGTGGAGGGGGGGGGGGGAGGGCGGGGTGTCGAGAACCAGAGCACACAGATTTAAGGTGATTGGCAAAAGAACCAAAGGTAATGCAAGAACAAACTATGAATGGTTATGATCTGGAATGCACTGCCTGAAAGGGTGGTGGAGTCAAACTCAATTTTATCTTTCAAAAGGAAGTTTTATAAATATCTGAAGGAAAAAAAATTGCATGACTATGGGGAAAGGGTAGGGGAGTGGGGCTAGCTGAGAGTTGGCGCGGGCTCGACGAGCCAAATGGGCTTCTTCCGTGCTGTAACCATTCTATGATTCTATGATTCTATGACCTTGCTGTGCACAAATTGGCTGCCATGTTTTCTACATGACAACAGAAACTACACTTTAAAAGTACTTCATTGGCTGTAAAGCATTCTGGGACGTCCTCTGGTCATAAAAGTCGCTATATAAATGCAAGTCTTTCTTTATATTGGCCAGTAACATAGTTTTGCATTCTTCTCTCACTCCATATTGTTCTTTTCTGTATTCCCCTTTTTCTTTGGTCATGTTTGATCTCCTGTAAAAATAGCAGTGTTATAATTCTAAATGAATTTTAGCATTGGAGATATTCTGCTACAATTGATTCAGTTCCATTTAGATCCTGTGCTGTTACAGTATCATTTTGTTGTGTTACCTTTGTGCTCTTTTTTTAAGTTGTGTACCTTCTTAAAAATGTCAGCTTGGCTCAGTGATTGCATTCTCACTATTGTGTCAGAAGGTCAGGGGCTCATTCCAGGTACTTCGGCAGATATTCGAGACAGATACTTCAGGGAGGAACTGTTTCATTGCCACAGCTGCCATCTTTCAGATGAGGCCCAGAGGTGCCATCTTTCAGACAGATGGAAAAGATTCTATGGCGCTATTCAAGGAAGAGTAGAGGAGTTTTCCCAATGCACTAGTCAACATTTATCCCTCAACCAACAGCACCAAAACAAATTATCTGATCATTTATCTCATTGTTATTTGTGGAACCTTGCTGTGCGCAAATTGGCTGCTGCATGTGCCCACATTCCAGCAGTGATGACACTTCAAAAGTAATTCATTGCCTGTAGAGCACTTTGCATTCTCATTAAAGGTGCAATATAAATGCAGGTTCTTTCTGCTTTCTTTAAGGTCCTGTGAGTCATTCACTCTACCTGGGACTTCCTGTCATGCTTCTTGCCTCATTTCCAATCTTGGGGCTTCTTCCACCACCATAAATCTGCTCCTGTCACCTCACTAACAGTTAGCAGCACACGTAGGGCTTAGTCTTTAAATCAAGCTTTTCTCTGTTCTCACTCAACCGTTTTACACAAACATTGTACACTCGGAAGCTGAATTATTGAACGTTTCCACATTTACACTCATTAAGTGGCTTGTTAGCCGTTTGAAAAATGTTAAAGACCATTGTTGCAAGTGCATCATCATTGGCTGGATTTTTTAATTCTCACGTTATATCATCAGGGATCATAATTTCTGAACCGTGTGTGCCTGTGAATTCTTTAGGGGCTCATAATTTCTGAACAAAAATGGCCAAATTCCCTTTTTTTAAAAACAATTAGTACAACACATGAATATTGTGGGATTCAATGGCAGAGTAACCCTTTCACTCCGATAAATTTGGTATCAAACCAGCCCAGACTGATGAAATAAAAGTACATTTTCTCTCTGTCTTCCACATCCTATCTCTCATAAGTGGCATACATGAAATGGAGCAGTTTCAAACTAATTGATATTCAGAGCAAGCAAGGCTGCATCATTGCACCAATGCTATTCTCGATCTTCCTTGCTGCAATGCTTCATCTCACCCTTAGCAAGCTCCCCACTGGAGTGGAGCTAAATTTTAGAACAAATGGGAATCTGTTCAGCCTCCGCCACCTCCAGGTCAGATCCAAGGTCATCCCATCCTCTGTCATTCTAATCTGAGGAAGGACGTGCTTGCTATTGAGGGAATGCAGCAAAGGTTCACCAGACTGATTCCCGGGATGGCAGGACTGACATATGAGGAGCGACTGGATCGGCTAGGCTTATACTCACTGCAATTTAGAAGAATGAAAGGGGATCTCATGGAAGCATATAAAGTTCTGACGGGACTGGACTGGACAGGTTAGATGCAGGAAGAACATTCCTGATGTTGGGGAAATCCAGAATCAGGGGACACAGTCTAAGGATAAGGGGGAAGCCAGATAGGACTGAGATGAGGAGAAACTTTTTCACCCAGAGAGTTGTGAACCTGTGGAATTCTCTGCACAGAAAGTAGTTGAGTCCAGTTTGTTGGACATATTCAAAAGGGAGTTGGACATATTCAAAAGTGGCCCTTATGGCTAAAGGGATCAGGGGGTATGGAGAGAAGGCTGGGGTGGGGTACTGAGGTTGAATGATCAGTCCCTTCAGTGTGCCAGTGCAGCCTTCGGTCGGCCGAGGAAGAGAGTATTTGAAGAACAGGACCTCAAATCTGGCACCAAGTTTATGGTCTACAGGGCAGTAGTGATACCCACCCTCCTATATGCCTCAGAGACATGGACTATATACAGCAGACACCTCAAAATGTTCGAGAAGTGCCATCGAATCTGCTTCTGCAAGATCCTGCAAATCCATTGGCAGGATAGATGCACCAATGTCAGTGTTCTCGCTTAGGCCAACATGCCCAGCATCAAAGCACTGACCACGCTCGATCAGCTCCGTTGGACAGGTCACATTGTCCGCATGCCCGACACGAGACTCCCAAAGCAAGCGCTCTACTCAAAGCTTCAACATGGCAAACGAGTCCCAGGTGGGCAGAGAAAACGCTTCAAGGCCACCCTCAAAGCCCCCTTGATAAAGTGCAACATCCTCACTGACACCTGGGAATCCCTGGCCCACGACTGTCCAAAGTGGAGCAAGGGCATCCGGGAGAGTGCTGAGCACCTCGATTCCCATCGCCGAGAGCATGTAGAAGCCAAACTCAGACAGCGGAAGGAGCGCTTGGCAACCCAGGCACCTCACCCATCTGTTCCTTCAACCACCGTTTACCCCACCTGTGACAGAGATTGTAGGTCTCGCATTGGACTCTTCAGTCACATGAAAACTCATTTTTAGAGTAGAAGCAAGTCATCCTCGACTCCGAGGGACTGCCTATGATGATGATATTCAGAGCACAAAAATGCGCACAGTTAGGCACTAAATTGGGAATCTCAGGCAGAGAGGTCCAGAAAGATAGCGATGGACAGATGGAAACATTAGACTGGTGAAATAAGAGGTGTTTTTCTGAGGTTGGGGTCAGGGGAAGGCAGCATCTAGTTGTCTAGATATGGGAGTGCTGACATGGACATTGGTAACAAAATGGAAATGCATTTAATATCCAGAACTGACATTCTTCATCTTCATGAGCACAAAGTTTGTCACCAAAACTCAGTTGAAAGAAAGAACATTAATCATACTCTAACTCACATCTAAGTGTTTGCAAGAGGAAACAAAAGCCAAAACAAATTAAGCCTGACATTGTGAAATATTGCAATCTCCGAAATGATATAACTGCCTTGTAAATCCCTCCGACCTATCCATTATTCTGCATACGTTTACCCCAAATACATTTCCAGTGAAACATAACAAACAAAAAAAAAAGCAAACCTAATAATCAAAAAGGAACTAGGATAAAATCCAAACTGAGACATTAATAATTCAACTACAAAATATAAAAGAGACACAAATTCGATCAGATGAACACATTATCACACTTCATAATTAATAATCTAAAAGGCACAACAAGCTTCTCCAGATTGTTGGGAGTACTGTACTGAAAAATGAATGTGGTTGTATGAATTCTGGTTTTATTCCAAGCTTAAATCACTTTTGTCAGACATATAATGGGTATTCATTATTAGTCACGAATACCCAGTAACTGTATATTTCTCAATATATGTGCTTATTAAGGTGTCTGTCCTCACACTAAGGGAATCATGGATATGGGGATAGGGCGAGAAAGTGGAGTTGTGATAGAAGATCATCCATGATCTTACTGAATGGCTCGAGGGGACACATGGCCTTCTCCTGCTACTATTTCTTATGTTCTATATATGGACTCTGGAACCTGCATCTTAAGAGATGGTGGTATGTTCCTCCAACAGATTTCATTACAAGCTTTATCCTCATCCTTTGATTATACAGATCGACTTAATGGAACTGGATTTTGAAGATTCATCTGTGGAGGCATAAGGCAACATTTGTGATCTTAGAACTGAGGACTATGCATGAATTGTAAGTTTTTTGTCAGAATTTTCAGCAAACTCATTTATTTGTTAAAGCACAATAGCGATTTTGGATATGGGAGATTATGAGACTTTACAAGACTTTCCTAAATATTGTTGGCCTTCACATGGATATTACTACATTGATAGTTGCCTAAAGCAGATAGCAAACATTAGAATAACCTGACATTATCAGACCAAGCAGACATGATGTTCAGCTGATGCTTAAAATGCTGATAGGTGTCAGTAATATAAATGTAAGCAGCTTAGTTAAAATGGACTGTGAGCATAGAACTCGAAGGTATTTGTCCAAAATTAACAAGCCTGAAGCAAGACTTGAGATATGAAGGAGATTTTTTTCCTATAGAAAGGTGGAAATGTGAAACAGACTAACAGCCGAAGCAGTTAATGCTATGTCAATTAACTCCTTTGATAATGAACTGCCTAAATAAACAAGTGTAAGTGAAATTGAAGGAGACAAGTTGAAGTAGAGACAGATAATTAAGTATTTCATAGAACACAATGGCTCCTATAACAAAAGAAAGTGTGATCTGTGCAAAGCAGTGGTTTAGTTCTGGTAAATCTTTCCCTTGATATAATGATATTTTAATTTGAATATGAGTTTTTAGAGACATTCGCTTAACATCAGCAAGTGCTGTATCTTGTTGCAATGAAGCAACTAGTTACATCCTGACTGAACACGGTCAGTTTGCAAAATAAAGCTTGTAAGCTCGCACAGAACTGCTGAATCTTCAACTACAATCAATCTATTCAATCTTCCTTATCATTTGATGCTGGATTATCTTAAAGTCTAACAATAATATTGCATAAAAACAGTTAGAAAATTTAGTAAGTGGGATAAAGGCCATACTAGGGCAGATTGCACATATTTTGTGGAACAAGCTAACTTCAAGAGCCAATTAGTCTTTTCTCGTTCTGTGTTTTCTTACTGTATTCTTCATTTTGAGGCTGGGGTATCATCTTCTCAAACCTTGAAAGATATTCATGGTGTTGTGCTCTCCTTAGCAGTTTATCTGTGTTTTGTGTGGTGCTGTGTCTGGAGCCTTGCGAGATGTTTGAGGTAATTAAAGCCTAAATATTACTCTTTGCAATTTTAATGTGAAAATGACATTTTTATGTGGCAATGCTTTGTCTGGTATTTTAATGGCGTTGTTCACCTATTTATTTCGAACGTGTATTTTAAAATACTGGACGAATGAATATCGTAAGAATGCGATAATGTTAACAGGCTAACATTGCAACCATCAATTTTCAGCCTTTATCGACAGTTCTGGGCAATTTGAAAGCTTCATTATCTTTTTAACAATGAGCATTTCGAGCCCTTTTGTTAGGTGTAACATTGTTGTGTTTCCAGAGAATATATTTTCCATTTTCTTGTACTTTGCAATGAACACAATTAATCAATTTCAGTGAAATGCGACTTTCTAATTGGTGTCCCATTTTCCGCTGTTTGCCGACACCAACATAATAAATCACTTCACCTGCATAGGTAGCTGATTTTCACCCATTAATGCGTTGCCTTTGAATAGCTCCAAGTAACACCTGATTGCATGTGTTATCTTTTCACAAGCTGTTGTGTTCTGTGAATCATTTCAGTACACGTGGTACATTAAAAATGTGACGTAATTGGTTAGGTCGATCTCCATAGAGTCATGTGCATAACCCTATTAAAAAGCTGCCTATTTACACAAAGGTCTAAGGGAGTGAATTTCCCCAGAGCTTGTGCCACTCTGCTGCCGTAGCTTCATTGAAAGTGTGTCGGAAACCCCCACATGCATAAATGGTCTTAACTTCTGGTGGAGCAGGAGAAGCTGCAAGGAAGTTCATCCCCCAAGGAAAGAGCCTCAGGTTCCTCTCAGAAAATGGGATCATAGTGGAAATTTTAACTCACCTCCCCTCACCTCGGTCCAGTGGAAACCAGGCGAAGGGGTGCAATTAAAATATAGTTGGGGAAATACCCACTCCCATTTCCACTCGGTTGTCATTTTACAATGCCTGATTTTTCAGGTGTATGAGGTGTGAGTCATGTGGGAAGCCTTATCCATTCATGTAAATCATTATGCCAATAGGACCCCAACGACATCTTAAGCAGAAAACCAGAGGGGTGCCCACAACGGCCATCCCGCCAGCAAGCACCAGGTCAGATGACTAAAGAGGCCATTCTAGATATGTTAAAACTTTCCTTTATGGAGCCAAGAGGTGCTTCTCCAGGCTCCACAAAGGAAGTTTAGGCCTTATTAGCCTGCACTCACCACCCCATCCCTTCTTCACAAGCTGCTGTAAGCCATACAGTCCCACCCCAGAACTCACCTTGGGCCTCGGGGCTGCCTGACTTTCGACCACTTGCCGTCTTTTTCTGGCCATTTTGGTTAGGAAGTCAGCCAACCAATTAATGAGACCCAGCCATTAAAATTGGCTACCGTTCCTCGATTGGCTGGCTTCTCGCTAGGCCATTTTCATGCCCAGGAGTTAAAATCCTGTTTTCTCCCCACCCCCACTTTGAAATTATTCTATGTGAAGATTAACATACAAATACTTAACATGGTCATATAAAACACCTTGGTCCACTATTTGAATAGAAACATTAACACATTATCATAGACGACGCCTGCGTCAGTGCACACTCGGAGGCCGAACTCCAAGCCATCGTCAACACCTTCACCGAGGCATACGAAAGCATGGGTCTTACACTAAACATCCGTAAGATAAAGATCCTCTACCAACCTGCCCCTGCCACACAGCACTGCCCCCTGGTTATCAAAATCCACGATGAGGCCTTGGACAATGTGAACCATTTTCCATACCTTGTCATCAAGGGCAGACATCGACGATAAAGTCCAAAACTGCCTTCAGTGTGCCAGTGCTGCCTTCGGTTGCCTGAGGAAGAGAGTGTTTGAAGACCAGGACCTCAAACCTGGCACTAAGCTCATGGTCTACAGTGTAGTGATGATACCCGCCCTCCTATATGGCTCAGAAATATGGACTATGTACAGCAGGCACCTCAAAACATTGGGAAAATACCACCAATGTGGCCTCCGCAAGACCCTGCAAATCCATTGGCTGGATAGGCGCACCAACGTCAGTATCCTCACTCAGGCCAATATCCCCAGCATCGAAGCACTGACCACGCTCGGTCAGCTCCGCTGGACGGGCCACATCGCCCGCATGCCTGACACAAGTCTCCCAAAACAAACACTCTACTTGGAGCTTTGACATGGCAAGTGAGCCCCAGGTGGGCAGAGGAAACACATCAAGGACCACCCTCAAAGCCTCCTTGAAAAAATGTAACATCCCCACTGACACCTGGGAATCCCTGGCCCAAGACCACCCAAAGTGGAGGAAAAGTATCCGGGAAGGCATTGAACACCTCAAGTCTCTTCGCCGCGAGCAAGCTGAAGCCAAGCATCAACAGCGGAAGGAGCGCATGGCAACCCAGGCACCCCACCCCTTGTTCCTTCAAGCATTGTTTGCCCCACTTGTGACAGAGACTATAGGTCCCGCATTGGACTCTTCAGTCACCTGAGAACTCATTTCTTGTGTGGAAGCAAGTCATTCTCGACGCCGAGAGATTGCCTATGATGTAACTTTAAGAGCTGGAAGGTCACTGCTGCTCCAGCCAATGCACCAACCTCACAGAGAAAGAATGAAAGAACTTGCATTTATATAGTGTCTTTCACATCCTCAGGACATTCCAAAACACTTGGCAGCTGATGAAGTACATTTGAAGAGTAGTCACTGTTGTAACGTAGAAAAATGGAGCAGTCAAGTCCCAAACAACAGCGTAATAGATGACCAGATAATGGGCCGTAATTTGTCACCCCTACGGGTGCCTACAAGGTGCATACATGCACGTAAGGGCAGTGCAAGTTCCAGATTTTCACGTGCGAAGTGCACGTGGGAAAAACCGGAACTTGCGACGTGTCAAGAATTTTCTGGTCTGTCAAGAATCCAACGAATCCCCGAGAAAAGGACATCTGCTGGCATAGAGTTGGGCTATTACCAGCGTACGTGTTTAAAAAAACAGAAAAATTAAATTTTATCAATAATTTATACATTAAAAAACCTATGAAATGTATGCATTAAAAAACCTGTGAAATTTTTATCCCCTTTAAAACATGTCAATTTATTTTTCAAAAAAAATGTTGTTTTAAATCTTATTTTAATTAATTTTAAATATGTGATTTTTGTAATTGTTTTGACGTGTACATGTATTTCTTGAGGTATTCCCATTCATGCTTATGGGATTTCCGTACATTAGCATGAATGGGGATTCCCTTCTTTTATTGGTTGGGCTGGCCCATGTGATCCCAGCAGCGCTTGCGAGCTGTGTTCGCCCCTGAGATATGTGGGCCTCTATCCGCGGGTGCCTGGAGAGGCCTAGACCCGCAAAACTTTGCACCTCCAGGACCAGGTACGTGGGCATTTTATTTGCAGATCGGAGGCATTTCCCCGCGGGAAGCCTCCAACCGCAAATTCAAGGTCAATCTGTTTTGGTGGTGTTGATTGAGGGGTAAATGCCAGCCAGGACACTGGGATAAACTCTCTTGCTCTATTTGAATGTTGCCATGAAAAGGCAAATGAGACCTCTTTGTTCTTAGAATGGTTACCCTGCATGACCAATCTGTAACAGGTCACAAACTCAAGCTGCAGCTTCACACACAAATTGTTCTAAAACAATCTTGTTGCATGAGTTTTGTTTTTATTTGCTGACACACATGATGGCCACATGTGTGTCACTGTATGGGCTCTTTAAACTTGCAACACATCAACACTAGTTCTCTGCTTGCAAAACAAGCTAGCACTGAACAGAAGGGAAGAGACATAAACTGGAAGAGGACCCAAAAATGTGATTCATTGACTCCCTTTGAAATGGCCATGTTAAGCACTACACGTTATGAAAGCATTAAGGGAGGTGGGGAGTTTGAAGCCGGAGGCCTCTCCTAAATTCAGAGGTGGCACAATTCTGCTCTTGTTATTTATTCTTCCCGCATTCAAGTTAAACCAAAGGCACTTTTCAACTGAAATCTGGCTTCAGCAGTAACAGGAACTGATAGGATGGAGTAGAGGTTAATATCATTTCTAAACAATATGCTCCGCAAGGCATCTAGATGTCTGCTGCAAAACAAATAAAAGATCTTGAATGTGATTTAGATTTCACATTTCATTTTCACTTAGATAACTTGCTTAATTATAAATGTTTAAATAGTTGCACACGTAAATAATAAGTATATATAACCCAAAGTCAGCCATGTCTCAGAAGTGCTTTCTACAGTGCAGGTATTCACATTCATTCTGTAGTAAACAATCAATCAGGCAGTCCCTTGATATGCTCTCCACAATGATAGTCTGAAAACAATAAATTCAATTCAAAGTCTGTGATGCATTTGTTGACTGAATGACAATGTGATATAAGTTTGATTTGTTCTAAATATCTTTTACCACATTCGGAGTTCTCTTAGACAATGTTAGCAATCTCATGAAAAAGAATGGCTAATGTTGCATTACTACAATCAGCTCTGGTGAACTATCTTGGGATACCAGGCACTTCATCCAAGACACTGGAAATGAATAATGGCCAACCAAAGATTTATTTAAAAAATGATTTATTTTCCAAATCAGATTTCCTGCCTTTTCATTTTGCTCTGATATATTATTGAAAAATAACCATCTTGCTTACTTTGCATAATATCATCAATCATCTTTGATTGTTGAATACCTTTAGTCATAAATGCTCGATTGCCAGAACCAAGATTAATTTTTCATTTGTGTTCTTCACAAGACACTACAGCACTCATCCAGGCAAAATAACATTAAACAACTCATGTTAGACTCCTCAGTTGGCTCAGGGAATTTATCCAGTGTACAGCTAAGCCAAGCAGATCAGAAAGGACCCAGGTTCAATCCTTGGTCTGCCATGAGTTAACTTATTTCACTCGTTGCCAAGGCTTGCACATGAAAAATGGCCAATGATCCAAGGTACCTGAGAGAAACAGTCGCATGTAGGAGGAAACACCTTTGAGAGACGGGAGAAGGTAAAAATAACAGGTGAGAATTAAAACTTGACTTACTGCCGTTAGTATTTCATCAATATTTTGAGGTGATAATAGCTCAGAAATCCCGTTTTTTCCTTCCCGCAGTCGTTTGAATAGAATATAGAGAAAAGGTGCGCACCTACCTGAAGCTGCTGCAGCCACGAGGGATCCCGGTCCGGAGGCCTTTCCTGACTGCGTGTCGCAGCGTGTGCCTGTTGGGACTTGCGCTGGCCAGGAGCTGGAGTCACATGGCTCTGGGCAGCCAATGAGGTATAGTATATTCTCATTCATAATAATGGGAACTCCAGAAGTTGGAGTTCCCATTATTATGAATGAGAAACAGCCCCCAAAACACTAATATCCAATAATAAAAGATAGAAAAAATGCATAGCATATTTTTATTAATTTAAATTAGTTATTTATGAAAAATGTTTTAATTTCTCGATTTTTAAAAAAGTTTTTTAAATTATGCTTTAAAATAAACTTACCGTAGTGTGAAGGGTTTTTAACAATAAAATGTGTTTTTATAAACTTTATTTTAAAATGTGTTTGAGTATTTTAAAACTCTTACGCCTGTAAAAGTAGGCTATGCGCCTGCTTTCATCAGGCGCAAGTGTTTTGAGGACATTTGCTGGCCAAGATATGCGTAAATCTTGCAATCTTGCCCTTGCAAATGTCCTGGCTCCCAATATGTGCGAGATCTGTCAAGCTAGAAACTTGACAGATCGGAAAAGCCCGTTTTCAGCACATGCTCATTGTGCGCTGAAAATCGGCTTTTCCGATGCCTTCCCGGGTCCGTTGAAACTCCGTACGGACCCGGAGAGGCCGGGATTTCCACGCCAATATGCATGTGTGTAAATGTGTGCATGCAAGTGTGTGCGTGTGAGTGTCTATGCACGGGTGCACGTTCATCAAGATGGGAGATGGCCATGCTGGATAATGTCATTTTTATCCTACTTTATAAATCACGATTTAAAAAAAATCATGGCTCACTGCTGTAACACTTTCTATTTTGGATGTATTAAGTCCTTTTAGCTATTCAATTTCTGATTTATATTATTCTTTGTTCAATGAATTCAATGGGAGGCAAGTCTGAATGGCTTATGTTACTTATCTGACACATCTTGCTATTTTCAGTTGATGCATTTAATATTCTCATACTCTTACAGCCAGTTTCTTTCATATATCTGTGGAATTTTAAACTGCATTACTTCAGCTAATGAAGCAGAGAATGAGAAAAGATAATTCACTCCACATTGGAAAGGGCAAATCATAAATGTTAAAAATTTGCGAGAGCCAAAATATTATAATTATTTGTATTATTCCTGTCACTATTTGATTGGACGGCCTACATTTTCTGATTGGTACTATTTCAAAGGTGACATTAGCCCATTTATTCAAAATAAATGGGGTAATGCTGACATTATGAAACCTGGAGCATCATGACTAGACACTTCCTAATACCCTACCCCCCACCCCTATCCCTCCAGCAGCCATGTAACCTCCAGGGGGAATGGGGGAAAATCAGGATCAATAAGGGGAAAAAACCTGAAAAATTCCTCTTGGAAAATCCAGGCCAAAGATTTTTGTCTTCCTGTAGAAAGTTGGCATACAACTTAATGCCCTCTTAAGTAGTATGCATGTGATGATCTTGTCTATGAAACATAATGTCAGCAGATTGCTCAAGTGTATATGTGACGTTTATGCTTTTTATTGAAATTAGCAGATGGCCGTTTGTTTTACTTGTGCTACATCCAGTGATGCACTGTTTTATGGAAGAAGTGCTAAGTAGGATGCACAATGTACTATTCTGCAGCTGAGGTGCAGATGTGTTTAATCTGGGCTTATTCCTATAATCACAAAAGGGACAATTTAAAAATGCGTCATGAAACCGGTAGAAGTCGACGACAATCCTACGTGGGAGTTCGAGTCAGAGATCAGGCAGCAATTAACTGTCAGGCCTCAGTTGAATGTTGTCGGACATTTGCTCAGCTGTTTCCAGTGGAAAGGTTCGGCTGACTGATGGGCATGTACGAAGATCGGGTGGCTAGGAGGGCAACCACCACCATTGGGAAAAGGCTATCGGCAAGTCTGGGGGTAGTTTGTTGCGAGGGTCTTGTGACTGCACAGCGGTGATGGGAGTTGGTGGGCGGGGGAGTGGTGGTTGCAGGTGTGAGCCTAGGCAGCAAGCAGCAAAACCTTTCTTGTAGGACCACAATTTGCATTTATTGACTGTAGACTGTAGACTTTACTATTCCAATACACTCCTGGCTGGCCTCCCACTTTCTACCTTCCATAAACTTGAGGTCAGTCAAAACTTTGCTGCCCATATCCTAACTCGCACAAAGTCCCGTTCATCTATATCCCCTGTGCTCGGTCATTTACATTGACTCCTGGTTAAGCAAAGCCTCGATTTTAAAATTTTCATTCTTGTTTTCAAATCCTTCCATGGTCTCATTGCCTCCTATCACTGTAATCTCTTCCAGCCCTATATCTCTCCAGATATCTGAGCTCCCCTAATACTGGCCTCTTGAGCATCCCTGATTTTAATCGCTATACCATTGGTGGTAATGCTCTTGTGAAGCACCTCTGGAAGTTTTACTACTTTAAAGCTGCTATATATAAGTTGTTGTTGTTATTGATGAAGCTCCTGCCAGAGTCTGGAGGAAGCCTCAATCCCCACCAAAACCAATGGCATTAAAATGGGGAATTGGTGGGAACGGAGCGGGAAATGGTGTCGCTCCATTTCAATTGCCTGCCAATTGAGGAAGAGTTAAAATTCCCCCTAAAATCAACTTGGTTTCTATGTAGGACATAATACGGTCAAATGCAAGTTCATTGCTGCCAGTTAAACTATTTTGCAGATTGGCAGATGTTTGTAAGGCACAGGCTCCAGATCAGAATAAACCAGCAAAAATGATTGTCTTTCTTCTTGAGTGCTAGCTCTGAAGTGTGATGGATTTAAAACTTTTATGGATTAAAAAGAGGAATTATTGCAGAGAATGTAACTATAATGACTCAAGAGTCTTGTTATTGTAAACTGCCTCAGGTGCAAACCTGATCCAACTTTATTCGCACCCAAAGAACCTGCGTGACATAGTACCCGTGCTTATAGACCAGTGACCGCGCACGCACACATACAGCCCGATGACCTCCGACAGTGGCACTCCCCTGGTGTCTGGTGACCCCAAGCATCAATACATAACAACATCCCCCTTTTAAGATCTTAATATCAGTCTCTTTACAAATTAAGATGGTCTGGGACTTTCCGCTCTCGAGTTGATCGTTTCAGTTCAACTCCAGTTCTGGGCGAGCGTTCTGAATCAGTTGTGACTGAAGGCTGAGTAACCGATCTGAAGAGAGTGGTAATGACCACATCTGAGATTGAAGGTTCAGGTTCAGTAATGACAGCAGAGTCCTCTGATGAATGATCATTGATTGGTGGTCACTGACTGCATCTACCTCAAACGGTTCCAGTTCATCCATGTGCCGCAGTTTGACCTGATCAACATGTTTCCTGCATGTTTGTCCATTCTTGAGCATGACAAAAAACACTTTGTTACCTTCCTTGGCTGTAACAGTACCGGTGATCCACTTTGGACCTTAACCATAGTTCAGTACATACGGATCATGACGATCATGATACCATTGCTGATTTTGACGTCTGTTTTCAACATGATCATTCAAATCAGGATGAATAAGAGAAAGCTTGGTCTTGAGATTTCTCTTCATCAGTAGTTCAGCAGGGGAAACTCCAGTAAGCGTATGAGGTCTTGTCCTGTAACTGAGCAATATAAATGACAAACGAGTCTGCAGTGGACCCTGAGTTACACGTTTCATAATTTACTTGGTCATTTGAACAGCACGCTCTACTTGACCATTAGAAGCAGGTTTGAATGGAGCTGACCTCACATGTCTAATACCATTGAGTTTCATGAATTCCTGAAACTCAAGAGTGTGAAGCAAGATCCGTTGTCACTCACAACAATTTCAGGCAAACCATGAGTAGCAAACATAATACGAAGGCTCTCAATATTAGCTGTAGATGTACTGGATGACATGATAATACACTCTATCCACTTTGAATATGCATCCACCACAACAAAAAACATCTTTCCCAGGAAAGGGCCCGCAAAATCGATTTGGATCCTCGACCATGGTTTAGATGGCCACGGCCAAAGATTCAGCGGAGATTCCGCTGGTACTTAGCTTAGCTGCATGCAAGTATTGCACTGATGCACACATGATTCCAGATCAGAGTCAATTCCAGGCCACCATATATGAGACCTAGCAATGGCTTTCATCATGACCATACCGGGATGAGTGCAATGTAGTTCACGTATAAATTTTTCTCTACCTTTCTTAGGCATGATGACATGATAACCCCACAGTAAACAATCTGACTGAATGGACAGTTCAACTTTGTGACGGTTGTATGGTTTAGTCTCATCACACATCTCCATAGGTATTGCAGATCAATCACACTGAGGACACAACGTTTCACAATCGACAAAATAGGGTCATGACTGGTCCAGATCCTGACTTGTTAAGCAGTGACAGGAGTTCCTTCACTCTCAAAAGCATCCATTACTAACAGTAGATCTGCAGGTTGAGGTGTCTCCACATTAGGTGTGGGCAAAGGCAGACGACTCAGTGCATCGGCACAATTCTCAGTACCAGGTCTATGACAAATAACATAGTCATAGGCAGACAATGTCAACGCCCACCTCTGAATATGGGACGATGCATTGGTATTAATACCTTTGTTTCCGAAAAGAATGAAATGAGTGGCTTGTGATCCGTTTCGAGTTCAAAACGAAGACCAAACAGGTACTGATGCATCATTTTGACCCCATACACACAGGCCAAAGCTTCTTTTTCTACCATGCTGTAAGCTCTTTCTACTTTTGACAAACTTCTCGAAGCATGTGCAACAGGTTGTAGCTTATGCGACTCATTTACTTGTTGGAGTACACAGCCAACCCCATATGATGAAGCATCGCCAATACAAGATGCTTACATGGATCATAATGAACAAGCAACTTGTTTGAACAGAGCAGATTCTTAGCTTTCTCAAAATCTCTATCTTGAGACACACCCCAGACCCAGTTGTTGTCTTTTCTGAGTTGCATGTGCAGTGGCTCTAATAAAGTGCTTAGTCTGGGTAAGAAATTACTGAAGTAGTTGAGTAACCCAAGAAATGAATGCAGCTCCGTCACATTTTGAGGCTTGGGTGCATTTTTGATGGCCTTGGTTTTCAAATCAGTAGGCCTGACGCCATCAGCAGCAATCTTCCTCCCCAGGAATTCAACTTCAGGTGCCATGAAGACACACTTCGAACATTTCAGCCTGAGTCCCACTTTGTCCAGACGATGTAGGACTTCTTCAAGATTGTTCAGATGTTCAGCAGTGTCACGACCTGTAACCAGAATGTCATCTTGAAACACGACAGTTCTTGGAATGGACTTCAGAGACTCTCCATATTCCTCTGAAATAAGGCTGCAGCCGAACTAATTCCAAAAGGACACCTGTTGTAGACAAACAGTCCTTTATGGGTGTTGATGCAGGTGAGTTTCTTCAAAGTGCCGACAAGCTCCTGTGTCATATAGGCCAATGTCAGATCTAGTTTAGTGAATGACTTTCCACCAGCTAGCATGGCGAACACGTCATCAGCCTTTGGGAGCGGATACTGATCCTGTTTCGAAAATCGGTTATTCACAACCTTGGAGTCTCCACAAATTCTGACAGTGCCATCACTCTTCAACACAGGAACAATAGGACTGGCCCACTCGTTAAACTCGACCGGTGATATGACCTCTTCACGTTGGAGTCTGTCAAGCTCAATTTCAACCTTCTCCCTCATCGTGTAAGGAACAGACCTTTATGGCTTTATGATAGACAGGCCTTGCATCAGAATCCAGGTGAATCTGCACTTTGGCTCCAGTAAAATTACTAATGCCCAGTTCAAACAAAGAAGAAACTTCTTCAACATTTGAGCACACAAAGTGTCATCCACCGAGGACAATGCTTTGATATAATTCCAGTTCCACTTGATTTTCCAGAGCCAATTCCTGCGGAACAGCATTGGACCATTACTTGGGATGATCCAGAATGGTAGATTTTGAACCACACCATCATATGACACCTTGACTACTGCATTGCCAATCACCGGTATGAGTTCCTTAGTGTAGGTATGCAACTTGGCATTGACTGGACTCAGCTTAGGCTTCACAGTTTCAGTGTCCCACAGCTTGTCAAATGTCCTTTGGCTCATTATCGACTGACTCGCACCCATGTCCAGCTCCATTTATACAGGCACGCCATTCAGCTTCACATTAACAATAATTGGCTGACTCTTTGCCAAGAATGAATACAGACCATACATTTCCTCCTTGGGTTGTGTATTCGGGCCAGCAATAGACTGGTCTTCTTCAACAATGTGATGAGCAGCAGCACACTTGTTCAGTTGTGGGCACTGCTGATATGTCCTTACGATACAATATAAATGCACACGAGGCCCATACTTGAGAGAAGGTCACTCTGTGACCAGTTACCTTTATTACCAAGACCTCAAGTGATGAAGGTGGGTGGAGCTTCCCCTTTTATACCTGAAAGTCCCGGTTAGGAGTGTCTCCCACAAGTTCACCCCCTTGTGGTCAATGTTCTCAAGGTGTACAATGTAGGTCAGCTTATACATGGGTTACAATGATAGTTGAATACATGACATCACCACCCCCGCAAATTCTTATTGGGATCACAGGTTAAGTCTCTGGTGGTTTACGCTCCCTTGTAGAGCGCCTGAGTTGGGGCTCCGGTTGTTGGGCGCTGGCCTGAGTGTCTGCTATTTGCGGTGCCTCAGGCCTGTCCGGGCTGCCCACAGTGACTGGGCTCTCCTCCACTTGGTTCCGGTGTTCGATCACATGTGGTGGAGTAAACTCTGCGCCATGTTCTTCCTCTGCTTCTTCTATGGGGTTGCTGAATCGCCTTTTTGTTTGACCCACGTGTTTGCGGCAGATTTGTCCATTGGTAAGTTTAACTACCAAAACCCTATTCCCCTCTTTGGCAATCAAAGTGCCTGCAAGCCATTTGGGCCCTGCAGCGTAATTAAGGACAAAAACAGGGTAATTGACATCAATACATCGCGCCCTCGCATTCCTGTCATGATAGTCACATTGTGACTGACGCCTGCTCTCAACAATTTCTTTCATATTGGGGTGTATAAGGTTTTGAGCGTCCTTTTCATTAGCAGCTTTGCGGGTGAAACCCCTGTGAGCGAGTATGGTCGGGATCTATTGCCCAACAGGAGGCGTGATAAGCGGCTTTGTAGGGAACCCCCTTGGATTCTGAGCATCCCCTGTTTCATTATCTGCACTGCTCGTTCCACCTGGCCGTTTGAGACCGGCTTGAACGGTGTCGTTCTGACATGGTTGATTCCATTGCCTGCCATGAAGTCCTGGAATTCAGTGCTTGTGAAGCATGGGCCATTGTCGCTGACCAAGACATCTGGTAGACCATGGGCGGTGAACATTGCCCGTAGGCTTTCTACAGTGGCAGAGGATGTGCTTGAATTTAAAACGGCACACTCAATCCATTTGGCGTAGGCGTCTACTGCAACCAAAAACATTTTTCCCATGAAAGGGCCTGCGTAGTCCACATGGATGCGTGACCATGGCTTGGCAGGCCAGCACCAGGGGCTAAGGGGGGCTTCTCTGCGTGCGTTGCCAACTGGGCACACATGTTGCACCTGTAAACACAAAGTTCCAGGTCTGCATCTATCCCTGGCCACCAAATGTGTGACCTGGCAATTGCCTTCATCATGACAATGCCTGGGTGCTCATTGTGAAGTTCTCTGATAAACACCTCTCTGCCCATCTGGGGCATGACTACTCGGTTTCCCCACAGTAGGCAATCGGCCTGAATTGAGAGTTCATCCTTGCGCCAATGAAACGGTTTAAATTCCTCAGGGCATGCCCCGTACGTGGCTACCCAGTCCCCATTCAGGACACATTTCTTAACTAAAGACAGTAGTGGGTCTTTATTTGTCCAGACTTTAATCTGACAGGCTGTCACAGGTGAGCCTTCACTTTCGAAAGATTCAACAGCCATGACCATCTCAGCATCATGCTCAGTTGCCTCCACAGCGGTGGCTAGTGGGAGCCCGCTGAGTACATCGGCGCAGTTTTCAGTGCCCGGTCTGTGCCGAATTGTGTAGTCATAGGTGGCTAACTTGAGTGCCCACCTCTGTATGCGGGCCGATGCATTTGCATTTATTACCTTGTTGTCGGCCAAAAGGGACGTTAGGGGTTTGTGATCTGTCTCCAGCTCAAATTTCCTGCCAAACAGGTAATGGTGCAGTTTTTTTTACTGCATATACACTTGCTAGTGCTTCCTTTTCTACCATCCCATAGCCCCTTTCTGCCTGGGACAGACTTCTGGAGACATAAGCTACCGGCTGTAACTGATCTTTGGCATTCACCCGACCCCATAGGACGACACATCTCACGTTAAAACAAGTTTCTTACATGGGTCATATAACGTTTGTTGGAGCATAACAAATTGCATGCTCTATCAAAAGCCTTTTCCTGCCTGTCCCCCCAGACCCAATCGCGACCTTTGCGTCGGAGCACATGTAATGGCTCTAACAGCGTGTTCAATTTGGGAAGAAAGTTACCAAAATAGTTCAGGAGCCCCAGGAACGTAAGCAGCTCCGTCGTGTTACGGAGTCTGGGTGCTCTCTGGATCGCTTCTGTTTTGGACGCAGTAGGTCTGATCCCGTCTGCTGCTATTCTCCTCCCCAAGAATTCTACCTCTGGAGCTAAGAAGACTCACTTCGCCTTTTTCAGTTGCAGACCTACCCGGTCCAGTCTGCGTAGCACCTCCTCCAGGTTGCGGAGGTGTTCTTCCGTATCACAACCCGTGATGAGGATGTCATCTTGAAAAACCACTGTCCTTGGAATCGACTCGAGGAGGCTTTCCATATTTCGCTGAAAGATCGCGGCGGCCGAACGAATCCCGAACGGACATCTGTTATACTCAAACAACCCCTTGTGTGTCGTGATGGTGGTCAGCTTCTTCGAATCACTCGCCAGCTCCTGGGTCATGTAAGCTGAGGTCAGGTCCAATTTTGAAAAAAGTTTGCCACTGGATAGCGTTGCAAAAAGGTCCTCCGCTCTCGGTCGCGGGTACTGGTCTTGGAGTGTCATCTGATTGATGGTGGCCTTGTAATCGCCACATATCCTGACTGACCCATCCGCCTTGAGCACCGGCACGATTGGGCTCGCCCAGTCACTGAATTCGACTGGCGAGATGATACCTTCCCTCAGCAGGCGGTCCAATTCGCATTCTATCTTTTCCCGCATCATATACGGCACCACTCTGGCCTTGTGGTGTATTGGCCTGGCGTCCAGGTTTATGTGAATCACTACCTTGGCACCCATGAAAGAGCCGATGCCGGGTTGAAATAATGAATCAAATTTGTCCAGGACCTGTGAGCATGATACTCGCTCCTCAGAAGAAATTGAATTGACATCGCCCCATTTCCAGTTCATGACGGCAAGCCAACTCCGCCCCAGTAGTGCAGGACCGTCCCCCGGGACAATCCAGAGTGGCAACCTGTTCTCCGAATCTTTGTGGGTCACGACTACCGTGGCGCTGCCTGGCACCGGAATGATCTCCTTTGTATTTGTCCGTAGCTGTGCGTCAATCGGCAATAATTTTGACCTCCTGGCCTTGGACACCCACAACCTTTCGAACTGTTTGATACTCATCAGGGACTGGCTGGCCCCCGTGTCTAGCTCCATTAATACTGGGATGCCATTGAGGAGCACTTTCATCATTATCGGTGGCATCCTGGTATATGAACTGTATATGTGCTCCACCTGAACTCGCTGAGCTTCAGCTTCCAGCGATTTCCCCCAGTATTCATTTGGCCTCGTGGGGCTTACATTGGGCCCGTCCTCCTCGTACATCAGTCTGGCTGCAGGCTTCCTGCACATATGTGCCAAGTGACCGCAGTTTCTGCAGGTATATTGCTGATACCTGCAAACTCTGGCTGGGTGTGTGCCTCCACACCTCCAGCATGAGCCGTTGTAGGAAACAAAAGTTCCATTACCAGTCGATTGTCTCTGACTGTTTCTGTGACTGTCCTTAGGTGCACCATTAACAGGTGTTGATGGCCCCATTACTGGCCGCATTGTCCCTTGCGATGGTGTGAATCGCCGCTCAGCTAGCCATTGTCTCTGTTGAATTCTCTCTCTGGGTTCGACAACATGTTGGGGCATGTCCGATTGCCCTTGTCTGCCTGGAGAACTGTGTGCCACATTAACAATGTTGACTCCCTGTCCATTTGCTGCATTTGAGCCCAGATTTTTGTCAAACATCATTCTGGTCTCTTCCTCCCCTGAAATGAAAGTCTGGGCCATGAAGGCCGCCGTTTCCAGGTCAAGTCTTTGGTCTCAATCAGTTTCCTGAAAACACCAGCGTGCCCGATGCCCTCAATAAAAAAGTCTCGCAGCATCTCCACTCTGCATGCATCTGGGAACTTACAAAGACTCGCCAGTCGCCCGAGATCTGCCACGAAGTCTGGAACGTTTTGCCCTTCTCGCCGCCGGTGCGTATAAAACCGGTGTCTCGCCATGTGCATGCTGCTCGCCGGTTTAAGGTGTTCACCGATCAACTTACTGAGCTCTTCAAATGTCTTGTCCATCGGCTTCTCTGGCGCTAGAAGGTCCTTCATCAGCGAGTATGTCCTGGATCCACAAACCATCAGGAGATGAGCCCTGCCTTTGTCGGCCGACTCCTGTCCGAACCATTCCTTAGTGACAAAACTTTGCTGTAGTCTTTCAATGAAATCGTCCCAATCATCCCCAACACAGTACCTCTCGTCTGTGCTGCTAGTGGCCATGCTCGCGTGGTTTAACTCCTAGTTTCTCGTCGCCAATGGTATGTCCTTACTATACAGTATAAATGCACACGAGGCCCATGCTTGAGAGGAGATCACTCTGTGACCAGTAACCTTTATTAGCTGGCACTCAAGTGATAAAGGTGGGTGGAGCTTCCCCTTTTATACCTGAAAGTCCAGGTTAAGATTGTCTCCCACAAGTTCATCACCTAGTCGTCATTGTTCTCACAGTGTACAACTTAGGTCAGTTTATACATGGGTTACAATGATGGTTGAATACATGACAGGCACATTCTCTGAAGATGCCCCACTTTCGAACAGCCATTACAGAAGTATTGTTTAAACCAACACTGATGAGGCCGATGATTGCCCCCACAACGCTGATTAGACGCAATTTTCGTGGAGCGGTATGTGTGGGCTCCTCGCACCCATTTCCACTGAAGGTGTGGTGTGCCCTGGCTGGCACACAGCAGCACATTGCAGGATGGCTCAGGGACTGAGGAAGAGGGCACACAGGTTATCAGATAAGGCACTAGAGATCCTGGTGGAGGAGGTCCAGAGAGGAGGGATCTCCTGTACCCACATGGGGAAAGGGTGCCACCTGGCCCTCTTCGCCCTTCTGCCCATCACTCCTGCAGCAGTTGGTGCTGCTCTACCTGGCCTCATGTCCTCCTCCCATTCCTCGTCAAGACTAATGGAAACCCCTCGCAAGCTGCCCATGACCAAGTACTCCCGGAGAGAATTTCCAGAATAAATGCTGTTTGAGTGTTGGTGAAGTCTTGACCCAAATGACTCCTGATATGTTTCAGAGGCCCTCTTCATAACTCCAGCACCAATGAGCATGAAATAGTGAGTATCGCTTTAAGTAGTGCTTGAAATCAACATTAATGTTGGGTTTACTCCTAAATGCTGGTCGTTTGGGAGAGGGCTTTAGTCGAAGTGCTAGCCATCAAAATGCCATGCAACCTCTTTAATGAGCGCTTTCATGCATTTTAAGTGGCAATCAACTGCTTAACTAGCCTTCGGGCAGCCATTCATAGCGCTGGCTTCAACTCCTTTATCACGATGCCATCTTGCACTAAACCATTTTGATGTTCCAGCTTGGCCACCTCCTTACATCTTTTGGTGAAAATCGCAGCCCCTCCCCACCCCACCATGTTAAAATGCAAACATTTGCATGATTACATCTTGGTAACGTTTCTACCCAGAATTAAACTGCTGTACCAGAAACAGACTACTGACACAAATATCCTTTGATCATTACATTTGTCTTGTAAGTGGACAATGAAGACCACTATAAAATTGGAGAAAATGTAGTTATATATGTTGCTGATGTAAAGCTGAACCTGTTAAAACGTTGTGATCTGCTACACAATGTGTGACATTAACTTCCATCCACTCCTATTTTATAGACCCTATTTTAGTTTGTGTGACAATGTAATGCTGGCTCCTGATTTTAAGAGGGCAGAGTATATAAAAATGGCTGAAGATCTGGAAAACGCTGATTGGGCAACCCTATTAGACAGTGAAGTTAATGCTGAGGAAAAATGGGTCGTCTTTAAAACCATTCTAACACAAAGAGAAGCCTTGTATGTCCCAACGGTTAATAAAAGGGTACACGGCAAAATAAAAACAAAATGGCGAACTAGGTATGCGCATAAAAAGATTAAGACAAATTCAACAAAAATGCTTTTATCAGATTAAAGAAATATAATTCACAGAATCAGAGAGACAAAAATAAGAAAAGCGATAGCAGCTATCTGAGCATTTAGGAGTAATAGATAAGAATACAGTAGACAACCCTGGCTGGAATAGCTATTTTAGCTATGCTAGGAGCCAGAGGACTATTAAAGAATGGACAGGACTATTAAATGATGTTTTAGGATAGGTTCAAATAGATTCCCATGGTATGGTAGTGGTGTTAAAACACGGGAGGTGGGGGGGGCGGGCGGTGGGAGGGGGAGGTGCGGGGAGGAGAAATTCAGGTTGTGGTGTAGTGGTGGCCCCCTTTGCCCAATGCGTAGCGCTGGAAAATTACCAATGTTCATGTCCCAGTCCCGCCCGCGAGAGGAAATGGAGCGTGCAACATTGTGCTCCACTTGCTGTCGGACGGTGTAATGTATTTGATTCATGGGTTCTTTGCTTAAGAATTCATAACAACATATTGCTATTAAGAAGTAGTTGGTTTATTAATAATATTTTAACAATAAAACTACACATTACCAGTTTATCCACTAGGCTCACAACGGCATACTTCATCGTGGATGTCCTAGATCCAACTGACTGGGGTTTTATTGAGTCTTGGGAATTTCACGTGACTGGCTAAGCCACTCACAATGCAACAGCTCTACAACTATTTTGTTGTAATACTTTAATCAAGTGCCCCTGATTAAAGTGGGGGGCACACTCCAAAAACTTTTCAGGTACCCCCTTGTTTTTTTGGGGTTTTTTGGGTTATTTTTTTGAGGGCACTAAAACACAAATTATACGTGCCCCCTGGCTAAAAGGGGTGGGGAGCACTAAAACTGGAAAATTAAACAAATTATCCTTTAGACGCTAACGGTTCAAATTAAAATTTGGTTGCTGGGGGTGATGATGCACTCCAGTCCCTCCAGCGCCCACCTCTCGCGTAAGGTCGTGAGCGTACCGGTGGACACTGCGTGCTCCATCTCCCGGGACACCCTGGCTCCCAACAGCTCTACAAAGCTGTGAGCATATTCAGAGGTGCATACATTACAGGCGGTAACCCCAGTTGAGTTGCTGGGGCGGGATTTCTGCACCTGGCACAGGAAGTCCAGCCTCACAGCGGTTACCGCCCTCTATCGGAACGGGACTGAATTTCGCCCCCTGGATAAATAGACTTGGGGTAATTTGAAAGTGATATGTAAAATTGTTAAAGAAATGGATTCTGGGCTAGAACCTCCACTTTTGTGGATATCACCCAAAAATGGGCGATATTTCCGGCATGGGCGGTAAAAAAGGGTTTTCAGATCGTCGGCTTCTCGCCCATTCTCAAACCACCTAGTCTCCACTTTTGAAAATAGGCGTTACCGCGAGCGATATAAAATGGACGGTAACGTTAAATTTTTTTGACCTTCTGCCATAAAGTGTGGCCGTCCTTAGCAACGGCATGGCAATGTTCGATTCCCGTGAATCTGGAGGTCAAGGGTCACCATGACATGTGCAGAAGAGGAGACAGAGAGAGAGGGAGCTCAGAGGGACTAAAGGCATGGCTGGGTGTGGTGTGTCTGCTTTGGGAGGAAGGAGGGAGAATTTAGAGCTTCATAGCAAGTACACAAACAATAATTAGCTTTTACCAGCCACATATTTTCCCAAATTTGGCCTATAATGGAGAAAGAACAGGAGGCATTACAGCACGCTGTGGAGACTGACGCTGGAGAGAGCAGTGAGGTGGGAGAGGAGCACATTGGAGGCTGCAAAAGAGCCAAAAGTTTCTCGGACAGGGCAAATGGCTCCCTCCTGTATGAGGTCGAGTTTCGTGGGGTGATTTAATACAGCGAGGGTGAGGGAAGCCCACCCCAAAGGCCTATCAGAGGATATGGACCAATATAGCAAAGGTGGTTTTGTCGGCAACCAACGAGGTGCGTGAGGGCAACCAATGCCGCAAATGATGGAACAACTTTGTGGGATCTGCAAGAGTAAGTATTACATTGATTTGCATGTACTTATGTATTTATATAATTTGATTTGTAACAGTCATGAGTGACTATCAGCAGATGTGAGGTCTTGCAATTTTACCGGGAATGTTTTACTCAAAGCTGCAGTCATGGTGTACGTCTTTAGGTAAAGAATGATAATTCTCAATATAACCATGATTAGATCGGTCGATTATGTGTTGTATCAGTATCTGTGACAGTACCTAGCAATGACATCACACAATGATCTCATGCCATGTCATCCTGTCACCTTTTACAGAAGAAGCTATCGACGATGAGGTCCGTGCAGAGGCGAACAGATGGGGGAGCCACCAGTTCCCAGCGACATCACTGACATGGAGGAGCGAGAGCTTGCACTCGTGGGGAAGCACACCCGGATAGACACGGACGCATCTGCAGACCCGGAAGTGATGCCACGTGAGTAAAGCTTACACTATTGCATTATGTAAAGTCACACCCACTCATATCCCAACAATCATATATGATAGATGATTTCTAAAAGTGTCATAGAAATAATGATTGCCTAATGAAAATCATTGCAATGCACAATGTGTTGATGGTCATGAAATGTGATGTCTGTGATGATTTTGAGAGCGGTAGTGCTTTTGTCGTACATATGTTGTGTGTACCGCTGGACTCACATTGTCACCCTAGCACCCTTTTTTCCTCTAATAACCTCATTTGTGTTTTGCAGCTCAGCCAGCAGCTTGGCCCCAGGCAAGACCACAGAGGCCAGAAGGTGGGGGCGCAGGGCAGGAGTTGGGGGACGATCCTACTACATCTGGTGCTGAGGAGTTCCGATTCTCACCCGTCAATCTGCTGGGTCTGTTCTTCATGGATGAGAGCGCAGACATCGACACACTCCAGAAGCCATTCCACCCCAAGGCCATCTAGTGGTCCTCTGGTCATTACCGCCTCCACTCTGGAGGTACCGGCCCCAAGCACCTATTCACAGGACACCCCATTTTCCCTAGGACAGCGCCAACCCCGCGGAGGCCTCATGGACGTGGCAGGTCTGTTCCACGAGCGTGACACAACAGCGAAGCGATGGTACAATTGTCCAGGAGGACTGTAGATGTTGGGGACTAGCTCATCGAAGCATTGGGGGGGCATATCCCGACAGCTGGCCACCATGACCGAGTACATTCTGCGCATGGCGGAGCTCCTGGATGCGATAGCCAGGAACACTGCTGCCACAGGCCTCCCAGTGCTCCCCAAGCGTGGCGCTCAACTCCTAGGTTCCACATCACCACTGTGAATGATAGATGAGAGCAAGGACCAAGATCCTGCTTCTGCATCAGAGAATGTTGCCCCCTCGGCATCCCCGCTCCCGTACCCATGTAACAACCGCATCTACCTTCATTCCCCCCCAATAAGGCACCACTTGAGGAGCTTCTTGGCCAGGAGAAGGGACCGAGGTGGGGAGAAGATGGAGATGGGGGAAGGAAAGTGAGGTGCATGTACGCAGGTGATGGCTGTGTTATATCTCCATCTGGGTGTATTTGTTGCAATGTATGGGGGCTGGGGACCACGCTCCTGCTTTGCTTTTGTATTCTGTGTTGCTGGATATGTTGAACATGTGATTTATGTCAATGGTGGAATAAGTGGTGTGTGGGTGGGGGTTGGGTTTTATTGGCTATGATACTTATGATTTAAGACCAATGTTGGTATTAAACTTTTGTTATTGAACATAACCTTGTTGTGCATTGTTTCAGATAGCTGCACTATTACACACTGGTGATTCCTTACCATGAAAGGGTTAAATACAACTTAACATCAATCAATATAAACTTTAACTGGCACCAAGGTGATGGGCACCATTGATGTCTGAGCTGCACACACACAGCAGTGTGTCAGTGTTGTCACTCACATCAGCGCTCTTTCAGGAAAATCGTTCATATATCAGCTCCTCACATAAGAGTGGGATTTAACAAATGCCAGCCACTCTGCTGGTGTTCGTTCTGGTTCGTTCCACTTTTTGTGGGCGGTTTTTTGAGCGAGCGATATTGTGGGCGATATGTGTGCGAGGTGGTGAAATTGACGATGGGCGATCTCCATGTCTGCTAGTTTGGATAAATATGCTCGTTACGATAAAAAACAATGGGCAGGCATTAATATTGAATCTCAGCGTTAATTCCATGCGGAAAGTAACGCTGGGCGGTATTACGGGCGTTGATTCGCCAATTCTGTTGATTCTGCCCCAAAAACGTGGGCGGATGGTAATATTTTTTCCCGGCGTTAAGCACATGGGAAAGTAACGCTCGGCGATAAATTTCCGAAACAATGCCCATCAGTTTCCATTTTGTGCCAAAATGGGCGATATATGGGTGTTATATGTCATTTCAGCAGTAAAATGGGCGTTAAGTGGGCGTTAAGCATGCAAACAAAGTCGATGTTCTAGCCCTATGTTCCTATTGATAGATTATTTCAATATGATAGATTAAGGAAGACTGGGGGTCATGCATATAATTCATGCAAGCTTAGCGCTCGGCTAAATATTAGGTTGGTCTTATCCCAGAGGATAGTAGACCTTTGGACCAAGTTGCCGGTTCATGTGATGAGTGCTGACTGTCTGAAAACATTCAAAAGGGAGCTGGACCAGTTCCCAGTTTGGGCAGAGATTATGTCTTATGAAAGGCAGGTAAAACATCACGTAATATAAGCATAATCAACATGGTCTCATAGACTAGTTTTCAACCACCTAAGAGAAATTTTCCAGATTTTATTTTCCTATTTGGATTTGTGTTTTTATTTGGGTTTTTATTTGCCTCTCCCAGGAGATTACATTGCTGCGGTGAGTAGAAGATGTCTAATCGTGTTGCTTCATGTTCCCAAGTTATGACCACTCAAACCCCACTCAGTTCATTAATACAGCTCCACCCCATGCAAAAGAACAGAGAATGTGAGTTTCTTGCATTTACGCCAGTTCTGATTGAGCATAAATTTTCACCAAAAACTTTAGGTGCAACAGGACCCAAAGTCACTAATTCTGATGTTTGATGAAAATTTCTAGCTATTGAATACTTTTTTTATTGCGCAAGAATCTGTGACTTTAAAAAGAGAAATGCTTCCTCAATTATATTTCCTGAAAACATGCTGTGCTTAATGTGCATAAATGATGGTTTCATCACTTCAAACTTGAATTTTCATGACTTGAATATGATAAAAAGGGATTTAAAGAAGGAAGATGCTGTATATCTTTCTTGGGCCTTCGATTGTTTACACTGATTTCCGTTTGTTTTATATCATTTTATTACGTCCTGGAATATGCTAATGAGAACAGGAAATGTTTGCGTAAGTTGCAGATAGCAAGATTTGTGTCGATTTCGGCACAAGTCAGATCAAGGAAATTCTGCGGAAGTATCAACAAGTGATGAAGAAAAGGGGAATAAAGAGATACAGGAACAGAGTAAGAATTGTAACAAATAGGGGTACTACTCGAATAGAGAATAAACACTGGCAAATTGGGCTGAACAGCCTGTTATTATGTTTTAATTTTATGTAATTGAATCATTTCATGAAGTGATTCAATGGACTAAGATACAATTATTACAAAACTGTGTGTGTGTGTGCATGTGCGTGAACATGCGCACGTATGTGTAAGCAGTCTGTAAAAATCTTGACATGAGCATAATCCAACTTTGCCTATTAGTCGTATTTACACAATGATCTGGGAATTAACTGAATATGATGTGAGGCCTGTTAGATACTTCTTGGCACTCTGAGGACAATCCAATTGTCCATAAAGGAGCTGATAACTGTTGCAAATAGCTGTAGTATGTATTGTGTGTAAGAGATTCACCTGGAATGTATCGTTGGTTAGACAAGGGTTAAACTCATTGGAATAAGATGCTTGAGGTAGAAGTTGTCATTGATATTTGGAACAGTTTCGATAATAGCTACAATTTGTTTGAAAAACAAGCTAATTTGTTCGCAGTTTGAGCTTGATTAGCTTGGTGATTAATGCCTTTCCTGTCTTTTGATTTCATTAAGAATTCACTATTACTATTTATGATCTTTCCTGAATTAACTAAAAGCAAATCTTCACCCATGCCACAAAAGGGAAGAATCCACATTTTAAAAGGTGCTCATAACATTTTGAAGATGGATTTATATCTCAAAGATACTGGTGCCTCTGTGTTCCCACAATGCTTGTAACAAATGACATTCTTATAGGGATGTGGGAACTGCAAGCCTTTCAGTAATAGTGGTGTATAAAATGTCACTGAAGTAGTGATGGGAGCTGTAGCCACTGTGGATATGTGATCAGAATTGCAGTAAATTAATAAAATCACAATTTTTAAAAAAAGTAATAGCTATGTAATTAGTGTGCAGACATTTCTGTTAATGAATCGTCTCTGTTTAAGTTTGTTCATGAGACGTAGCAGGAAAATGTTGAGTAGTTTTGGGGGAGAAATTTGGAGTGTTTGCGCCTCCCGTTAGCGTCCCCGGGGGTGCTAACAGGACGCACAACTTTTCGCGCTACTACCAACTCCCAAACGGGGTGATACAGAATTCTGTGGCCTTAGTTTCTTGAAATGAAAACAGAAAATGCTGAAAACATTCAACAGATCAGGCAATATCTGTGGGGAGAAAGCGATTTAACATTTCAGGTCTGATGAAAGGTCATAGACCTGAAATGTTAACTCTACTTCTCTCTCCACAAAAGATGCCTGACCTGCTGAGTGTTTCCAGCATTTTCTGTTTTTATTTCAGATTTCCAGCATCCACAGTATTACGCTTTAGTTTTAGTTTCCTGTTTAAGTATATGCATAGGTCTGTATTTCCATGGAATTATTGAGAAAGAGATAGACTCAGAATGAGAGTTTAAGGCCGTGATTTCGCCACCCATGGCAAGTTTGATGCTGGCGGCATCGATGGCAAGTGGGGAACTCGCTCCTCTCTGCAGCCCTCCTTCTCGAAACAATCTTCTCTAGATGCGGCTTGTTAAGCCCACCCTGTGAGGTTCCCAGCCAATTAACAGGAAGTGGGTCTGATGACATCATTTGATGAAGCATCATCAGCCAGTTTTCTTAAAGGGACCATGCCCACTTTTATTTTGACAGTTCTTCTGTCAGTGTTCTGCAGCATTGAGGTGCTGCAAACACCGACAAGCACTGCACAGAGGTGCATGGCTGTACCCAAGCTCTCCCATCACTCCCTCCAGATTTTTATGGAGAGAGTCCTCGCACACAGGGAGCTCCTCTTCCCTTCCAAAAAGTGGAAGAGACCTCCCCAGGACACCAACACAGTCTGGTTGCACATTGCACAGCAGGGCAAAAGCAGTATTGTTGTCAGGAGGCGTTGGCTGCAGTGGTGCAAACCTTTCAATCTCAGGCGATCACGAAATGTTACTGCAAAGCCATACTCAACCTCATCCTGCTGTGCCATGCATCACATCCCCATCACTTTGCCTTCCTTTCCCTATCCCTGCAAATCCTTACTCACACCAACTTACCTTGCACCTCCAACCATCCTTCTCTCTCTATCTACATTATCACATCCTCATCTTACTAGGCACCCCTCACTGTCATCATTATCCAATCATACCAACTAATAACACACAAGGGTAGGCACTTGAGTCCTTTATCTAATGTTCATGTAAAGTTTATGTTGAACTGTTGTCAAACATTGAGATCTTTATTTTCAACACTTTGCGTTATTGGAGAGATTTGTGTGCACCTTTGGATGTGGCTTAGTGAGGTGTGGTGAATGTGAGACATAACGGTACCCGCCACAATGGCGATGAATGTGAAAGGAATGGGTTGTACATTGCAGGGATGCTTTATGGAGCTGGTGTGGGGTGGTGCCAACCTGGCACATCATGTAGCAGCCAGGGTGTACAGCGTCAAGTGAAGTAAATCTGGCCAAGGTGAAGTTATCCCTGGCCTCCCGGTCAGCAATAAGCTTGGGTGATGATGCCCTGTGTGTCCTGTGCAGCATCAGTTGATTGCAGAGAAGGTTGGTGTTGTTGTTGGTGATGCTGGTGTGTTTAGTGATGTTGGTGTTGGGGCTGAGTGTGGAGGGGTTCTGAGGGCCAAGGTAAGATTTTTTCAAGGGCTATGGTGCTGTTGGAATCGAGGCAGATGATGTTGAGATGACGAAAGTGATCTGTCAACGGTGAGAGAGGTTGCTCCAAGGAATTGACGGTGAATAGAGAGTTTACTGCAAACACTTCCAAACTGCATACAACTCAAAAGTATCTTCCAAATCCTGAAGGCTATAGCTTAAGACATTGGATAATGGACAGCTGTGAAATGGTAGCTTTTGTACCACATTTGCAGCTGTCAAATAGCCAAAGCACTGGAGAGTGATACACTTACCTGGCGTGTTCCCCGAGAGACAGCAAACTCGTCAAAAAATGTGCCTGGTTAAAATCTTTTAAAATACTTATAAAAGTACCTGTCAAACATCTGAACAACATAAGAACATAAGAAATAGGCCACTCGAGCCTGCTCCGCCATTTAATATAATCATGGCTGATCTGATCATGGCCTCAGCTCCATTTTCCACCCCGTTCCCCATACCCTTTATTGCCTTATCGCTCAAAAAGCTGTTTATCTCTGCCTTAAATATATTCAATGACCCCGCTCTCTGGGGCAGAGAATTCCATAGATTTACAACCCTCTGAGAGAAGAAATTACTCTTGATCTCAGTTTTAAATGGGCAACCTCTTATTCTATGGACTAGATTTTACACTTTTGTGCTTATCGCCCAAAAATGGGTGTTATTTCCGGCGTGGAAGGTAAAAATGGATTTTCCGATCACTGGCTTCTTGCCCATTCTCAAAGCAACTAGTCCCCATTTTTGAAATTGGGCGTTACTGTGAGCGATATGAAATAGGCGGTAGCGTTAAATCTGGCTGACCTTCTGCCGTAAAATGTTGCCATCCTTAGCAACGGCATGGCAACGCTCGATTCCTGTGATTCAGGAGGTCAAGGTTCATCATGACATGTGCAGAAGAGGAGACAGAGAAAGAGGGAGCTGAGAGGGACTGAAGGCATGTGTGGGTGTGGTGTGGCTGCTTTGGAAGGAAGAAGGGAGACTTTAGAGCTTTACAGCAAATAGGGAAACAAAAATTAGCTGTTACCAGCCACATATTTGACCGAATTTGGCCTATAATGGAGGGAGAGAAGGAGGCATCACAGCACACTGTGGAGACTGATGCTGGAGAGAGCAGTGAAGGGGGAGAGGAGCACATTGGAGGACGCAAAAGAGCGAGGAGGTTCTCAGACTTGGCAAATGCATCACTCCTGCAGGAGATCGAGTTGGGCTGGGGTGTTTGACACAGGGAGGATGTGGGATGCCCAACCCAAAGGCCTACCAGAGGATATGGACCGAGATAGCAGAGGTGGTCTCGTCGTCGACCAACGAGGTGCGTGAGGGCAACCAATGCCACAAACAATGGAACTACCTTGTGGGATCCGCAAGAGTAAGTATTACATTTATTTACATGTAATTATGTATTTATATAATTTGATTTGTAACAGCCAAGAGTGACTATCAGCAGATGTGAGGTCTTCCACTTTTACTGTGAATGTTTTACTCAAAGCCTGCGGTCAAGCTGCACGTCTTTAGGTAAAGAATGATAATTATCATAATAAGCATGATTACACCTGTCGGTTATGTGTTGTATCAGTGTCTGTGACAGTACCTAGCAATGATATCACGCAACGATCTCATGCCATGTCGTCCTGTCACCTTTTACAGAAGAATCTATCGACGATGAGGTCGGTGCAGAGGCAAACGGGTGGGGGCCACCAGTCCCCAGTGACATCACTGACATGGAGGAGCGTGTGCTCGCTCTCATGGGGAAACACACCCGGACAGCCACGGAAGTATCTGCAGACCCTGAATTGATGCCACGTGAGTAAATCTTACACCATTGCGTGATGTAAAGTCAATAGATGCCACACACACTCATATCCGATCAATCATATATGATCGGCGTTTTCTAAAATTGTCCTAGAAATAATGCTGGCCTAATGAAAATCATTGCAAAGCACATGTGTTGATGGTCATGAAATGTGATGTCTGTGATGATTTTGATAGCGGTGGTGCTTTTGTCATGCATATGTTGTGCGTAGCGCTGGACTCACCTTGTGACCCTAGCACCCACTTCTCCTCTAATAACCTCATTTGTGTTTTGTAGCTCAGCCAGCAGCGAGACCCCAGGTAAGACCACAGAGGCCAGAAGGTAGGGGTGCAGGTTCAGACTCTCTGGACAATCCTACATCTGGTGCTGAGGAGCTCTGATTCTCGCCCATCAATACGTTGGGTCTGTTCTCCACGGATGAGAGCGCGGACTTCAAGGAATCTGCATCGCCACGCTCCAGAAGCCATTCCACCCCAAGGCCATCGAGTGGTCCTCCGGTCATTCCCACCTCCATTCTGCAGGGACCAGCCCCAAGCACCTCGCCAAAGGGCACCGCATTTATCCCCAGAATGGCGCCGACCCCGCGGAGGCCTCATGGACATGACTGCTCTGTTCCACGAGCGCCACATGAGAACGGAGAGATGGTACAGTTGTCCAGGCAGACTGTAGATATTGGTGACCAGCTCATCGAAGCATTGGGCGGCATATCCCGACACCTGGCCACCATGACTGAGTACATTCCGCGGATGGCGGAATGCGAGAGCCAGGAACACTGCGGCCACAGGCCTCCCAGTGGTCCCAGAGCGCGGCACTCCACACCTAGGTTCCGCACCACCACGGCGAACAACAGATGAGAGCAAGGACCAAGATCCTGCTTCTGCATCAGAGAATGTTGCCCTCTCAGCAGCCCCCGCTCCCGTACCCGTGCAACCACTGCCTCTGCCTTCATTCCCCCAATGAGGTACCGCCTGAGGAACTCCTCAGCCAGGCACCGTGGAGCGAGGAGGGGAAGGAGTAGAGGTGGGGAGAAGAAGGGGAAGGGGGAAGGAAAGGGAGGTGCATGTCCGCCGTTGATGGCTGTGTTATATCTCCATCTGGGTGTATACAATTTGTTGTAATGTATGGGGGGACGTGACCACCCTCCTGCTTTGCATTTGTATTCCATGTTGCTGGACATATTGAACATTTGATTGATGTCAATGATGGCAAAAATGGGGTGTGGGTGGGGGTTGGGTGTTTTTGTCTGTGATACTTATGATTTCAGACCAATGTTGGTATAAACATTTTTTTATTGAACATAACCTTGTTGCGCATTGTCTCAGAAAGCTGGACCGTTACACACTGGTGATTCCTTAACATGAAAGGGTTAAATAAAACTTAACTTCAATCAATGTAAACTTTAAGGGGCACCAAGGTGATGGGCACCATTGATGTTTGAGCTGCACACACACAGCAGTGTGTCAGCGTTGTCACTCACAGCAACGTTCTTTCAGGCAAATCGTTCAGATATCAGCTCTTCACGTAAGAGTCTTGCAGCTATGTAGCCACCACGGGCCCTTTCCTGCAGTCTGGAGGGGATCGTGGGCATGGTTGCATAGCCAGCCTGATTTTCTGGCCCCAGCTCAGCATCCAGCCCCCCATCGTCCTCTTCCTCTCTCTCCTGAGATGAAGTATCAGTCCCTTCTGGCAATTCTTGGTCCCTCCTGATAGCCAGATTGTGCAGCATGTAGCACACGACCATGAATTGAACTACGTGCTCAGGGTTATATTGTCGCTCCCCTCCTGAGTGGCCCAGACATCTGAAGCGCTGCTTAAGCACAGTTATTATTTTGTGGACCACATTGCGTGTGTCTCTGTGGCTCTGGTTGCATCGCTTCTCAGCCTTGGTGTGGGTGTCACGCAGGGGGGTCATCAGCCAGGTGGCTAGGCCATATCGGTTATCACCAAGCATCCAGCATTGTCCTTGTGGCTGACTCTTAAAGATGTCAGAGATAGCGCTCTCACGCAGGAAATAAGCCTCATCGAAGGTGCCCAGACATTTGGCATTCACTGCCATGATGACTTGGTTGTGGTCGACAACAAGTTGGACCTTCAGGGAGTGAAATCCTTTTCTGTTACGAAAACGCTCGTGGTCCTGAGAAGGTGGCCGCATGGCGATATGAGTGCACTGTATTGCTCCCTGCACCCTGGGGAACTGAGCAATGCGGTAGAATGCTCCAGCCCTGTCAGTCTGAACCTCTGTGGTCATGGGGAAGCTGATAAAGTCCATCCTTCTTGTGTACAGGGCCGCCGTGACCACGGAGGCCTGAAAGGAACCGGACACGTAGAAAGACAGTGCCGCAGTGACCGTGACCTCGACTGACACTGATGTCCTGATGGCAGGCTGGATATGTGGCCTGATGAGCTCACATATTTAATTGATCACCACCTTGTGGAAGCGCAGCCTCCGAAGGCAGGTGTGGTCGGACAGGTCAAGGTAAGACCTCTTTTCCCTGTACATGCGGGGTGTGTATGGTCTGGCCCTCCTCCTCATTCTTGCACGTCTTAATTTCGGGACATAATGATGTGCATCACACATTGAGCCATCTGCACTCTGCAGCATCTGTGTATTAATCGATGCAAGCTGAGAAATGGCTGGCATCATTGCATTGAAAGTAAAATAACGATTGATCAGAAGCAATAATTTCCTCACTAAAATACAGCTAGAGTAAACCCCCAATCGACCAGTGTCTGAAAATATGTCTGTTGAGATGGTCACTTCACCTGAGAAGAACTCCAGAGTCAATGCAAACTCCCCCGAAGTTGAAGCAGACTTTTGAATGAAGTAGCTGCGATTTAAAAAATGGCACCCACACTGCTGGCTTTAGTTCAGAACAGTTCCACTTTTTCTGGGTGTTTTTTGGGCGAACGATATTGTGGGCGATATGTGTGCGAGGTGGTGAAAGTAACGGTGGGTGATCTCCTGGGCGTTAGTTTCGCCAAATGTGCCCTTTATGATAAAAAAAATGGGTGGGCGATATTAGTTAATTCCGGCGGTAATTCTGATATTTTGGGCGTTGATTTCACCCATGCTGATGATTCCGCCCAAAAAATATGGGCGGGCGGTATTATTTTTTCCTGGCATTACGCACATGGGGAAAGTAACGCTTGGTGCTAAGTTTCCAAAAAATGCCCGCCAGTTTCCATTTTATGGCTAAATGGGTGATTAATGGCCGTTATTCGTCATTTCCGCGGTAAAATGGACATTAAGTGGGCGTTAAGCATGCAAAAAATGAGGAAAGTCTAGCCCTATGTCCCCTAGTTTTAGTTTCCCCTATGAGTGGAAATATCCTCTCTACATCCACCTTGTCGAGCCCTCTCATTATCTTATATGTTTCAATAAGATCACCTCTCATTCTTCTGAACTCCAATGCATATAGGACCAAAATACTCAACCTATCTTCATAAGTCAACCCCCTCATCTCCAGAATCAACCCAATGAACCTTCTCTGAACAGCCTCTATTGCAAGTTTCTCCTTCCTTAAATACAGAGACCAACACTGTATGCAGTACTCGAGATGTGGCCTCATCAATACCCTGTACAGTTGCAGCAGGACTTATCTGCTTTTATACTCTATCCCCCTTGCAATAAAGGCCAACATTCCATTTAATTCCTGATTACTTGCTGTACCTGCATACTGACTTTTTGTATTTGATGCACAAGGTCCCCCAGGTCCCTCTGTACTGTAGCACTTTGCAATTTTTCTCCATTTAAATTATAATTTGCTTTTCTATTTTTCTGCCAAGTGGATAATCTCACATTTTCCCACATTATGCTCCATCTGCCAAATTTTTGCCCATTCACTTGTCTATATCCCTTTGTTGATATGTCTATGGGCTTTACGCTTAATATCAGTAAGGCAAAGCTCCTCCACCAGCCGGTCCTCGTCGCACAGCACTGTCCCCCAGTCATTAAGATCCACGGTGCGACCCTGGACAACTTGGGGACAACTTCCCATATCTCGGGAGCCTCCTAACAACAAGAGCTGGCATTGACGACAAGTTCCAACACCGCCTCCAGTGCACCAGTGCAGCCTTCAGCTGCCTGAGGAAAAGAGTGTTTGAAGACCAGGCCCTCAAAACTGCCAGCATGCTCATGGTCTACAGGGCTGTAGTAATGCCTGCCCACCTGTATGGCTCAGAAACATGGAGCTAGAACCGTCACTTTTCTTGCATGCTTAACGCACACTTAATGCCCATTTTACCGCTGAAATGAAGTACAATGCCCATATATCGCCCATTTTGGCACAAAATGAATACTGGCGAGCATTTTTCGGAAACTTATCACCGATCGTTTTTTACCCGATGTGCTTAATGCCGCCAAAAAATATTACCGCCTGCCCACTTTTTGTGGGCGGAATCAGCAGAATGGGCGAATTCAATGCCCATAATATCGCCCAGCGTTACTTTCCGCACGGAATTAATGCCGAGATTCAATATTAACGCTGTTTGTCGTAAAGAGCATATTTACCCAAACTAGCGGCCATGGAGATCGCCCATTGTCAATTTCACCACCTCGCACACATAGCGCCCACAATATAGCTCACTCAAAAAAACGGCCACAAAAAGTGGAAGTAGTCGGGATGAATCACAGCGTTACGGACGCCATGTTGTAGACCACATGTCACTTCCTTTAAAAGGTATCTATGCTTCAATCTCGGGGGAGTTCGGATGTACTCTGCAGGATGTTGGAGTTGATGTGAACATCTCTAAAAACATCTTGGCCACACTGTGACCGATTGGAATTCAAGGGGTGTCTTCATCATGACATTCCTTGTTTGTGAACAATCGGTGGAAAACAGAGAGCTACTGCACTGCGGCTTGTTCTTTCTCATCCTCTCTTTGTGACCAAATACATGCAGCAGACTCGACATCGCCGAAGAAACACTCCACTGCATTATGTGCCCAATGTACGAAGTGACAGACAGATGAGGAGGACCAGACATTACACCTCACGCATGTACAAGGAAAAGCATTTTTATCCCAACTTGCCTGACACTGCGTTCGGAGACTGCGCTTCCACAGCTGATAAGGGCAGATCTGCAGCCTGCCAGCACCATCAGAACTGCACTGTCCGTTGAGGTCAAAGTCACCGTGGCACTGTCGTTCTATGCCTCGGGTTCTTTTCAGGCCACAGCTGGCGACAATTTTGGACTTTCTCAGCATGCCACACATTGCTGCATTCGACAGGTCAATGAAGCTCTGTGTGGATGCATGACCAGGGAGGCAGAGAGTGAGAGGGCTCAAGGATTCTCCAGAATTGCAAACGTCCCCAAGGTGTAGGGAGCAATAGACTGTATGCACATCGCGATGCGGGCACCTTTTCAGGATGCAGATGTTTTCAGGAACTGCAAGGGATTCCACTCCCTGAATGTCCAGCTGGTTGTCGACCACCAGCAAATTATACTAGCAGTGAATGCTCCATTTCCGGGCAATTTCTGGGCAGCATCCATGATGCTCACATCCTGCATGAGAGCACTATATCTGACTTGTTTAACAATGAGCCACAAGGTCAATGCTGGATGCTTGGGGACAAAGGATATGGCCTTGCCACCTGGCTGATGACCCCCCCCCCCCCGCATGACACCCACACCGAGGCCGAGAGGCGATACAACTCGCAATATCGTGAGTAAACCGTTGGAGTGCTGAAGATGCCTGGACCAGTCAGGAGGCGAGCTCCAATACCACCCTGAGCAGGTAGCTCAATTTGTGGTGGTGTGCTCCATGCTACACAACTTGGCTATCAGGAGGGGACACGAATTGCCTGATGAGAATGACAGTCCACCTCACTAGAGAGAGGAAGGGGAGGACAAGGAGGCAGATGCTGACATCGGGCCAGGCAATCAGGCTGACACTGAAGCCATGTCCCCACCCCCTGTAGACTGCATGAAACGGCCCATGGTGGCATGATAGCTACAAGAGCCTTACATCAGGAGCTCATCAATACTCGCTTTGCCTGAAAAAACTTTGGTGTTATTTACAAGGCTGACACACTGCTGGGTGTGCAGGTCATACATCAATGGTGGGCATCACCTTGGTGACAGTTAAAGTTTGTTGATTGAAGTTAAGTGTGATTATACCCTTTGATGTTAAGGGATCACCAGCGGGTAATGGTGCAGCTATCTGAGCTAATGTGCTGCAAGGTTTTGTTCAATAAAAAACATATAATTCGAACATTAGACTGAAATCATCAGTATTTCTGTACAAACCAACCCATTCCCCATGACCCCCCCGCCCCCACTTCTCCTCCCCACCTCTACCCCTTCCCCTCCTGACTCCAAGCCGCCTGGTCGAGGAGGTCCTCAGGCGATGCTTCTTTGGGGGAGCGGGGGGGTGGGGGGATGACGGCCAAAGCGCTGCTTGGACAGATACAGGAGAGGATGGTCCCAAGGTGGGAATGTGCTCTGAGCCAGAAGCAAGATGTTGCTGCTGACTCTCATGTGTGATTGGCAATAGGGGTGCATCACCTTGGGGAGCAGTGCGGCACTCCGGAATCACTGGGAACCCTCTGCCACCAGTGCTCCTGGTGACCAGCTCCAGGACCTACTGCCTCCCTTCCACGTTATATCTTATTTGTTGGACAAACACTCGGTGCCAACTATGTTCTTGGTGCTTAGTAGGCTTTTTGCTGCTGGTGAATCTCCGTCGTTCCTCCCACAACAAGCACACACCACAGCCACACATGCTTTCAGTGCCTCTGAGCTCCCTCTCACTCTGTCTCCTCTTCTGCGCATGTCATGATGACCCTTGACTTCCTGAATCACGGGAATCGAGCGTTGCCATGTCGTTGCTAAGGACGGCCACACTTTACGGCAGAAGGTCAGAAAAATGTAACACTACTGCCCATTTGATATTGCTCGCAGTGACACCCATTTTCAAAAATGTAAACTAGATGTTTTGAGAATGGGTGAGAAGCCGGTGATCTGAAAGCCCTTTTATAACGTCCACGCCGGAAATAGCACCCATTTTTGGGTACTAAGCTCAAAAATGGAGGTTCTAGCCCCTGGACCCATGGACCATGTACACTTCAAGTCGCTGGAGGAATACCACCAAAGATATCTCCGCAAGATTCTACAAATCTTGGGAGGACAGATGCAACAACATTAACGTCCTCGACCAGGCCAACATCCCCAGCATTGAAGCACTGACCACATTTGATCAGCTATGCTGGGCAGGCCACATAGTTCGCATGCCAGACATGAGACTCCCAAAGCAATCGCTCTACTCGGAGCTTCTTCACGGCAAACGAGCCAAAGATGGGCAGCGGAAACATTACAAGGACACCCTCAAAGCCTCCCTGATAAAGTGCAACATCCCCACTGATGACTGGGAACCCCTGGCCAAAGACCGCCCTACGTGGAGGAAGTACATCCGGGAGGTCACTGAGCACCTCGAGTCTCGTCCTGAGGGCATGCAGAAACCAAGTGCAGGCAGTGGAAAGAGCGTGCGGCAAACCAGTCCCACCCACCCCTTCTCTCAACGACTATCTGTCCTACCTGTGACAGAGACTGCGATTCTCATATTGGACTGTTCAGCCACTTAAGAACTCATGTTAAGAGTGGAAGCAAGTCTTCTTTGAGTCCGAGGGACAGCCGATGATGATGACTATATCCCTTTGCAGAATTTTTGTGTCCTCCTCACAATTTGCTTTCCCATCCATCTTTGTATCATCAGCAAACTTGGTTACATTAAACTCGGTCCCTTCATCCAAGTCATTAATATAGATTGTAAATAGTTGAGGCCCCAGCACCAATCCCTATGGCACCCCACTAATTATTGTTTGTCAACAGGAAAATGACCCATTGATCCCGACTTTCTGTTTTTTGTTAATTAGCCAATCCTCCATCGATATTATTCCCAACCCAGTGAACTTTTAACTTGTGCAGTAATCTTTTATGTGGCACCTTATCGAATGCTTTCTGGAAATCCAAATACACCACATTCACTGGTTCCTCCTTATCCACTCTACTCGATACATTCTCAAAGAACTCCAGCAAATTTGTCAAACATGATTTCCCTTTCAGAAAACCATGCTGACTCTGCTTGATTGAATTATGCTTTTCCAAATGTCCTTCTACTGCTTCCTCAATAATGGACTCCAGCATTTTACCATTGACAGATATTATGCTAACTGGTCTATAGTTCCCTACTTTCTGTCTGCCTCCTTTTTTTAAATAGGGGCATTACTTTTGCAGTTTTCCAATCGGCTGGGAGCTCCCCAGAATCCAGGGCAATTTTTTAGATTACAACCAATGCAGCCACTTCTTTTAAGACCCTAGTATATAAACCATCAGGTCCAGGGACTTGTCCGCCTTTAGTCCCATTATTTTAACAAGTACTACTTCATTAGTGATCGTGATTGTATTAAGTTCCTCCTTCTCTATCAGGCCTCAGCAGAAACCTATCCTTTTTCTATAGATTGCAAGCCATCTTCCTGTTCCATAATCTTTTCTCTCAACAGAAACACATTGAATTAAATCTTCGATCTATTTATACTGTCGGTCCCAGTGGTTTTCCCTAGTACCATATTTTCCCCAGTACCTCTTGATTATCCACTATTGGGATGTTTTTAGTTTCTTCTACCATAAAAACTGATACAAAATATTTGTTCAACATCTCTGCCATTTCTTTGTTCCCCATTATTAATTCCCCAGTCTCATCCTCGAGGGGACCAACATTTGCTTTAGCCACTCTTTTCCTTTTCATAAACCTGTAAAAACTCTTACTATTAAGTTAATTTAAGGGTTAAGTCATGGCAGGAGAGCCCAGACCCATGTCATGCTCCTCCTGTGCTATGTGGGAAGTCAGGGACACTACCAGTGTCCCTGGCTGCTATGTGTGCAGGAAGTATGTCCAGGTACAGCTCCTGACAGACCGCATTGCAGCACTGGAGCTGTGCATGGATTCACTCTGGAGCATCCGCGATGCTGAGGATGCCGGGAATAGCACGTTTAATGAGTTGGTCACACCACAGGTAAAGGTTACTCAGGCAGATAGGGAATGGGTGACCATCAGGCAGAGCAGTGGAAGGAAGGTAGTGCAGGGGTCCCCTGCGGTCATCTCCCTCCAAAACAGATACAGCGTTTTGCGTACTGTTGGGAGAGATGACTCATCAGGGGAAGGCAGCAGCAGCCAAGTTCATGACACCATGGGTGGCTCTGCTGCACAGGAGGGCAGGAAAAAGAGTGGGAGAGCTATAGTGGTAGGGGATTCTATTGTAAGGGGAATAGATAGGTGTTTCTACAGCTGCAATCGAGACTCCAGGATGGTATGTTGCCTCCCTGGTGCAAGGGTCAAGGATGTCTCGGAGCGGCGGCAAGGCATTTTGGAGGGGGTGGGTGAACAGCCAGTTGTTGTGGTGCATATAGGTACCAACGATATAGGTTAAAAAATGGAATGAGGTCCTACAAGCTGAATTTAGTGAGCTAGGACTTAAATTAAAAAGTAGGACCTCAAAGGTAGTAATCTCAGGATTGTCATGTGCTCGTCAGAATCGAAATAGCAGGATAGTTATGATCAATACGTGGCTTGAGGAATGGTGCAGAAGGGAAGGATTCAAATTCCTGGGACATTGGAACCCATTCTGGGGGAGGTGGGACCAATACAAACCGGACGGTCTGCACCTGAGCAGGACCGGAACCAATGTCCTCGGGGGAGTGTTTGCTACTGCTATTGGGGAGAGTCTAAACTATTATGGCAGGGGGATGGAATCTATGCAGGGAGACAGATGGAAGTAAAATGGAGGCAGAAGCAAAAGGTAGAAAGGAGATGAGGAAAGGTGGAGAGCAGAGAATTCAAGGGCAAAAATCAAAAAGGACCACATTACAACATAATTCTAAAAGGACATAGAGTGTTAAAAAAAACAAGCCTGAAGGCTCTGTGTCTCAATGCAAGGAGCATTCGTAATAAGGTGGAGGAGTTAACTGCGCAGATAGCTAGTTAATGGATATGATGTAATTGGATTACGGAGACATGGCTCTAGGATGACCAAGGCTGGGAACTAAACATCCAGGGGTATTCAATATTCAAGAAGGATAGACAGAAAGGAAAAGGAGGTAGGGTAGCATTGCTGGTTAAAGAGGAGATTAACGCAATAGAAAGGAAGGACATTAGCTTGGATGATGTGGAATCTGTATGGTTGGAGCTGCGGAACACCAAAGGGCAGAAAAAGCTAGTGGGAGTTGTGTACAGACCACCAAATAGTGGTAGCGAGGTTGGGGATGGAATCAAACAGGAAATTAGGGAAGCGTGCAAAAAAGGTGCAGCAATTATCATGGGTAACTTTAATCTACATATAGATTGGGCTAACCAATCTGGTAGCAATACGGTGGAGGAGGATTTCCTGGAGTGTATAAGGGATGGTTTTCAAGACCAATATGTCGAGGCACCAACTAGAGAGCAGGCCATCCTAGATTGGGTCTTGTGTAATGAGAGAGGATTCATTGGCAATCTTGTTGTGCGAGGCCCCTTGGGGAAGAGTGACCATAATATGGTAAAATTCTTCATTAAGATGGAGAGTGACACAGTTAATTCAGAGACTAGGGTCCTTAAAGAAAGAAAACTTCGATGGTATGAGACGTGAATTGGCTAGGATAGACTGGCAAATGATACTTAAAGGGTTGATAGTGAATAGGCAATGACAGAGATTTAAAGATCACATGGATGAACTTCAATAATTGTACATCCTTGCCTGGCATAAAAATAAAATGGGGAAGGTGGCTCAACAGTGGCTAACAAGGGAAATAAGAGATCGTGTTAAATCCAAGGAAGAGGCATATAAATTGGCCAGAAAAAACATGGAAACATAGAAACAGAGAAAATAGGTGCAGGAGTAGCCATTCGGCCCTTCGAGCCTGCACCGCCATTCAATAAGATCATGGCTGATCATTCCCCAAGTAACCCTTTCCTGTTTTCTCTCCATACCCTTTGATCCCCTTAGCCGTAAGGGCCATATCTAACTCCCTCTTAAATATATCCAATGAACTGGCATCAACAATTCTCTGCGGCAAGGAATTCCATAGGTTAACAACTCTCTGAGTAAAGAAGTTTCTCCTCATCTCAGTTCTAAATGGTCTACCCCTTATCCTATGACTATGTCCCCTGGTTCTGGACTTCCCCAACATCGGGAACATTCTTCCCGCATCTAACCTGTCCAGACCCATCAGAATCTTATACGTTTCTATGAGATCCCCTCTCATCCTTCTAAACATCAGTGAATAAAGGCCCAGTTGATCCAGTCTCTCCTCATATGACAGTCCAACCATCCCTGGAATCAGTCTGGTGAACCTTCGCTGCACTCCCTCAATAGCAAGAACGTCCTTTCTCAGATTAGGAGACCAAAACTGTACACAATATTCCAGGTGAAGCCTCACTAAGGCCCTGTATAACTGCAGTAAGACCTCCCTGCTCCTATACTCAAATCCCCGAGCTATGAAGGCCAACATATCATTTGCCTTCTTCACCGCCTGCTGCACCTGCATGCCCACTTTCAGTGACTGATGAACCATGGCACCCAGGTCTCATTGCACCTCCCCTTTTCCTAATCTGCCGCCATTCTGATATTCTGCCTTTGTGTTTTTGCCCCCAAAATGTATAACCTCACATTTATCCACATTATACTGCATCTGCCATGCATTTGCCCACTTACCTAACCTGTCCAAGTCACCCTGCAGCCTATTAGTGTCCTCCTCACAGCTCACACCGCCACCCAGTTTAGTATCATCCGCAAATTTGGAGATATTACACTCAATTCCTTCATCTAAATCGTTAATGTATATTGTAAAGAGCTGGGGTCCCAGCACTGAGCCCTGCGGCACTCCACCAGTCATTGCCTGCCATTCTGAAAAGGACCCGTTTATCCCGACTCTCTGCTTCCTATCTGCCAACCAGTTCTCTAACCATGTCAGTACATTACCCCCAATACCATGCGCTTTGATTTTGCACACCAATCTCTTGTGCGGGATCTTGTCAAAAGCCTTTTGAAATTCCAAATACACCACATCCACTTGTTCTCCCTTGTCGACTCTGCTAGTTACATCCTCAAAAAATTCCAGAAGATTCGTCAAGCATGAATTCTCTTTCATAAATCCATGCTGACTTGGTACGATCCTGTCACTGCTTTCCAAATGTGCTGCTATTTCATCCTTTATGATTGATTCAAACATTTTTCCTACTTCTAATGTAAAGCTAACCAGTCTATAATTAACCGTTTTCTCTCTCCCTCCTTTTTTAAAAAGTGGTGTTACATTCGCTACCCTCCAGTCCATAGGAACTGATCCAGAGTTGATAGACTGTTGGAAAATGATCACCAATGCATCCAGTATTTCTAGGGCCACTTCCTTAAGTACTCTGGGATGCAGACGATCAGGCCCCGGGGATTTATTGGCCTTCAATCGCATCAATTTCCCTAACACAATTTCCCACCTAATAAGGATATCCTTCAGTTCCTCCTTCTCACTAGACCCACTGTCCCTTGTACATTTGGAAGGTTATTTGTGTCTTCCTTTGTGAAGACAGAACCGAAGTATTTGTTCAATTGGTCTGCCATTTCTTTGTTCCCCATTATAAATTCATCTGAATCCGACTGCAAGGGACCTACGTTTGTCTTCACTAATCTTTTGCTATTCACATATTTATAGAAGCTTTTGCAGTCAGTTTTTATGTTCCCTGCATGCTTCATCTAGTACTCTATTTCCCCCCTCTTAATTAAACCTTTAGTCCTCCTCTGTTGAATTCTAAATTTCTCCCAGTCCTCAGGTTTGTTGCTTTTTCTAGCCGATTTATATGCCTCTTCCTTGGTTTTAACACTATCCTTAATTTCCCTTGTTAGCCATGGTTGAGCCACCTTCCCCGTTTTATTTTTACTCCAGACAGGGATGTACAATTGCTGAAGTTCATCCATGTAATCTTTAAATGTTTGCCATTGCAACAAGCCTGAGGAATGGGAGAAAATTAGAATTCAGCAGAGGAGGACAAAGGGTTTAATAGGAGCGGGGAAATAGCGCATGAGAATAAGCTTGCAGGGAACATAAAAACTGACTGCAAAAGCTTCTAAGCGTATGTGAAGAGAAAACGATTACTGAAGACAAATGTAGGTCCCTTGCAGTCAGAATCAGATGAATTTATAATGGGGAGCAAAGAAATGGCAGACCAATTGAACAAATACTTTGGTTCTGTCTTCACTAAGGAAAACGCAAATAACCTTCCAGTAATACTAGGGGACCGAGGGTCTAGCGAGAAGGAGAAACTGAAGGAAATCCTTATTAGTCAGGAAATTGTGTTTATGAAATTGATGGGATTCAAGGCCGATAACTCCACAGGGCCTGATAGTCTGCATCCCAGAGTATTAAGGAAGTGGCCCTAGAAATAGTGGATGCATTGGTGGTCATTTTCCAACATTCTATAGACTCTGGATCAGTTCCTATGGATTGGAGGGTAGCTGATCTCACCCCATATTTTAAATAAGGAGGGAGAGAGAAAACAGGGAATTATAGACCAGTTAGCCTGACATCGATAGTGGGGAAAATGTTGGAATCAATTATTAAAGACGTAATAGTAGCGCAGGGAGGCAGAATATTATCTGAATGGTCATAGATTAGGAAAAGGGGAGGTGCAATAAGACCTGGGTGTCATGGTACATCAGTCATTGAAAGATAGCATGCAGGTACAGCAGACGGTGAAGAAGGCAAATGGCATGTTAGCCTTCATAGCGAGAGGAATTGAATATAGGAGCAGGGAGGTCTTACTGCAGTTGTACAGGGCCTTGGTGAGGACACACCTTGAATATTATGTACAGTTTTGGTCTCCTAATCTGAGGAAGGACATTCTCGCTATTGAGGGAGTGCAGCGAAGGTTCACCAGACTGATTACCGGGATGGCAGAACTGACATATGAGGAGAGACTGGATCGACTAGGCTTATATTCACAGGAATTTAGAAAAATGAGAAGGGATCTCATAGAAACATATAAAATTCTGATAGGATTGGACAGTTTAGATGCAGGAAGAATGTTCCCGATGTTGGGGAAGTCAAGAACCAGGGGTCACAGTCTAAGGATAAGGGGTAAGTCATTTAGGACTGAGATGAGGAGAAACTTCTTCACTTAGAGAATTGTGAACCTGTGGAATTCTCTACCACAGAAAGTTGTTGAGGTCAGTTTGTTAGATATATTCAAAAGGGAGTTAGAGGTGGCCCTTATGGTTAAAGGGGTCAAAGGGTATGGAGAGAAAGCAGGAATGGGGTCTGAAATTGCATGATCAGCCATGATCATATTTAATGGTGGTGCAGGCTCGAAGGGCCGAATGGCCTACTCCTGCACCTATTTTCTATGTTTCTATGTATATGTTTTAATATTTCATGCTAGTTTACTTTCATATTTTATCTTCCCTCTCTTTATTGGCCCTGAAATTCCGGCCTCCCCTGATATGTCCTTACTATGCAGTATAAATGCACACGAGGCCCATACTTGAGAGAAGGTCACTCTGTGACCAGTTACCTTTATTAACAAGACCTCAAGTGATGAAGGTGGGTGGAGCTTCCCCTTTTATACCTGAAAACCCAGGTTAGGAGTGCCTCCCACAAGTTCAACCCCTTGTGGTCAATGTTCTCAAGGTGTACAACTTAGGTCAGCTTATACATGGGTTACAATGATAGTTGAATACATGACATCACCTCCCCCCCCACAAAGTCTTATTGGGATCACAGGTTAAGTCTTTCTGGTGGTTTACACTCCCTTGTAGAGCGCCTGAGATGGGGCTCCGGTTGTTGGGTGCTGGCCTGAGTGTCTGCTGTTTGCTGTGCCTCAGGCCTGACGGACTGCCCACAGTGACTGGGCTCTCCTCCACTTGGTTCCAGTGTTCCGTCATCTGTGGTGAAGTAAACTCTACGTCATGTTCTTCTCCTGCTTCTTCTATGGGGTTGCTGAACCTCCTTTTAGTTTGATCCAAGTGTTTGCGACAGATTTGTCCATTGGTAAATTTAACTACCAAAACCCTGTTCCCCTCTTTGGCAATCACAGTGCCCACAAGCCATTTGGGCCCTGCAGCATAATTAAGGACAAAAACAGGATCATTGACATCAATACATCGCACCCTCACATTCCTGTCATGATAGTCACATTGTGACTGACACCTGCTCTCAAATATTTCTTACATAGTCGGGTGTATAAGGTTTTGAGCGTCCTTTTCATTCGCAGCTCTGCAGGTGGAACCCCTGTGAGCGAGTGTGGTCGGGATCTATTGGCTAACAGGAGGCATGATAAGTGGCTTTGTAGGGAACCCCCTTGGATTCTGAGCATCCCCTGTTTGATTATCTGCACTGCTCGTTCCGCCTGACTGTTTTGAGGCCGGTTTGAACGGTGCCGTTCTGACATGGTTGATTCCATTGCCTGCCATGAAGTCCTGGAATTCAGTGCTTGTGAGGCACAGACCATTGTCGCTGACCAAGACATCCGGTACACCATGGGCGGCGAACATTGCCCATGACTTTCTACCATGGCAGAGGATGTGCTTGAATTTAAAATGGCACACTCAATCCATTTGAAGTCTACTACAACCAAAAATATTTTTCGCATGAAAGGACCTGCGCAGTCCACATGGATGCGTGACCCTGGCTTGGCGGGCCAGGACCTGGGGCTAAGGGAGGCTTCCTTGGGTGCGTTGCCCAGCTGAGCACATGTGTTGCACCTGCGAACACAAAGTTCCAGATCTGCATCTATCCCTGACCACCAAACGTGTGACCTGGCAATTGCCTTCATCATGACAATTCCTGGTTGTTCATTGTGAAGTTCTCTGACAAATACCTCTCTGCCCATCTGGGGCATGACAACTTGTTTTCCCCACAGTAGGTAATTGGCCTGAATCGAGAGTGAATCCTTGCGCCAATGAAACGGTTTAAATTCCTCAGGGCATGCCCCGTACGTGGCTGCCCAGTCTCCATTCAGGACACATTTCTTAACTAAAGACAGTAGCGGGTCTTTATTTGTCCAGACTTTAACCTGACGGGCTGTCACAGGTGAGCCTTCGCTTTCGAAAGCTTCAACAGCCATGACCATCTCAGCATGATGCTCAGTTGCCCCTCAGTGGTGGCTAGTGGGAGCCTGCTGTGTGCATCGGCGCAGTTTTCAGTGCCCGATCTGTGACGAATTGTGTAGTCATAGGCAGCTAGTGTTAGTGCTCACCTCTGTATGCGGGCCGATGCATTCGCATTTATGGCCTTGTTGTCGGCCAAAAGGGACGTTAGGGGTTTGTGATCTGCCTCCAGCTCAATTTTCCTGCCAAAACAGCTATTGGTGCATTTTTTTTTACTGCATATACACATGCTAGCACTTCCTTTTCTACCATCCCGTAGCCCCTTTCTGCCTGGGACAGACTTCTGGAGGCATAAGCTACCGACTGTAACTGACCATTGGCATTCACATGCTGCAACACACACCCGACCCCATAGGACGACGCATTACACGTTAAAACAAGTTTCTTGCATGGGTCATATAACGTTAACAGTTTGTTGGAGCATAACAAATTGCGTGTTCTATCAAAAGCCCTTTCCTGGCTGTCCCCCCAGACCCAATCACGACCTTTGCGTAGGAGCACGTGTAGCAGCTCTAACAGTGTGCTCAATTTGGGAAGAAAGTTGCCAAAATAGTTCAGGAGACTCAGGAACGAACGCAGCTCCGTCATGTTACGCATTCTGGGTGCTCTTTGGATCACTTCCGTTTTGGATGCAGTCGGTCTGATCCCCTCTGCTGCAACCCTCCTCCCCAGGAATTTTACCTCCGAAGCTACGAAGGCGCACTTCGCCTTTTTCAGTCGCAGCTCTACCCGGTCCAATCTGCGTAGCACCTCCTTCAGGTTGTGGAGGTGTTCTTCAGTATCGCGATCGGTGATGAGGATGTCGTCTTGAAAAACCACCGTCTATGGAATCGACTTGAGGAGGCTTTCCATATTTCGCTGAAAGATCGCGGCGGCTGAACGAATCCCGAACGGACATCTGTTATACTCAAACAACCCTTTGTGTGTCGTGATGGTGGTCAGCTTCTTCGACTCACTCGGCAGCTCCTGGATCATGTAAGCTGAGGTCAGGTCCAATTTTGAAAAAGGTTTGCCACCGGATAGCGTCGCAAAAAGGTCCTCCGCTCTCGGTAGCGGGTACTGGTCTTGGAGTGATACCCGATTGATGGTGGCCGTGTAATCGCTACATATCCTGAACGACCCATCTGCCTTGAGCACCAGCACGATCGGGTCGCCCAGTCATTGAATTCGACTGGCGAGATGATGCCTTCCCTCAGCAGGCGATCCAATTCGCATTCTATCTTTTCCCGCATCACATATGGCACCGCTCTGGCCTTGTGGTGTGCTGGCCTGGCATCCGAGTTTATGTGAATCACTACCTTGGCCCCCATGAAAGTGCCAATGCCGGGTTGAAATAGTGAGTCAAATTTGTCCAGGACCTGTGAGCATGATATTCGCTTCACAGAAGAAATTTCATTGACATTGCCCCATTTCCAGTTCATGACAGCAAGCCGACTCCTTCCCAGTAGTGCGGGACCGTCCCTCGGGACAATCCAGAGTGGCAACCTGTTCTCCAAATCTTTGTGGGTCACGACTACCGTGGCGCTGCCTAGCACCGGAATGTTCTCCTTTGTATATGTCCGTAGCTGTGCGTCAATCGGCAATAATTTTGGCCTCCTGGCCTAGGACACCCATAATCTTTCGAACTGTTTGATACTCATCAGGGACTGGCTGGCTCCTGTGTCTACCTCCATTAACACTGGGATGCCATTGAGGAGCACTTTCATCATTATCGGTGGCGTCGTGGTATATGAACTGTATATGTGCTCCACATGAACTCGCTGAACTTCAGCTTCCAGCGATTCCCCCCAGTGTTCATTTGGCCTCATAGGGCTTACATTGGGCCCGTCCTCCTCATACATCAACCTGGCTGCAGGCTTCCTGCACATACGCACCAAGTGACCACAGGCGTTGCAGTTTCTGCAGGTACATTGCTGATACCTGCAAACTCTGGCTGTGTGTTTGCCTCCACACCTCCAGCATGAGCTGGAGGCCCCATTGTTGGAAACAAAAGGTCCATTACCAGTCGATCATCTCTGACTGTCTCTGTAACTGTCCTTAAGTGCACCATTAACAAGTGTTGATGGTCCCATTACTGGCCACATTTTCAATTGTGATGGCATGAATCGCCATTCAGCTAGCCATTGTCTCTGTTGAATTCCCCCTTTGGGTTCGACTACTTGCTGGGACATGTCTGATTGCCCTTGTCTGCTTAGAGAACTGTGTGTCACATTAACAATGTTGACTCCCTGGTCGTTTGCCGCATTTGAGCCCAGATTTTTGTCATACATCATTCTGGTCTCTTCCTCCCCTGAGCTAAATGTCTGGGCTATCAGACTGCCGCTTCAAAGATAAAGTCTTTGCTCTCAATCAGTTTCCTGACAACCCCAGCGTGCCCAATGCCCTCAATAAAGAAGTCTCGCAGCATCTCCGCTCTGCATACATCTGGGAACTTACATAGGCTCGCCAGTCGCCGGAGATCTGCCACGAAGTCTGGAACGCTTTGCCCTTCTCGCCGCCGGTGTGTGTAAAACCGGTGTCTCGCCATGTGCATGCTGCTCGCTGGTTTAAGGTGTTCCCCAATCAACTTACTGAGCTCTTCGAACGTCTTGTCCGTCGGCTTCTCTGACGCTAGAAGGTCTTTCATCAGGGACTACGTTCTGGATCCACAAACTGTCAGGAGATAAGCCCTGCGTTTGTCAGCCGAATCCTATCCCAATCATTACTTAGTGACCAAACTTTGCTGTAGTCTCTCAATAAAATCATCTCAATCATCACCAACACAGTACCTCTCTTCTGTGCTGCTAGTGGCCATGCTCGCGTGGTTTAAATCGCAGTTTCTCGTCGCCAATGATATGCCCTTAGTATAAATAGTATACAGTATAAATGCACACGAGGCCCATACTTGAGAGAAGGTCACTCTGTGACCAGTTACCTTTATTACCAAGACCTCAAGTGATGAAGGTGGGTGGAGCTTCCCCTTTTATACCTGTAAGTCCAGGTTAGGAGTGTCTCCCACAAGTTCGCCCCTTGTGGTCAATATTCTCAAGTTGTACAACTTAGGTCAGCTTATCCATGGGTTACAATGATAGTTAAATACATTAAATCCCTGGTTCCATACGGAGCTCCTACGGACCCGGGAAGGCATCGGAAATGCCGGTTTCCAGCGCGCAATGTCCACTTTCTAGCTTGACAGATCATAGCCAGATCAGGAGCGAAGACACTTGTAAGTGGAAATTTCTGATATTTACGCTTACAAATGTCCACAAAAATCTTGCGGCTTAAAAAGCAGGCGCATAGCCTACTTTTACAAGCTTTTGTGTTTTAAAAAACACAAAAACATATAAAAATAAAAAATATTTTATCATTAAAAACCCTCCCCACAATGATTAGTTTATTTAATGTTTTAAAAAATCGGGAAATTATTTTTTTTAAGACATTAATAACTTTAATTTAAATGAATGTAGTGTAGTTATTTTCTATTTTTTATTACTGTTTTGGTTGTTTGGGGCTGTGTTTTGAGTGTTTTGGGTCTATCACAATCATAGTAATAGGAGTTTAGGAACCTGCGGAACGCATATAGCTATGATACCTCACCTGATTGGCTGCCCAGAGCCATGTGACTCCAGCTTGAGTCCTGCACACGCGTCAACGTGCATGCGCTACGAATCGCAGTCGAAGGGTGCTACACCTTCAGAAGGTCCAGCGTGGGCACCAGCTGAAGGTAGGTGCATTTTTTATTCTCTAAAATGCCCGCGGGAAGGCCAAACTGGAATTTCAGGGTCAATATTTTTTTAGTCATTCTTTGCTGGCTTTTAAAAGTTTCTCAATACTCTGCCCTCCCACTAGACTTGGCCACATTGTATGCCCTTGTTTTCAATTTTATACCATCCTTTATTTCCTTAGTTAGCCATGGATGTTCATTTCTTTTCTTACCTGGAGTATTGTGTGCAGTTTTGGTCTCCTTACCTAAGAAAGGATATACTTGCTATAGAGGGAGTGCAGCGAAGGTTCATCAGACTGATTCCTGGGATGGCAGGACTGTCTTATGAGGTAAGATTGGGTCAACTAGGCCTGTATTCAGTAGAGTTTAGAAGAATGAGAGGGAATCTCATTGAAACATATAAAATTCTGACTGGGTTGGATAGATTGGATACAGGGAGGATGTTTTCCCTGGCTGGAAAGTTTAGAACAAGGGGTCACAGTCTCAGGATACGGGGTAGGAAATTTAGGACCGAGATGCGGAGAAATTTTTTCACTCAGAGGGTGGTGAACCTGTGGAATTCTCTACCACAGAAGGCTGTGGAGGCCATCACTGAATATATTTAAGAGGGAGATGGATAGATTTCTAGACACAAAAGGCATCAAGCGGTATGGGGAAAAAGCGGCAATATAGTGTTGAGATAGAGGATTAGCCATGATCATATTGAATGGCGGTGCAGACTTGAAGGGCCGAATGGCTTACTACTGCTCCTATTTTCTATGTTTCTATGTTTCTATGTTTCTATGTTTCTAGAATAGGAGTGCTGAGTCAACACTTGTAAATTGGATTTAGCTCCTCAGAGTGCAAAAGTCAACAGTTTTTCAGAGCACAGAGTGGTCTGCTCAGAGAGGTATTAAAGGGAGTGGACTTAAGCAGAGTGGTTTATTTGGGTATTTGGAAAGAGTAGGAATTCGGGGAAGGAGTTACAGCTTTTTGCCCACGCTATTTGTGTTACAACAGAGGCAAAAATTGAAAGTGTGATGTCAGCTCAAGCGAAACATGATTGGTGAGTAGCCGGTGAGTGTTTTTGTCTTCTAGTTTTAAGTTTATTTCATAGTCAAATAGTTCACAGTTTAGTTCATAGTCAAATATCTAGAGGCATGGCAGGGCAGCTCAGTCCCATGCAGTAAATATCCTGTGGCATGTGGGAAGTCCTGGATGCTTTGCCTAGCCTGGATGACCATGTGTGCAGGAAGTATCTCCATCTGCAGCAACTCGAGCTCCGGGCTTCGCGGCTTGAGCGGCAGCTGAAGTCACTGCGGTGCATCCGCGAGGCTGAGACTTTCCTGGATAGCCCATTTCTAGAGGTGGTCACCCCGCAGCTCAAGAGTGGGTGACAACCAGACAGAAAAAGAGGACTAGGCGGGTAGGGCAGCAGTCCCCTGAATGAATCTCGCTCGCCAACCAGTATTCGATTCTGAGTACTGGTAAGGACAATGGTGGCCCTGGGGAGTGCAAGCAGAGCCAAGTCCATGGCTCCACGGGTGGCTCAGCTGCATTGGGGGAGGAAGAAGAATGGAAGAGCAATAGTGGTAGAGGATTCGATAGTCAGGGGAGCAGATGGGTGTTTCTGCAGCCGCAGGTATGACCCCAGGATGGTATGTTGCCTCCCTGGTGCCAGGGTCAAGGATGTCACCAAGCGGCTACAAGACATTCTGGGGGGAGAAGGTGAACAGCCAGAGGCTGTGGTCTATATTGGTACTAATGACACAGGTAGAAAGAGGGATGAGGTCCTGCAGGCAGAGTTTAGGGAGCTAGGAGAGAGATTCAAAAGCAGGACCTCAAAGTTAGTAATCTCTGGGTAATTGCCGGTGCCACGTGCTAGTGAGTACAGAAATAGAAGGATAGAGAAAAAGAATGCGTGGCTGGAGAGATCATGCAGGCGGGAGGGCTTTAGATTCCTGAGTTATTGGAACTGTTTGAGGGAGGTGGGACCGGTACAAGCCAGATGGGTTGCACCTCAACAGAGCCGGGACCAGTATCCTCGTGGGAGGGTTTGCTCGTGCTGTTGGGGAGGTTTTAAACTAGCTTTGCAGGGGGATGGGAACCAGAGAATAGATTCAGTGGGGAGAGAAGCAAAGCTGGAATTGGGCAGCGGAAAATTAGAAAGCAAATTTGGAAGTCAGAGGAAACAAGGGCGGTTGGCACCACTAAATGGTATATACTTCAATGCAAGGAGTATAGAGAATAAGGTAGATGAGCTGAGAGCACAGATGGACACTTGGCAGTATGATATTAGCCATTACAGAGACATGGCTGAAAGAAGGACAGGTATGGCAGCTCAACATTCCTGGTTACAGGGTTTTCAGACGGGATAGAGAGGGGGGTAAAAAGGAGGATGGGGGGGGTTGCAGTATTAATTAAAGAAACAATTACAGCTGTGAGAAGGGATGATATGTTAGAAGGGTCATCAAACAAGGCCATATGGGTTGAATTGAAGAACACAAAAGGAGCGATCACACTACTGGTAGTGTAATATAGACCCCCAAACAGTCAGAGGGAAATAGAAGAACAAATATGTGGGCAAATTGCTGCGAAGTGCAAAAACTATAGAGCTGTAATAGTGGGGGATTTCAACTACCCTAACATTAACTGGGAAAAAAGCAGTGTGAATGGTACAGATGGTGCGGAATTCCTAAAATGCATTCAGGAGAACTTCTTTAGCCAGTATGTAACAAGCCCAACAAGGGAGGGGACGGTTTTGGACTTGGTTTTTGGGAATGAAGAGGGGCAGGTGGAAGGGGTATCAGTGGGAGAGCAATTTAGTGCGCGTGATCATAATTCAGTAAGACTTAGGGTAGTTATGGAAAAGGACAAAGTTGAACCAGGAAAAAAAGTTTTCAATTGGAATGAAGCCAAAGATGGGATTTGGACAAGGTGGACTGGAAACAGCTACTTGATGGTAAATCAGTGTCAGAACAGTCGGAGGCATTCAAGGAGGAGATCCTGAGGGTATAGAGCAAGTATGTTCCCTTTTTTTTTAAAAAAAGGGTGTGGCTAACAAATCCAGAGCCCCCTAGATGTCAAGAGACATAGAGGGTAAGATAAGGAAAAAAAGGGAAACGTATGACAGATTCCGAGAACTCAATACTGCAGTGACTCTAGAGAAGCAATTAAAAAAATAGCTGGAAAGCAACGAGAGAGCATGAAAGACCATTGGCAAGTAAAATCAGGGAAAATCCAAAGATGTTTTATAAATACATTAAGAACAAGAGGATAACTAGAGAAAGAGTGGGGCCTATTAGAAACCATAAAGGAAATCTGTGTGTGGAGGCAGAAGACATGGGTATGATTTTTAATGAATACTTTGCATCTGCTTTCACAAAAGAGAGGGGTGATGAAGACTTTGCAATGAGGGATGAGGAGTGTGAAATATTAGATGAGATAAATATAGTGAGAGAGGAAGTATTAAGGGGCTTAGCAGCTTTGAAAATGGATAAATCCACAGGCCTGGATGAAATGTATCCCAGGCTATTAAGGGAAGCAAAAGAGTAAATAGCAGAGACTCTAACCATCATTTTCCAATCCCCTCTGGCTACAGGTGTGGTGCCATAGGATTGGAGGACTGCTAATGTTGTACCTTTGTTTAAAAATGGAGAAAGGGATAGTGCAAGTAAATACAGCCAGTCAGCCTAACCTCAGTGGTGGGAGAATTATTGGAAAAACTCCTGAGGGACAGGATAAATCTTCATTTGGAAATACATGGATTACTCAAGGACAGTCAGCATGGATTTGTTAAGGGAAGATCGTGTCTGACTAACTTGATCGAATTTTTCGAGGAGGTAACCAGGAGGGTCGATGAGGGCAGTGCGTATGATGTAGTGTATATGGATTTTAGCAAAGCTTTTGATAAGGTCCCACATGTCAGACAGGTCACGAAAGTAAAAGCCCATGGGATCCAGTGCAAAGTGGCAAGTTGGATCCAAAATTGGCTCAGAGGTAGGAAGTAAAATGTAATGGTTGATGGGTTTTTTTGTGACTGGAAGGTTGTGTACAGTGTATTTCTGCAGGGCTCAGTGCTGGGTCCCTTGCCTTTTGTGGTATATATATCAAGACTTGGACTTGAATGTTGGGGGTATGATTAAGATATTTGCAGATAACACTAAAATCGGCTGTGTGGTTGATAATGAAGAAGAAAGCTGTGGATTGCAGGAAGATATCAATGTGCTGGTCAGGTGGGCAGAACTGTGGCAAATGGAATTCAATCTGGATGAGTGTGAGGTAATGCATTTGGGGAGGTATAACAAGGCAAGGGAATACACATTAAATGGTATGACTCTGAAAAGTGTAGAGGAACAAAGGGACCTTGGATTGCAGGTCTACAGATCCCTAAAGGTAGCAGGCCAGATAGATAAGGTGGTTAAGAAGGCATATAGAATACTTGCATTTATTAATCAAGGCATGGAATACAAGAGCAAGGAGGTTATGCTTGAGCTGTATAAATCACTGGTTAGGCCGCAGCTGAAGTACTGTGTGCAGTTCTTGTCACCACATTACAGGAAATATGTGATTGCACTGGAAAGGGTGCAGAGGAGATTTATGTTGCCTGGACCGGATAATTTTGGCTATGAGGAAAGATTGGAGATGCTGGGTCTATTTGCTTTGGAACAGGGGAGGCTGAGGAGATACCTGATTGAGGTGTATAAAATTATGAAGGGCCTGGATAGAGATGATAGGAAGGACCTGTTTCCCTTGGCAGAGGGGTCAACAACCAGGGGACATAGATTTAAAATAATCGGGGGGAAGTTTTTAGAAGAGATATGAGGGGAAATATCTTCACCGAGTGTAGTGAGGGTCTGGAACTCACTGCCTGAAAGGGTGGTAGAGGCAGAAACCCTCACCACATTTAAAAAATACTTGGATGTGCACTTAAAATGCTGTAACCTACAGGGCTACGGACCTACAGCTGATAAGTGGGATTAGGTTGGATAGCTCTTGGTCGGCTGGCATAGACACGATGACCTCCTTCCATGCTCTAAGTTTCTATGATTCTTTATAGTCGTTAAAATGTTATGGTTGTATAATTCGCTCCCTATTTTATTTTTTAATTGTTCATTGGATGTTGGCGTGGTTGGCAAGGCCAACATTTATTGCCCATCCCTAATTGCCCTAGAGACGGTGGTGGTGAACCCTGTTCTTGAACTGCTAAAGTCCGTGTGGTGAAGGTATTCCCATAATGCTGGATGAGTGCAGTTAGGGAGGGAGTTCCAGGATTTTGATCCAGTGATGATGATGCAATGCCGATATATTTCCAAGTCAGGATGGTGTGTGACTTGGAGGGGAATTTGCAGCTGGTGGTGTTCCCATGCGTCTGCTGCCCTTGTCCTTCTAGGTGATAGCGGTCATGGGTTTGAGAGGAGCTGTCGAAGAAATCTTGGCGTGTTGCATTTTGTAGATGGAACATACTGCAGCCACGGTGTGCCGGTGATGGATTGAATGAATGTTTAAGGTGATGGATGGGGTGCCAATCAAGCTGCTGAATGGTGTTGAATTTCTTGAGTTTTATTGGAGCTGCACTCATCCAGGCAAGTACAGAGTATTTCATCATACTCCTTATTGTGTTCCTAATACAGATGGAGCTGCACACAGGGAGGTTAAAGTAACAGTGACCTCAGTCTTTAATAAGACACTCCAGAGTGAGGAACAGGCCTTAGGGGCCGGCTTATATACAGTGCCCTCAAGGGATGCTGGGATCCCGTGGGGATTCAGGGGATGAGCTCCCTGATGGCGGAACATGGGAGTGCATGCTTTACAGATACACAACATCACTCATCCCTCAAAGTCAAAGTGAAAACTATTTCCAAGGTGAAGCGGTCAGGAGCCTTTCTTTCCTGGTGGACTGCCTCAGTACAAATGTCTGTTCTGGTGTGTTGGCTGTGCTCTCGCTGGGCTGGCGTGTTGTTGGCCTGCAGGGCTACTAGGTGAGCCTGGCCTTGCTGGGCTGTTGGGCGTGATGGGTTCGATTTCCTGGTTCAGCGTGGTGTCGCTGATCCTTTGGGTGTGTGTTGTGGGCTCGAAAAAGGTGGTGTCTGCTGTGGGCTGTTTGGGGCAGCCTGTGAACCACAGCCTCGTTTGGTCCAGGTGCTTTCTGAAAATGTGTCCATTGTCTAGTTTGACTACAAACATCCTATTCCCTTCTTTAGCTATCACCGTGCCCGCGATCCACTTGGGACCATGTCCATAGTTTAGCACATACACGGGGTCATTCAGATCAATTTCCCGTGACACAGTGGCACGACCATCGTTTACATTTTGTTGCTGCCGCCTGCTCTCTACCTGATCATGCAGGTTGGGGTGAACCAGCGAGAGTCTGGTTTTAAGTGTCCTTTTCATGAGTAGCTCAACCGGGGGCACCCCTGTGAGTGAGTGGGGTCTCGTGCGGTAGCTGAGCAGTACTCGGGACAGGCGGGTTTGGAGTGAGCCTTCTGTGAGGCGTTTTAAGGCTCTGTTTGATGATTTGTACTGCCCACTCTGCCTGCCCATTGGAGGCTGGTTTAAACGGGGCAGAGGTGACATGTTTGATCCCATTACGGGTCATGATTTCTTTAAATTCGGCACTGGTGAAACATGGCCCGTTGTCACTGACCAGTATGTCAATCAGGCCGTGGGTGGCAAACATGGCCCTCAGGCTTTCAATGGTGGTGGTGGCGGTGCTTCCCGACATTATTTCACATTCAATCCATTTTGAAAAAGCATCCACCACCACCAGGAACATTTTACTGAGAAACGGGCCCGCATAGTCGAGATGGATCCTCGACCATGGTCTGGAGGGCCAGGACCACAAACTTAGTGGTGCCTCTCTGGTCGCGTTGCTCAACTGAGCACATACGCTGCATTGCCGTACACAGGACTCGAAGTCAGAATTGATACCGGGCCACCACACGTGGGATCTGGCTATCGCTTTCATCATTACTATACCCGGGTGTGTGCTGTGGAGATCCGAGATGAACGTCTCCCTGCCCTTTTTGGTAGTTCTACGCGGTTACCCCACAACAGGCAGTCTGCCTGAATGGACAGCTTGTCCTTTCGCTGCTGGAACAGCTTGATTGGCTCTTGCATTTCAATGGGGATGCTGGCCCAGTTCCCATGCAGTACAGAGTTTTTTTACTAGGGACAACAGAGGATCTTGACTGGTCCAAGTCCTAATCTGGTGGACCATGACAGGTGATTTATCATTTTCAAACGCTTCCATGACCATCAACAAGTCTGTGGGCTGCGCCACCATCAATAAGTTTGCAGGCTGCGCCATTTCCACCCCTGTGGTGGGCAATGGTAGCCGACTGAGAGCATCTGCACAGTTCTCGGTGCCTGGCCTATGGCGGATGGTATAGTTATATGCTGATAGCGCAAGTGCCCACCTTTGTATGCGGGCTGAGGCATTAGTATTTATCTCCTTGTTTTCAGCAAACAGGGATGTGAGGGACTTGTGATCGGTTTCCAGCTCAAATTTGAGGCCAAACAGGTACTGATGCATTTTCTTTACCCCAAACACACACGCTAATGCCTCTTTCTCAATCATGCTGTGAGCCCTCTCGGCCTTAGACAAGCTCCTGGAAGCATCGGCGACAGGTTGCAACTTCCCCGCAACGTTAACTTGTTGTAATACACACCCGACTCCGTACGACGGCGCGTCACATGCTAGCACAAGTCTTTTACACGGGTTATACAATACAAGCAGCTTGTTGGAGCATAAAATGTTTCTGGCTTTCTCAAAAGCAATTACTTGTTTTTTTTTCCCCATACCCAGTTCTCACCTTTACGCAATAACGCATGTAGGTGCTCTAAAAGAGTGCTTAACCCCGGTAGGAAGTTACCAAAATAGTTGAGGAGTCCCAGGAAAGACTGCAGCTCCGTGACCTTCTGTGGCCTGGATGCGTTCCTGATAGCCTCTGTCTTGGCAATTGTGGGCCGAATGCCATCCGCCGCGATCTTTCTCCCCAAAAACTCAATTTCTGTTGACGCATTTCGACCACTTCAGCCGCAGCCCTACGTGATCCAGTCGCTGGAGGACCTCCTTCAGGTTTTATAGGTGCTCGGCAGTGTTCCGACCCATGACCAATATGTCGTCCTGAAAGACCACCGTGTGTGGTACCGACTTGAGTAGGCTCTCCATGTTTCTCTGGAAGATCGCTGCAGCCGACCGAATTCCAAACGGGCATCTGTTGTCGATGAACAGTCCCTTGTGCGTGTTGATGCAGGTGAGGCCCTTCGAAGACTCCTCCAGCTCCTGCGTCATGCAGGCTGAAGTCAGGTCAAGCTTGGTGAACGTCTTGCCTCCTGCCAGCGTCGCAAATAGGTCATCTGCCTTAGGTAGCAGGTATTGGTCCTGTAGCGAGAAACGATTAATAGTTACTTTATAATTGCCACAATTCCTGACCATGCCATCACTTTTGAGTACTGGAACAATCGGGCTGGCCCACTTGTTGAATTCCACTGGGGAGATGATGCCCTCGCGTTGTCGCCTGTCCAGCTCAATTTCCACTCTCTCCCTCATCATGTGAGGTACCGCTCGCGCCTTGTGGTCAATGGGTCGTGACTCTGGGACCAAGTGGATCCACACCTTCACCCCGGAAAAGTTTCCAATGCCTGGCTCAAAAAGTGAAGGAAATTTGTTGAGAACCTGGGTACATGAGGCCTCATCAACATGTGATAGTGTTCGGATGTCAACCCAGTTCCAGCGGATTTTTCCCAGCCAGCTCCTTCCAAGCAGTGTGGGGCCATCGCCCGGGACAATCCAGAGTGGCAGCTTATGCACCGTACCCTCGTAGGTGACCTTGACCATGGCGCTGCCCAGGACAGTGATAAGCTCTTTGGTGTACGTTCTCAGTTTCGTGTGGATGGGGCTCAGGGCTGGTCTGAATGCCTTGTTGCACCACAGTTTCTCAAACATCTTTTTACTCATGATGGATTGGCTAGTGCCAGTGTCCAGTTCCATGGCTACGGGTAAGCCATTCAGTTTTGCATTTAGCATTATAGGTGGACATTTCATTGAAAATATCTGTACTTCAGCATCTGCCTCCTCTCTCTGAGGCTCGAAATTGTTTTGATCCACCATGGACCGATCTTCCTCTGCCACATGGTGGTTAGCAGGTTTTGCAGAGCTTGCAGCTTGTTTGCAAGCTCGCTGGAGGTGCCCCATTGTTTCACAGCTCTTCCAAACATAACGTTTGAAGCGGCACGATGCTGAGAATGACGTGAGTATCACATGTAGTGAGTTGGTCTTACCGCAGGAGAAGGGTCCACAGCCAGATAGGGAATGGAAGACCAGCAGGAAGAGTAGTGCAAGGAAGGTAGTGCAGGGATCCCCTGTGGTCATCCCCCTGCAAAACAGATACACCGCTTTGAGTATTGTTGGGGGGGATGACTCATCAGGGGAGGGCATCAGCAGCCACGTTCATGGCACCGTGGCTGGCTCTGCTGCACAGGAGGGCAGGAAAAAGAGTGGGAGCGCGATAGTGATAGGGGATTCAATGGTGCGAGGGGAATAGATAGGCATTTCTGCGGCCGCAACCGAGACTCCAGGATGGTATGTTGCCTCCCTGGTGCAAGGGTAAGGATGTCTCGGAGCAGGTGCAGGACATTCTGAAATGGGAGGGAGAACAGCCAGTTGTCGTGGTGCACGTTGGTACCAACGACATAGGTAAAAAAAGGGATGAGGTCCTACGAAACGAATTTAAGGAGCTAGGAGCTAAATTAAAAAGTAGGACCTCAAAAGTAGTAATCTCGGGATTGCTACCAGTGCCACGTGCTAGTCAGAGTAGGAATCGCAGGATAGCACTGATGAATACGTGGCTTGAGCAGTGGTGCAGCAGGGAGGGATTCAAATTCCTGGGGCATTGGAACCGGTTCTGGGGGAGGTGGGACCAGTATAAACCGGACGGTCTGCACCTGGGCAGGACCGGAACCAATGTCCTAAGGGGAGTGTTTGCTAGTGCTGTTGGGGAGGAGTTAAACTAATATGGCAGGGGGATGGGAACAAATGCAGGGAGACAGAGGGAGACAAAAAGGAGGCAAAAGCAAAAGACAGAAAGGAGATGAGGAAAAGTGGAGGGCAGAGAAACCCAAGGCAAAGAACAAAAAGGGCCACTGTACAGCAAAATTCTAAAAGGACAAAGGGTGTTAAAAAAACAAGCCTGAAGGCTTTGTGTCTTAATGCAAGGAGTATCCACAATAAGGTGAATGAATTAACTGTGCAAATAGATGTTAACAAATATGATGTGATTGGGATTACGGAAACGTGGCTCCAGGTTGATCAGGGCTGGGAACTCAACATCCAGGGATATTCAACATTCAGGAAGGATAGAATAAAAGGAAAAGGAGGTGGGGTAGCATTGCTGGTTAAAGAGGAGATTAATGCAATAGTTAGGAAAGACATTAGCTTGGATGATGTGGAATCTATATGGGTAGAGCTGCAGAACACCAAAGGGCAAAAAACGTTAGTGGGAGTTGTGTACAGACCTCCAAACAGTAGTAGTGATGTTGGGGAGGGCATCAAACAGGAAATTAGGGGTGCGTGCAATAAAGGTGCAGCAGTTATAATGGGTGACTTTAATATGCACATAGATTGGGCTAGCCAAACTGGAAGCAATACGGTGGAGGAGGATTTCCTGGAGTGCATAAGGGATGGTTTTCGAGACGAATATATCGAGGAACCAACTAGGGGGGAGGCCATCTTAGACTGGGTGTTGTGTAATGAGAGAGGATTAATTAGCAATCTCATTGTGCGAGGCCCCTTGGGGAAGAGTGACCATAATATGGTGGAATTCTGCATTAGGATGGAGAATGAAACAGTTAATTCAGAGACCATGGTCCGGAACTTAAAGAAGGGTAACTTTGAAGGTATGAGGCGTGAATTGGCTAGGATAGATTGGCGAATGATACTTAAGGGGTTGACTGTGGATGGGCAATGGCAGACATTTAGAGACCGCATGGATGAATTACAACAATTGTACATTCCTGTCTGGCGTAAAAATAAAAAAGGGAAGGTGGCTCAACCGTGGCTATCTAGGGAAATCAGGGATAGTATTAAAGCCAAGGAAGTGGCATACAATTGGCCAGAAATACCAGTGAACCCGGGGACTGGGAGAAATTTAGAACTCAGCAGAGGAGGACAAAGGCTTTGATTAGGGCAGGGAAAATGGAGTACGAGAAGAAGCTTGCAGGGAACATTAAGGCGGATTGCAAAAGTTTCTATCGGTATGTAAAGAGAAAAAGGTTAGTAAAAACAAACATAGGTCCCCTGCAGTCAGAATCAGGGGATGTCATAACGGGGAACAAAGAAATGGCAGACCAATTGAACAAGTACTTTGGTTCGGTATTCACTAAGGAGGACACAAACAACCTTCCAGATATAAAAGGGGTCAGAGGGTCTAGTAAGGAGGAGGAACTGAGGGAAATCTTTATTAGTCGCGAAATTGTGTTGGGGAAATTGATGGGATTGAAGGCCGATAAATCCCCAGGGCCTGATGGACTGCATCCCAGAGTACTTAAGGAGGTGGCCTTGGAAATAGCGGATGCATTGACAGTCATTTTCCAACATTCCATTGACTCTGGATCAGTTCCTATCGAGTGGAGGGGAGCCAATGTAACCCCACTTTTTAAAAAAGGAGGGAGAGAGAAAACAGGGAATTATAGACCGGTCAGCCTGACCTCAGTAGTGGGTAAAATGATGTAATCAATTATTAAGGATGTCATCGCAGCGCATTTGGAAAATGGAGACATGATAGGTCCAAGTCAGCATGGATTTGTGAAAGGGAAATCATGCTTGGCAAATCTTCTGGAATTTTTTGAGGATGTTTCCAGTAAAGTGGACAAAGGAGAATCAGTTGATGTGGTATATTTGGACTTTCAGAAGGCTTTCGACAAGGTCCCACACAAGAGATTAATGTGCAAAGTTAAAGCACATGGGATTGGGGGTAGTGTGCTGACGTGGATTGAGAACTGGTTGGCAGACAGGAAGCAAAGAGTAGGAGTAAATTGGTACTTTTCAGAATGGCAGGCAGTGACTAGTGGGGTACCGCAAGGTTCTGTGCTGGGGCCCCAGCTGTTTACATTGTACATTAATGATTTAGACGAGGGGATTAAATGTAGTATCTCCAAATTTGCGGATGACACTAAGTTGGGTGGCAGTGTGAGCTGCGAGGAGGATGCTGTGAGGCTGCAGAGTGACTTGGATAGGTTAGGTGAGTGGGCAAATGAATGGCAGATGAAGTATAATGTGAATAAATGTGAGGTTATCCACTTTGGTGGTAAAAACAGAGAGACAGACTATTATCTGAATGGTGAAAGATGAGGAAAAGGGAAGGTGCAACGAGACCTGGGTACATCAGTCATTGAAGTTTGGCATGCAGGTACAGCAGGCGGTTAAGAAAGCAAATGGCATGTTGGCCTTCATAGCGAGGGGATTTGAGTACAGGGGCAGGGAGGTGTTGCTACAGTTGTACAGGGCCTTGGTGAGGCCACACCTGGAGAATTGTGTACAGTTTTGGTTTCCTAACTTGAGGAAGGACATTCTTGCTATTGAGGGAGTGCAGCGAAGATTGACCAGACTGATTCCCGGGATGGTGGGACTGACCTATCAAGAAAGACTGGATCAACTGGGCTTGTATTCACTGGAGTTCAGAAGAATGAGAGGGGACCTCATAGAAACGTTTAAAATTCTGACGGGTTTAGACAGGTTAGATGCAGGAAGAATGTTCCCAATGTTGGGGAAGTCCAGAACCAGGGGTCACAGTCAAAGGATAAGGGGTAAGCCATTTAGGACCGAGATGAGGAGAAACTTCTTCACCCAGAGAGTGGTGAACCTGTGGAATTCTCAACCACAGAAAGTAGTTGAGTCCAATTCACTAAATATATTCAAAAGGGAGTTAGATGAAGTCCTTACTACTTGGGGGATCAAGGGGTATGGCGAGAAAGCAGGAAGCGGGTACTGAAGTTTCATGTTCAGCCATGAACTCATTGAATGGCGGTGCAGGCTAGAAGGGCTGAATGGCCTGCTCCTGCACCTATATTCTATGTTTCTATGTTTCTATGAATAGGCTGAATGGAAGCCTCCACAACACCAACAAGGTGTGAATTGCCTTGCATTCATCCTTTGTTGGGGACTCTGAGTCATCTGGGTCACCTGAGGCCTGCTGGCAGTTGCAGATTCATGGGTTCTGCCCTGTACATTTCTGCTCTCAAACACAGTTCCAGTTACTTTATGAACATTGCTCGCACTTGTGTGCTGAGAGATTTGTTTGGTGTTGTCACTGGTGGACATAAATGCACCACAATGGCCTTACTGAGGGTCGGTGTCTCTGCAGTCAAAGGTTTTCGTAGGATGGTCTCATGGCCAATGCCCAGTACAAAAGAGTCTCTGAGCATTTGCTCCAGGTAGCCATCAAACTCACATTGTCCTGCAAGTTGCCTTAGCTCAGCGATGTAGCTCGCCACTTCCTGATCTTCAGATCACTGGCATGTATGGAACCGATACCTCGCCATCAGCATGCTCTCCCTCAGGTTAAGATGCTCCCGAACCAGTGTACACAGCTCCTCATATGACTTATCTGTGGGTTTCACCGGAGCCAGAAGATTCTTCATGAGGCTGTAGGTCGGTGTCCCGCAGACTGTGAGGAGGACCGCTCTCCTTTTTGCAGCGCTTCCTTCTCCGTCCAGCTCGTTGGCTACAAAGTACTGGTCTAGCCATTCGAAATAGGCTTCCCAGTCCTCACCCTCCGAGAACTTCTCCAGGATGCCCACAGTTTGCTGCATCTTTGCATTGGATTCATATTCTCGTCACCAGTTATTGTGTTCCTAACACAGATGAGGCTGTACACAGGGAGGTTAAAGTAACAGTGGCCTCAGTCTTTAATAAGACACTCCAGAATGAGGAACAGGCCTTAGGGGCCGGCTTATATACAGTGCCCCCAAGGGATGCTGGGATCCTTTTGGACTTAAGGGGATGAGCTCCCTGGTGGCGAAATATCGGGGTGCATGCTTTACAGATACACAACACTCCTGACTTGTGCTTTGTAGGTGGTGGAAAGGCTTTGGGAATCATGAGGTTAGTCAAACGCCATAGAATATCCAACCTCTGATCTGCTCTTATAGCCCCAGTATTTATGTGGATAGTTCAATTAAGCTTCTGGTGATTGGTGCCCCCCCCAGAATATTGATCATGGGGGATTCAGTGATGGTAATGCCATTGAATGCCAAGGGGCGGTAGCTAGACTGTCTTGTTGCAGATAATTATTGCCTTGCTCTTGTGTGGTGTGAATACTTGCTACTTATCAGCACAAGCATGAATGTTGTTCAGGCCTTGCTGCACGTGGGCACGGACTGCTTCATTATCAGAGGAGTTGCGAATTGAACTGAACACTGTGCAATCATCAGCGAACGTCCCCATTTCTGACCATTGATGGAACAGTTGAAGATGGTTGGACCTAGGACACTGCTCTGAGCAACTTCTGCAGCAATGTTCTGGGGCTGAAATGATTGGCCTCCAACAACCACAATCATCTTTCTTTGTGCTAGCAATGATTCCAGCTATTGGAGAGATTTCCCCCTTTTGGATAAGTACCTGATGGAAAAAAATTATAGGCTATGGGGAAAGAGCGGGGAAGTGGAACTCGCTGAAGTACTATTGCAGACAACCAGCACAGGCTGGACTGGCCAAATGCCCTCCTTCTGTGCTGTAACCATTCTATGATTCTATGATTCCCATTGACTTCAACTTTACTAGGGCTCCTTGACGCCACACTTTGTCGAATGCTGCCTTGATGTCAAGGGCAGCCACTCTCACCTCATCTCTAGAATTCAGCTCTTTTGTCCATGTTTGGATCAAGCTTGTAATGAGGTCTGAAGCCGAATGGTGAAACCTAAACTGAACATCTGTGAGCATGTTATTGGTTAGTCAGTGTCGCTTGATAACACTGTCAACAACACCTTCCATTACATTGCTGATGATTGAGAGTAGACTAATGGGATGGTAATTGGCAGGTTTGGACTTGTCCTGCTTTTTGTGAACCTTACAAAGTCTAAAATTAAGCAACAAGATGTCTTTCTACATTGGATTTTATCAATTGTCTTGTTGTATGCTCATTCTACAGACCATCTGTTTCATTTAATTTTGCTTTAACTTTTATAAACATTTTCAAAATTTGACTAAAAATAAATGGATCTCCTGGCTACAGCAAAGAATGTTATTGCCCAACATGACTGATCTACTACATTGACTTGCATACCTTAGCACTTTCGGGAAAATTGGTTCTGAATAAGGGGGCAAGTTTATTATACTCATAACTTCCTGTACATCTGTGTAAAAGGGAAATTGTAAGCAACTACTAGATGTGCCATCTGGCAAGAGCTCTGGATTTGTGGTTCGATATTCTTGTGATACTTTGCACTATTTCTGTTTGCTTTCTGTCCCCTTAGAATCTCCTTTATGGTCCACAGGTCACTTGATAATTTATCATCTGGTCCTTTCTTCAATAGTCCCTAGGCTGTCCAAGATTGGACTGTCTCAGGAGTGTATATTGACTCAAGTCAACTTGAACTTCTGCCAACAGCACAGGAAAAGTCAGGTCAGTTCTGTGCTTTTATATGTCTGGAGGCTCAATCACACCAGTGTTGTTGTAATGGTTGTCAGACCTTGATATCCCTTTGGATTGAGGTCATATTTTAATATCCTCTCTGGACTGGGATGGTGTGTCAGCCCATTTCCAACATCCGGCAAAAATAAAATATAATGCCTCAGTGTACCAGCCAATTGGCTTGTTTTCAACTAAATTCAAAGTAGATGGAAATAAGATCTTAATGCCGTCTGTCTTTGTATTAGTCATCTCAGCACTGCCAGTGGGAAAAGGTTGTTTTCCAGGCGCTAACTATGTATCCTGGCTCATTTGCATTTAAAGAATAGCATTTTCGATCTTCAAAATGTGCTGAGCACAATATTCTTATATAATGTCTAGGTTTTCAGTGTTTGAACATTGTTAAACTGCTTTGGTGTATTTCCACCAGAGTTATCTGTCATTCAATACAACGTTTTTCTTTTCTCTAATATATTTCATTCATCTGGAGAATATTGATAATCTTACAGCAAAATCAATTAATTCTAAATTGCTATAGTAACAACAAAATGCTGCAATAAATAAATAAATAAAGACGAGCATCAAATGCCAAAATAATTAAGTAAAATCTGTAAGAGGGAGAGAGGGATCATATGTAAGCTATAGGATGTCGAGAACTCTGCATACGAGATAGGAATACAACTTTACAACTAAAAGGCAGTATAACTTTAATAAATCATTGACCTTAATCAAGAATGACTCCCACCCTGTAAGAATAAAAGGCAGGGAAATGGTTTAGTTGTGGAGAGGAGGAAACTGAGACCGAGGTAGGCTGGAAAGCAATACCTTGCTCATTGCTGCATGTCAAGACATCATATGGGTGAATAAACCTCCGTTGTTTTAAGAACTACCATGCATCTAATTGACCAGTGGATCCTAGGCTTACAATAACATATACATATTCATATTCCTCAGCATTGCTCTCTCACAGGTTCACTCATATTTGTCATATCATAGACATGATGGGCCCGAACTTGGTCAAAGTTAAGGCCCGCCTAAGTGCTGCCCAAAGGACTGCCGAGAGATCTGGCGGTACTTTGGCAGGGAGATTCCTTAAAGATCTGTAAAGACCGCCCGGTGGGAAAAAAACAACTTGCGCCCTGAATGTAGGCGGCAGCGGATGGGAGCTCCCAATCTCGGTGGCAAAAGCAATCCTCGCCAAAGTGCTGCTGAGGAATGAGTCGGGCCCAGGGAGGGGCGAACAACTAAAAATGAAAATTTACACAAAAAAAACCACTGGAAAACCTTCAGGGGACCTGAATCACAGTAAATAAATAAATAAAAAGCTTACTAACCTTTTTTTGTAGGTCTTTAGACTTACCATTGGGGTTAGACCTGCCTCCGTGCGGCGGTCCTTCCCCCTGTTGCCACTGACTCCCGCCTGAACAAAACTGACAGCTCGGCGGACGGGAGGACCCTTGCGTGCTAGCGGATGATACGTCCTTACTATATAGTATAAATGCACACGAGGCCCATGCTTGAGAGAAGGTCAGTCTGTGACCTGTCCTTTATTCCTTTGCACTCAAGTGATGAAGGTGGGTGGAGCTTCCCCTTTTATACCTGAAGGTCCAGGTTAGGAGTGTCTCCCACCTAGTGGTCATTCTTCTCACAGTGTACAACTTAGGTCAGATTATACATGGGTTACAATGGTGGTTGAATACATGACAGCGGACGTCAGCGGGCAGTTCCCAGTGGTCCTTCCCTCCCGCCGGCGGGAGGCCTCCACAAAACCAGCACAAGGGGAGACCGCCCAAAAATATATAAAAGTATATATGTGTGCATATGTGTATATATATATATATATGTGTGTGTGTTTTCTCACAATGGAGGCTCCCTTTCATCTCGCACTCACAGCAGCATGACAGAGACAAACACTTGTACACTCATTTCTGATGCATCATCATAGTGGTACCAACCATTCTTTGTTTTGCAGGCCAAACTAACTCACAACAGAATGGAGCAGAGGAAGATTGGTGGTGATGAGACAGACATCCAGGTCCTCACACCTCTGGAGGAGAGGGTTGAGGTGCTCGTGGGTTGTCATGGTGCGTTTCCTGTGAGCCAGGGTACTGCTTACGTCAATGGGGTAAGTGAAGGCCCTCCTTCAATGCGCTCTCTCCTTGAATGCGCCAACGCCTTCTGTGCTTTTCCTTCTGGAAGTCTGCTAGTTGCAGGCTCCATGTGACAATCCCCCATCTCCGCCTCACGGCAGCCCTTCTCCTGTTTATGCTTGCAGATGAGGGACCGAGTGGCAGCACATCCAGTGTAGTGCATACTGAGGAGAGACCTCAAAGTGCAGCTGGAGGCTTGTATCATACCCATCTGCACATAAATGCAGACATTTCAAGTAGCAGCAGTGAGGACATTAAGGGTTCAAGCATTAAACTTTTTTTGCAGGTCTTTATACTTACCGTTGGGGTTAGACGTGCCTCCATGCAACAGTCCTTCCCCCTGCTGCCGCCGACTCCCACCCGAACCAAACTGATAGCTCGGCGGGCAGGAGGATCCTTGCCCACTAGCGGACATCAGTGCGTGGTTCCCAGCGGATCTTCCCTCCCGCCGGTGGGAACCCTCTATGAAACTGGCATCGTTTGGGGATGGGACTTATGAGGAAGACACTGATGGCATGAACGCATCATTGCTTCCACCCACACACGCCAGCTCATATACTGGGAGTGCATGGTCTGATATAGTTGATGTGGTAGAGGGGTCAGCACTGGGTGTTGCACCCGGGCCTAGCAGGCTGCAGCATGATGACGAGGCTAGGCAACCTTGGGCGCCATCTCTCCGGGGTACAAGTCCACACCAGAGTTCTGCTGAAGAGGACTCGGATGATGACAACAATATTGCGGCTTACGAAAGAAGGATGGAGGCCATGCATTCGCAGATGTTGGGGGCACCGCCAAGGGTGCCAGAGAGGCTGTCGGAAGTGGTCAGGCGTGTGGAGGAGTCCGCCTCCTGAATAATCGACAGCTCTGCACACACCATGGAGCCCATCATTGCCAGTGTGAAGGCAATGGTGGACTCCCAGATTTTCCGTGCGGATCCAGCTGTGATGGATTCAGATGATGTGGCACCTGCCATTTCAGCACAGGTGCAAGTGAACGAGCGTAGCAGTGCTGGATTGGAAAGGATAGCCGCGGCCCTGGAAGCTCATATGCACTCTGGGCAACAGGCCATGGAGCGTCTTACTGCTGCCATGTCTGGTGGCTTTGAGACTCTGGCTACTTTCATACAGTGTCAGCTCAATGCCACCCAGCACCTCAGTGTTGCCTTCGCAGCTGGGTCCAACATGGTCCATGGGGGACCTTCCGGTCTTGTGCCACAACATTGACCTGACTTCTCTCAGCTTGCTGGTGGTGATGTGCTGCCCCCGGGGAGTGACTCAGGCTCCTCGGACCAGGATCCTGATGGTGTGCTCTCTCAGGACCACAACATTCCTAGCCCCAGACCTGCCACTCGCATGGCCTCACCTGAGCCAAGCCAGACTGAACCCTCCCAGGAGGATGCTGACCAGTCTGCACGCGGTCCTTCCAGGCCCAAAGGTGGTTGAGGGCTTCCGAGAAGGACATCTGTAGCTCTGACACATGAACCACAGCAGCCTTCCCAGGCCCATGAGGCATCCACATGGGCGACACGGGCATGGTATTGGATAGGCACACACAAGAGATATTATAAGGAGATGTACTAGGGTGGGAAATTATGTCTTTGTCTAAGTTTATTGTACTGTTTTTTGTTCTGTTGTCTTTTTTCACTGATGTTAATTATGTCATAAATCTTTATTTTTTGCACCTATATCTGGGCAGGCATATCATTTGAGAGTGGGCAATTCTATGTGAAGGCACTCATTGGAATGGCCATAGCAAATAGGAGCTGAAGGATCATGTGGAGATGAGATTATGTGAATAGAGCAGCAATGTGACATGTCTGCACCTCCCTTGCAGGATTGCGATGGCGGCAACGCCTCCTGGCTGGGTGGCGACGGGGATCCTCCTCCTCCTGCGCCTCTTCCTTATCAGGTGATACTGCTGGCTCGACCTCCACCACCTGGCCCCTCCTGATGCTAGGTTGTGCAGCATGCAGCAGACCACCACTCAAATGGAGACTCGTTGAGAGTACTACAAGGCATCACCAGACCAGTCCAGCCAATGGAACCTCTGCTTGAGTAGCCCGATGCACTGCCAGAATGAGTGTCGTTGTAGGCTGGCTTGGCTGTTGTCCTGGGGTTCTGTAGTGGAGTCAGCAGCCAAGTGGACAGGGAGCATTCCTTGTCGCCAAGCAGCCACCCACAATCCTGATTTGGCCTGGTTAAGAGGGTGGGCTCATCATCGATCATACCTCTCACCAACCCCCCCCCCACCATGAAAAATTCCGGGCAGCGTGATTAACATAGTAAAACGTTCCAAGTTGCTTCTCAGGCAATGTTACATTGGTGGAAATAAACTGTTTTGCTGATGGAGAGGATATGAGACCAGAAGCTCTGTTCAGGGTAAAATAGCATGATGACATTGCAAACAATCTGCTTCGGCCTTGGACAGTGGCCATGGAGAGGGATGAAGTCAGTGGCTAGTGAACAGAGTTTATGGCAGGGATTAAAGACAATGGCTTCGGTCTTCCCAATATTTAATTGGTGGACATTTCTGCTCATCCAATACTGGATGTCAGAAAAGCAGCATGATAGACCAGGTGCAGTGGAGAGGTTGAGAGAGATGGTGGTGAAGTAGAGCTGCGTGGTGTCGGCGTACATACAGCGCATCATACATACTGCAGCCACAGTTAATCCAATGGTGAGGTGCGAATCTAACGCACTGCCTTGACTAAGATGGTGTTGTTTCAGTTGCATCCATTTAGGAAAGTGGTGACTATTCCCTCACACTCCTGATTTGAACCTTTTAGATGGGGGATGGAGCGTTGAAGTGACAGGAGGTGAGCCATTGGTTGCTTCTGGTCTGCTCTTGTAGCCATTTTTTTGAATGTTCCATTTAACCTTCTGATCATTGGTGATTCCCCCAACATGTTGATGGTGGGGGCCTCAGAAATGGTGGTGTTGTTGAAATCTGGGGATGATAGTTGGGCTTTCTCTTGTTCAAGATTGTCTTGGTTTGCCATTTATCTGGTACGAATGTTAACCAACCTTTTTTGACTAAAGCAGAGATAAGCTGACATGAACTATATCCTTATCAGTGGAGTTGTGAGTGGAGATGATTACTGTGGAATTACCAGCAAACAACCCAGTCCTAACCTTGTGACAAAGGGAAGCTCATTGATGAAACAACTGTATATGGTTGGCCTTCACTGAGGAACTCCTGCAGCTGTAGGCCGGAGGCTGTGTTGATTGTCCTCTGACAACCACAACCATCTTCCATTTTGTGGGTTCAGTGTTGTGACCTATTCTATTATCTAATTGAACATTATTAGAAACATGTCTAATATCGAGGGGAATAAAATTTTTGTCTAGGATACTGATAAGAGACAACCATATCTCCTAATCAGTTTTTAATTCTCAACACTGAAAGCTTCTGATTCCTAAAAGATTGTGTTTAAAAGTTTTGACTGGTGGACTGTAATAAAAGTTGATTGATGAGGCAATATAAGAGAAGGCCATTCATCCTTTCATAAATTAAGTCGCATCAAAGCTTAGCCAACTGAGTCTATCAAAAAGATTGCCAGAATGAGTTTGAAAATCATATTGCAAGATTACTTCAGCTTCCCAGTTTTACAGTATATATAGTATAGGGCTATTTAATCTATTTTGCTGCAAATTATATCACAATGATCAAATACACTCAATCAAAGTCTTGCAAATTAAACTTGCTATTCTACATGAAAACCAGTATCTAATTCTACCAATAAGTTGCAGACATTTTTCCAGAAATCTGTTCAATTTGTCTATGATCATTTTAGCAACTGATGAAGATACAGAGCAAAGCATTTAATGGATGTCACACATGTTAACCGAACACTGCCTATCCAAACATTCAGTTTATCGGAACAATTCCAATTGAACCTAAAAGCAAACAACACAAGGCACTACGTGGTGCAGTGCATTAGAACATTATCCTTCAGCCTTTTACATCTGCATATGGATCAGCAATAACTGGATGGAATGAAAAGTTCCTCTCTCTCTCAAGATCCGAAATGAAATGAGTTTGTGCACTCTTGATAAATATCCAAATGAGCACTAGTCTGTAATGCATTATTCGTGCCTAATTGATGCCTCATTGACTTTATCACTTAAAGATCATGAACTGAGAGTGGAGAAGGAGAATGTCACACTGGTGCAGCAGGGGAGGGCTCTTTTCAATCAGTGGGTTACAGCACATTGCTCAGGTATTGTGCTAGGATATTTAATCTGTGTTACACCTGACCTAGGAGTGCTTGATAGTGACATCTATTGCCAAATAAAATACATTTTCAATTTCCGAGCAGCGACAACCTGGTGTTTATGAGGCACCATTAACATAAAAATTTCCCAATGTGACAAAGACAGGGCCATGGTAACTGAGCCATGGAGGGAGAGATTAGATGGGGTGACCAGGAACCTTATCAAAGACAAGTTTTGTGAAGGTTTTAAAGGAAAAGAATGAAGTGAAGAAGCAAAAATAGCTTGGCGATGGAGTACCAGAGAATGGGTCATGGCATTTGAAATCCCTTCTATCAATGCTGGACGATGTACAAAATACTGGAGTCAGAAGATTGAAACTTATGGGAGAAGATATAAAGCTGGAGGTGATTACATCGATAGGGCGGACAAGATCATAAGGGATCATATGCATACAAGGGAGTTCATTTTGAGTTTGTACGAGATTGTCAAATGGGTGATAGCAAATTGGCAGCCTGTTTTGCATCTCTCCTAATTTTTAGTTCCATTGGAGTTCAAATTTAATACATATGGAGAAAAGCAGCCACTATAGGTCAGTGAGCATGGGGAAAATGGGCAAGTGGGAGAGGAAACAGTCAACTGCATTCAGACATGTTGGAGTCTATGGAAGGTGCAGATGGGATGCTAGCAAGATTATCATTGAAATAATCACGTCAAGAGGCAACAAAACCATAGACAAAGGCTTCAGAAATGAAAGAGCTGAGATTGGGAAGAGGCAGGCAATGTTGTCTAGGTGGATATAAGCAGACTTGGTGATGGATAGAATGTATTCAAAATCTAGACTGACAGAAAACTGAGGTATTGCATAGATTTGTTCAACTAGAATGAATGGCAGATGAGGGGATTGAAGTCAATGACAAAGGAGCAGAAATGATGGTTGGGCTGAAAACAATGACTTTCGTCTTCCTAATGTTCAGTTGCAGGAAACTGGGACTCAATCATAATTGAGAAGTGGTGGCGAAGTAAAGCTTGGGATTGTATGCATATATGTGATAGCTGAACCTGTGATGATGTTACCAAGGGGCAGCACATCAAAAAGGAAGAGGAGGGGGGGTCAAGGAAAGATATTTTGATGGGGACTTTGAGGCAATGGTCCATTGCCAGAAGTGCAATGATTGTATTCAGATAGACAGGAACAAAATCATGCAAGAGCAGTCCCATGGAGCTCGATGACTAAGGAGCGATGATACATGGGAAATATAGGAACAAGAGTAGGCCATTAAAACCCTCAAGCCTGTTCTACCATTCAATTAGACGATGGTTGATCTGTACCTCAATTCTATTTATCTTCCTTTGCTTCATATCACATAATGCCCTTACCTAACAAAAATCTGTCTACCTCAGTCTTGAAAATTTCAATTGAACCAGCATCCACAGCCTTTTAGGAGAAAAGTGTCTCAGATTTCCACTACCCTTTGTGAGAAAATACACTTCCTGATTTCACTCTTAAATGGCTTAGCTCTAATCTTAAGATTGTGTCCTCTTTTTATGGATTCCCCCACTAGAGGAAATAGTTTCTGTGTACCTATCCGATTAAATCTCTTTATCATTTTAGAGACCTCAATTAGATCACCCCTCAACCTTCTAAATTCAAGAGAATAAAAACTAAGTTAATGCCAGCTGCCATCATAATTTAACCCTTTAAGTATTGGTATCATTCTGGTAAATCTGCAGTGTACCCCTTCCAAGGCCAATTAAGTCTTTTTTGAGGTTTGGCACCCAAAAGTATTCCAAATGGGATCTGATCAATATTCTGTACAACTGAAACATTGCTCCCTCACTTTTATATTACAATCTCCTTGAGATAAAGGCCAACCTTCCATTAGCCTTTTTGATTACTTTTTGTACCTGTCCACAAGCTTTTAGTGTTCTGTGCATGTAGACATACCTAAATCCATTTGCTCCTGCACAGTCTCTAGTCACTCATCACTAAGAAAATATTCCGATTTGTCTTTCATGGATCCAAAGTGGATAACCTCACACTTCCCATGTGGTACTTCATCTGCCATAGTTTTGTCCACTGATTTAGTTTGTCTATGTCCCTTTGTAACTTTCTGCTCCCACCGACACATCTTACTGTGCCTCCTAACTTACTTCATCTTCAGACTTGGATATACAAGGTTCTATTTACTTTATCCAAGTCATTTATATAAATTTATATATATATATTATATATATATATATATGTATAGATATATATAGTGAAAATCTGAGGCCCCAGTACAAATACCTGGGGAATACCACTTGTCTCATTCCACCAAACAGAATGTTACCCTTCCTCTCTGTCACCCAACCACCAACCAATTACCGTTCGCTTTCATTTTTGCTACTAATTTCTTGTGCAGAACCTAATCAAATGCCTTCTGGAAGTCCATGTAGAGAACATTCACAAACAGTCCCCTAACCACCATGTTAGTGACCTGCTCAAAAAATTCAACTAGATTAGTCAAACATGACCTCCCCTTCCATGCTGACTCTCTTTGATCACTTCATACTAATCCAAGTGTTCAATAACTCTGTCTTTGATGTTAGATTCAAAAAACTTCCCGACAATTGATGTTCAACTGATAGGTCAAATGGAGGGGGAGGTTTCTCTCCCTGCCCCCCCCCCCTCCCCCACTCTCCCTGCCGCCCCCACCGCTTCATTTTCTCACTGGTCAAAAATAAATATTTTTAGATTTTTGCTAAAATAGCAGAAAGTGGAATGTCAGAAAAATGCATAAATCATTTATCCACTAGTATGCCCTGGCAGAATTTAAAATTGAAATACTAAATTGCAAGACTATGGGGAAAGAGCAGGGGCGTGGGATTAATTGGATAGCTCTTGCAAAGAACTGGCATAGGCACAATGGGCCAAATGGTCTCCTTTCGCACTGTATGATTTGATGATGCCTTTAGTTACACAGGGTGCAAAGTTCAAGGATGGCAACTGTAAAGTTTTCACAAGATCATAAATCTGCTATATCCTAAATGGGTGTGAGAATTCTGTGCTTTGTTAAACGTTTCTTGTTTATACCAGAGAGTTACAAGGATGGAGCCAAATGTGACCTCTTTGCCTTCCTTAAGATTGGATATAAGTTGCAAGGAGGATCTTTGCTGGGGCAGGAACTTCACTTTACAAGTATTGTTTGTGTACATTAAAACAATCTATTACATAAATATTCATGATTTCTGGCAAATCATTAAACAAATAACAGCACCAGACAATTATATAGCAGCATTGGGTGAAATGAATGGACTTCTTATAGTACAAATGCATTTGTTGAGTAGAGTCTGTAGTCTTTCAACTGATGTTAGCATTGCATTAAAAAGAAAACCCTCCCCAGCAATGATTTATTCTTACATTAACTGCACTTTATTTTATTTACTTCTCCACAAAAATGTATTATGTTATGGAATCTAATGGCCCAGAAATCCCAATCGAGGTCCTCCCGTGGGCAAACTACTGAAAAAAGGAAAAAAAATGTGCACTTATCTGAAGGTGCTGCACCCGTTCGAACTTCCGATCCTGAGGCCTTCACACCCTACGCATTGGGACGTCCGTATGCTGGAGCTGGAGTCACATGGTTCTGGGCAGCCAATCAAGGTACAGTATTTTCTCATTCATAATAATGGGAACTCCGTAAGTTGGAGTTCCCATTATTATGAATGAGAAACGCCCCCAAACACACAAAACACTAATAAAAATTAGAAAAATACACTACATATTTAAGATTCATTTAAATTAAAATTCTTATTAAAAAAAGTTTTTCCTGACTATTTAAAAAGTTTTTTTAATTATGCCTTAAAATAAACTTACCGTAGCGGGGAGGGTTTTAAACAATAAAATATGTTTTCATTTTGTGTTTATTTTATTTAATTTTAATGTTTATGTATGTTTTTAAACACTTGCGCCTGTAAAAGTAGGCTATACGCCTGTTTTTTCAGGCACAAGATTTTTGAGGACATTTGCTGGGCAAGATATGTGTAAATATCGCAAATCTTGCCCTTGCAAGTGGCCGCGCTCCCAATATATGCGAGATCTGTCAAGCCAGAAACTTAACAGATTGGAAAAGCCGTTTTTCAGCGCATGCGCATTGCGTGCTGAAAACCGGCTTTTCCGATGCCTTCCCGGGTCCTTCTTACGGACCCGGGACATCGGAATTTCAGGCTCAATATTTATTTTTAAATGTAAAAGGGGAACTTTGCTGGCAATGATTGCCACTATTTGATTTATAATACAGAACTATATCCAAAAACTGTCCCTCTTGATGTAAGAAGAGTCTCATCATTTGCACTGATACCCATGAAGAGACTGGCTAATCTAATATCTTGCTTTATGCACTAATGATCAGAACAGCAATAGTTTGGATCTCAGCCTCTGGTTACAGAACTGGGTAAAGAGTAAGAAGAAAGCATTTATTGACATATTGAAGCCCTTCAATAGGGATGAGAGTCACGTCGGGTAGGTATAAAACTTTGCACAAACACATATCCTGCAAAATAAGTGCAAGTTCAACCACAATAGTCTCATTGTTAACAGTGTAATGTGGAGAGAGATTTGGAAGTGTTGGTGTACTATGATATTACTACTTTTTTTATTTATTCGCAATATGTGGGCATCGATGGCAAGGTCAGCATGTATTGCTCATCCCTAATTGCCCTTGAGAAGGTAGTGGTACACACTGCAGCCATGTTGTGCTGATGGTGGAGGGAGTGAATGTTTAAGGTGGGGAATGGGGTGCCAATCAAGTGGACTGCTGGATGGTGTTGAGCTACTTGAGTGTTATCGGAGCCGTACTCCTCCAGGCAAGTGGAGAGTATTTCATCACACTCCTAACTTGTGCCTTGCAGGTGATGGAAAGTCTTTGGGAGTCAAAAGTTGAGTCACTAGCTGCAGAATACCCAACAGCTGGTTCAGTTAAGTGTCTGGACAATGGTGACCCTCAGGATGTTGATGGTGCGGGTTTTGATTATGGTCATGTCATTGAATGTCATGGTTAATTGTCCTTGAGAAGGTGATGTTGAACTACCTTCTTGAAGCGCTGCAGTTCGTGTGGTGAAGGTACTCTCACAGTGCAGATAGTTTGGGAGTTCCAGGATTTTGACCCATCATTGAGAATCTGGATGTTCATACAGCCTTCTGCTCTTATTAGTTATTTAATTGTCCACCACCATTCACAACTAGATGTGGCAGAAGTACAGAGCTTTGATCTGATCCATTGATTATGGGCTTGCCTAGCACTTTCTGTAGCATGCTGCTTCTGCTGTTTAGCATGCATTTAGTCCTGTGTTGTAGTTTCACCAGGTTGCCACTTCATTTTCAAGTAAGCCTGCTGCTGCTCCCAGAATGCCTCTTCTTCAATCCTCATTGAACCAGGATTGGATGCCTGGTTTGATGGTAATGGTACAGTAAGGGATGTGCTGGATCATGAGATTACAGATTGTGTTAGAGTACAATTCTGCTTCTGCTGATGGCCCAAAGTACCTCATGGATGCCCAGTTTTGAGCTGTAGATCTGTTCTGAATCTATCCCATTGAGTTTGGTGGTAGTGTCACACAACACAATGGAGGGTGTCCTCAGTGTGAAAATGGGACTTCGTCTCCACAAGGACTGCTCAGTGGTCACTTCTACCATTACTGTCATGGAAAGATACATCTGCGACAGGTAGATTGGTGAGGACGAGGTCAAGTAGGTTTTTCCTCATGTAAATTCTCTCTCCACCTGCTTCAATCCTAGTCTGGTAGCTTTAAACATAAGAACATAAGAATTAGGAACAGGAGTAGGCCATCTAGCCCCTCGAGCCTGCTCCGCCATTCAACAAGATCATGGCTGATCTGGCCGTGGACTCAGCTCCACTTACCCGCCCGCTCCCCATAACCCTTAATTCCATTATTGCTTAAAAATCTATCTATCTGTGATTTGAATACATTCAATGAGCTAGCCTCAACTGCTTCCTTGGGCAGAGAATTCCACAGATTCACAACTCTCTGGGAGAAGAAATTCCTTCTCAACTCGGTTTTAAATTGGCTCTCCCGTATTTTGAGGCTGTGCCCCCTAGTTCTAGTCTCAACGACCAGTGAAAACAACCTCTCTGCCTCTATCTTGTCTATCCCTTTCATTATTTTAAATGTTTCTATAAGATCACCCATCATCCTTCTGAACTCCAATGAGTAAAGACCCAGTCTACTCAATCTATCATCATAAGGAAACCCCCTCATCTCCAGAATCAGCCTAGTGAATTGTCTCTGTACCCCCTCCAAAGCTAGTATATCCTTCCTTAAGTAAGGTGACCAAAACTGCATGCAGTACTCCAGGTGCGGCCTCACCAATACCCTGTACAATTGCAGCAGGACCTCCCTGCTTTTGTACTCCATCCCTCTCACAATGAAGGCCAACATTCCATTCGCCTTCCTGATTACCTGCTGCACCTGCAAACTAACTTTTTGTGTTTCATGCACAAGGACCCCCAGGTCCCTCTGCACCGCATCATGTTGTAATTTCTCCTCATTCAAATAACATTCCCTTTCACTGTTTTTTTTCCCAAGGTGGATGACCTCACATTTTCCGATATTGTATTCCATCTGCCAAACCTTAGCCCATTCGCTTAACCTATCTAAATCTCTTTGCGGCCTCTCTGTGTCCTCTACACAACCTGCTTTCCCACTAATGTTTGAGCCATCTGCAAATTTTATTGCACCACACTCTGTCCCCTCTTCCAGGTCATCTATGTATATTGTAAACAGTTGTGCTCCAAGCACCGATCCCTGTGGCACACCACTAACCACCGGTTGCCAACTTGAAAAGGACCCATTTATCCCGACTCTCTGCTTTCTGTTAGTTAGCCAATTCTCTATCCATGCTAATATATTTCCTCTAACTCCGCGTATCTTTATCTTCTGCAGTAACCTTTTGTGTGGCACCTTATCGAATGCCTTTTGGTAATCCAAATACACAACATCCATCGGCACACCTCTATCTACCATGCTCGTTATATCCTCAAACAATTCCAGTAAATTAGTTAAACATGATTTCCCTTCATGAATCCATGTTGCGTCTGCTTGATTGCACTATTCCTATCTAGATGTCCCGCTATTTCTTCCTTAATGATAGCTTCAAGCATTTTCCCCACTACAGATGTTAAACTAACCGGCCTATAGTTACCTGCCTTTTGTCTGCCCCCTTTTTTAAACAGACGCGTTACATTAGCTGATTTCCAATCCGATGGTACCTCCCCAGAGTCAAGAGAATTTTGGTAGATTATAATGCATCTGCTATAACTTCCTCCATCTCTTTTAATACCCTGGGATGCATTTCATCAGGACCAGGGGACTTGTCTACCTTGAGTCCCATTAGCCTGTCCAGCACTACCTCCCTAGTGATAGTGATTGTCTCAAGGTCCTCCCTTCCCACATTCCCGTGACCAGCAATTTTTGGCATGTTTTTTGTGTCTTCCACCGTAAAGACTGAAGCAAAATAATTGTTTAAGGTCTCAGCCATTTCAAAATTTCCCATTATTAAATCCCCCTTCTCATCTTCTAAGGGACCAACATTTACTTTAGTCACTCTTTTCCGTTTTATATATCTGTAAAAACTTTTACTATCTGTTTTTATGTTTTGCATAAGTTTACTTTCGTAATCTATCTTTTCTTTCTTTATTGCTTTCTTAGTCATTCTTTGCTGTCGTTTAAAATTTTCCCAATCTTCTAGTTTCCCATAACCTTGGCCACCTTATACGCATTGGTTTTTAATTTGATACTCTCCTTTATTTCCCTGGTTATCCACGGCTGGTTATCCCTTCTCTTCCCGACCTTCTTTTTCACTGGAATATATTTTTGTTGAGCACTATGAAAGAGCTCCTTAAAAGTCCTCCACTGTTCCTCAATTGTGCCACCGTTTAGTCTGTGTTCCCAGTCTACTTTAGCCAACTCTGCCCTCATCCCACTGTAGTCCCCTTTGTTTAAGCATAGTATGCTCGTTTGAGACACTACTTCCTCACCCTCAATCTGTATTACAAATTCAACCATACTGTGATCACTCATTCCGAGAGGATCTTTTACTCGGAGATTGTTTATTATTCCTGTCTCATTACACAGGACCAGATCTAAGATAGCTTGCTCCCTTGTAGGTTCTGTAACATACTGTTCTAAGAAACAATCCCGTATGCATTCTATGAATTCCTCCTCAAGGCTACCCCGTGCGATTTGATTTGACCAATCGATATGTAGGTTAAAATCCCCCATGATTACTGCCGTTTCTTTTTCACATGCCTCCATTATTCCCTTGATTTTTGTCCGCCCCACCGTGAAGTTATTATTTGGGGGCCTATAAACTATGCCCACCAGTGACTTTTTCCCCTTACTATCTCTAATCTCCACCCACAATGATTCAACATTTTGTTCATTAAAGCCAATATCGTCTCTCACAACTGCCCTGATATTATCTTTTATTAACAGAGCTACCCCACCTTCTTTCCCTTCTTGTCTATTTTTCCAAATTGTCAGATACACCTGTATGTTTAATTCCCAGCCTTGGCTATCCTGCAACCACGTTTCAGTAATGGCCACCAAATCATACCCATTTGTAATGATTTGTACCATCAACTCATTTACTTTGTTTTGAATGCTGCGTGCATTTAGGTAAAGTGTTTTAATACTAGTTTTTAAACCATGATTTTTCGTTTTGACCCCTTCTGCAGCCCCTTTATATTCATACATATTGTCCCTTCCTATCACGTTGTAGTTTACACTTACCCCAGTGCTACTCTGCTCTGTTGCCTCCTGCCTTTTGCATTCTTTCCTGGAGTTCTGTTCATCTGAGCTCTCACCCACTCTAACTAGCTCAGATGAACAGAACTCCAAGAGAGAATGCAAAAGGCAGGAGGCAACAGAGCAGAGTAGCACTGGGGTAAGTGTAAACCACAACATGATAGGAAGGGACAATATGTATGAATGTAAAGAGACTGCAGGAGGGGTCAAAACTAAAAATCATGGTTTAAAAACTAGTATTAAAACACTTTACCTAAATGCACGCAGCATTCAAAACAAAGTAAATGAGTTGACGGCACAAATCATTACATCTGGGTATGATTTGGTGGCCATTACTGAAACATGGTTGCAGGGTGGCCAAGACTGGAAATTAAACATACAGGGGTATCTGACAATTCCTTCAGGAATGTGTCCTTCAGGAATCGCCAGCTCAGTCAGTAAGAGCATAAGAACATAACAAATAGGAGCAGGAGTAGGCCATACGGCCCCTCGAGCCTGCTCTGCCATTTAATACAATCATGGCTGATCCGTTCATGGATTCAGGTGCACTTCCTGGCCCACTCCCCATAACCCCTTATTCCCTTATCGGTTAAGAAACTGTCTATCTCTGTCTTAAATTTATTCAATGTACCAGCTTCTACATCTCTCTAAGGCAGCGAATTCCACAGATTTACAATCCTCTGAGAGAAGAAATTTCTCCTCATCTCAGTTTTAAATGGGCAGCCCCTTACTCTAAGTAGTGGTGCTACAGAGCATGGTCTCCCGACCAGAGTTCACTCTGTGCCCTTGCTACCCTCATTGCTTCTTCCAAGCGGTGTTCAAATTGGAAGATTACTGGTTCATCAGTTGAGGGAGAGCAGTAGGTGGTAATCAGCAGGAGGTTTCCTTGCCCATGGTTGACCTGAATCCATGAGACTTCATGGAGTCCGGAGTCAATGTTGAGCACTCCCAGGGACACTCCCTCCTTCCTTTATAGCTCTGTGCTGCCACCTCTGGTGGATCTGTCCTGTCGGTGGGAAAGGACAAACATGGATATCTGTTCCTTTAGGGTGTTAGAGGTCATCGGGCTGGGAGGTGTTGCTTGGTAGTTGCTGCAGTGCTTCTTGTAGATAGTACATACTGCAGTCACAGTACACCAGTGTTGCTGGTTCTGATAGAGGTACCAATCAAATGCATTACTTAGTCCTTGACTGACACTTCACTGAGGGAGTGCTGCATTGTTGGCACTATTTTGAAGGTGAGCAGAGGAGTTTTCCCCAGTGTCCTGGACAATATTTATGCTTCAACCAACATCACTAAAATAGATTATCTGTTCATTTATTTCATTGCAGTTTGTGGGACAAATTGGCTACTGCTTTTTCTGCACTTCAAAGTATTTCATTAGCGATAAAGCACTTTGGTACAACTTGAGGTTGTGTAAGATGCTGGATAGATGCACGTTCTTTCTTTGTTAGTACTTCTTGACTGTTGTTACAGTTGAACCCATCAAGGCAAGTAGTGAATATTCCATTAAATTCCTGATGAGGAGGGGAGCCACTTGTCGTAAAGTAGCAAGCCTCTGCCCTGCTCATAAGAACATAATAACATAGGAAATAGGAGCAGGAGCAGGACATACAGCAGCTCGAGCCTGCTCCGCCATTTTATGCGATCATGGCTGATGCGATCATGGACTCAGGTCCACTTCCCTGCCCGCTCCCCATAATCCCTTATTCCCTTATCGGTTAAGAAACTGTCTATTTCTGTCTTAAATTTATTCAATGTCCCAGCTTCCACAGTTCTCTGAGGCAGCAAATTCCACAGATTTACAACCCTCTGAGAAAATAAATTCTTCCTTATCTTAGTTTTAAATGGGCGGCCCCTTATTCTAAGATTATAGATCTAATCTCCCCCATCAGTGGAAACATTCTCTCTACATCCACCTTGTCAAGCCCCCTCATAATCTTATACATTTCGATAAGATCACCTCTCAATCTTCTGAATTCCAATGAGTAGAGATCCAACCTACTCAACCTTTCCTCATAGGTCAACTCCCTCATCTCTGGAATCAACCTACTGAACCTTCTCTGAACTGCCTCCAAAGCAAGTATATCCTTTCGTAAATATGGAAACCGAAACTGCACGCAGTATTCCAGGTGTGGCCTCACCAATACCCTGTATAACTGTAGCAAGTCTTCCCTGCTTATAACAAAGGCAAGAAACAAAAGGGGCCACACTACATCATAATTCTAAAAGGACAAAGGGTGTTAAAAAAACAAGCCTGAAGGCTTTGTGTCTTACTGCAAGGAGTATCTGTAATAAAGTGGATGAATTAACTGTGCAAATAGATGTCAACAAATATGATGTGATTGGGATTACAGAGACAGGGCTCCAGGATGATCAGGGCTGGGAACGCAACATCCAAGGGTATTCAACATTCAGGAAGGATAGAATAAAAGGAAAAGGAGGTGGGGTAGCATTGTTGGTTAAAGAGGAGATTAATGCAATAGTTAGGAAGGACATTAGCTTGGATGATGTGGAATCTATATGGGTAGAGCTGCAGAACAACAAAGGGAAAAAAACGTTAGTGGGAGTTGTGTACAGACCTCCAAACAGTAGTAGTGATGTTGGGGAGGGCATCAAACAGGAAATTAGGGGTGCATGTGATAAAGGTGCAGCAGTTATCAAGGGTGACTTTAATATGCATATTGATTGGGCTAACCAAACTGGAAGCAATACGGTGGAGGAGGATTTCCTGGAGTGCATAAGGGATGGTTTTCTAGACCAATATGTTCAGGAAACAACTAGGCGGGGGGAGGGGGGGGGGCATCTTAGACTGGGTGTTGTGTAATGAGAGAGGATTAATTAGCAATCTCGTTGTGCGAGACCCATTGGGGTGGAATGACCATAATATGGTGCAATTCTATATTAGGATGGAGAATGATACAGTTAATTCAGAGACCATGGTCCAGAACTTAGAGAAGGGTAATTTTGAAGGTATGAGGCGTGAATTGGCTAGGATAGATTGGCGAATGATACTTAAGGGGTTGACAGTGGATGGGCAATGGCAGACATTTAGAGACCGCATGGATGAACAACAACAATTGTACATTCCTGTCTGGCGTAAAAATAAAAAAGGGAAGGTGGCTCAACCGTGGCTATCAAGTGAAATCAAGGGATAGTATTAAAGCCAAGGATGCTTTGGCATACAAATTGGCCAGAAATAGTGGCGAACCTGGGGACTGGGAGAAATTTAGAACTCAGCAGAGGAGGACAAAGGGTTTGATTAGTACAGGGAAAATAGAGTACGAGAGGAAGCTTGCAGGGAACATTAAGACGGATTGCCAAAGCTTCAATAGATATATAAAGAGAAAAAGGTTAGCAAAGACAAACGTAGGTCCCCTGCAGTCAGAATCAGGGGAAGTGATAATAACGGGGAACAAAGAAATGGCAGACCAATTGAACAAGTACTTTGGTTCGTTATTCACTAAGGATGACACAAACAACCTTCCAGATATAAAAGGGGTCAGAGGGTCTAGTAAGAAGGAGGAACTGAAGGAAATCGTTATTAGTCGGGAAATTGTGTTGGGGAAATTGATGGGATTGAAGGCCGATAAATCCCCAGGGCCTGATGGACTGCATCCCAGAGTACTTAAGGAGGTGGCCTTGGAAATAGCGGATGCTTCGGCAGTCATTTTCCAACATTACATAGACTCTGGATCAGTTCCTATGGAGTGGAGGGTGGCCAATGTAACCCCACTTTTTAAAAAAGGAGGGAGAGAGAAAACAGGGAATTATAGACCGGTCAGCCTGACATTTGTAGTGGGTAAAATGATGGAATCAATGATTAAGGATGTCATAGCAGTGCATTTGGAAAGAGGTGACATGATCGGTCCAAGTCAGCATGGATTTGTGAAAGGGAAATCATGCTTGACAAATCTTCTGGAATTTTTTGAGGATGTTTCCAGTAGAGTGGACAAGGGAAAACCAGTTGATGTGGTGTATTTGGACTTTCAGAAGGCTTTTGACAAGATCCCACACAAGAGATTAATGTGCAAAGTTAAAGCACATGGGATTGGGGGTAGTGTGCTGACGTGGATTGAGAACTGGTTGGCAGACAGGAAGCAAAGAGTAGGAGTAAATGGGGACTTTTCAGAATGGCAGGCAGTGACTAGTGGGGTACCGCAAGGTTCTGTGCTGGGGCCCCAGCTGTTTACATTGTACATTAATGATTTAGATGAGGGGATTAAATGCAGTATCTCCAAATTTGCGGATGACACTAAGTTGGGTGGCAGTGTGAGCTGCGAGGAGGATGCTATGAGGCTGCAGCGTGACTTGGATAGGTTAGGTGAGTGGGCAAATGCATAGCAGATGAAGTATAATGTGGATAAATGTGAGGTTATCCATTTTGGTGGTAAAAATAGAGAGACAGACTATTATCTGAATGGTGACAGATTAGGAAAAGGGGAGGTGCAACGAGACCTGGGTGTCATGGTACATCAGTCATTTAAGGTTGGCATGCCCATACAGCAGGCGGTTTAGAAAGCAAATGGCATGTTGGCCTTCATAGCGAGGGGATTTGAGTACAGCGGCAGGGAGGTGTTACTACAGTTGTACAGGGCCTTGGTGAGGCCACACCTGGAGTATTGTGTACAGTTTTGGTCTCCTAACTTGAGGAAGGACATTCTTGCTGTTGAGGGAGTGCAGCGAAGGTTCACCAGACTGATTCCCGGGTTGACGGGACTGACAGATCAAGAAAGACTGGATCAACTGGGCTTGTATTCACTGGAGTTCAGAAGAATGAGAGGGGATCTCATAGAAATGTTTAAATTTCTGACGGGTTTAGACAGGTTAGATGCAGGAAGAATGTTTCCAATGTTGGGGAAGTCCAGAACCAGGGGTCACAGTCTAAGGATAAGGGGTAAGCCATTTAGGACCGAGATGAGGAGAAACTTCTTCACCCAGAGAGTGGTGAATCTGTGAAATTCTCTACCACAGACAGTTGTTGAGGCCAATTCACTAAATATATTAAAAAGGAGTTAGATGTAGTCCTTACTACTAGGGGGATCAAGGGGTATGGCGAGAAAGCAGGAATGGGGTACTGAAGTTGCATGTTCAGCCATGAACTCATTGAATGGTGGTGCAGGCTCGATGTTTCTATATTTCTATACTCCATCACCTTATCAATAAAGGCCAAGATTCCATTGGATTTCCTGATCACTTGCTGTACCTGCATACTTACCATTTGTATTTCATGCACAAATACCTCCAGCTCCCGTTGTCCTGCACCACTTTGCAATCTTTTTCCATTTAAATAATAACTTGCTCTTTGATTTTTTTTCTGCCAAAGTGCATGACCTCACATTTTCCATCATTATACTCAGTCAAATTTTTGCCCACTCACTTAGCCTGTCTATGTCCTTTTGCAGATTTTTTGTGTCCTACTCACACAGTGCTTTTCCTCCCATCTTTGTATCATCAGCAACCTTGGCTATGTTACACTCGGTCCCTTCTTCCATGTCTTAAATACAGACTGTAAATAGTTGGGGTCCCAGCACTGATCCCTGCGGCACCCTAATAGTTACTGATTGCCAACCTTAGAATGGACCATTCATCCCAACTCCCTGTTTTCTCTTCGTTAGCCAATCCTCTATCCATGCTAATATGTTACCCCCAACCCCGTGAACTTTTATCTTGTGCAGTAATCTTTTATGTGGCACCTTGTCAAATGCCTTCTGGAAGTCCAAATACATCATATCCACTAGTTCCCCTTTATCCATCCTGTTCATTACATCCTCAAAGAATTCCAGCAAATTTGTCAAACATGACTTCCCCTTCAAAAATCCATGCTGACTCTGCTTGACTGAATTATAGAATTATAGAAACATAGAAAATAAGTGCAGGAGTAGGCCATTCGGCCCTTCGAGCCTCCACTACCATTCAATAAGATCATGGCTGATCATTCACCTCAGTATCCCTTTCCTGCTTTCTCTCCATACCCCTTGAACCCTTCAGCCATAAGGGCTATATCTAACTCCCTCTTGAATATATTCAATGAACTGGCATCAACAACTCTCTGCGGTAGAGAATTCCACAAGTTAACAACTCTCTGACTGAAGAAATTTCTCCTCATCTCAGTCCTGAATGGCTTACCCCGTATCCTATGACTGTGTCCTCTGGTTCTGGACTTCCCCAACATCGGGAACATTCTTCCTGCATCTAACCCGTCCAGTCCCGTCAGAATTTTATTTGTTTCTATGCGAGCCTCTCTCATCCTTCTAAACTCCAGTGAATACAGGCCCAATCGACCCAGTCTCTCCTTATATGTCAGTCCTGCCATCTCGGGAATCAGTCTGGTGAACCTTCGCTGCACTCCCTCAATAGCTAGAATGTCCTTCCGCAGATTAGGAGACCAAAACTGAACACAATATTCCAGGTGAGGCCTCACCAAGGCCCTGTACAACTGCAGTAAGACCTCCCTGCTCCCATACTCAAATCCCCTAGCTATGAAGGCCAACATACCATTTGCCTTCTTCACCGCCTGCTGTACCTGCATGCCAACTTTCAATGACTGATGTACCATGACACCCAGGTCTCGTTGCACCTCCCCTTTTCCTAATCTGTCGCCATTAAGATAATATTCTGCCTTTGTGTTTTTACCCCCATAGTGGATAACCTCACGTTTATCCACATTATACTGCATCAGCCATGCATTTGCCCACTCACCTAACCTGCCTATGTCACCCTGAAGCCTCTTCGCATCCTCCTCACAGCTCACACAGCCACCCGGTTTAGTGTCATCTGCAAACTTGGAGATATTACAATCAATTCCTTCATCTAAATCATTAATGTATATTGTAAAGAGCTGGGTTCCCAGTACTGAGCCCTGCGGCACCCCAGTAGTTACTGCCTGCCATTCTGAAAAGGACCCGTTTATCCCGACTCTCTGCTTCCTGTCTGCCAACCAGTTCTCTATCCACGTCAGTACATTACCCCCAATACCATGTGTTTAATTTTGCATACTAATCTCTGTGTGGGACCTTGTCAAAAGCCTTTTGAAAGTCCAACTACACCACATCCACTGGTTCTCCCCTGTCCACTCTGCCAGTTACATACTCAAAAAATTCCAGAAGATTTGTCAAGCATGATTTCCCTTTCATAAATCCATGCTGATTGGGACAGATGCTGTCACTGCTTTCCAAATGCACAGCTATTTCATCTTTAATAATTGATTCCAACATTTTCTCCACTACTGATGTCAGGCTAACCGGTCTATAATTCCCTTTATCTCTCCCTCCTTTTTTAAAAAGTGGTGTTACATTAGCTACCCTCCAGTCCATAGGAATGATCCAGGGTTGATAGATTGTTGGAAAATGATCACCAATGCATCCACTATTTCTCGGGCCACTTCCTTAAGTGCTCTGGGATGCAGACTATCAGGCCCCGGGGAGTTATCGACCTTCAATCCCATCAATTTCCCTCATACAATTTCCCGCTTAATAAGGATTTCCTTCAGTTCCTCCTTCTCACTAGACACTCGGTCCCCTAGTATTTCCGGAAGGTTATTTGTGTCTTCCTTCGTGAAGGCAGAACCAAAGTATTTGTTCAACTGGTCTTGCATTTCTTTGTTACCCATTATAAATTCAGCTGAATCTAACTGCAAGGGACCTACGTTTGTCTTCACTAATCTTTTTCTTTTCACATATCTATAGAAGCTTTTGCAGTCAGTTTTTATGTTCCCGGCAGGCTTCCTCTCATACTCTATTTTCCCTCTCCTAATTAAATCCTTTGTCCTCCTCTGCTGAATTCCAAATTTCTCCTAGTCCTCAGGTTTGCTGCCAATACTTTCTGGCCAGTTTATATGCCTCTTCCTTGGATTTAACACTATCCTTAATTTCCCTTGTTAGCCACAGTTGAGCCACCTTCCCCGTTTTATTTTTACTCCAGACAGGGATGTACAATTGTTTGAAGTTCATCCATATGATATTTAAATGTTTGCCATTGCGTAACCACCGTCAACCCTTTAAGTGTCATTTGCCAGTCTATTCTAGCCAATTCACGTCTCATACCATCGAAGTTACCTTTCCTTAAGTTCAGGACCTTAGTCTCTGAGTTAAATGTGTCACTCTCCATCTTAATGAAGAATTCTACCATATTATGGTTACTCTTCCCCAAGGGGCCTGGCACAACAAGATTGCTAATTAGTCCTTTCTCATTACACATCACCTAGTCTAGGATTGCCAGCCCTCTAGTTGGTTCCTCGATATATTGGTCTGGAAAACCATCCCTAATACACTCCAGGAAATCCTCCTCCACCATATTGCTACAAGTTTGGTTAGCCCAATCTATATGTAGATTAAAGTCGCCCATGATAACTGCTGTACCTTTATTGCACGCATCCCTAATTTCTTGTTTAATGCTGTCCCCAAACTCACTACTACTGTTTGGTGATCTGCACACAACTCCCACTAGCATTTTCTGCGCTTTGGTATTCCGCAGTTCCACCCATACAGATTCCACATCATCCAAGCTAATGTCCTTCCTTACTATTGCATTAATTTCTTCTTTAACCAGCAACGCTACCCCACCTCCTTTTCCTTTCTGTCTATCCTTCCTGAATGTTGAATACCCCTGAATGTTGAGTTCCCAGCCTTGGTCACCCTGGAGCCATGCCTCCGTGATGCCAATTATATCATATTCATTAATTGCTGCCTGTGCAGTTAATTCATCCACCTTATTATGAATACTCCTCGAATTGAGGCACAGAGCCTTCAGGCTTGTCTTTTTAACACACTTTGCCCCTTTAGAATTTTACTGTAATGTAGTCCTTTTTGATTTTTGCCTTTGTTTTCTCTGCCCTCCACTTTTACTTTTCTTCTTGCTATCTTTTGCTTCTGCGCCCATTCTACTTCCCTCTGTCTCCTTGCATAGGTTCCCATCCCCCTACCATATTAGTTTAATCCCTCCCCAAAAGTACCAGAAAACACTCCCCCTAGGACATTGATTCCAGTCCTGCCCAGGTGCAGACCGTCCAGTTTATACTGGTCCCACCTCCCCCAGAACCGGTTCCAATGTCCCAGGAATTTGAATTCCTCCCTTCTGCACCACTTCTCAATGTGCTTTTCCTAATGTCCTGCTACTACTTCTTTAATAATGGACGCCAACATTTTCCAACCACAGATGCTAGGCTAACTGGTCTATAGTTTCCTGCTTTTTGTCTGCCTCCTTTTTTAAATAGGAGCATTAGATTTGCCGTTTTCCAATCTGCTGGGACCTCCCTAGAATCCAGGGAGCAGATGAATACGTGGCTGGAGAGATGGGAGGTGGGAGGGCTTTAATTTCCTGAGGCATCGGGACCTGTACAAGCCGGAGGGGTTGCACCTCAACTGAGCCGCGACCAATATCCTCGCAGGGGGGTTTGCTAGTGCTGCTGGGGAAGGTTTAAACTAGCTTCGCAGGAGGATGGCAACCTGAAAATAGATTCAGTCGGAAGGGAAGTAAAGCTGGAATTAGAAAGCAAAAATAAAGAAAATGAGTTTGAAGGAAAGAGGAATCAAGCAGGAAAAAAGGGTAAAAAAACAAATTTAAAGGCACTTTGTCTAAATGCACATTGCATTTGTAACAAAATAGATGAGTTGATGACACAAATAGAGACAAATTGGTATGATCTGATAGCCATTACAGAGACGTGGTTGCAAGGTGACCAGGATTGGGAATTAAATATTCAGAGGTATTTGACAATCCGGAAGGACAGTCAGAAAGGAAAAGGAGATGGGGTAGCTTTATTGATAAAGAATGGAATCACTGCAACAGTGAGAAATGATATTGGCTCAAATGATCAGGATGTTGAAACAGTTTGGGTGGAGATAAGAAATAATTATGGGAAAAAGTTCCTGGTGAGAGTAGTCTATAGGCCCTCTAACAGTAGCAACTCTGTTGGTCGGAGCATAAACCAGGAATTTTGGGGGCTTGTAAAAAGGGAACAGCAATAATCATGGGTGATTTTAACCTCTATATTGATTGGACAAATAAAATTGGTCAGTGTAGCCTTGAGGAAGAGTTCATAGAGTGCATAAGGGATGGGTTCCTTGAGCAGTATGTAACTGAACCAACCAAGGGGCAGGATATCTTGGATCTGGTCCTGTGAAATGAGACAGGTTTAATAAACAATGTCCTAGTGAAGGATTCCCTTGGAATGAGTGATCATAGCATGATTGAGTTTCAAATTCAGATGGAGGATGAGAAAGTTGGATCTCTAACCAGCGTTCTAAACTTAAATAAAGGAGACTCTTGCAGCAACATTGTTGATATTGCTGGTCTAGTTAAGCTTCTGGTCAATTGTAACCCCCAGGATGATGATAGTAGGTAACTTGACAATAGTGATGACATTGAAGGTCAGGGGAGGTTGGACTTTTTCTTGTTGGCGTTGGTTATTTCCTGGCGCTTATGTTACCTATCACTGGTCAGTTCAAACTAGAATATTGTCCAGCTGTGTGGAATAGAATAATGGAATATTCTCATCTCCTCAGATTTTGGCAATTCTTTGACCCAATACTGTCATTGTTTAATCTTTGATGGAGTTTTACTCTGGATATGTGCATGAAAGAGAAAGGAATAGAAGGATATGTTGATAGGATGAGAGGTAAGGAGGGTGGAGGCTCTTGGAGCATAAACACTGGCTTCGACCTGTTGGGCCGAATGGCCTGTTTTGGTGCTGTAAATTCTATATTAACATAAGAACATAAGAATTAGGAACAGGAGCAGGCCATCTAGCCCCTCGAGCCTGCTCTGCCATTCAATAAGATCATGGCTGATCTGGCCGTGGACTCAGCTCCACTTACCCGACCTCTCCCTGTAACCCTTAATTCCCTTATTGCTTAAAAATCTATCTATCTGTGACTTGAATACATTCAATGAGCTAGCCTCAACTGATTCCTTGGGCAGAGAATTCCACAGATTCACAACCCTCTGGGAGAAGAAATTCTTTCTCAACTTGGTTTTAAATTGGCTCCCCCGTATTTTGAGGCTGTGCCCCCTAGTTCTAGCCTCCCCTACCAGTGGAAACAACCTCTCTGCCTTTATCTTGTCTATCCCTTTCATGATTTTAAATGTTTCTATAAGATCACCCCTCATCCTTCTGAACTCCAACGAGTAAAGACCCAGTCTACTCAATCTATCATCATAAGGTAACCCCCTCATCTCCGGAATCAGCCTAGTGAATCGTCTCTGTACCCCCTCCAAAACCAGTATATCCTTCGTTAAGTAAGGTGACCAAAACTGCACGCAGTACTCCAGGTGCGGCCTTACCAATACCCTATACATTTGAAGCAGGACCTCCCTGCTTTTGTAGTCCATCCCTCTCGCAATGAAGGCCAACATTCCATTCGCCTTCCTGATTACCTGCTGCACCTGTAAACTAACTTTTTGGGATTCATGCACAAGGACTCCCAGGTCCCTCTGCATCTCAGCATGTTGTAATTTCTCCCCATTCAAATAATATTCCCTTTTACTGTTTTTTTTCCCAAGGTGGATGACCTCACATTTTCCGATATTGTATTCCATCTGCCAAACCTTTGCCCATTCGCTTAACCTATCCAAATCTCTTTGCAGCCTCTCTGTGTCCTCTACACAACCCGCTTTCCCACTAATCTTTGTGCCATCTGCAAATTTTGTTACACTACACTCTGTCCCCTCTTCCAGGTCATCTATGTATATTGTAAACAGTTGTGGTCCCAGCACCGATCCCTGTGGCACACCACTAACCACCGATTTCCAACCCGAAAAGGACCCATTTATCCCGACTCTCTGCTTTCTGTTCGCCAGCCAATTCTCTATCCACGCTAATACATTTCCTCTGACTCCGCATACCTCTATCTTCTGCAGTAACCTTTTGTGTGGCATCTTATCGAATGCCTTTTGGAAATCTAAATACACCACATCCATCGGTACACCTCTATCCACCATGCTTGTTATATCCTCAAAGAATTCTAGTAAATTAGTAAAACATGATTTCCCCTTCATGAATCCATGCTGCGTCTGCTTGATTGCACTATTCCTATCTAGATGTCCCGCTATTTCTTCCTTAATGATAGTTTCAAGCATTTTCCCCACTACAGATGTTAAACTAACCGGCCTATAGTTACCTGCCTTTTGTCTGCCCCCTTTTTTAAACAGAGGCGTTACATTAGCTGCTTTCCAATCCACTGGTACCTCTCCAGAGTCCAGAGAATTTTGGTAGATTATAACGAATGCATCTGCTATAACTTCCGCCATCTCTTTTAATACCCTGGGATGCATTTCATCAGGACCAGGGGACTTGTCTACCTTGAGTCCCATTAGCCTGTCCAGCACTACCCCCCTAGTGATAATGATTGTTTCAAGGTCCTCCCTTCCCACATTCCCGTGACCAGCAATTTTTGGCATGGTTTTTGTGTCTTCCACTGTGAAGACCGAAGCAAAATAATTGTTTAAGGTCTCAGCCATTTCCACATTTCCTATTATTACATCCCCTTTCTCATCTTCTAAGGGACCAACATTTACTTTAGTCACTCTTTTCCGTTTTATTTATCAGTAAAAGCTTTTACTATCTATTTTTATGTTTTGCGCGTTTACCTTCGAAATCTATATTTCCTTTCTTTATTGCTTTTTTAGTCATTCTTTGCTGTTGTTTAAAATGTTCACAATCCTCTAGTTTCCCACTAACCTTGGCCACCTTATACGCATTGGTCTTTGATTTGATACTCTCCTTTATTTCCTTGGTTATCCACGGCTGGTTATCCCTTCTCTTACCGCCCTTCTTTTTCACTGGAATATATTTTTGTTGCGCACTATGAAAGAGCTCCTTAAAAGTCCTCCACTGTTCCTCAATTGTGCCACTGTTTAGTCAGTGTTTCCAGTCTACTTTAGCCAACTCTGCCCTCATCCCACTGTAGTCCCCTTTGTTTAAGCATAGTACGCTCATTTCTGACACAACTTCCTCACCCTCAATCTGGATTACACATTCAACCATACTGTGATCACTCATTCCGAGAGGATCTTTTACTAGGAAACCATGAAGCAACTCGATTTCAAAAAACTGCAGGGGAATTACTACTCAGCTCCCCATAAATTACCAAAGATTATTTTTTTCCTCACTGAACAGGGACTAGCAAGATATCTGTTTAATTAAGTGGATGCAGCAAAATAAAGTTCTACACCGAGGTAAGCTAGAAGGACATGAGGGAAAGATTCTGCCAGCAAAGGGCTATACATGTTCTGTCTTTACTAAGGTTGGTTTAAATTGAAATTAAAACTAATGAGCGATATAATATTATATTGACAGTGTGAATTTAAGGATGCTATGGAATAGGATTACATTACTAATCTACGGACTCTTTAAACAGATACCAAGGAGAGCAGGGTGCAGAGAGTACAGAAAATGCAGAGAATTGAAATTCTAAACTTCTCAACTTGGGATTGTTTTGTTCTTTATTCACTTGCTTCTATAAAAGATAGTGTCATCTCATTCTTTGAGACAATATTAGGAATGTGTTTTTCTGCTCAGCATTCATTCTGACTATTCAACCATCTCTGAAACACTTGCAATCCTCCTGGAAGATCAGTACTGCTTTAATATGCTTCTTCTGTTGAATTATGCTGTCCCTCTGTATAATTTCTATAGATGTAATTTTAGGAATTCGCACTACTGACATGGAGCTTCAACCATTAGACCATAACAGATTAGAAAAACCTATGGGACCTGCTGACCTCTGCATACCAATCACCAGCATGAGTTTCCAGCAGATAAAACTTCATGCTGAGAATGCAAAATCTTAAAAGGGGCCTTGACGTTCCTCCATAAATCGGTTAAATGTGTATTTAGCTCCCAAATTACCAACTCATTTATGCAATACTCTAATGTTTATTGCGGATGTCTCAGCACATCTACATGCATCATGGCTTTTTATTCCTTATATGAGGAGCTTAAGTGCTTCACCAAGTCTGATGCCAATATTGTCTTCCTGTGTGGTCTGAGCAATCCATAGAGGTATTGTGTAACAAATCTTCTAGCCTTCCTGGTAACCTGTCGGAACACAACTGAAAGCGTCCCACTGTTTTTCGGCATTATTCCCCTCATTTAGATAATCGTAAACTGAAATATACTCAGTAGGTATTTCAGACAGAATCAGTCAAGGCGCATTAAATACTGTAATTAACAACCTCCAGAAATGTGGTGAATGTTAGATCTATTCCTGATTGCTTTCATCAACTAGTCAATCGTCACAACTAAAAGTTGGCCAAAAACACCACAGGACTTTGCCATCATTTTTTAAGATTTATATTGTGCTGAAAATATTTTCTAGTTTTGTTTGCTTTGTAACAAGATCGCTATAATTCATTTCACAGCAATATTAATGACATAAAGTGTGGCCTATAAATCAATTCAATGATTAACATTTGATATGCCTAGTTGTTTGGGATCAATACTGGTGTGATACAGTGGTAAAGGACAATGTAGGAGCCAAAATTATCCAAAGGAATTAAACTAGTCCTTTCATTGACAAGTCTAGGAGCAAGATGTGATGATCAACACTACATGTTGAACATTGGTTCCAATAAGAACTTTCTCAAAACCATTACTAACATGACTGACATGAATGGTATTCTCGCAATTTATGGGAGGGTGTGTACTGAGGAACTTCGTATTATTCAATAGCTTGCCATTCCTATCAGTATACTGCTGGTACAACCAGAATTTAGAAAAGGGGAAGCTGACTGGCTTCCATATAAACAGTAAATAAAAACGAAACATGGACACATTTGTGAGAAATAAATATTTTGGGACTAGAATGTGGAGAAACTGATTTTGATTGTACTATGAGGGGATAAAGACTTTAGTCAAAAATCCTGCTGTGGCTCAATGATGCAGTTCCAGCCCATACAGACCCAGAGGGTTGCTGGTTTAATCCCTGGTATGTGTCAAGAGTGAAATATCATCCCTGGTTTCGGTGCTTAATCACTGTCTAATAATCATTGGCTGGAAGGAGCATAGACTGTGTTATGATGCCCTCCATGGCCTCCCAGTACTTACTGTTTAGGAGCACAGATAAAATATAATCAGCTGGGCAAGGTATCCTGAGGGCTGCTGGTGCCCAGAAATATGAACATAAAAAACTGAGGAGCAGGAAAAGACCAGCTAGCCCATCAAGTCTGCCCCACACTCATGATGGCCGCATCAACATGACTAAACCATCCCTTCCTTCTTTCTTTCCTTCCTTCCTTCCTTCCTTCCTTCCTTCCTTCCTTCCTTCCTTCCTTCCCTCCTTCCTTCCTTCCTTCCTTCCTTCCTTCCCTCCTTCCTTCCCTCCTTCCTTCCTTCCCTCCTTCCTTCCTTCCTTCCCTCCTTCTTTCCCTCCTTCCCTCCTTCCTTCCTTCCCTCCTTCCTTCCCTCCTTCCTTCCCTCCTTCCTTCCCTCCTTCCTTCCTTCCTTCCCTCCTTCCCTCCTTCCTTCCCTCCTTCCTTCCCTCATTCCTTCCTTCCCTCCTTCCTTCCCTCCTTCCCACACCCACACCCACATAATCTCCTAGGACAGGCACAAAACAGGAACTACAAGGGAAAAATAGTCTGGAAAATTCCTCTCTGACCCCCCCTCACTAATATCCAGCATCTCCAGGAGAAGAGAAAAACGGAGGGGGAAATGACTGTTGCCTTTAAGTGTTGCGAGAAGTGTGCAAGCCCTTTTGTATAGTGTTACCACTTGGTGGCACCCTGGAGGTTAAAAGAGCTACGAGTGGTCATACTTGGCTCGGATGGAATGGTATAAGCGAGCAGCAAGGATCCATCATGATAATAGCTTGAAGTCAAGAGCAGTTTAATATTAGTGCCGAATTATTACCAGGATCAGGGATAAGCTAAGTGATTGGGGAATTCTGTGATGCGAAAAGTGGTAAGGATCTTCTTCCAGGCAAATGTGAAAACAGATCCTGTAGGACAAGTCAGTAATGGCAAACAGATCAGAGAGAAGCAATTTAATCAAAGCTCCTTTCCCCATGGAAGTCTTCTGAATTATGCTGCTGTTTCATACGTGGTATATAGACCAAGAAGTCACTTATGAAGATAATTCATTGTTCTATATTTCTGAAGTGGACAAGTTATAAACCTATAAAGGTGCACAGTCTGCATCGATCAGAAGTGGTTTTGGCTCTGCATCAACATAAACTGGGTCGTGTGATTTGAGTCTGAAGTTACCCAAATACAATTCAGGGAGCAGTGAGAGACCACCATCTCCAGAAGCGCTTTGACTACGCAACAGTTGTGAGAAGCAGCCAGTGAGCAGTCAAGTTTAAAAAGTTCCATTCGGACTGTACAGGAGCTATTTAAATGTTCTCATTAATCATGGAAGGGACTTCAGTCACTCCACCTGCTGCAAAAATAACAGTTGTTAACAACTGGGATACTTGAATTCCGAACCAATAAAAAATGATTTTCTTTCCCCATTCAGCAGCCTCATATAAGGGCCCAAGCCCACAGTGCAGGACATCAGCAAGGTTAAAAAGAGTGAAAAGGAAGTAATAATTAGACAATAGTTTCAAGAGCCCGAGGTTTTCAACCATTTCAGAGACATGGTAGCAAGGTGACCAGGACTGGGAATGAAATAATCAGGGATATTTGACAATTCGGAAGGACAGACATAAAGGAAAAGGAGGTGGGGTAGAACTGCTAATAAAGGAAGGGATCAGTGTGTTAGTGAGAAACGATATTGGCTCAGAGAATCAAGATGTTGAATCAGTTGAGGAGGAGATAAGGAATAATAAAGGGAAAAAAGCACTGGCGCGCATAGTCTATAGGCCCCCTAACAATAGCTACACTGTTGGACGGAGTATAAAGCAAGAAATAATGGAGGCTTGTAATAAAGGAAAGGCAATAATCATGGGTGATTTTAACATTGATATTGATTGGACAAAGCAAATTGGCCAGGGTAGCCTTGAGGAGGAGTTCATAGAGTGTATCCGGGATAGTTTCCTTGAATAGTATAGAAACATAGAAACATAGAAAATAGGTACAGGAGTAGGCCATTCGGCCCTTCGAGCCTGCACCACCATTCAATAAGATCATGGCTGATCATTCACCTCAGTATCCCTTTCCTGCTTTCTCTCCATACCCCTTGATCCCTTTAGCGTAAGGGCCATATCCAACTCCCTCTTGAATATATCTAACAAACTGGCATCAACAACTCTCTGCGGAAGAGAATTGCACAGGTTAACAACTCTCTGATTGAAGAAGTTTCACCTCATCTCGGTCCTACATGGCTTACCCCTTATCCTTAGACTATGACTCCTAATTCTGAACTCCCCCAACATCAAGAACATTCTTCCTGCATCTAATCCATCCAGTCCCGTAAGAATTTTATATGTTTCTATGAGATCCCCTCTCATTCTTCTGAATTCCAGTGAATACAGGCCCAGTTGATCCAGTCTCTCCTCATATGTCAGTCCTGCCATCCCGGAAATCAGTCTGATGAACCTTCGCTGCACTCCCTCAATAGCAAGAACGTCCTTCCTCAGATTAGGAGACCAAAACTGAACACAATATTCCAGGTAAGGCCTCACCAAGGCCCTGTTCTGCTACAGCAAGACCTCCCTGCTCCTATACTCAAATCTCCAACATGCCATTTGTCTTCTTCAATGCCTGCTGCACCTACATGCCAACCTTCAATGACTGATAGAAACATAGAAACATAGAAAAATAGGTGCAGGAGTAGGCCATTCGGCCCTTCGAGCCTGCACTGCCATTCAATAAGATCATGGCTGATCATTCCTTCAGTACCCCTTTGCTGCTTTCTCTCCATACCCCTTGATCCCCTTAACCATAAGAGCCATATCTAATTCCCTCTTGAACATATCCAGGGAACTAGCATCAACAACTCTCTGCGGCAGGGAATTCCACAGGTTAACAACTCTCTGAGTGAAGAAGTTTCTCCTCATCTAAGTCCTAAATGGCCTACCCCTTATCCTAAGGCGATGTCACCTGGTTCTGGACTTCCCCAATATCAGGAACATTCTTCCTGCATCTAACCTGTCCAGTTCCGTCAAAATCTTATATGTTTCTATGAGATCCCCTCTCATCCTTCTAAACTCCAGTGAATAAAGGTCCAGTTGATCCAGTCTCTCCTCATATGACAGCCCAGCCATCAATGGAATCAGTCTGGTGAACCTTCACTGCACTCCCTCAATAGCAAGAACGTCCTTCCTCAGACTAGGAGACCAAAACTGTGTATTGAGGCAGGATTAATCAATGATCTCACAGTAAAAGTTCCTCTAGGAATGAGTATCCATAATATAGTTGAATTTCAAATATTGTTGTAAGGTGAGCAAGTTGATTCTCAAACCAGCGTCCTAACCTTAAATAAAAGAGACTACAAAGAACTTTAATGCAAGGAGTATAGCGAATAAGGTGGATGAGCTAAGAGCACAGGTATACACTTGGGAGTATGACATTACAGCCATTACAGAAATATGGTGGAAAGAGGGGCAGGTTTGGCAGATCAATATTCCTGGCTACAGGATTTTTAGACAAGATAGAGGGGGGGTAAAAAGCGGGGGTGGTTGCAGTACAGATTAAAGAAACTATTACAGCGGTGAGGAGGGATGATATGTTAGAGGGATCATCAAATAAAGCCATATGGGTCGAATTGAAAAATAAAAAAGGGGCAATCCCACTGCTGGGGGTGTATTATTGACCCCCCCCCCCCCAAACAGTGGGAGGAAGATAGAGGAGCAAATGTGTAGGCAAATTGCTGTGAAGTCTAAAAACAATAGGGTAATAATAGTAGGGGATTTTAACTATCCAAATATTGATTGGGACAAATTTACTATGAAGGGTACAGAGAGTGTGGAATTCTTGAAATGCATTCAAGAGAACTTTTTTAGTCAGTATGTAGCAAGCCCAACACGAGAGTGGGCGGTCTTGGATTCAGTTTTGGGGAATGAAGCTGGGCAGATCGAAGGGGTATTGTGGGGGAGCACTGGGGTACCAGTGACCATAATTCAGTCAGATTCAAGTTGGTTATGGATAAGGACAAGAATAGGTCTGGAATAAAAGTTACGAATTGTGGAAAAGCTAATTTTGCTAAGTTAAGGAATGATTTGGCCATAGTGGACTGGAAACAGCTACTTGTGGGTAAATCAGTGTCGGAACAGCGGGAGGCATTCAAGGAGGAGATCAGGAAGGCTTAGGCGAAACATGTGCCCTTAAAGAAAAAGGTTGGGAAAAATAATTCCAGAGCCCCCTGGATGTCTCGGGACTTACAGGGAAGGATTAAGAAAAAAAGGGACGCTTATGTCATATACCAATGGCTAAATACTTTAGAATCTTTAGAGGAATATAAAAGTTAAGAGGCAAAATTACAAAGGATATTAGGAATGCTAAGAGAGAGGACGAGAAATTCTTGGCCAGTAAAATTAAGGAAAACGCTAAGATGTTCTATAAATATATTAAGAGTAAGAGGGTATCTAAAGAAAGGATAGGGCCTATTAGAGACTGTGAGGGTAATCTTTGTGTGGAGGCAGAAGATGTTGATAGGGTTCTTAACGAATGCTTTGCATCTGTTTTCACAAAGGAAAGGGGTAATGCAGATACTGCTATCGAGGAGGAGTGTGATATTCTGGATGAAATAAATATAGTGAGAGAAGAAGTATTAAGGGGTTTAGCAGCTTTGAAAGTAGATAAGTCCCCAGGCCCGAATGAAGTGCATCCCAGGCTGTTGAACGAAGTAAAGGAAGAAATAGCAGAGGCCTTGACCATCATTTTCCAGTCCTCTTTGGATCTGGGCATGGTGCCGGAGGATTGGAGGACTGCTAATGTAGTACCCTTGTTTAAGAAGGGAAAAAGGGATAGGCCGAATAATTACAGGCCTGTCAGCCAAACCTCAGTGGTGGGAAAATTATTGGAAAAAATCTTGAAAGACAGGATAAATCTGCATTTGGAAAGGCAAGGATTAATTAGGGACAGTCAGCACGGATTTGTTAAGGGAAGTTCATGTTTGACTAACCTGATTGAATTTTTTGAGGAGGTAACTAAGAGGGTCGATGAGGGTAGTGCATAGGTTGTAGTATATATGGACTTTAAGGCTTTTGAAAAGGTCCCACATAGTAGACTGGTCATGGAGGTTAAAACCCATGGGATACAGGGCAAAGTGCCAAGTTGGATCCAAAATTGGCTTTGAGGTAGGAAGCAAAGGGTAATGATTGATGGATGTTTTTGTGACTGGAAGGATGTTTCCAGTGGGGTTCTGCAGGGCTCAGTACTGAGTCCTTTGCTTTGTCAGGTATATATCAGCAATTTAGATTTGAATATAGGGAATATGATTAAGAAGTTTGCAGACAACATTAAATTGGCTATGTGGTTGATAATTAATTGAAATGTCATGGGCTGCAGGAGGATATCAATCTACTGGTCAGGTGGGCAGAGAAGTGGCAAATGGAATTTAATTCAGGGAAGTGTGAGGTGGTAACTTTGGGAGGGCTCAGAAGGAAAGGGTATACACATTAAGCGGTAGGTCACTTAATAGTGTAGATGAACAAAGGGACCTTGGGTACTTGTCCACAGATCCCTAAAAGTAGCAGGCCAGGTGGATAAGGTGGTTAAGAAGGCCTACGGAATGCTTGCCTTTATTTGCCAAGGCATGGAATATAAGAGCAGGGAGGTTATGCTTAAATTATATAATATTTTGGTTAGGCCACAGCTGGAGTACTGTGTGCAGTTCTGGTCGCCGTATTATAGGACGGACGTGATTGCACTGGAGAGGGTGTAGAGGAGATTTACTAGGATGCTGCCTGGATTGGAGAATTTTAGTTATGAGGACAGATTGAATAGGCTGGGTTTGTTCTAATTGGAACAGAGGAGGCTGAGATGAGACCTCATCGAGGTGTACAAAATATTGAGGGGCCTGGACATAGTGGATAGTAAGGGTCTATTTCTATTGGTGGAGGGGTCTATTATGTGGGAGAATAGTTTTAAGGTGGTTGGTGGAAGGTTTAGAGGGGATTTGAGCTGGGGATTCTTTACGCAGAGGGTTGTGGGAATCTGGAACTCGCTGCCTGGAAGAATGGTGGATGCCAAAACCCTCACCACTATTAAGAGATGTTTTGATGGGCACTTAAAGTACAGTAACCTGTGGGACCTAGAGCTGGTAATTGGGATTAGACTGGATGACCTTTTGTTGGACGGCGCAAATATAATAGTAACTACTGCAGGGAATGGAATACGGCCAGGGTGATCTCCTGGACTAGTGTCGATCGCCTGGATGGGTCGGAGAGGAATTTTCCCAGATTTATTTTCTCCATAAATTGGCCTGGGTTTTTATCTGGTTTTTGCCTCTCCCAGGAGATCACATGGCTCCGGTTGGGGTGGAGTTTCGATGTTTTCAGTATAAGGGGTGTCGCAGTTATGTGAGGCAGACTGGTTGGGCTGGGTGCTCGTTGCCTTTCCGTCATTGTTCATAGGTTTATATGTAACCTTTAGGTCTGCTGAACAAGGGCCCTGCGGCTCTTTGTCGGCCGGCGCAGACATGATGGCCTCCTTCTGCGCTGTAAATGGCTGAAATGGCCTCCTTCTGTGCTGTAAATTTCTGTTTCTATGTTTCTAAAGGTATGAGAGCAGTGTTGGCTAAAGTGGACTGGGAAAATAGACTAAAGAATGGGACAGTTGATGAGCATGGCAGACATTTAAGGAGATATTTCATAACTCACAACAAAAATACATTCCAATGAGAAGGAAAGACTGTAAGAGAAGGGATACCCATCCGTGGCTAACTCAGGAAATAAGGGAGGGTATCAAATTGAAGGAGTGGGAGGCCAGAGGATTGGGACATTTTTAAAAGCCAGCAGAGACCGACTAAAAAAATGATTAAGAGAGGGAACATAGATTATGAAAGTAAATGAGCAAGGAATATAAAAACAGAGAGTAAGATTTTCTACAGGTACATAAAAAGGAAAAGAGTGGCGAAAGTAAACATTGGTCCCCTGGAGGATGAGACTGGGGAAGTAATAATGGAGAACAGGGAAAAGGCAGAGATGTTGAACAAATATTTTGTATCTTCATGATAGAAGACACTAAAAACGTCCCCATAATGGGTAATCAAGGGGCTATAGGAAGGGAGGAAATTAATACAATCACTACCACCAATGAAGTAGTACTAGGTAAAATAATGGGACTAAAGATGGACAAGTCCCGTGGACCTAATGACTTACACCCTAGGGTCTTAAGAGAAGTAGCGGCAGAGATGGGGGATGCATTGGTTTAAATCTACCAAAATTCCCTGGATTCTGGGGCGGTCCCAGCAGATTGGAAAACCGCAAATGTAACGCTCCTATTTAAAAAAGGACGCAGGCAAAAAGCAGGAAACTATAGAGCAGTTAGCCTAACATCTGTGGTTGGGAAAATGTTGGAGTCCATTATTAAAGAAGCAGTAGCAGGACATTTGGAAAAGCAATTTGATGGAATTCTTTGAGGATGTAACGAACAGGGTGGATAAAGGGGAACCAGTGGATGTGGTGTATATGAACTTCCAAAAGGCATTTGACAAGGTGCCACATAAAAGGTTACTGCACAAGGTAAAAGTACACAGGGTTGGGGATAATATATTAGCATGAATAGAGGATTGGCTAACTAACAGAAAACATAGAGTTGGGATAAAATGGTTCATTCTCGGGTAGGCAATCAGTAATTAGTGGGGTGCCACAGGGATCAGTGCTGGGACCCCAACTATTTACAATCTATATTAACGACTTGGAAGAAGGGACCGAGTGTAACGTAGCCAAGTTTGCTGATGATACAAAGATGGGAGAAAAAGCAAAGTGTGAGGAGCACACAATAAATCTGCAAAAGGACACAGACAGGCTAAGTGAGTGGGCAAGAATTTGGCAGATGGAATGTAATGTTGGAAAGTGTGAGTTCATGCACTTTGGGAGAAAAAAATCAAGGAGCAAGCTATTATTTAAATGGAGAAAGATTGGAAAGTGCTGCAGTACAGCAGGACCTGGGGGTACTTGTGCATGAAACTCAAAAGGTTAGCATGCAGGTATAGCAAGTGATAAGGAAGGCCAATGGAATCTTGGCCTTTATTGGTAAGGGGATGGAGTATAAAAGCAGGGAAGTCTTGCTACAGTTATACAGGGTATTGGTGAGATCACACCTGAAATACTACGTGCAGTTTTGGCTTCCATATTTAAGAAAGGATATACTTGCTTTGGAGGCAATTCCGAGAAGGTTCACTTGGTTGATTCCGGAGATGAGGGGCTTAACTTGTGAGGAAAGGTTGAGTAGCTTGGGCCTCTATTCATTGGAATTCAGAAGAATGAGAGGTGATTGTATTGAAACGTATAAGATTATGAGGGGACTTGTCAAGAAGGATGCAGAGAGGATGTTTCCACTGTTAGGGGAGACTAAAACTAGAGGGCATAATCTTAGAATAAGTGGCCGCCCAATTAAAACTGAGATGAGGAGGAATTTCTTCTCTCAGACAGTTTTAAATGTGTGGAATTCACTGCCTCAGAGAGCTGTGGAAGCTGGGACATTGAATAAATTTAAGACAGAGATAGACAGTTCTTTAACCGGTAAGGGAATAAGGGGTTATGGGGAGCGGGCAGGGAAGTGGACCAGAGTCCATGATCGGATCAGCCATGATCATATTAAATGGCCGAGCAGGCTCAAGGGGCTGTTTGGCCTACTCCTGCTCCTATTTCTTATGTTCTTATTTCCAGGTGGCATTCAATAAGGTGCCACATAAGAGGTTACTGCATAAAATAAAAGTTCACAGGGTTGGGGGTAATATATTAGCATGGATAGAGGATTGATTAACTAAAGAAAACAGAGAGTTAGGATAAATGGATCATTTTCCGGTTGGCAAACAGTCACGAGTGGGGTGTCGCAGAGATCGATTCTGGGTCCTCAACTACTTATAATCTGTATTAATGACTTGGATGAAAGGACGGAGTGTAATGTAGCCATGATTGCTCATGATACAAAGATCGGTGGGAAAGCAAATTGTGAGGAGAACACAAAAAATATGCAAAGGGATATAGACAGGCTAAGTGAGTGGGCACAAATTTGGCAGATGGAGAATAATGTGGGAAATGTGAGGTTATCCACTTTGGCAGAAATAATAGAAAAGCAAATTATAATTTAAATAGAGAAAAATTGCAAAGTGCTGCAGTACAGATGGACCTGGGTGACCTTGTGCATGAAACACAAAAGGTTTGTATGTAGGTACAGCAAGTAATCTTATTGCAAGGTGGATAGAGTACAAAAGCAGAGAAGGCCTGCTACAACTGTACAGGGTATTGGTGAGACCACACCTGGAGTACTGTGTGCAGTTTTGGTTTCCGTATTTAAGGAAGGATATACTTGCATTGGAGGCTGTTCAGAAAATGTTCACTAGGTTTATTCCGGAGATGAGGGGGTTAACTTATGAGGATAGGCTGAGTAGGTTGGGCCTCTCCACATTGGAGTTCAGAAGAATGAGAGGTGATCTTATTGAAACTTATAAGATAATGAAGGGGCTCGACAAGGTGGATGCACAGAGGATATTTCCACTTATAGGGGAAACTAAAAATGGGTTTTCAGATCGCCGGCTTGTTGCCATTCTCAAAGTTCCGAGTCTCCATTTTTGAAAAAGTGCGTTTCTGCGAGCGACATGAAATGGGCGGTAGCATTAAATCTCTCTGACCTTCTGCCGTAAAGTGTCGCTGTCCTTAGCAACGGCATGGCAACGTTCGATTCCCGCGACTCAGGAGGACAAAAGTCATCATGGCATGTGCAGAAGAGAAGACAGAGAGAGAGGGAGCTGAGAGGGACTGAAGGCATGTGTGGGTGTGGTGTGGCTGCTTTGGGAGGAAGGAGGGAGAGTTTAGAGCTTAAGAGCAAATAGGGAAACAAAAAGTAGCTGTTACCAGCCAGATATTAACTTGAATTTGGCCTATAATGGAGGGAGAGGAGGAGGCGTCACAACACGCAGTGGAGACTGATACTGACGAGAGCAGTGAGCTGGGAGAGGAGCGCATTGGAGGGTGCAAATGATCGAGGAGGTTCTCAGACGAGGCAAATGCCTCCTTCCTGCAGGAGGTCGAGTTATGCTGGGGTGATTTGACCCAGGGAGGGCGTGGGAAGCCCACCCCACAGGCCTACCAGAAGGTATGGGCCGAGATAGCAGAGGTGGTCTCGTCGGCGACCAACTTGGTGCGTGAGGGCAACCAATGCCGCAAACCATGGAATGACCTTTTGGGATCCGCAAGAGTAAGTATTACATTTATTTACATGTACTTATGTATTTATATAATTTGATTTGTAAAAGTCATCAGTGACTATCAGCAGATGTGAGGTCTTTCACTTTTACTGGGAATGTTGTAGTCAAAGCCTCCGGTCACACTGCACATCTTTAGGTAATGAATGACAATTCTCATAATAATCATGATCACATCTGTTGGTTATGTGTTGTATCAGTCTCTGTGACAGTACCTAGCAATGATATCACACAATGATCTCATGCCATGTCGTCATGTCACCTTTTACAGAAGAAGCTGTCGACGATGAGGCCCGTGCAGAGGCGAATGGGTGAGGGGCCACCAGTCATCAGCGACATCACTGACATGGAGGAGCAGGTGCACACACTCGTGGGAAAGCACCCCCGGACAGCCACGCAAGCATCCGCAGACGCTAAAGTGAAGTGATGTGAGTAAAGTTTACACCATTGCGTGATGTAAATTCAATAGATGAAACACCCATTCATATCCAAACAATCATATATGATAGCTGATTTCTAAAATTTCCTATAAATAAAGCTGACCTAATGAAAATCATTGCAATGCAGAATGTGTTGATGGTCATGAAATGTGATGTCTGTGATGATTTTGAGAGGGGTGGTGCTTTTGTTGTGCATATGCTGTGTGTAGTACTGGACTCACCTTGTGACCCGAGCGCCCCCTTCTCCTCGAATAACCTCATTGGTGTTTTGCAGCTCAGCCAGCAGCATGGCCCCAGGCAAGACCACAGAGGCCAGAAGGTGGGGGCGTGGGGCCGGACTCACCAGACGATCTAACCGCTGGTGCTGAGGAGCTCCGATTCTCGCCCGTCAATCTGCTGGGTCTGTTCTCTACGGATGAGAGCACGGACTTCGAGGAACCTACATCGCCATGCTCCAGAAGCCATTCCATCCCAAGGCCATCTAGTGCTCCTCCGGTCAATCCTGCTGCCACTCTGGAGGTACCGGCCCCAAGCACCTCGCCACAGGGCACTCCATTTGTCCCCAGGACGGCACAGAACCCGCGGAGGTTTCGTAAACACAGCAGGTTTGGTCCACGAGCGCGACATAAGAGTGGAGAGATGGTACAGTTGTCCAGGAGGATGGTAGATATTGGTGACCAGATCCTCGATGCATTGGGGGGCATATCCCGACACCTGGCCACCATGACTGAGTACGTTCCATGGATAGCGGACGCCCTGGAGACGATAGCGAGGAACGCTGCTGGCACAGGACTCCCAGTGGTCCCAGAGCGCGGCACTCCACCCCTAGGTTCTGCACCACCACTGTGAGCGACAGATGAGAGGCAGGACCAAGATCCTGCTTCTGGATCAGAGAATGTTCCCCCCTCAGCAGCCCCCACTCCCGTACCCGTCCAACCGCCGCCTCTGCCTCATCCCTCCCGTCTGCCTTCATCCCTCCCAATGCGGCACCGCCTCAGAGCTCTTCGGTCAGGTGGCATGGAGCGAAGAGCGGAAAGGTTAGAGGTGGGGAGAAGAAGTGGAGGGGGATAGGAATGTGAGCTGCATGTCCGCAGGTGATGGCTTTATTATATCTCCATCTCGGTGCATGTAATTTGTTATAATGTACAGGGGGGGGGGGGGGCACCATCATGCTTTGCCTTTGTGATCTGTGTTGCTGGACATGTTGACCATTTGATTGAAAAAGTGGGGTGTGGGCAGGGGTGGAGTGTTTTTGACCGTGATACTTATTGTTGTGCATCTGTAAAGCATGCAATCCCATGTTCCGCCACCAGGGAGCTCATCCCCTGCAGTCCCCAGGGATCCCAGCATCCCTTGGGAGCACGGTATATAAGCCGGCTCCTAAGGTCTGTTCCTCACTCTGGAATGTCTTATTAAAGACTGAGGTCACTGTTACTTTGACCTCTCTGTGTGCAGCCTCATCTGTGTTAGGAACACAATAATTGGTGACGAGAATACGAATCCAACGCAAAGATGCAGCAAACTGTGGGCATCCTGGAGAAGTTCTTAGAGGGTGAGGGCTGGGAAGCCTATGTCGAACGGCTAGACGAGTACTTTGTAGCCAACGAGTTGGACGGAGAAGGAGAGCGGTCCTCCTCACAGTCTGCGGGGCACTAACCAACAGCCTCATGAAGAATCTTCTGGCTCTGGTGAAACCCATAGATAAGTCATATGAGGAGCTGTGTACACTGGTTCGGGAGCATCTTAACCCAAGGGAGAGCGTTCTGATGGCGAAGTATCGGTTCTACACATGCCAGCGATCTGAAGTTCAAGAAGTGGCGAGCTGCGTCACCGAGCTAAGGCAACTTGCAGGACAATGTGAGTTTGATGGCTACCTGGAGCAACTGCTCAGAGACTTTTTTGTACTGGTCATTGGCCACGAGACCATCCTACGAAAACTTTTGACTGTAGATACACCGACCCTCAGTAAGGCCATTGCGATAGCACAGGCGTTTATGTCCACGAGTGATAACACCAAACAAATCTCTCAGCACACAAGTGCTAGCAATGTTCATAAAGTAACTGGAACTGTGTTTGCGAGCAGAAATGTACAGAGCAGAACCCACAAGTCTGCAACTGCCAGCAGGCCTCAGGTGACCCAGATGACTCAGAGTCCCCAACAAAGGATGAATGCAATGCAATTCACACCTTGTTGGCGTTGTGGAAGCTTCCATTCAGCCTATTCATGCCGCTTCAAAGGGTATGTTTGCAAGAGCTGTGGAACAATGGGGCACCTCCAACGAGCTTGCAAACGAGCTGCAAGCTCTGCAAAACCTGCTAACCACCACGTGGTAGATGAAGATCGGTCCATGGTGGATCAAAGCAATTTCGAACCTCAGAGAGAGGAGGCAGATGCTGAAGTACATGGGGTGCACACATTTTCGACGAAATGTCCACCTATAATGCTAAACATAAAATTGAATGGCTTACCCATAGCCATGGAACTGGACACTGGCGCTAACCAATCCATCATGAGTAAAAAGATGTTTGAGAGATTGTGGTGCAACAAGGCATTCAGACCAGCCCTGAGCCCCATCCACACGAAACTGAGAATGTACACCAAAGAGCTAATCATTGTCCTGGACAGCGCCATGGTCAAGGTTACCTACGAGGGCACATGCACGAATTGCCACTCTGGATTGTCCCGGGCGATGGCCCCACACTGCTTGGAAGGAGCTGGCTGGGCAAAATTCGCTGGAACTGGGATGACATCCGAGCGCTATCACATGTCGATGAGGCCTCATGTACCCAGGTTCTTAACAAATTTCCGTCCTTTTTTGACCCAGACATTGGAAACTTTTCCGGGGTGAACGTGCGGATCCACTTGGTCCCACAGGCACGACCCATTGACCATAAGGCGCGAGCGATACCTCATATGATGAGGAAGAGAGTGGACATCGAGCTGGACAGGCTGCAACGCGAGGGCATCGTCTCCCCAGTGGAATTCAGTGAATGGGCCAGCCCGATTGTTCAAGTACTCAAAAGTACTGGAACAGTCAGGATTTGCGGCGATTATAAAGTAATTATTAATTGTTTCTTGCTACAGGACCAATACCCGCTACCTAAGGCAGATGACCTATTTGCGTCGCTGGCAGGAGGCAAGACGTTCACCAAGTTTGACCTGACTTCGGCCTATATGACGCAGGAGCTGGAGGAGTCTTCGAAGGTCCTCACCTGCATCAACACGCACAAGGGGCTGTTCATCTACAACAGATGCCCGTTTGAAATTCGGTCGGCTGCAGCGATCTTCCAGAGAAACATGGAGAGCCTACTCAAGTCGGTACCACATACAGTGGACTTTCAGGACAACATATTGGTCATGGGTCGGGACACCGCCGAGCACCTACAAAACCTGGAGGAGAACCTCCAGTGACTGGATCGCGTAGGGCTGCGGCTGAAGATGTCGAAATGCGTCTTCATGGCAACAGAAGTGGAGTTTTTGGGGAGAAAGATCGCGGCGGACGGCATTCGGCCCACAGACGCCAAGACAGAGGCTTTAGGAATGCGCCCAGGCCACAGAACGTCACGGAGCTGCGGTCGTTCCTGGGACTCCTCAACTATTTTGGTAACTTCCTACCGGGGTTAAGCACCCTTTTAGAGCACCTACATGTGTTATTGCGCAAAGGTGAGAACTGGGTATGGGGAAAAAAAACAAGTAATTGCTTTTGAGAAAGCCAGAAACATTTTATGCTCCAACAAGCTGCTTGTATTGTATAACCCATTTAAAAGACTTGTGCTAGCATGTGACGCATCGTCGTACGGAGTCGAGTGTGTATTACAACAAGTTAACATTGCGAGGAAGTTGCAACCTGTCGCCTATGCTTCCACTTGTCTAAGGCCGAGAGGGCCTACAGCATGATTGAGAATGAGTCATTAGCGTGTGTGTTCGGGGTAAAGAAAATGCATCAGTACCTGTTTGGCCTCAAATTTGAGCTGGAAACCGATCACAAGCCCCTCACATCCCTGTTCGCTGAAAACAAGGGGATAAATACTAATGCCTCAGCCCGCATACAAAGGTGGGCACTCGCACTATCAGCGTATAACTACACCATCCGCCACAGGCCAGGCACCGAGAACTGTGCGGATGCTCTCAGTCGGCTACCATTGCCCACCACGGGGGTGGAAATAGGGCAGCCTACAAACTTGTTGATGGTGGCGCAGCCCGCAGACTTGTTGATGGTCATGGAAGCATTTGAAAATGATAAATCACCTGTCACGGCCCGCCAGATTAGGACTTGGACCAGCCAAGATCCTCTGCTGTCCCGAGTAAAAAAACTGTGTACTGCATGGGAGCTAGGCCAGTATCCCCGTTGAAATGCAAGAGCCAATCAAGCCGTTCCAGCGGCGAAAAGATGAGCTGTCCATTCAGGCAGACTGCCTGTTGTGGGGTAACTGCGTAGTGCTACCACAAAAGGGCAGAGAGACGTTCATCTCGGGGCTCCACAGCACACACCCGGATATAGTAATGATGAAAGCGATAGCCAGATCCCACGTGTGGTGGCCCAGTATCGACTCTGACTTAGAGTCCTGTGTACGGCAATGCAGCGTATGTACTCAGTTGAGCAACGCGCCCAGAGAGGCACCACTAAGTTTTTGGTCCTGGCCCTCCAGACCATGGTCGAGGATCCATGTCGACTATGTGGGCCCGTTTCTCGGTAAAATATTCCTCGTGGTGGTGGATGCTTTTTCAAAATGGATTGAATGCGAAATAATGTCAGGAAGCACTGCCACTGCCACCATTGAAAGCCTGAGGGCCATGTTTGCCACCCACGGCCTGCCTGACATTCTGGTCAGTGACAACGGGCCATGTTTCACCAGTGCCGAATTAAAAAAATTCATGACCTGCAATGGGATCAAACATGTCACCTCGGCCCCATTTAAATCAGTCTCCAATGGGCAGGCAGAGCAGGCAGTACAAACCATCAAACAGAGCCTTAAACGAGTCACAGAAGGCTCACTCCAAACCTGTCGGTCCCGAGTACTGCTCAGCTACCGCACAAGACCCACTCGCTCACAGGGGTGCCTCCGGCTGAGCTACTCATGAAAAGGACACTTAAAACCAGACTCTCGCTGGTTCACCCCAACCTGCATGATCAGGTAGAGAGCAGGCGGCAGCAACAAAATGTAAAAGATGGTCACGCCACTGTGTCACAGGAAATTGATCTGAATGACCCTGTGTATGTGCTAAACTATGGACATGCTCCCAAGTGGATCGCGGGCACGGTGATAGCTAAAGAAGGGAATAGGGTGTTTGTAGTCAGATTAGACAATGGACAAATTTGCAGAAAGCACCTGGAGCAAACGAGGCTGCAGTTCACAGACTGCCCTGAACAACCCACAGCAGACACCACCTTTTTCGAGCCCACAACACATACCCAAAGGATCAACGACACCATGCTGCACCAGGAAATCGAACCCATCACGCCCAACAGCCCAGCAAGGCCAGGCTCACCTAGCAGCCCTGCAGGACCAACACGGCAGCCCAGCAAGGGCACAGCCAACACACCAGAACAGACATTTGTACCGAGGCGGTCCACCAGGGAAAGAAAGGCTCCCAACCGCCTCACCTTGTAAATAGTTTTCACTTTGACTTTGCAGGGGAGTGATGTTGTGTATCTGTAAAGTATGCGCTCCCATGTACCGCCACCAGTGAGGTCACCCCCTGAAGTCCCAGGGGATCCCAGCATCCCTTGAGAGCACTGTATACAAGCCGGCCCCTAAGGCCTGTTCCTCACTCTGGAGTGTCTTATTAAAGACTGAGGTCACTGTTACTTTAACCTCCCTGTGTTAGGAACACAATACTTATGATTTCAGACCAATGTTTGTATAATCTTTTTTTATTGAACATAACCTTGTTGCACATTGTCTCAGATAGCTGGACCGTTACACACTGGTAATTCCTTAACATGAATGGGTTAAATAAAACTTAACTTCAATCAATGTAAACTTCAACTGGCACCAAGGTGATGGCCACCATTGATGTCTGAGCTGCACACACACACAGCAGTGTGTCAGTGTTGTCACTCACAGGAACATTCTTTCAGGCAAATCATTCAGCTATCAGCTCCTCACGTAAGATTCTTCCAGCTATGTAGCCACCATGGGCCCTTTCCTGCAGTCTGGAGGGTGGCTTGGGCATGGTTGTCTGACCCTAGCTCAGCGTTCAGCCCCTGGTCCTCCACTTCCTCTCTCTCCTGAGGTGGTGCATCAGTCCCTTCTGGCAATTCTTGGCCCCTCCTGATAGCCAAGTTATGCAGCATGGTGCACACAACAACGGATTTATCTATTTGTTCAGTGTTTTATTGTAGCTCCCTTCCTGAGTGCTGCAGGCATCTGAAGCACTGCTTAAACACAATTATTGTTTTCTGGACCACATTGCATGTGTTTCTGTGGCTCTGGTTGTATCGCTTCTCGGCCTCGGTGTGAAAGTCATGCAGCGGGGTCATCAGCCATGTGGCTAGGCCATTTAGGTTGTCACCAAGCATCCTGCATTGTCCTTGTGGGGGACTCTTAATATTATCAGAGACCATGCTCTCACACAGGATGTGTGCCTCATCGAAGCTGCCTGGATATTTGGCATTCACTGCCATTATGATCTGGTTGTGGTCGACAACGAGTTGGACCTTCAGGGAGTGAAATCCTTTTCTGTTATGAAAAAGCTCTGGGTCCTGAGAAGGTGCTCGCATGGCGATGCGAGTTCACTGTATTGCTCCCTGCATCCCAGGGAACTTAGCAATGACCAGGCTCCACCACCTGTGCCAATACATACACATAAACTCAAACATACTCCTACTGTTGTGGGGTAACTGCGTAGTGTAAAAAAACAAGCCTGAAGGCTTTGTGTCTTAATGCAAGGAGTATCCGCAATAAGGTGGATGAATTAACTGTGCAAATAGATGTTAACAAATATGATGTGATTGGGATTACGGAGACGTGGCTCCAGGATGATCAGGGCTGGGAACTCAACATCCAGGGGTATTCAACATTCAGGAAAGATAGAGTAAAAGGAAAAGGAGGTGGGGTAGCATTGCTGGTTAAAGAGGAAATTAAGGCAATAGTTCGGAAGGACATTAGCTTGGATGATGTGGAATCTATATGGGTAGAGCTGCAGAACACCAAAGGGCAAAAAACGTTAGTGGGAGTTGTGTACAGACCTCCAAACAGTAGTAGTGATGTTGGGGAGGGCATCAAACATGAAATTAGGGGTGCGTGCAATAAAGGTGCAGCAGTTATAATGGGTGACTTTAATATGCACATAGATTGGGCGAACCAAACTGGAAGCAATACGGTGGAGGAGGATTTCCTGGAGTGCATAAGGGATGGTTTTTTAGACCAATATGTCGAGGAACCAACTAGGGGGGAGGCCATCTTAGACTGGGTGTTGTGTAATGAGAGAGGATTAATTAGCAATCTCGTTGTGCGAGGCCCCTTGGGGAAGAGTGACCATAATATGGTGGAATTCTGCATTAGGATGGAGAATGAAACAATTAATTCAGAGACCATGGTCCAGAACTTAAAGAAGGGTAACTTTGAAGGTATGAGGCGTGAATTGGCTAGGATAGATTGGCGAATGATACTGAAGGGGTTGACTGTGGATGGGCAATGGCAGACATTTAGAGACCGCATGGATGAACTACAACAATTGTACATTCCTGTCTGGCGTAAAAATAAAAAAGGGAAGGTGGCTCAACCATGGCTATCAAGGGAAATCAGGGATAGTATTAAAGCCAAGGAAGTGGCATACAAATTGGCAAGAAATAGCAGCGAACCCGGGGACTGGGAGAAATTTAGAACTCAGCAGAGGAGGACAAAGGGTTTGATTAGGGCAGGGAAAATGGAGTACGAGAAGAAGCTTGCAGGGAACATTAAGACGGATTGCAAAAGTTTCTATCGATATGTAAAGAGAAAAAGGTTAGTAAAGACAAACGTAGGTCCCCTGCAGTCAGAATCAGGTGAAGTCATAATGGGGAACAAAGAAATGGCGGACCAATTGAACAAGTACTTTGGTTCGGTATTCACTAAGGAGGACACAAACAACCTTCCGGATATAAAAGGGGTCGGAGGGTCGGTAAGGAGGAGGAACTGAGGGAAATCCTTATTAGTCGGGAAATTGTGTTGGGGAAATTGATGGGATTGAAGGCCGATAAATCCCCAGGGCCTGATGGACTGCATCCCAGAGTACTTAAGGAGGTGGCCTTGGAAATAGTGGATGCATTAACAGTCATTTTCCAACATTCCATTGACTCTGGATCAGTTCCTATGGAGTGGAGGGTAGCTAATGTAACCCCACTTTTTAAAAAAGGAGGGAGAGAGAAAACAGGGAATTATAGACCGGTCAGCCTGACATCGGTACTAGGTAAAATGATGGAATCAATTATTAAGGATGTCATAGCAGTGCATTTGGAAAGAAGTGATATGATAGGTCCAAGTCAGCATGGATTTGTGAAAGGGAAATCATGCTTGACAAATCTTCTGGAATTTTTTGAGGATGTTTCCAGTAGAGTGGACAAGGGAGAACCAGTTGATGTGGTATATTTGGACTTTCAGAAGGCTTTCGACAAGGTCCCACACAAGAGATTAATGTGCAAAGTTAAAGCACATGGGATTGGGGGTAGTGTGCTGACATGGATTGAGAACTAGTTGTCAGACAGGAAGCAAAGAGTAGGAGTAAATGGGGACTTTTCAGAATGGCAGGCAGTGACTAGTGGGGTACCGCAAAGTGCTGTGCTGGGGCCCCAGCTGTTTACACTGTACATTAATGATTTAGACGAGGGGATTAAATGTAGTATCTCCAAATTTGCGGATGACACTAAGTTGGGTGGCAGTGTGAGCTGCGAGGAGGATGCTATGAGGCTGCAGAGTGACTTGGATAGGTTAGGTGAGTGGGCAAATGCATGGCAGATGAAGTATAATGTGGATAAATGTGAGGTTATCCACTTTGGTGGTAAAAACAGAGAGACAGACTATTATCTGAATGGTGACAGATTAGGAAAAGGGGAGGTGCAAAGAGACCTGGGTGTCATGGTACATCAGTCATTGAAGGTTGGCATGCAGGTACAGCAGGCAGTTAAGAAAGCAAATGGCATGTTGGCCTTCATAGCGAGGGGATTTGAGTACAGGAGCAGGGAGGTGTTGCTACAGTTGTACAGGGCCTTGGTGAGGCCACACCTGGAGTATTGTGTACAGTTTTGGTCTCCTAACCTGAGGAAGGACATTCTTGCTATTGAGGGAGTGCAGCGAAGGTTCACCAGACTGATTCCCGGGATGGCGGGACTGACCTATCAAGAAAGACTGGATCAACTGGGCTTGTATTCACTGGAGTTCAGAAGAATGAGAGGGGACCTCATAGAAACGTTTAAAATTCTGACGGGGTTAGACAGGTTAGATGCAGGAAGAATGTTCCCAATGTTGGGGAAGTCCAGAACCAGGGGACACAGTCTAAGGATAAGGGGTAAGCCATTTAGGACCGAGATGAGAAGGAATTTCTTCACCCAGAGAGTGGTGAACCTGTAAAATTCTCCACCACAGAAAGTTGTTGAGGCCAATTCACTAAATATATTCAAAAAGGAGTTAGATGAAGTCCTTACTACTAGGGGGATCAAGGGGTATGGTGAGAAAGCAGGAATGGGGTACTGAAGTCGCATGTTCAGCCATGAACTCATTGAATGGCAGTGCAGGCTAGAAGGGCCGAATGGCCTACTCCTGCACCTATTTTCTATGTTTCTATGTTTCTATGTCCTCCTTCCTCCTTCCCACAGGACCACTCTCTACGTAGAATTCATTGTACGAAATATGAGCCTCACGTCCTCACAGCCTCACTTTTTTCCCGTGCTGTGCCTTCCCTTGGTCTTGTCCACGCTGCTCCACCTCTGCAATATGACCTCTCTGCTCTTCCATGTCACATCCACCCTCTCCTCGCCAGTCCTGACCTCCGCTCTTCGCCGCTTCAGATCTCCGCTTCCGACCTACGCTACTTGCCGCTTCCAACCGGCGCTCCTCGCCTCTTCCGACCTCCGCTCCTCGCTGCTTCTGACCTCCGCTCCTCGCTGGTCCCAAACTCCGGACCTCGTCGGTCCTGACCTCTGGACCTCGCCGGTCTCAACCTCCGCTCCTCGCCGGTCTCGATCTCTGCTCCTCGCCGCTACCGACCTCTCCTCGCTGATTCCGACCTCCACTCCACGCCGCTGCCAACCTCCGCTCCTCACCGCTTCCGACTTCCGCACCTCTCCGATTCCAACCTTCCCTCCTCGCTGGTCTCGAGCTCCGCTCCTCACCGGTCCTGACCTCCGCTCCATGCTGCTTCCGACCTCCGCTTCTCGCCGCTTCTGACCTCCGCGTTGTTGATTATGCTGCTGCGGTGGCTAGCTTTTAAAAATTTGCCCACAGCTCCAACCTCGTGCTCCAAACTGCTCATCTGACTTTATACAATGGGTGTCAGCCATGGTTCATTACCCAGACCAAGCTCCCTTTCATCATAGCACTCTTGCCTCTGAGTCAGAAGGTTGTGGGTTTGAGCCCCACTCTACAGACGTGAGCACAAAATCCAGGTTGCCCTTTCATGCAGTACTGAGGGAGTGCTGTACTGGCGGTGGTCCCGCCTTTTGGTTGACATGTTAAATTGAAGTCCCTCCTGACCTCTCAGGTGGATGTGAATGATCCCATGGGCACTATTTCAAAGAAGAGTAGGGAGTTCTCCCTGGTGTCCTGGGCCAATATTTATCCCGCAAACATCATCACTAAAACAGACCATCTGGTCATTATCACATTACTTTTTGTGAGAGCTTGTTGTGCACAAATTGGCTGCTGCGTTTACTACATTACAATAGTGACTACACTTCAAAACAAAAACTTCAGTGGCTGTAAAGTGTTTTGTGATGTCCTGAGGTTGTGAAAGGTGCTTTCGAAATGCATGTTCTTTATTTCATTGTTCTGCTCACTTAATATTTTCTACTTCCTGAACTGACTTCTCAAAATAAGTTGTTATTCTTGGTAGCAGTTTGATATAACTGAGTGGCTTGCTGGGCCACTTCAGGGAACAGTTAAGAGTCACATATATGCCAGATTGAATTAAAAACAGGAGCTTTCCTTCCTCAAAGGACATTATGGGTTAGCTCGATTTTTTACAAGAATCTGACAGCTTTCAAGAATAGCAGTTTTTAATGGCCAGATTATTTTAAAACTGAATTTAAATACTCAAACTGTCATAGCGGTTTTGAATTCATGTTCTCTGGATTATTCAGTAATATAACTACTGCACTACTCCTCCAAGTTTGCTGTCATCTTCAAACGATATCAACTTGCATTGAGTTTCTGAATGCAAGTTATTGAAGTGAGTCAGGAACAGTTGTAGTCCCAACACTGCACCCCACTCAGCACCTACCATTCCTATATAACTCCTCTAATGAACACCAGCTGCTTTCTGGTCCAATCCCGATATTTACCCTAAATTCCTAGTTTCAAGCTCAATTAGCAGCCTTTACACACGATATGCAGCACAGAAACAACTCATTTGGCCTAACCAGTCCCATCTTTCCTCTACGGACTCTATCAGCATAACCTTCTATTCCCTTCTCGCTCATATATATGCGTATCTAGCCTCCCCTTAAAAGCATCTATACTATTTGATTTAACCACTCCCTGTGGTAGTGAGCTCCACATTCTCACTACACTCTGGGCAAAGAAGTTTATTCTGAATTCCCTATATGATTGCTTGGTGACTATCTTCTATTGATGGCCTCCAGTTTTGCTCTTATCCATAAGTAGAAAAACACTCTGGCCGGAATTTTACTGGCGCCGAGAGGACGGGATCAGAGGTAGGTCAGGTGTAATATTGGAAATGATTGACAGCAGTTTGGGAGCCCGCTGTCAACCCGCCTCCACGCTAGTTTCCCATGTGTCGGGTCTGTCAGCGCTTTACAGACCCGACACCAAGCAGCGGGGGAGTAAATTTAGATCATTAAGAGGTAGTTAAAAGCCAATTAAACAACATTTTGCCCTGCACTTACCATTTTTCCAGCTTTTTCTCAAGGTTCACAGCGCTCAGGGATCATGTCAGGTAAATAGGGTGTTCCATTAGTATACATTCTTCTGAAAAGTTGACAGCTGCAAATGTGGTATAAAACTACCATTTCACAGCTGTTCACTTTCTAAACTTAGAAGCTGGAGCCATCAGGATTTGGAAGACACATTTGAGCTTTATGCAGGTTGGAAGCGTTTGGAGTAAACTGTCTATCCACTGTCACTGCCTTGGAAAAATCTCTCTCACCATTGACAGATCGCTTCTGTCATCTCAACCTCACCTGCAATCTATTCCATCAGCATCGGTGCCCTTGAAAAAAATCTCAACTTGATCCTCAGCATTCCACCAAGTTCAGCCCCAACACCAACATCATGAGGCACACCAGCAACGCCAACAACAACACCAACCTTCTCCGCAATAAGCTGATGATGCACAGGACACAGGGCATCAACACCTGATCATATTGCTGCCAGGGAGGCCAGGGATTGCCTCACCATGGCCAGCTTTACTTCACTTGACGCTGTACACCCTGACTGCCACATGATGCGCCAGGTTGGCACCACCCCACATCAGCACCATAAAGCATCCCTACAATGCCCAAGCCATTTAGCCATTTCTTTCAAACTCGTCACCATTGCGGTGGGAACCATTATGTCTCACCATTTACTGTAACTCACTAAGCCACTTCTCAAGGTGCACACAGATCTGTCCAAGAATGAAAAGTGTTGAAAATAAAGGTTTCAATGTTTGACAACACACTAACAGAAACTTTACATGAACATTGAATAAAACATCCAACTCTTGTGTTGATTGGACTAATGTAAGGGGTGGCTAGTGAGATGGGGATGTGATAATGTAGAGAGAGGGTGATGGGTGGATGTGCAAGGTAAGTTGGTGTGAGTAAGGATGTGCAGGGTAGCGAAGGCAGAGTGATGGAGATGTGAAGAGTGGCACAGCAGGATGAGGTTGTATGTGGCTTTGCAATAATGTTTTGTGATCTACTGAGATCATTGAAAGGTTTGTACCTCTGCAGCCAGGTCCTCCTGACAACATCCCTGCATGAGCCCTCCTGTGCAATGTGAAACCAGGCTGCATCAGTGTCCTGAGACAATCTTTTCTGCTCATTGGAAGGGAAGAGAACCTCCCTGTGTGCTGTGACTTTCTTCATAAGCAAATGGAGGGAATCATGGGAGACCCTAGGTGCAGACGTGTACCTTTGTGCAGTGTTTGTCAGTGTATGCAGCAGCTCAATGCTGCAGAACACTGACAGCATAACTGTCAAAATCAAGTGGATATGGTCCATTTAAGGAAACTGGCTGATGACGCATCATCGAATGATCTCATCAGACCCGCTTCCTTTTAATAGGCCGGGAACCCTCGCTGGTCGGGTTGAACAAGCCCAATCAAGGTAAAATCACTCGACTCGGTCAGCGAAATCACGGCCTCTCTATATTCTATCAAAATCTTTTTTAAAGACCTATATTAGATCACCGCTCAATCTTGTCTCTTGAAGAGAAAGGAGACCCAGCCTGTTCATCGTTTCCTGATAGATACAACAGTGTATTTCTAGTATCATGCTTATAAATCTTCTTTGTAACCTCTCCAGAGCCTCTATATCCTTTTTATAATATGTCGATCAGAATTGTACAGCACTCCCAAGGGCCCGAAATTCATGGACATACCACCCCGTACTGCCCGCATACTCCCCACTTACTGCCCAAAAGTGCGATTTTGGTGAAAAAACACCTACATACCACCGACATACCGCTTGGCAGAATAATCATCATTGATATACCGCCGAGCGGTATGCAGACTATCTGCCATACAGAACCGCCCACATACCGCCGAAAAAGTTCAATTTTCATCGCATACCACCGACATACCACCGGAGCTGCATACCCTGCTGGAAAAGGGCGGGAATGGGCAGAGTGCTCGGCGCCACCATTTTTAAATTGGGAACAGTCAGCTAAAGCAGCACCTCTGTATTTCTGAGGTGAACAGTGATTTTACAGTGCGATTTATAGTGGAAAAGGTATTTTTATTTGTACTGAGTAATTTATTAAGATCAAAGGAATTTTAGTTATATTTTTTTCATTGAAAAATATTCTGGAGATTTAAAAAGAATGGGGCCTGCACTATCTCAGCCTGTTTTGCTGACTACCTGTCTAATGGAGGATCCAGATGTGAGAAGGTTTATTGAGCAGAGTTATCAGATAATGGAGGACGTCAAAGTCTGATGAGGAGGAGGAGGAGGGCTTAACCCCAAAGGATTTTCAGGGAGAAGCGCTCATACTTGGAGCTGACCGATCGTCAGTGCATTCGAAGGCTGCGCTTTCGAAAAGAGGTGATCAATAAGATTTTCCAGCTCATTAAGGTTTTCCAGCTCATTAAGGCAGACCTGCAGCCCAGTACTACCAACATTACTGCACTCTCTGTCGAGGTGAAGGTGACTGCGGCATTTTCCTTTTATGCATCTGGCTCTTTTCAGGCATCAGCTGGAGACATATGCTGTATTTCTCAGTATGCTACACATCGGTGCATTCAACAGGTAACCAAAGCACTGTATGCACACTGGATGGAATTTATAATCTTCCCAATTACCAGGGAGGCACAGAGTGACAGGGCTTTGGGATTTGCATGCATTGCCGGCTTCCCCAAGGTGCAGGGTGCTGTTGACTTTACCCATATTGCCCTCTAAGCATCATTACAGGATGCGGCGGTGCAGCGAAACCATAAGGGATTTCAGTCCCTCAACGTGCAGCTCGTATGCAACCATACACAGCTCATAATGGCAGTGAATTCCAACTTTACAGGGAGCAACCATGATGCGGCACTTTCCTCTTGCGTGAGAGCACTGTGTCTGACCTGTTGCAGTCTGAGCCACAAGGTAAATGCTGGATGTTGGGGGATAAAGGGTACGGCCTCGCCACCTGGCTCTTGAGCCCCCTGTGGAACCCTCAAACAGAAGCCAATCAACGATATAATAAGAGCCATATAGCCACATGTCATATTACTGAAAAGACAATTAGAGTGCTGAAGCAGCGCTTTCGATGCTTGGACCACTCAGGAGGCAGGCTGCAATACCACCCTGAGCAGGTTGCTCAGGTCACAGTGGTGTGCTGCATGTTGCAACCATGTGGGGGCAGGAATTGTCACAGGGGACTGTGGAACCACCTGGGGAGAGAGTGCAGGAGACGGAGGAGGAAGAAGAGGAAACGAGAGGGAGGAAGATGAAGAGGAGCTTCCAGATTAACCCATGGCACCACCCTCCCAAACACCACAGCAGAGGGCACACGGAACGTATGCCACTGCAAAATTGTTATGACAGCAACTCATAAATGAACACTTTGCTTGAATGTGGAGAGCTGTGTTTTGGGACCCTGATGACCCTGATGACTGTTACCACAAAAGTTTTGACCCTGTACAAGAGAGTGCTTAAATTTAATTCAAACATTTCTGTAAAAATGTCAAAACTATCAACTTTAAAACTTTTAAAAACTTATGACTCATCATTATCATCATCATAGGCAGTCCCTCGGAATCGAGGAAGACTTGCTTCCAGTCTTAACATGAGTTCTTGGGTAGCTGTACAGTCGAATACAAAAACCACAGTCTCTGTCACAGATGGGACAAATAGTCGTTCAGGGAAGGGGTGGGTGGGACTGGTTTGCCACAGGCTCTTTCTGCTGCCTGTGCTTGATTTCTGCATGCTCTTGGTGACGAGACTTGAGGAACTCTTGGTCAAGCACATTCTGAGGTGCTGGTCATGGAGGTCTCCTAATAATTTGGACCTGAATTTATTTGGTATAACTACTCTTGCACCCCACATGATACAATCTTTATCGACTGATAATTCTTTCCTACGAATGAAGAATGGATGAATATCTTTGTCTATTACCTGGTTTGGCCATCCATTTGCAATATAATCATACACCTTTGACATAACTGGGTCACGTTTGGTTGCTCTACAAATCTCTTCAGCTGTGACTGGCAGTTCATCAACGTATGAAAAATAGAACACTTCTTCCCTATCAGGTGTAACTTGTGATGGGGAAGGCAATCTAGACATAGCATCAGCATTACTGTGATCAACTGATTATCTGTATTCAATATCATATATACATGCTGACAAAATCAAAGCCCACCTCTGCATTCGGGTTGCAGCTAATGTTGGAACTGGGGTCTTTGGATTGAGAATTGCTGTCAGGGGCGTATGGTACGTAACGATGGTAAACATACGACCATACAAGTATTTGTGGAACATCTTGACCCCAAAAATTAATGTCAAAGTTTCCCTTTCGATTACTGACACTGAGAGTACATGAAGCAAAAGCAATTGGCCTCTCCTCCCCACTATGTAATACATGAGAGATCACTGGCCTAACTCCATACGGAGAGGCATCTCATGCTAGCTTGATCTCCCTGGTTATGTCAAAGTGAACTAAAATGGTGCTCTCTACCAATTTGTTTTTACGCTCCTTGAATGCTGTATCGCATTCTTCTGACCAATTCCAATGGAACTGTTTTTTCAATCGTTCATTCAGTGGATGCAATACTGTCGCCAAATATGGTAGGAACTTCCCATAATAGTTCAAAAGACCCAAAAATGATCGAAGTTCAGTGACATTCTTGGGAGTGGGTGCATTTCTGATTGCATCCAGCTTTCCCTTGGTTGGATATAAACCATCTTTGTTTACTCTGTACCCTAAGTACTCCACTGAGTTTTGAAATAACTCACACTTGCGAGCAGACACTCGTACTCTGTGCATCACTAGCCGTTTGAGGACTTCATTCAATATGTTATTATGAATTTGCCTATTTGGTGCTGAAATTAGTATGTCATCTAAATATCATACTACCCCTTCAACACCTTGCAAAATCTGGTTCATCACCCTTTGGAATACGACAGGGGCGGAAGACACTCCAAATGTTGCCTATTAAATTTATACTGGCCCAGTTGAGTATTTATAGTCAAGCATGATTTGGACTTCTCATCTAGTTCAAGTTGTAAGTAGGCATTCGTAAGATCCACCTGTCAGTGTTGTAAGGGGTGGTCCCGGGGGTCAGGTTCACCTCTGACCTATTTGAGCGGTTCGAATCGCTCCCACTCCCTTGGGTTCTAAACTCTGGGTTTATTTGGGCGGTGTGATAAAGTGCAAAGGACAACTAGTTTGATGCAAAAGAACTTTGATTTTATTACAGACAAGAAAATACAATGTCAAACTTATAATCACTCTAATAAAGAACAATACATTACACATTCAAAGGGGGTTACTGTAAAAATTATACCTCCCACCTCCCAATACCTAATACTCGCGAGGTTAAACTCCAGGGACTATGCTTACCAATCCTTTCTGGTCAGTTAGCGGTAGTTCGCGTTTTCGGGGTCCGTTGAATTCTGTAAGTTCTGCTTGCCGTACCCCAACTGTCGAAGAAGACTTCTTACTGCATAATCTTCAGTTGGGCTGAGTCCGCTAACGCGTTAAGGCGCGTTTTGGATCTATTGGGTAAGTACCCGGTTTCCTTCGTTAGAAATAGGTTCAAAGTCTCTTTAGGTAATGTTTTCACCTGTTGGTAGTCAGGGCTTAGATTGTAGAATGGAAACTTTCGATTCTTCGGTTTCTTTCTGTTGGAGTTTTGTTTCGAGTTTGGTCGATCGCGGCGGTTTGTCGGTGGTACCACGTTGGCTGTGGTCAGTTGCTGCCATGATGGTGATGTTCTTCCTTCCTTCAGGACTTCAGGACTTCGAGGCTGGAGAAGTTAGTTTACAACTGTCGCGTTGGTTTCTTTCCCTTCTTGATGACATAAGCATAGTATGGTACTAGGCGTAGTATGGCATAGTGTGTCATCCCCTCTGATAAAACAGGAGGCCAGTTATATGGTTTGAGTTGTCATAATCTTTGTGCCAAAATCAGTCCAGAATTCTTTGTTTAAATTTGGCGGGCTTGAATTTTCTTTGTAATATTTTGGCGGGCTTGTTAAAAGTTAATATATCTTGGGTGGGTTGTATCTCTAAATCTGTTTCCTGATATGAGCTTGGTAATCGCAATGTCCTTTTGTGCTTGATTTTTCACATACAGGCTGTAGTGGGCTCTTTATTCTTATTCATGTTGAAGATGGCTTTTCTTGGTTTAGTTTGATGGCTGGCCATCTTTGAGTTATTGTTGTAATGTTAATGTCTGTTGTGGAGAAGGGTTTTCGAATATCTATTCCTCCAGCCAATTTAACTTAACACCAAATTTAACACCCAGACAATTCCAATAATCAAGTTGGCTTCTTTAGTTCCTTCGGCCCGCCCACAGACTTGAATTTGTCTTTTAAAAGTCCAAGATTCAATTAAAGTCTGTAGTTTCTTCCATAAGCACGTTAGGATTTCAAACTTTCCAGTAGATAGTTCCAAATTATATTTCCTTTCCAGTGAGCCCAAACACTGGGGGCGGTGGAGGGGGGAGGGGGTTTCTGTGAATTTTGATCTTTCAGTCCCCCCTGTGACACTCTACACTCTTGAGCGTCAAACAAGGTAAGCAAAATTCCTGATCCCGAGAATCAACTTTCCCTGCATTTATACCAGCTAAACATTAACGTGTATCCTCTTTTAAAATGCAATGCAATTCACAGGCAAGTACAATCATTACAATTCGGTTACAGCATAGAGGGGGTACGATGCCCCTCCTTTATTCATTTTTCACAGTAACATAACGGTATACAGTCAAACACAACTTTAAGTTCAGTAAAAATAAAGGTACATAGTCAAACGCATTTTAAGTAAAACTCTTACAACACTCGATATTTGCATTTTACAGCATGTAAAATCAAACATAAATTAAACATGGTAGTATGGTGTCACCCCTCCCTGCACGATTCCCAAGTTGAGCCAAGGAGTGTACAGCACCCATTGGTGCCTGACCTGACGCCCTCTGCGTTTCACTCGGCAAGTGAGACACCATAAGTAAAGAATAATCGTGAGTTAACAGATATCTAAAGTGTGGGAAGCAATTCGGATCCAGACTGGGACTTTTATATTTCTGAAAAGGTCCCACCAAGGCGGAATTGTGATCTCGAGAATCTTTTTCCCTATCTCAACGGTTTTCTGTTCTAGCGTATAGAATTATTTTTGTGGGATAATTACAGCTTTTAGCAGAGCAGTAAGATGTTCGGGTAGAGGGGAAATTGCATAGCCAAAATGTACAACATAATCCTGCAGGTTTGTAATGTTTTCCTTCACAGTGAGGTGGACAGTGGAGGGTTCAGGATTGGGGACAATCCGTTCCTAGGCCACTTGAACTGATGCCTCAGGTTTGAAGCAAAAACTGCTGTCACTCACCGGACACCAGAAGTGTCCATGTTGGTAGTGGGGTGCACTGGTGGTGACACAATATGTCCCACCCCCTATGTATGTTACCTGTGGAGGGACATGGTCTTGTGCCATTACCTCCATGGTGCAGTTAATAGGCTCTGCACCAGCAGCTTTAACCTACACTGTGACTTTGAATGGGCACTCAAGTACTGGGGACACAGTATTACGTGTGCACCCTGGCTCCGACACCCGGAGAGGTCAGTACCCGTTACAGTGTGCTCCCACTTTATGAAATAATGTGGGACCGCTGCGAAACGAATATGTGCACCTCCCTGAATAACTCCAATGTTCTTCACCTGGTATACCGGTGCGGGTCGGGCTGTCCCACCCATGACCGGCATCTTTAATACGACTCCCATAATGGTGTGGTTAGATTTCCCACAATCTACTGGAACAGGGTAGGCTTCAGAGACTAGGCAGAGCTGGCACGGGCTTGGTGAATTGCTATACGGGTGGAGGGCTGCGAGGTGCTTGTTCCTGATCCAAGAGGGGACTACACCTTGTTTTAAATCCTCCAGGTTGTTGCGGCCCTCGCCCAACAACCATGCCCCATACAGTACGCACACCACGTTCTGTGCAGCCTGGTCCGAAGCGTTTCTATCCTCCCGTATAAGTGCATTCACTGTCTGTGCATGTTTTTCCAGCTCAGCCACTATTTCTTTTAAATGGACAGTCATAGCCTGGTCCTCGTGTAGTTTTGAACCTACTACTGTGTTCTCTTGTTTCAGGATTTTCCTCAATTGGTTCTTTAAACCATTTATCTGTGTTTGTAGTGCAATGTCATCAAGGCTATTTATTACAGAGGATCCTGTTTGTAGGCAGTGAAAACGTCGTTTATGATTCCCCTTCTTGGTCTCCCCGAGCCCATGGTGTCCCTAGTGTTTAGGATGTATAGGTCTGTTTTGTCGACATTTCCAAATTCTAACTCATAAAATTTCCTGAACATATCAAGCACCTTAAGGGTCTCCTGCATCACCTGCCCGGTGAAGTGACTCCCTTGGTCGGACTCCATGCATTGTGGTAGTCCCCATCGGGAGAACACTTCTCTGACCAGGATCCTGGCTGTTCCCAGGGTAGTGGCTGTTCGGCATGGGAAGGCGTCCACCCATTTGGTGAATACATCCACCAAGACTAGGCAGTACTTGTAGCCTCCCTTGGCAGTGGGTAGGGGCCCGATGTAATCGATTTTAATTGACTGCCAGGGTCCCTCTACCCTCCTGATATGTCCCATCGACACCTTTCTTTTCTGGGGGTCGAGGTTGTGGGCCGCGCACACCAGACAGCAAGCACAGAACTCGCGGACTTCTTCCCTGAGTCCTGGCCACCACCCTGCCTGTTCCACTCGCTGCCAATGGTCTCAGGTCCGGGTTGTCCTGCTCCTGGACCTTCGTGGGCCAGCTGGAGGAATTCTAGTACTAGCCATTGCTCCCCCCTGAACAGCATGCCTTCTTTAACGGCAATTGCTGCGGTGCCGTACGGGCCATCTATCCTTTCCCCTTTAGCTAGTGTGTTCAGGACAGTTTTGAGGACAGGGTCTTGGGCCTGAACCATTTTTAGGTCCGGGGGCAGTGCTATCCCTGCCTTCCCCATCCTGCCCCTGATTGCTGCAATGGGTCCTGGGTTGTACGGATCCCAGAGCTTGCCCGTGCGGGCACCTTGCTTGGCCAACATGTCAGCCTACTGGTTTCCCTCGCTACGGGGTTCAGTGGTGGAATGTGCCTTCACCTTATGTATATAGATATTCCCTTCCTCCCCTACGGCTTTCATGATCTTTTCTAGTAGGGGCTTAATTGCCAGGGGTCTCCCGTCTGCGGATGTGTATCCACGGCGGGACCAAATAGCCAGATACTCCGTACACGAATTGCATGTGAACATACTGTCCGAGCAAATCGTGTATGGGCTAGGGAATTCTTTGGGTGTGTGTGACTACATACACCACCATAGACAATTCAGCGTGCTGGGCGCTTATAGCAGTGGGGAGTTTAATCACCAGGGCAATGCCTGCCTCGGGGTCATAACCTCTGCAGCCTCTGAGTCGTTCACCCGCAGATACTGTGCTTGAACTGTCCACATCGATCTCTCGGCCTGTGGGGTGTAACCCAGCCCGAAAACCTATGTTCATTTCCCATATCTCTTCTATGGAACACCGGTGGGCTGTCCCTGGATAAATCATGTAGGCTGTGAGTCTTGGCTCATAGAGACCCTCTATCCTTAGGTCCATTTGAGAGAGGAGCAGGGCCCTGCGAGCAATGCGGGCACTGCTGACTATCCCGTCCTTGATTCTCCTGTCCAGGAGCATTTGGGTGGGCGTATGCTGGTAAGGAGTGTGATAGAGGATCCCCCTGTGAAGATCAGTGATCTTTTCACAGCCTAGTGAGTGGCTAGGAGGTGCTGCTCACAGTTGGAGTATCCCTTCTCCACATCCATGAGTATCCTGGAGGAGTAGACCACTGGCCTCAGCTAGCCATGCTGCTCTTGGAGCAGTACTGCACTCAGGCTGTCCCCACTGGCTGCTACCTGCAGGAAAAACTCCTTACCCTCATCGATGGCCTATAGAGCTGGCGCAGTCTGCAGGTCTTTCTTGAGTTGGTTAAATGCTGCCTCGCAACCTTTGTTCCATTCCCACTCCACTCCCTTGAGTAGGAGTCAGAGCAGAGGGGCTGCGGTGGCTGCATAATCCTCAATGAAATCTCGGCAGTACCCGGTTAGCCCTAGAAAAGATCTTACTCCTGTTACTGAGTTGGGGGCGGGTAACTTCTGCACTGCTTCCCTTCTAGCTTTGTCAATGGCTCTTTCCCCAGCGCGCACAGCCAGTCCCTGGAATTTTACTTCCTTCAGGCCCATCTGTGCCTTCTTGGAGTTTACTTTAAATCCTTCTTCTTTCAGCAGCTCCAACAACTCAGCCAGCAGTGGGCCATGCTCCTCCCCCTCATCAGGGAACAGGAGCAGGTCATCTACATACTGTATAAGCTGCTGGGGTCTGCTGAAGCTCTTTAAACAGTTGGCCATACACGAATGGAAAATACTGGGATTGTTGTGGGAGCCCTGAGGGAGACAGTTCCAAGTGTATTTCTGTCCTATAAAGGTAAAAGCAAACTTGTACTGATCTTCCCTTCTTAAAGGTATGGACCAGAACCTGTTGGAAATATCCAGCACCGTGAAGGTGATCGCGGAGTCTGGGATACTTCCAATGAGGTCGGCGACAGCAGCAACGGTGGGTGCACAGGCAGGGATGTTATGGTTGAGTACTCGATAGTCCACCGTGGCTCTCCAGGAGTTGTCCGGTTTCTTAACCGGCCACAATGGAGAGTACACATGGGTAGCTATTGGTCTCAATACCCCCTGTATAACCAGCAAACCCAAGGCTATTTCCATGTCTGCCTCCGCCTCCTTGGGGAAGTTGTACTGTTTCTGTGGTCGGGTCATGGGGTCCCCATCTATGCTAACCTCGACCCTGTATATTCTCCCACAGTCGTGTTTGTGAGTGGCAAAAGCTGCAAGGTTTTTCCTCACATATTCTTGGTATTCTATCAGAGTGTTACTGACCAGTGATTCAAGGTCGTAACCCTTCTTTGGCTTCATGGTGCACACCGTCCCTTTACCCTGTTTTCCCAGGAAAACCATGACCTCACTCTCCTGTCCCGTACAAACTGACCCCCAAAGACAGTGGTTTCTTAAATCCACTAGGAACCCGTGGCCTAGGATGAAGTCAGCCCCAGGATCCCTCTCCCTTCCTGTTCCCACTTCATCAGGACACAAGTTCACTTTGTGTGGAGTGTCCCCAAATGAATGGAGAGCGGATCGGAAAATGAGCTGCGCCTGTCCTCGTCACGGTTTTGATTGGGATGGGGCAGATGGGATTTTGCTCCCGGTGGCGGTGGCTACCTTCCCAGGGCCATCTAACATGGTCTGGACTGCGGTTAGGAAGCTATCGAATGAGTGGGGAGGAACTGGCTCATCTGTCTCGGCCCTTTTAGCCAGGGCTGGAGAACTCTTTTCAGCGCTACTTTTCCAAGGATTTCTACAATCCTTTCTCCAGTGCCTACTTTTTCCACACCAGAAGCAGGTATGTTTTGTATCGGAGGGGTTGCCCCCCTCGTGGCGCCATTCCCTCTTATCCTGGCTAGGTCGGATTTCGTGGACCCTTCCCTTTTGTGGGAACTCTTCAGTCCCTCTGCCATTCCGGTAAGCTAGGGTCAGTTGCCTGACCACTCCCTGTTCGGTGGCTTGGGGATCTTTTGGGTCGAAACAGGCCTCAGCCTTGGTTCTTATTCGGGGTAAACTGTTACCTACTCGACTTCGGAGCCAGTGGGCTAACTCGTCTGGGCTTAAGTGATTTCGGTCGATATCCCCATTACAGGCGCTCTGGTACACAGGCCACAGTTGGTCTGCGAAAGCCTGTGGGGTTTCCCCTGCGAGCTGCACCGTTTTCTCTACTCTGGAGAAGGGACTCCCGTCATTGCAGCCCATAGCTTTTAAAATGTCTTTCTGGATGGGGGCAAGTGTTCTCCGTCCCTTTTTGCTCTCAGTAGAGAGGGACTGGTACAGCTTGCTGTCCAGGGATAGGAGGAGCATCTTTGCCATTTCTGCATCATTGCATCCATTAATATCCCCTGCCCGTTCCACCTCCATAAAGTGAACCGAGGGGTCTCCCTTTGGAGTTAGCTTTCCCAGGTAGCCCTAAGCTGTTGGGGAGTGTGGGGGACCACAAACTGACTTTCCATGTGTTCTGGACCCCCGGCACTGGTGGGCGGGCAAAGCTTCTGTTGCCGGACCGGGCACATTGGCCCTGGTTCTGGCTCTCCCTGTTCTGGCTCGCCTACCCCTCCTCCCTGCTGCCAGACCGAGCTGAAACTCAGTGCGACAGGGGGTAATGGTTCGCTATCCCTGTCTGCCTCACATCTCGTTCGCCCCTCCTGCTGCTGCACCGGTGTAGTCAGCGGTGGCACAGGTGGTGGTCGAACAGTTTCCTCCTTCTCTTCCAGGTTTAGCTGGGGCGTACCCGGGCTTATTAGACATACCATGCCTTTTGCCTTAGACAGAGCGACGTTTAAACTTTTGATTTGTTGCTGGCAGGGATCATGGTCTCCCGATTCAAACCCATTAGTGCTAGTTACTTTATACGCTGCCTGCACATCTTTTAACTTTTCCTGGAGCTCTTTTACATGTAGGGTAAGTCGGGTACTTTCACCCGCAGTGACTTTTCATTCTTTTTGGCCTCGGTAACCTGACATTGAAAATAGTCCTGACTGTTTTTAAACCTTTCCATTGGCTGGGTCCTTTCCTGTTTTAGCTTACGGAATTCTGCCCATAACCTATCTTCTGCCATAGCCCTTTCTTGCTAGATCTCTGCGCATTCCAATAACTCTGCCTGTAATGTCTCATTGGTTTTGTCTTGGAGTTGGAGCTGTCGCTGTAGACAGACCAAGAAAATTGCCTTCTCTACTGCTTCTTTGTGATCCTTGCTTGCTGTCCACTGGGCTGCAGCGTCAGCTGGATGCTCAGTGCGCAATAGACCAAGCACCCATTCCTTGGTGACATTGACCTTCTTATACACATAGGAGGAAATTCTCTCTTCCATCTTGGTTCTTTGCCCCAAACCAGCACTCTCTGCACCACACCCCTTGAACCAGAGTCCTGCCGTGGTCATCATTTCCTGAGGGGTGGTCACAGGGGTCAGGTTCATCTCTGACCGACTTGAGCAGTTTGAATAGCTCCCTCTCCCTTGGGTTCTAGACTCTGGGTTTATTTGGGCAGTGTGATAAAGTGCAAAGGACAACTTTGATTTTATTACAGACAAGGAAATACAATGTCAAACGTATAATCACTCTAATAAAGAATAATACATTACACATTCAAAGGGGGTTACTGTAAATATTACACCTCCCACCTCCCAAAACCTAATCTTAGTTAGGTAAACTCCAGGGCAGGCAGGGACTATTCTTACCAATCCTTTCTGGTCAGTTAGCGGCAGTTCACAATTTCGAGGTTCATTAAATTCTGTAGGTTCTGCTTGCCGTACCCCGAACATCGAAGAAGACATCTTACTGCACAAACTTCAATTGGGTTGAGTCCGCTGATGTGGTAAGGTGCATTTTGGATCTATTGGGTAAGTACCCGGTTTCTTTCATTCGAAATAGGTTCAAAGTCTCTTTAGGTAATGTTTTCACCTGTTGGTAGTCAGGGCTTAGATTGTAGAGTGGAAACTTTCGATTCTTCGGTTTCTTTCTGTTGGAGTTTTGTTTCGAGTTTGGTCGATTGCGGTGGTTTGTCGGTGGTACCACGTTGGCTGTGGTCAGTTGCTGCCATGATGGTGATGTTCTTCCTTCCTTCAGGACTTCAGGACTTCGAGGCTGGAGAAGTTAGCTTACAACTGTCGCGTTGGTTTCTTTCCCTTCTTGATGACATTAGCATAGTATGGTACTAGGCGTAGTATGGCATAGTGTGTCATCCCCTCTGATAAAACAGGAAGCCAGTTATACGGTTTGAGTTGTCCTAATCTTCGCACCAAAATTTAGCGGGCTTGAATTTTCTTTGTAATATTTTGCCGGGCTCGTTAAAAGTTAATATGTCTTAGGTGGGTTGCATTTCTAAATCTCTTTCCTGATGGAAATATTAGCTTGGTAATCGCAATATCCTTTTGTGCTTGGTTTTTTGCATACAGGTTGTAGATGGCTTTTCTCAATTTAGTTTGATGGCTGGCCACCTTTGAGTTATTGTTGTAATGTTAATGTCTGTTGTGGAGAAGAGTTTTCGAATATCCATTCCTCCAGACAATTTAACTAAGTCCCAACACCCAGACAATTCCAATAATCAAGTGGGCTTCTTTAGTTCCTTCGGCCCACCCACAGACTTGAATTTGTCTTTTAAAAGTCCAAAATTCGATTAAAGTTTGTAGTTTCTTCCATAAGCACTTTAGAATTTTAAACTTTCCGGTAGATAGTCCCAAATTAAATGTCCTTTCCAATGAGCCCAAACACTGGGGTCGGGGGAGGGGGCGGGTGGCGGGGTTTCTGTGAATTTTGACTTTCAGTGTTGTGAACAAATCTTCTACATTTGACATTGTATTGGGGAGATTACGCTCTAGAACCTGGTTTATGGTTACTTTATAATCACTACGCAATCTTACCTTACCATCAGACTTAGGTACAACAACTTTGGGTGTAGCCCAATTTCATCGATCTATCTTTTAATAATGTTCTCAGTCTCTAGTCTTTTGATTTCTTGCTCAACTTTCTCCTTGAGTGCATATGGTATGGAACGTGGCTTGTAGTAAAGCGATCTAATGTCCTTCTGTACCCTGACACTCGCCTTGAAGCCTTGGATCAGACTGCCTGTTTCACAGAACATCTTTGAATAATTCTTGATGACATCACCCTTTGATGCAAATCTCATTTCAACACGAAAAATCTCACTCCAATCCAGCTTCAAATGATCCCAACCAATTTCTTCCTAGTAAGGTAGGCTTGTCTCCTACTACTACTATTAGAGGCAAGCTCTGAAATTAATCCTTGTATTTCACCAGTACAGTGATACGACCTATCACATGAATGTTCTCTCCCAAGTAGCCTCGCAGCTCTATCTTGGATTTCTCCAATGGGAAATCACGCAATTTGTCGAGGTATAGCGACTCCGGTACTATACTCATGGATGCACCAATGTCGATTTCCATGGGTATTTGGTTCCTGCAACATCTATGTGGATTATAGTACTTTTTGAATCACTGTTAGTTAACCTCATGCTCCTGATGATATTTAGCTTTAACATCTCCTCATCCTGTTGTTTTTCTTCCATGCTATGTAGTCTCTGGGGATTTCTACTTATAGCTTTGAAAGCCGGTTAATCCTTGAATCGGCATGCCTTTGCAAGATGCCCAGTTTTCCTGCAGAAGAAACACTCTGTCTTCACATATGTTGAGCAATGTGTTGTCCCAGGCACCAATAGGAGGACTTCAATGCTCTGTTACCCTTGCCTGTTTCTGAAACTTTGGGGCCCAACCGCCTTTTACTTTTAACTTGCAGGCGATTCACCTCAGTTGTCTGAAGACTGAAAGTAGTATGAAATTCTCGGCAATATTGGTCGGCCATGTTCATTGACATAGCTGTCTGACAAGCTAATTCAAAAGTCAAGTTAGGCGTTGTCAATAACTTTCTTCTGATCGCATTATTTTTCATCCCACAAACAAAGCGGTCATTCAATGCTCGGTCCTGAAAGTTTCCAAAATTTCAGTGAATAGATAGCTTTATTAATGCTCCAATGTACTCACCGATATTTTCTTCGCTTAACTGATCTCGTATTCTGAACCGATAACTTTCAGCAATTTCCAAGGGCATAGTGCTGTAGTGCTGTTCTAACTTGAATCTGCTTAAGAGTTGTGTCCTTTGGCTTGTCAGGCACAAGCAAATTTTCAAAGGATTCATACACCTCGGGCCCTGCTTCAGCTAAGAAAATAGCCCTTTGTCATTCCAACACCACCCGGTTATGGTTTTCATCATCGGGGACTTCAGTGATACAATTTGTGGTGAAAAACATTGCCAGCTGCTCCACATTTGCTCTGAAACTTTCACAGTCGCGTTGAAATTTCCCCAAATGCCCTATTACCCCCATAGGCACGGCCATCTGGACTCTGGCAGTTCAAACAAGTGTTCTTGTAATTTATCTCAGATTTGTAGCTGTTAATCAAAACAGAGAAGCTCTCAAAATCTCTCTGTCGGCTGGTTGAGTCCTCCACCAACAAAAATTGCAGCTTTGATTTTTCCGCTTAATCCCATCATCGTCGTCATTGTGATATTTCAGCAAGCTCACAGCATACACAGCCTTAAGATGGTAGTATCTTCCAGAAGTCACCAGTCAGGTGACCCGGTCCCTTAATTATAAACAGCACTGGCTGCAGTGCCACAGGCGTCCACAGGTGGAGCTATATATATTATAGTCATGGAGCAAGCAGAGGATGGTGACGTACTTTTGGGGGCATCCGAAATGGAAGAGGAGGCTCCATAGACCCTCGCGGTTGACAGTGTCAAAGGTCTTTGTAAGGTTGAAGAAGGCCATGTATAAGGGCTGGCGCTGTTCCCTGCAATTTTCCTACAGCTGTTGTGCTGCAAAAATCATGTCCGTTGTGCCCCATAAGGGACGAAATCCGCACTGTGATTCCGGGAGGAGCTCCTCAGCCACGGGGCGAAGATGGTTGAGGAGGACTTTAGCGATGACTTTCCCAGTGGCTTCAAGCAGAGAGATTCTTCTGTAGTTGCCACAGTTGAATTTGTCCCCTTTTTAAAAGATGGTCATGATCACTGCATCTCTAAGATCTCCCAGCATGCTCTCCTCCCTCCAGATGTGAGAGATGAGGTCATGTATTAGCGCCAGCAGTGCCTCTCCACCATACTTCAGTGTCTCAACAGGGATTCCATCCGCTCTTGTAGCCTTGTTGTTTGTTAGCTGTCTTACGGCTTTTTCTACCTCATGGAGTGTTGGGGTCTCACTGAGGTGGTGGCGGGTAGCATGCTGTGGAATGGAGTCGAGAACACTTGCGTCAAAGGCAGAGTTTCGATTGAGGAGATCTTCAAAGTGCTCCTTCCAGCAGGCCCTGACTGCCTCGGTGTCCTTGATGATTGTTTCCCCATTCTTGGCCAGCAGTGGAGTGGAGCCTGGGGTGTTTGGGCCATAGGTGGCCTTGACTGTGATGAAGAATCCTCGCACATCATGGCTGTCGGCCAGCTGCTGTATCTCCTGTGCTTTCTCCATCCACCACCTGTTCTTTAGGTCCCGGGTTTTTTGTTGGACCTTAGCCTTGAGCCACCTGTAATGCTGCTTTGCTGCTCCCGAGTTGGGTTGTTATTTAAGGCTCAGAAATGCCCTGCATTTGCAATCTATTAGGTTTTGAATCTCCTGATCATTCTCATCAAACCTGTCCGGGTGTTTCCTGATTGAGTGACCAAGTGTCTCTTTGCAGGCACCGGTTATGGAGGCCTGGAGGGCAGACCAAGCTCTGTGGGCATTCTGCATCTCGGGGTCATCAAGGCACGCCAGGTTATTTGTGAGGCGCTGGCTGTTTAGGACTCTCTTAGCTGGGTCCTTAAGCGCTCCGTCATTGACTGTTTTGCGGCACTGCTTCTGCTGCCCCCTCCGCTTTGGGGCTATGTTGATGTCAACGATGGATCGGATTAGGCGGTGGTCCATCCAGCAGTCAGCTCCTGTCATGACACGGGTGATGCGCACATCCTTGTGATCCCTGGTTCGGACGATGACATAGTCGAGCAGATTCCAGTGTTTGGAGCGAAGGTGTTGTCACGATGCCTCGTATTTGTCCTTCTAGCGGAACAAGGTGTTGGTGATGACAAGTTCATGCTCTAGACATTTTGTCAGGAGTCGGGTACCGTTGAAGTTGGCTTTCCCATACCCCCTCTCTGCCAATCATGCCTCCCAAGAGGTCTGTGTCCTTGCCACTCCTGGCGTTGAAGTCACTGAGGTGGATCAGTTCGTCGCCCGCAGGGACGCAGGACAGGGATTTTTCGAGGTTGGAGTAAAAATTCTCTTTGGCCTCATCTGTTGCATCGAGTGTTGGGGCATATGCACTGATGACTGTGGCTCATTGATTCCAGGACAGGGTGAGTCGAAGAGTCATGAGGCATTCGTTAACCCTGCAGGGGGAGCCCTTGAGGCGGTCGACCAGCTCATTTTTGATGGCGAAGCCAATCCATGGAGATGGTGTTCCTCCTCTGGTTTCCCTTTCCAAAAGAAGGTGTTAACTCCACCTTGTTCCTTGAGCTGGCCTTCCCCTGCCCGCCAGGTCTTGCTGAGGGCAGCGATGTCGATATCAAAATGTTTACGTTCCCGGGCAACTATGGCGGTGCGGCATTCCGGTCTGTCGCTGTTGGTGTTGTCCATGAGGGTGCAGACGTTTCAGGTCCCGAACTTCATGTTAGAGGAGTGGAAGATGCCTGTGCATGAGTTCTTTTAATGTGGGGTGGTAGTTGAACACCGGCTAACTAACGGGCTTAGCTGAACAAGGTCTTGGTCCAGTGGCAAGGGGGTCCAAGACGACTGGACTATAAAACAACTGTAACAACTTTAACAACAACTTTAATAAAACTTTAACAACTTTAACAACTTTTACAAATCAAACTTCAATTATTCAATGAACAAGTACAACAAAAGACCCTTTACTGTCCTCGACCCCATCCTCGACCGCATGCTACACCACTCTTGGGCCTATTCCCCCCTTTCTTACTCCCGCCCTTTCCTTTCCAATGCCCCTGAGCCCGGACCTCTCTATGTTGGTACCAAGCCGGCATGCAGCACCGCACCCCGAGTGCTGTTGCTGTTGTTGGGGTCAGATATTGCAGGCGCAAAGAATGGGGCATCAGGAGAAGCTTGTGATGTGGAAGGCACAGCTTCAGGGCTGGAAAATGCTGGCAGCTGCTGCTGTGGCACGGGGTGGATTCCACGCCATGTCCCGATCCCGTCGATTGCCGCATGGCTTTGACAGAGTCAACGATTCACTCCATTGCGGTGATTAGACACGACATACCCTCTGACTGCCGCTCTGATAGAACCGCGATGTTTGCGGCTATCGTAGCCATGGCCTTGAGCAGCTCTCGACCTATGTCGATGCTGGCCTGTGACAGACACACCATGTCCTGCTACATGCCTACAGCAACCGACCTTTTCTGCACCAATCTGCGTCGCTGTAGCAAAGGCGCTACAGCACTGGGGGGGTGCCTTGCTGCGCATCGTTTGGTTCCGCAGAATCAGAGGAGCCATGGGGGAATCCCCTGAATATAGACTCGGTGGAGGATATTCCAGCTGGCCCACATGGAGCTAGTGTATCCTCCTCCGTCTCCACCCCCAACTCCACCTCCACTGGCTCCAGGAACAGCGGCTCTTCCTCTTCCTCTTCGTTTTCATTATCTCTGCCAGTGGTGAAGTCGGGAGAGGGCTGGGTGATGCCAGAGCTGGAGGCAATGGGTCTCCCTGTGTTGTCCTTCCAGAATCGTCCGAGTCTGGAAGTACAAAACAACATTTAAAAATGCTTGAGACCAGGAAAGGGGTCAGGATTACATGAGTACAAAGTACAGTGACTTATCGCAGTCTTACTTAAATGTCCACCACTGCTACATTACTGCATTACATATCACAGACAGACAAAACATATATGCATTGCGGTACATGCCCCCAACATTGCAGTACATCACATGAGGCCAACATTACAGTGCAATAAACTTACATTACATTACATCAGGCCAACATTACAGTTACAGTTACATTACATGAGAGGACCGCAACACAGACTGGATTGTATTCAACTTACCATCCTGTGTGAGTGGGTCAGTTCCAATGCCAATGGGGGCAGGGTTGCTATCCCCAACCAGGGACAGGGCTCGGATCTCGATTTCAGTCAGGGGCTCTTGGGTTGTGGGTCTTCTCCCCGTAAGCCACTGATCGGCTGCTATTACAGATGTTTTCTTCTGCAGAACCTACATTTACATGGTACATGGCACATGGGGGGTGCATAAATAAAGTCATTACTTACTCTTGCTACCCTCACCAGGTTGTTCCACCTCTTATTGCACCTTTCCCCGGTACATACCATTGTACTTTTAGAGGACACAGCCTCCCGATCTCATCTTATATCCTGTTGTACTCCTTTGGGGGGGCGGCTTCTTTGTAATATTCTCGAGAAGGGCAAGTAACTCCATCTCATCGAAGGCGGGTGCCCTCAACCTCCCATCTTTTTTGATGTTCCTGTGCTTCGACTTTTTTTTTTAACATTTCCATTATATTTATGTTGTAATGATTTTTGCTTTGTAATGTATGTTTTGTGTTTAAACTGTAGAATTATTATTTGTTATGAATATTTTTTAACTCTGCAATGTGTTTTTAAAGTAACTGCCCATCGACTAGCTTGCTGCTCCTTCTCATTCTCTCTCCCTCTTCTTAAACTCACTGTGCATGCGCGGGTGACCCCTGACCCCAAAAATCACAGGCAAAATGCTCTGAAAAAACCGGGGAAACAAAAATCGCGCATGTGCAGTTCAGTGCCGCATTGTCCACCAAAAAGAAAGTTGATCTGGATGTAACATATCGCTGGCATAAAGCCGAAAAAAAATTGACCAATTTTGTCCTCTTCGGTCTCTGCAGTATACCACCGAGAAATGGGCGGACCTTATGCATTGACCAATTTTGGGCTCCCAGTGTGGTCTAACCAAGGTTTGAAACAGGTTTAGCATAACTTCTCTACTTTTCAATTCTATCGCTCTTGAAATAAACCCTAGTGCTTGGTTTGCTTTTTTATGGCCTTATTAAGCTGCAACCTTTAGTGATTTGTGTTTTTGTACTCCAAGATCCCTTTGCTCTACCCTATTTATATTCTTATTTTCAAAGTAATATGTGACCTCCTTTATTTTTATTACCAAAATGTAATACCTCAAATTTATTTGTGTTGAAATTCATTTGCCAATTATATGCCCATTCTGCAAGTTTAATAATGTCAGCTTGTAATTTGTTTGCAGTCCTCCTCAGTATTGATTATCCCTCCCCAATTTGGTGTCATCTGCAAATTTGAAATTGTGTTTTTGATTCCAACGTCTAAATCATTAATACAAATTGTGGGAAACCTTGGTCCCAGCACTGATCCTTGTGGGACCCCACTTTCCACCTTCTGCCACTCTGAATAGCTACCCTTTATCCCTACTCTCTGCTTTCTGTCTTGAAGCCAACTAGCTATCCATTCTGCTACTTTTCCTCTGACTCAGCATTCTCTGAGCTTATTCATTAGTCTATTCTGTAATACCTTATCGAAGGCCTTTTGGAAATCGAGATAAATTACTTCTACTACAATATTCTTGTCTGCTCTCTCTATTACCTCTTCAAAGAATTCAATGAGATTGGTTAAGCAAGACTTTTCCTTTTGACATCCATGCTGAGTATTCATTATTATATTTTTGGTTTCTGATGTTGTTCTATTTTTTCTTTCAGTAGCGATTCCATTATTTTTCCTACCACTGATTTTAAGCTGACTGGTCTATAGTTCCTGGGACATGTTCTATCTCCCTTCATAAATATAGGTATTACATTATCTATCCACCAGTCCTCTGGCACTACACCTTTTTCTAATGAATTATTAAATATGTGTAATAGTGCCTCTGCTATCTCTTCCCTAGATTCTTTTAAAATGTGAGGATGTAATCCATCCGGACCAGGGGTCTTATCCTCTTTTGAGTGTGATTTGGTTACTTAATATTTCTCCTTATGTTATTTTAAATGCAATTATCTCATTTCTAATCTCATATTTGAATGTCATGTCCACCTGATCTGTCTTCCTGGTAAATTCTGAAGCAAGTAATTATTTAATATTTTTGCCATTTCGCTATCGCTGCAGTAATTTTATCCTGACTGTCCCTTAATGGCCCTATTCCCATCCCGACTTTTCTTTTTATATTGATGTGTCTGTAAAATATTTTACTATTTCATAGTTCCTCTGCCTTCCTAATTGTTTTTTAGATTTCTCTCCTAATCTCTTCATATTGTCCTCTGTCATCCTCTCCCCTGCTGTTCAAGAACTTAGTGTATGCCTCTTTCCTCAACCTCAATTTTTCCCTTATGTCTTTATTCATCCATGGTGTCTCATTAGTGTTTAGCTTGTTCTTGTTTTTTTATATATTTTTTCTGGATTCTGTTGAACAGCATTTTAAATGTTTCCTATCATTGTTTGCCAATATTAATTTTTCATTTTTTTCCCCCAAGTTCTAGTCTCAGCGACTTAAATTATCTGCTTTTCTCCAATCTATTACCCTGGTCTTCGTCATTCTTATGTCCTTCTCAATTAAATAGGACATTCGGCCCAACCAGTCCATGCCAGCGTTTATACTCCATTCGAGCTTCCTCCTGATTTTCCTCATCTAAATTTATCTGCATACTCCTCTATTCCCTTCTTCCTCATCTACTTGTCCAGCCTCCCCTTAAATGCATCTATATTATTTGCTTCAACCACACCCTGTGGTAGCGAGTTCTCTGCTGAATTCCCTATTGTATTTCTTGTTGACTATCTTATATTGATGGCCTCTAGTTATGCTCTTCCCCAAAGTGGAAACATTCTCTCTGTATCCACTCTATCAAAACCTTTCATCATTTTAAAGACCTCTATTAGTTCACCCTTCAGCCTTTTTTTTTCAAGAGAAAAGAGATGCAGCCTGTTCATTCTGATATGTACACCCTCCCATTTCTGGTATCATCCTTGTAAATCATCTATGTGCTCTCTCCAGTGCCTCGATATCCTTTTTTATAATATAGTGACCAGAACTGTATGCAGTACTCTAGAAGAAGGAGTAACCACCACCTTGTTCCTTGAGCTAGCCTTCCCCTGCCTGCCAAGTCTCGCTTAAGGCAGCGATGTCTAGGTCGAAACGTCTGAGTTCCCAAGCAATGATAGCAGTATGGCATTCCCGTCTGTCGCTGTTGTGGTTATGCATGAGGGTCCTGACGTTCCAGGTCCTGAATTTCATTTTAAAGGGTGGAAGATGCCTGTGCGTGATTTCTTTTATCGTGGGGAAGCCATTGCACACCAGCCACCACACGGGCTTGACACAGCAAGGTTTTGGTCCAATGGCAAGGGGATCCAAGACAATTAGAGACCAGGCTCTGCTGCATAGGCCTAGTACACACACAGAAACATACTCCTACTGTCCTTCTCCCTCTTTCAAACAGGTCCTCTCTCCCTGGGTTTCATAGGATGCAGTGTAAGACTCCAAGGTCATGCCATCCTCTGTCATTGAATTACAGTATGCAGACGACGCTTGCAACTGCGAACTCCAATCATCATCAACACCTTCACTGAAACGTACAAAAGCATGGGTCTTCCACTAAACATCTATAAAACAAAGGTCCTCTACCAACCTGCCTCCGGCACAAGGTACTGCCTCCAATTATCAAAATTCACAACAAGGCCTTGGACAAGGTGGAACATTTTCCATACCTCGAGAGCCTACTGTCAGCAAGGGAAGATGTCGATGACGAAGTTCAACACCATCTTCAGTGTGCCAGTGCAGCCTTCGGTCGCCTGAGAAAGAGAATGTTTGAGGTGCAGGACCTAAAACCCAGCACCAAGCTCATGGTCTACGGAGCAGTAGTGATACCTGCCCTCCTAGATGCTTCAGAAACATGGACTATGTACAGCAGACACCGCAAAGCATTGGAGAAGTACCATCAACGCTGCCTCCGCAAGATCCTGCAAATACATTTGATCGACGGGCCACATCGTCCACAGACCCAATACTAGACTTCCAAAACAAGCGCTTTACTTGGAGCTCCGACATGTCAAGCGAGTCCCAGGTGGGCAGAAGAAACGCTTCAAGGACACCCTCAAAGCCTGCTTGAAAAAGTGCAACATCCCCACTGATACCTGGCAATCCCTGGCACAAGACCATTCAAACTGGAGGAAAAGCATCCGGGAAACATCGAGTCTCTTCGCCGGGAGCAAGCGGAAGCCAAGCGCAAACAGCGGAAGGAGCGCACGACAACCCAAGCAGCCCACCCACCCGTCCCTTCAACCACCATCTGCCCCACCTGTGACAGAGACTGTAGGTCCCGCATTGCACTCGTCAGTCACCTGAGAACACATATTAGTGTGGAAGCAAGTCATCTTTGACTCCGAGGGACTGCTGAAGAAAGAGATGCAGTACTCTAAATGTGGTCTAACCAAGGTTAGATATAGGTTTAGCATAAATTCCCTACTTTTCAATTTTATACCTTTAGAAATAAAGCCTAGTACTTGGTTTAATTTTTTACAGCCTTGCTAACCTGTTTCGAAACATTTAGTGATTTGTGCATTTGTACTCCGAGATCCCTTTGTTCCTCTACCCCACCTAAACTCTCACCCTCCAATAATAAGTGACCTCCCTATTCTTCCCACCAAAATGTAATTCCTCAAATTTATCTGTGTTGAACTTCATTTGCTAATTATGTGCCCATTCTGCAAGTTTATTAAAGTCCTCATGAAATTTGTTGCAGTCCTCCTCAGTATTGGCTATTCCCCCAATTTGGTGTCTTCTGCAAATTTAGAAATTGTGTCTTTCATTCGAAAGTCTAAATCATTAATATAAATTGTGAACAACAGTGGTCCCAGCACTGATCTTTGTTAAATAAAGGAGACAACAAAGGTATGAGGACAGAGTTGGTTAAAGTGGACTGGGAAAATAGATTAAAGTATGGGACGGTTGATGAGCAGTGGCAGACATTTAAGGAGATATTTCATAACTCGCAACAAAAATATATCGCAATGAAAAGGAAAGGCTGTAAGAGAAGAGATAACCATCCGTGGCTAACTAAGGAAATAAGGGATGGTACCAAATTGAAAACAAGGGCATATAATGTGGCCAAGACTAGTGGAAGGCCAGAGGATTGGGAAACCTTTAAAAGCCAGCAAAGAACGACTAAAAAAATGATAAAGAGAGGAACGATAGATTATGAAAGTAAACTAGCACAAAGATAGTAAGAGTTTCTACACAAACATAAAAAGGAAACGATTGACTAAAGTAAATGTTGGTTCCTTGGAGGATGAGACTGGAGAATTAATAATGGAGAACAGGGAAATGGCAGAGATGTTGTACAAGTATTTTGTATCGGTCTTCACAGTAGAAGATATAAAAAACATCCCAATAGTGGATAATCAAGGGACTATAGGGAGGGCGGAATTAATACAATCACTATCACTAATAAAGTAGTAGTCGGTAAAATAATGGGATGTGGACAAGTCCCTTGGACCTGATGGCTTACATCCTTGAATTTCCAGAAGGCATTCGATAAGATGCCACATAAAAGGTTACTGCATAAGATAAAAGTTCACGGGGTCGGGGCTAATATATTATCATAGATAGAGGATTGGCTAACTAACAGAAAACAGAGAGTCGGGATAAATGGGTCATTTTCCGGTTGGCAAACTGTAACTAGTGGGGTGCAACAAGGATTGGTGCTGGGTCCTCAACTATTTACAATCTATATTAATGACTTGGATGAAAGGACTGAGTGTAATGTCGCCAAGTTTGCTGATGATACAAAGATGGGTGGGAAAACAAGATGTGCGGAGGACACAAAAAATCTGCAAAGGGATATAGACAGGCTAAGTGAGCTGCCAAAAAATTTGCAGATGGAGTATAATGTGGTAAAATGTAATGTTATCCACTTTTGCAGAAATAGTAGAAAAGCAAATTATAATTTAAATGGAGAAAAATTGCAAAGTGCTGCAGTGCAGAGCGATCTGGGGGTTCTTGTGTAAGAAACACAAAAAGTTAGTATGCAGGAAACACAAAAAGTTAGTATGGAGGTACAGCAAGTAATATGGAAGGCAGATGAAATGTTGGCCTTTATTGCAAGTTGGGTAGATTGTAAAAGCAGGGAAGTCCTGCTACAACTGTACAGGGCATTGGTGAGGCCACACCTAGAGTACTGTGTACAGTTTTGGTCTCCGTATGTAAGGAAGGATATACTTGTATTGGAGGCTGTTCAGAGAAGGTTCACTAGATTGACTTATGAAGAAAGGTTGAGTAGGTTGGGCCGATACACATTGGAGTTCAGAAGAATGAGAGGTGATCTTATCAAAGCATATAAGATAATGAGGGGGCAGAAAGGATATTTCCACTCGGAGAAACTAAAACTAAGGGACATAGGGCTAGATTTTCCATTTTTGGGCTTATCGCCCAAAAATGGCCGTTACTTCTGGCGTGGGCGGTAAAAAAGGATTTTCAGATCGCCAGCTTCTCGCCCATTCTCAAAGCACCTAGCCTCCATTTTTTAAACTGGACGTTAACGCGAGCAATATGAAATGGGCAGTAGCGTTAAATCTCTCTGACCTTTTGCCGTAAAGTGTCACCATCCTTAGCAACGGTATGGCAATGCTCGATTCCCACAATACAGGAGGTCACGGGACATCGTGACATGCACAGAAGAGGAGACAGAGCGAGAGGGACTGAAAGTGTGTCTGGGTGTGGTATGGCTGCTTTGGGAGGAAGGAAGGAGACTTTAGAGCTTTACAGCAAATAGGGAAACAAAAATTAGCTGTTACCAGCCACATATTTGACCGAATTTGGCCTATAATGGAGGGAGAAGAGGAGGCACCACAGCACGCTGTGGAGACTGATGCTGGAGAGAGCAGTGAGGTGGGAGAGGAGCACATTGGAGGGCACAAAAGAGCCAGGAGGTGCTCGGACGAGGCAAATGCCTCTTTCCTGCAGGAGGTCGAGTTATGCTGGGGTGATATGACACAGGGAGGACATGGGAAGCCCACCCCAAAGGCCGACCGGAAGATATGGACCGAGATAGCAGAGGTGGTCTTATTGGTGACCAACGAGGTGCGTGAAGGCAACTAATGCCACAACTAATGGAACAACCTTGTGGGATCCTCAAGAGTAAGTATTATATTGATTTACATATACTTATGTATTTATATAATTTGATTTGTAATAGTCATGAGTGACTATCAGCAGATGTGAGGTCTTGCATTTTACCGGGACTGTATTACTCAAAGCCTGTGGTCACGGTGCACGTCTTTAGGTAAAGAATGAAAATTATCATAATAATCATGATTACATCTGTTGGTTATGTGTTGTATCAGTCTCTGTGACAGTACCTAGCAATGATATCACTCAATGATCTCAAGCCATGATGTCCTGTCATCTTTTACAGAAGAAGCTATCGACCATGAGGTCCGTGCAGAGGCGAACGGGTGGGGGGTCACCAGTCCCCAGCAACATCATTGACATGGAGGAGCGGGTGCTCGCATTCGTGGAGAAGCACATCCAAATAGCCACAGAAGCATCTGCAGAACCTGAAGTGTTGCCACATGAGTAAAGCTTACACCATTGCGTCATGTAAAGTTGATAGATGCCACACCCACTCATATCCGAACAATCATATATGATAGATGATTTCTAAAATTATCATAGAAATAATGCAGCCCAATGAAAATCATTGCAATGCAAATGTGTTGATGGTCATGAAATGTGATGTCTGTGATGATCTTGATTTCAGTGGTGCTTTTGTGGTGCCTATGCTGTGTGTAGCGCTGGACTCACCTTGTGACCCTAGCACCCCCTTCTTCTCTAATAACCTCATTTGTGTTTTGCAACTCAGCCAGCAGCGCGGCCCCAGGCAAGTCTATAGAGGCCAGAAGGTGGGGGCATGGGGCCGGACTCTCCGAACGATCCTACATCTGGTGCTGAGGAGCTCCGATTCTCGCCCGTCAATCCGCTGGATCTGTTCTCCATGAATGAGAGCGCAGACTTCAAAGAACGTGCATCGCCACACTCCAGAAGCCGTTCCACCCCAAGGCCATCTAGTGGTCTTCTGGTCATTCCTGCCTCGACTCTGGAGGTACCAGCCCCAAGCACCTCATCACAGGGCACCCCAGGACGGCGCTGACCCCGCAGAGGCCTCGTGGACATGGCAGGTCTATTCTACGAGCGCCAATGAGTGTGGAGAGATGGTACAGTTATCTAGGAGGACTGTAGACATTGGTGACCAGCTCATTGAAGCATATCCCGACAGCTGGCCACCATGACTGAGTACATTCCACGGATGGCACTGCCCTGCTGCCACAGGCCTCCCAGTGGTCCCAGAGCGTGGCACTCTACTTCTAGGTTCCGCTCCACCACTGCGAACGACAAAAGAGAGCAAGGACCAAGATCCTGCTTCTGCATCAGAGAATGTTACCCCCTTGGCACCCCCTGCTCCTGTACCCGTGCAAACACCGCATCTGCCTTAATCCCACCCCCACCCCCCCATGAGGAGCTCCTCGGCCAGACGCTGTGGAGCAAGGAGGGGAAGGGGTAGAGGTGGGGAGAAGAAGGGGAGGGGTGAAGGAAAGTGAGGTGCATGTCTGCAAGTGATGGCTGTGATATATCTCCATCTGGGTGTATGCAATTTGTTGTAATGTATGGGGGATAGGGACCACCCTCTTGCTTTGCCTTTGTATTCTGTGTTGCTGGACATGTTGAACATTTAATTGATGTCAATGGTGGAAAAAGTGGGGTGTGGGCGGGAGTTGGGTGTTATTTCCTGTGATACTTATGATTTCAGGCCAATGTTGGTATAATTTTTTTTTATTGAACATAAGCTTGTTGCGCATTGTCTCAGATAGCTGGACTGTTACAAACTGGTGATTCTTTAACATGAAATGGTTAAATACAACTTAACTTCAATCTACATAAACTTTAACTGGCACCAATGTGATGGGTATTATTGATGTCTGAGCTGCACACACACAGCAGTGTGTCAGCGTTGTCACTCACATCAACGTTCTTTCAAGCAAATTGTTCAGATATCAGCTCCTCACATAAGAGTCTTGCAGCTATGTAGCCACCACGGGCTCTTTCCTATGGTCTGGAGGGGGTAGTGGGCATGGTTGCATAGTCAACCTGATTGCCTGGCCCGAGGTCAGCGTCCAGCCCCTTATCCTCCTCTTCCTCTCTCTCCTGAGGTGGACCATCAGTCCCTTCTGGTAATTCTTGACCCTTCCTGTTAGCCAAGTTGTGCAGCATCAAGCACACGACCACGAATTTACCTATTTGCTCAGGATTGTATTGTAGCTCCCGTCCTGAGTGGTCCAGACATCTGAAGCACTGCTTAAGGATAGTTATTGTTTTCTGGACCACATTGCGTGTGTCGCTGCGGCTCTGGTTGTATCGCTTCTCGGTTTCGGTGTGGGTGTCACGCAGATGGGTCATTAGCTAGGTGGCTAGGCCATATCGGTTATCACCAAGCATCTAGCATTGTCCTTGTCGCAGACTCTTAAAGATGTCAGAGACAGCGCTCTCACGCAGGATGCGAGCCTCATTGAAGGTGCCCGAACATTTGGCATTCACTGACAGTGTGATCTGGTTGTGGTCGACAACTAGTTGGACCTTCTGGGAGTGAAATCCTTTTGTGTTACGAAAACGCTGCAGGTCCTGAGAATGTGGCCGCATGACGATGTGAGTGCATGGTATAGCTCACTGCACCCTGGGAAAGTTAGCAATGCGGTAGAATGCTCCAGTCCTGTCAGTCTGAGCCTCAGTGGTCATGGGGAAGCTGATAAAGTCCATCCTTCTTGTGTACAGGGCCTCCGTGACCTGTCTAATGCAATGATGATTTGCATGATAAGACAGAGGGCAAATCTCGACCGCAGAGGCCCGAAAGGAATCGGATGCACAGAAAGACAGTGCCGCGGTGACCTTGACCTTGACCGACACTGATGTCCTGATGGCAGGCTGCATATGTGGCCTGATGAGCTCACATATTTCATTGATCACCACCTTGTGGAAGCGCAGTCTCCGAAGGCAGTTGTGGTCGGACACGTCGAGATAAGACCTCTTTTCCTTGAACGTGCGGGGTGTGTATGGTCTGGCCCTCCTCCTCATTCTTGCAAGTCGTAAATTGGGGACATAATGATGTGCATTACACATTGAGCCAACTATACTCTGCAGCATCCGCGTGTTAATCGATGCAGACTGAGAAATGGCTGGCCCCATCGCAATGAAAATATAATAGCGATTGATCAGAAGCAATGCTTTCCTTACTAAAATATACCTAGAGTAAACCCCCAATAGTCCAGAGTCTGAAAATATGTCTGTTGAGATGGTCAGTTCACTTGAGAAGAACTCCAGAGTCAATGTAAACTTCCCTGAAGTTGAAGCAGCCTTTTGAATGAAGCGATCTGCGATTTTAAAAATGGCAGCCATACCGTTGGTGTTATTTCAGAACAGTTCCACTTTTTATCGCCGTTTTTTTTGGGCGAGCGATATTGTGGGCGATATGTGTGCGAGGTGGTGAAAGTGATGGTGGGCGAACTCCTGGGTGTTAGTTTTGCCAAATGTGCTCTTTACGACACAAAAAATGGGCGGGTGGTATTATTGAATCTCCGCTTTATTTCTGTGTGGAAAGTAATGCTGGCCGATATTATGGACGTTGAATTCACCCATTCTGCTGATTCCGCCCAAAAAAAGTGGGCGGGTGGTAATATTTTTTCCCGGCGTTAAGCACATGGGGAAAGTAACGCTCGACGATAAGTTTCCTAAAAATGCCCTTCAGTTTCTATTTTGTGCCAAAATGACCGATATATGGGTGTTATACGTCATTTCAGCGGTAAAATGGGCGTTAAGTGGGCGTTAAACATGCAAAAAAAGTCGAGGTTCTAGCCCATCGTCTCAGAATAAGGGGCCGACTATTTAGTACTGAGATGAGGAGGAATTTCTTCTCTCAGAGGATTGTAAATCTATGGAATTCTCTGCCCCAGAGAGCTGTGCAGGCTGGGTCATTGAATATATTTAAGGCAAAAATAGACAGATTTTTGAGTGATAAGGGAATAAAGGGTTATGGGGAGCGGGCAGGGAAGTGGAGCCATGATCTTATTAAATGGTGAAGCAGGCTCGAGGGACCATGTGGTCTACACCTGCTCTTATGTTCTTATGAACACCACCTTCTGCCACTGTGAATAATTACCTTTTACCCCCATTCTCTGCTTTCTGTCTTGAAGCCAGCTTGCTATCCATTCTGCTACTTGTTCCCTGACTATGCATTCTCTGACCGTATTCATCACTCTATTATGTGTACCTTATCAAAGGCCTTTTGAAAATCTAGATTAACTACTGCATTATCATTGTCTACTCTCTTTGTGACTGCTTCAAAAATTTCCATGAGGTTGGTCAAGCATGACTTTCCCTTTTGAAATCCATGCTGACTGTTTTGTTATTTTATTTTTGCTTGCTAGATGTTCTTCTATTTTCTCTTTAGTCGGGATTCCATTAGATTTCCTACCATCGATGTTAAGTTGACTGATCTATAATTCCCTGGACATGTTCTATCTCCCTTCTTAAATATAAGTATTACGTTAGTTATCCACCAGTCCTCTGGCATGACACCTTTTTCTAATCAATTATTAAATATATGTAGCAAGGCCTCTGCTACCTCTTCACTAGATTCTTTTAAAATGCGTGAATGCAATGCATCCAGACTAGGGGTTTTATCCTCTTTGAGTTTAATTAGTTTATTTAATAAATCCCCTTTTTATTTTAAATTTACTTATCTCATTACTAATCTATCTCCCTGTTAATACCGAAGCAAAATAATTATTTAATATTTCTGCCATCTCTCTATTGTTCTCTGTGGTATTATCCTGGCTATCCCTTAATGGCCCTATTCCCATCCCAACCTTCCTTTTTTTATTGATGTGCCTGTAAAGTATTTTACTATTTTGTTTTATGCTCCTTAATAACTTAATTTCTTTGTTCCTCTTTGCCTTCCTAATTGTTTTTTTGACTTCTCTCCTAATCTTTTCATAATCTATCTTATCATACACTCCCCTGCAGACTGTGTGCTTAATGTATGCCTCTTTCCTTATCCTCAATTGTTCCATCATGGCTTTATTCATCCATCGAGTCTCAATCGTGTTTAGATTGTTCTTTCCTTTTAGCAGAATATATAGTTCCCGCACGCTGTTGAACACCATTTTAAATGTTTCCCATTGCTGCTCTACATCATTTTTTGCCAATATTATTGCCCATTTTATTTTCCCAAGTTCTATTCTCAGCCCTTAAAAATCAACTTTTCTCCAATCTATTACCCTGGTTTTCATCTTTCCTGGTTTTATATCCTTCTCAAAAATCATCTTAAAGCATACTATATTATGGTCACTATTGCCTAAATATTCCCCTACTTTTACTTCTCTTCTGCTCTTGTTCATTCCTCATCCCTTGGGCTTTTTACATATTGGTTTAGAAATGAGTCCTGTACCCATTGTAGGAACTCCATTCCCTTATCCCCTTTACCTCTCTGTCCAATTAATATCAGTGTACTTGAAATCCCCCATGATTATTATTCTCTGGGGCCGATTTTGGTGGCAGTTGTGCCCGCAGCCGCCGAGATTCCACAGGAAATGTAGTTTTTTTTGGCCGATTTCTCTGGAACCGGCCATCTACCGTCCATGTTCCGCCCGCTGGGAGATTGGTCGCACAGGTTCTGCTGGCGTCACGTCCTGCCATCCATGCTGGAGGATGGAAATCCGGCATTTTCCTCAGGGATGATTGACTCAGATCGACCTGCCGCCTACCAGAAGGACCGTTGGCAAAAAGCAGGTCTGATCTGGCTGGGAGTCGGGCGGCAGGGACAATGGCTCAAATTGCTGCACTGTGTAGATGCTGCAGCATTATCAGTGGCACTGTTAGAAAAAGCTTTGCTGCATGTTGTTTTCTTTCACTGATAATGCTTTTGTTGAAGTGGTAGCTGATAAAAGCAACTAAAATGTGTGCAAGCTCATAGTGACCATTTTCTTTTCACGTTGCTGAAATACGTTCATTTAAAACCATAATGGGCAAGGAAAATAATGCTCAATAACAGAAAAGTATGCAGCCTGTCACATTTTGTCAAGCCAACCACAGTAATTAATTCTGTGACACAGTCATTGTAAGAGTTCTCAGAGAAGAACTCGAGATAAAATAGAAGGTCAGAGGCACAGACATAGGATGATCTATTGTAAGCCTGAGACAGCTGCAGACTCTCACAGCATTTGTATGGGAGGGAAAGGGTATAAAATTACAGCTGTTCGACTTTGGGGGCAGCGCTAATACAGAGGAATTTGAGGAAGGACTACGGTCAGCAGAACACAGCAAGAGACTAGAGTCATGGTGAATCAGTGGCCTACTGTTGAGGTTTCAATGAAGAGACTGTCACTATCGCCTTGTTAAGTATTATTTCTTTGTATGGCAAGGAAACTACTTGATAAAATCTGTTCTGCTTAATCACAAAATACCTGTAACCAGCGTGCTTTGTTGAGGTCACGGACATAAGTCTATTCTGAGTGAAATAAATCTGACAGATGGAATAAACCTCACAGCACATAAAGAGTAATGTGATGGACCTTAACCCACACAGAAAGAGTTCAGACATATTACTCCATATAACTCCATTGAAGGAGGGAGAATTTAGAGCTTTAGAGCAAATTGGGAGAAAAAATTAGCTGTCACCAGCCAGATATTTGCCCGAATTTGGTGCCTATAATGGAGGGAGATGAAGAGGCGACACAGCATGCTGTGGAGACTGACGTTGGCAAGAGCAGTGAGCTGGGAGAGGAGCATATTGGAGGGTGCAAAAGAGCGAGGAGGTTCTCGGACGAGGCAAATGCCTCCCTGCTGCAAGAGGGTGAGTTACGTAGGGGTCATTTGACACAGGGAGGGCGTGGGAAGCCCACCCCAAAGTGCTTACCAGAATATATGGGCCGAGATAGTACAGGTGGTCTCGTCGGCGACCAACAAGGTGCGTGAGCGCAACCAATGCCACAAACGATGGAACGACCTTGTGGGATCTGCAAGAGTCATTATTACATTGCTTTACATGTACTTATGTATTTACATAATTTGATTTGTAACAGTTATGAATGACTATCAGCAGATGTGAGGTCTTTCACTTTTACCAGAAATGTTGTACTCAAAGCCTCCAGTCACAGTTTACGTCGTCAGGTAAAGAATGATAATTATCATGATAATCATGATTACATCTGTCGGTTATGTGTTGTATCAGTGTCTGTGACAGTACCTAGCAATATCACGCAATGATCTCATGCCATGTTGTCCTGTTACCTTTTACAGAAGAAGCTATCGGCGATGAGGTCCATGCAGAGGCGAACGGGTGGGGGGGCCACCAGTTCCCAGCGACATCACTGAGATGGAGGAAAGGATGCTCAACTCGTGGGGAAGCACCCCCGGATGGCCACGCAAGCAGCTGCAGACCCTGAAGTGATGCCACGTGAGTAAAGTTTACACCATTGCGTGATGTAAAGTCCATAGATGCCACAACCATTCATATCCGAACAATCATATATGATAGATGATTTCTAAAATTATCCTATAAATAATGCTGGCCTAATGAAAATCATTGCAGTGCAGAATGTGTTGATGTTCATGAAATGTGATGTCTGTGATGATTTTGATAGCAGTGGTGCTTTTGTCGTGCATATGCTGTGTGTAGCGCTGGACTCACCTTGTGACCCTAGCACCCCTTTTCCTCTAATAACCTCATTTGTGTTTTGCAGCTCAGCCAGCAGCACGGCCCCAGGCAAGACCACAGAGCCAAGAAGGTTGGGGCACGAGGCCAGACTCGTCGGACGGTCCTACATCTGGTGCTGAGGGGCTCCGATTCTCGCCCATCAATAAGCTGGGCCTGTTCTCTACGGATGAGAGCGCGGACTTCGGAGAAACGTGCATCGCCACACTCCAGAAGCCATTCCACCCCAAGGCCATCTAGTGCTCCTCCAGCCATTCCCGCCTCCACTCTTGAGGTACCGGGCCCAAGCAGGTCACCACAGGGCACCCCATTTGTCCCCAGGACGGCGCCGACCCCACGGAGGTTTCGTAAACGCGGCAGGTCTGTTCCACGAGCAACACATGAGAGCGGAGAGATGGTACAGTTGTCCAGGAGGACTGTAGATGTTGGTGACCAGATCCTCGATGCATTGGGGGGCATATCCCGACAGCTGGCCACCATGACTGAGTACGTTCTGCAGATGGCGAAGGCCCTGGAGGCGATAACCAGTGGTCCCAGAGCGTGGCACTCCACCCCTACGTTCTGCACAATCACTGCCAACGATAGATGAGAAGCAGGACCAAGATCCTGCTTCTGGATCTGAGAATGTTCCCAGCTCGGCAACCCCGCTCCCGTACCTGTGCAACCACCACCTCTGCCTTAATCACCCACAATGAGGCACCGCCTGAGGAGCTCCTCAGCCAGGCGGCGTGGAGCAAGGAGGGGAAGGGGTAGAGGTGGAGAACAGAAGGGGAGGGGGGAAAGAAAGTGAGGTGCATGTCTGCATGTGATGGCTGTGTTATATCTCCATCTGGGTGTATGCAATTTGTTGTAATGTATGGGGGGAGGGGGCCACCCTCCAGCTTTGCCTTTGTATTCTCTGTTGCTGGAAATGTGGACCATTTGATTAACGTCAATGGTCGAAAAAGTGGGGTGGGGGTGTGGTGTTTTTGCCCGTGATACTTATGATTTCAGACCAATGGTCGTATAAAATGTTTTTTATTCAACATAAACTTGTTGCGCATTGTCTCAGATAGCTGGATCGTTACACACTGGTGATTCCTTAACATGAAAGGGTTAAATAAAACTTACCTGGAATATTGTATTCAGTTTTGGTCTCCTAATCTGAGGAAGGACATTCTTGCTATTGAGTGACTGCAGTGAAAGTTCACCAGACTGATTCCCGGGATGGCAGGACTGACATATGAGGAGAAATTGGATCGACTGGCCTGTATTCACTGGAGTTTACAAGGATGAGAGGGGATCTCATAGAAACATATAAAACTCTGACGGGACTGGACAGGAAGATGCAGGGAGAATGTTCCCGATGTTGGGGAAGTCCAGAACCAGGGGACACAGTATAAGGATAAGGGGTAAGACATTTAGGACTGAGATGAGGAGAAACTTCTTCACTCAGAGAGTTGTTAACCTGTGGAATTCTCTACCGCAGAGAGTTGTTGATGCCAGTTCATTGGATATATTCAAGAGCGAGTTAGATATGGCCGTTACGGCTAAAGGGATCAAGGGGTATGGAGAGAAAGTAGGAAAGGGGTACTGAGGAAATGATCAGCCATGAACATATTGAATGGTGGTGCAGGCTCGAAGGTCTGAATGGCCTACTCCTGCACCTATTTTCTATGTTTCTATGTTTCTATGTTAACTTGAATTAACATAAACTTTAACTGGCACCAAGGTGATGGCCACCATCGATGTCTCAACTGCACATACACAGCAGTGTGTCAGCGTTGTCAATCACAGCAATGTTCTTTCAGGCAAATCGTTCAGTTATGAGCTCCTGACATAAGAGTCTTGTAGCTATGTAGCCACCACGGGGACTTTCCTGCAGTCTGGAGGGGGTCATGGGCATGGTTGCATAGTCAGCCTGATTGTCTGGCCCGAGCTCAGCGACCAGCCCCTCGTCCTCCTCGTTCTCTCTCTCTCCTGATGTGACCATCAGTTCCTTCTGGCAATTCTTGTCATCTCCTGATAGCCAGGTTGTGCAGCATGGAATTTAGCTACTTGCTTAGGGTTGTATTGTAGCTCCCTTCCTGAGTGGTCCAGGCATCTGAAGCGTTGCTTAAGCACAGTTATTGTTTGCTGGACCACATTGCGTGTGTCTCTGTGGCTCTGGTTATATCGCTTCTCAGGCTCAATATGGGTGTCACGCAGTGGGGTCATCAGCCAGGTGGCTAGGCCATATAGGTCATCACCAAGCAGCCAGCATTGTCCTTGTGGCTGACTCTTAAAGGTGTCAGAGACAGCGCCCTCACTCAGGATGTGAGCCTCATCGAAGCTGCCCGAACATTTGCCATTCACTGTCATTACTATCTGCTTGTGGTCGACAACTAGTTGGACCTTCAGGGAGTGAAATCCTTTTCTGTTACGAAAAAGCTCTGGGTGCTGAGAAGGTGCCCACATGGCGATGTGAGTACACTGTATTGCTCCCTGCATCCTGGGGAACTTAGCAATGCGGTAGAATGCTCCAGCCCTGTCAGTCTGAGCCTCCGTGATCATGGGGAAGCTGATAAAGTCCATCCTACACGCATATAGGGCCTCCGTGACCTGTCTAATGCAGCGATGTGTGGCATGGTGAGACAGAGTGGGAATCTCGACTGCGGAGGCCCGAAAGGAAATGGATGCGTAGAACGACAGTGCTGCGGTGACCTTGACCTTGACGGGCAGTGATGTCCTGATAGCAGGCTGCATATTTGGTCTGATGAGCTCACATATTTCAGTGATCACCACCTTGTAGAAGCGCAGTCTCCGAAGGCAGGTGTGGTCGGACACATCGAGGTAACACCTCTTCTCCCTGTAAGGGCGGGGTGTGTATGGTCTGGAACTCCTCCTCATTCTGGCACATCTTAGACTGAGCACACAATGATGTACATTAGACGTTGTGCCATTTGCACCCTGCAGCATCTGCGTATTAATCGATATAGGCTGGGAAATAGATGGCCACATTCCAATGAAGTTTAATAGCGATTGATCAGAAGCAATAATTTCCTCACTAAAAGACACCTACATTAAAACCCAATCGTCCAGAGTCTGAAAAGATGCCTGTTGAGATAGTCACTTCACCTGAGAAGAACTCCAGAGTCAATCCAAACTCCCCCGAAGTTGAAGCAGCCTTTTGAATGAAGCAACCTGTGATTTGAAAAATGGTGCCCACGCCGGTGTGATGAGTTCAGAACAGTTCCATTTTTTCAGAGCGGTGTTTTCGATGAGCGATATTGTGGGTGAGATGTGTGTGAGGTGATGAAAGTGACGCTAGGAAATATACAGGGCGTTAGTTTCGGCAAATTTGACCTTTACAACAAAAAAAATTGGGCGGTCGGTATTATTGAAACTCGCCGTTAATTTTGTGCGGAAAGTAACACTGGCCGATATTATGGGCATTGTTTTCGCCCATTCTCATGATTCCGCTCAAAAGAAGTGGGCGGGCGATATTATTTTTGCCCGGCGTTATGTACATGCCGAAAGTAACGCTTGCCGATAAGTCGCCGAAAAATGAGCATCAATTTCCATTTTGTTGCCAAATGGGCGATATCTGGGCGTTATACCTCATTTCAGCGGCAAAATGGACTTTAAGAGGGCGTTATGCATGCAAAAATAATGGAAAATCTAGCCCAATATCTTTTGTTGTGTATAACCATGCAAGTTATGTATGATGATTATTTTGTTATGATTACTTCTTCATTAAGGAGGGAGAAGCTCTGCCTACTGGACTTCTGCTCCACCCATTGGACTACCATGTTAATGCAACTACTGCTGTATATAAAAAACGATCATGTGACAAGGTCATATGACTAGTTCCTGTGGAGCCATTATGTGTATGTGTGCGTTTGTGATGTCGTAGAGAACATATCACATGTTTCCACATGTACACTAATGACACCCAACTCTATCTCATCACCAGCTCTTTCGACTTCTCCATTCTATTTAACTTGTCAGACTGTACGTCCACCATCCAGTACTAGATGAGCCGATAATTTCTTCCAACTAAACATTGGGAGACCAAAGCCATTTTTTTTGTGCCCGCTACAAACTCTGCTCCCGAGCCACTGATTCAATCCTCTGCCTGGCAAAGTTCACAACATTGGTGTCATATTTGACCCCGAGATGAACTTCTGACTACATATCCGTGCAATCACTTAAACTGCCTATTTCCATATTTGGAACATTGCTCGATTCCACCTCGCCTCAGCCCATCTGCCGCTGAAACTCTCATCCATGCCTTTGTTGCCTTTAGACTTGACTATTCCAACACACTCTTGGCCAGTCTCCCATGTTCTACCCTCCATAAACTTGAGGTCATCCTAAGCTCTGCTGCCCATGTCCTAACTCAGACCAAGTCCCATTCACCCATCATCCCTGTGCTCTCTGATGTACATTGGCTCCCAGTTAAGCAATGCTTCGATTTCAAAATTCTCATCCTTGTTTTCAAATCCCTCCATGGGCTTGTCCCTACATATCTCTGTAATCTCCTCCAGCCCCACAACTCCCCAAGATATCTGCTCTCCTCTAATTCTGGCCTCTTGAGCATCCTCAATTCTAATCGCTCCACCATTGGTGGCAGTGCCTTCAACTGCCAAGGCCCTAAGCTTTGGAATTCCTCCCTAAAACTCTCTGCTTCTCTAGCTCTCTTTCCTCCTTTCAGACGCTCCTTAAAACCTACTGTTTTTTAACAAGCTGTTGGCCATCTGCCCTAATATCTCCTTATGTGGCTCGGTGTCAAATTTTGTTTTATAATGCTCATGTGACGCACCTTGGGAAGTTATACTATCTTAAAGGCTCTATATAAATCCAAGTTTTTGTCATTGTTGTTGTTATTGTTGTTGTGTATCACAGGCCACTTGCTCATTGAGGCAAGAACATTCTTTTTCATTGTTATGATTCAGACTTCTCCAGACACAACACATACCAAGCCAATGCTCGTATGAACTGAAACACAGTCTTGCGCAAAATGTAATTTGAGATATGTGTGCCCTGGCAAAAATTAGACCAATCTAATTACATCCAAATTACATGTAGGATTTGTAATATACACTCACATCACTTCAAGAGATGATATTAGTCACTCAAGGCACTTTGATGATAAACTATCAAATGGGTTTATTTACAAATTGATTCATTTACAGCAACAAGATGGAGTGATGGTTATTGAAATTAATCCAAATAACAGCAGCTATGAGCAAGTTCATGAAAAGGTTAAATAACCCACCAATTAGTTGCATTCCTTTGGCATTCTTTACTGATTTTTCAAACAAATAAGAATTAGAAAGAGAACAGTTGATCAGTATTTCCCAGAATTATATGGGCGATTCTATCTATAGAGGCATGCCTTGCTTAAGTGTCTGTTAAAGCCATCTAAAAAGTGTCACTAACTAGTCTTCTTCGGTGGTCCCTCGTATTGAGGATGACTTCCTTCCACCAAAAAGGGATGAGTTCGCAGGTGTTTCAATGAAGGACCTAATATTCCAGGTCCCGAACTGCATATTGAATGGTGGAAGAGGCCTGTGCGTGGATTTTTTTTAACGTGTGTTGGCACTTGCACACCAGCCAGCACACGTGCTTGACAGAGCTAGGTCTTGGTTCAGTGGCAAGGATTAACCAAGACGACTGAAGACCAGCTCTGTTACCACTAACTAGTATATCAGAAGTGTCCGACCCATAAAGCCCTTTGAAATGCAGTCTTAGCTGTGAGAAGTTAATTTACAAGACAATAGCATTTCACACCAGTGATGTACAAGCTCCATAACATATACAAAGGCATGCCAATAGCTACTTGTGCAATCTATGCTAGGGCTATTTTATTCAAATTAAGTCATGGTTTACTAGCTTGGTAATATATTCTAATTGTTTCTTCTGCTTGGGTATAGTCAGTGATTGTTTTTCTCGACTCTTATGTCTGTTACTAATCAATAGAAATTGTCATCTTTCTAATATGCTTCATGCATAACGCCCCCACAAGTATAGAAGCCAATTTCCCAATCGCTTCTCAGGCTCAATATGGGTTTCACGCAGCGAGGTCATCAGCCGGATGGCTAGGCCATAATCGGTCATCACCAAGCATCCAGCATTGTTCTTGTGGCTGACTCTTAAAGATGTCAGAGACAGCGCCCTCACTCAGGATGTGAGCCTCATCAAAGCTGCGCGGACATTTGGCATTCAGTGCCATTATGACTGGTTGTGGTCGACAACTCGTTGGACCTTCAGGGAGTGAAATCCTTTTCTGTTACGAAAAAGCTCTGGGTCCTGAGAAGGTGCCTGCATGGCGATATGAGTGCACTATATTGTTCCCTGCACCGTGAGGAACTTAGCAATGTGGTAGAATGCTCCAGCCCTGTCAGTCTGAACCGCTGTGGTCATGGGGAAGCTGATAAAGTCCATCCTACGTGTCATTTATCTTACATGGCTACTGTTTGTACTATCACAAGGTGTGCCACCAGAGGGCACAGCATTGGGAGACTTGTAGGTTACCTGCACAGGTGTGCCTGGCCTAGTATAAAAGGCAGGTCACCAGGTGTGATCCTCACTCTTGAGTTATCGATAAAGGACGAAGGTCACTGCAGTTCAAGTACAACACATTGCCTCATGCAGTGATTATCAGAGCATTCTAGGACATAACAATTGGCGATGAGATTACGGACTTTTACGCGAAAATGGCTACCCTTGGTACGTTGCAGCAGTTCGCCGATGGTGATGATTGGGACATCTTTGTGGAGAGGCTTGAACATTTCTTCACAGCAAACGACCTGGCAGGAGATAACCTGGCCACACTGGCTGGCAAGCGCAGAGCAATCCTGCTAACCAGTTGTGGGCCCACTGTCTATGGCCTCGTCAGGGACTTGCTGGCACCAGCGAAGACAACGACTAAGACGTATGAGGAGCTCATAACACTGATCCATGAGCAACTCAAGCCCAAGAAGAGCATCCTCACAGCCAGACCCCAGTTCTACACCCATCGACGGCCCTAAGGCCAGAAAATCGTGAAATACGCTGCAGACCTCAGGATGCTGGAGGCACCATGTGATTTCGGCGCCCACCTCATCAAAGCACTGCGGGACATTTTTGTCATTGGAATCAGCCATGAGGACCTTCTTCATAAGCTACTGTCGGCTGATACCACAGTCACACTTCAGAAGGCCATCTCTGTGAGCCAGGCATTCATGACCTTGAAGTATTATTCTAGGCAGATGACTCATCCTCAGGACTCAAACCCGGCAAGTACTGTGCACAGAATGGTGCCTTTTAGAGGCTGGACTGTAGAACGCGAACCTTCTCAGGGCAGAGAGAACAGGCCCTCGAGTCCCTTAGCTCAGAGTCCACCGAGGGGGGCTAACTGAGTAGCCCCATGCTGGCGTTGTGGAGGGAAACACAGAGATCAGCAGTGCCGTTTTAAAGACTATGTATGTAAAGCCTGCAGCACAAAGGGCCACCTCCAGTGAATGTGTAAGAGGAATATGACTCACTGTGTTGATAAAGAGTGTGTAGATGGCCATGAATCCAGTGCGGATTAAGAAACGATAGGCAGAGAGACAGCTCAGCCCCACGATGAGGTATACAGCATGTTTACATGCACCACCGAATGTTCCTCATTGAGCATGGAAGTCGAGATAGATGGCGTTCCAGTCTTCATGGAAGTGGGCATGGGGGCAAGCCAGTCAATAATGAATCAAGAAGCCTTTGAGAGGCTGTGGGACAATCAAGCTGAACGACCCAAGTTGGTCCCAGTTCAGGCAAAGATATGCACCTACACTGATGAACTTATCCCAGTCGTTGGTAGAGCAAATGTAAAGGTACTCCATGAAGACACGGTGCACAGGTTACCTCTGTGGATTGTTGCAGGTGATGGACCAACATTACTCGGAAGAAGGTGGATGGAGAAGATCCATTGGAAGTGGAAAGACTTCACCCCTCCAACGATCGACGTCCTCCGTGCTCAGAGGCAAAGCAAGCCTGGACCCGGCACCAGAGAGCAGACCTGCACAGCACCCAAGGGACAGATTGCCCAGCACGACTGCGTGGAGATGATCCAGCTGAGACGACACGAACTCACCTTCCAGGCTCCAGTGGCAGGACTCTGGAGGAAGAAAATCGGATCCAAAGGCGACTTTCCAGCTTCGGTGGCAGAACCCGGGGAGAAGAGGATCACCGCAGTCGACATCGTGGATGGAGGAAAGATGGCGCACGAACCACGAGGTAATGTGCTGAAGAAAAAATGGTGGCGGCCAGACCACAAGGTGCAGCGCTGATGGAGCAACACGTGGCACCAAACGGAGAAGAGAATTGGGGTAAAGAAAGCAAGGCTCTCTTAAAGGAGGCCTGCAAACCACCTCACTTAAAGGGGCAGTTTCACACACTCAAACGATGTAATAGCAACTATGAGTTCGAGATAAAATGTGTAATTGATGATCAGAGTTGTGTACATACAATGAGCAAGGAAAAGTTGCACGATCGCGATTGGAGCCACAGGATACTCACAATAAGTAATGAAACATTGTGCGATGTAGGATTTCAACTGCACACAGCGAATGCAGCGGGCAAACACCCATCAGGAGCACACAGGTCCAGTGAGCTACCTGTTATGTATGAATAAAGAGTCTGACTAGATACTGTGAGCTCAAAGTAAAGTTTGACCTCAGTCATTTATTGCAGGTCTCCAGAGTGCCTCTCCAGCCTGTGAGGCCTCCTGAAGTACAGGTGCTCCCAAGGGATTGTGGGATCCCTTGGGACTCCAGGGGATGAGCCCTGGTGGTTACACAAGGTATTTACAGGTTTACAAATATAACAACACTCCCCGCCAACCCCCCCCCGCCCCTCCACCCAAGGTCAATAGTGTAACTATTTACAAGGTGAGTCGATCTGGGGCCTTTCTTTCCCTGGTTGATTGTCTCGGTGCAAATGCTGGTTTTGGTGAGTCGTTTGTTGGGCTCTCGCTGGGCTGCTGTGCAGCTGACCTTGCTGGGCTGCCTGGTGTGGTGAGTCCTGCTCGGCTACTGCGGGTGATGGGTTCTGCTTCGTGGTCAACCGCTGTGTCGGTTGCTACTGGTGTGTATGTTGGGAGGTCAAAGAACAGAGAGTCGAATGTGGCTTGCTCTGGATAGTCCGTGAATCTGAGTTTGATTTGGTCCAAGTGTTTCCGGTGGATGAGTCCATTTGAAAGTTTGACCCGAAACACCCTACTCCCCTGTTTGGTCACAACAGTGCCGGGAAGCCACTTGGGACCTTGTCCATAGTTCAACACAAATACAGGATCATTGATTTTAATTTCACGTGACACGTTTGCGCTATCATAATATGTACTTTGTTGAAGTGCCTGCTCTCTACCCATTCATGTAGATCAGGGTGGACTAATGAGAGCCTTGTCTTCAGTGCCCTTTTCATGAGCAATTCAGCTGGTGGAGTCCCAGTGAGCGTGTGGGGTCTCGTGCGGTAGCTAAGCAGGACTCGGGATAGGCGAGTCTGCAGTGAGCCTTTAGTTACCCTCTTTAAGCTCTGCTTGATGGTTTGCACTGCTCTCTTTGCCTGACCATTGGGTGCTGGTTTGAACGGGGCAGATGTAACATGTTTGATCCCATTACGGGTCATGAACTCTTTGAACTCGGCACTGGTGAAACATGGCCCGTTGTCGCTCACAAGGACATCAGGCAGGCCGTGCGTGGCAAACATGGCCCGCAGGCTTTCAGTGATGGCAGCGGACAGCTTGCCGACATTATCTCATATTCAATCCATTTGGAGTACGCATCTACAACCACAAGGAACATTTTACCCAAGAACCGGCCTGCATAGTCGACATGGACCCTGGACCATGGTTTGGAGGGCCAAGACCATAAACTTAGTGTCACCTCCCTGGGTGCATTGCTTAACTGCGACCATGTATTACATCTGTGAACGCAGGACTCTAAGTCCGCATCGATACTGGGCCACCACACGTGGGATCTGGCTATCGCTTTCATCATTATGATGCCTGGATGAATACTGTGGAGATCACTAATGAAAGTGTCCCTGCCCTTCTTAGGGACCACTACCCGATTATCCCACAGAAGACAGTCTGCCTGTGTAGACATTTCATCTTTGTGCCGCTGGTACGGCTTTATCTCTTCCTGCATTTCCACTGGGACACAGGACCAGCTCCCGTGAAGCACACAATTTTTTACTAGGGACAGTAAGGGGTCCTGGCTCACCCAGGTTCCAATCTGTCGGGCTGTGACGGGTGATTGCTCACTCTCGAATGCTTCCTGTGATGTGTGTAGCATTCAAATCACTGACTCCACGCGGTCTCGTGTTGTATTAACTGCTGTGACCTTAGCCCTTTATTAGGTAACTCCAGACTGCCCCTCAGGTGTGGCGGGCAGCCTTTTATACTCTGTCTTGCAGGTACTTTTAGGTCTCCCACCACAGCGCCCTCTGTGGCGCACCATTGTACTTATATATTTAATGTGCCAGGACAATACATAACATTTCACTCCCCCCCAGTTCCAAAAGCCATTGCCGGTAATTTGAGTGTAAGTCCATGACCATCCACTTCCCTCTTCCCCCCATGTGGAGATTATCCAGTGCAAGCATGTGGTATTTGCAGTCCTTACATGGGCGATGAAGTACACAAGCATAACCTCCAACAGAAAGCAGGTATAGACACATAGAAACATAGAAAATAGGTGCAGGAGTAGGCTATTCGGCCCTTCGAGCCTGCACCGCCATTCAATTAGTTCATGGCTGAACATGCAACTTCAGTACACCATTCCTGCTTTCTCGCCATACCCCTTGATCCCCCTAGTAGTAAGGACTACATCTAACTCCTTTTTGAATATATTTAGTGAATTAGCTTTCCTGTGGTAGAGAATTCCACAGGTTCACCACTCTCTGGGTGAAGAAGTTTCTCCTCATCTCGGTCCTAAATAGCTTACCCCTTATTCTTAGACTATGATCCCTGGTTCTGGACTTCCCCAACATTGGGAACATTCTTCCTGCATCTAACCTGTCTAAACCCATCAGAATTTTAAACGTTTCTATGAGATCCCCTCTCATTCTTCTGAACCCCAGTGAATACAAGCCCAGTTGATTCAGTCTTTCTTGATATGTCAGTCCCGCCATCCCGGGAATCAGTCTGGTGAACCTTTGCTGCACTCCCTCAATAGCAAGAATGTCCTTCCTCAAGTTAGAAGACCAAAACTGTACACAATACTCCAGGTGTGGCCTCACCAAGGCCCTGTACAACTGTAGTAACACTTCCCTGCCCCTGTACTCAAATCCCCTCGCTATGAAGGCCAACATGCCATTTGCTTTCTTAACCGCCTGCTGGACCTGCATGCCAACCTTCAATGACTGATGTATCATGACACCCAGGTCTCGTTGCACCTCCCCTTTTCCTAATCTGTCACCATTCAGATAATAGTCTGTCTCTCTGTTTTTACCACCAAAGTGGATAACCTCACATTTATCCACATTATACTTCATCTGCCATGCATTTGCCCACTCACCTAATCTATCCAAGTCACTCTGCAGCCTCATAGCATCCTCCTCGCAACTCACACTGCCACCCAACTTAGTGTCATCCGCAAATTTGGAGATACTACATTTAATCCCCTTGTCTAAATCATTAATATACAATGTAAACAGCTGGGGCCCCAGCACAGAACCTTGCAGTACCCCACTAGTCACTGCCTGCCATTCTGAAAAGTACCCATTTACTCCTACTCTTTGCTTCCTGTCTGCCAACCAGTTCTCAATCCACGTCAGCACACTACCCCCAATCCCATGTGCTTTAACTTTGCACATTAATCTCTCATGTGGGATCTTGTCGAAAGCCTTCTGAAAGTCCAAATATACCACATCAACTGCTTCTCCCTTGTCCACTCTACTGGAAACATCCTCAAAAAATTCCAGAAGATTTGTCAAGCATGATTTCCCTTTCACAAATCCATGCTGACTTGGACCTATCATGTCACCTCTTTCCAAATGCGCTGCTATGACATCCTTAATAATTGATTCCATCATTTTACCCACTACCGATGTCAGGCTGACCGGTCGATAATTCCCTGTTTTCTCTCTCCCTCCTTTTTTAAGGACTGTACATTTCTATGGTACATATAATATGTGGTACAGATGTTATGACAAAAGGTTATAGGTGCACTGAACAGTTATTTGATCCCAGCTCCACTGGGTGAGGTATGGTGATGGTATACTGCCCCTTTTTGCCCGAGGAAATGGCCTGCGCTGAGGCAGGGCATCGCAACTAGTGCATTGCCTCTGTTCTCAGTGGTCGCCTTAGCGGCTCATCTGCAGCCATTGAACCCTTGCATGAATTCATAATATCGAAGATCGCATTGGTCCTTTAGGTCCATTAGCCCTTTTACTTGTACCTCGTGGTATTAACTCTTTTCGTAAATCAGTCATATCCATCATTTTAAACAGAGTAACCATCAGCATCAAAATATTAATTCTTATCCTAAATCTGTCATCATGCAAATCACATTACACATTTATCTTGCTCTTGCCTAACAAAAGTTTTTTTGTGGGGACTGCCACCGGTGCACGGCTCTTTTAAGGCTCCCGTGTGCATTTCCCTTTTAAGACGCCATCTTGTGGTGCTATTTAGTTGTTCTGCTTGCCTTTGTTCTTGCAGCCACGAGGCTCGCCACCATTTTGAGCTCGCTGACAGTGAGATCACTTTATTGTTATTTCTCCATTAAATTAAGAAGTGTTAGATTTTAAAACTAATTCAAAGTTACATTTTCTTTATTTAAAAAAACTTTTGTTCATGATCTTTCAGCATCTACCTCAACCCAGGTTACTGATTTCCAAGATGTTTGTCGAGTCAGGATTAGCGCCTGCCGATGAGCAGGATGATATGAACCCTTCCGTTCTCCCTGCACCCTCCCCCATGCTACAAGCAGCTCTGTGCAGACATACTGATAACTGCAGAAGGAAGGAAAAACGGCCGAGAACGATTCGATCAGTCCCTGTGGCCTCCATACTTGCTGTAACTGCTGCCGTCCCCGCCGCTCTGGCTCTTGTACCCACCCGAGTAGCTGTTGCGTTCTCCCGAGTTATGCCGGCCGCCCCCTCTACTGCCGTAGCCTCCTCTGCCGCCGTAGCCTCCTCTGCCGCCGTAGCCTCCTCTACCGCCGTAGCCTCCTCTGCCGCCGTAGCCTCCTCTGCCGCCGTAGCCTCCTCCTCTGCCGCCGTAGCCTCCTCTGCCGCCGTAGCCTCCTCTGCCACCGTAGCCTCCTCTGCCGCCGTAGCCTCCTCTGCCGCCGCAGCCTCCTCTACTGCCGTAGCCTCCTCTGCCGCCGTAGCCTCCTCCTCTGCCGCCGTAGCCTCCTCTGCCGCCGTAGCCTCCTCTGCCACCGTAGTCTCCTCTACTGCCGTAGCCTCCTCTGCCGCCGTAGCCTCCTCTGCCGCCGTAGCCTCCTCCTCTACTGCCGTAGCCTCCTCTGCCGCCGTAGCCTCCTCTGCCGCCGTAGCCTCCTCCTCTACTGCCGTAGCCTCCTCTGCCGCCGTAGCCTCCTCTGCCGCCGTAGCCTCCTCCTCTACTGCCGTAGCCTCCTCTGCCGCCGTAGCCTCCTCCTCTACTGCCGTAGCCTCCTCTGCCGCCGTAGCCTCCTCTGCCGCTGTAGCCTCCTCTGCCGCTGTAGCCTCCTCTGCCGCCGTAGCCTCCTCTACTGCCGTAGCCTCCTCTGCCGCCGTAGCCTCCTCTGCCGCCGTAGCCTCCTCTGCCGCCGTAGCCTCCTCTGCCACCGTAGCCTCCTCTACTGCCATAGCCTCCTCTACTGCCGTAGCCTCCTCTACCGCCTCCACCGTAGCTGCGACCGCCGCCCGACTTTATCTCCGCGTGGGCCCCCCCCCATTTGTCGCCCGTCGGTGGATTTCCCGGTCAATGCCTGCTCTTCAGTGTGGGGATTTGAACTGCCATTGAATGGCTTCTTTCTCCGGCGCTGCTCTTTGGGGATCCGGGGGACAGCGGTCTGTGGAGGAATGAAGTCTTCCCAGCTCCCACGAACCTTCCCCATCCACCTCCTGCATAGTAGCGTCGGCCCATCACCTGCAATGATCCACAAAGGTAACCCGTGCGCCTCACCCCCGTGAGATACCTGCACATCCGCTCTGCCAAGGACAGGTATCATTCCCTGGTGTAGGTACGCAGTTTTGCCGTGACCGGGATCAGCTTGGGTCGTGCAGCTGGGTTGACCCACAGTTTATCAAAAGTTCTCTGACTTATCAACGATGGACCCGATCCAGTGTCTACTTCCATACTCACTGGGACTCCGCTGATCTTGACCTCCTGGAGTCACTGGAGACGAATCGTTGATACACATATATAGTCCAAGCACCTCATCTTCTTCTGCCTGCTCCTCACTGGGATCCTCTACCATCTCCTCAGCCACACGGTGAGTCAGGTTTCTTTTGCACATACGCTGAAGGTGGCCTTTCGTGTGGCAGGTATTGCACGTAAACTCCGCAAACCTCCACCAGTGAACCCCATGGCTTCCTCCATAGCGCCAGCATGGTGCTACTTGATTAGCCCCCCTCAGCGGACTCTGAGTTCCAGGACCCCAAGGTCCATGCTCTCTGCCCTGGGCAGAGCCACATTCTGCAGCTGTCCATGGTGGGCGCTATCCTGTGGACAGTGCCTGCCGGGTTCAAGACTGTGTGGATCATCTGCTTGGTGCTGCAAGTCGAGGTCATAAATGCCCTGCTGATGGTGATGGCTTGCTTCAGGGTGACTGTAGGTTCCGTGGATAGCAGCCTGTGAAGGAGACTCTCATGGCCAATCCCCATAACAAAAACGTCCCGCAACGCCTCGTCAAGGTGTGTGCCAAAATCACACGGCGCCGCGAGTCTCCTGAGGTCCGCAGCATATTTGGTGACATCCTGGCCCTCAGTTCTGCAGGCCATGGGTTAAGGTAGAATTTGTGCCGGACTGTGAGGATGCTCTCCTTCGGTTTCAGTCGGTCATGAATGAGTGCGATCAGCTCCTCATGTGACTTGTCTCTGGCGCTCTCGGGTGCCAACAAATCCCTGACGAGATAGTAAACCTCATCGCCACAACTGGAAAGCAATATCGCCTTACGCTTCTCTCTCAGTGCGTCCGTGTTCCCCGTCAGGTCATTTGCTGTGAAGTAGTACTCAAGCCTTTCCGTGAAGGCCTCCCAATTATTTCCCAACGTAAAATCCTTTAACGAGCCCAGAGTTGCCATGGTTGCATGAAATTCGTCCGTGTCCTTATGATGTTTGTAGCACTCAAATCACTAACTCCACGTGATCTCGTATTGTATTAACTACTGTGATCTTAGTCCTTTATTAGGTAACTCCAGAGTGCCCCTCAGGTGTTGTGGGCAGCCTTTTATACTCTGTCTTGCAGGTACTTTCAGGTCCCCCACCACAGCGCCCTCTGTGGCGCACCATTGTAATTATATATTTAATGTACCAGGGCAATACATAACACTTCCATTACCATGACTAAATCTGCGGGCTTTGCCATTTTCTTCCCCGTGGTGGGCAATGGCAGCCTACTGAGAGCATTGGCACAGTTTTCTGTGCCTGGCCTGTGACGGATGGCGTAGTTGTATGCGGACAACGTGAGCACCCATCTCTAGGTGCAGGCCGATGCATTCGTATTTATCCCCGTACTTTAGGAAAAAAGGCTATCAATGGCTTCTGGTTAGTTTTCAATTCAAATTTGAGCCCAGATATTGATGATTTTCTTTACCCATAAACACACTCTAACGCTTCTTTTTCAATCTGTAGGCTCTCTCAGCCTTTAACAGACTTCTGGATGCATAAGCAACCAGTTGCAATTTTCCAGATTCATTAGCTTGTTGCAATACACACCCGACTCCGTACGACGACGCATCACATGCTAGTACCAAACACTTACATGGATCATACTACACAAGCAATTTGTTTGAGCATAACAATTTTCTAGCTTTTACAAAGGCATTTTCTTGGCTTTTACCCCATACCCATTCGTCTCCTTTATGCAGCAAGGCGTGCAATGGTTCCAACAGTGTGCTGAGACCCGGTAAGAAGTTATCAAAGCAGTTCAGGAGTCCAAGAAACGACCGCAGCTCCATCACATTCTGTGACTTCGGTGCGTTCTCGATTGTCTCGGTGGGCCTAATGCTGTCCGCCGGGATTCATTTACACAGGAACGCCACTTCAGACACCAGGAAAACTCATTTCAAGTGTTTTAACCTGAGCCCCATGCGGTTGAGTCGACTAAGAACCTCCTCCATGTTCTGCAGCTGCTCGACTGTGTCCGGACCTGTGACCATGATGTCGTCCTGGAAGACCACGGTGTGCAGGACCGACTTCAGTAAGCTTCCCATGTTTCTCTGGAATATCGCCGCTGACATGTATGTAACCTTCATGTAACTGTAACTTTCATGTAACAACACTGCATACTGTACACAGCTAAGAAATGCACACCTTGACTACAGGGGTTCAACTTGTGGGAGACACTCCTCACCTGGTCATCAAAGTATATAAAGGGAGGTCCCATGCAGGGTCATCACTTGTTGGTCCTGTGAATAAAGGTTAGGGTCACAGAGTGACCTTGTCTACAGAATGTGCCTCATGTGAATTCATAGTAGTGTGTAAGGACACAACATTTGGTGACAAGAAACGGGAATCAACGACTCACGAGAATGGCCACTGGTAGCACAGAGGAACGGTACTGTGTTGGTGAGGACTGGGACGATTTCGTTGAGAAGCTCCAGCAGAGCTTTGTCACGAAGGACTGGCTGGGAGAGGCAGTGGCTGGCAAGCGAAGGGCGCATCTACTGACCAGCTACGGACCTAAGACGTACGCGCTGATGAAAGACCTGCTCGCACCCGAGAAGCCGGCGGACAAAACCTTTGAGGAGCTTAGCAAACTGATCGGTGAGCACCTCAAACCAGCAAGCAGTATACACATGGCCCGACACCGATTCAATGCGCACCTACGTCGGGAAGGGCAGAGCATACTGGACTTTGTTGCGGACCTTCGGCGCTTGGCCAGCCTCTGTAAGTTCACAGACGCCTGCAGGGGCGAGATGTTACGGGATTTCTTCATTGAGGGCATTGGTCATGCCGGGATTTTCAGAAAGCTAATTGAGACCAAGGACCTGACCTTGGAAGCAGCGGCGTTGATGGCTCAAACCTTCATGGCGGGGGAGGAGGAAACCAAGATCATATACGCACGCAACCCTGCTTCCAACGTGGCGATGAAGCAGGGAGTTAACATTGTAAACGCGACTCAGAACCCCACAGACAGGCAAGGGCAATTTGACACCACCCAGGCAGTAATAGACTCTAGAGTGGGTCCTCAACAGAGACAATGGCAGGTTGAACGGATATTTACATCATCACAAGGGACAATACGTCCCAGGATGGGGCCATTGAAACCTACTAACAGGGTGCTCAAGAGTAATCAAAGAGACAATCAGAGAGGAATTCCTGGTAACAGCTCTTTTGTTCACAACAATCTCAGCTCATGCTGGAGGTGCGGGGGCAGACATGCTGCAAAAACCTGCAGGTTTCAACAATTCATCTGCAGAAATTGTAACTTCAGTGGACATTTAGCCAGAATGTGCAGGAAGCCCGCAGCGAAGCTAATTTACGAGGCAGATGAACCACAAGAGGGGTCTGAAAGGCAGGGTTATGCTTGGGACACAGCAATGGACACTGAAGTTCAGCGGGTTCAGGTGGCAAACATCCACAGCTCATATACAAAAACGCCACCCATGATGATGAAAGTCCTATGAAATGGCATCCCGGTACACATGGAGCTGGACACAGGGGCCAGCCAGTCACTTATAAGTGTCCAACAATTCGAGAAACTGTGGCCACTCAGAGCTAGCAGACCCAAACTAGAATGCATTGACACACAATTACGGACGTACACCAAAGAGATCATCCCAGTGCTAGGCAGTGCAATGTTGGTGGTCACACATAATGGATCAGAGAACTGGCTGCCACTCCGGATTGTCCCGGGAAATGGTCCCGCGCTTTTGGGGAGTAGCTGGCTAGCCGAGATGAACTGGAAATGGGGGGATGTGCACGCCATTTCATCTGTGGAGCGAAGTTCATGCTCACAGGTCCTACAGAAATTTGAGTCATTATTTCAACCTGGTGTCGGGACTTTCAAAGGTACCAAAGTAGTGATACACATCACCCCGGATGCCAGACCAGTGCACCATAAAGCCAGAGCTGTGCCGTATGTGATGCGGGAGAAAATTGAGAGTGAGTTGTACAGGTTGCTAAGAGAGGGCATAATTTCAGCGACTGGGCAAGCCCTATCATCCCTGTCCTAAAAACGGATGGTTCAGTCAGGATCTGTGGCGACTACATGGCCACTATCAACCGAGTGTCACTACAAGACCAATAACCGCTTCCGAGAGTGGAGGATCTTTTCGCCACGCTGGCAGGCGGCAAGCTGTTGACCAAGTTGGACCTCACTTCAGCCTACATGACCCAGGAACTGGCTGAAGAACCCAAGCTACTGACCACCATCACCACGTAAAAGGGGCTGTTTGTCTACAACAGGTGTCCGTTTGTCATTCGTTCAGCAGCCGCTATTTTTCAAAGGGACATGGAAAGCCTGCTCAAATCCATCCCTGGAACAATCGTATTTCAGGACGACATCTTTATCACGGGTCGAGACACCGAGGAACACCTCCACAACCTGGACGAGGTGCTACACCGACTGGACCGGGTAGGCCTGCAATTAAAGAAGTCCAAGTGTGTGTTTTTGGCCTCAGAGGTTGAGTTTTTGGGCAGGAGGGGTGCCGCAGACGGGATCCGGCCTACCGAATCCAAAACGGAGGTGATCCGTCGTGCACCCAGGCCCGGCAACACATCAGAGTTGCGTTAATTTCTGGAACTCTTTAATTATTTCGGGAACTTTCTGCCAAACTTAAGCACATTGTTGGAGCCGCTACATGTGCTCCTGCGTAAGGGTTGCGATTGGTTTTGGGGAGACTGTCAGGAATGGGCTTTCAATCAGGTGTGGAACCTGCTTTGTTCGAATAAGCTGTTGACCCAGTACAACCCCTGTAAGAAATTGGTTTTGACATGTGATGCATCATCCTACGGGGTTGGGTGCATGTTGCAGCAGATTAATGATGAGGGCCAACTCCAACCTGTGGCTTATGCCTCCAGGTCACTCTCCCAAGCAGAACGGTAAAATGGGATGGTTGAAAAGGAAGCACTCGCATGTGTCTACGGGGTGAAAAAGATGCATCAGTACCTTTTTGGCAGAAGGTTCGAGTTAGAAACGGACCACAAGCCATTAACATCCCTGTTGTCAGACAGCAAAGCTGTCAATGCCAATGCGTCAGCTCGCATACAGCGATGGGCTTTCATGCTGGCTGCATATGACTACACCATATGGCACCGGCCAGGCACCGAAAATTGCGCTGACATGCTCAGCAGGCTTCCACTGGCCACCACTGAGGGGGCAGCGGAGCAAAGCGCCAAGATGGTCATGGCTGTCGATGCTTTTGACAGCGCAGGCTCCCCAATCACAGCCCGCCAGATCAAAAGCTGGACCAACAGAGATCCCCTCCTATCCTTGATTAAGAAATGTGTCCTGACTGGGGATTGGGCGCCCACACGCAGAGCATGCCCTGAGGAGGTCAGACATTTCCACAGACAGATGGATGAGCTCTCCATCCAAGCCGACTGCCTACTGTGGGGCAGCCGGGTAGTCATGCACCAGAAGGGAAGGGAAGCATTCATCAGGGAACTCCATAGCGAGCACTCAGGCATTGTGCTAATGAAGGCCATTGCCCGGTCACATGTATGGTGGCCGGGAATTGATTCAGACCTGGAACACTGTGTTCGCAGGTGCACAACGTGTGCGCAGCTGGGCAATGCCCCCAGGGAGGCCCCACTCAGCCCCTGTCCCTGGCCCACCAAGCCATGGTCACGTATTCATGTAGTCTACGCGGGCCCGATCATGGGAAACATTTTCCTCATTGTTGTTGATGCGTACTTGAAATGGATTGAGTGCATCATATTGAATTCGTGCACGACATCCACCATTGTGGAGAGTCTGCGTGCGGTCTTTGCGACCCAAGGCTTGCTGGACATCCTAATTCGCGACAACGGCCCGTGCTTCACTAGCTGCGAATTCCAGGAGTTCATGTTGGGTAATGGCATCAAACATGTCAGGACAGTACTGTTCAAGCCAGCTTCCAATTGCCAGGCGGAACGGTCCAAATCATAAAACAAGGCATGCTCCAGATTCAAGGACCCTCCCTTCAATACCGTCTATCGCGCCTCCTGCTGGCCTATAGGTCCCGACCGCATTCGCTCACGGTAGTCCTGCCCGCGGAACTACTCATGAAACGTACACTTAAAACTCGGCTGTCCCTCATTCATCCAGTCCTGTCAGACATTGTTGAGGGCAAGCACCAGTCCCAAAATGAGTGCCATGACCGTAACTCAAAGGGGAGATGTATAGAAATCGATGACCCTGTATTTGTTCTTAATCACGCTTTGGGGCCCAAGTGGCTTGAGGGTACTGTAATTGGTAAAGAGGGAATAGGTTCATAGTGGTCAGGCTTAACAATGGACAGATATGCCGCAAGCATCTGGACCAAGTAAAAAAAAGGTTCAACATGGACCCTGAGGAACCTGAGGAAGATCATGAGATGTTGCTCACACCACCGCCAGTGAACGAGCAACAAGAACTTTCAGCAGCATGCACAGTCCCTGCGGCCAGCCCGGACAAGCCGGAATCGCCACAGGTGACAAAGACACATGCCAAGGCTCAACAACCAGAGCCCCAACTGCAGCGCTCCACGAGAGAGCGTCGTCCACCCGAAAGACTTAATCTTTGACCCCATAAGACGTTGGGGGGTAGGTGATGTCATGTATGTAACCTTCATGTAACTGTAACCTTCATGTAACAACACTGCATACTGTACACACCTAAGAAATGCACACCTTGACCACAGGGGGTGAACTTATGGGAGACACTCCTCACCTGGTCATCCAGGTATATAAAGGGAGATCCCACACAGGGTCATCACTTCTTGGTCCTGTGAATAAAGGTACAGGTCACAGAGTGACCTTGTCTCCAGTATGTGCCTCATGTGAATTTATAGTAGTGTGTAAGGACACAACAGCCGCGGCTGATCGAATCCCAAACGGGCATCTGTTGTAAATGAAGTGACCTTTGTGCCTGTTGATGCTGGTGAGGCCCTTCAATGATTCTTCCAGCTCCTGCATTATGTAGGCCGAGGTCAAGTCCAGCTTCATTAATGTCTTTCCTCCCGACAGCATCGCAAAAAGGTCGTCTTCCTTTGGTAGTGGGTATTGATTCTGCATGGAGAAACAATTGACAGTTACTTTGTAATCGGCACAGATTCTGATGGTGCCGTTTCCCTTGAGGATTGAGACAATCGGATTGGCCCACTCATTGAATTCGATCGGTGAAATGATGCCCTTTCGTTGCAGCTGGTCCAACTCGATTTCCACCCTCTCTCTCATCATGTACGGTACTGCTTTCGCCTTGTGATGGATGGGTCGCGCCCCAGAATTAGGTGGATCTGCACTTTTGCTCCTTGGAACTTCCCGATGCCTGGTTCGAACAGCGAGGGGAACTTGTTTAAGACCTGAACACAGAAAGTATCGTCAACGGACGAGAGCGCTCAGACGTCGTCCAAGTTCCAGCGTATCTTTCCCAGCCAGCTGCTGCCAAGCAGCATGGGACCATCGCCCGGTACCACCCAGAGTGGTAGATTGTGCATCACTCCATCGGAGGAGACCTTTACAGTAGCACTGCCAATTACGGGAATCAGTTCCTTTGTGTAAGTTCTCAGTTTAGTGCGAATGAGAGTCAGGACTGGCCTTGAGGCCTCGCTGCACCACAATTTATCGAAAGTCTTTTTGCTCATAATGGACTGACTCGCTTGTCCAGCTCCATTGACACTGGGAGTCCATTTAATTCAACCTTCAGCATTATCGGGGGACACTTTGTGGTAAATGTGTGCACCCCATATACCTCTGCCTCTTCGGCCTGAGGCTCTGGTTCATCGTGATCTGCTATGGATCTGTCCTCCTCTGCAACATGGTGGTTTGCAGGATTAGCAGTTGGAGGTGTCCCATTGTTCCACAGCCTTTGCAAACGTATCCTTTGAAGCGGCATGAATGGAAACGATGATCACCCCCACAGCGCCAACAAGGTGTTAATGGCTTTGCATTCATCACCCTTGATGGTGGACTCTGAGACATCTGCGGACGTGCAGCGGCAGGCATGTGGGGCCTGCCCTGTATGTTGCAATTTGAAAACAACATCACTTTGTTCACAGTACTTGTAGCAGCACTCGTGTGCTGAGAGATTTGCTTAGTATTGTCACTGGTGACAATGAACATCTGGGCTATCGGTATGGCTTTACTCAAGGTTGGGATCTCTACAGTCAAAAGTTTGTGAAGTATCACTTCATGGCCAATGCCAAGTATGAAGAAGTCCCTGAGCATGTGCTCCAAATGTCCTTCAAATTCGCAATGTCCTGCAAGGCGTCTCAGCTCGGCGACATAGCTCACAACTTCCTGGCCTTCACACCTTTTGTAGATGCAGAACCGGTACCTCGCCATCAGAATGCTTTCCTTCGGGTTCAGATGTTCCCAGACCAGTGTACACAAATCATCGTATGATTTCTCTGTGGGTTTCATTGGAGCAAGCAGATTTTTCATGAGGCCATACGTTGGTGCCCCGCAGACGGTGAGGAGAATCATCCTTCGTTTGGCAGCGTTCGCTTCTCCTTCCAGCTCGTTGGCCATGAAGTATTGGTTGAGTCACTCCACAAAAGTTTCCCAATCATCTCGTTCCAAAAATTTCTCCAGGATGCCCACTGTTCTCTGCATCTGTTCGTCATCTGTATCTCATCGACAGTTGTTATGTATGAATAAAGAGTCTGACTAGATACTGTGAGCTCAAAGTAAAGTGTGATCTTAGTGTTTTATTGCAGGTCTCCAGAGTGCCTCTCCAGCTTGTGAGGCCTCCTTAAGTACCTTGCTCCCAAGGGATTGTGGGATCCCTTGGGACTCCAGGGATGAGCCCTCTGGTGGCTACACAAGGTATTTACAGGTTTACAAATATAATACTACCCAACGCTGTGGCGTGTGTCCCTGAGACCAGAGTTATACAAATATAACACTACCCAATGCTGTGGCCTGTGTCCCTGAGACCAGAGTTATGCACCATGGAGTGTGGCCATAAGCAGCTAATACATACAAGTTGCAGAGCAAGAGATCTCAGGAGGGCAACGGCACTGATATCGATACCCTGCCTCCAATCGGCTTTACCTCTTTGGCACCTGATGGCACCAATCGCCACAAGCCTGAAAGAGCAAACTGTGCTAAAGCGCAGCCCCCAGACCCCATTGTCACCAAGGCCATACCCAGGAATGAAGGGTCACCTGTAACAGTTCTCCCAAAGGGGACCGGAACCAGCCAGGATCCCAAACAAAACAACGCTCAGGCTAGCGAGTCAGCAGTTCCCTGTGCAGTGCTAGATGACAGTTCTTCAGGGAGCAGCAGTGACCCAGGACACAAATAAAGGACAGGGAGGTCACAGGCATCTGTGAACCTGCCCGACGCTAGGAGCAATGGCAACAGCCCCGAGAGCAAGCAACTTGAGCCAACCGGGTTCCCACTGCCAGCACTGGGCACCGCGCTGCCACCAGACTGCAGGGACACTATCCAGCAGTTCTGGAACTAGCTTGTCTTTGCGTACCAGTTACCGATCCCCAGTACGTATCGATAATATATCTCACCAGTCTAATGTACTTGTCTCACAACTGAACCACAAATGTAATGCAAACTTATTTTTCTGGACTTGAATGTATATGAATGCAATGAGCCTCTGGCATAATCTAATTGTGGGCCGACGGGGGGCAGGGCGCGGGGGGTGGGGGAGAAGAGAATGGAGTGGTCAGGGACACACACAAACAGCAACCACCAGCACTCTACTGCTAACAAAACACCAACCACTCACCCAAGATTGAAATGAGGTAAGATCTCTTCTCCCTGTAAGTGCGGGGTGTGTATGGTCTGGATCGCCTCCTCATTCTGGCATGTCTTATATTGGGCACACAATGATGTGCATTAGATGTTGTGCAATTTGCACTCTGCAGCATCTGTGTATTAATCGAAGCAGGTTGAGAAATGGTTGGCCCCATTCCAATGAATGTATAATAGCGATTGATCAGAAGCAATGATTGCCACACTAAAAGACACCTATAGTAAACCCCAATCGTCCAGATTCTGAAAAGATGTCTGTTGAGATGGTGACTTCACCTGAGAAGAACTCCAGAGTCAATCCAAACTCCCCCGAAGTTGAAGCAGCCTGTTCAATGAAGCGACCTGTGATTTGAAAAATGGCGTCCACACCAGTGTGATTAGTTCAGAACAGTTCCACTTTTTCAGAGCTGTGTTTTGGGCGAGCGATATTGTGGGCGAGATGTGTACGAAGTGGTGAAAGTGATGCTGGGCGATCTCCTGGCCGTTAGCTTCGGCAAATGTGATCTTTACGACAACATAAAGTGAGTGCTCGGTATTATTGAATTTCGACATTAATTACGTGCGGAAAGTAACACTGGGCGATATTATGGCCGTTGGTTTCGCCCATTATGATGATTCCGCCAAAAAAAGTGTGCGGGCGGTGTTATTTTTTTCCCAGTGTTACGTACATGGGGAAAGTAACGCTCAGCGATAAGTGTCCGAAAAATGGGGGTCAGTTTCCATTTTGTGGCTAAATGGGCGATATATGGGCGTTATACATCATTTCTGCGGTAAAATGGACGTTAAGCATGCGAACAAAGTGTAAAATCTAACCCAATATCTTTTACTCATTTCCGTAATTTGTTTGCATATTTCTTCCTTCACCTCCCTTCCTCTATTGGGTTGTCTGTAGGTTACCACTATGATTGATCCTTTATTATCTTTTATTTCTATCCACCTAGATTGTATTTCTGTCTTTCTGATAGCTGTGTCATTTTTTTCTAATTCAATTATGTTATCTCTAATAAGTACAGCTACTCCACCTCCCCTTTCTCTATCTTTTTCAAATATGTTGTATCCTGCAATGTCCTGATTTTTCTGTAGCCAGTCTCTATAGTCCCTACTATTTCTGGTACCTCGCAAAATATTATTGCCTCCAGTTCCCCTGTTTTATTGCGGACAATGTGTGCATTGCTGTACAGACAGATTTACTCATTTTTAAAAGCAGTTCCTCTCACTTTATTCCAAACCATCTTTTTATACTCCTGTTCTGTAACTATTTATATCCTGGCCATTTATGTCCTCCTTTCGTTTAGTCTTTCCTATGATCTTTCCTGTTTCATTTATATTTAGGCTGGTTTCATTTCTTGTAGATCCCTTGTTATGCATACTGTATGTATTCAGATAAAAAGCCTTTAATTTAACATTTTACCATTCCCTGCTTACAACTTATTTGCTGATGCACTATTACCGTTACACTTTCTGTCCCTTTCCATCACACTCTGCTTATCTTTACCCAAATCACTACACTGCTCCATTGGCTTGACTTTTCTGTTTAGACTTCTAAATTTCTCCTCACCTGACCACTCCCCCTTTTTATTTTAAAGCCCTATTTACAGTCCTAGTTAGGAGGTCTATGTGCAATTCCCACCAGTGTTTTCTGCCCCATATTATTCTTTATCTCCACCCTTACTGATTCTACTTCCAGATCTTCTGAGCCAAGATCCTTTCTCACTACTGTCCTTATGTCATCCTTTATTATCAGGGCCACACTGCCTCCTTTACCATTCAGCCTGTGTTTTCGAAATGTCAAATACCCTGGAACATTTAATTCCCAACCTTGGTCACCTTGCAACCATGTCTCTGTAATGGCCATTAGATCAAACCCATTTATCTTTATTTGTGCCACTAGTTCATCTATCTTATTACGAATGCTCCATGCATTCAGATAAAAAGCCTTTAATTTAGTTTATTTACCATTATTCCCTGCTTTGATCTTATTCTCTGTCACACTGTTACCATTTAACTCTCTGTCCCTTCCTGTCACACTCTGTTTATGTTTACCCAAATCGCTACACTGCTCTATCGCATTGACCTTTCTCTTTACTTATCTAAATTCCCCCTCACCTGACCCCTCTCCCCATATTTTTTAGTTTAAAGCCCTACCTATAGCCTTAGTTGTTCAATTCACCAGGATGCTGCTCCCCCGCCTGGTTTAATTGGAGCCCATCCCAACGGAACAGCTACCTCTTTTCCCAGTACTGGTGCCAGTGCCCCATGAATTAAGACCCCTTCCTCCTACAGCACTCTTTGAGCCACACTCCCCTCCCTGATGCGTCGCAATGTCTGCACCTCGGATTTTAGCTCAACAACTCTGAGCTGAAGTTCCTTGAGATGCAGACAATTAATGCAGCCGGGGTAGTCCGTGAATGCGATGCTTTCCATTAACTCCACAAATGCTGCAGTTGCAGCACACAACCTGCACTGCCATCCCTGCATAACCTTGTCTTAGTTATTTAATTAATTAAAGTTGATGTACTTAATTAACTTAGCTTATAGTTTAGTTTTGACTAATTACTAGATCTAATTTAAGTTATGATAGATGAAAATAAATATTTACCTGTAACACAATGCACTCACTACATTGGAGTATTGGAGTCAAAAGGCCGCACCTCCTTCCCCCTCTGCTCCAAAGTCCCAGGGGCCAAAACTCAGGGACTCAAACAGACTGTTAATGCCCGTTTGTGGCAGCCACTCCTGAAAATCGAATGGCTGCCTCTTTGGGGTCAACAGGCCAACCCAATCAAAATTCAGGGCGGGGATTTTTCAGCCTGGTCCCTATCCCGCCTAAGTAGATGCACCACCAAATTAAAATAAAATAAATACTTACCTATCCATTTTCAGCTCAATCCGTCGATCCCCCACTGCGCGGTACCCCCAGCAGGTTTTCCTGTCAGTGCACCCTCTGAAAACTGTGCAGCCAGCAGCGCGGCCGCCCTTAATGGGGAGGGCCCACTGCCACGGTCGCAATGCAAAAGATGCTGCTGGTCGACTTTCCGATCAGCCAGTAAAATACTGCCCCTGGGTTCGGCCTGGTGACCAATGGGAAGCTTGACACCCTCCCTTGGGTGCTAGGCTGCTGGTCCAGCCAAATCCTTCCTGGTGGCCCAGTGGCCAAAGTTAAAAATGATTGAATCTCTCCCTCTTAACGGAGGGGAGAGAGCATGGTGACGCACATGCGCTGTGACATCACCACGTTGACTGACAGCGGCGGACGGCCCAACTGACCCATTTTCAGCCAGTCAGCCTGGCTTTGAGTCTAAGGCCTGCCCCCATTATGATCCATTTCCTGTAGGACTTTGAAAAAAATTGCAAGTCCTGAAAATGAATGTACTCACCGCACCAAGAGTTCCAGCGGTGAGTACCAGTTAAAAAAATCATAGGTGCGCCAGCTTTCTGGTACACCTGAATTTCGCCCCCCACTGCCTCCAAATTCCCAACTTTAACACTCTATTTAGAAGCACTCTGTTTAAGACCATTCTGTGCAGACCACTCTGTGCGTCATGTGGAACTTTGTCAAATGATTTTTGAAAGCCTGTGTATACCATGTCATTGGGTTTATCACTGTCTAATCACATATTGTTACCTCAGAAAAGTCAAGAAAAGAAAATCAATAAACACTATTCGTCCCTAGGAACATACTCATACAGACACACACACAGCTTCCAAACACAGAGATATCTGCCCAGAAATTCGATTAAACCTGAAAATGGGTGGTGCCAAGGTTAACAATCACCCACAAAAAGAGTGCAGGCAGCATTGGTATTTTGATGCTGCCTGCTGATTTAAATGAGTGCAGCACAGAAGCACCTGTGCAACAGAGTCTTTCTGGCGGCAACATCAGCAGGCAGCCAAAGGTCGGGTCTAAAGGATCGGTGAGGCATTCTTAGATAGTCACCTTATTAACAGTTACACCTCTGCCCTGCCTCCTCCTAATTCCCCAGACAATACAAATTGCTATTTCCCGTCTTTGAATATGGGGCTAATTAAGAAGTTAAAATTTTCAATAAGAATCAAAAAAACCCTCAATAAATCTTTATTTATGTTATGGAGCTTGTACATCACTGATGTGCCATTGCCTTACAAATTCACTTATCACAGCCAAGACTGCTTTTCAAAGGGCTTTGCTTGTTTAGCGGGTTCATCAGCATTTTCTTGATGTAAACTGGACCTTGATGAAAACACCCCCAAAAATTTCACTTAAGCAATAATTTTAAAAAGCCAGCTCGATCTGGGTCATATTGAAGAATTTTTGTAATAAACTGAATTGAAGTCAGTTATTTGGGTGTATCTTACTTAAAAGTAGCACGGTAAATGTGAATTGTAGAGAATGTTTACTATGCGATCAGTAAGCTTATAGCTCACCGCCACTTTCTCCTGGCTCTACACGCTGTCAACGGCTGCATGCACGGGCGTGCTTTGGAGAGCGGTAAGAGCAGCAGCAGCAAAATCGCTAAGCATGTGGCAATTTGGTGTTGCACGCCAATTGGCGTCGTGCTCCTGGTAATTAAAATTCTTGCAACGAGCGCAGGCAATAGCAGCGGCTGCCAATCTGCACATGGTGGCTACTGTGTTCCATGCTGGAAGCGAAGTGGCCGCCATTTTTTTTCAAAACCAGTCTTAACAACCAACACTAAGGGTTCCAATTTCTAGGCTATAGAGACATATCAAAACGAAGTTAGAAATATACTTGAACTGGAAAAATTTGAAGGTCATTGCGGAAAGAGTAGTGAAGTGGATATTAAAAATGAACCAATTGGATAACTCTTTCAAAGAGCTGGCACAGGCACGATGGACCCAATAATCTATTTCTGTGCTGTAAAATGATATGACTCCATGGAAGGTGCAAGAGCGGAAAGTTCAGAGGAGCACTCCATAATAAAATGGCAAAATCGAAGAAAGGGTATATTTTCGACCTCAAAATGATCTCTCCAACTGCATATTGGGAAATTGTCTTCTATCCTTGTGGGGGCATTATGCATGAAGCATATTAGAAAGATGACAATTTCTATTGATTAGTAACAGACATAAGAGTCGAGAAAAACAATCACTGATGATACCCAAGCAGGAGAAACAATTAGAATATATTACCAAGCTCGTAAACCATGACTTAATTTGAATAAAATAGCCCTGGTATAGACTGCACAAGTAGCTATTGGCATGCCTTTGTATATGTTATGGAGCTTGTACATCACTGGTGTGAAGTGCCATTGTCTTGTAAATTAACTTCTCACAGCTAAGACTGCATTTCAAAGGGCTTTATGGGTCGGACACTTCTGATATACTAGTTAGTGGTAACAGAGCTGGGTTCCAGTCGTCTTGGTTAATCCTTGCCACTGGACCAAGACCTAGCTCTTTCAAGCCAGGGCACACATATCTCAAATTATATTTTGCGCAAGACTGTGTTTCAGTTCATACGAAGCATCGGCTTTGTATGTGTTGTGTCTGGAGAAGTCTGAATCATAACAATGAAAAAGAATGTTCTTGCCTCAATGAGCAAGTGGCCTGTGATACACAACAACAATAACAACAACAATGACAAAAACTTGGATTTATATAGAGCCTTTAAGATAGTATAACTTCCCATGGTGCGTCACAGGAGCATTATAAAACAAAATTTGACACCGAGCCACATAAGGAGATATTAGGGCAGATGGCCAACAGCTTGTTAAAAAACAGTAGGTTTTAAGGAGCGTCTGAAAGGAGGAAAGAGAGCTAGAGAGGCAGAGAGTTTTAGGGAGGAATTCCAAAAGCTTAGGGCCTTGGCAGCTGAAGACACGGCCACCAATGGTGGAGCGATTAGAATTGAGGATGCTCAAGAGGCCAGAATTAGAGGAGAGCAGATATCTTGGGGAGTTGTGGGGCTGGAGGAGATTACAGAGATAACGAGGGACAAGCCCATGGAGGAATTTGAAAACAAGGATGAAAATTTTGAAATCGAAGCATTGTTTAACTGGGAGCCAATGTACATCAGAGAGCACAGGGATGATGGGTGAATGGGACTTGGTCTGAGTTAGGACATGGGCAGCAGAGTTTAGGATAACCTCAAGTTTATGGAGGGTAGAACATGGGAGACTGGCCAAGAGTGTGTTGGAATAGTCAAGTCTAAAGGCAACAAAGGCATGATGAGGGTTTCAGCGGCAGATGGGCTGAGGCGAGGTGGAATCGAGCAATGTTCCACATATGGAAATAGGCAGTTTAAGTGATTGCATGGATATGTAGTCAGAAGCTCATCTCGGGGTCAAATATGACACCAATGTTGTGAACTTTGCCAGGCAGAGGATTGAATCAGTGGCTTGGGAGCAGAGTTTGTAGTGGGCACAAAAGAAAATGGTATTGGTTTCCCAATGTTTAGTTGGAAGAAATTATCGGCTCATCTAGTACTGGATGGTGGACGTACAGTCTGACAAGTTAAATAGAATGGAGAAGTCGAGAGAGCTGGTGATGAGATAGAGTTGAGTGTCATCAGCGTACATGTGGAAACATGTGATTATGTTCTCTACGACATCACAAACACACACATACACATGATGGCTCCACAGGAACTAGTCATATGACCTTGTCACATGATCGTTTTATTATTTACAGCGGTAGTTGCATTACCATGGTAGTCCAATGGGTGGAGCAGAAGTCCAGTAGGCGGAGCTTCTCCCTCCTTAATGAAGAAGTAATCATAACAAAATAATCATCATACATAACTTGCATGGTGATACACAACAAAAGATATTGGGCTAGATTTTCCATTATTTTAGCATGCATAACGCCCTCTTAAAGTCCATTTTACCGCTGCAATGAGGTATAACGGCCAGATATCGCCGATTTGGCAACAAAATGGAAATTGACGCCCATTTTTCGGAGACTTATCACCAAGCGTTACATTCGGCATGTACATAACGCCGGGCAAAAATAACACTGCCCGCCCACTTCTTTTGGGCGGAATCATCAGAATGGGCGAAACCAACGCCCATAATATCGACCAGCGTTACTTTCCGCACGTAATTAATGGCGAGTTTCAATAATACGGACCGCCCACTTTTCTTTGTCGTAAAGATCAAATTTGCCAAAACTAATGCCCAGTGTATTGCCCAGCGTCACTTTCACCTCGCTCACATGTCGCCCACAATATCGCTCGCCCAAAACACCGCTCTGAAAAAGTGGAACTGTTCTGAACTAATCACATCGGTGTGGGCGCCATTTTTCAAATCACAGGTCGCTTCATTCAAAAGGCTGCTTCAACTTTGGGGGTGTTTGGATTGACTCTGGAGTTCTTCTCAGGTGAAGTGACTATCTCAACAGGCATCTTTTCAGACTCTGGATGATTGGGTTTTAATGTAGGTGTCTTTTAGTGAGGAAATTATTGCTTCTGATCAATCGCTATTATACTTCATTGGAATGGGGCCAGCTATTTCTCAGCCTGCATCGATTAATACGCAGATGCTGCAGGGTGCAAATGGCACAACGTTTAATGTACATCATTGTGTGCTCAGTCTAAGATGTGCCAGAATGAGGAGGAGGTCCAGACCATACACACCCCGCACTTACAGGGAGAAGAGGTCTTACCTCGATGTGTCCGACCACACCTGCCTTCGGAGACTGCGCTTCAACAAGGTGGTGATCACTGAAATATGTGAGCTCATCAGGCCAGATATGCAGCCTGCCATCAGGACATCACTGCCCGTCGAGGTCAAGGTCACCGCGGCACTGTCGTTCTACGCGTCCATTTCCTTTCGGGCCTCCGCAGTCGAGATTCCCATTCTGTCTCACCAAGCCACACATCGCTGCATTAGACAGGTCACGGAGGCCCTGTCTGCGTGCAGGATGGACTTTATCAGCTTCCCCATGATCATGGGGGATCAGACTGACAGGGCTGGAGCATTCTACTGCATTGCTAAGTTCCCCAGGATGCAGGGAGCAATACAGTGCACTCACATCACCATGTGGGCACCTTCTCAGGACCCAGAGCTTTTTCGTAACAGAAAAGGATTTCACTCCCTGAAGGTCCAACTAGTTGTTGACCACAAGCAGATAGTAATGACAGTGAATGCCAAATGTTCGGGCAGCTTCGATGAGGCTCACATCCTGAGTGAGTGCGCTGTCTCTGACATCTTTAAGAATCAGCCACAAGGACAATGCTGGTTGCTTCGTGATGACCTAGCCACCTGGCTGATGACCCCCCTGCGTGACACCCATATTGAACCTGAGAAGTGATATAAACAGAGCCACAGAGGCACAGGCAATTTGGTCCAGCAAATAATAACTGTGCTTAAGCAGCGCTTCAGATGCCTGGACCACTCAGGAGGGGAGCTACAATACAACCCTAAGTAAGTAGCTAAATTCGTGGTCGTATGCTCCATGCTGCACAACCTGGCTATCAGGAGGGGACAAGAATTGCGAGAAGGGACTGATGGTCAGATCAGGAGAGAGAGAAAGAGGAGGACGAGGGCATGGCCGCTGAGCTAGGGCCAGACAATCAGGCTGACTATGCAACCATGCCCACGACCCCCTCCAGACCGCAGGAAAGGGCCCGTGGTGGCTACATAGCTGCAAGACTCTTACGTCAGGAGTTCATAAATGAATGATTTGCCTGAAAGAACGGTGCTGTAATTGACAAAGCTGAGTGTGTGCAACTCAGACACCAATGGTGGGCATCACCTTGGTGCTAGTTAAAGTTTAAATTGATTTAAGTTAAGTTTTATTGAATGCTTTCATGTTAAGGAATCACCAGTGTGTAATGGTCCAGCTATCTGAGACAATGTGCAAACAGGTTATGTTGAATAAGAAACATTTTATTCGACCATTGGTTTGAATTCATAAGTATCACAGGCAAAAACACCCCACCCGCAACCCACTTTTTCAACCATTGACATCAATCAAATGGTCAACATGTCCAGCAACACAGAATACAAAGGCAAAGCAGCAGGGTGGCCCCCTCCCCCCATACATTACAACAAACTGCATACACCCAGATGGAGATATAACACAGCCTTCACCTGCAGACATGCACCTCACTTTCCTTCCCCGCTCCCCTTCTTCTCCCCACCTCTACCCCTTCCCCTCCTCGTTCCATGCCACCTGTCCGAGGAGTTCCTCAGGCAGTGAGGGGGGTGAAGGCAGAGGCGGTGGTTGCACGGGTACGGGAGCGGGGGTTGCCGAAGTGGGAACATTCTCTGATGCAGAAACAGGATCTTGATCCTGCCTCCCATCTGTCGTTTGCACTGGTGGTGCAGAACCTAGGGGTGGAGTGCCATGCTTCAGGACCACTGGAAGACCTGTGCCAGCCGTGTTCTGGGCTATTGCCTTCAGGGCCTCCGCCATCTGTGGAATGTACTCAGACATGGTGCCGCAAATGGTGACCAGCTGTCGGGATACGCACCCCAATGCATCGAGGATCTGGTCATCAATGTCGACAGTTCTCCTGGACAATGTAATCATCTCTCCGCTCTCATCTGGCGCTCGTGGACCAGACCTGCCGCGTCCAGGAAACCTCCGCGGGGTCGGCGCCGTCCTGGGGATAAATGGGGTGCCCTGTGGTGAGGTGCTTGGGCCAGTACCTCCAGAGTGGAGGCGGCATTGGCCGGAGGAGCACTAGATGGCCTTGGGGTGGAATGCCTTCTGGAGCCTGGCGATGCAGGTTTCTCGAAGTCAGCGCTCTCATCCATGGAGAACAGACCCAGTGGATCGATGGGCGAGAATCAGAGCTCCTCAGCAGATGTAGGATCGTCTGCTGAGTCCGGCCCGCGCCCCCACCTTCTGGCCTCACCTGGGGTCGCGCTGCTGGCTGAGCCGCAAAACACAAATGAGGTTATTAGAGGAGAAGCGGGTGCTAGGGTCACAAGGTGAGTTCAGCGCTACACACAGAATTATGGGCCCAAGTTTCCACAAGATTCGCGCCTGATTTTTAGGAGCAACTGGTGGAGAACAGCCTATTTTAGAAATCGCAATTCTCCACATTTTTCTTTCTGCAGTTCTAGTCAGGTAGAACAGTTCTAGTTTAGAACAGAATTTTTTCTTCAAAAGGGGGCGTGTCCGGCCACTGACGCCTGATTTGAAAGTTTCCACAGTGAAAACGTACTCCAAACTAAGTTAGAATGGAGCCAGTGAAGATTTTTGTAGAACTGAAAAAACCTGTTCTACACATTAAAAAATCAGGCGCAGGTTACAAATTAGGCGTCCAGAACGAGGTGGGGGGGAGGGGGGAAGGGAACATTAAATTCGACAATAAATCCTTATTTATACTTATACAAATATTATACAAATAAATCCAACCTGAATAAACATTTATAAGCAAAGAAAAGATTAATGTTCCCGCGAGCGGGAGGGGGGGAGGGGCAGGCAGTAACGAGGCAGCCACATCGACAGTTTTATATTTACATTTGCAGAATGGGTGCTGCATTGTCAACACCACGTATTATGCAATGGTTCGCCATCAATTCACTGCATAGGAGAGAATTGATTAGAGCTCACCGCACCAGGAACGTCGTAGCCCGTAGGTTGATGGGCAGGAGACCTTACCCACGTCAACAATATCGAACCAGGCACTCATACCTGGACATGAGCGAGGCTGATTGTGTGAAAAGGCTGCGTTTTCGCAGAGAAGTTGTCACTCAGATCTGTGATATGGTGAGAGCAGATTTGCAGCCCAGAAGCAGAAGGACAACTGCCTTGTCTGTTGAAGTGAAGGTAACAGCTGCAATTTCTTTCTATGCCTCGGGATCGTTTCAGGCTACAACTGGAGATGTGTGTGCCATCTCTCAACGTGCAATACATACCTGCGTTTACCAGGTCACAGCTGCACTTTAATGCGCGAAGGAATGACTTCATCAATTTCCCAATGACCGCACAAGCGATCCATGAGAGGGCTGTGGGCTTCTTCAGGATTGCCGGCTTCCCAAAGGTACAGGGCTGCATTGATTGTACCCACATAGCCTTGCGAGCACCCGTGGAGGATTCTGAGCAGTACCGAAATAGGAAAGGTTTCCACTTGATCAATGTGCAGCTCGTGTGTGATGACAAGCCGCGCATCATGTCAGTCGATGCGAGATACCCTGGCAGCATCCTACGCGACAGCGTTATATCTGACATGTTTGAGCAGCAGCCAGAAGGGCAGAGCTGGCTACTGGGAGACAAAGGGTACGGCCTGACCACCTGGCTCATGACACCTCTACGCATGACACGGACAGAAGCTGACCATCAATACAACATGGCGCACATTGCGACGTGCAGCATCATTGAGAGGACCATTGGCATATTGAAACAGCGATTCCGATGCCTGGATCATTCCGGAGGACAGGTGCAATACTCTCCTCAGATTGTCGGTCACTTCACTGTTGTGTGCTGCATGCTTCATAACTTAGCCATCATGAGGCAGCAGGAGCTGGTAGTGGAACCCGAAGACCCACGTGAGGGTCCAGTGCATGATGATAGTATTACGGAAGACCAGGATGTGGATGATAACAACAATCAGGAAAGCATGCAAGTGCCTGATGCCGGAGCACGAGGTCGGAGGAGGGCCGTCCATCGTGCCCCTTTAATGATTGCTCGAGCCTTGCGCCAGCAGCTCATCCATGAACGCTTCAACTACTGATGCCTGAGGGCTCTGCGAACACTTTTGCATATGGACATGTTTATTCTTTGTGGTTGTTCCTACGTTGTGTTGTGTTAATGGAACATGAAACAGTTTTAATGAAAAAATATTTTATTAAAAAGTTAACGTCACTCTAATAAAATATTTGTTGTATCAAACTATACATTTTAATATGACTCTTGAAGATCACTTAAAAACTTGTAAAGTTATAAAAGTAACAAAACACTTTCTATGTGAAAAATTTTACACTCTAAGATCACTTAAACTTCAAGATCACTTTTTAGATACAAAATTAAATAATTTACAGAATGTGTGAGCATTTACACTATAAGATCACTTGAAAACCCTGAGATCACTTATAAGTTGTAAAGTTACAAAACTTACAAAACAATTTCAATTTGAAAAATCTTACACTCTGAAGAACACTTTTAAACTTCAGGATCACTTTTTAGGTGCAAAATTAAATAAGATACAAAAAAATGTCAGAGCATTTACACTATAAGATCACTTAAAAACCATAAGATCCCTTATAAGTTGTAACGTAACAAAACATACAAAACAATTTCAATTTGAAAAATCTTACACTCTGAAGAACACTTTTAAACTTCAGGATCACTTTTTAGGTGCAAAATTAAATAAGATACAAAAAAATGTCAGGGCATTTACACTATAAGATCACTTAAAAACCATAAGCTCCCTTATAAGTTGTAACGTAACAAAACTTACAAAACAATTTCAATTTGAAAAATGGTACTACAGCTACATCAAGAACAAGAACAAAAGCAGCAAAGAAAGGCTGCAACCATGTCTCATCCACATCTCAGTGAACGTTCACTTCCTCATGGGGGTGTCATTTGATTGGCTGGGCTGTGTGCCCTTATTGCAGCAGCTACCTCAACCAGGCCCTCCCTGATGGCCTGTGCCGTAATTTGCATGCCCTCCCTGATGACCTGTGCCATCGATTGCACTCCCTCGGACATTCCCTCCCTAAGTTCCCGTGTCATTACTGCTATTTCTCCCGTCAGGCCCGTCAACTCGTCACCTACTGCATTGACGCCACTGATGAGTGATCGGGTAAGCTCATTGGTCTCCATAGCCAATGCCACAACCTCAGCCACATCTGTTGCACGCTGCATTTCAGGAGAGCGTGTCTCCAATCTCCTTCTCCTCTGCCTGGGTCTGCCTCGTGGCACCACTACACTGGGAGGCGCGGGCTGGGACGGTGGGACAATCTGTGTTCCAGATGGCTGAACTGGAGGGAGAGGCTCGGGCTGGAATGGTGGGATGCTCTGTGTTCCAGACAACAGCACTCGAGTGCGAGCCTTGGGCTGGGATGTTGGACGAATGGGTGTAAACTGCTCGATGATATCAGCAGCAACACTGGGACCCGAAGCGTCGGAATCGAAACCATAGTAGGTGGAACCAGAACCTATGCGAGAGGGAGGCTGGGACGGTAGTGCAGTGACTGTAGAAAGCTGCATTATACCAGCAGCACCACTGGGACCCGCAACATCGGAAGCGAAAGCATGGAAGGTGGGACCAAGACCTATGCTAGGGGTTGAAACTCTGATGCCCCTTGATGGGGGCTCATAAACATTTAATTGGAAGCTCTCCCCTGCAGACATTTCAGTCATCGCTGCCATCATCCAGTCTGGATCGTCCGCAGCTGGTTGTACTGGTCCTTGTTCTGTACCCTCAGGATCCTCAGGGTTGGCAGCAGCAGCAGCAGCATCATCATCATCATCAACATCATCATCATCATTATGTTCTGCAAAATACATCAGAACAGTCAAATGCTTAACAGCAAGGGAGGGGGCCGGATGGGTGGCATGAGTACTCTCACACATAGCAGGCCAGGCAGCAGGTTGATTTAAAGAGCCACGATGCATTTTCAGGACTTACCCTCTTCCTCGCGTGCGGGCCCAGCTTGTGCTGCACCGATTGGTTTACTCCATGTCCGACTCATCATAGCAGCTACCCTTTGTTCCAAGGGTGTCAGTGGATGCAGATTGGGCACGCCGCCTCCTGTTCGAGTTGCTTCCCTTTTGTCGTGGGCCAATTTCTTCTGCAAAGAGTAAAATATAACTTTTTAGAGAGTATGTCAGTCTGCAAGGTGGGACATACAGATAGCCAGGTTACAATTACGATTAAATTAAAAATGGGAAATATTACTTACACTAACTACTTGACCAAGGTCGTGCCATTTCTTTTTACACTGACTTCCAGATCTCCTGGTATTCACCACTGTGCAGTAATCTTCTGCAACTTGGTTCCAGCGTTTCTTCATTTCTTTTGGTGGCACTTTTATGCGACCTCTGTTGCTGGTATCTAGCTCCTGCCATCTCTGCTCAATTACATTCACTAATATCTCAACTTCCTCATGTAAGAAATTCTTTTTTCTTGGTAGAGGTTGATCCATTGCAAAGTTGAATTGGCACTTTTTTTTCTCCAAACACAGTCCTTAATTTGCAGGCACAGGTACTGCAAGTTTAGCAGTGAAAAGCTGAACTCACTGATTTCAGCAGGTGATTTCTTCAGCAGTGCTGCTAAAAGCACTCCCTCATACACAGAAATATCAATAAAATTAAAATACAAGCCTTTGCAGGGGTCCAAGAACAAATCTTCACGTTTTCTGCAGCACTTTATAAAATGGCCGAGTGCCAATGTTTTTTTCACACTGCGCGTGCGCGAACGCTCCAACGCACGCGCGCACACGCTCGAACGCACACGCGCAGCGTTGCCGGCAGGGAAAACAACTAATTTAAATAGTACCCGCCCCCTCCCACTTACAAAATCGGCGCGAGTGTAGGCTCCGCCCCCCTGCACGCCGCGCCAGGCAGACAAGGAGCTGCAGAACGCTGGAGAATCGCGATTTTTTTTTTTAGGCGCCGTTTTAGGCGCGAAAAACGGGCGCCCAGCTCGGAGGGGCGCCCGTTTTTTTTCTTGTGGAAACTTGGGCCCATTGTATTGGCATGGATTGAAAATTGGTTAACTGACAGGAAACAGAAAGTAGGAATAAACAGGTCGTTTTCAGTATGGCGGGCAGTGAATAATGGGGTACCACAGGGCTCAGTGCTTGGGCCCCTGCTATTCACAATATATATAAATGATTTGGATGAGGGAACCAAATGAGGGAACCAAATGTAATATTTCCAAGTTTGCTGACGACGCAAAACTAGGTGGGATTGTGAGTTGTGAGGAGGATGCAAGGACGCTGCAAGGCAATTTAGATAGGTTGAGTGAGTGGGTAAATGCTTGGCAGATGCAGTATAACGTGGATAAATGTGGTTATCCACTTTGGTAGGAAAAACATGAGGACAAAGTATTATTTAAATGGTGATGGCTTGGGAAATGCCGATATACAGAGGGACCTGGGTGTCCTTGTACACCAGTCATTGAAAGCAAACATGCAGGTGCAGCAAGCAGATAGGAAGGCAAATGGTATGTTGGCCTTCATTCCAAGAGGATTTGAGTACAGGAGCAAGGACGTCTTACTACAGTTATACAGGGCCTTAGTGAGACCGCACCTGGAGTATTGTGTGCAGTTTTGGTTTCCTTATCTAAGAAAGGACATACTTGCCATGGAGGGAGTGCAGCGAAGGTTCACCAGACTGATTCCTGGGATGGCAGGACTGTCATATGAGGAGAGATTGGGTCGACTAGGCCTGTATTCACGAGAGTTTAGAAGAATGAGAGGGGATCTCACTGAAAAGTATAAAATTCTGACTGGGTTGGATAGACTGGGTGCGGGGAGGATGTTTCCCCTGGCTGGGAAGTCTAGAACAAGGGGCCACAGTCTCAGGATATGGGGTAGGAAATTTAGGACCGAGATGAGGAGAAATCTTTTCACTCAGAGTGTAGAGAATCTGTGGAATTCTCTACCACAGAAGGCTGGGGGGCCAAGTCACTGAATATATTTAAGAGGGAGATGGATAGATTCCTAGAAACAAAAGGTATCAAGGGGTATGGGGAAAAAGCAGGAATATGGTGTTGAGATAGAGGAACAGCCATGATCATATTGAATAGTGGTGCAGACTTGAAGGGCCGAATAGCCTACTACTGCTCCTATTTTCTATGTTTCTATGTTTCTATGCACAACAAAAGCAGCACTGCTATCAAAATCATCACAGACATCACATTTCATGACCATCAACACATTGTGCATTGCAATGATTTTCATTAGGCCAATTTTAGAAACCATCTATCATATATTAATCTTCAGATATGAGTGGGTCTGGCATCAATTGACCTTACATCACGCAATGGCGTATACTTTACTCACGTGGCATCACTTCAGGGTCTGCAGCTGCTTGCATGGCCGTCCAGGGGTGCTGCCCCACGAGTGTGAGCAGCCTCTCCTCGATATCAGTGATATCGCTCATGACCCGTTCGCCTTTGCACAGACCTCATCTTCGATAGCTTCTTCTATAAAAGGTAACAGGACGACATGGCATGAGGTCATTGCATGATGTCATTGCTCGGTATTGTCACAAAGATTGATACAACACATAACCGACAGATGTAATCATGATCATAATGATAATTATTATTCTTTACCTAAAGATGTACACTGTGAACGCAGGCTTTGAGTACAACATTCCCAGTAAAAGTGAAAGACCTCACATCTGATGATAGTCACTCATGACTCTTACAAATCAAATTATATAAATACATAAGTACATGTAAATAAATGTAATACTTACTCTTGTGGATCCAACAAAGTCATTCCTTCGCTTGCGGCATTGGTTGCCCTCACACACTTGGTTGGTCGCCGACGAGACCACCTGTGCTATCTCGGCCCACATCTTCTGGTAGGCACTTTGGGATGGGCTTCCCATGCCCTCCCTGTGTTAAATCACCCCAGCGTAACTCGACCTCCGGCAGGAGGGAGGCATTTGCCTTGTCCGAGAACCTCCTCATTCTTTTCCCCCTCCAATGTGCTCCTCACCCAGCTCACTGCTCTCGCCAGCATCAGTCCCCACAGTGTGCTGTGTCGCCTCCTCCTTTCCCTCCATTATAGGCACCAAATTCAGGCAAATATATGGATGGTAACAGCTAATTTTTTTTTCCCAATTTGCTCTAAAGCTCGAAACTCTCCCTCCTTCCTCCCAAAGCAGTCACACCACACCCACACACACCTTCACTTCCTCTCAGCTCCCTCTTGGCCATGCCATTGCTAAGGACGGCGACACTTTATGGCAGAAGGTTAGAGAGATTTAATGCTACTGCCCATTTCATATCTCTCGCGGTAATGCTCAATTTCAAAAATGGAGAACAGGGGCTTTGAGAATGGACGACAAGCCGGCGATCTGAAAACACATTTTTACCAACCATGCCGGAAATAACGCCCATTATTGGGCGACCTGCACAAAAGTGTAAAATCTAGCCCATTGACTTATTTTGCCATATTTACAAATCAAACTGGTTTTCTGTTTCAAAGAGGATACCTTCGCTCTCGAACAGAATTTTCCAAACTTGTTTTAGAACTTAGATTCATTCTAGGCTGATCCTAAGGTACATCTGTCTCCAGTGGCAACCTTTGACCTACATTTGAACTCTCTAGAACTTCAAACTATTTGTCTGCCTGACTCGGACTCAGACTTAAATTCTGACATTCTCCTTGATTTGTTTCTAGTACATCTGATGTAGGATTTGTTATTGGTACTCTATTTGTAACAAGACTATCTGACTATTCAGAAATAATTGAATCATTCCAACTTTCAACTCCTTCTACATCTGTGGGTAAATTATGGTCAATGTGAACAAATCTAACCTGTCGATGATCAAACATCTTGACTAAATATGTGTGAGGACGACATATCTTCACTATTCTTCCTGGAAACCACTTTAAACATTTATGGTGATGGTTCTTCATTGTAACCTTCTGATTCAATTTCACACTTCTCTCTCTTACTCTACCTCTATCATGATTCTCTTTCTGTCTTAATTGTTTCTCTTCTACTGACTGTGCCTAGTTTGGCTTTAACAATGAGAACCTGGTTCGTGGCTGTCATTTGAGAAACAACTCTGCTGGTATTCTACCAGTAGTTGTATAAGGAGTATTACAATAAGTAATTAGAAAATTTACTAATTTGTCATCATCATATCATAGGCAGTCCCTCGAAATTGAGGAAGACTTGCTTTCACTCTAAAAGTGAGTTCTCAGGTGACTGAACAGTCTAATACGGGACTTACAATCTCTGTCACAGGTGAGACAGACAGTCATTGGAGGAAAGGGTGGGTGGAGCATCTGGTTTGCCGCACACTCCTTCCTGCACTTGTTTTCTGCAATCTCTCGACGACAAGACTCGAGGTGCTCAACGCCCTCCCGGATGCTCTTAATCCACTAAGGGCAATCTTTGGCCAGCGACTCCCAGGTGTCGGTAGGGATGCTGCACTTTATCAAGGAGGTTTTGAAGGTGTCCTTGAAATGTTACCTCTGCCCACCTAGGGCTCGCTTGTCATATAGGAGTTCCGAGTAGAGCGCTTACTATGGGAGTCTTGTGTCGGGCATGCGAACAATGTGGCCTGCCCAACGGAGCTGGTCGAGTGCGTTCAGTGCTTCGTTGCTTGGGATGTTGGCCTGAACGAGAACATTGATGTTGGTGTATCTGTTCTCCCAGGGGATTTGCAGGATCTTGCGGAGACATCATTGGTGGTATTGTTCCAGCGATTTGAGGTGTCTACTATATATAGTCCATGTCTCTGAGCCATACAAGAGGGCATGGTTTCACTACAGCCCTGCAGACCATAAGTTTGGTGCCAGATTTGGGGGCCTGATCTTCAGACACTCTCTTTCTCAGGCAACTTTAGGCTGCACTGGCACACTGGAGGCAGTGTTGTGGTTTTGTGGTCCAACGACAACTGCCATTTCCTTGGATTTGGATCCAACATTTGCTTGATGAGGGCACGTTTTACAATTTGTACTCTGCGCTCTGCTACATCATTTGAAGCAGGTTGGTGCAGTGGAACCTTCGTATGTTTCACACTGTTTATGCTTGTGAACTGTGCAAATTCTTCTGAACAAAATTGTGGCCCACTATCAGACACAATTTCTTCTGTGAGGCCATATGAAGTAAACACTCTTCCCGAATTGCCTATAGTTCTACTTGTTATTTTCTGCATCGTAAACAGCTCTACCCACTTCAAATGGCTATCAATCACAATGAACTATTGTTGTCCTTCTAGAAACATAAAAACATAGAAAATAGGTGCAGGAGTAGGCCATTCGGCCCTTCGAGCCTGCACCACCAATCAATAAGATCATGGCTGATTATTCACTCAGTAGCCCTTTACAGCTTTCGCTCCATAGCCCTTGATCCCATTAGCCACAAGGGCCATATCTAACCCCCTCTTGAATATATCCATCAACAACTCTCTGCGGTAGGGAATTCCACAGGTTAACAACTCTCTGAGTGAAGAGGTTTCTCCTCATCTCAGTCCTAAATGGCTTACCCCTTATCCTCAGGCTGTGTCCCCTGGTTCTGGACTTCCCCAACATCGGGAATATTCATCCTGCATCTAAGCTGTTCAGTCCCGTCAGAATTTTATATGTTTCTATGAGATTCCCTCTCATCCTTCTAAATTCCAGTGAATACAGGCCCAGTCGATCCAGTCTCTCCTCATATGTCAGTCCTGCCATCCCAGGAATCAGTCTGGTGAACCTTTGCTGCACTCCCTCAATAGCAAGAACGTCCTTCCTCAGATTAAGAGAACAAAACTGAACACAATATTCCAGGTGAGGCCTCACCAAGGCGTTGTACAACTGCAGTAAGACCTCCCTGCTCCTATACTCTAATCCCCTAGCTATGAAGGCCAACATATCATTTGCCTTCTTCACCACCTGCTGTACCTGCATGCCAACCTTCAATGACTGATGTACCATGACACTCAGGTCTCGTTGCACCTCCCCTTTTCCTAATCTGCCACCATTCAGATAATATTCTGCCTTCGTGTTTTTGCCACCAAAGTGGATAACCTCATATTTATCCCCATTATACTGCATCTACCATGCATTTGCCCACTCACCTAACCTGTCCAAGTCACCCTGCAGCCTCTTAGCGTCCTCCTCACAGCTCACACCGCCACCCAGCTTAGTGTTATCTGCAAACTTGGAGATATTACACTCAATTCCTTCATCTAAATCATTAATATCTACTGTAAATAGCTGGGGTCCCAGCACTGAGTCCTGCAGCACCCCACTAGTCACTGCCTGCCATTCTGAAAAGGACCCGTTTATCCCAACTCTCTGCTTCCTGTCTGCCAACCAGTTCTTTATCTATGTCAGTACATTACCCCCAATACAAGGTGCATTAATTTTGCACACCAATCTCTTGTGTGGGACCTTGTCTAAAGCCTTTTGAAAGTCCAAATATACCACATCCACTGGTTCTCCCTTGTCCACTGTACTAGTTACATCCTCAAAAAATTCCAGAAGATTTGTCAAGCATGATTTCCCTTTTATAATTCCATGCTGACTTGAACATATCCTGTCACTACTTTCCAAATGCGCTGCTATTTCTTCTTTAATAATTGATTCCAACATTTTCCCCACTACTGATGTCAGGCTAACCAGCCTATATTTACCGGTTTTCTCTCTCCCTCCTTTTTTAAAAAGTGATGTTACATTAGCTACCCGCAAGTCCATAGGAACTGATCCAGAGTCGATAGACTGTTGGAAAATGATCACCAATGCATCCATTATTTCTAGGGCCACTTCCTTAAGTACTCTGGGATGTAGACTATCAGGCCCCAGGGATTTACCGGCCTTCAATCCCATCAATTTCCCTAATGCAATTTCCCACCTAATAAGGATTTCCTTCAGTTCCTCCTTCTCACTAGACCCTCGGTCCCCTAGTGTTTCCGGAAGGTTATTTGTGTCTTCCTTCGTGAAGACAGAACCAAAGTATTTGTTCAACTGGTCTACCATTTCTTTGTTCCCCATTATAAATTCACCTGAGTCTGACTGCAAGGGACCTACGTTTGTCTTCACTAATCTTTTTCTCTTCACATATCTATAGAAACTTTTGCAGTCAGTTTTTATGTTCTCTGCAAGCTTCAACTCATACTCTATTTTCCCTCTCCTAATTAAACCCTTTGTCCTCATCTGCTGAATGATAACATTCTCCCAGTCCTCAGGTTTGCTGCTTTTTCTGGCTAGCCAATTTATATGCATCTTCATTGGATTTAACTCTATCCTTAATTTTCCTTGTTAGCCATGGTTGAACCATGTTCCCCGTTTTATTTATTACTCCAGACAGGGATGTACAATTGTTGAAGTTCATCCATGTGATCTTTAAATGTTTGCCATTGCCTATCCACCATCAATCCTTTAAGTATCATTTTCCAGTCTATTCTAGACAATTCATACCATTGAAGTTACCTTTCCATAAGTTCAGGACCCTAGTCTCTGAATTAACTGTGTAACTCTCCATCTTAATAAAGAATTCTACCATATTATGGTCACTCTTCCCCAAGGGGCCTCGCACAACAAGATTGCTAATTAGTCCTTTCTCATTGCACATCACGTAGTCTAGGATGGTCAGCCCTGTTGTTGGTTCCTCAAAATATTGGTATAGAAAACCATCCCTAATGCACTCCAGGAAATCCTCCCCCACTGTATTACTAGCAGTTTGGTTAACCCAATCTATATGTAGATTAAAGTCGCCCATGATAACTGCTGTACCTTTATTGTACCTAATTTCTTGTTTGATGCTGTCCCCAACTTTACTACTACTGTTTGGTGGTCTGTACACAACTCCCACTAGCGTTTTCTGCCCTTTGGTATTCCGCAGCTCCACCCATACAGATTCCACATCATCCAAGCTAATGTCCTGCCTTACTATTGCGTTAATTTCCTCTTTAACCAGCAACACTACCCCACCTCCTTTTCCTTTCTGTCAATCCTTCCTGAATGTTGAATACACCGGATGTTGAGTTCCCAGCCTTGGTCACCCTGGAGCCATATCTCCATGATGCCAATTATATCATATTCATTAATTGTTGCCTGTGCAGTTAACTCGTCCACCTTATTACGAATACCCCTCGCATTAAGGTACAGAGCCTTCAGGCTTGTCTTTTTAACACTCGTTGCCCCTTCAGAATTTTGCTGTAATGTGGCCCTTTTTGATTTTTGCCTTGGTTTTCTCTGCACTCCATATTTACTTTTATTCTTGCTATCTTTTGCTTCTGCCCCCATTCTACTTCCCTCTGTCTCCCTGCAGAGGTTCCCATCCCCCTGCCATATTAGTTTAACCCCTCCCCAACAGCACTAACATACACTCCCCCTGGGACATCGGTTCCGGTCCTGCCCAGGTGTAGACCGTCTGGTTTGTACTGGTCCCACCTCCCCCAGAACCGGTTCCAATGTCCCAGGAATTTGAATCCCTCCCTTCTGCACCATCCTCAAGCCACGTATTCATCTGAACTATCCTGTGATTCCTACTCTGACTAGTACGTGGCAGTGGTAGCAATCCTGAGATTACTACCTTTGAGGTCCTATTTGTAATTTAACTCCTCGCTCCCTAAATTCAGCTTGTAGGACCTCATCCCGTTTTGTACCTATATCGTTGGTACCTATATGCACCACGACAACTGGCTGTTCACCCCATCCCTCTCCAAAATGTCCTGCATCCGCTCCGAGACATCCTTGACCCTTTCACCAGGGAGGCAACATACCATCCTGGGGTCTCGATTGCAGTCGCAGAAACATCTATCTATTCCCTTTACAATTGTATCCCCTACCACTATAGCTCTCCCACTCTTTTTCCTGCCCTCCTGTGCAGCACAGCCACCCATGGTGCCATGGACTTGGCTGCTGCTGCCTTCCCTTGATGAGTCATCCCACCCTAGCAGTACCCAAAACGGTGTATCTGTTTTGGAGGAGGATGACCGCAGGGGACCTCTGCATTACCTTCCTTCCACTGCTCTTCCTGTTGGTCACCCATTCCCTATCTGTCTGTTATCTTTACCTGCGGTATGACCAACTCACTAAATGTGCTATTCACGGCATTCTCAGCATCGCGGATGCTCCAGAGTGAATCAACCCGCAGCTCCAGTGCCGCAATGCGGTCTGTCAGGAGCTGCAGCAGGATACACTTCCCGCACATGTAGTCATCAGGGACACTGGAAGCATCCCTGAGTTCCCACATGGTACAGGAGAAGCATGACATGTGTCCGAGCTCAGCAAATTCTACATGTAACCTTTGCCACAAACATAGCTGGTTTCTTGCTTACCAATTGACATGTTGTATACTGACTAACGAAGTACTCTATATCTTTATGTAGACCAGGCCACCATAAGTAACTGCTTGCAAAACTCTTGGTCAAGCACATTCCCAGGTGCTGGTCATGAAGGTCTCCTAATAATTTGGACCTGAACTTATTTGTGATAACTATTCTTGCACCCCACATGATAAAATCTTCATCCATTGACAATCCATTTCTACGAATGAAGTACGGATCAATATCTTCCTCTGATACATGGTTTGCCAGCCATTTTCTATGTAATCATGTACCCTTGACAGAACTGGGTCATGCTTGGTTGTACTACAAATCTCTTCAGCTTTGATAGGCAATTCATCAATGTATGAAAAATAGAACCCTTTTTCCCTACTGGGTGTAACTTGTGATGGGGATGGCAACCTGGATATAGCCTCAGCTTTACCATCTGACTTAGGTACAACAAAAATGGATGTAGCTCAATTCCTTAGATCTATCTTAGAGATAATGTTCTCAGTCTCTAGTCTTTTGAGTTCTTGCTCAACTTTCTCCTCGAGTGCTTATGGTACGGGACATGGCTTGCAGTAAACTGGTCTCGCGTCCTTCTGCACTATGATATTTGCCTTGAAGCCTTGGATCAGACTGACTGTTTTGCGGAACATCTTTGGATACTGTTTGATGACATCATCCTTTGATGCAAGTCTTGTTTCAACATGAAAAATCTCATTCCACTCCTGCTTCAGTGATTCCGACCAATTTCTACCTATTAAGGCAGGCTTGTCTCCTGCCAGTATTAAGAGAGGCAAGCTCTGAAACTGATCCTTGTATTTCACTGGCACAGTGATATGTTTACCACAGGGATTTGTTCTCCTGAGTAAACTTGCAATTCTATCTTTGACTTTTCCAGAGGAAAATCATTCAACTTGTCGAGATAAAGTGATTCCAGTACTACGTGCACGGATGCACCAGTGTCGATTTCCAAGGGTATCCTGGTTCCTGAAATGGCTACTTGGATGACGATACTTGGCGAATCATTGTTAGGTACTCTTTTGTTCTTGATGACGTGTATCCCCACAAGCTCCTCATACTGTTGCTTCTCTTCAATGCTATGTAGTCTCTGGCGATTACTACTTCTAGTATTGAACATTGATTTACTCTTCAGTCAGCATGACTGTAATATATAACTCCACCTAGTGGACTACTGCTCCACCTAGTGAACTACTATGGTAATGTAGCCATTGCTGTTTACAAGAATAAAAGGAATGGAGCCATCTTGTAGTTGAGTGTGTTGTGATGTCGTAGAGAATATACTACATTTGGTGACATAGGATCGGATTCCTGGATTCCCTAGCTGAAATTTTTGTTGGTGGATAATTCCAATCAAACACCAAGGAGACTAGAGAGGTCCTTCATGTTGCAGAACAGCTAATAATCCAAGGTAAGTTACAAACACACGGCTGAACTGAAGAGTCCAGATGGCCATGCCTAAGGGAATAATAGGGCACTTAGGTGAATTCCATCATGATTGAGAGACTTTTGGAGCATATGTGGAGTGGCTAGAAATGTTTCTCACCACAAATAGTATCATCAAAGCCCCCAATGATGAAAACCTTAACTAGGCAGTGTTGGAAAGAAAACAGACTATTTTCCTGACTGAAGCAGGCCCCGAGGTGTATGAAACCCTGAAAAATGTGTTTGTTCCCGTCAAGCCAAAGGACACATTTACGGAGATTCTAAGCAAGTTAGAACAGCATTACAGTCCTGAGCCCCTAGAAATTGCTGAAAGTTATCGTTTTGGAATATAAAATCAATTACCTGATGAGAGTATCAGTGAGTACATTGTAGCATTAAAAAAGCTATCCATTCACTGACATTTTTGAAACTTTCAGGATCGAGCATTGCGTGGCCACTTTGTTTGTGGGATGAAAAATGCAGTGATCGGAAGAAAGTTGTTGACAACTCCTAACTTGACTTTTGATTTAGTTTGTCAGGCAGCTATGTCGATGGAAATGGCCGACAAATATTCCCGAGAATTTCATACCATTTTCAGTTATCCGACAACTGAGGTGAATCACCTACAGGTAAAACGTAAAATGCAGTTCGGCCCCAAGGTCTCAGCAACAGGCAATAGTAACAGAGCATTGAAGTCGTGCTACATGAAGTCTGGGACAACACATTGCTCAAAGTTGTCCATATGAGAAGGCAGAGTGTTTCTTTCTGCAGGAAAACTGGGCATCTTGTGAAGGCATGCCAACTGAAGAGTAAATCAACTTTCAAGACTATAAGTAGAAATCCCCAAAGACTACATAGCATGGAAGAAAAACAACAGGATGAAGAGATACACATCGCTAGGAGCACGATGGTATCTAACAGCGATTCAAAAAGTATTATCATCCAAGTAGATGTTGCAGGAACAAAGATACCCATGGAAATCGACACTGGTGCATCCGTGAGTGTAGTACCGGAATCGCTATATCTCCACAAATTCCCATTGGAGAAATCCAAGATAGAGCTGCGAGGCTACTCGGGAGAGAACATTCCTGTGGTAGGTCATATCACCGTACCAGTGAAATACAAGGATCATTTTCAGAGCTTACCTCTCTTAGTAGTGGCAGGAAACAAGCCTGCCTTACTAGGAAGAAATTGGTTGGGATCACTGAAGCTAGATTGGAGTGAGATTTTTTTGTGTTGAAACGAGATTTGCATCAAAGGGTGATGTCATCAAGAATTATCCGAAGGTGTTCTGCGAAACAGGCAGTCCGATCCAAGACTTCAAGATGAGTGTCAGGGTACAGAAGGAGAAGGACGCTAGACCAGTTTACTGCAAGACACGTCCCGTATCATATGCACTGAAGGAGAAAGTTGAGCAAGAACTCAAAAGACTAGAGACAGAACATTATCGCTGTGATAGATCTATGTAATTGGGCTATACCCATTGTTGTTGTACCTAAGTCAGATGGTAAGGTAAGGTTGTGTGGAGATTATAAAGTAAAGGTAAACCAAGTTCTAAAAGATAATCTCCCCAATACATTGCCAAATATAGATTTGTTCCCAACACTGACAGGTGGTCAGATCTTCTCAACGTTGGAACTTACAAATGCCTACTTACAACTTGAACTAGATGAGGAATCCAAGTCATGCTTGACTATAAATACTCATCTAGGCCTATGTCAATTTAATAGGCTACCAATTGGTGTGTCTTCCACCCCCGCCATGTTTCAAGTGGTGATGAACCAGATTTTGCAAGGCATTCAAGGGGTAGTATGTTATTTAGATGACATACTCATTTCAGCATCAAACAGGCAAACCATAATAACATATTGAATGAAGTGCTCAAACAGCTAGAGAGTACGAGTGACTGCTCACAAGTGTGAGTTATTTCTAAACTCAGTGGAGTACTTAGAGCATAGAGTAGACAAAGATGGTTTACATCCAACCAAGGGAAAACTGGATGCAAATTGAAATGCAACGACTCCCAAGAATGTCACTGAACTTAGATAATTTTTAGGTCTTTTGAACTATTATGGGAAGTTCCTACCAAATTTGGTTACATCCACTGAATGAGCTGTTGAAAAAACAGGTCCAGTAGAAGTATTAGAAGAATGTGACGCAGCATTCAAGGAGCGTAAAAGCCAATTGGTAGAGAGCACCATGTTAGTTCACTATGACGAATCTAAAGAGAATCATGATAGCAGTAGAATAAAAGAGAGAAGTGTGAAATTAAACCAGAACGTGAGAGTGAAGAACCATCACCATAAATGGTTAAAGTGGTTATCAGGAAGTTAGTGAAGATATGTGGTCCTCGCACATATTTGGTCAAGATGTTTGATCATGGACAGGTTAGGGTTGTTCACATTGAACATATTTTACCTACAGATGTGGAAGGAGCTTAAAGTTGGAATGATTCAATTATTTCTGACTCACATATCCTGCATCAAATGTACTGGAAACAAGTCCAAAGAAATTTAGAATTTAAGTCTGAGTCGGAGTCAGGCAGACAAACAGTCTGAAGTTGTAGAGAGTTCGAATGTAGATCATGGGCATCCCTTGGATGAAAACTTTCCTCAGGATCAGCCTAGAATGAGTGTAAGTTCGACACCATGTTTGAAAGGATCTGTTCAAGAGCGAAGGTATCCTCTTCGAAACAGAAAACCAGTGGTGAAGTTTGATTTGTAAATATGGCAAAATAAGACTTTCCACTTTTATCCAAATCGGCCAAATTGGGCATTATTTCCAGCATGGGTGGTAAATATGGGTTTTGAGATCGCCGGATTATTGCCCATTTCCAAAACCCTAACTTTCCATTTTTTAAAATGGGCGTTACTGCGAGCAATTTGAAATGGGCGATAGTATTAAAAAATGTTAACCTTCTGCTGTAAAGTGTTGCCGACCATAGCATTGGCATGGCAATGCTCGTTTCCTGCATTTCAGGAGGTCAGGGGTCATCATTACATGCGCAGAAGAGGAGACTGAGAGAGAGGGAGCTGAGAGGGACTGAAAGCGTGTGTGGGTGTGGTGTGTGCTTGTTTGGCTGTTGTGGGAGGCACGAGGGAGATTCACCAGCAGCAAAAAGCCTACTAAGCACCAGGAATGTAGTTGGCACCGAGTTTTTGTCCAACACATAATATATAACATGGAAGGGATGGAGGAGGCCCTGGAGCTGTTAGCCAGGAACCATAGTGGCAGAGGGGTCCCAGTGGTCCCAGACTGCGGCACTGCACCCCAAGGTGCCACACCCCCATTGCCAATGATACATGAGAGCCAGAACCGCTCCTTGGACGGATACCGGAGCCAGGAGGAAGATCTTGCTTCTGGTTCGGAGCACGTTCCTACCTTGGGACCGTCCTCTCCCTTATCCATCCAACCAGCGGTTCTGCCGTCATCCCCACCAATAAAGCAGCACCTGAGGATCTCCTTGGCCAGGTGGCTTGGAGTCAGGAGTGGATGGGGAAGGGGTAGAGGTGGGGAGGAGAAGCGGGCGGGGGGTGGAAGGAAATTGAGGTGCATGGCCGCAGGTGTTGTCTGGGGCATATTTTTAGGTTGCTGCTGCTATTTTGGTGGGAGGGTCGGGGCAAGGGGCGAGGGGGCTACCTTGTTGGTTTGCATTTGTGTTCTGTTTTGCTGGAAATGGGGACCAATCGAATGATGTAAATGTGATAAATTTGTTGTGGGGTGGGGTGGGGTCTTTTTTACAGTTATACTTATGATTTCAGACAAATGGTCGGATTAAATGTTTTTTAATTAACATAAACTTGTTGCGCATTGTCTCAGAAAGCTGCACCGTTACACACTGGTGATTCCTTAACATGTAAGGCTATAATTACACGTAACTTCAATCAACTTAAACTTTAACTGTCACCGAAGTGATGCACACCATTGATGTATGACCTGCACACCCAGCAGTGTTGCAGCTTTGTAAACAACAACAATGTTCTTTCTAGCAAAGCGCTCATTTATGAACTGCTGATGTAAGAGTCTTGCAGCTATGTAGCTACCACAGGCCCTTTCCTGTGGTCTAGAGGGGGATGGGGGCATGATTTCAGCATCAGCCTGATTGTCTGGCCCGAGGTCAGCATCCACCTCCTCGTCCTCCTCTTCCTCTCTCTCTTGAGGTGGATCGTCAGTCCCTTCTGGCAATTCTTGTCCCTACCTGATAGCCAAGTTGTGCAGCATGGAGCACACCACCATGAATTGAGCTACCTGCTCAGGGTGGTTTGGAGCTCACCTCCTGACTGGTCCAGGCATCTAAAGCGCTGCTTAAGCACTCCAATGGTTTTCTCCATGATATTGCGAGTGGATCTGTGGCTCTCGTATGCTTCTCGGCTTTGGTGTGGGTGTCACGCAGGGTGGTCATCAGCCAGGTGGTGAGGCCATATCCTTTTCACCAAGCATCCAGTATTGACCTTGTGGCTAACTGATAAACATGTCAGGTACAGTGCTCTCACGAAGGATGTGAGCATCATGGATGCTGCCTGAAAATTTAGCATTCACTATCATAATAATTTGCTGGTGGTCGACAACAAGTTGCACATTCAGGGAGTGGAATCCCTTACGGTTCCTAAAAACCTTTGCATCCTAAAAAGGTGCCCACATCGCATTGTGCATACGGTCGATTGCTCCCTGCACCTTGGGGAAGTTAGCAATTCGGTAGAATCCTAAAGCCCTCTCAGTCTGAGCCACCCTGGTCATAGGGAAGCTGATCACGTCCATCCTACGTGCATAAAGGGCTTCAGTGACATTTCTAATGCAGCAATGTGTGGCATGCTGAGATATAGGGCAAATGTCACCAGCTGATTCCTGAAAGGAACCCGACGCGTAGAACAAAAGTGCCGTGGTGACCTTGGCCTCGTGTGCTGGCAGGCTGCACATCTCCTCTGATGAGCTGGCATATCTCACTGATAACCTCCTGATGGAAGCGCAGTTTCCTAAGGCAAATGGTATTGGACAAGTTGAGGTAAGACTGCTCCCTATAAATGCAGGGAGGTCTAATGTCTGGTCCTCCTCATCAGTCTGGCATGTTTTACATTGGGCACATAATGCTGTCGAATGTATCTTACCTCCTGCCATCTCATGTCTGCAGCATGTGGATGGTCATCAAGACAGGCTGCGAAATGACAGGCCCCATTCAAATAGCTATCAGTATTACACCGATTGTTCACAAACAATAAATATCCCCACTAAGACACCTTTATAAATTCCAATCTTCCACAGTATGAAAAGATGTTTGTTCAGATGTTCACATCACCTTAAAAGACCTCCAGAGTGCATACAAACTCCCCCGAAGTTGAAACAGAGCAGCCTTTTAAATGATGCGACCTGCGATTTAGAAAATGGCGCCAATACCACTGTGATTAGGTCAGCTCAGTTCAACTTTTTCACAGCGGTTTGTTCGGCGAGCGATATTGTTGGTGAGATGTGTGCGAGGTGCTGAAAGTAAGGCTCGGCAAATTTATGGCCGTTAGTTTCGGCAAATGTGATCTTTACGACAAAAAACAGTGGGCAGGCGGTATTATTAAATCTCGGCATTAATTATATACCGAAACTAATGCTCGCCGGTAAGTGACCGAGAAATGGGCGTTACTTTCCAGTTTGTGGCTAAATGGGCGATATATGGGCGTTACACCCCATTTCTGCATTAGAATGGACGTTGTGGGCTATATGCATGCAATAATAATGGAAAATCTAGCCCCATATCTTTTATGTGTAACCATGCAAGTTATGTATGATGATTGTTTGTTGTAATTACTTCTTCATTAAGGAGGGAAAAGTGTAATATAGTTCCACCTTATAGACTACTGCTCCACCTCATGGACTACTGTGGTAATGCAGCCATTGCTGTTTACAAGAATAAACAGGTCAGGTCACCTGACAAGTTCCTGAGTTAAGAGCCATCTTGTAAAAGTGTGTGTTGTGATGTCGTAAAGAATATATCACACCTTGTTCTCTTGAAGTCCGTATACTTTTCTTCAATTTTCCTCATCAATGTTTCATACTCTTCACTCATCTGACTTCTAATCTGGCTGACTAATGTCTGTGCTTTCCGCTTTCCATGTCTTATACATCAATCAATTAGCAATGTTATTACAAGTACACATTGTACAACCACTAATAGATGGGAGGCAATTCGAATCCATGGATGAATATTAAGGTTAAGTCCAAAATTCCAAACATCTTCCCATCACGTACTGTCTCGGAGGTCTTCTTCGGCCTTCTTCTCCAATTCCTTGCTTTCTTCTTTAATGACGTGGTAGTGGTTAACAATAGTCTGAACCCGATTCCTCAATAATTTCAGGTGCTCCTTCAGATGTGGAATCGCGCCATCATTGGGGCTATGAACTGGCTCACGTCACCCAGTCCACCATCAGCATGTATTGTAAAGTTCAAGGCTGTCCGTACATGGACAATGTGCTGTCTGCCAATGACTATAGGGCAATGTAGATTAAAGTAAAAGCTTGAGTTTTCAATCATACATATCATATTTTTATACATAAAGGCGGTTTCGCCCATGGTCACACAATATTCTCCCTTGTCACGAGGTGCAACACAGGTTTCATGGTGTGTCAGTTCCAAGATCTGATATTACAGTTTACTGCCTGGGCGAACCTGCATTTATCCTTATTTCCCGTACTGACCAGGACAGACAACCGTGGTACCACTAGTGTGACAATGCTCATGATTGT